>NC_141678.1:51927952-53334202 GCF_028749965.1 Puma concolor | reverse complement strand
TTAAAAATCTAGTTCATAAAATCACCTTGTCATTAACATAAACTTTTAATGGGTTTAGGTTAGAAATAACACTAAATAACACTTTCTAAAAAAGTTCTCACTTGTTCACAATGAGCATGATTATGAGGGTTTTTTTAACAGAATCCACTTACCAGAAAAATGAACAGCACTGCAGCTGTTCTAACAAAGTGCCAGTCCATTGCAGCTGGGTTCTCTTACATCCAAGACCAAGGGAGTTTTGTTTGTTCTTCTCTGTTCTTTTTCTTTCCCCCACTCAGCTGGTGTCTGATTAAAATAATTTCTCAGTAGATGTTCTTACATGCAGGCTTTGAGGTGTTTCTGCCTTCTCTGGGAGAAGAACTGAAGGTACGTATAACCAGTCTAGATCCCCACCCTAAAAACTTGGGCTGGTCTCACTGAAATGCTTGACAAGATCATCATTGCTCCCAGGTAAAAGCTTAGGGACACACCCTTCTTCCAGTTGAAAGGCAGCTCTCTGTGGGGCTGGAAGATTCACTTCTTTAATGAAGGTTTTCAGTGTCAAGCATCTAAAATGATCAGACGTATGGAGAGTTATACACTTGATAGGGGCTTTCCCTGTGCTTTATTTATAAGCTGTTTAAGCTTCTCTCTTAAACAGGCAAGTGTAGTCTGGATACTGATATTATTCAAAAAGGATTATCTGGTTCAGACTAATAATAGTAAGAACCTTCAGGTCATAGTCAAAAATCATAAACTTTCCATTTCAGTGGATGTTAGAAAATATTCAGTCATTTTTTTAAGTTATTGTAAAAGAAACAGAAAATTTGCTGATGTTAAGAGTGAGGATTTTTTTAAAAAGTGTTAATCCAAACAAGCAAAACTATGATACTTACTGTTATAAGGTCCTCTGCATATGTCACAGTTCCCTTTAAGCAGACAGCTGGAGTCCAGGAAGCCTCTCTTTTCTCTCTAACCGAGTGTCTTCTCTCCTCAAGTACTTTTCCCTTTTTAAGGTTCTGCCCTTATCAAATGTAGCAAAACAAAATTTAAAATATCTCTAAGCCAGATTAAATGTAAAAATCAAGATCACCAATTAAAATCTTGTCAGTAGTTTTACAAATGAAGATCACTGCCTGAAATGCTAATGAAAATCCAGAGACAGCTGCTCTGCAGGTGAGGTGGGTGAAAAGTCAATGACGAGTCCGAAGCACAAAGCCAAGAATCCGGATAGCGAGCCAATTAGAACATGGGGAATACACTGAAGAAATGGCTGCCCACACATGCAAATGGGAGACTGAAGGCAGCCCTGGAATTTATGAAAATAGTGACTCTCACAGGGCAACACTGAAAGTGTTCTTGGGTTATGCTGTCTTCACCTGGCAGTGTATAGCATACACATCGTGAGTGGTGGGAAATCTTGAAATGGCAGTGTGGAACAAGAGATCCAGCTGAGAAGATGTTGATTATGGTCAAAAAGACACAAAGCATATCTCAGAAAGAGAGGATATCTCTGAGGGTCCGAGGCTCTACCAAATGCAGTCATTTCACTACAGATGTGTGGCAAAGAAGGTCCCTCAATGGTGGTTTGAAATTTCATGCCGTTCCTCATGGAGCTTAGAGAGAAGGAAATGCAATGCCTGTATGTAGTTTCAGTGAATAAGAATGCTAATGATAAGAATTGATCGTTATGAATAAATGAAATAAGAGGAATAGTCTCAGGCCAAATTTCTCTTAGGGGAGTAAGATAGAATGTGAGTGTTGACCTATGACTTAGTGTGAGCAAGATATTAGTAGTAGGACTGTATGACTGTGAATGACTGAAAACTCACTGAGCACCAGAGATGAGAGGATCTTCTCTTTCACCTTTCCAGTGGCAAGTGAATGTTTTATCCACCTTGAATTTTGGGCATGGTGCTAGGCTATGCACAGGCCCTCTTCATCCATTGAATGCCCTTTCCCCAGGCCCAACCCTGGCTCCACCCCTAACTCAAAGCCCTACTCCCAGAGTCCCAGCACCAAGAGCCTTTGTCGGCGGTGATCTCTCCAGCAGCTCTCTGGAGAGGAGGTGTGACAGAACCTTAATGTTGCAGAGCAGCGGCTATCCTGACTGTCCCATGAGAACTAGTGACATTAAGCACAAGTAGGAAAGGGAGTTTATGAATCATCATTCCTCCTTCTTCACTTCTTTCCCTGCCTTTTCCTCTTTCCTACTATCTTCGTCTCCTTAGAACGGTGTTGTCTAATAGAACTTTCTGAAACATGGAAGGAAGTGTTCTCTATCTGTGCTATCCAGTGCAGTAGTCACTAACCATCTGTGGCTACTGAGCATTTGAGATGTAGCTAATATGACTGAATTTTTAACTTCATTTAATAGCTAATTTAAGTTTAAATAACCACATGTGGCCAGTGGTTAACATATTGCACAGTGTAGAGAGGTGAGAGCATCATTGCTTTTATTATCTTCTGTCTCGTCCTAAGCCTTAATGCTTGTTCTTTAGAAATTTAACTCCCTTTAATTAAATCTGCTATATTCCTTTTCTCATATGGGAGACTTCTAGCTTTCTGAGTTTCCATTTAATGCCTTTTGCTTCCCTTTCCTTTATGAACTCTTATTATGTGAGTTTACCCAGTCCCTTTTCCTCCTTAGTGATCCTATTTCTTGATGACAATGAGTTAAGATACTCTAAAACACAGTCAACACAAACCCCTCCCATTTCTATATTCACATTTTCTCAATTATTTCTTCCAGCCACTTTATCTGTGATTTCATATCACACTGTCACATAACATTGCTACACAAGTTGGTTTCTGGTCTCACCAGACCCTGTTTCTATCTGAATATTGGTTAGTGTGGGAGTTACCACATATATACCAACAGTTCTTGTTTCTAGAAATTTTACGAAATTTGGGGTAATTTCTGTATTTGGAATTTCCCTGAGAAGCTGACAGATTTTTCTGACAGGGATCAAAGTTCTCCTGGGAAGGGATTTTCCTCTCTCTCATGAGGCACTGCAAACTCTAGAATGTCTTCTTAAGTGCCTACTTTGTATATTTGTTCACAGTTTGAGATACTGTAATACCTTCTTGAAAGACAAAATAATCAGCATCTTTCACTAAAGGTGATGGATTCTATGAATCTAGAATGTCTTAAGCCTAATTAAAGTAACTGACCATTCTATCCCCCTTCATATGCATAATACCCATAGCATGGATTCATATATTTCAGAGAAACCCTATGAAATATGCTTTGATGTCATATGTGGAACTCTGCTTTCATATATGTGTCAAATTACCCTAATCAGCTCCACAAATTGTTTAAAAAAATAAGGGAAATAAAATAAATCTTAAAAATAGAGAAATTGAGGTAACTATATTAAGGATACTATAAACAAAAATGTTTGTATTTGTCTCTATATTAATGTTCCTTTGAGATGTATTGATTTCAGATCTTGTTCACATTTTTTTTTTTAATTTTTTTTTTTTCAACATTTATTTATTTTTGGGACAGAGAGAGACAGAGCATGAATGGGGGAGGGGCAGAGAGAGAGGGAGACACAGAATCGGAAACAGGCTCCAGGCTCTGAGCCATCAGCCCAGAGCCCGACGCAGGGCTCGAACTCGCGGACCGCGAGATCGTGACCTGGCTGAAGTCGGACGCTTAACCGACTGCGCCACCCAGGCGCCCCTGTTCACATTTTTTAAAATCACAGTATTTCTCAGTAAGTCACACGAAAGTCTGGGGGGATGGAGGCTGCTATTATTTTTTTTAAAGCTATTTATTTTTAAGAGAAAAAGCGTGCAACAGAGAAAGAGGAAGACATAGAATCCCAAGCAGGCTCAGCACTGTCAGCACAGAGCCTGACGTGGGGCTTGAACCCACGAACTGTGAGATCATGCCCTGAGCTGAAACCAAGAGTCGGATGCTTAACTGACTGAGCCACCCAGGCGCCCTTGGAGGCTGCTGTTTAGATTAAAAGATACTTTTCTTTTAATATGTAACAACCAAATATAATGTCTGACCCTTCATTAGATCCCTGATTTGAACAAAACAGCTATAGAAATAACTTTGGAGATATTTGGCAAAATTTAAATATAGACAGGGAATTATTATACATTTTATTAGGTTATGTAGTAATATGTCTTTATTTTTAAAGACACTGCTAAATTATGCATGGGCAAAACTGGTGACAGAAATTTTCCTTATGGTACAGGTGCCTAGGTGGCACAGTCGGTTAAGTGTCTAACCCTGGATTTCGCCTCAGGTCATGATCTCATGGTTCGTGAGTTCCAGCCCCGAGTTGGGCTCCACGCTATCAGTGCAGAGCCTGCTTGGGATTTTCTCTCCCTCTCTCTCTGCCCCTCCACAGCTTGTGCACTCTCTCTCTCTCGCACACAAAATGAATACATAAACTTAAAAAGAAAAGAAATTTTCCTTACGGTAATTTAGCAATAACATAGGGTGAATGTGGAAAAATGTTAATTGTTAAATCTAAATAATAGTATATGGTTTTCTCTTTGATTTTCTGTATATTTGAAAATTTTCACAGTGACATTTAAAATAATGGTTTGAAGTAGGTGTTGACAAATTATAGCCATGGGCCAAATTGGTCCCACTGCCTTTTTTCTTATTTTATTGAAAAAAATTGCTTACTTGCTTATGTATTGTCTGTGGCTACTTTTCCTCTGTTGCAGCAGAATTGAGTAGTTAGGACAGAGTGGCCTGCAAACCCTAAAATAACTACTTACCTGGCTTTTTACACAAGTTTTCTGACCCCTGCACTAGGTGAACAAATTATAATTTGTAATACAAAATATGACTCATTAATAAATTAGTTGTCTTAGGAGAATCCACAAAGTTGATTCAAAGTGTATGAGCAGAAATCCTGACTGGAAGTAACCACCAACGTTAATGCAGTTAATCACCGAGGAAAAGATACATCTTTATAATAGAAATATATTTTTAGTTTTATGTTTTCAGAAAGACTGTTTAATTGCCTAGAATAACCTATGGCCCAACTCTTCTGCCTTTCTTTTAAACCAGATTTAAGGAAAATCTTAATTTTATTTTTTTCTAGTCAATTCTAGAATAAGAATTTGATAGCATGACATCTTAACGTATTTTTCTCTATATAGAAAGAATGTTCATGAACAGGGAAAAAATGTCAGATGATTTTGAGGTCCTTGGGATGTATCTTAAAACTTAAATATTTTATGATAAAATAACAGTGGTTAAAGACTAAGCTATTATTAAAAAATTAAAAAAATAATTTTAATTGTGCATCCACTTCATTTTCATTGCTATGCTAGGCATTGTGGAACATTCAAAATCATTTTGAACTTTGCCTTACAGAGGTTACTCTGTAGCTGCAAACATACTGAAATAGAACTATTGTTACTCTCTTCTGGAAGGCTTTCTTACTCACATACCTGTATATATTGGCTACCACCCCTGTGGACTGGATTTCATGTGCAAGTTCAGTCCTTCATTTTACTTACAGTAAATTATCATCAGTACAGTTCTACCACACACACACACACACACACACACACATGCATATATACACACGCACACATGTATACACACACACGCATATATATATATATATATTTTTTTTTTTTTTTTCTACTACATACTTTGACTATACTAGGAACTGGGGTTACAAAGATGAATATCCCATGGTTCTTGCCCTCACATGGCTCCAGGCTAGCTGGAATGGGAAAGACAACAGATTTTCCCCCGACTTGCTAAATAGAAACAAACATGGGGTACATTGGGAACCTTTAGCCCTGTTTTGTTGGAGATGATGTTGGAGAAATCTTACAATGTTTAAGACTACACCTGTATGACATAATAAAGTTGATTTTTATTTATTTTTTTATTTTATTATTTATTTTTTTAAATTTTTATTTATTTTTGAGATAGAGAAGAGCATGAACGGAGGAGGGTCAGAGAGAGGGAGACACAGAATCTGAAGTGGGCTCCAGACTCTGAGCTGTCAGCGCAGAGCCCGACGTGGGGCTCGAACTCACGGACTGTGAGATCATGACCTGAGCCGAAGTCGGATGCCTAACCGACTGAGCCACCCAGGCGCCCCTAAAGTTGATTTTTAAAATTCTTGATTTCTTCTTTTCAATTCATGTTATATTTTCAAATTTATATCTCCTTTTGATTCAATGTTGCCTTTCTGTCTTCATTTCTGCTGTAGACCCTCTCAAGGCCCTCTTCACGTGGCATTCTGTGCCACACTTCTAATGGTATGTCTGCACTTGCCCTTTTAATACATATTGCATTCATTTTCCAGAATAGTGTTTCTGAAACATTGTTCTCCTTATGTCACACCTCTTTTAAAAAACTCTCATAAATTCATATTTCCTTCTAGATAAAAATGTCTTCATATTGGAACCCCTTGGCAGCAAATTTATGTCTCCAGGTTATTTATTATTTTTGGTGTAAACAAAGTACAGTCACTCTGCACATTCTTTTTTTTTTTTTTAATTTTTTTTCAACGTTTATTTATTTTTTGGGGGACAGAGAGAGAGCATGAACGGGGGAGGGGCAGAGAGAGAGGGAGACACAGAATCGGAAACAGGCTCCAGGCTCTGAGCCATCAGCCCAGAGCCTGACGCGGGGCTCGAACTCACGGACCGCGAGATCGTGACCTGGCTGAAGTCGGACGCTTAACCGACTGCGCCACCCAGGCGCCCCTGAAGACCCTGCTTTTGATGAGGGTGGTATTAATATGTTTCAGGATAATATACTGATTGAAATTTGTCTAGAGTATTTTCCATTTAGGGGTGTGTATACAGTCTATGAGTACATTAAAAGTTTACTTTGTCATTTTCAGAAACTTTTGGTGACTGTAGTTTTCAAAATTCAATTCTACCAATATTTCTTGAGGCCTACTAGGTACTATGCTGGCTGTCAGGAGAGATGAAAATAGGTAATAGAACTTTCTATCTTTAAGAAGGCTATAACTTTGACTGGATCTCAAAAGGAGTGATGGGGCTTGTCTTGTCTCTATGACGAGACACATTGATGTATGTGCTGTAGGAAAGGTCTGTAGCATTTTATGAGCCCTGAGAAAAAGGAGATAATTTCTACATTAAGGGAATTGGAGAACTCGTCATGGAAGAGGTATAATTTGAAATTTTCGGTTGAATACATTCTCAACAAATGGAGACGTAGCTGGGAAAGAAAGTAGAGGGGAACATGCATTTTTCCGGCCAAAATGGAATAAAATTGGACCTATGTGGACTATTTGTGAGAGGTAGCAGGGCTGATGTGTTAACAGAATGTGGAAGACTTTAAATGCCCTGCTCAGGTATTTGGATGATCTTCTATGGCAAAGAACTACTGTGGGCTTTGAGCAAGGTATGGACCAAAGTCATACCTGCTTTGGGAATTTGTCCTGGAACTGTTGGAATGGATAGAGAAGAGACACCAGAGAAAGGTGAATTTGGAGGCCACCATAATAGTTTAAGTGATGAACCTGAAATAGTTTGGTTTCAGTAGGAAAGGAAAAGGATATAGAAGTGTGACAAAAGTAAAATAAACCAGCAGACAGGTTGGATGATGGTGAAGCAATAGGGTGATGGGGACTGGAGGGAAACACTTCCTTCTCATATTCGGTGAAATGGAAGAAAAAGGAACCTGACGTTTTGATGTAAGAACTAAGCAATTTTTAACATTTTGTCTGTCTTGTTCTGTTCCTTTTCTGATTAAAAAAATTCAACCTTCATCCAAATTTGAAATTTGCTAATGCTTTTTTCACATTAGCTCTCTGTTCATATACACATACATTTTGGAAGGTATATTTTGTATAGTTTGTGTATTTACATGCTTTGAATAATTTGGAAGTAAGTTGTGTATATCATGACACAATACCATGACTATATATATCTACTAATAACAAAGTCCTCTGCTATGTAACCATAGTTTGTGCCTTTGATGCAAAAAGGATCAAAAAGAATAATGCTACAAATGAGCTCTGAATAAAAAAGAATACATGAGCCCATAGTGTTCCTCAAAAGGGTAGTGGGGTGGACAGTAAGTTCCTCTTTAGAAAGATTGCCAGCTAATAAATATAGGGGGGATAAAGTAGAATTAGATTATTTTAATAGTGTACCCAGCAAAATAATAACTGATTCAGGTGAAGATCATCAATGAATGTTAATACTGTTGAATGGAAATTTGTTGGGAACTGGGCATTTACATGATCTCAAAATATCATACCATTTCACCAACTGATCAAATTAATCATTTCCAGTAATGGGAGAAACTGACAATGTGTGCCTCCTTGCATGATGCTATAAAAACTATATATAATGTCACCTATATAGTATTCTTGTCCAACATATTTAACCTGAATCATTAAATGAGAAACCAATCAGAAAAATGTCAGTTTGGGAATGTTCTATAGTAAAATGGCCTGGAACCTTTAAAAATGTCAGTTATGATATACAAAATATAATGCTGGCTTGTATCAGATTATAAGGCGACATAAACTAAACATAATTTTTGATTCTTTGTTCTGAATCATAGAATGTTCAATGATAATGAAGATTAGCAATAAAGAACTTTTTTATGGGACAATTGAAAAATTTTGATTTGGGCATTTTAACCCTAGAAATTATAATGTTTTTAATGTCTATTTTTTAAATGTTTTATTTTATTTTATTTTATTTTATTTTATTTTATTTTATTTTATTTTATTTTATTTTATTTTATTTTATTTTATTTTATTTTTTTGAGAGAGAGAGAGAGAGGGAGAGAGAGAGAGACAACGCATGAGTGAGGGAAGGGCAGAAGAGAGGGAGACACAGGATCCAAAGCAGGCTCCAGACTCCAGGCTGTCAGCACAGAGCCTGAAACGGGGCCGAAGTCACGAATCACGAGATCATGACCTGAGCTGAAGTTGCACTGAGTAAGCCACCCAGTGCCCCTGATGTCTATTTTTATAAATAGTTTCACCACCAGTGTATACAAAACAAAAAATTAGGAATAGCGTTATAAATTTTTGATGAAATATAGTTTAATTGACATAATTAAAAAAAAATAATTAAATATCATGAAGAATATTTGTCATGAAAATTCAGTCATTGTCAAGAACCTTTCTTAATCAAGTCAAAATAGCATAGCATGCTCTAAGGGAAAAAAGGCAGGGGAAATAGAACTAAGAGATTTTCATTTATAACGTTAGTCATTGGCTGATTATAAAGATATAATTCTGAAAATAAATCAGACAAAGACAACAAAAACAAAAAGCAACAATAATAACAAACCAAAGGGAACAATCTTATTCATTAATACAATTGCTGAAGTTGGAAATGATATACTGACAAATGGATTTGGGGACCAGGTTAAAAAATTGTGACTGGTTGAAAGTCTCCCTAGAGATATAAGGTAGTTCAATATTAGACAAACCTATGGCAGTGTCTAACCATTGTTAATAGCTCAAATTAAAAAAAAAAAAAAAGCTTCCACAGATGCTTTAAAAAGCTTGATTTAATTCATCACTTCTTTTTAAATGAAAGAATGAATATGAAGAAATAAAACAGTCACTAATTTGATAAAAATTATATATCATCCAAAAATCTACCACTCTGCTCAGTGTCAAAATGGTAAGCACATTTTTATTAAATTCAGGAAAAGGATCCCACTATTATATGACTTATTTCTGGAATGAATGGTCAAATAAAAATATTGGATACTACTTAAAATTATGATTATTCACATATCATAAATTCTCATTCACATGAGAATTCCAAGAATATCAGTTAAAAATATATTGCAAACAACTTGAAAATTTATTAAGTTGGCTGAGCACCTAATTAATAAAATTCAGTAATGTAAATAATTTGAGTTAGGGATTATAATGAAAGAAATATAAATGGGTAATCTAAATAATTATTAACTAGGAAATATAATAAAAGAAATCTAATAGTTTGTAATAGTGAGCATAAATGTAAACTACCTCGTCATGAAGCAGAACAGAAATGTATAGAACCTGCATGATAAAAATATTAAAGATTTCATAAGGAACATGAAGAAAACATGAATCAATACAAAGATATACCTTGTTTTTTACAGAAAGACGCCTTATGATAATGAAACCCCAAATTTCTTTTTTTGTAGAATTTGACAATTCTACAAAATTAATAGGCCAAAAAACAGACGCCCAACTTTAGTCAGAACTGAATATATAGGGACTCCCTGAGTGGCTCAGGTGGTTAAGCATCTCTGACTCTTGGCCTCAGCTCAGGTCTTGATTTCCGGGTGGTTGAGTTCAAGTCCTGAGTCGGGCTCTTCAGTGGGCATGAAATCTACTTAAAAAATTTGGATATATAAATAACAATAACAACAAAAAAAGAGAAAACTATTTCACCAATCAGATTAGAATTTGATAACAAAAAATTGGATAATACCCATTATTGGAGAGGAAGTAGAAAAATATGAAATCACCGTCTTGACCAAAAGTGGAAGTGCAAGTTGGTAGAATGTTTTAGGAAGGTAATTTGACAATAACAAAAATTTATACATACAGTTTGATGCAACAATTTCCATTCTCAGAAATTAGCCCCAGATACACTGATAAAAAATACCCATACAAGGATGTTCATTGCATTATTGTAACAGTGAAAAACTGGTAGCAACCTTAATGTCTATCAGGGCACAGTTTGTTAAATGAATTAGGGTACATTTATATAGTGGAATTTTAAAAAATGAGACCAATTTAAATATACTGATATGAAAAGAGATCTAAGTTACAGTAAATTTAAAAACCAAGATGCAGAACACTGTGCACACCTCTTGTGTAAAAATATGTGTTGTGTATATTCATTTCTTTATATGCATGGAAATTGTCTGGAATTATAAAAATCTGTTTATTAGAGAAGAAATTGCATGCTTAATTATACTCTTCTGATCCATTTCTATATTTTATCATCAGCAGGCCTTTATTTTATAATAAAAGGCGAAGATATTTGAAGCTTTGTAATTGACCTTTTAGAAATAGAAGAGACAATATTAAGTGTCCATTTGAAGGCAGATGGACAGATAAGGTTTAGAGAGATACATGTGAAAGTTGTCAGTTTCAAGATGACAACAAAATTGTGTAAGTGGTAGAATCACTTAGGGAGAGGATGAAGAGAATGATATGAAAATATCTGAAGAGAAAACTTTCTTTGCTTGGTAAAGGGGAAGAAGAGTTAGCAAAGAGATAGAGAAGGTGCTTCAAAGAAGTGGTCAAACTGGTTCAATCCAATGTAATTTAAATCACAGGAAGAATTTTAAGATGAGTAGTTTCCAGAACAGTGCTGAAGACAAGAGAAAAATAGAGCACCAACATTTTCCTGATTGATCTCCCAACTCTCTAGTTCTTGCTTTTCTGTTTGTTTGCAGGCATATTCTTCTCCAACCACCCATTCGATGCATTATTTCATGAAGCTTGGTCTTGTATCCCTCTTCCCATAGATTGGATTTTATGCAATAAATCTACCCATAGACTTATTCAGTCTAGACCTTTATTCTTCAACTCCAGACCTATATATCCAAATGCCTACTTGACATGTCCTTTGGAAATTTCAGATACAGCTCAGAGTGTTGAAAACTTACATTCTCCCTCTCAGAAAGGGTCCCTTCACTTTGTTTTGTTTTGTTTTGTTTTAATTCCAGTATAGTTAACATGCAGTGTTATATTAGTTTCAGGTGTACAATATAGTGATTCAACAATTCCATATATTTCTCAGTGCTCATCAAGTGTACTCTTAATCCCCTTCACCTGTTGCACTCCCTCCCCCCTCCACCTCTTCTCCCCTCTGGTAACTCTCTGTTTGTTTTCTGTCAGAGTCTTTTTTTTTTTTTTTTGTCTCTTTTTTGTCCCTTTGTTCACTTGGTTTGTTGCTTAAATTCCACTTATGAGTGAAATCATGTAGTATTTGTCTTTTTCTGACTGACTTATTTCACTTAGCATTATACTGTCTAGATCCATCCATGTTACTGCAAATGGCAAGATTTTGTTCTTTTACGGCTGAATAATATTCCACTGTGTGTACGTATGTATATATACATCTGTATATCACCTCTTCATCCATTCATCTATTGATGGACACTTGGGCTGCTTCCATAATTTGGCTATTATAAATAATGCTGTAATAAACATAGGGGTACATATGTCCGTTTGAATTAGTATTTTCATATTTTGGGGGTAAACACCCAGTAGTATGATTCGGGTAGTTCTATTTTTAATTTTTTTGAGGAATCTTCATAATGTTTCTCACAGTGGCTGCACCAGTTTGCAGGCCCCTTCACTCTGACCAGCCAGTAAAACCACCATCTATCTGGTTGTACAAGACAGAAGCCTGAGAGGTATCAGCAACTTTTTCTTCTTACCCTTCCATTTCCAATCTATCACCAAGTTCTACTGGTTTTACTACGGAAATATCTCTCAGATTCATTCTCTTCTCTCCATCTTGACTCTACCACTGTCCCAGCCGAGCGATTATGGTGCTTCACCTGGATTACTATTGTAACTTTCTAATGGATCCACATCCCATTCCGGCTAACCTCTAATCTGTTTACTACACTATTGCTGGAAAAAAGGTATTTCCAAGAGCAAGCCTAAACATAACAATCTCTTTTAAAAACTTTCAATGGCTTTTAGAGTAAAGGGGAACAAATGTCAAGACCTTATCCATCTCCTTTGCAGTTATCATAGTTGCAAGGTTACATGTGTTTTTGTGATTGTTATTCTCTGTCCTCACCACTAGACTGTTATATTCATGGGAAGAGGAACCATGCTGTTCTTTACATCAAAATTGTATTTCTGGAATCTGGTACGTGATAATGCTCAGTAAATATTTTTTAAGTAATAAATGAATGAAAACAAAAGGGAGTTGTTTAAGAGGAAAAGCGTGTGTCTCAAACTTTGTCAACAGATCTAAAAGGATGATGGTAAATACTGAAAAGTCAACAAATTTGAAAATCAATGATTCTTGGTAAATTTGTGAATAACATGAAGGTGAATATTGTCAAGAGTATCCAAAGAAATAGACTATGGAGTATGTTCTGGGAAGGGAAGAAAGTGAGGAGTAGATCCCCTAAATGATTAATTCTGAAGAAATGCAGGGTATAGGAATCTAGAGGTCTTACTAAGGTCAAAGACCTATGTATTAGAAGCAAAAGAGTGAGTCCATAGGAACTTGGGTGTGGCCATAAGAACTTGTATGAATGGTACTCTAGAGTTTCCTGAGAAAAAGCTGTTTAAAATTAGGGAGCATGAAATGTCCATTGACGGATGAATGGATAAAGAAGATGTGGTATATTTATACAATGGCATATTACTTGGCAATTAAAAAGAATGAAATCTTGTCATTTGCAACGACATGGATGGAACTAGAGGGTATTATGCTAAGTGAAACTGTCAGTCAGAGAAAGACAATTATCATATGACTTCACTCATATGAGGAATTTAAGATACAAAACAGATGAACATAAGGAAGGGAAGCAAAAAGAATATAAAAACAGGGAGGGGACAAAACATAAGAGACTCTTAAATATGGAGAACAAACTGAGGATTGCTGGAGGGGTTGTGGGTGGGGGAAGGGCTAAAAAGGTAAGGGGCATTAAAGAAGACACTTGTTGGGATGAGCACTGGGTGTTATACATAGGGGATGAATCACTGGAATCTACTCCTGAAATCATTATTGCACTATATGCCAACTAACTTGGATGTAAATTATAAGTAAATAAAATAAAATAAAATAAAATAAAATAAAATAAAATAAAATAGGGGAGCATGTCTGCCCTCTGCTTTCCTAGGATTGCCTAAGAACCCATATATGCTTAATAAATATTTTACATTAAACTTACTTAAAGCCCCATTTTTCAGAAATTTTACCACCTTAATTTTTACAGCCTTGTTTAGACTTGATGTCTTACAGTTAATTCCATATAAATTCTATTTCATTGCACCTTCTTGAAAAATAATCAGTATTTGTTGTATCTACTTCCTCATCACTTCATCTCAAGCAATGTTTTTGTTTTTTTTTTTTAAATTCTACTATCGGGGATTTTAGGAATAAGTTTTCAGTTTGTAGTCAGTGAGTAGTGCATATGTTTTGGCAATTATGACTGAGTTACAACAAGAAAGCTGGGAACAGGTTTTTAAAACATGTTTCTGATTCTTGGGAGGGTTTTTCAGCTCTAGCAACTGCAAACATCATCAAAATTCCATGATATAATCTACTAGGTATCATGAAATGCTGATGACTAACCTCTGGAACTGCACATCCAAGCAGTCAAACTGGTATATCGTGAGTCACAGAATTGTGGATTTAGAGTCAGTGAGAAGAACACCCAGGGAAATCTGCATATATTCAGAGATATTGATTGAGAAGTATAAAAGAAACACCCCATTCTATCAGCAATCTTGTGTTGATATTATATCATCAACTCATCTCAGACTAATATCAAGTAACTACAGAATCTTAATATAAGTTTTTGCCATCAAACATATTTACTTCCATTCGGAGGTATGGTTTCATGGTAGTAAATGTCTTGCACACAAAAAAGCATTTGGAAAATTATTTTTCAAAAAGCTCTTAATGTTAATTCTTAGGTCTTATTTTACATTTACTAAATCCACAATTTTAGAGTGAGATCTTGGCCAAAGACTATATATTTACTTAGTGCCCAAAGTGGATTAGATGTCTCTTAAAATTAGAGAACTTTGGACAGAGAAACTTACTAAGATTCTATTTCTAAATTGCCTTGGCATGTGTATCACAAATGTTACACAAATTACAGAGATACAATGATCTAGAGAGTGTTCTATTTTTATACTTTTCGTGAGATTACCAGCAATGGAGAACAACCTGAATGCTTCTGTTAATTAGGAGAAATTGCTTGACCTAAAGGAGAGAAGATAAAGTTTGGAGTCAGACAAATTGAGATCAAATCCACATCTTCCACTGTGTGACCTTGGATGAATCAATCAATGCCCATGAGTTTCAGTTTTCTCATTTGAGAAATGGAGATGATGCTATCTGTTTAATAGGCAAGAGTTTGCGGGACAAATGAGGGGCAGAAAAATCATGGTGAGTTGGTGGGTCTTCAAGTAGTTCAACAGAAGTGAACCATGAGAAGGGGAATATGAGGGGAGAAACCAGAGGATTCAGCAGGAACCAAGTTACGAATGGTCTCGTAGCCATAGGAGTCATTTGAGCCTGAGGATAATAGTTTTTCAAATCCTATGGTCCATCCGTGTGGTCTCATGGTGTTTATTTTATTAGAGATACCCAAGTAGTTCTTCTGCCTCTCTCCCTGAGCAATCTCAGCTCCACTGAACCCAAGCCTCACTATCTAAGAATACTGAAGACCATAGATAGGGATGTTGCTTCAAGAATCCTTGAGAACATGGAGGGAAAGAGGTAGTGCTAATCTCCTGGCCAGCAAGAAGGGTTACCAGTGACAATTTGGGCACTCTCAGTGGAGGCTGCCAGGGAGTCAGGGGGAGTCACACTCACTGGTACTGAAGCATCAACAAGAATTATTGAGCACATATTGGGCTAGGATTTGAGCACATGAATATATGTGAGGTATGTGTGTGATTTTTTTATATGCAGGTAAAAAATAAATTAAAATGTTACACCACAACTCTGTAATAGAAATAGAAGAAAATTCTATAGAGAAAACACCAATATGCTTCAAAGAGTGAGAGGAGTCTCCGTAGAGATGGATCCTAATGGAATATGGAGGATGTCTGGAGATGAAGAAGGATGTGAGCGGGGAAAGTGTGTTGTACTAAAGGGAAAGTGTACCAAAGCCACAATAAGCCCAAACCTGTAGAGTTGAAAGAGAAAGGATCTGATAGGATCGTTCTTGGGGTTTGCTCTGTTGTAACTGGCCATGCTTTATTTTAATCCAAGAGGAGATGCAAGTGAACTTTCTTTTCCTGTTGTTAAGTAGGTTGCAAAGGGCCTTACAGGGATGTCATGCCAGTCTCTCTTTCCTTAACTGTGTCCTCCTCAGGACACTCCCTAGCAAGGTGTCTTTGCAACCATCACTTGCTTGCTTCCATCAGCCCACATCAGAATTACTTTTCTGAGAGCCAAGTACTACTTTCCTGGTGTTTGTTCAACGGTTGGCTTATGTTACTCATCTGCAAAGCATCTTAAGATGCCCCATGATAAGCTACTTCTCTTCAGCACAAGTGGACAATGAGACTCCTGATGGGAAAGTTTCGTGTTCATTTTATGTATATGATTGAATCCAAACAACTCTCTTAAGTGCTAGGTATTCCTCTCCAAACATTTGTCTAGCAATTTATTGCTGTTGCTTATCTGTTATGTATCTTCTTTCCAGGGGATGACCTCAGTCCCTCTGTGTGTGTGTGTGTGTGTGTGTGTGTGTGTGTGTGTGTGTGTGTGTTGGTTTGTGTGTGTCAGTTTGTAGGTCTTTTCTGTAAACCCCTCATAGTCTACTAAAGAATATCCTCTCATTGCCTTTTGTTTATCATCAAGACTTTTGGAATTGGGGCTAAATATCCCATAGTAAAATCTCCACTTGCCTTTATCCCTAATTCTAGAAATAGGGACTTTTTGGCATTGAATAAGATATTATATGAAAAGCTTTTCTTGGGCCAGGATTCCTCCACAGGATTCCTCCACACCAGGATTCTTTGTGAAAAGCAGTTCTATCTCTAGCAGTCGACCACTCTTTAAAGAGAGCATTTCCCAGAGGTCTTCTTTGTTTTGAGGCAGGAAGTACAAATAGGACCACACTCCTGGCATAGTATGTTCGACCCTGCAGCAAGGATTCCACTTGCTCCTCAAAATGCCCCCTTCTTCATCCTCACTCAGATCCCAACAAACGCTCATTTGGTTTAAGAATAGCCATCAATTATTGGGGTTCCTGGGTAGCTCAGTCAGTTGAGCATTGGATTCTTTTTTTTTTTTTTAATTTTTTAAGTTTATTTATTTGTGCAAGAGAGAGACAGTGTGACTGCGGGAGGGGCAGAGAGAGGGAGACACAGAATCTGAAGCAAGCTCCAGGTTCAGAGCTGTCAGCACAGAGCCTGATGCAGGGCTCAAATTCACGAACTGTGAGATCATGACCTGAGCCGAAGTCAGAGGCTTACAGACTGAGCCACCCAGGAGCCCCTGGATTCTTGATTTTCGCTCAGGTCATGATTTCGCGGTTTCGTGGGTTCAAGCCCCACGTCGGGCTCTATGCACTGACAGCGTGGAGCCAGCTTGGGATTCTCTCTCTCTCCCTCTCTCTCTGCCCCTCCCCCAGTCATGCTCTCTCCATCTGTCTCTGTCTCTCTCAACACACACACACACACACACACACACACACACACACACACACAACTTTAAGAATACCCACCGATTATTAAAACAACAAAAGATCCTTTCGGGGGGTATACTTAGAAAAAGTGGCAATGATAAATTTATAGAAACTTGCCAATTAGTGAAATTCAATAGATTATTTGTTCATGCAATAAATGTGGTTTGAGCTCTTATGTGTCAGATGCTGTTAGGTGTCAGATATCCAAGATATCCATAAGGAAGTCATAGTTCAGAGAGGATAATGCCCTTGTGGAGAAAATGACAGTATTATTTTGTACTTATGTTTATATTATTTATTTTCTTCAGGTCAGTGCAGCCCAACCTGTAAGCCAGGAACTTGGGAAGTTGAAATTATTGCAAGGAGCCTCTGATATCTTACATTTACCCATCATTGTGTGTAGACTAAATAATTGATAGATCCAAATTTATATATTCTCTATTTACTAGTTAAATAATAAGTAATATTTCCAAATATTTATTCAGTTTTTCAAATATTTATAAAAACATTCTATTGAAAAATAAAAGTAATAAAATATAAATTAAATTGATTTATTGTTACTTTAGTCACTGAGTATTTTTTGACAGATATTAGTAGTCTAAGCTAGTAGTATAATCTAGTAAAAACTTTTTATATAAATACAAAGTACCTAAATGTTTAAAAGGAGAATCCAGTACTTTAAAAATAAGAATTACCTGAGTATCACTGACCATTTAAACTATTAACATGAATGAGCTTAAGACATATTTATCTTGAAAGAAAAAACGAGTAATTCATTAATGTTTTTTTTTTCTACCCACAAGGAGTGTTCCAAGAGTTTTTGAGACTGGAAATTATTCTTTCATTTATTCCACTAGTATTTATTGAGTGCCTACAACTAGATGCTGTACCTACTAGAGAATATTGCATTAAAATCTTAAACATATTTGTGAGATTAACCATTTAATAAAATATATGGATAAATTTATTTCTCTTCAATGAATCTACTTTAATGAATCTTATTAATTTTTACATAAAGTTGTTAATGCTTCAAATAAAATGTTATTGACTCCAATAAAAATATGGTCTTCAAGCATGAATACAGGAAAAAAAATGAATGCAGCCAAAATGTTTTTTTACTACAAAAATTGGAAAGATTAGATTTCCTCTAATTGGCTGTCTGACTTGATGCTTGAATTACTCTCTTACATCACGTTTGATGTGAAATTGTTAGTTTTAAACATTCCAAAGTTCAAAAGTTGTTAAATGTGATGAGATAATTCCTATTAGTACTGTTTCATATTCACTATTAGTAATAGAATAAATACTGAAAAAGAAAAGCAAATATAAACTCAGGAATTCTGGTAGTGTGGTTATCTGCCCTACGCATTTTACTGCAACAGTGGTGGAGGAGCAAAGAGTGTCGGAGTTAATGAAAGTACTTGAACACTTCCTCCATTCCTAAATGTAAAGTGTATTTTAAATGAAACCTTCATTTCTTTTGCAGACATTATGAAATGCATCACTCACCATCTTTTGAAACACCTTTATATTTAAGAATCTTATATGTAGGGGCGCCTGGGTGGCGCAGTCGGTTAAGCGTCCGACTTCAGCCAGGTCACGATCTCGCGGTCCGTGAGTTCGAGCCCCGCGTCAGGCTCTGGGCTGATGGCTCAGAGCCTGGAGCCTGTTTCAAATTCTGTGTCTCCCTCTCTCTCTGCCCCTGCCCCGTTCATGCTCTGTCTCTCTCTGTCCCAAAAATAAAAAAAAAAAAAAAAAAAGAATCTTATATGTAGTTTATTGTCCTTGAATTTATAGGAAGTTGTGGCACTTAAAACTAAAGATTATCAAAACTTGCTGAAAGATAAGTGGATGCTTCAGTGGTCTGGGTTATGTCTAGAACTGGCCAATATTTGACAGCAATGAACAGATGAGTAGATAGGTGGTGACGTTTTATCCGTCTTCTCAACTTAACCCCGCGTATACTTAATTAAGAGACTGTTGCTTACTAGGGGCTATTAACCCATCAAGATGGAATTTGTGGCATCTAGTCAGGTAGTGACCTTCTTGCACTTTGACGGTTGATAAATTGTGAGGTTGATACACGCTAGAGTTTCCCAGACTCCCACCTGAAAGCAGTATTAGGACAAGTGACGATGTATGGTTGCCAGATTCTCTAAGTTGAGGTGAATATTTGATTTAAATGGTAAACCCCTAATTTCAAAATGATTTTGAAATCAGAGGCACTCCTGGAAGCTGAATGGACTTTTACTGCCTAATGATATAGCTGTTCATTTAGAGATACCTCCCAGATAGAACCATAACCAGAAAAGTTACCTCATACTCAGCGTATGGTGCACATACATGGTTGTGTTGGAATCAAACTCATCAAACATGGGAGAGATTTGACCATTGTCCCATGCCCACTGCTATCTCACTATCTTACCACCTACTAGAGTTGCTTTATAATAATATTACTATTATTTTGCTCAATTAATAGGTCTAGTAAATGTATGTTCTTAGCAAGAACTTGTTAAACTTGTTTTTTTCCCCCCTTTGGTCTGAGTAGGCGTGACCCATTAGGGTAACTTCACAGCCGTCCTTGTTATTTCTCTGTACCAACTCACATAGAACTTAGTTTGAAGACAAAGCATTTTAAATACTTCAAAGACATGGAAACATTAAGATCAACTGATTTTTTAAAGGGTCATTTTAAAATTTGTGGCCTTAAAAATTAGTTTTTCTTGGCAGTATACAAGGAAAGTTGTGGTTAATGTTTTTAAAGCCTTCCCTGCTATACATTTTTAAGTAAATTATACCTGAGCTGAGTTGCCATATCTCTGGATCTCAGAGCTTTTTTCCATGAAGTGGAAATGTTCTGGTAAATGAAATAAGGCTCCCTGCTTCTATAGTTTGTGATTCTGGGAAATAAGTATTTTGTAATAAATACATTTTGTTAAACTTAAGAGAAAGAAAACTTTGGATTTGTGTTAAGTAAAACTGCACAGTTAATTCTTATAATGAATAATTAATTCTTTGATGATTTTTGTGTGGTGAACTTTTCTATCCAATATGATTGCTGATTACTACTTTTAATACCCTAGAACTTACCATATGGTGTGTGCTCAAATATATTTTAGAATAATCAAATCAGGCAAAAAGGACTTGTTTAAGGTCAGCTCAGGTCTTCTGCCTTCTGTAGAGCTTTCTTCCACATTTGCTTAGCTTTCCAATGTGAGATTTCATAAATGCAGCCATTTTTATTGACAGATAAATAGCATTCAGATATTAGATTGAAATTCCTCTAACCTAACATGACAATCAAGATGATAAATCGACATACTACCCAGGCACTCCTAGAAACAAAGGAACCTAAAAAGAGTTGTTTTATCTAGAATGGAATGGAAACAATGGAAACTTAAGTCAATAATCAAAAAATAGGATCAATAATTGAAATATAGGTCCCAAATTTTGGTATTGTTTTTTCTTTTAAATGAACAAAATTGTATTCTGCTCAGTTTTCCAATGTTTGTGATTTTACGATTGTTTCATCACTAGCACATGGTTATAATTTTGTAGGGGTGGGTTTTATTTTTTTAGCTTTTATTCAGTTTATAGTGATAGCATTAATGTTCATGTTTCCCCCTTTTCGTTTAAAAGAATAATGGAATAATGGAAAGACGCATTTTTAAATTACTACTGAAAGGCTTTTGTATTTTGTTCATAATATCAAAATACATGATATCAATCTGTCCTGAGACTTAGATATGTAATTTATTAAAAGTGTTTTATATTTAACAAGAAATACTATATTAATTCTTAACATTAACTTGTTGCTTAAGATAGCCATCTCCAAAACCTGAAAAAATGAGTCTATCAAATGTATTTACTGTTAATTTCATCTTGCAGGAGGTAAGATTATAAAGTAAGTGAATGGAACCAGAATCACATTAATGATAACCTTTGAAAACCATTAAGTTACCCATAAATAGCAATATACTTTGATTTGTGAAGCCTATGTAGTGATTTAAGTTACACATCTAATGGGGCTGGGGAGAGTAGTTGTGCCAGATTCAGTTGTGCCAGATGACAGCCTGGATTCAAATTCTGGTCCAGTCATTTCCTATCCATGTGATCTTGGGAAAGTTAGTTCACTTCTCCATGCCTCAGTTTCCTTATTGGTAAAATAGGGTTGATAAAGGGCCTACCTAGAGTGTTGGGGGAATTGAATGATTTAATATATGTGCCAAGCACAGAGCAAGTGCCCCATCACTGTTACCTATTATCATTGTAACATAGGAATGTACGTAATATAATAAAGAGTTCATGCATACCACAGAAGTTTACAGTTCTTTTTAAATGTGTGGCTGTTCATGTGTGTTAGTTCTGTGCATGACATAGTCGGTACATCCCCTTCTTTCCTCTAGTGTGTTGTATTAATTTATATTTTCTTCAGTTTATATGTGTATACTCTGGGTCAGAGTGTAAAGTGGATTTCTTGTGAGGGGTTATGGTTAAACAAAGGGGGGGATTGAAAGTCATCATTCTGGAGCATCTGAATTCCTCTGCAGCTGCCTCCTGAAAGCTATGGGAGTGCTGCCTCCATTCTGTTTTGTTGTTTTTTTTTTTCTCCCCTCCCTGCAGGTGAATAACTAGCAGTAAAACTGGCCCCAGGGATGGGGAGTGAAGATAAAGGTCTAAGTAGCTTGGGAGAGCAGGCAATTGCCTCCAGGTGTAGACTGGGCAGGGATGGAGGAGGTGGGTGGAGAGGTAGAACAGGGTGGAGGTGGAGAAGCCCCAGAGCATGCAACAACCTGTGCTCAGACTCTGGGCTGGGCTGTGAGGGGTGGAGAGCTCTGCTGAGATGAGACATGCTGGTCCTTGAAAGGACAGGATGCAGGTTGGGAGAAGGGAGAGAAGAGGTTTCAGTATGCTCACAGCTGCGTGGCACAAGATACAGTTCTGAGGAGCACAGCACTGTTGAAAACTTGGCAGGGAGAAGAGAGAGGGATAGATGGGGCAGGGGGTAAGGCAGTGAAAAAAGTTGGGAGGAAGAGATAAGGAAAGGATGGAGGTGGTTGAGTGAGAATCTCATCTCATGGGACTCCTTATGACTCAAGGTGACAGCTTAGTGCTCTTAGGCCAATTAAGAGCTGAATCGCACGATGAGAACTCAAAGATTGTACCAGACGCAGTGTGTGAGAATAAAGAGCTGTTGCTGCATCAGTGAAATCCGAAATTTGGTTTCTGTAGCTGATGAGGAGTTTTGTCTAATTGTCAAATTCATCATGAATTTAAGAAGCGCAAAGGGTGATGGTGTGGTTTTCAGTGTGATCTACATAGGGATTTTTCTAAGGAGGTAATGGACCACCAAAGGAATGAGCCAGAGGTTATAGATGTACGCTAACACGGGTAAGCCAACTGTAGATAGTCAATAAGGACAGTCTGTGGGGAAAGGGGGTGGGTACATAGTTGTGGGGGGTTTTTAATGGTAATTGATCTCCTACTGGATAATTCATGCACCTAGGTCACAAAAAAGACTAACCTCCCAACTCCCAAGCATTTCTGAGGTTTCTTGGAGGATTTCATCAAAGTGTTCATAAGCAGATCTGGTGATGCCAGGTGTACCACTGCCCTTGCCCAGACAATGCCCACTCTCCCACTGGGAAGAGCTGGATCCCACAACACAGCCATCTGGGGAGAACAAAAGGCAATGTCATTCTCTTTCATTTACAAGGGGTATCAAACTAATGATGCCCTGTATCTTTCAAACATGAGGATTTTTGTATCACTGTCTTCCTAAATCTCAGGCATGGGCAGGCCAGGAGGAATTCTGAGTGACACATACCATACTGTTCTCAGTGGTGTTTCACTCTACCAGAACCAAGGCTTTGCTCCTGGGCCAAACTATCCTTGTTTTTTTCAAGTACATGAAGTCTCTGCTTCCCTCCTCACCCCCTATTGATTATCAGTGTAACCTTTTGTTAATAACTTTCCTTGATTATTTTTAAAAAGTTTCACAGGATAATAACAATAATAAATAATTGTTTTTCTCATTTTAGAGCCTCTAAAGCATTTTTTTTTTCATATAGCACTTTAAGCATTTGGTCATTGCAGTGAATATATAGCTACATAAAATATGTCCTTTGTTTCTGTGGCTCTTCCCAAAAGTCAAGGGCTGCCAACACATGGAAAGCATGAACTGAAGGGCAAGAAAGACTTGCTTTCTCTCATTCACCTGTGTGCCCCTGGGTTCAGTATGTATAAATTAGGCCCTCCTGAAAATGAGTTATAATGAGGGATTGGCAAGCAGCCTAGGAGAGAATGTCACCTGAAAGGAAAGTCTCGTCCAGGAAACAAAATATGATTGTCAGAAGGGAAGGCTCAGTCATGACTACACCATTTTGCCCATCGTATCAATTAGTCTTTTGTCTTCAATGCATGCCTGATTCCATTGGAAAAAGAGGTGCTCATGTAAAACTGAAATTATATTTTTCTTTCTTTCTTTTCACTAAAGCCTACAAACACTGATTACCAGCAGCACTGATACATGGTTCCCAACTGGAAATAAAAGGTCTAATAACCCTTCTTTGTAGTGTTTTGAGGATTCCAGGAGGAGATGGTGGTGTGTGGCCGATGATGATGATAACCCTCATCATGTAAAAGCAGCTCATCTCTGAGCAGTGCAGCCCATTGGAACAAATATCACCAGAATTGAGGAGAGGAAGCAAATGGCCGATGCCATGGAATGTTTGAGGGAAGATGTTCATGAGCATGCAAGAGACATTCTGCGGTTTCTGCTTGGTCTAGACATAGCTGGGATACAGGATAGATTTTGTAGTACATGAGGTCCTCTCACAACAGCTGGGAAAAAAGAACCAACAAAACAAGTACACCAAAAATTGTGTACAGGAATGCTCAGGCCATTTACTCTATTAGATTAGTTGAACAGGGTTTAAATGTGTTCTGTACGTCAACTAAAACCACACGTCCATCTATAAGAAAGAATACATAGTATGACTGAGAAAGATGGCTTTCTATGAAGACAGACATAGGATCCCTGTATGACAGAGCTAGTGATGACATCTGCACCAAAACCCCTTCTAGGCTGTCCTGCTCTTCTACCCTGAGAAAAATGAGTCAAGAGTGACAACTAGGGATTTTAATCTTTAGTAGAGTGCCCAGTGTGCTGCCTATATGCATGCTTAAGTGAGGCTGCATTTCTCTAAAATAGTGAAGGGAAGATTCCTAGCTAGGAGAATACTCTTGTTCATTTACTATCTAAAGTCTTCAGATCTGCAAGAAACAGATTCATAATGATAGAGAACAGACTGGTGGTTACCAGAGAGGAAGTGAGCCGGGGGAGGGTGAAATAGGTGATGGGGAGTAAGGAGTGTACTTGTCCTGATGAGCACTGGGTGATGTGTGGAGCTGTTGAATCACTATATTGTCCACCTGAAACTAATATAACACTGTATGTTAACTATACTGGAATTAAAAGAAAATCTTAAAGTCTTCAGATCTGATTGAAACCTTCCTTTCAGCTCTCATCACTTCCAGCTTCCAGTGTGTATTCCACTGAAGTACTTATCCTTTCTCCAAATGCTAGGCCCTTTTGCTCATGCTATTTTGCTCAAATGGCTTTATCTTCCCTTACCCCCTGTCTCCTCAGCCTGAAATATTCTTTCTTATTCTTTAAAATGCATCTCAAATGGTTTCTCTTTGCAGACTTTCCTGACTTCCTAGGAAGAGCTAGTGTTCCAATACCCATTTCTGTGTATAACACATTCTGTTATGTAATTACCTGTTAATCTGTTTGTTTCCATGTTAACTCATAAACGCAAGGTCTGTATTCTATTCACATAGAATGGTGACTAGCAGAGAGATAGGCTAATAAAGCTCATGAATATTCAATGACTTATTGACCAATTGAAATAAGAAATATAATAATTTGAAGATCTGTATTCTTTAAATCCTGCCTGGTTTTTGTTGTTGTTGTGTGTTTGTTTGTTTGTTTTTCTAACATTTCATTTTGGGACTAAGATGATTTGACAGAAAAATCTGATTAAGCATTTTTATTTCAAATGGTGATTTTTTTTTTTAAAGAAGAAGGAGATTTCTTCTCTGCTTTGTAATTCCAAACCTTTGAGGAACAGTCTATTGAAAATAGATTCTTGGCTAAATGCATAAATATAAATTATATATATATTTTCTGAAATGATGTATTTATCTCTTTAGGGAGTAGGGCATGAGTCTTTTCAGCTAACATTTTGCTTTGTCTTATCAAATGCATCTACAAAAGGATTGTAAGTAAATGGTTTAGGGAATTAGAATAATGAAGAGTTTTATTTTTTTCTTTCCAGACGTCTTCTAGAAGATCTGCTCGTTCTGTATTTGTTGCACATGTTCAGATGGGGCTTCCCATCTTCCTGGTTCAGTGTGGGGCTACATGGGAAGTGCTTGCTTGAAAATGACGCTAGCAGCAGGACAGAGCAGAAAAAAGGTGGGGGGGGGGTGATAAGAAGGGGATAAAGGGAAGGGAAGGGAAAGGAAAAGAAAAGAGAAGAAAGGGGTTAACAGAGCACTGGTGGTGTCACTGGAGTCCCTGGATCCAAGACGAATCAGCTCCTATATTTTTTAGCATTTTATGAGCCAATAAAATTGGCTTAAGTAATTTGAGTTGCATTTGAACTAATTTGAGTTGTAGCAGAACCAAAGTTTTTGTACCTATTTAGGTTTAGGAGTTCAAGATGGAGATTAGAGTCAGGAATCGTATAGTCTGAAGACTGACAATCCTTATATGAGGAGATGGAAATTTTCCTTGGGATCAGAGAGCAAGAAAAAATAACAATAATAGTTTTCTCTTACTACTTGTGTCTTTCCCAGACAAATTTCCCTTAAAAATTTTCAACTAAGGGGCGCCTGGGTGGCGCAGTCGGTTAAGCGTCCGACTTCAGCCAGGTCATGATCTCGCGGTCCGTAAGTTCGAGCCCCGCGTCGGGCTCTGGGCTGATGGCTCAGAGCCTGGAGCCTGTTTCTGATTCTGTGTCTCCCTCTCTCTCCGTCCCTCCCCCGTTCATGCTCTGTCTCTCTCTGTCCCAAAAATAAATAAACGTTGAAAAAAAAATTTTTTGAAAAAAAAAAAATTTTCAACTAAGCCTGTACTTGCTGCCACACACATATACATACACTGACATGTATGTACACAGATACATGGAATGGAAGAAATTATGACAATAGGAAACCGAAGTAAAGAACTCTCTAAATTTTTGTTCATTTATTTAAAAGCAGTCAATTTAAAAAACATAAATTTATAAAATTGTAAAATATATGAATGAGTATAGCATTCCAAGTGAGGGATATTCTTCGCAGCTTAAAAAGCATGTTTTAGGAAGTTAACGGAAGTAGAACCATAAAGTCTTGCAAATATAAAGGAACTTTGATGTCATTCAATAGGTGCTATTCTTTTATCCTCACTATGAGGTGGACCCAGACAATCGAAGTGACTGGCCCATTTTCTCCCCCAAATTTGAGATTGTGCCAAGCTTATTCATTATACAACAGAGCCCTTCAAAAGGAAATTACCTCCATGGGCTGATGTGTGGCTAGACACTTAGCTTATTTAAAAAAATGCTTAAATAAATACACTAATAACAAATTAATAATGAGGCGTTTTTCAGGTAAACCAGCTCTGTGTGTAAGCCCCTAATCTTTGAAGCTGATGTCATAAAGATCAACAATTTATCAACATAGCCTCTGATAACACTCTCAAGGAGTGAACACCAGATTGGAATTGCTTTGTGAAATTGTTGTTGGGCATCACCAACATGTTAGATAGGGCATGTAGAAACTGAAGTACTATCTAAGCACTTGACATAAGTTGTTTCAGTTCCTTATGAAACATGTCTTAATCAAACTTCCAATCACTCTGTTCTGTTGAATCAGAGAGGTTAAAATTGCAGGGTTTAAGCTCCATGAGAACAGGACTTGTGTTCTTTTCGAACTATCTGTACCCAGCATCCAAATGAGAATCAGCATAAAATGGATACTCATTAGATACCTGCTGAATGAGTGAAATGAGACAGATGGTATTCAAATAAAATGCCAACTGACTACAAAGCCCATGTTGATTCCAGGATGACCTAGTGACTCCCAGGCTCTGGTGTGAACAGAGCTAACTGATCATCAAAGGAGTTGTGCTTTAGCTCCTATCTCTGAAAAGATCGTTTGTAAAATCTTTTTTTATTTTTTTAAATTTTTTTTCAGTGTTTATTTTTGGGAGAGAAAGACACAGAGTGCAAGTGGGGGAGGGGCAAAGAGAGAGGGAGACACAGAATCTGAAGCAGGCTCCAGGCTCTGAGCTGTCAGCACAGAGACCAATGTGGGGCTCAAACTCACCAACAGTGAGATCAGACCTGAGCTGAAGTCAGATGCTTAACCGACTGAGCCACACAGCCTCCCCGATCATTTGTAAAATCTTAACAGAAAGACTAATATGTACCTTAAGCCAGGTAAACAGAACTTTGTCAAATTTCCCCTGCTAAGGCACCTAGCTCTACAATACGTCAAAACACCAAAACAAAACAAGAAACAAACCTTGCCACAAACTCTACCCATCTGTTCACCAAATAAAAAACCCACTTTTTAAAAAACTTTGATAGACAATGATGTTAATGTGGCTTCAATGTAAAAGTCATGCTAGATTCAGGGATGCATTTTGTTAGCTCATGTTAGCTCTAAAGTTTGGTCACATTCAGTTCTTTAACACTGGATTATACTTACTTTCAAATAGCATATAAGACCCTTGTAAATCTTCTAGAGTAATCCAGCCATTGCTGGGTACAAGCAAAGACCAAAGGAAAGAGTCACCTGTCCTCTTACAATCATAGAAACCAGTAGATAATTACTTAAGGTTTTATAGTCTATGAAAACAGACGATTTCATAGCTTAGCAGAAAGAGTCTAGAGGGAGGTGAGGGAGATGATATACCACTGAGCAGATAATCTGCTGCCCACATCATATGGTCATCAGAGGTCAAGCATATTAGTCATTGAATAAAAGCTCGGGTTTATTGTGTCTTCGTCTAGGATAAATTTGTTCCTAATTTCTGGAATAACATCAGAAATCACTTGGCAAGCCCATGACAAATTTACAAGAATGTTTGGAGAATTTCAATGTGAATATTCTTCTACTCTCAAATGATACAGACTTTATTGCAGTGTTGAGTTCCACTGGCTGCATAACATGGACAAATAGTCTAAGAATATTGAGAAAATCCAGAATAGAATTATAAAAATTATTGATGTCGGAAAGTAGGCTTGATAGAATAAAATGTTCGTATTCATTCTAGGTAGCTAAAGCTTGGAAAGGGTAGTCATTTTTACGTCTATTCAGTCAACAAACATTTATTATTTAAAAATGGTTGAATTTTTTCATCATCTTCGGTTTCTCATAGTTTTTAATATTCTCTCTCGAGTTTATATGCTTTTACCTTTCGCTCCCTCTGCCTGCCTACTTCTCATCTTCAAAGAGTCACCTGGGGCTGAGTTCTGGAATCCTTTCTGACTCTCTAAACAGACAGTAAATACTCTTTCTACAGGCTCCTAGAGTGCTCTGGACTTTTTTTTTTTTTAATATTACAAATTTCTGTTTAACTTCTGTTTTATATATAATTTATTGTCAAGTTAGCTAACATATAAAGTATCAGTGTGCTCTTGGCTTTGGGAGTAGATGCCTATGATTAATTGCTTCCATACAATACCCAGTGCTTATCCCAACAAGTGACCTCCTCAATGCCCATCTTCCATTTTCCCCTCCCCCGCTCATCAACCCTCAGTTTGTTCCCTGTATTTAAGAGTCTCTTATGGTTGGACTCCCTCTCAGTTTGTAACTATATGTATTTTTTCCTTCCCTTCCCCCTTGGTCTTCTGTTAAGTTTCTCAAATCCCACATGTGAGTGAGAACATATGATATCTTCTTTCTCTGACCGATTTCGCTTAGCATAATACCCTCCCATTCCATCCATGTCGTTGTAAATGGCAAGATTTCATTCTTTTTCATTGCTGAGTAGTATTCCAGAACTTCTAACAGAGCATTTATCCCTCTTAGGTTTTAGGCTTTAGTTTTCCCTAAAAAAGAAAACAATACAAAACAACAATGAAACAACAAAGCTCTTTAAATTCCTTGAGTTCTCACACAGTGCTCAGAACACAGTATGCATTCATAAATGCTGTGTAAATGAGTAAAGCAGTGAAATAAATGATTTTTAATCCTTTCAGAAAAAAAACATGGTCAAAGAATAAGGAAGATAATATGGGAAAGTGATGCTGGGAATCCACAGAGGTTCATGGAAATCTCTTTCAGATCCCCCAAAAGTAATCCTGGGAAATCCACTTGAAATTTTCTCCATTTATTATTGAACATTTTTAGCTTTGACTGAGTTTTTTTTTAATGTTTATTTTTGAGGAGGTGGGGAGGGATAAAGAGAGAGAGGAATAGAGGATCTGAAGTGGGCTCTGTGCTGACGGCAGAAAGCCCGATGTGGGACTTGAACTCACAAACTGAGATCATGACCTGAGCCGAAGTTGGATGCTTATCTTACTGAGCCACCCAGGTGCCCGTTTTTCTTTTTTTTTTTAAATAAGGATTTAAAAGTACATGAAATTAAAAGCTCCAAACATTTCCAAAACATTATCTTCTCAAAGTCTAAACTAAATGCGAAACTTTAAACTACAAAAGGAAACAGCTTGGATGAGAGGTTACTTTCTGAGACAAATGAAATCCAATTCATTCAGGACTAATGGGTACATGGATTAACTTGACATTATCCGTGGCCAGCAAGGTCATCTCTTGGAGACATTCAGTTCTCTAAAGATAAAAGCAAATGGGAATGTGCTAAGTTACTGAGGGGCAACTCAGCTCCCTAATAGGCACTGGCCACCTCCCAGCCTTCCCTAGTGTTGCTGCCTCAGCAAAGAATGCCTCATCCTCATCCTCTGCCCATCACTTTAGTACCTGGCTTCCACCTTTAGGCACAGAGGCTGCCTCCTTCCATTAACTTTTTGGATATATCTTAAAATCAGAAGAACACATCTAAAATACCTCTATGGCTGATTTCATTCTGACCTGAATTGCAGTTGACTGTTTACACATTTCCCCATACGTACTCATCCTTCTCTTACACACACACACACTCTCTCTCTCTCAAATATGCGTCATCTTTCCCTAGAAGAAAAAGATGGGGACTTACTTGTCTTTCACAGAGTCTTTCATATTGTAACTTAATATGTCTTCATAGGAAGAAGTAAATAATGGAGAGTAAATGAACGGGAAGTGCTTAGTTAATGCTTGTGGATAGTTTTCCTAAATAAAGGAAAGAAAGCAAGTAAGCGTGAAAGGAAGAAAAAAAAGAAGGAAGGCAGGCAGAGATATTTGGGCACAAAGTGTATGATGTACTGAAAAATGCAATTAGAAGGCACCATTTATATACCCTTGAATTTGGAGTAGTAGGATAGAATATTTTTGTGTCTCTCTTTTAATAAAGAATATGCTGTAAAAGGACATTAAATAAGGGAAGAAAAAACGTGGTGAAGGAAAATGGAGAGATGTAATCTGCTGTTTTTAAAATGTTCCCTGAGATTCATTCATGCCAGAGTGTGGATTCTGCAACCTTGCACATGCAAGCCTGCACTTATTGTATGTTGAAAAATAAAACAGAAGCCTACCTAGTTTGATTGAGGTCTTGGCGTAGCCTAAAGAAAGTTAAAGAGACCCAGTTTTCTTAGATAGCTAACATTATAAAATGGAGGAATTCTCAGAAAATAAGGAGTCGGACCAATTTTATATTTTTCCAAACCAGAGACCAGTTGGTAAATGCCACCGCAACATTTATGTTGCAGAATTATGCATCTCCTCCAAGCTCTGAAAGAATACAATCACATATTTATCTGATGTTTATATGTTTATCTTAAGTCAGAATTAATATGAAAAGAAATCGTTTATTTTCTGGGTCAAAAGCAAATTCTAATGACCTTGTGGAAGAGAGAACTGTTTTAAAATTTCTGTTTGGGGCGCCTGGGTGGCTCGGTCTGCTAAGCGTCCGACTGGCTCAGGTCATCTCACGGTTTGTGAGTTTGAGCCCCGAGTCGGGCTCTGTGCTGACAGCTGGGAGCCTGGAGCCTGCTTCGGATTCTTTGTCTCCCTCTCTCTCTGCCCCTCCCCCGCTCATGCTCTGTCTCTCTCTGTCTCAAAAATAAATAAACATTAAAAAAATAAAAAAAAATTGTTTGTATGCCTACATCCACACACATTATTGATTTTCTTCAGCTCTTCTTGGAGGGGCATTCATTAAAAATCCTGCATCTAAAATCCTACTCTCATAAACTATATCTCAAAAACCTACCCAGTCTGTCATCACCGCCATTTTCAAGAAGTGTTTATCAGCCCTCAAGTGGAATGTTTTGACAGCCATCACTCTGGAGGCCACTCCCGAGTTGAGAGGATTGTGATTCATCACCTTGGAAAGAGGGAGGCGGTGCTACTTCTGGAGGTGGGTTTGGAGAGGAACCTGAGGTTCTAAAACCTCACCAACATGTCCTCATTATTCTGTGAAAACTTCTTTGTCCTCCTCTAATATATCAACTCAGCTCATAGGGATCTTTTTCTTTTCTTCTTTGTGGGCACTCAATCTGTGTTGGTTTCCTAAAGCAAAGCGATCCCTGACATAGGAAGCTTGGGCCTCCCTGGAGGGTTTGGATACATTTCCCAGGTCAAACCAGACAAGTACTGATTCTGGACTTCTGATATGAGAAGGGCAAGAAATTATGTAAGAAGTTCTGTGTCATAATACAGTCAGGATTTGTTTTTTAACTGACTAATATTTACCTTCTGAAAAAAATGAACTCAAAAACATTTTCATTTAGAACAGCATCAAAGAGGCTGATATCAAAAGAAAATGTTATTTTGGAAAGGTTAGAGATGAAAGACACAAAACACGGGCTGAGAAAAGTATTCCAGTTTTTTGTAAGAAAACTGTTTCATCCAGGAAGGAAACATGTTCTTTGGGATTTAAAAAACTTAGTAATAAAGATTATAAATTTCAGAATGTGATTTCTAAAAAAAAAAAAAAAAAAAAAGCAACAACATATCTGGTATTCTTCTATATAAAAACTACTTTGTAGACAATCTACACACAGATCTTCATTAAACACACACTCACACACACACACACACATCACGCTAAAACTGCTTATTCAGTGACGCTGCTCACCAAAGGAATTATTCTTTGACTCTGTTTTTAGTTGGGCGTGGAAAGGTAATTTTCCCCCTTGGCAGGAAGCTTGAAGGGGAGCCAAAGTGAACACCCATGTGAACACAAAACAATTAGGAAAGACTCATTCTGAATCAGTTGGTTCCCATGAACAAGCTGGGATTTATTAATCTGCCCTGATTAAAATTAATTAAAACATAGACTTGGGAGTGGGTAAACAAGTGAACAGGGAAAAAGACAGTCAGGGGCAACTAAATATTTAAATATTCTGAGATCATAAGAATGAACATTAATAAGAAATATAATTAGTACCATCATTACTTTTTTATTAGTCATTATTTTTAAAGAATGAGAAAAGTATTAGTGTTAGAATTTCTATCTCACAAATTTGGTTTTATGAAAGCATAGATAGATATAATTCTTAAAAATTAGATATTCTCAATACTTAGAATTCATAATTCTTTTTAAATAAAAAGATTTGTTTCAGTTTTCGATAGGACTATACAAAGTCAAGTTACTAACCACGTGAGGTAGTTTTCTTTGAGAAATGAAAAATAGCACTTATTTGAAAATAGAACTTTCTTTTCCAAATTTTACAGAGTTAAAGATTTTTTATGGAAGCAGTAAAGTATGTATTAACTTTCTTGTATACAATATTTGCTTAAGAGTGGAGGCCAACATAATTGTTATAAATAGTTGCCTAACATGTGCATGGGACATTTGCTTTCAAAGTTATGAGGAAGAGGTCAAGTTGGACCCATCAAGTGTGTTGGTACAAGTACAAATAGCTTTGGAGGAAAAAAAAGGCACCACCCAAACATCATTATTTAATTCACAAGTGCAATTAGTTGCAAACATTTTCAGGCATAATTTTGTCAGGTCTTAGTGTATTATTCTGGCTAATAACAGCAGAGGTCAATGCTGAAAAGTTGATCCTATTATACCTTAATTCTGAGAGTTGACTTGCTTTGATCATGAAAATATGTTGTGTGCATATGGATCGAAAATAAAATCTCATGGGATTTTTGTCTTCTTGAGAAGACTTACTGGCTCAAATTTATTTTCAGAATTTCGTGTCCTTCCACTTTCTACAAAACAGAGTCATAGTTAGACTTCCAGAGTGGCTTTAGAGTGCTCTAAAATAATCTGTCCTGGAAAAAACAGTGCTTCATGTTCAAAGTTGGGCAGATAAAGGAAAAGTTACATTTAACAGTTTTGATTAGAGACTAGTGAGACCATTGGAAATCGTTACTGACTCAAGATAAAGAGGCCCTGCTCCAGTATCCAGCAAATAACACGTCACTGAAGTAATCGGTTTTGTTTTTCTCACCTGAAAAATATGGAGGTAGCCACAAGCAACATCCACTTATTTAACGGAATATTTTGTTTATAGTGATCACAATTGAGAAGAATTTTGAACTTGGAAGATATGGTGCAAAGACAATTTTAAGTTGTCATAACATTCTGTAATTTAACACATGAGAGTTTTGCTTCAATATTTAGGAAGAATCTCCCTAATTCTATAATCTGGAGAGTTTTTCTCTTCAATTTTGCTGAAAGTATCAAGTAGTTTACCTTTTATTGGAAAGAAATTATAACATCAGGTACTATTTTTAATTAAAATGCTATTTTAGTTGAGCTGATCATTTTTATCCATTATCTTATATTTCTATGTATTCTTATACATCATAACCATATTGTATACATTGTTTACATCATAATATTATCAGTGAATATGACTTTGTATTTTTGAAGGTACTACCATAGTCTATCTTGTCTTATCAGAATTCTCTAACCTGTTTCATTAAACCGATATATTTTGGGTTTTTGACCTTTTTTCCCCTTTAATTTTGTTATTGTTATTATAAGAGTTCCATTACATCTCCATGAATTTCTCTTTGCTGTTTCAAATGCTTTCCTTAGGATAATCCATATTTAGCTTTCTCTTTCCCTGACCTGTACTATACTTTACAGAAGCCATTATTAAACTAAAAGGTAGTATTTTATTGTTTCCCCCAAGTCTGACCTCAATTAATATATTAGCTTCTTTTAAAAAAAATTTTTTTAATGTTTATTTATTTTTGAGAGAGAGAGAGAGACAGAGCATGAATGGGGGAGGGGTAGAGAGAGAGGGAGACACAGAATCCGAAGCAGGGTCCAGGCTCTGAGATCTTTTTGACCCAGAAAATAAACGAGGCTTGAACTCATGAACCATGGGATCACCCCCTGAGCCGAAGTCAGACACTTAAAGTACTGAGCCACCCAGAAGTCCCCTAAAGTAATATTATAGATCAATGATTTCTTAATCATTTTAAAGAAAATAATTTTTAAAACTATTATGTGAAGATAACACTATTGAAAGGGATTTAAAATTTGGCCTAGTTTATATGCAGTTAAAATTAATGATCCATTAACAAAACCACTCCCAGAATTTTGAAAGAAGTTCCTTCAGTGAAAGATCCCAACATTATGGTAGAAAATAAATTGCATGACGTGATAAATTTTAAATCTTAGGCTGAGTTGCTATACATTCATTACGCTGACCCAAAAGTACTGCTCTCCTGAATGTGCTCTTCCATTCATTTATGTGTTTGTCACTTTATCATCCATTGGCCACTTAAACAGGACTACAGGATGTATACAGTAACTGGCTACCCTAAATTTTTGCATTCATTCAACATTGTTAGTTTACAGACCCTTTTCTAGGCTATTGGGTTACAGTAACATAACACATTTCCTTTCTCCGAGGAATTTAGAATCTGTGTTTTTCTTGCTACAGAAAGTTCCATTTCTTCTCATGTTTTTCCCTTAAAAATACTACCTAATCTTAAAAACCCAGGTCATTTGATGCCATTTTGCTGAAGTTCCCAACACTCACAGTCAGAATTTATCCCTCCCACTTGTATCTGTCAGATAACTTTGTTGTTAGCCCTATTTTTAAGCACATATCCTATTCTGTCTTTTGTTATAGGATGGTGTAATGGTTTGAAGAATACTCTGGAGTCAGACTTCCTGGGTTTGGTCCCATTTCTATATCACTGCTATCTCAGGAAGTTTGTTCACATCTTTGTGCCTCAGTTTCCTCGTCTATAACAGTGCTAGGACCTACTCCAATGTTTGTTGTAAGGATGAAATGAGATATGTGTGAAGTACATGCACTAAAAGAATATTAACTATTACTATCTATCTTTCTCTTTAGTTTGTGAATTGCTGGAAAAAGTACTCTATTTTATTAGTTTTTGCCTTGCTGATAATTATCACAGTGAATATCAGGTGGTAATAATGAGTAACATTTTAATCTGGAACAAGTTTTTTAATCGGTCATTTTTCAGCTTTGAAAATCACCAAAGCATTTTGGATAAATCTCTAAAAAAGCAAATAATTAGACTGATTAAAAGTAAAACAATTAGGCAGAAAAATGAAATTGCTTGAAAAAATATATATCCTTGAAACCTCAAGCTTAGAAGGTTTATGGGGGGTGGGAGGGAGGGGAGGGTGGGTGATGGGTATTGAGGAGGGCACCTTTTGGGATGACAATAAATTTCATATATTGAAAAAAAAATAAGTGTTAAAAAAATAAAAAATAAATAAAGAGGAGGAAATAATCAAAAAAAAAAAAAGAAAAAAGAAACCTCAAGTTTATTCAGTGCGATTGAATTGAAGAATTGACCCCTCAACTTTTTCAGATCCTTGGCTGATGGGTAAATTTGGCTTGCTTGGTAGATTTCTAAAGAAATCTGTATCTTTCTTTTTTTTAAATTTTTTAAAAGTTTTATTTTATTTTATTTGAGAGAGACAGAGACAGGCTGAATGGGGGAAGGGCAGAGAGAGTATTCCAAGCAGGCTCCATGTCACCAGTGTGGAGCCTGACGCGGGACTCGAACTCACGAAATTGTGAGATCATGACCTGAGCCGAAACCAAGAGTCGGATGCTCAACTGACTAAGCCACCCAGACGCCCCAGAAATCTATTTATTTTCAATTACCAAACAGATGGTATATACCAAGGTGGGTTATAAGACCCATTACAACTAGAATTAGCAAGATCTTGTCCCAGTCTCCTCAACTGGCATTAGAGTGCAGCTCTAAACTCCATGGTCACCCATCAGAAAGGATAAAATAAAAAGACAGAAAATACTGAGGGTTGTCAAAAATATAGAGCAATTGGAATTTTCACATGTTGTGGTTGGAATATGAATTGGTAGAAACACTTTGGAAATTGGTGCTGTCCACTAAAACAAATGAATGTGTACCTACCCTATGGTTTAGTGATTCCACCTGCTTGATATATGCCTGTCATAAATGAATGAATATATGCACTGCAAGACATATGGGAATGTTTGTCGAAGAAGTGCTATACATAATAGGCCTAAGCTAGAAATGGCTCAAATGTCCAACAATAGAATGGGTAATATATTACAGTGTATTCATATAAATTAAGTACTATACTGCAGTGAGGATAACTGATCAATAACACTCCCAAATACATGAATGAATCATACAAACATAGTATTGGGTGGAAGTAGCCTGATACAGAATAGAACATACAGCATTATTTCATTTATTTAAAGTAAAAAGACAGAGGTGCCTGGGTGGCTCAACCTGTTAAGTGTCCGACTTGGGCTCTGGTCATGATCTCACATTCCCAAGTCTGAGCCCCGCGTCGGGCTCTGTTCTGACAGCTCAGAGCCTGGAACCTGTTTCAGATTCTGTGTCTCCCTCTGTCTCTCTGCCCCTCCCCTTCTCATGCTCTCTCTTTCTTTCTCTCACACACAAAAATAAACATTAAAAATTTTTTGAAACAATAAAAATGAAGTAAAAAGACAAAACTTAAAAACAAAAAGCAGACAAAAAACCATGCTGTTAGAATTCAAGCTAGTAGTTTCATTTGAAGTAAGTGATGAAGGGCCTTCATGTTCTAGATCAGAGAGAGCTAGTGACACGGATATAGCCACCTGATAAAAATTCATTGAGCCATATGCGCATGATAGGTGTACTTTTCACAGGTATCATAGCTACACCATATTTATAGTATATGTTAATTTAAAAAGTAATTGAACTTTCCCTATGAATCTGAACAGAGCTTCTTATAAATTTGCTTTTATAAAGAACTTTTGGGTCCTGCCTAAGGGAAACAGGGAAGCAAAACACACTGCAAAGTCCATCTCATAAAGCCAAGACTCCACTTTTGTGTGTCCAAAGGCATCTACATTACTCTTCTCTGTCTAGAAGGATAACCCTAATACTGCTTTTCTAGAGTTTCAAGGGAAAAACAAACAAAAAAAGCACACAAAAATACCCACGCCCTTCCCTTATCTTCTGACTCAGCCACAGGAAAACCTGGCAATAAGCTCCGATGTTTACCCACCCTATCTAAAAACATAGGGGCCTTTATGTAAATGGAATTCCTCTGGCACCACAGCTACACCTGAAGAAGTCAAGCATCCTGGCTCCATAAATAATAATTAACACTATTATTCATCAATCACAGAAACTAAGAGTTTATATTATATTTTTGGGTTCTAATTTCCTTGTACTGAAAGTCCATAGAGGAAAGTCAATTTCTAATGGGAAATTGGAAACTAGATGGGGGTATGGGTGCCGCATCTTTGGTGTGATTAGCCTGTTCTACCCACGGGCAAAGGAGGAGGGAAGTACTTTTGTAGAGTGACTCTGTCCTGCCTCTTCTTTTCCTTGTTCACTTTGGCAAAGAACTGCATATATACTTTTATCCTGCAGGAGGGATCAGGAGACAAGTGTGTCCCAAATGCAGAGTACCTAAAATTTCTAGGTAGCTAATGTGGAATAATAACACACATTCCTTCCTACTAACTTTGTTTTTTAATTGTATGACTTCAGTTGAGTGCCAGAAATGAGCTTGATGCTGTCCACAGTTCACTTACTATCACATTCCATGAGATTAGGAAGAGTTTAAAATACAATTCGTGTCATCTATGCTTTCAGTGATAATTAAATTATGTATTGGCTGCCCTTTTATGCAAGTGTGAAATCAGCTTGTTGGCTAGAACCAGTGTTTTAACTCTACTTGGTTTGTGGCAAGACTGACTCCTCACAAAACAGTTACTGAACTTCTTTTGTCCTTCCCAAATGTCCAAATCTTCTCTACCTGACACATGATGTGACCAGCTCTTTTTTTATTCATGGCCAAATCTTACTGCTTCTTCCTCTATGTTACTTTCCAAATTTATTTTCTCTTTTACTACTTTGATCAATGCAATTTTTTTTCTGGCCTCTACATCATTTCTCTTTCTCTCTGTTATTGCCAAACCTTATAATCCTGACTATTATTATTTTTCTTGCCTCTGTCCGCTAAAGGCCTTCCAAGGCCGTTGTGAATTGCGTATATGAACACTTCTATTGTTTCTTAATATTTCAACTTTTGTTTTCTTCCTATTTCTTTCAAGTTCCCCATGATACAATCATGCCATTTTCTCTTCTATATACCTCTTTCTATCTTCTATTACATCACTCATGCTTAAGTGATCCAATTTCAGTTAAAATGGCTTTCCCATTCTTGTTCGTAAATTTTCGTTTTCAAGCCTATTTAGCAAAGTGTGCAATAAAGGAGCCCAGTTTTTCTCTCTATATTTCTTCATCTATATGTATAATGTACTTGCTGGGTGTTATAGTCTATAATACTAGCGAGGAATTTAGACCAAATCTTCCAAGAATTTTTAACTTGCTAGTCTTAAATACACAAAAAAATCAGATTTATAGGATGAATATGTTGGAAATTTTTGGCTTTCAATTTATAAGTAGACTGCATAGACCCTTCTTTGTCTCCATTTTCTATTTGTCCTGTACTCAATAACATCCAGATAAATCATCACTCCATCCATGGCCCGTCAGCACCCAGGGTCTTGCTATTGTTGCTTCTGTGACTTTAAGTCCAGTTCTGGTGCTTTTCCTCAACCTTTGGGAAATACCTCAGGAAAATCCCTAATATCCATATGCTCAAAGACTCTGAAAATGAGGAGGGAAGGAACAAAGATGAAGAAAGAAAAAAAAAAATGGAAGAAAGAACAATGATATGCAGGAGAATAAAGGAAAGAAACAAGATGAAGGAAGGTGTGAAAATGCAACAGGGGCAGAGCGGGAAACTCTGGTTGGGGAAGGTCTAAAGAAGGAAACTTGCTGAGGTTGTATGGGACTGCCAGGAACTTTCTCTTTGCTGAATCATGTAGTTCCATATGGGTCAACTGGCTTGCAAATTACGATTTGCAAAGAAACACCACATCTTTGTACCTGTGACACACAAGGCTTCACTAGTTTGCTAAAATAACATTTGATTATATGGTAATCTAATTTAGGAAACATGGTAAACGGGCATTAAATTTTAGATAGCTGGTGACTGACAAACACTGTAGGATTTGAACATTTATCCACATGTTTAGATATGGAATAACAAGTGACTGGAAATCAACCAATAAATTTTTAGGAATGGAGAAACACATCTCATTTTGAAGGAAAAATACCTATATCCAGAGAAACTCTGTTGATGAATGATATGGCAAAAGATTAATAGCTTTCAGTACTGAGAAAATGCTTGTTCCCTCTTTTTCTTTCTTTTTTTTAAATTTATTTTGAAAAAGACAGAGATAGCACAAGTAGGGGAGGGGCAGAGAGAGAGAGAGTGAGAGGGAATCCCAAGTAGGCTCCATGCTGTCAGCATGGAGCCTGGTGCAGGGCTCAAACCGTGCTATCAGGACCTGAGCCGAATTGGAGTCAGACACTTAAATGACTGAGCCACCCGGGGTCCTCTTCAGTATTGCATGAGTGTGGAAGAATTTAGGTGCACCTGACTGGGGTAAATGGAAAGATCCGGATATTATGTGATTCTTATTGATGAACTGTATCTTTCAGTTTTTCCTACAGGCTAACCTTCCCCTTGAGGGGACTTTGATCTTTGATGGGGTATTTAATCAGGGATGGCATGATTGGTCATGATAATGAACTATCTCTTCCTAGAAGAGTCTCTAATCACAAAGTTTGGTCAGGAAACTGGCATTTTAATAATAACGATAACAGCCATAACCATCTGTGTAGAGAAAACATTATAGCTTCAAAAGTATGTCATCAAATAATATTTTATTGGCAGGCAAAAAAACTTTATGGGTTTTCATTTAAAACTCAATCGAATTGAACAAGTACCTTAAAACCCAGTGTTTAAATTAGAATTTCCCTCCTGATGTGTGCAGCCATGCTTAGTTTCAAGAATCATTGTCATAATATTTGTCATGATTATTTGCTTCTATTTCAAGAAATGCAAAAAAAGAATTGGAATTAAAAATGCTTTTTTTCTGATAAGAAAATGACCCAAAGTTGGAAATTGGACTTTTGAAATGTATCTGTCTCCCTGTCACTCTGCTGACATTTATTAGTAAAAACAATAATATAATGAATCAAGAAACAGAAATCTTCATAGATATAAAAAGCCTTCACAAAGATTTTTGTATTGAGTATAAAATGTATTTGAAAGCATAGGCTACACTTTAGGTAGGAATCCCTTAGAGATCACATCATTGTGATGATGATAGTTACATTGTTTTCATAATGAATAATGGTTTGTAACATTCTTAGCCATCTTCACCACGGAATTTAGTAATACTTCATGAGTGAGTACAGCTGACTACAAAGGTTGAGAAGAGATTTGCTTAGGATGCTGCCACCTTCAGGAAACTTTACCTTATGATAATTTTTATCTGTTGTTTTGGAGAATCCATTTCTGTTTGGAGAGCATTAAAATTCCCTGTACTCAAATTATGATTTTCTTTTACCCAATAACAGAGAGTTGAATGGCACTGTTGATATTTTTAAAATTCTATTTTGGAAAGCATTTAAAATGGGTTGTGTTATTCCATTAAGAAAAAGAACATCATTTTTATTAATGGAGATATGATGTGAATTTTATATTTAAAATATTATCTCTGACTTAGCAAAATACATACATCACTACAAGTGGTTGGATAAATAACTAAATATTATTCCTTTTTAAGAGGTATTAAATGATAAAGCAATTCACTTACAACTTCTTAGGCCTTTTAATTATGTGACTAATAATACAGTCATTCTTCATTAATTCTATAAGACATACTAAAGGAACTTACGCTTCTGTTTAAAAAAATCATCTTTCACACCATATTGGGTTGAAGTATTGCTAATTATTTTGAAGTTTGCCCAAGGTCATAGCTCATTATAAGTGTAAATCTACCTAAAACTAAGGATTTGTAGAATTTTTCAATTGACAATAAATTCCTCAAATTTCCTCAATTCTTATCATGTCCTGAAGAATAAAATCACAGATGAATAATAATTAAAAAGCATTTCTTTAAACATATTTCTGTGTGCAACAACATTTATATTTATGTTTCTGTGGAAGTAACATTCCAAAACATACATGCCAATGTAAAAGGTATTAGCTTATTAGACTTTTTTTTTAAGTTTCTTTACTTGCTTTTGAGAGAGAGAGAGCATGAGCAGGAGAGGGGCAGAGAGAGAGGGAGAGAGAATCCTAAGCAGGCCCCACTCTGTCAGCATGGAGCCCGATGAGGGGCTTGAACCTATGAATCGTGAGATCATGACCTAAGATGAAACCAAGAGTCAGAGGCTCAACCGACTGAACCACCCAGGCACCTCGTGTTTATTAGATTGTTTTTTAAACAAAAAGAATAAACATTTACTGTACTCACTGAAATTACACAATAATTACATAGAGTTAGTCATTGTTTTCCACTCCGCCTCTAAACCCCTACCTCTCTTTTAAGTATCTTTCTGTATAATAGTACCTACAGAAACATAATACACACAGCTACACACATGTACACCCGTGCACACACACATTATGTACGCATGCATGTATACATTTAAAAAAATTTTTTTAATGTTTATTTTTGAGACAGAGAGAGACAGAGCATGAATGGGGGAGGGTCAGAGAGAGGGAGACACAGAATCTGAAACAGGATCCAGGCTCTGAGCTGTCAGCACAGAGCCCGACATGGGGCTCAAACTCACAGACTGTGAGATCATGACCTGAGCGGAAGTCGGATGCTTAACCAACTGAGCCACCCAGGTGCCCTGCATGTTTACATTTTTTTAAATTAATTAATTTATTTATTTATTATTGTGAATTATTTTTAATTTTGTTGTAGACAATCATATTGTGGTTATGTTGAAAAACCCATCATTTATTGAAAGCGCATAATGAAGTAATAATAAATGAAAATATGCTAACATAGGCTAAAGTTGTAAGGTACAGTAGTAAGAATATGTTGGGTGTAGAGTTTGAAGCTGGGCTCACATCCTGGCCCCACCACTTTTTAACTGCGAGAACTTGAGTGAGTTTCTTGTGCTCTCTTAAATTCAGTTTCCACCAAATACTACCTGCCTTGAGGATTAATGAAATACTGTTTATGATAGTGCTTAACCCATAGATGATATTTGACACAACTTTTCTTTTTTTAATATAAAGGGTTATCCCATTATAGATGGATTTGTGTTTAACCAAAGACAATATCTTTATCTAGTGGCTCATGTTAGATTTTCAAGCATTCACTATAGGTTAATGACTAAGCTATTCTTTATAGCACAGGAGCCCAGGTCACCTATAAGGGACAGAAATCAAGGAGAAACTTTAAGAAACGGGCAGCCCCACATTGGGCATATTAGTGATGTGGTCACATAGTGGTCTGATGAAACGATTTTCTATATGTAAAATGCTTAGAGCAGGGCCTGACTCATGGTAATATTGTCTAAGTATTTACTATTATTATTATTATTAATGACTAAGCAGAAGGTAAGCCGATTTCAACTTCTGCATATCTCTCCTTTTTCTGTTTCTCTGAACTTCCTCTCAAGTACTGAGGTGACAATCTATAAATTGATATATTTTTCCTAGGCTCAGAAAGGATGACTCAATCTCTTAATTCACAGATTCTGCTCTTGTCTTAGACTTGAGCCATTTTGAGTTTCCATTTTGACTGCATTATCACTAATGGGTCTTTGGCTGTCATAGTTAACAACTGCCTTGACCCATAATGATGAGGGAATCAATGGTCCCATGGGGTACTCCCTTCGGCCTCATCCTGCTGCTCCAAGGGAAGTCTGGTCCTCATTGCAGTCAGTGGTAATCAGGGATAGAGACACGAGTCCTTTGCTAATACACCAAGAAGTTCTCAGAGAAGAGCCTGGACTAACTAGCACCCTAGGCAGTCTGCCAGTTCGTAGCCTTTTTGCTAGAGAGGAAATTTCTGTGTGTTTCAAATTCTTCCCCTGACCATGGGCTGCATGGTATAAGTCTCTATGTAACATGTAACATGTGAGTTGCCCTGTAAGTGGCCACTCTGGGCTTGAAGATGCTGAGAACAATGAATCTGGACTTCTGCAGGAGGATTTCGTAACGTTGGTAAAATACAGCATCCTAAAACAGACCTATGATTCGGGGGCCACATCAGTCTCAGAATATTTCATTGTCTTCACCTCAACCTGAAATTGCAGAACTTCAGCTCCCTAGAACCCATTACTGTCTCAGTTATTCCCAGGTTCCCTCAGTCTCACAATCCCAGCTTTCTTCGCAGAGTGGTGGCCAGCATTAGCCTCCTCTCTCTCTGGGTTCTCACCGTCATGTCTGCTGCCAGGCCTATGATGCTGGCCCAGAGGGAGCGGTTCCAATGCTACTACAAAGCCTCCTGAAGGCCACTCCCCTCCTTTCCCTAACTATGATGCTGCCCAATCTTCTGATGTCATGTTGCTTTAAATGAGCAGATTGGGTGATGGGTGGTGCTGGCTGGTTTGGAGAAATGCATTCAGGTAAGATGACTGGGTAGCTGGATGGCAGGTTCAAGGAGCCACCGGACCAGATTTGCCGGTGTTGATTGGTGAGGCCAGCTCAGGACTTGGGTTTCAGGAAAGGAGGTCAATGGAGCCTGTCAAAGAACTTTGAAAACGCATGAGAACATTTTAATCTGACCCAAATGGCAAGGAGGAGCCCTCTGCTGAGAGAAGCCAGCACAAGCAATAACTCTGCTGGGGTTCAAGTTACCTGGCTGCTGAGTGGGGTTTTCTGCCCAGCACCCATTTTCTAGGAAAGGCTTAATCTCCCCATGCGGCAACTTACATACCCATCCAATCAGCACCACATACACCTATCCATTTCATAGTCAAAATTACACTACCCAAATTCAAATCCCAGCTCTTCCACTTAAACAATATGCCTCTCGACTTATTATTTAACATCTCTAAGTCTCAATTTCATTATCTGTCATTTTTTTTTTTGAAAGACCATAATTATACCTGCTCTGTAGTGTTCTGCATGTATACATTTTTTTTTTAATTTTTTTTTTCAACGTTTATTTATTTTTGGGACAGAGAGAGACAGAGCATGAACGGGGGAGGGGTAGAGAGAGAGGGAGACACAGAATCGGAAACAGGCTCCAGGCTCTGAGCCATCAGCCCAGAGCCCGACGCGGGGCTCGAACTCCCGGACCGCGAGATCGTGACCTGGCTGAAGTCGGACGCTTAACCGACTGCGCCACCCAGGCGCCCCTGCATGTATACATTTTTAAAGAAAATTTAGTTTCTACCTCACACTGCTCTTACATGGTTGGAGTATTTAATTGCAATTAAGATACTTAAGAAATTTTCTTATATATAACAATTTATCCTTGCACTTAGGGGATGATCAGAAAAGAAGTAGAGAATATTGGCTTACATATAGGAAAAAGCAAAGGGGTGTCAGGGCATGGATGTGAGCTCTTGGTTTGAATCTTGGTTTCTTAACTTATTGTGTAACCTTGGGGAAGTTACCTAAACTCTAAACCTTGATTTCTCATCTATAAAATGGGGAAAATATTACCTGCTTCACTTTTTGTGGAGTTTAATGAGATAAGGAATGTGAAGTCTTTAGCACAGTGTCTAGAATATGGAAATCTCAAAATAAACATGTTTGCAATCATCTTTTACTTTCATTCACTTAGGTGTAGATGAGCAAATTGTCTGGTAACCTTGTTTGGTACAACGGTCTCCAACCAGCCTTTAAACTTTACTTAATTGATTACATCTATTTAAAGCCTGCCCTTCTTTTATTTGGCCAGCTATTCTTTGTAAGCGTTAATGCTTTCTAAAGACATAGAACATGTGCGTACGTGCACGCACATACACTCACAGAGTATGCAGAGGTAGCTCAGGTTTTGTTAAGGCAATTTAAATGTTTTCATTTATTTATTTTTTAAAAATTCAAAAAAGTTTTTTATTTATTTAAACAATCTCCACACCCAACATGGGGCTCGAACTCATGACCCTGAGATTAAGAGTCTCGCGCTCTTCTGACTGAGCCAGCCCAGCATCCCTAAATGTTTTCATATATAACAGAAGCACAAAGTCCCATTTCCAGTTGGTTGTACTTTACAAGATACTTTGCAACAAGATTTTTAAAAACTGTATTCCTAGAGAAATAAGGATTTATACAAATAAGAAGTTCCCTAAGGGAAGGACAAATGATGAGCACAAAAGCTAATGCTTTTCTCATATGTATTGCCTAGTAGTTTCTTTTCTTTTCTTTTCTTTTCTTTTCTTTTCTTTTCTTTTCTTTTCTTTTCTTTTCTTTTCTTTTCTTTTTTTTTAATCTTGATTGCTTGCTAGGTTTTAGGGATATTTTAGGTCTTTTTTTCACTTCATTGATTATGTTTGTTTTGGAGTTATGTTTGTGTGTGTCTTTGGACCTGTATTTGCTCAAGAATACTTCCATTCCAGCAACAATTTCTTAATCAATCACCTGTAAAGTTATTCAAAAGGCATAGTAAGACACAGTGATTTTTAGGGAATGCCTGGCTGGCTCATTGGTGGAGCATGTGACTCTTGATCTTGGGGGTTGTGAATTCTCCCCCCACATTGGGCAAAGAGATTACTTAGTAAAATAAAATACTGGTTTAAAAAAAACCACACAACCATTTTCATATAGTGGCTTTGCAGCCCTTAAACTTGCTCAATTTTTTAGTAGTTATAAGCATTTTTACCTCATGCCTCAAGATTTTTACATACAGAATTATACCATCTTTAAAGAAAGTACGTTTTTACTTCCCTTTTTCCAAACGTTAGGCTGTATGTTTCTCTCAAAAGTGTTATATTGATCAAAACAAGCCAGATACCAAAGAATATAGACTTTATAATTTTATTTGCATCAAATTCATGCTAAGAGTATGCAAAACTAATTTTGGTGATAGAAGTCAGAAAAGCAATTAGTTCTGGGGTAAAAGAGGGCTTCTTATTGGAAAGAGACATGGAGAAATTTTCTAGAAGGATAAATATGTTCTATATCTTGATGTGGGTATGGGTTACAGTGGTATATACATATGTCAAAACTCACTGATCTATATACAACTAAGCTTTGTACATTCTTCTCTGTGTAAATTCTACCTCAGAATAAAAAGACTTTCATTTTTCATTTCATTTCATTTTATTTTTGGTATGGGGAGATAATGTAATTAATGACTAAAGATTTACATTACAGGCCTCCACATAGTTGCATTTGGCTCAGAACTCTACCCTTGACAGACCAGGAGCAACAGCCCTAAATCTAAACATGAAACTTTTGTAGGCCACTACAGTCAAAGGTTTACATTAAGATTTTAGATAATTAAAAACCCAATAACCAGCTGAAAAGAGAAAATGATCACCTCCATTGGGATAACAGGAGTTGAGCTCTTTTCATTTTAAATCTTGCCCAGTATCAAGGTGCTAATGAGAATAAAAGATTCAATTAATACTTTTAAAATTTAGGACTTATTATATACAGATATAAATTGATACATATATCTGTATATAATAAGTCCTAAATTTTAAAAGTATTAATTGAATCTTTTATTCTCATATATATATATATGATTCTATCTTTTTGGTAACTTGAGTTAATAGGAGATTACTTACTTTAAAACTGTAAGGTGATATGCAGGCAAATGCTATATCCATTTGTAGGTAATTCAAATAGGCTGGAGACAGTCTGTAATTACATGTGTTTGTAAATATAAAACATCTATACACAGCTAAATAAAATCTGTATTCAGCACAGCTCAATATACAAATTCTTTCCTCAGAGAAGGAAAGCATATTAAATGAGTGAAATGAGTCTGAGTTGCTTTAGTTGAACATTAAGTTGAGGGCAGGAGACAAGCCGCTGATAAGAGAAAAATGTGGATCTGGTTCTCAGAGTGAGAAATGTTAAGGAGGTGCAGTTTGCTTTGTAAATACCAACTGTGGTGAGACACAGAAAAACAGATGGCTCAAACACAATGCCAGTCACCATTTACTTCAAACAACCTTCTACTTCTATTTAATTTATATGCAAATTTCCAAAAGTACTAGCTTTAAGAAGAGTTGTATAGACAAGTATATTCAGTCGTTTAAAGTGTGAGAAAAGGTTTTAAAATTTTTGTAAAAACATTTGTTAGATACACTGATATAAATTCGAATTAAGAAGAAGTCACACTCTTCTGTCCTTAGTACACACTGCACTACAAGGGAGTGTAACCTCTGGTCCTCCTTGCTTTGGGCACATACAGCCATCTGTTTATGTCATATACATCTGACTGGTTTTCAAAAAGGTCAGGAGATAGAGCACTGATTTGTGCTTTCAGTGAGGTATAACATGAATAATAATTTAAGAAAAAATAAGAACAAGCTTTGATAGAAAAGAGTCATACTACAGTTAAAAAAGAAAGTAAATAGGTCAAGACAGTACCAGAAAATATCAGAGAACTCTGCAATTACCAAGGACTTTATTACCTTTCTAATTGAATAGTTATTTATTTCTTTATGGCTCTTAAATTTAAGATGGTAACCTAAAAATTGTTTGGAGTGTTCTATAGTTTTGTGCCTATGGTACTGGAATTTTTGGAATTCAAATTCCCTGAAGACTAGTGATAGACTTATTATTATAGAAAGGTTTCCCTTGTAAATTCCTTAATTACATTTTACCTGTGAAACACCCATTTTTAGTAATATATTTTCAGCATTTAAAGCATATCCTTGGCGTGCCTCAGTGGCCCAGTGGGTTAAGTGTCCGATTCTTGATTTTGGCTCAGGTCATGATCTCATCAGGAGTTTGAGCCCTATGTCAGGCTCTGCGCTGACAGCTCGGAGCCAGCTTACGATCCTCCCTCCCACTCTTTCTCTGCCCCTCCCCTGCTCATGCACAGGCTCTGTCTCTCTCAAAATAAAGAAACATTTATAAATAAATAAATAAATAAATAAATAAATAAATAAATAAATAAATTCTTTAGGTTTATTCTTATACCTTATTATCTGTTCACATATTCAACTGACTTCAATACAATAAGTATCAGATTGAACTTAAAGAGATACAGCTCTGGTAGGCCTATCGATCTCCATCTTTATCTCTAATGTATTAAGTTTATAAAACCTAGGCTCCTTATCTCTAGTATTAGCACTTTTCTTTTCATAATTTTCACTTACTTTGCACAATGATGAGATGAGATGAAGAAAATTCAACTTACAAGACATTCTTTGGGGAAAGTAATTGGATTGTAGGGAAAAACAATTCAGGAGAGTTTCTAGTTAGATACTATAGGTTAAATACACCAAAAATCAAATCGAAATGATTAAGCCAACTGTTTTATCAACCCAGTGGAATTAAAACAACTGTTAATGCCCAGGGATAAAGATAGTAAGCAGACATTTGCAACTATGCTTTAAAACAGAGATATCAGATGGGTATGTGGTATTTGAACCAGTAGATCTTTGAGAGTTGAAACTAGAAATCGATGGATTCATGCCTCAAGACCAGAGGCCTCAAGGACTGGAGACAGATACAGATGGAGAGGAAAACAAGGTGAAGGGTCAGTATTCAGAGTAGTTAATACTCCATCTTCCAAATCTTGCACAGCTGTTGGATGTCCCTCCTTTACTCAAGTAGAAGATTAGAAGGTTACTCTCTGGAGAGGTCAAGTAGAGAGACTCTGGACTTACAGCCACCCCTGTGATGAAATAGGGCTTAAATTTCTACATTTTGAATGGTAAGATCCTAACTTCTTTCCTCCATTAGCTCAGAGATGTTGACTTCCAGGATTATTTCTCCAGGGTAGGAAAATGGAAGAAAATTCCTCTCTGGAAATTTACAAGCTCTATCCCCTCTCCAAAGACTTACAGACATTGAGGGTCAGTACTCAAACTTAATTTGTGGGGCGCCTGGGTGGCGCAGTCGGTTAAGCGTCCGACTTCAGCCAGGTCACGATCTCGCGGTCCGTGAGTTCGAGCCCCGCGTCAGGCTCTGGGCGGATGGCTCAGAGCCTGGAGCCTGTTTCCCATTCTGTGTCTCCCTCTCTCTCTGCCCCTCCCCCGTTCATGCTCTGTCTCTCTCTGTCCCAAAAATAAATAAACGTTGAAAAAAAAAAAAAAAAAAAACTTAATTTGCTAAAGAGATTATCCTGTAACAATGTCTTTAAATGATAAGTACTATCCATGCACACTGAACTTCTATTCAGTTTCTCATTGCCTTGTTCTTAAATATGAATGACATCAAACTTAGCCATTCAATTAAGTGTCCGACTTCTGCTCAGGTCATGATCGCACCATTCACGAGTTCGAGCCCCACCTCAGACTCTGTGTTGACAGCTCAGAGCCTGGAGTCTGCTTCAGATTCTGTGTCTCCATCTCCCTGTACTCCTTCCCTGCTCATGCTCTGTCTTTCTCTCTCTCAAAAATAAAGAAAAATTTTAAAAAATAAAGAAATCTTCAGATACTCAATGTCTTAAACTTTTTCTCTCATGTGCCCTTTCAAAGCTAGTAGAGGATATTATTCATTAAAATGAAAACTTAATCTAAGAAAGAGGATGACATGGATCAGAAATCAGAAAATCCAATAGATAAGAGAAAAAAAATGCTCAGGATACTGGTGAAAGAAAGACCCAGTATGATAACTGAGTCCTGCCTAGAGAGCAACTATACAAATCAGAGGAGAACAAAGACTCCGGGCGATCTGTCTCTAAGAAAGAATCGTAGACTGCTGATATGTTTGAATGATTTGCATTTCTCCTAGAGATTTTGGGCGTGATAGGTACATACAAATCTAAGCAAGCAAATAAACAAGCAGAGAAAAACACAAGGCACGAAGTGGCACAAACTTCAAACTTTGTGTATAAAACACGTATTAGTGTTGACTGTGTATAATGTATCTAATGGCAAGCTGGCTTAAATTTGAACATAACAAAGTTGGAAATTGTTCATATGAGCTTAAAAGTGTAGTCAAGCTTTAAAGGAAACAGTCCATGGTTTTCTGTTGTTTAGACTTTATGATCTATGTTCTGTCCGCTTAGGGTGGGTGGTCGTCCTCAAGACGTTTGATTGACTCATTGTTTTAATCATGCAGGTCTTTGCTCACACATCACTTTTCTGATCAATCTACTAAAAACAGCACCTGCGTCACTGTATATTAACTTCCTCTGCTTTATTTTCTTTATCAGATATACCAATTCCTGAAATTATGCTATTTTTAAAAATTGTTTATTTTCTATCTGGTTCTCTGTTGTGTCCTAGCACTTAGAACATTGTGTGACATGTGGTAGGTGCTCAAAACAAACAAACAAACAAACAAACAAACAAAACTGTGTGATCAGGGAACCCATACATGGTAAGCTCCATGGAAGCAGAGAATGTCTTGTTGACCATTGTATCTTCAACCTCTCACCAAGTGTCTGTTGGTATAGGTATTCCAGAAACCTGTGGATGAATGAATGAATTAAATCAATGGTGGTGAGATTTCTCTTAAATTTTTAAAAAGCTTATTTATTCATTTTGAGAAAGAGAAGGAGCCCGAGCAGGCTGAGGCAGAGAGAGAGAGAGAGAGAGAGAGAGAGAGAGAATCCCAAGCACTGTCAACACAGAACCCAATGTGGGGCTCAATCTCATGAACTGTGAGATCATGACCCAAGACAAAATCAAGAGTTGGACACTTACCTGACTGAGCCACCCAGGAGCCCCTCTCTTAAAATTAAAAAAAAATAATAAAAATTATTTTTAAACCTTTGGGGGCTTCACACAATTAAAGAGAAGTCATTTGTGCAGTAGGACTCAGGATGACTAGTGAAATAAATTATATTCTTCTCCTTGGGCGAATCTCAGAATCTGAACTGCAAGCTCTGAGATGTGTGGTATGTTCCCCTCGCACCTGAGTGAGCAAATCCCAATAAACATGATTACTAACACGGTTGAAGGGTAAAAAGTATACTCTAGGGTCAATGTCAGCTCAGTCTCTTTGGAGTTCCATCCATGGCAGGTAATCTGCTTCTTCCCCTTCTTCTCCGTATTTGGAGGTATTTGTCGTTTATACAAATCTGGGAAAAGGAGGGAAATAATTTTGTACATTATCTGAGAATAGTATAACTAGAATTGTACTGACTTCTTAAAGCAATATGATAAGAAGTGAAAACTATAAGAAATGGACCATCCCCTGAAAATGTAATCAGCAAGTATAGACAAGTTCTGGAGAACACAGTTGTGAAATAGTGAACATGGGCTATTGGTGGTGGGTGGGGGTTGGCACCTTCACTTCTCTGACTATAAATGGTGCCTGGTAAGTTGCATTTTATATTTTATATATATTTCTGTTGGCTACATATTTCCATTGTCCTTCTTGATAAAAATATTTATGTATTTTTTAGAAATCAGAGAGAAAAAGAACACAAATTCATTTTGATTTAAGAAAGCAATGACTAAAAGAACATTCCATTGCTCATTTTGATGTTTTTAATAGCTGAGAGTGTTTTCTGACTTTAATCTGGGGGTTCCACTTTTAATCAGTGGTGCTGGCAACACAAGGAATGTGGTTGCCCTTAGGCTAAAGACAAGATCCTACCTGTTGTTGCTGTGAGCCTTAACTCTGATTCAAACAGTGTGGGGAGAGAGAGAGGGAGATGAGGAGAGGGAGGGAGAGAGAAAAAGAAAGAGAGTCTTAAATTAATTTAATTTAGGTGCATATGTCCTCAGTTATATCAAAATATTTATAATTTTGGATTACTAATAGCAGGGAGAAATTTTTTGGACAAGTTAATAAGGGTGATTTATACTTAAAATTTTTTTTTTCAAGTTCATTTATTTATTTTGAGAGAGAGAGAGAGAGTGAATAGGCAAGGGGGAGACAGAGAGAGAGAGAGAAAATCCCAAGCAGGCTCTGTGGTCAGCACAGAGCCCCATGTGAGGCTTGAACTCACAAACCATGAGATCATTACTGAGTTGAAACCAAGAGCTGTACACTTAACCTCCTGAACCACCCAGGCGCCCCATAGATGATTTATACTTCTTAAGTGATGTATTTGTGTTGCTCTTCAGTGCCAGTCCTGGGGTCTGACGTTCACCCAGGACACTGGAGGGCAGAGAAACACTAACTGCTTGGTTGAATAGCCAGGTCAGCTGGGCTGTAGCAGCTCAGAGGTGTCCCGCCCGAGATTGCCTGCGTGTTTCCCGTGAAGAACAACATGTGTGGGAATTGGGCTGAAGCCCCTGGGAGAGGGGAGGGCACCAGCAATGTGTGCCTGGGTGGGTGTGCCACCCATGAAAACAGGCTTGGGGCGCCTGGGTGGCGCAGTCGGTTAAGCGTCCGACTTCAGCCAGGTCACGATCTCGCGGTCCGTGAGTTCGAGCCCCGCGTCAGGCTCTGGGCTGATGGCTCAGAGCCTGGAGCCTGTTTCCCATTCTGTGTCTCCCTCTCTCTCTGCCCCTCCCCCGTTCATGCTCTGTCTCTCTCTGTCCCAAAAATAAATAAACGTTGAAAAAAAAAAATTTAAGAAAACAGGCTTTTGCCTGTGTCCTCAGTATCATAGTGAAAGGGGACTGTGGGAACCCCCAGTTCAACCAACCCAACCAAGTTCAAGTTCTCATCTCTCTTTTCCTCCGCTTCATCTCTGATGGGAGTGAAAACATCCTGCAGAAAATGAGGGATGGATGAAGGATGTCAGAGCAGAAGCCAGCAGCATCCACTCTGCCAACTAGAGAAGCCTTAGCCTGGAAAGGGGAGAAGACTTTACCTTTGAATGAATATTGAAGAATTGATTCTCCTATTTGCCATGTATATACTTTCTTCTGGACATTTTGATTTCTAAATTAGAAATATGCCTTTTGCGGCCTTGTGACTTACAGTTCCACTCATCTAGAAATAAACAGAACGTTCCTGGGAACCACTCCAGCTTTATCTAGAGGCAGGGCAAGATTACAGCCAATGAATACATTTTGAAAGGGTGGTGGGAGACTGAAAACTAAACTCCTATTTTGATTAAACCACAAAACAGACTAAAACTCTGTTAATTCGTTTTCCTCTACATGGTCCTTTGACTCACCTTAAGGCAATAAACTAAAATAATTTAGTTTAACAAGAAATCGTAATTGAGAAAATTATTCAGGGGTGCCTGGGTGGCTCACTCGGTTAAGCATCTGACTTCTGTTCAGGTCATGATCTCGCAGTTCGTGAGTTCAAGCCCTGTGTTGGGCTCTGTGCTGACAGCTCAGAGCCTGGAGCCTGCTTCAGATTCTGTGTTTCCCCTCTCTCTTTCTGCCCCTCTCCCTCCTCATTCTCTCAAAAATAAATGAACATTAAAATTTTTTTAAAAAAGTTATTCAGTCTCCTACACTATGTAGCATTGTTTGAAATTTGTATTTTACACATTTTCTAAATTTATAAGCAATGTGTATAAGAAAGTGTCCCTACACGTTATGGAGGGTAACATCTGTTCTTATCTAAGAGTTGCCTAACACAGTGAGGTTGGATATGGGCCAATGGAATCTGAGGATGCTCCTTAATAAAGCAACATCCCCAGAAATAGATGAAAGAACTCTGTGCGACAACCGTTGACACAAGGAGGTGATTATTAGGACATAAAGCGAACATATTCTTGAAGAAAAGCAGGATTGCAGAAAATTGTTTTTATCAAGGCAGGGAGAACAAAGAACAAGGAACTTTCCCTGGATTTCTCTATTGCTCATATCCCATACCTGATATGTCAGCAAGTCTGATTGCTCTTAACCATTTCTCAGGCCTGTCACCCCTCTCCATCTCTACCACTCTCACCCCAGGCCAAGCTCCCACTTCTTAACCCTGGACTACTGGTAGCCTTCTGCTCGTCTCCTTGCTGCTGCTGTTAAATCCCAATGATTTATTTTCATTAATGCAATTGGAGTTGACGCTCAAAATAAAATGCAGCATCAGATCTCACCCTTACACTATTTAAAAACTTCTAATAATAGCGCGGAGAAGAAATATGTATGTTTGCAAGTTCAGTCTGACTTCATTTCCTATCACTTTTGTCATCCATTTCTCTGCAGCTACTCTCACTGTTGCTACAGCCAGGCTAGCTGGCTTCCTCTCATCACTGGGATCTCGGTTCAGATGCCACCTCCTCAAAGAAGCTTTCTCTGACCATTAATTCATGAGACACCGAGAATCTCTGAAGAGTACTCATTTCCATCTGGTATTACCCTTGTATATTTATTTACAGGTGTGGCAGGAAGACTTCACGGTAGTCCACGTCGTCCCTGTCTCCTGGTATTTATGCCTTTGCACAACCTACTCCCCTTGGGTTTCAGCGGGACCGCTGACTTGCTTCCAAACCGTAGAACACGGCAAAGGTGATAGGATGTCATGGCTAGAATTAGGTTATATTTCATTGCAGAGGTGAAGGGATGTCATCAGTGTGATTAAGGTACATTGTAAAAAGTCTCCATTTCATTAGCAGACTTGCTGTAGAGACTTTCTCCTTTGCTGGCTTTGGAGAAGCCAGCTATAAAGTTTTGAGGGCCCCTTGGGGAGAAAGCCATATGACAAGGAACTGCAGGTAGCTTCTCGAAGCTAAACAAAACTTTGAGGCTGATAGTTCTATATGTACAAGAACTAAATGCTGCCAACAGCCACGTGAGCTTGGGAAAAATCCTGAGCCTCAGATGAGAACTGAGGCCTGGTTTATACTTTGATTGTAGCCTTGGGACACCCTAATCAGAGCATCCATTGTTTGGACTTCTGATCCACAGACACTATGAGATAATAAATGTGTGTCCTCTTGAGTTGCTAAGTTAATGGTAATTTGTTAGACAGCGAAAAAAGCAAATACATCAGTGTATTATCTCTCTCCAGCCAGATTGTAAACTCCAGTGTCCGGAAGGGTGCCTGCCACGGAGTGTTTCAGAAGTATTTGTTGAGGGAATAAGTGAAAACAATTAGATTACTAAACATTAAAAAAAAAAACAAAAACCAATTTCTGTTTAATTGAAGTATAATTGATACACAATGTTGCATTAGTTTCAGGGGTGCAACATAGTGATTCGACAGCAAGGGTAGCTACCACCTGTCACCACACGACACATTACAATACCATTGACTATATTCCTTATGCTGTTCCTATTCATGCCGTAACTGGAAGTCTGTACCTCTTATTCCCCTTCACTCATTTTGCCTCTCTTCCTGGGCCCCTCTCCTCTGGCAGCATTCAGTTTGCTCTCTATATTTATGGATCGGTTTCTGCTGTTATTGTTGTTGTCTGTTTTGTTTTTTTATATTTCATCTATAAATGAAATTGTATAGTATTTGTCTTTTACTGTCTGACTTATTTAACTTAGTGTAATATTCTGTAGGTCCATCCATGTTGTAGCAAATGGGAAGATCTCATTCTTTTTATGGCTGAGTAATATTCTACATATACCACATCTTGGTTTTTTTTTTTTAATTTAATTAATTAATTTATTTATTTATTTTTGAGAGAGAGAGAGCAAGAAGGGGAGGGGTCGGGGGGTGGGGACAAGATCCCCCTGACAAACTGACTGCAACGGGCCCAATGCAGGGCTCAAACTCATGAACCATGAGATCATGAACTGAGCTGAAGTCGGATGCTCAACTGACTGAGCCACCCAGGTGCCCCATCCCACATCTTCTTTATCCATTTATTTACAGATAGACACTTGGATTGCTTTCACATATTGGCTATTGGAGATAATGCTTCAATAAACGTAGGGATGCATGAATCTTTTTGAAGTAGGTGTCATTTTAAATGACAGCCAGATTCTCAGGATAATTTAGGATATGGAAACTGAAAAGACAATAATGGCTGGATGTAGTAGCAGATACTATGTTTCATAGTGGCCAAACTATGGGCTTTCATGTTAAGCAAACCAGGATTTTAACACCAGGTTTGGTTAGATTATGACTCCAAGCTATTTTACCTCTGACCATTTGCCTTCTTATCTCTTAAGTGGTGATAATAATACCTATATCAGATATGAAGTAGTTCACGATAAGGGTTAAATAAGATTAAGTATTTAAAGTCTCAAATGTGGCATATCATAGGCAATCAAGAAACTGTAGCTATAAGACAAGTCTTACATGCCTGTGTTTTTAGATTATTTCTCAAATCCATACATAAATTCTAAATATCTTTTGACCTATGAAATTTTTAACACTATTTTGATAAAGATTTTGGAATTGAAGAAAAGAAAGTCATGTTTGCTAGAAAGAGGTAGCCCTGAAGACTACTTCTGGAGTATGAGGCCATAATTTAGGAGGGCATAAATAAAAATCCAAACATAGTAAAGATCAGATTAACATTTTAAATAATATGGGGACTTAAAATCTATCATTAGAATACTTACCATTTATTGAGAGCTTGTAATATGGCAGACCCCACCACTCAGTGCTTACAATGTATAATTTAATGTTTGTAACCCTAGATTACAATGCCTATTTAAAATGTGGTCATTTAAAATGTTTCATTTTGAGGGGCACCTGGGTGGCTCAGTCAGTTAAGTGTCTGACTTCTGTTCAGGTCATGATCTCTCTGTCTGTGAGTTCGAGCCCTGTGTCGGGCTCTGTGCTGACAGCTCAGAGCCTGGAGCCTGCTTTGGATTCTGTGTCTCCCTCTCTCTCTGCCCCTCCCCATCTCACACTCTGTCTCTCTCTGTCTCTCTCAAAAATAAATATTAAAAAAAATTCATTTCGAAAGTGAAAAAAACGAAACATTCAGTGAGGTTAAGTAGCCTGTTTTCCCTCAAATCTGTATTTCCTGCTCTTTCCTTGGGCTACATTTCCCAGGCTTCCCTGCTGTCTGACTTCTGGGGAGTATAGCCAATGGAAGGCTTTGTGGAATGTTAGAGGTTAGGGGAAGGAGTGTAGTTAGGATATTTCTCCTCTTGTATTTGTGCTTCCTGGGGCATCTGCAGGAAGAGCTTCTTTTTCTCCTCGGTTCTGGCTGCCACCAGAAGGCCTCGTTGGGGCGCCTGGGTGGCGCAGTCGGTTAAGCGTCCGACTTCAGCCAGGTCACGATCTCGCGGTCCGTGAGTTCGAGCCCCGCGTCGGGCTCTGGGCTGATGGCTCAGAGCCTGGAGCCTGTTTCCGATTCTGTGTCTCCCTCTCTCTCTGACCCTCCCCCGTTCATGCTCTGTCTCTCACTGTCCCAAAAATAAAAAAATAAAAACGTTGAAAAAAAAAAATTAAAAAAAAAAAAAAAAAAAAAAGAAGGCCTCGCTCCAAGATCCCAGCTCTACCAGGCATAGCTTCCATGGTTCTGGCTCCCACGGGCTTCTGGGTCCTTCGAAACACCATCACCTCCCCACAGTCCCCCAGCTATGGGGGAGGGAACTCCTTCCTATTGTTGCTAATCTCTCAGTAGCCTTGTAGATTGAACATCTCAGCTCTTCCATTACTCCTATTTAAGTAACCAACTTTCTTATTTAATGTCCTTTATTTAAGAGACTTAAAGTGGTTTATGTTTCCTGACTTTATAAGGATAGATTCAGATATCAACTATAAATTCTAACTGAAGATTCAGAGTCTCCAAAGCCTGTGCTTAATAATTAATCTAGGGGTGCCTGAGTGGCTCAGTTGGTTAAGTATCTCATCGCTTGTGAGTTTGAGCCCCATGTGGGGCTCTCTGCATCAGTGCTGAGCCTGCTTTGGATCCTCTGTCCCCTTCTATCTCTGCCCCTCCTGGCTTGCACTTTCTCTCTCAAAAATGAATAAATGTTAAAAAAAAATAATTAATCTATAGTGTTGTTATGAAAAGAAATCATGTTTCAAGACAGAAGAAATGAATATGATTTATGCAACTATCCATGATAAGATCACAGTATAATCACATAGCATTTGTTATGTAAAATAGTATCTGAGATTGTCAAGAATCAACATTATATTATTAATAAGTATTATATTTCATTTATAAATATTAATGCTTACTTCTTAAACAATAATTAAACATTTTAATGGAACTACCATTTATGTCCACTACATAATGCATGTTATTTCATGTACAGCATGAATTGAATTTTGAATAAGAAATTCAAATATCTGAAAAGAAATAATTTGATGCTATAATTCTACACATTTTAATGTAAAAATGTAAAATCAGAAATACCATAAATCAATTTATAGAATTGACTCTATATTTTGCTTGTCATTTGTTTGTTTTTTTTAGGAATGAATTAGGGTTTGATAAAAGAAGACAAGGAAAATAAACTTACTTTAAATGATTCCATGGGACAGCTATGGTTAAACTGATAAATACTTTTCAAGACATGCTCTATTTACTTAATGTCAGACCTCTTTATTTGGACTCTCAAATGTACACTTGCCTTTGTTAAGGCATATTTTATTTTCAAAAACAAATTCTTATTTGAAATTGCTGAGAACTAGTCCAGATTTCTAAAATCAGGGCTAGGAAGCCAAATTCACAGAGGCAAAATCAATTATCTCTTCCATTAAAACAGTTAACATCAATAACAAAAATGGTATTTTGAAAGGTGATTTGAAATAGTTAGATTGATGATATAAAAAAGAATAAAAATAGGGACCCTTGGGTGGCTCAGTCAGTTGAATGTCTGACTCTTGATTTTGGCTCGGGTCATGATCCCAGGGTCATGGGAACGAGCTCTAAGCCAGCTTGAAATTCTTTCTCTCTCCCTCTGTCCCTCTCCCCGGCTCACACACTCTCTCTCTTACTCTAAAATAAAATAAAAATAAATAAAAACAAACTAGAAATTAAGAATGAATATGTAGATTTATTTTCATTTATTCAGTTAAGCACCAGCAATCTGAGGAATTCACATTTTCTTCTGGTTCTGAAAAATTCTTAGCTGTTTCTTCATCCAGAATTCCTATTAATTAACACTGGAGCCTCTCAGACTATTCTCCTTGATTCTTAACTGTTCTGTCTTGTATCTTGAAACTCTTTTATCTCTCTGGGTTGCATTCAGGTAGAGACATGCAGTCCCATATTTTAATTTGCTAAACTCTGTCTTTGTGTCCAGCCTTTGTGTCCAGAGATTATATCATCTGTTACGTTTTCAAAAATTTCATCGAGTATATTTTGATTTTTAGAATCTCTAATTTGTTCTTTTTTGTATACTTCTGTTCTTGTTTTATTTTTGCCACGTTTGGTTTCATGATTTCTTACTCTACCAGGAATTTTTTCTTTTATCTTTTTGAGTATCCTCATCATATTTATTTTAAGATTATCCGTAGATTGCTCTTGCATTTTCATTTTATTTAGAATAATTCTGTTTATTGTCCTTTTTACTGCCATGTTTGCTTACAGGTTTTGACATTTTGATTTGTAAACTCACTTAAATGTTTTTATTTTGTCCCTCTCTGTCTCACCCTACCCTTCTCTGTCTTCTGCAGTTTTGAGCTGACTTGGAGAACTTGGGGCCAAATCAGGTCTTATATTCATGGTCTAAAGCTCTTCTGCTGTTCTTGGTAACATGCTGACCTAGTTACTAAACTAGGAGGTGCCTCAATCCAATTTCTGACTGCAGAAGTGTGTCTTTCTCTTAACTTCCCCAGTAACTTTGTATCAGCCTTCACCTTAGGCAATAGTTTGAGTTTTTTAAGCCTTATTTTAAAGGTATTGGGTGTTTCCACTACAGCATCCAGATTTAAGCGATGAGCCAGGCTCCAGTAGTCTACTTCATATGGGGTTCGTCTAGAAGCAAGAGTTATATCTTAATTATTTTAGCATTTATCTTTGAATTTTAACACACATCCACACATACAATATTGTTTCTAAGAAATTCTAGAGTTATTTTGTATTTCTGTTCTCCAAAATAAGGCAAAGACTTAGCTATCCATTAAACAATGTCCCTATTTCTGGCCACGGTTCTATTTATCTATTTTTCTGGAACATTCATGTGTTTTACTTTGATGTCTTGAAAATACACTTTAGGGGTTCCTCGGTGGCTCAGTCGGTTGAGCATCTGACTCTTGATTTCAGCTCACTCATCATCTCGTGGTTCATGAGATTGAGCCCCTTGTCAGATTCTGTGCTGGCAGCATGGAGCCTGCTTGGGATTCTCTCTTTCCCTGTCTCTGTGCCCCTCCCCTGCTCATGTGTGCATGCTTTCTCTCTCTCTCCAAATAATTACATAAACTTAAAGAAAATACACTTTATACATGTTAGGGACATGACAGTGATGGATGGTAGCATGCAAAGCATATACTTCTATGAATCATTCTGTAACTGAATCATCTGTAACTCTATAATTGCAATACTGTTGACAAGTTAGAGTATAAAGATACTGTCACATTTTTACTGATCTAAATTACAGATTGTCATAAGTATGTATTTCAAATGAAAAAGTGAAATGGTCTCTAAAATAAAAATATTTATTTAAAAAATAATGTTAAGGGGGCGCCTGGGTGGCGCAGTCGGTTAAGCGTCCGACTTCAGCCAGGTCACGATCTCACAGTCCGTGAGTTCGAGCCCCGCGTCGGGCTCTGGGCTGATGGCTCAGAGCCTGGAGCCTGTTTCTGATTCTGTGTCTCCCTCTCTCTCTGCCCCTCCCCCGTTCATGCTCTGTCTCTCTCTGTCCCAAAGAGATAAACGTTAAAAAAAAAATTTTAAAAAAAATAAAAAATAATGTTAATAGTATAACATTATTATGGGAAATATTCAATAGAAAAATATTTACTGCTCAATATTCTACCTTCCTTAATATGACTCATTTGGCTTATACACAAATATACCTGGAAAATTGGTCATGTCTATTCAATGTGTTCATGTTGGAAAACCACCCAGTTATTTATACATTGTTGCCACATCTCACAGTATTTCAGGACTCCTCTGGAATTAATTTCAAAGCTTGCACCAAAATTGTGGCAATAAATTTCTATCATTTGAAATTTCTGTTCATAATTTTTAACAAGACCAAAAGTCATTCAGAAACAAGTTTCTGGATTAATTATATTATTTAACCTGAGTGACACATTTTTAGAGCATAAGCAAACATTTTAGAATAAAAATTACAGAATGAGTCTCTTTTTGTGATTAATAGATTGGATGTACAAATAGTTTTAAACGAAGTGCTTTAAAAATGTTCTGTGCCATTGTTCCACCTTCCTGGAGAAATACTTTGATGCAAATGCTGGCTACATAGTAGATTTTGGTATATTTGTTGAAAAATCCATAAAATTACTTCATTTTCATGCCTGAAGAAGTGGAAGGGAATCTACAAGTTATGATGCTTGAGTTTTTCATCTCTAGATCTCCCATGAAGTAACCCTCATTCTTAAAGAAACAACTTCACCTCACTGGACTCAATGTTCTCCACTGTGAAATGGTGGCTGTTGGTGGGTAGCTGGGATATGGATTGGGGGAAAAAATCTAAAAAATTTTATGACATTTCTATCCTTTCATATATTCCAACCACTTCTCATCATTTGTTAAAGAGTGAAGATATATTTTATAATTCTACATTAGGTATCATTTTCCCAAACCTTTAATTGTTTGATAGTTTATTCATTTTAAGGTCCAGTGAATCAACTTGGATGCTAAAGAAATTAATTGACACATAGTATACCACAAATTTACCTCCAGACTTCTCTTGGACATTTTTGAGTATTTTCCAGAATCGTGTTGATGTGTTCACAGCACTGTTTTGCTGAATCATTCAGCATGTGAAAAACTAGGACACCCTTCTTTCTCTCCTCTCTAATCGCCCAGGCTTTTAAAACCAGAGTTTAGAGCCACATCATTTTAAGTCCCCTGGAGTATAATGTAGTTTCTTTCATTTTTATTGCAGAAACTGATTTTTTTAAGAAATGGTAATGCACCACATGCTAATACTATATAAAGAAAAACAAAAATATAACTAAATTATTGCCTTGTTTTTTGCTTTTTTTTTTTTTTTTACCTTGCCAGTAGTAAGCATAACAACACTTTTAGAGCCAAATCCAGTGTAGGAATTAATGAGGTACAACTAGTGTCTATATCTAGTGAGCCCAGTAGAATATGAAATGCATAATCATAAATCAGTTTGGAACTATAACAAGATGGTGAAAAATTAATAACAAGGACTATTAAATTTTAGATTTGAGAACAGTTGGTGAGAGTGCCATCTCAAAATTCTAATGAAAAAGCTATTTCTTTGATAATCTGTGGAGATTTTATTTAATGTCTAGAGAATGGTATTGATAATTGATAAAAATAATCTTTTTTTTTTCTACTGTGATTCTTTGATGGTTTACCTCTAAACAGCGTTTTAATGATCTCTTAAAAAAATAAGGCAAAACAATGGTCTGTAACTTCAGGGACCTTAGTTTTACTTTATTGATGTGGCTCCTTCATTCCAAAGACTGAGGTTCTTCAAGTTACCTTATGTCACTTACTGTGACTCAATGCAGACAGCAACTATCCCGGGGGGGGGGGGGGGTCCAAACAAGTCTGTGATTTGGGGAACAGACAGATAAAAATAGAGAAGACTATGATTTTCCAAAGGAAATTAAAGATGAACTTTTAAAATTTCCTTTCAATGGATGATAGTGAGGGAATCATTTTTAGTTGAGATTTGTAAATTATAGAATTAACTATCAGTACAGAATTGCCTTTTGAATTTTTGAAAATATTTTTAAACATTGCCAAGGTTCCATCAGTTTTAAATTTTCTGAATTCATATCCAGTACCTTATCTATAGATATTCCCATTTCAATTGTGAGACCTAAATCTGACCGCAGTTGAGAGGGATCGAAGGCATTGCTTTTAAATAGCTTTTGCTGTTTATCTTGTGCTCAAGTAGGAAAATTGGACTTCTGATTTGTTCCCACGATAAAGCAACCTGTCTGGAATATTTCTGTGTCCCAACCACACCCCATACATTTCATTCTGAAGCCCAACATTGTGATGGTACAAGTCACTTAAAGAACATGTGTGACCAAAATTTCCTAGCATCATCTGAATCCCTTCTTGTATTTAATAGCAGGTTTATCTCATCAAACACCATCTGTAATACAACCAGTGGAAATGGTTTTGCTGCATCAATACGTTATTCGTTGTGATGAGTGTTGATCTCTAAAATGTTGCTGATACACATCGTAACATATTACTGGGCTCAACACTGATAAAGTGGTATCATTCTAATGATATTGATACTATAGTGGCGTGGCTTCAGATGTACATTTTTGGTAAACAAGCATAACTTTTAACACCATCCAACCTTCCATAGACACACATGCACACATACACACCCCAAACACATGTATTAATTTAATACTTAGAGTGAATAGTGGACAACTATATGGTCCATTCATTTGGCTTCAAAAGTGTGAGCTGTCATTAACAATGGTAATTTGCATAACCTATACCACGAATGATAATGTCTGAAAGAAAGGTGAAATGAGATGATGTGCAAAAGTTGCACTAGTATTAATTATTATTACTGTCGGTATTAGCTACCATGTTTCTATCTTAGATGCCATGATTTGAAAGTGAAATAAAACTTTGGAACGACCTGTAGGAACTTACATGCTATTGGAGGTTTCGGTTAACGTTTTTTTATTGAAGTATAGTTGACACAACAATTGTTACGTTCGTTTCAGGTGTACAACATAGTGATTCGACAACTCTAGGCATTATGCTGTGCTCACAAGTATAGCTACCACCTGTCACCATGCAATGCTAGTAAAATACTATTGACCATATTCCCCATGCTATACCTCTCATCTTCATGATTTATACATTCCATAACTGGAGGTCTGTACTTCCCACTCCCCTATACCCATTTTTGCCGCCCCCCCCCCACCCGGCACCAACTTCCCTTCCAACTGGCAAATACCAGTTTGTTCTCTGTGTTTATGAGTCTGTTTCTGCTTTTTATGTGTTCGCGCATTCGTTTTGCTTTTTAGATTCCACATATAAGTGAAATCATATGGTATTTGTCCTTCTCTGACTCATTTCACTTAGCATAATACCCTCTAGGTCAATCCATATCATCAAAAATATACCAAGATCTCATTCTTTCTTATGGCCAGGTAATATTCCATTATATTTATATACCACAGCTTTATCCATTCATCTATGGATAGATATTTGGGTTGCTTCCATAACTGGGCTACTGTAAATAATGCTGCAATAAACATAGGGGTGCATATATCTTTTTGAATTAGTGTTTTCATTTTCTTTGGGTAAATACCCAGTAGTGGAATTGCTGGATCATATGGTATTTCTACTTTTAATTTTTTTGAGGAGAATTTATACTGTTTCCCACAGTGGCTGCACCAATTTACATTCCCACCAACAGTGCACAGGGTTTCTTTTTCTCCACTTCCTCACCAACACTTGTTCTTTCTTTTCTTTTTGATACTGGCCATTATGACAGGTGTACAGTAATATCTCATTGTTGTTTTTTTTTTTTTAAGTGTTTATTTCTTTTTGAGAGAAAGAAAGAGTGCAAGTGGGGGAGGGGAAGAGAGAGGGGGACAGAGGATCCTAAGCGAACTCTATGCTGACAGTAGAGAGCCTGATGAGGGACTGGAACTCACGAACCATGAGATTATGACCTGAACTGAAGTCGGACGCTTAACCAACTGAGCCACCCAGGTGCCCCCCTCATTGTTGTTTTTTAAAAAAAAATTTTTTTAACATTTGTTTATTTTTGAGACAGAGAGAGACAGAGCATGAATGGGGGAGGGTCAGAGACAGGGAGACACAGAATCTGAAACAGGCTCCAGGCTCTGAGCTGTCAGCACAGAGCCTGACGCGGGACTCGAACTCACGGACCGCGAGATCGTGGCCTGAGCCAAAGTCGGCCGCTTAACCGACTGAGCCACCCAGGCGCCCCTCATTGTTGTTTTTATTTGCATTTCCCTGATGATTAGTGATGTTGAGTGTCTTTTCATGTGTCTATTATTGACCATCCATATGTTTTCTTTGGAAAAAATGTCTATTCAGGTCTTCTGCCCGTTTTTAAATTGGATCATTGTTTTTCTGATGTTGAATTGTATAAGTTTTTTATATATTTTCGATATTAACCTTTTATCAGACATGTCATTTGCAGTTATCTTCTCCCATTCCATATGTTGCCTTTTCATTTTTGTTGATGGTTTCCTCTGCTGTGCAAAGGCTTTCTGTTTTGGTATAGTCCGAATAGTTTATTTTTGCTTTTATTTCCTTGCATGAGTAGACACATCTAGGAAAATGTTGCTAAGGCCAAAGTCAAAGAAATTACTGCCTATGTTTTCTTCTAGGAGTTGTATGGTTTCAGGCCTCACATTAGGTCTTTAAGCTATTGGAGTTTCTTTTTGTGTATGGTGTAAAAAAGTAGCCCAGTTTCATTCTTTTGCATGTTGCTTTCCAGTTTTCCCAGCATCATTTATGAAAGAGACTTCCTTTTTCTTATTGGAATTCTTCCCTCCTTTGTCATAGATTAACTGATAATATAAGAGTGGGTTGTTTCTGGGCTTTTTATTCTGTTCTATTGATCTATGTGTCTGTTTTTATGTCAGTACCATAATGTTTTGATTATTATAACTTTGTAGTATATGTTGAAACCTGGCATTGTGATACCTCCAGGTTTGTTGTTTGTCAAGATTGCTTTGGCTATTCAGGGTCTTTTGTGGTTCCCTACAAAGTTTAGGATTCTTTGTTCTAGTTCTGTGGCAAATGCTGCTGGTGTTTCCATGGGGATTGCTTTGAATCTATAGATTGCTTTGAGTAGTTGGAACATTTTAACAGTATTCATTCTTCCAGTTTATGCTCATGGCATATCTTTCTATTTGTTTGTATTGTCTTCAGTTTCTCTCATCAGTGTGTTATAGTCTTAAGAGTACAGATCTTTCACTTCCTTGGTTAAGTTTATACCTAGGTATTTTATTATTTTTGATGCAATTGTAAATGGAATTGTTTTCTTAATTTCACTCTCTGCTACTTTGTTATTAATGTATAGAAATACCACAGATTTCTGTATATTAATTTTGCAACCTGCATCAGTTAACATTTTGAAGGAGCAGGTGCTCATTTGTAATGCATTGTCCATATTGCTAGGGAATTTTTAGAGTATATCAAAGTGCTAACCAGGTTAACACTTTGTTTTTGCAAGTTTTCTTCAGTAGGGCTGAGTATCAAATATTTCTGTCTTAAAAAGGGGAAAACAGTAACAATAGCTGACACATATACAATCCCTTTTACCACATGCCATTATGAGAATAAATGAGTCTTTGAACAACGCACAAGTGGAAGTAAGCTTAGAAACATATGTGGGGGTCCCTAGGTGGCTCAGTCAGTTAAGCGTCTGACTTTGGCTCAGGTCGTGATCTCAGAGCTCGTCAGTTCAAGCCCCGCATCAGGCTCTGTGCTGGCCCAGAGCCAGGAGCCTGCATCGGATTCTGTGTCTCCCTCTCTCTCTCCCCCTCCCCAACTCTTTCTTTCTCCCTCTCTCTCACTGTCTGTCTCAAAAATAAACATTAATAAAATTAAATGTATATATGTTAAAAAAATAAAATTAAAAAAAGAAATATATGTGACTACCAACTGTAAATCTCATAGAATTTGATGTGTTTGCTATTAAAGGAGATCTGATGGCATCACTTGTTGTACCTGCTCCTTTTGGGGCAGGATACAGTGAGAAAAGTGTCTAAAATGTTTGGCTTCCCAGAGCCTGCTGTGAGTACATTATCTCTAGGATGTGAGGTCACTTCTCACCGAAGGGTTGGTTTGTCTTGCAACCAACACCCGTGAAGTCTCATTTTCTCTGCTGACACTGCCAATTTAAATTTATTTTATGTAAGATGCAGACAGATGTCTGCAGGGAGCTGGAGTGAGTCCATTAACACTTCACAGAAGGAGGCGGTTTTAATATGCAAGTGGTAGTTAGCAGTTCTGACTCTTGGTACCGGCTTTACCAACCACTTCCTGGTAAACTCGACTACTATTTGATGCACAGGACAAAAATCAAGTAATCACATAAATAAAATACACATAAGCTAAAGGTTCACAAAGGCTGAAAGAAGCATGCTCACAGCCCCCTTGTTTGGTTAGAATCTACTGTTGTGTGCCAAAGTCAAAGTATAGAAAAGGAAGTGACAGTCACACAGGTGGTTTGGGCACATGAGTGAACTCTGAGAAAGAGCTTCTCACTATTTCCTCAGGGAGGAGTGAGGCTCCCAACTGTGTTTTCCCCTGTTGTCTCCCACTATTTTAAGAAGTTTTTTGTTGTGGTTGCTTTGTTTTTGTTTTAATAATGCATTGCTGTTTCAGATTAAGTCATATAAAAGCAGAGATGTTAGTTTGCTGAGGAAAATTGGTGTTTGATTTAAAAACGTGAGGCCATAATGGTTATGTCCTAGGCTTATTAATGTTTACTTTTAATAATTTAAAAAAGTCTGTCTTACCCTATGCAAATATGTATTTTGCAGACAGCTAAGGGAAGGATAGTTAATTTATAGCCATCAAAATATTTTCTAGATCAAAAGGACAAAATGTAAGCTGGGCTTTATATCTGAATATTATTCAGTTACAAATTATTTGACTTTGTTTTTGTGTCTCTGTATTTTTCAAAATTTCTATCATAGCGTATATAGTTTCTCTTCAGTGTAAAATAAAATAATGTCTGTTTCTTAGGTGTTTTCTGGCAACTTTGTAGGAACTTTTATCAATAAAGATAAAGACTTGGGATGCCTGGGTTGCTCAGTCGGTTAAGCCTCCTACTTCAGCTCAGGTGATGATCTCAGGGTTCATGGGGCCCAGCTCCGCTTTGGGCTCTGTACTGACAGCTCAGATCGTGTCTCCCTCTCTCTTTGCCCCTCTCCCACTCATACTCTGTCTATGTCTCTCTCTCTCTCTCTCAAAAAATGAGCAAACATTAAAAAAAATAAAGACTAAAGCCAGGTTTTGTTTGTTTTTGGTTTTGTGTTTTTTAACCCCCAACATAGATTTCTTTTTAAAAAGTTGGCTTTAGGTGAGTTCCTGTTTTGGTCTTCATTCAATCCTTTACCAATTAGCTCATTTCACTCTAAACATTTGTCCCTCTTTTTTAATATTTTATTTTTTAATGTTTATTATTTATTTCTGAGAGAGAGAGAGAAAGACAGAGAGAGAAAACTCAAGTGGGAGGGGGGAAGCAGAGACTGAGCGTGAGTGGGGAAGGGGCAGAGAGAAAGGGAGACACAAAATCCAAAGCAGGCTCTAGGCTCTGAGCTGTCAGCAAAAAGCCCGACGTGGGGCTCGAACCCACGAACCGCGAGATCATGACCTGAGCCAAAGTCAGACACTCAACCGACTAAGCCACCCATGCGCCCCTAAGATTTTATTTTTAAGTGATCTCAACACCCAACGTGGGGCTTGAACTCACAACCCCGAGATCAAGAGTTGCATGCTCTACTGACTGAGCTAGCCAGGCACCCCACTAAACATTTCTTTTTTGTGTTTGCAGTTTCAATATTCTTTCAACGACACAGAGGGCTGCAGGAAATGCTGTGCTTCATTAGGCAGAATGGAAGGGAGTGTTCAAGATGTTGGCAGTGAAGAGTGTCATTGTTTGGCAAACTCCGGTGCTATTTGAGACTCAGCAGTTTTCTCTCCAGTTTAAAAAGCTGCATTGTAAAAGACAAGTTAAATCTTGAGTATAGAGAGATGAGAGATTTGTGTAAGAACTTAAATGTATATGAGAGCCAATGACCAAGAGACTCTCTTTTTGTCAAGTGTGAGATAGACATTACTATCTATTTTATAGCATAGATCGTATCTAACAGAATACTGGTGTCTTAAAGAAATAGTAGTATCCATAGATAGTATCTAATATAGTGTCTAATAAAATATTAGACTTCTGTTAGAATCTACATAAATTCTACTGTGAGATAGACCATTACTCAAAATACACCACTTTTCTTCTATTGTTTCACTCCAGCTATCATTGCCTACTGGGCCTTTACAGATTATACTGTCGCTTGTATGCACCAAATTGCATATGCTACTGGCCTTTAGAGTTGTGGTTTCTGGGTCTGATTGTTGTTCCACTTCTTAAAGCTCTCAGTTCTGCATATTACTTCAGTGATAAGACTAGCCAAAAGCTAGCGAAGATCATGAGGCTCAGGGTATCACTGCCTTGCTTTGCTGGAATAGCTTTCTCAGGAAGGTTAGTCCGATTACCTCTGTTTCCATTTCTTTTCTAAAGTTCATATCATGAAAGCCGAACTGCTGACTTCCAATAAGCTATTTTTAAGCCGGTTCTATGTTCAGAGCAGACACTGGTAAGTGTCCCAAGTGCAATATGCAAGAAAATTCCAGTAGGTGTTCAAGTCTTCGGAGTGTGCGGTTCTTTGACTCTTATGGAACGTTTTCATATCCAAGTTGTGTTCTGTTTTACTCTCACAAAAACTTCTGTGAGTTGGATGGCATCCGTGTGTCACAGAGACTTAGCCAGATTCAAGACTGATAGACGGCAGTCTCAAACCCACATTTTCAGATTTCATTTCTGTTCAATGGGCTTGATTTTTTGTTTTGTTTCTTTGTTTTCCAGAGTAATCTTTCCTTGCCATATTCCTCAAAGGCCAAGAAAAAACAAATGGAAGGAAGAGAGGAAAAGGGGCTTTTCTGATAAATGGCAAATTGAGAGCACTGATAGTAGGAAAATACATTTGAATTGAAAATACATTCAGCATACTTTTTTGGAAGCATTATCCGAAGGCTTTCCTATACCCTGGGAACACCTACTTTTCATAGCCAATCTCTTTGTGGGGGAGGGTATGCCCAAGGGACATGCTGCAGCTCACCATTCAGGGGACAGTGTGATCTCAACTATTTCTGCCCTGTGGTTGGGTGATTGTGGCACCGTTCCTAGCCCTGAAAGCTGGCTGCATTTGTGGGATTTCCCTTGTGCTGCCTTACTTGGGCAGGCAATCAGTCTTAAAGATAACAAATGATCCCATCTGCTATGCATGACCATGCTTTGTGTGCCAAGTTTAAATAAGGAAGCCTTACCTAGGTAACCACAGTGCCCAGTGAGTTGTATTCATGCCCCTCTGACATCACAGACCAAGTGTAGCTTCCAATTTGCTAGGTTCTTTTGGATGTCAGTTATCCACATCAATGAGTTTTAATAATTTGGGCCTCAGATATTTTAGAAGTCAAGTCAGTTCACTGGCTTACTGGCTAAGGACATTACTAAGACTATCAGGAAAACTCTGAGTAGTTTTCAACATGAATTGCTTACAGAGTCTTACACTTAGAGACAACTAAAATATAAATTATATGGGTGTGTGTGTGTGTGTGTGTGTCTGTGTGTCTGGTTGTATATTCCTGACATCTGCTATAATCTCCTGTGGAACACTTAAAACCTATATTTGTAAAACGCTCCACACTTGCTTCTGATATTCAAGGTATCTTTTCAAGAAGGGCTGTTGATTTTTCATTTGGAAGAAAAAGAAATTAAAAACAACAATGAAAGCTAAAGACATTTTAGAAGAGTTAACTCTTTACTCCTTTCCCCTGTGATACTGTCTGCATAGCAGTTATTATTGGTTATTTACTTGTTTAGTCCCACCCTTTTATCCATTGTGTATGCTCCATGAGAGCAAAAACATTCTCTCTTTGCACCAAATAAAGATTGTTGGATGTATAAAAACAACTTCTGAGAGTACCTTTATCCACCCTACTCTTTGTACATTAAAATATTAAGACTCGGCACATTTATGTGATTTAAAATTGTTCCAAACCACCATTGACTGAATCAGGATAAGAACCCAGGTCTCCTTGGACTTCCTCTTCTTTGAGTGTTAGTTACTGTCAAATGGTCACCTGCTCAAGTACATTCATCCAGCTAGTGTGTATCAATTGCCGATGTGTCAGGCACCTCAACAGGTGTTGTGATGAATACAGAAAGTACAGTAGCACTGACCTTGACTAAAGGAATTTATTATCTAATAAGAACAAGAAAACATATCTACTGAAACTACTTCCCCAAATGATTACTCCTCCAATGTGAGTAAAACCTTTGAATCTTGGCATATTCATCAATGACCCAGCAATGTGGCACAACACATTTTTGCTAAAAAGTCATGTATATTGTCCAGTATATAAATATCCCTTACCAAATTCGTCTACTCATGAGACTATGATTTAAGATATTGTTTCAGTCACTGTGGACATATAGTTAGAGAGTCTATGGATCTTCGGATGTAATTATTGGATGTGACATCTAGGTCTTGACAGCACAACATTTTTCGTCACACAATTCACTGATCCTCTAGTGATCTGAAGAAGAGGTAAGAGGGGGATTGGAACGAGTTAAGTGTTCATTTTTCGGCTTTAACCCGGGCCCGCATTTATCTGTCTGATGGCCTGAGGACTTTACTTGTTAACACAGGGCAGACAAAAATCTCATGTTGTCAGCAAAACTTTGATGGTATCAAAATAAATGAGTCATGTAATTTCAGCTTTTGAAGGTGGGGTTTGAGAAACCAGAAAGGAGGCTTTCCCGACTGACAGGGAGCAAGACGGTAGCAGCCTAGCGGCTATAAACAGAGGCTCCCTGGCCCCACACACGGTCACCTGTGCATGCACACAGTTGCTGTGCATACCGCCACGGTGCCTAAGTCTGGTGCACTAATGTAAAGGAAGAATTTTTTTTTTTTTTTCTGGACAATATTCAGAAGCGCTATGAACAAACTTCTCTATCACGTTCCCTGCATGCAGTCTCGGGCAGATCACAGATTTCAAGAGGATAGTTGCTGGACAGTTTCATTGCTCAGGGCTAATTATTCATCTGAGAATCCACCCAAGAAAGTTGCTAAGCTGGTTTGCTGGCCTTTTGGTGGAGACTTTTAAAGAGACATTGCCACATTTGAATAAAGAATTTTGTTTCATGTAAAGGTTATGCATAGAGAGCACAGTGAAAAGGCAGGTGCCAATGGCAGAGTAAATGGGACTTTTCTTAATTTCTACCCTTGAAAATTATATTTAAAATTGAACTGAACTGTTCATAAAACATCCTGCTCAAAAGGAAGATTTAAAATCCTTTATATGTAGCATTTTCAGGCTATGAATAAGTGGAGGTAAGTTGGAAATATGCCATATATTGCTGTGGGAAAATCATGATAAAATATTTCTCAGTACGGTCGGCTTAGAGACTACATGAATGTGCACACACCCAAACACCAAAGAGGATCTTTCTTATATGGTAAAAAACAAAGAATATACATACTTGATTCCTTAACTGTTATTAATTTTTGAGTGAAATTTCCTTAAGTAAAAAAGAACAAATCCTTTTACAACCACTATTTTCACATAGTTTTCTGGAAACTTTGATTTGGCAGAAATTCTGTGCTCTCTTGTCTTCCCCAAATCTTAAAGGGGCAGATAGAATTTAAAAAGAAAAATACGACAAAGTTAATAATCTGACGTGATTTAAAGACTGAGCTTATTAGTCTCTGTCCAACAGGATTGGGTGTTTTCTCTCTATGACTTGGGGTCTTCTTTATCTGTACCCAGAGTGCAGCACAGTGCCCAAGCCGGGTGTCCAGTGAATGCTTTTTTTTTTATTAAAAATTTTTTTTAACGTTTATTTATTTTTGAGACAGAGAGAGACAGATCATGAACAGGGGAGGGGCAGAGAGAGAGGGAGACACAGAATCTGAAACAGGCTCCCGGCTCTGAGCTGTCAGCACAGAGCCCGACGCGGGGCTCTAACTCATGGACTGTGAGATCATGACCTGAGCCAAAGTCGGATGCTTAACCAACCGAGCCACCCAGGCGCCCCCAGTGAATGGTTTTTTGAATGAATTGCTAACTACATCTAAAGCTCTTTTCTATTTTATATTTTTAAATTAAAAACAATTTTTTAAATGTTTATTTATTTTTGGGAGACAGAGAGACAGAGTGCAAGCAGGGGAGGGCCAGAGAGAGAGAGGGAGACACAGAATCCGAAGCAGGCTCCAGGCTCTGAGCTGTCAGCACAGAGCCCAACGCGGGGCTCAAACCCTCGAAGCACGGGATCATGACCTGGGTCGAAGTTGGAAGCTTAACTGACTTAAGCCACCCAGGTGCCCTTTTCTGTTTTAATGAAGCACATCTTGAGTGGATTTAGTGCATGATTATCTCTGTATGTTTCTATTTATAATATGTGTTTTGCAAAAACCCATTCTACTGAATACAGCTGTAAGGCCTCTGATTTGAGTGATCTCCTGAGGACTTCCACACTTTACTTTACAACACTGCCAATTTGCGATTCGGGTATGTAAAAAAAATTTAACATGTTTAAATATTATCATAGACTTAAGTAAGAGGGAAAATAACATTTATTAGTAATCCAGTATGTCCAGTCACTACTTTGCATAAATATTGTCATCTGTAATTGTCACAACAAGCCTATCAGGTATTATTCTGCTCATTTTATAGAGATAAAGAAACTGAGGTTCAGAGAAGCTCTCTAGTGAGTAAATGGGAGGAAAGACAGGTTTCAAGCTTAGATCTGACAGTATCCTTTATACATACCTATTAAGATTTGTAGTCATTCATATCTTAGAATGAATTATTTTTATTCTGATGTATTTTCTGCTGAATATAACATATCAGTCTTCCTGAGAAAGGGGAGGCTTAAGGAAAAGGAAGAGGGGTGGGTGGCTTAAAGAAGGAGGTAAGAGTAGAAATTGGGGATACTTTGGGGATGCTGTAGAAACGGAGCATAAGGTTTATAGGTGATTAATGTGTTTGTGCTTTCATTGAGGTTAAGGAGGGTATCTTGTGGGAAAGAAAGGAAAAACTAAAGGACAGCAAGGATGATAAAAGCATTCTCTTAGAATTTTGACACATTTAGTCTTAATGATAGAAAAGAAGCAGCATATCTTTAAATAGTTAAGTGATGCTGAATACATCCTTATTTGGGAAATGCTAATTTTTATAGGTTAGAGAAGTACATCTTTACTTCTTTAAATCTCATTTCATCTCTCTTTTCTTTAGTTAGGGCTTACCTAAATAAACAATGATTAAGAATAATATGAGTGGGGGCACCTGGGTGGTTCAGTCAAGCATTCAACTCTTGATTTCAGATCAGATCATGATCTCAGAGTAGTGAGATGGAGCCTCACGTTGGGTTCTGTGCTGGCTGTGGAGCCTGCTTGAGATTCTCTCTCTCCTTCTCCCTCTGCTACCCCCCCCCCCCAGCTTGCATGCGCTCTCTCTCTCTCTCTCTCTCTTTCTCTCTCAAAAAAGAAAAAAAAGAATAATGTGAGTGGTGGGGTGACTGGCTAGCTCAGTCAGAAGAGCATATAACTCTTGATTGTGAGTTCGAGACCCATGTTGGGTGTAAAGATTACTTAAATAAATAAATAAACTAAAAAAAAAGAATAATATGAATGGCAAAAATGTTCAGTTTGCAGAAAAAGATTGGCATTTTCCCTGCATGAGGCCAAGGGCAAGCTGGAGCCCTTCCTCTTTAATCCGGAACTTGAGTTTTGGACATAAGAAAGGCAGTTTCACCCCTTCATGCAGTAGGTCCTTGGGCATAATGCCTAGATCTCTTTTGTGCACTTCTGTTCATGAAGAAGCCATTTTATTTTTTTTTTTTAATTTTTTTTTCAACGTTTATTTATTTTTGTGACAGAGAGAGACAGAGCATGAACGGGGGAGGGGCAGAGAGAGAGGGAGACACAGAATCGGAAACAGGCTCCAGGCTCTGAGCCATCAGCCCAGAGCCTGACGCGGGGCTCGAACTCCCGGACCGCGAGATCGTGACCTGGCTGAAGTCGGACGCTCAACCGACTGCGCCACCCAGGCGCCCCATGAAGAAGCCGTTTTAATTGTCCCTCATTACTCAATAAGTTCTGTTCTGTTTCTGCAAAACAGTTCATAATATAATAACTAAATGTATATGCCAAATGATAACAAATTAGGCTCTTTTCTTACAACTTTTACTCAAGAAGCTCAAGTATTAATATTCCCAAAGAATAGGTATATTTGAAAACAGCCTATCAATGGTTATGAACATTAGTGGTTAAGGATATCGGTGGTTGAGAACCCTGAAAGAAGAGCTTGCCTATTCAAATAAGGCTCTACCCCTTACTGGTTGTAGTCAGTCACTCAATATATCCAAGTTTCAAGTACCTCATGTAGAATGTGGGGTAATGAGTTTACCAAACTCATGAGATGGTTGAAAAGATTAAAGAGGATAAGCCATGTAATATGCTCAGTTCAGTGCTTACATGTAGTAATCTCTCTGTAAATATTAACATTTTCCCCCTAGAAATGAATTTTGAGATTCCAACTGATCTTCAGTTCATATTCTAGTTAATTCTCCTAGGTAAGAGGTCTTTTGCGTTTCCATTTCTTGTTTCTTTAGTCCAGAGTTTAACCCAAGACCTATACAAACTAGGACAAATCTGACAACAGAACATGAAGAGTTAAGTTTGGAAATAAGTAAGTCTAGCAAATTGAAATCAATTTCCAACCTTATGTGCTTCTGGAAATGTGCTTGCTTGCTCTGTCGATTTTCAGGAACAGAGAGAGAATAGAACAAATTTTGCCTATGGACTTAGGCTCAGATTTACTTCATCCCAAATGATTGAAGATTGGAAAATTCTAATACCCTCCAGAGAATTAACACTCAGAGGTATTGCAGTTGGCCTTAATATAGACTCCTGTTAATAAAACATGTATGAGTTTTTGAATACACAGGAAATATGAAAACCTCCCTCCCATATTTACTCTTCTAAAATATGCCAGAAAGTTCTTTGGACTGGAACCCTCACACTTGCACCCCTGGCATGAGAAGGTCTGCCCCCAAAAGGAGGGAAACTATAGACACATCTTTGTGCTCACCTGAAGATCTCATAATCTCTAGTCAAACCTGTAGGTCATTCACAGTCCTGCCAAATGCTAAGTGCGCCTGACGCTACACTGCCCATGCCATTTAAATGGAGTATTTACAGGTCTTAACCAACTGTTAAAAATTTTTTAATGGGATGGTTTTGTCATAAGATGCCAAGTATATTATTTCAAGTGCCGCTGCTAGATTGGAATTTAATGTCTTATTTATTTTTGCAGCCTCTCTTTAATTGTCATGTGTATTATTCATGCATGCTTCTTTGCTTACACGCTCATGCCATGGTGATCCTCCTGTCATTTACTACAACACATTGCCATTTGCACTAATGGCACTAAGTAAGAAGAGGTCAAATCCAAAAGCCTTTACTAGATAACATTGGATCCCAATATTATGGTAGAGTTTGCTTCCTAAATAAAGCTTATTTATGCCAATATTAAATTATTATATAGTCTTTCACCAGGCTTTGGTAAAATAATGGAAGAAGACAGGTGGGGAGTTTGAGCAGAGGGGTAGAGCATATATGTGAGTCCATGTGTGTGCATGTGTGTGTGAATGGTGTGCCTGCATACCAAGAATAATCCTTATGGTGCTATTTTGTTGACAAACAATACCACTGTAAGTATTTTATGCACATTAAATATAATGTGACTATTCTGAATCATACCATTATCTAATATCACCGCTTATTTTTTCTCACAAATTAAGGTAAATTAGATGGCAAGTAATTTTTAATATTCAATAGCCATTGAGTACTCTCTAAGAAAAAAAAAAATTTTTGTCAAATTAGAAATTGAAAAGGAAAAGCCCAGAAAAATAAAAATCTACCAAGTTTTACTTTTTTTCCCAGGTTTTCATAATAATTTGTTTCCCAAAAAAAGAGGTTAAAAGAAAGCCAAATGGAAATTACTATTTGGAGATGAAAAGTAATCAGCTCACTACATATGCCTTGGGAAATAATGAAATAAAAATACATAAATTAAACTATTAGAAGCAAAAAGAGTAAAAAGCACCAAACTCAAAGTATTATTTAAAAAAACATAATGAAAATACAAGTCAAGGGGCGCTTGGGTGGCTCGGTCATTTGGGCCTCTGACTTCAGCTCAGGTCATGATCTCATGGTATGTGAGTTCGAGCACCATGTTGGGCTCTGTGCTGACTGCTCAGAGCCTGGAACCTGTTTTGGATTCTGTGTCTCCCCCTCTCTCTGCCCCTCCCCCCCTCACACTCTGTCTCTATCTCTCTTGAAAATAAATAAACATTTAAAAAAATCTATATAAAAATAAAATAAAATAAAATAAAGAAAATATAAATCAATTTGATGAATAAAATAATTATTAAAAATTAATGTTTTGAAATAATGATATAAATAGAAAAAAATTATTTACATATTTTCACCTTTTTATCAACCAGTGTTCTTCAGCATTCTTGTTGCCAAAAATAATTGAGTGTTGTAAGTACAAAATGGTTTGAAAATATAAAATAATATGAAAGAAGGGAAAGACTGACCATTTGAAATGATAAAAAAAAGGAACCCAATAAATAATGGACTTCATAGATACTGAAAAAAGATGCAATCATAATAAGATTCTATGATTAAAGCACAGCAGTAAGCATTTGAGGTATGATAGCTGTTAGGTCATCAAGCTTCTTTGGGGGACACAGTTTTCCTTCTTTGGTTAACAATGAGATGCCCTGCATATTTCACAATAATTTCGGAATTTTAGTAGATGTAAGAACATCAGTCAGTGCAGTGCTGTGATGCATCCACCATCAACATAGCCTGTGATGTTGGAATTAGTGAAGGACACACAGAAGTACCTAATTTAAATTATAGAGTACTGGAGTGCCTGTGTGGCTCAGTTGGTTAAGCGTCCGACTCTGGCTGAGGCCATGATTTCACAGTTCATGTGTTCGAGTCCCACATGGGGCTCTGTGCTGACAGCTTAGGGCCTAGAGCCTGCTTCGGATTCTGTGTCTCCCTCTCTCTCTGCCCCTCCCTGCTGATGCTCTGTATCTCTCTCTCAGAAATAAATAAACATTAAACTCTAGACTACTTAATTAGTGTAGAGAGAGATTTCAAAAAAACAACAACAGTTTACTTTGTTCAGTAATATAGACATTTTCATAATTTGAATAGACTTAAAATAAATCTGAATTCACTTATCAAGTGTGCTCACAAATCCTCCCTGACCCTGTAGGCTCCCAGAAGCAGTGACTGGAAAGTACCTGGTTCAGGTTTTGGGCCTGTAATACTATTTGTTGAATGAACGTGTAAATGAATGAGCCACCAATTACACAGGTAACAATTGAGCTAAGTTTTTGGAAGCAAAAACTTAAGAAAAATAAGAAGAAATTATTAACAACAGGAGGAAAAAATTAACAACAAATTAGAATTATTAATGTTGTGTATTTCACTTTTATTTTATTTTTGGCCATGATTTAGTTCATCAGCAATAGTTTTGAAATCAAGCAGAGATTTTAGCACAGTTCATAATATTCCTGTGTTGGTATTGAAAACATCTCTTTTCTCCTACTAATCACTCCTATTTTAATAATACCTACTTTGAAGTATATTTAGCTAGAAATTTTCATTTTGGATATTTTAAAACAACGGATGTTCAATCAAGACAAATGGCCCAAATCCCTTTGCAAATATTTCTAGAAACCAAATGAGACTCATTATTTAAAGTACTTATATCACATTTGTGTAATTTAAACTGCTTAATTATGTTCAAAATATGAATTCAACATTTTTGCCAAATCAAAGTAAGATTTTCATACATTCCTATTTTAAAAAGTTTGTCGTTTTTCAGCAACTAGACTCCGAGTTTATTTATTTTATTTCATTTTTAAAGTTTATTTTTTGAGAGAGAAAACATGAGTTGGAGAGGAACAGGGTGAGCAAGAGAGAGAGAGAATCCCAAGCAGGCTCTATACTGTCAGTGCAGAGCGCAACATGGGGCTCAAACCCACAAACTGCAAGATCATGACCCGAGCTGAAGTCAGACGCTTAACTGACTGAGCCACCCAGGCACCCCAGACTCCTAGGGTTTAGAAAAGGCTTTTTCTGGGGCACCTGGGTGGCGCAGTCGGTTAAGCGTCCGACTTCAGCCAGGTCACGATCTCGCGGTCCATGAGTTCGAGCCCCGCGTCGGGCTCTGGGCTGATGGCTCAGAGCCTGGAGCCTGTTTCCGATTCTGTGTCTCCCTCTCTCTCTGCCCCTCCCCCGTTCACGCTCTGTCTCTCTCTGTCCCAAAAATAAATAAACGTTGAAAAAAAGAAAAGGCTTTTTCTTCTTTTTTCTAAATAACTGGTTTGTTAACTGGAGAAGAATACTTTCCTGTTTGTCTCAGTAATGGTTGAAATAAATACAAATTATTTGTTAACATGAGGTATTGTATTCATGGGACAGTTGGAACTAACCAGGGCATTAAGTATAACCTTTATACGTTTCCATGATCAAAACTGCAACACTGTATTTACTAGATAAAACCTGGAAGAATAGTTTTATTATCAGAAAATAGAAAATAACCCTCAGACTGTATTACTTAAGGAATTTAATACCTGAACTTTTGTCCGAAGATTTCTTTAAAGAAGTTTAATGAACACTGAATGATATTTGCAAATGCATAAGATGACAAAACTGAACAAACTGCTAATTCTAGAAATGTTGTCTTTCTGTTGATAAGCCCGTATTTACAAATTGTGGTGGTTCACTTTGATCAAAAACAATTCACCTTTCTTTTTAAAAATCCGTAGGGAAACAGAGAGCAAAGGAAAAATAAAGCCACGTGAGATGTGTCATGTTGACTGGCAATCGCTTGGATTCAGTCTCTGCCCTTCTGCCCACCTCTCCCTTCACTTCTGGAACCGTCGTTCAGACTTTTGGGGTCAACTGTCACTTCTATGCCAAAGTTTCACAAAGACATCCCTTTGCGAGTCCTCTTATCTGGCTGCTATTCTTGTGTTTCCATCTTTCTACTGAATGGGACATTGTCACCCCCAACACACTTTGTTCCAATTCAAGGTCAACCACACTCAGAAGAAAAAAAACGCACTGGCACTTCCAACGCTTGTGGCCACGAGATGCCACCATGCACATTCAGGTGAGACGGCTCCAGAGAGCACCCATCCTCTGTTAAGGGCTCAGTGACCTCACTCCTTTTGATCCTTTTTAATCCCTTTTGATCCCTTTGTATCTTTTCTTCATTTCTAAGCCTTATCAGGTGTTTTCCTTATGTCAAGCTCTTCCTCTTTGTTCCCCACTGCCACAATCCAAGGCCCAATCTCCATGGCTTCCCTGCTGTATTACAGATTACTTATTACCCCGGCTCCTCTCCAGTTCAGTCCATCCTGGAAAATACTGTCAGATTTGTGCCGAGAAAGTCTGCTCATCTTGTCCTTTCTCTGCCACATCCAGACTAAGTAGTAAATAGAATATACAGGGGACTCTAAGACAGATCTGCAAAAATGTAATATTGTTCTAATAATTGCAGTCTGAAGTCCGTATCACCTGGGAGGAGGGGGAAAAATCGATGTAGACATTTTAACGTAAAAGCATTCAAATTCCACAATTTTTCAATTAATTCAGGATTAAAACTCCATTATATCAAAGATGAAGCCCCTCTCCTCATGGTCATTCTTCTTCCTTAGTGGTGTGTACATGGAGGGGAGAACATTGAGGTGTCTCAGTGTACAAGGGGTGCTTTGTGGTTCTCCAGCAGACTCTGTACACACTAATTTCCATGAAGACAGTGCTTCTTGTCGGATCCCTGGGCCAGCCCATCTCCACAAGGACAAGACAAAGAGCTGAGGGGTAGATAACAAGTTGATAAGAAAGCAGGCCTAAGAGATTTAGCTTGTAGCAAGAATATTACTTTTACTTAAGAACGTTTATTTATTTGAGATAGCTTGAAGTTACTTTGCAAAAAAATAAACTTTCTACTTACGTTGAATTTTATTAAACTCTACCAGAAATTCTTCTGGTCCTTGCCAAAAGAACCTACTCCTGTCCTACCTTGAGCAGTTAATTTTCATCTGTTTTCTGGAAACGTGCACATTTCAGGGCTTTCTCTCTGAACCAGTACCTGAACCATTCAGAGGTAAGGACAGGGGTAATAGAAAAAAAAATATTTGGCAACCCAGTGGACACAGGCACTGAGCAGTCAGCATGGATGTCAGCTGGAGGAGACTTGGTTGACTGTCCTGTGCATCCTGGCTGCACGTGAGCCTGAGGTCGGTATGCCTCTGGAACAATGTACTCAGGAGGGTCTGGTGCCACCTTAAGTGTGGGACTCCTCTGCTGATGCTACAGATTGCTCAGGTGTGGGAATCAGAAACTCCAGGGGTGTGGCTCGGGAATCTGTATTTTAACAAACTCTGCTGATGATTCTGATACGTGCCAAAGTCTGAGAACCAAGGACCTAAGCTAGGTTGTTTTTTTTTCTTTTTTAAAAAAAATATTTTTATTGAGATATCATTGACATATAAGATTGTGTAAGTTTAAGGTGTACACAGTGTGTTGGTTTGATACATTTATATGTCACAATGTGCTCACCTCTATAGCATTAGCTAATACATCTATCACCTCACATAGTTATTTTCTCTTTTTGTTGTGGAAGCAATAAGACCTAGTCTCTTAGCAGTTTTGAGTTTATCATACAATATTGTTGCCCATAATTGCTATGCTGAGCATTAGATCTCTAGGAATTATTTATCTAATGGTTGCAAGTTTGAACCCAGAACATTTTTCCAGTTCCCTTACTCTCCAGCCCTGAATAACCACAATTCTACTCTCTGTTTTTTACCAGGTCAGCATTTTTTTTTTTTTTTAGATTCTACATATAAGTGATATCATACAGTATTTGTTTGTCTCTGACTTATCTCACTTAGCAGAATGGCTTCAAGGTCCATCCTTGTCATAAAGGGCAAGATTTTCTCCTTTCTTATGGTTGAATAATATTCCATTTATATATAATCACATCTTCTTTTATCCATTCGTCTATTGATGGACACTTATTTTTTTTGTTTTGTTTTGTTTTGTTTTTTTAAAGGTTATTTATCTAGTTTGAAAGAGAGAGAGAGCATGAGCTCTTTTAGATTTTTGGATATTAACCCCATGGCTAGAAATATTTTCTCTTATTCTGTAGGTTCCCTTTTCATTTTTTTGAAAGTTTCTTTTCCTATGCAGAAGCTTTTTAATTTTATGTAGTCCCACTTGTTGATTTTTGCTTTTGTTTCTTGTGCTTTGGTGTCATATCTAAAAATTTATTGCCGAGACCAATCAAGGAGATTCTCTCATATGTTTGCTTCTAGGACTTTTACAGCCTAAGTCTTTAATCTATTTTGAGTTAATTTTTTGTGAATGGTGTAAGATAGAGGTCCAATTTCATTTTTCTGCATGTGATTGTCCAGTTTTTCCATCACCATTTGTTGAAGAGTTCTTTTTTTTAATTTTTAAAAATGTTTTATTTATTTTTGAGAGAGAGAAAGAGATAGAAACAGAGCATGACTAAGGGAGGAGCAGAGAGAGAGGGAGACACAGAATCTGAAGCAGGCTCCAGGCTCTGAGCTGTCAGCCCAGAGCCCAACATGAGGCATGAAACATGAGATCATGACCTGAGCCGAAGTCAGACGATCAACCAACTAAGCAACCCAGACGCCCCTGCTGAAGAGATCTTTCTGCTCCCATTGGATATTCTTGGCTCCCTTGCAATATTAGTTGACCATAAATTCAAGGGGCTGTTTCTGGTCTCTCAATCCTTTTCTATTTTTATATGTGTCTATTCTTATGCCAGTATAATATTGTTTTAAGTAATAGCTTGAAGTATAGTTTGAAATCATGAAGCGTGATGCCCCTAGGTTTGATTGTCTTTCTCATGATGGCTTTGACTTTTTAGGGTCTTTTGTAGATCAATACAAATTTTAGAAATTTTTTACTTATTTCTGTGAAAAATGCCATTGGAATTTTAATAGGGATTCCATTGAACCTATAGATGGCTTTGAATAGTATGGACATTTTACTATTAATTCTTTGAATCCATAAACACAAGATACCTTTCCATTTGTTTGTGTCATCTTCACTGTCTTTCATCAAAGTCTTATAGTTTTATTGTGCAGATTTTTCACTTTCTTGGGTAAAAACAATTTTTTTTGAGAGAGAGAGTGTGTGTGAACAGGGGTGGGGGAGGGGCAGAGGGAAATGGATAGAATCGTTATATTTCTTTTTTTTTTTTTAAAGTTTATTTTGAGAGAGGGAGAGAGAGAGAGAGCATAAGCAGGGGAGGCACAGAGAGAGAGGGAGAGATAGAATCCCAAGCAGGATCCATGCTGTCAGTGCAGAGGCCAACACAGGTCTCGATATTACAAACGGTGAGATCATGACCTGAGCAGAAATCAAGAGTCGGGCGTTTAATGGACTGAGGCACTCAGGCACCACAGGAGAGAGAGAATCTTAAGTAGGCTCCACACCCAGCACAGGGCCCAACCTGGGGCTCAATCTCATGACTGTGAGGTCATGTCCTGAGCTGAAATCAAGAGTTGGACGCTTGCTTAACTGACTGAGCCACCCAGGTGACCCAGTTTCTTGGCTAAATTCTTACTGCTATTGTGAATAGGATAGTTTTCTTTATTCCTTTTTTAGATGTTTTGTTGTTAATGCATAGAAACACAATTGATTTCTGTATGTTGACTTTATAACCTGCAAGTTTACTGAATTTGTTGATTAGTTCCAACCATGCTTTGGTTTTTTTTTTTTACAATTTTTAAATGTATGGGTTTTTTATCATATCAACTGCCATTAAGGACAATTTTACTTCTTCCCTTTTGATGTGGATTCCTTTATTTCTTTGTCCTGCCTAATAGCTCTGACTAGGGCTTCCAGTACTGTGTTGAATAAGAGTGGTGAGAGTGAGCATCCTTGTCTTGTTCCTGATCTTAGAGGAAAAGCTTTCAATTTTTCACCATTGAGTATGATGTTAACTCTGGATTTGTTATATATGACCTTTATTATGCTGAAGTATGTTCCTTCTAAATGCAATTTGTTGGAGGTTTTTATCAAGAAAGGATGTTATATTTTGTCAAATGCTTTTTCTGCATCTATTGAAATGATCATAAGATTTTAATTATTCATGCTATTAATGCAGTATCACATTTATTGACTTATGTATTTCTAACCATCCTTGCATCCCAGGGATAAATCCCACTTGGTCGTGCTATATAATCTTTTTAATACGTTGTTGAATTCAGTTTGCTAATATTTTGTTGAGAATTTTTGCATCTATACTTGTTAGGGATATTGGTCTGCATTTTTCTTTTTTCATAGTATCCTTATCTGGTTTTGGTATCAAGGTAATATTGGCCTCAGAAAATGAGTTTAGAATTTCCAAACTTCTTCAAGTTTTAGAAGTATTGGTATTAATTCTTCTTCAAATATTTGGTAAAGTTTGCCAGTGAAGTCATCTGGCCCTGGGGTTTTCTGTGTTTACAAGTTTTTGATTACTGATTCAATTTCCTTAATTATTATTGTTCTATTTAGATTTCTTATTTCTTCCCAACTCAGTCTTGGTAGATTTTATGTTTCTAGGAATTTATCCATTTTTTTTCTAAGTTATTCAATTTATTGGCATGTAACTGTTTATAGTTGTCTCTTATGATCCTTTGTTTTTTGTATCAGTTGTAGTATCCCCTCTTTAATTTCTGACTTTATTTATTTAAGTCTTCTCTCTTTTTTCTTAGTCTAGCTGAAGTTTTGTCAATATTGTTTATGTTTTCAAAAAACCAGCTCTCAGTTTTGTTGATTTTGTTTATTACTTTTCTGATTTTGATTTCATGTATTTCTGCTCTGATCTTTGTCATGTCTTTTCTTCTGCTAACTCTGGGCTTAGTTTGTTATTCTTTTCCAAGTTCTTGAGGTGTGAAATTAGTTTGTTTATTTGAGATCCTTCTATTTTATTAATATATGGATTTACCACTATACATTTCCCTATCAGAACTGCTTTGGTAGCATCCCATAGATGTTGGTATGTTGTGTTTCCATTTTCATTAATTTTGAGATTTTCTTACTTCCCTTTTTATTTCTCTTCTGACCCATTGGTTGCTCAAGAGTGTGTTGTTTAATTTTCACATATTTATAGATTTTACAGTTTTCCTCTTATTGTTGATTTCTAGTATCATATCATTCATTGTGAACAGTAAATATAATTGGTATGATTTCAATATTCTTAAATTTCCTAACAAATTTTGGTAGCAAATTTGTGTTGTGTCCTATCATATGGTCCATCCTGAAAAAATGATGTATGCACTTGAGAGGAATGTGTATTCTGCTTCTGTTGGGTGGAATGTTTTATGAATATTTGTTAGGTTCATTTTGTCTAATGTATGATTTAACTCCAGCGCTTCCTCATTGATTTTCTTTCTGCATAATCTATCCATTGCTGAAAGTGGGATATTGAAGTCCTCTACTATTATTGTGTTGACTATTTCCCCTTCAGATCTGTTAGTAATTGTTTAGTAAAGTTAGGTGCTCCAATGTTAGGTGCATATATCTTTACTACTGTTTTATCTGTTGGATGAATTAACCCCTTTACCATTGTATATTGACTTTCTTTGTCTCCTGTTACTATTTTTAGCTTAAATTCTATTTTGTCTTATGTGATTTTTCTCACTCTACCTCCTTTGCTTTTGTAGTTCAACCTAAAGGATTAGGCAGTTGAGAAGCAGGCAGTTTGCAGAGGATCTTTGATCTTTTAACCTCCAGTGATTTTTTTTTTTTCTAAAAAAGATGGGGATAAATTAGCTAACAACACCTTGTGCAAACAGCAGATATCAAATGACTATGATTGGTTTCAGTAATATAGTCCTAACATCCACTGGTAAACACTTTACTAGTTGTACATTTATATCTATTCTATCTGGTGACAGCTTAATTGCAGAACCTTAAGTCCACTGCTAACATTCTAGGTTTCAGTATTTTTATTCATTGTGTGACTATAGTGAGAAAGCATTTTATGTTTTGTTTATATAATTCTGACAATTTGATTATTTCCAAGACAGAATCATTTAACAAGGATATATATTAAAAGAACATGTTTTAGTCAGGTTCGATTTCCATATAGAAATCAGAAATTCAAACTTAAAATATTACATGAAAATCTTGGAAAATGTACATTGCACTCTCCCTCTCTTCATAACATTATTCTCCTTTTGTTAATGATTCAAAATCAACATTATGAACAATCATCGTTCTATATATGTACTTAACTCTCCTACTTGGCTGTTTCTAATCATCATTAGATTTGAAATCAAATTAATAAAGCTTCTTTACAAGTGTGTAAAGTAAAAGTAAACAGAGGATCCAAAAGAATCTTCAATGCATAAAGTGCATGAATTGTAAGTTCATTGATTTTAGGATATCTATTCAACAACTTCCTTGTTGATCTTCTCACTGATTATTGTTAAGTAAGAATTCTGATAGAAAAAACAAGTGTTAAATGATACTATAAGGAAAGTAAATCCCTTTGGAAAGTAGGAGGCTAAATTATTTAAAAAATAAGTCCTTTCCTGATTTTTAAAACAATTTTACTTACAATCTGACATTTTGGAAGAACTGCAAATCTGTGAATCACTGTAAATTTGACCTTCTATCAAGTGGACTCACCAGAAGAGACCATTTATGTAGTTAGAAACTACTAAATCTAAACTACTAAATCTATTTTGAAGAACTTTGTAGTCATTTGGCAATTATATGTCTCACTTAATCCAAAACTTACTGAACTAATGAACATAGGTTGCCTTTTCCTTTCTCAGAGAAGTGAGACAAAGCCTGTATTATTTCTACATATTCACTCTGTCGTTCCAGCATGTCTTTGGTTAGGTTTGACTCACTAAACATAAAGGGCCATCTTTCATTACTGAAAAAAAGTCTTGTTTAAACAGAGCATTGTTAATCCTGTTTAGTTGAAACAGGAGGGTATCTGGATGACTGTTGTGTTATTTTTTTTTCCTATGCATTCATACTTATGAGTCATAACTAGGAGTCACAGCATGGCGTCTTTATACTATCAAAAATGTGTAAATAAATAAATAAACTGAGGTAGGAAACAATTTATGATGAAAAAATAGGTAATATTTTAAGCAATGCATTGTTATTCATTATGGGATATACTGCAAGAGTATTTTAATTCTCACAAGTTTATGGACAATACAGTGTTTTATAATGTTCAGCAAATGAGTTAATTCTTGGAGGTAGTTTTGCCTCATCAACAAACTGTACATTTTAGTTAAGGTATTTGAGTTTAGAAGATCTTTTCCATAACTCTTTGTTATCATTATTTTTTTGAAGTTTATTTATTTATTTTAAAAGAGAGAGAGAGCATGTGTATGGAGGGGCAGAGAAAAAGGGAGAGAGGTCATTTCAAGCAGGTTCCACACCGTCATGGGGCTCAAACTAATAAACCCTGAGATCATGACCTGAGTCATGAGTCAGACGCTTAACTGACTGAGCCACCAAGGCACCCCTATCATTATTTTTTAATACATTTCCAAGTTTCACTTTTCTCTTCGGCCCAATGGTGATAGTGTAATATTTGTTTATCTTGTTCCAGGAAATTTCTTAGATAGAGGATTATTTATGCATATAATATGGTCATAGATTCCTCACACGATAACTGGCCAAACAGACCAATAGATCGACACTATAATAAATAAAACAAAGAAACCGATTAAAGTTAAAGCAAAGTTATAAGGAAGTTGACTGCTTACTATTGACTTGTCTAGGTATTTGCCCTATAAGATTCTGTCATATCTATTCCTCAAGTGCAACATGATCTGCCTTGTGGTGTTACAGTTGAACAAAGCACATGGGTTTGAACTACACAGATCCATTTTTATCTGTATTTTCTTTTGATAAATACAGTGCAGTCCTGTAAACATATTTTCTCTTCCTTATAATTTTATTAATATTTTCTTTTCACTAGGTAGCTTTATTGTTAGAATACAGTATATGTTACATATAACATACAGACTATCTGTTAATTGACTTTATATTATTGGTAAAGCTTTCAGTCAACAATAGGCTATTAGTAATTAAGTTTTTGGGGACTCAAAAGTCATATGCTGATTTTCAACTGTATTGGTTTCTGTAACCTTCTCATTGTTTAAGGGTCAACTGTATTATGATTACTAATCAAAAATAAAATAAATCATCACAATAAAGTAATAATAAAAGAGCCATACAACATGCAAAATAACGAACCTGGATCACTTTCTTATGCCATACACAAAAATAAACTCAAAATGGATGAAAGACCTAAATGTGAGACAGGAAATCATCAAAACCCTAGAAGAGAAAACAGGCAACAACCTTTTTGACCTGAGCGGAGCAACTTCTTACTCAACATATCTCCAAAGGCATGGGAAATAAAAGCAAAAATGAACTATTGGGACCTCATCAAGATAAAAAGCTTCTGCACTGCAAAGGAAACAATTAACAAAACTAAAAGGCAACTGACAGAATGGGAGAAGATATTTGCAAACATATCGGATGAAGGGTTAGTATCCAAAATCTATAAAGAACTTACCAAACTCAATACCAGAAAAACAAATAACCCATTGAAGAAATGGGCAGAAGACATGAATAGACAGACACGTTTCCGAAGAAGACATCCAGGTAGCCAACAGACACATGAAAAGATGCTCAACATCACTCATCATCAGGGAAATACAAATCAAAACCACATTGAGATACCACCTCACACCAGTCAGAGTGGATAAAGTTAACAACTTAGGAAACAACAAATATTGGAGAGGATGTGGAGAAATGGGAACCCTCTTGCACTGTTGGTGGGAATGCAAACTGGTGCAGCCACTCTGGAAAACAGTGTGAAAGTCCCTCAAAAAATTAAAAAGAGAACTACCCTATGACCTAGCAACAATACTACTAGGAATTTATCCAAAGGATACGGGAGTGCTGATCTTAGGGGCACATGTACCCCAATGTTTATAGCAGTGCTTTCAACAATAGCCAAATCATGGAAAGAACCGAAATGTCCATCAACTGATGAATGGATAAAGAAGATGTGCCTTATGTATACAATGGAATACTCCTTGGCAATGAGAAAGAGTGAAATCCTGCCTTTTGCAACAACTTGGATGGAACTGGAGGGTATTATGTTAAGTGAAATAAGCCAGTCAGAGAAAGACAGATATCATATATTGTCACTCATATGTGGAACTTGAGAAACTAAACACAAGAGCATGGGGGAAGGGAAGAGGAAAAAATAGTTTCAAACAGAGAGGGAGGCAAAAACACAAGAGACTCTTAAATACAGAGAACAAACTGAAGGTTAATGGGGGGAGGGCGGGGGAGATGGGAAAATGGGTGATGGGTTGAGGAGGGTACTTGTTGAGATGAGCACTGGGTGTTGTATGTAAGTGATGAATCACTGGCATCTACCTCCAAAACCAAGAGCATACACTGTATATTAGCTAACTTGACAATAAATTATATTAAAAAATAAAGAAACTGTAAAATATAGTTAAAAATTGAAAATAATAATGAAAGAACCATAGAATAAATCAACTTATAGATCTTTTTAAAATAGTACACATACCTTTTGGGATGAGCACTGGGTGTTGTATGGAAACCAATTTGACAATAAATTTCATATATTGAAAAAAATAAAAAATAAAAAAATAAAATAGTACACAAAGTGTCAGAATTAACACAAGAAAAAGACACCTGGCCATATACTAATAAAATATTAGTGATTACCTAATATAAAATATATTATTTTTTAAATTTCTTCAATGAGGGGCATCTCAGTAGCTCAGTTAGTTGATCATCTGGCTCTTGGTTTTAGCTGAAGTCATAATCTCTCAATTTGTAAGATTGAGCCTTGTGTTGGGCTCTGAGCTAACTGTGCAGAGCCTACTTAGGACTCTCTCTCTCTCTCTCTCTCTCCCTTAAAATGAATAAACTTTAAAAAACAATAAAATAAAATAAAATTTCTTCAATGATATTAATAAAATACTGTATAATTTCACTGGATTGTGTGCCACTCCTAGTAATATGTAGCATTAGGATCAAATATATATGTACGTATATATACATATATATAATTTATGACATGATAAAAGGAAGGGGAAAAAAGAAGGAATTATTCATTTAACCAACAAAAATTTATTGCATTTATAATGGATGCCAGGAAATGTTCAAAGACCAACACAATCTTATCCTCACACTCGTTTTTTTCTTAGTCACAAAAAACACTGTGCAAGAGGAAAATTAATAATTTGAAACTAATTTTTTATGAATTAAATTAGGAAAATGCCAGAATTGTGGGTAGAGTGGGTTAGGGCAGAAAGTACGGGAAGTAAAAAAATTCTAAAGGTTTCCTTTTTGGTGTAAGAGATAAATGTACAAATTGTTGGGGGAGGGGGTATAAGAATTATTTAATTTAAATTGACAATAGAGAAATATTATGTATGACTCTTAAAAATAGAAAAATAATCATAGGGCATATTAGAAAAGTATCATAGACTTTACAATTAAAAATCAGGGAGAGAAAAAGGAATGAACATTTTCCACTTCTTCTGGAGCTTAAGATGGCAGGCACACATAAAGTTAGAAACTGCCTGGTTTGGCCATGTGACTAAGCTGTCATGAGTAGACTGAATGGAAGTAATGTGTAAATGGGGCACCTGGGTGGCTCAGTTGGTTGAGCATCTGACTTCAGCTCAGGTCATGATCTCATGGTTCATGAGTTTGAGCCCCTCATCGGGCTCTATGTGGACACCTCAGAGCCTGGAGCCTACTTCAGATTCTGTGTCTCCCTCTTTCTCTGCCCTCCCCTACCTGCACTCTATTGCTGTCCCTCTCCCTCAAAAATAAATAAACATTAAAAATTTTTTTAAAAAGAAGTAACGTGTAAATTTCTGCCGTAATTTAAACAACAATTGGCTGCTTTGATATTTCTGTTCCTACAGGTTGGATACATACATGTTCATATACCAGCCTTGGCTATAAAGTTAAGAATAAAATCTGAGCTTTGGCAAAACAACAAAATGGAAGGATCTTGTGTGCCTGGAGGGCTATGTGGAACACAGTCACCCTGGAAACCTGAATTGCTCATTTGGGGGCTAGTATGTATAAAAGAAATAAATGTATATTTTAATAAAGCTGTTATATTTTTGGATCTCTATTACTAACAGTTTAGCTTTTGCCGTAACATTAGAGAAATTAGTACTGGAAGTGGGATGCAGCCATCACAAAACCAGAAAAGATGTGATGCTGACTTGAAGATCAAGAAATATACATTGAGGATGAAGACACAGTAGACTGGAAGATGGTTACTTACCCTCGTTTACATGTAGGAAACATTTGGTAAAAATATTACTTGTGGTGATTTACAAGACAAATTTCCCACTGAGCTTGTACCTCTAGCTGAAGTAGTAGGATATTTTCAGATAGATAAAGTGAGAAGGATGGTTATAACACAGAAGTCTTAAAAGAGATATACTCAAGACTAAAATTAATATATATATATGTATATGTATGTATATATGTGTGTGTGTGTGTAGTTATTAGAACATTCAACATATTATAAGCAAATAAACCTGCAGATTACTGCTTTTAAGGGATTGTGTTACCAAATAAGCCATCAGTATGGCCTACAAAAGCAAAATTGTGAAGCCCGAAGCTGTCCTCAAGGAATGCATACTACTAACAATCACTTACAAGTTGCCAGGGAGTATAAGAGAAAAGAACCAGTTTCCAGAAGGCAAGTTCAGAAGCCTACAAGGACCATGGACAGAAGAGCCACTCTCAAAGAGCAGAACCAGGGATAGCCAAATGGACCAACCAAGAACCTACTCCACTGCCGGTACAAACAGACAAACAACTCCTGCCTATCAGAGTGAAATTGCTCTAGATCATTCTCTCCAGTGTGTTTCTCATGCTTTCTTTTCCAAATTGGAGTTTCTATTGCAGTTTACCCTCATCCTGCTTCAAAGGTTCTGGGACCAATTCTAATGTGTATGTGTGGGGATTTCCTCCACACCACCAAACAATGTCCAGGACATTAGCTGGGTGTGCTACAGTTCACCCCAATTCTGAGACTACATGGAGATATGGTCAGATTCCACAGGTTAAGGGCTCAGTCCTACAAGACTTCCCCCTCCCCCCTCGGATGTCAGTCTCATGCCCAGGTTATCATCACCTGTGCTTCTGACCAACTAGCTAGAGCTCAGAGTTTCCAATGTCCCAGTTCCCTGGGTTAGATTAATTTGCTAGAACGGCTCACAGAACCCAGAGAAATATTTTACTTACTAGATCATCAGTTTATTATAAACAGATATAATTCAGGAATAGCCAGATGAAAGAGATGCATAGGGCAGAGAATGTGGAAAGAGACACTAAGCTACCATATTCAACCAGGCACGCCATTATCCTGAAATCTCCATGTGTTCAACAATCCAGAAGCTTTCTGAATCTTGTCCTTTTGGGCTTTTGTGGAGGCTTCCATGGGCAATCTTCCATAGACATATTGATTAACTCTTTGACCATTGGCAGTGAATTTAACCTCCAGCCTAACTCCCCAAAGGTCAGGGGTGGGACTGAATGCAAGTTCCCTTGGCAATGAGCCTCCACCCTTAGGTGCTTTCCAAAAGTAACCTCATTAACAAAACTTAATTGTGGAAAGGAGCTTGTTATGGTTAACCTAACACTCATTGCACCTTTATGGCTTTGAAATGATCCTAGGAACTGAGTACAAGAGACCAAATGTTATGACAAAGGATGTTCCTATTGCTCTTACTGCTCAGGAACTTCCAAGGCTTTGGGGGGAGCTATGAGCCAGGAACCATGGACAAAGACCAAATACATAAGGTAATGGAGTTGTATGATACAAATCACAATATCGCACAACTCCACTATTATTTATTTAGAAAAGGGGGTGTAGGAGGAAGATGACATATTGACTTGATGAAGAAGAATATGCTTCAACCAGAGATCCTAAATTTTGAGCTGGATTAAATAACTGAACTGGATTTGGAATTATGTCCAAAATTACATCCAAAAATCCTTGGAAAGGAGAAAAGTATGTTCTTTTTGTAGAAAGAAATTTACATCTAAATAGATGACTAGAGCCAACTATTGTGTCAGTGGCTGTTAATTGTCCACCAAATTCCATTCTCCCTTCTTATGGAGTAATACATTGTAAGTTGAGCATATGGTTTCCTTGGCCAAGATTACATTTCCCGGTGTCCTTGCAGATAATAATGTGATGTGACTGCATTCTTGCCAATGCCATGTGAGTATAATTGCTAAGGACAATTTCTACCTCACTGTTTAAAGATAAGTGATTGCTCTAATTTCCTGTCTTCCCCCCCCTCCCCCCGCCAACTCCCATGAGCTGGAATACAGATGTGCCCATGACCCAGATTCAACTATTTAGGAGAAAAAATTGCATTAGAGGGTAGCAGGAGAAACTTGGTTTTCTCAACGACCCTGCAGAACAGAGATGCCCCCATGTATCTCGGACCTCTCTTCCCAGTACTATTAGATGATAGAGAGAAACTTCTGTCCTTGAGCTACTGCATTTTTCAGGTTTCTTTGTAATGGCAGCTTAGCCTTTACTCTAAGTAATGGAAGTGGATATTCAAGCCAAAATTGCAAATGTAAAGGACAAAGAAAGAAAGAAAGAAAGAAAGAAAGAAAGAAACAATAACCACAAAAGAGTGGTAATAACATCACATTTCCTGAACAAATAAAATCAAGTATGTTCGTTATTTCACTAAATGTGAAAGTACTGCATTGTAAAAAGCAGAAGCAGCAGGTATTAATTAAACAACAAATCTAATTATTTCTTGCTCAAAAGAACATGTATTAAAAAGATGACAAAGAAGGGTAGAAACATAAAGGAGAGCCAACATTACACCAGGAAAATGCAATTGAAGAGGAGGAATGGCAATACTAGTACTAGGCAAAGGAGAATTCAAGATTCAAAGTATGAAATATAATGGAAAAAGACAACCCATGAAAAAAATATAACATAACAAAGAGGCTAAGATTTACAGACATTGAGAGATTGTGACAAAATCAGAATTATGGAAGGGGTTTAGTATACTAAAAGAAATTTGCATATACTTCAGAATTGTCAGAACACCTAAACAACAAATAAGGAAAGATAGAAGCTATGACTACAGATTGCCCCAACTTACAATGGATCAACTTATGATTTTTCAACTTTATGATGGTGTGAGAGCAATGCACATTTAGTAGAATCTGTACTTCAATCTTTTGATCCTTCCCAGGGCAAGTGGTGGGATTGTGGACAGTGGCAGAGAGCTACAGCACCCAGGAAGCCACAAGATCACAAGGGTAAACAACCCATATACTTACAACCATTCTGTACCCATACAGCCATTCTGTTTTTCACTTTCAGTACCGTACTTAATAAGTTACACGAGATATCCAAACGTTTATTATAAAATAGACTTTGTGGGGGCGCCTGGGTGGCTCATTCACTTTAGTGCCCAACTCTTGATTTTGACTCAGATCATGATCTCATGGTCTGTGGGACTGAGCCCTGCATTGGGCTCTGCACTGACAGTGCAGGGCCTGCTTGGGATTCTCTCTCTCCCTCTCTCTGTGCTCCTCCGCAACTTGTGTGCTCTCTTGCAAAATAAATGAATAAACTTAAAAATATATATATACTTTGTGTTAGATGATTTTGCCCAACCATAGGCACATTTAAGGCAGGCTAGACCGAGCTGTGATGTTGGGTAGGTTAGTGTATTAAATGCACTTTTGACTTACGATATTTTCAATTTATGGTGAGTTTATTAAGATGTAATCCCATCATAAGTGGAGGAAGGTCTGTAAATGAACAGCAAACATGTTTTAGTAGCCAAATAGATCAATAGTCCACTAGTCCAATAACTTACAAACAGAGAATGTGTATTCAATTCTCTTGTCCCTGGAACGTTTAGAAAAACCAGTCACATACTTGGCTATGAATAAAATCTTTTAAAAATCCTCTCCCAAATTATGTGATCACAATCCAATAACTAAAAATAATGTAAGATTTAAAAACCAACAAAATGTAATTACATCTCATAAAACATTCTTTTCAAAATCCCCATGAATTAAAAGCAAAACCAAAACAGAATTTACAAAGTATGGCAAATGACACAGTAAAACAAAATCAAAGGAAAAGGAAAATGGTAAACTTAATGAAATATTTGCAATGTATATAATATATAAAGTATTAATAGAATAAAGAAAGCTCATACACAATTAATATAAAAAAGGAAAATGAGGACACCTCAGGTGGTTAAGCATTTAAATTTTGGTTTTGTCTCAGGTCATGATCTCACGGTCTTGAGATCGAGCCTGAGGCAGACTCCACACCTACTGGCAGATTCTCTGTCTCTGTCTCTGTCTCTGTCTCTCTCTCTCCCCCTTTGCCCCCCTCCCCCCCAAAAAAACAAACAAAAAGAAATAAAGCAACAATGAGATAGCGTTTTTCAGCTTTCAGATGGGGAAAATTTTAAAGAATAATAATTTTATGTCTTGGCAGCTTTTTAGAAAACTGGCAGATTTATGGAATGCTACCTTCTCTTCGGAAAGTATCTTGGTAATACCTACCAAAATTTCTTAAATGCATCGTTCTTTTACACAGCAATCTAACTCTTCCAAAGTGTATTCGTTAGGAAAGAGTAGGTTATATTGCACATACAAACAATCTCAAATCTCAGTAACTTAATGTGATAGAGGTTTTTTGTGCTACATAACAACACAGGCTGCCTGGGGAGATTGTTCATTGTAATCACTTAAAGAGCCAGGCTGAGAGAGGACCCATCTACACAGCAGCTCCCACAAACACTCGAAAGGAGGAGGAGGATTTGCCAAGTTCTGCACTGGACCTTAAAATAGCTCTCAGAAGTGACACCTGTCACCTCCACTCACATTTCATCAATCAAAACATGCCACATGGCCATACCTAACCTCAAAACAATCAGAAAGGACAATGCTACTATGTGCCTAACAAAAGAACATTTATGATACTATAAGAATCTATTCTATGGAAATAAAAGCGCCAATATATAAAGATGTGAGTACAATGATGTATCACAATATTGTTTTCCATCACAATAAAACTAGTAACAATCTGAATATCCATCAAAAAGGAAATGGATTATAGGGCACCTGGCTGGCTAAGTCAGTTAAGCATCTGACTCTTGATTTGGGCTCAGGTTATGATCTCACAATTCATTAGTTTGAGCTCTGCATCAGGCCCAGCACTGACAGTGCAGAGTCTGCTTGGGATTCTCTCTCTCTCTCTCTTTCTCCCTCTCTCTCTCTCTGCTCCTCCCCTGCTTGCTCTCTCTCTCTCAAAATAAACTTAAAAAAATGATTATATAAAGCCAGTGAAAACTTCACTCTCTGTCCCCTTTTGGGGGGGGCTACCCCTGCCTTAGGGGGTCACTGGGCAGATAGCAGGCTTCTCACTCGCTGCAGTGTTGGAACAATAAAATGTGATGCCTGGGGTCCCCTCCCCCGCCCAGGGAGCTGCCCATGGCTTTTTTTTTTTTATGAATCTGGTGTTTGGGTAGTCAGAGGAGAAGATGACTCCACTTCAGTGCAAATCCCCTTTTCCAAGAGCCAAGATTCAAAAGAAAAGGGTGCTCAGACTTTGTTAAACACATCTGCTTTGTGTAAATAAATGTTTACAATTTTATATCAAAGCATGGGAGTTTCTGACTGTATATTTTTTACTTTTATAGATCTTGAAACTATTATCATTTATATATGTGTTTGTGGGAGGTATGATAAGTTTTATGGCAAACAATTGGTATTGTTAATCTTTTATTGTCATCAAAAAACATAAAAATCCTATTAATCTCTTGTATTTCCCTTAACTCTGATATACACCAAAAATAAATCTTACTTTTCTTCTTTTATCATTATAAAATAATAAAGGTATTTTGCTAGTATGGAAAAAAAAGAAATGATATATACATATGATGGGCTATAACCCGGCTATTTATCTGGCTGAATATATTTGTATTGGATGCTTGCTCGAGATGTGTTATATGGTAAAAAACACTTGAATAGAATGTGCATAGTATGATACTAATTTTGTAAAAACACACAACAGTGACAAAAAGGTCTAGATAACTATATATATGTTCATGTGTGCATGGAGAAAACTGTGGAAGAATAGATACTATATAACCTTAATTTATGTGCATATACATAAAATATACCTGTATGTATGTATGTATAAACTTGTGTGTGCATAAATGGCATATGTGTGAACTTTTAAGAGTGAATATCACTTAACTTCCTATTTATTCATCTTTAGATTTTTTAATGATTTAATATGTAATATTTTGTATTTTTAAAATTACTAAAGAAATTTACTAATTTCTAAAAATGAAATAGACATGTCATAAATAGAAAAATGCTCATTTACTTTAAACAAATACAGAGACATTTAGGTACATAATTCCTTCAATATAACTCTGATACATGCAATTTATTCTTCTATTCATGTTTTTCAATTATCAATATATATTAAATATCTAAGTATCACATATTAGAGCTAGAACCACGAATAAGATAAAGATGCCTGCCCTGTTCAGCTTGTTTTATAGTGAAAAGACAGACAATAATAAAATAACAAATGGGCATATAATGTAAACTTAAGTATTGAAAAATATTTTAAAGAAAAATAGCTTAGAGGCACCTGGCTGGCTCAGTTGGTAGAGCGAATGACTCTTGATCTTAGGGTCATAAGTTTGAGCCCTGCGTTGGGTGTGGATATTACTTAAAAATAAAATCTTAAAAAAAGAATAGCTTAATATAAAGATTGTGTTTTGGAAGGCAATACTATAAATAAGGTGGTCAAAAACATTCAAGAGCATTTCCTCAGTAGGGCTGAGTAATGATAAGATTTAATTTACATTTTATACAAAAGACCTGACTGTGTGGGAGCAGGGAGAACATTTCAGTAGTTATTGCAAGAAACCAGATGAGAGATAAAGGCTCAGTGGCTCAGTGTAGGATGGTGGCATTGAAGGAGGACAATCAGTTCATATTCTAGATCTATTTTGAATTATGAACCCCATAGGACATGGGGAGTGTATTAGAGGTGGAGTGAAAGGGAATAGAGTCAACTCAGGTGATTCCTAAGTTTGGGGCCAGAAATATTGGGTGGATATAAGAATTGTGGAGGAACAAACTTGGGATGTGGTCAGAAACCAAGAATTTTGTTTTAGATATCTTCAGTTTTAACTATGTATTCAATATCCAAGTAGAAACGTTAAACAAGTGTCTGTATATCTGGGCCTCATTAGTTTGAAGATATTTAAACCTGAAACACTGAATGAGACCACCAAATATGTCTGTGTGTCGATGAATAGAAGAAAGTTGAAAACAGCACTGGGGCCCACAAAATTCAGAGGCCAGGAGTAGAGAAAGAATAACTTGTGAAATAATAGAAGAGGAAGTCTTCAATAAGTTAAGTAAAGAAAGTATTTTTGGAATGAGATGAGAGATTTGTTACGTGTTATTGTGTATCTGAGTGGTTGTATGCCTTTTGCTTTTTTATTACTTGTAAAAAGAAAAAAAAAGAAGAAAAATATGACTCATGTAGCCAAGTTCATACCAGAAAAATGTCTAGGGTATTGTTGATAGAAAAGAAAAAAAAATAATTCTAATTATAATCTCCAACTGCCTTTTATGAAAGTTTGATCTTGTTGAATAGAGTCCTTTATTCTGCTGAGTATCCTGAAGGGTTTGGTTATATATATTTGCATCTTAGTGTTACAGCAGGTTGAATTGATCACATGATAAAGCAAAAGGAGTCAGGACTTTCAACTATACAGGACTGAAGAGAGTGACAAATCCTCTCTTCCCCAAACAACCATAAAGCTGCAAGAATGTGAAAGAAAAATCATTTCAGAGCTCTGGAAATCTACCAAATACAAACAACAACTGCCATATATTCAGGAAAAAAACTGTTACATGTCAGAAAAACAGTGGGAGTCCATAGCATTCTTGGCTGGGACTATCCACCTGCCCTGTACCAGTTCAGAGGATACAGTAGTTCTGCTACCAGGGCTGGCTAGCCATGAAAATCAGCACTTTCACTGTGGAAGAGGGTGACATTATTTGGAGTGGAGGCTGGAAAAATCTCACCCAGCAGCAAACAGGAAAATCTTACAGCTCTTCTGGTCTGAGGTTGGGGTCCCTGTAGGGGCAAATAGCACACCAGAAGACTAGGAAGATATTTAGCAGTGAGATAGTAATTGAGGGACTTGATAAACATTCCACACATCCCTGACTGTCTGGAGGCCTGTGTGCATGTGTGGTGGGGACCCAAGGAAGCCCAGCAGAAAGTAAAAGCCAGGCTGACCTAAAATCCACCCAAACTTTGAATGTGTTTCTCAAACCAAACATAGATTCACCATTAGAGGGAGGGAAGCATTATGGGCCTGAAGTGTTTGACTGTATCTTTTTTAAATTCTTGACTGACTAATAAGTTGCAAATCTAGGGGTCAATCTTAGGAGACTTGATTTAAAAAAAAAAAAAATTTGTAGGGGAGGAAGAATTTTTCCTGTACCCTTTTAGCTGGTCTATTAATTAAACCAACATGAGACAGATTAACAGAAGAAAAACAAATTTAATTAAATATGTATGAGAGCCTCATAAGAATATGAGACCCACAGGCATTCAGGTAATTGAGGGTCATATGCCATCCTGAGCTAAGAAGAAGGGGTAGGGGTCTGGGGCTTCAAAGGGAAGGAAGACAATTTACAGGAAGATGGGAAAAACAAATATTTGGTAAACAAGTGTTTGCCCTGCCCTGCAGAGAACAATGGGACACAGACAGGAATTTGGTCTCCATGCCCTGCAGAGCTTCCCCCCAGCTCATTACACTTAGGCCATATTTTTTGTAGTTATCTCTGGTGATAGTTCTCTTCCTGAACCAGGTCTTCATCTAAAATCTTTCAGGCAGCTAAGGGGGAGGTAAAACCTCATCTGGATCTTTTGGTCCTTGATTGACTTCATCTCAAATTAATCCACATGTCAAGATGGCACATTTTGGGGAGGCTTTTTCTGAACCCCTTCAAATATAAATAAAATAAAATAAATATGAGCAGACATGAGCAGCCTCACACCACAGGGGGTGACAAATTCCTTGGATTAAATCTAGGTAAATTGCATAAAATAACAACAACAAACAATCTAACAACAAAGTATATCAAGAAAAAAACCTTCAGAGAAAATAAAAAGAAAGTCATAATCCAGAGTTGCTAGACTATATTATCTAAAATGTTTAGTTTTCTACAAACAAAACAAAACCAGGAAAGTGTGAACCATGCTTAAGAAGCAATCAATAAGAAACTGTCTCTGGCTTGGCCCACAGGTTGGTTCTAAAAGATCAAGACTTTAAAATCAGATATTACAAATATGTTTGAAGAATTTAAGGGATCAGAACATATATTTAAGAATGAAAGGAAAATATGTTGACAGCGGTTCAAAAATGGGGAATACCAATAAAGAAAAAGAATAGAAATAACTAAAGAAAGAACTAAATGGAAATTCTAGAGTTGACATTTGCATAGTCCATGGGACTAATGGCCCATTAGACCATTTGTATTAGCCCCCTCCCCCCAAAAAACTGAAGCAATCCAATTATCCATCAATTGGTGAATAACTAAACAAAATGTGGTATATCCATACAATTGAATATTATTCAGCAATAAAAGGGAGTAAACCTCTGAAACCCGCTACAACAAAGATGAACCTTAACATTATGCTAAATGAAAAAAGCCAGATGCAAAGGCAATATATTCTGTAATTCCGTGTGTATGAAACATCCAGAAAATTAGTATCTATAGGGACCACAAGAGAGGAGCAGTAGCTGCTGGGGCTGAGAGTGTAAGGGAGTTGATTGCAAATAGGAATTTTTTAGACTGGTGGAAATGTTTTAAAATTGGATTGGGGTGGGGCGTCTGGGTGGCTCAATTGGTTGTGTTCCACTTCAGCTCAGGTCATGATCTCATATTTTGTGAATTCGAGCCCCACGTGGAGCTCCGTGCTGATAGCTGGGAGCCTGGAGCCTGCTTCAGATTCTGTCTCTCCCTTTCTCTCTGTTCCTCCCTGCTTGCACTGTCTCTCTCTCTCTCTCGGAAATAAATAAATATTAAAAAAAAATAAAATTGGATTGGGGTGATGGCTGCACAACCTCATAAATTTACTAAAAGAACCATTGAATTCTTTACTTACAATGGTCAGATGTTTTTAATATGTAAATTACATCAGTAAATCTGTTTAAAAATAGAGGGAAAATGGGCCAGCATACAGATCATGGGGGATCTGGTGGGTGGTGCAGGAAGAAAGCCATCACATAGGTGGAATATAGCTGCGTGCTCCATGTGACTTCTCTTCATCATCTGAAGTGACACTGAAGTGATGTATGGCTCTTCCTGGTAGAGGTTTAAGAATCATCATTTGATTTGCTGTGTCACTTTTTCTTTTGCCTCAGTGACTAGCCTATGATACAGTCAGGGGCTATTCTGTTAGCCTTGGTCTTAGAGTAAGGCCAAAACATGGAACAGAGTTGAGCTTACCTGTAAGGCATGTGCAGCATGAACAAGAAATAAATCTTGTGTTTGTTTTTTTTTTAATTACTGGTATTTTGGGATTGTTTCTTACCACAGCATAATGTCGCCCATGCTAATGTATACATGTTCCTTAAAAGATGTTACAAACACACAATTAACCACTTTGCCTCTATTTGCTCATTCCTGTAGGGTATTAATCTGCAAGCAATGTTGTCTGTTATTTTATTTTTCTAAGGGTAAGTTTTTAAAAATGCTCTTTATCTGTGACACAGATAATTGAGTGAATGGTGGTTGAATTGATGTCTTATCTATTCTCAGACCATCTTCGTTTATCTGTAATGGGCTGACTGGAATTAGCAGAGTCTGGAAATAGAGCCACCTGCTTGGGTGTGGTAGATATTAGGAAACAGACACAATTGTAGGTACTGGAAGAAAGTCTAGTCTAGTGGCAGAACATGTCCATTGAAGCAAATTTCTTAATTGGTTCAAGTGATGAGTTATAGATGATTAACTTAGTACACCTGGCTTTCAGGTCAGCCCTGAGGAGGCTGGAGCTTCTGGGCTGAATGTATCTGTTCATCAGCAATTTCATCCACTTGACCTATTTTTCTATTCAAATATGACCACTTTATATGTGTGCTGTGATGTGAAAAATATTAAGAAACAAGGCTGAAAGGATAAAGATAATCATATTTTAATCAAGTAGTTTTGAGGAGAAGAGAACAGAACCAGAAGAAAATAGGAGGATGTATCAATTAAGGAAACAGAGTGTCTCAATACATGAATCTTATTAGAGGAAAAATTGGTAGCAATTGAGTGCTTGCTACCAGTCTTAGCATTTCAGTTAATACATAATCATATTCAGTCTTCATTGTGTGTGAGGAAATTATTGCCAGTAACATTTTAAAGAAGAGGAACCCAGAGCTTAGAAAGAATAAAATAACTTGGCCAGGATTATGAGTTTGCAAATGTGGGGAATGGAATTTGAATCAAGTTGTTGAACTGGAAAGCTCAGTCATGGGATCCAGGAACAAGTGATAAGGTGGACAGAGTGTAGGCAGGTTGGTTGTCAATATCAGGGTTTAGTATGTGTTCCTAATAGGGGATGAGAAGAATTGGCGTGAATCAAATAGGATTATCAATTCTAAAGGGACTGTGGCATTAAAATAGCAGAGGTTATTTTCAGCACATCAGTTTAAGATCAAGACCAGAATTGCAGCTGAAAGAAGGGTTGTTAACCTTGGAGTGTTAGGTTAAAAGCTGTCAGGGTGAAGCATAGGAATTAGGATACCAATGAGTCATCAACTGTGGAGAGGGTAGAAGAGCCTGTGAATTATCTAGCACCCAACACAGGGGATGTTTATTTATTTTTGAGACAGAGAGGCAGAGCATGAACGGGGGAGGGTCAGAGAGAGAGGGAGAACACAGAATCTGGAACAGGCTCCAGGCTCTGAGCTGTCAGCACAGAGCCCGATGCAGGGCTCAAACTCACGGACCATGAGATCATGACCTGGGCTGAAGTCAGACGCTCAACTGACTGAGCCACCCAGGAGCCCCGACTATGGATATTTTCAAGACTACACTTGAATTAGTCTTTCATGCATGCTCAATGACCCTCGTAATTGAGCAGCAGTTTCCAAACCTGAAAACACACCAGAGGAGGTAGGGAATGTGCTAAAATAGGTCTCTTGGACCTAGCTGATCAAATGAATGAGAATATCTGATAGGGTCCTAATCTGGAATCTGGATTTTTTTTTATAGATTTCCCCCCAAAAATGATGAAACCATAAAAATGAGTGCAGTTGTTCCAAGATGATTAAAATCTATAAATTAATCAAGGTTTTTTTGTTCTTGTTGTTGATGTTCCCCAACCATGTGCTTTCTCCTTTCTCAACCTGCCCCAAATTTACCAATGTCATTCCTTTTTGCTTTTCTCAACTTTTCCTCTTCCTCTTTTAAAATCATAATTAAGCATACTTCGTCAAACAGAAAGAAATGTTCTATTCAGGAAATATTTGTTTTTAATGAGACATGAAAAGGAGGGCAATATGGAGTGTCATTTCATACTTGGAGCCAATTTTCTTCAGGCCAGCAACTTTAAATTATTGATTGGAGAATACATGGGTTGGCACACCTTTTATTGGTGACAGGATGGTCCTTTTCCAAAACTGGAGGTATGATGTAGTCTTTGTTTGTTTGTTTTTTAATTTAAGTAAGTTCTTAAAAAGCCCAGATGTTAAGCTCCATCTAGGACATGTGCAAATGTCAATCAATCTTTCTCCACTGCTACCCACAATTAGAGAGTAGTTGTGGGCCTGCCCAATTCGATTTTCAACCACTGTTTTGGAAAACTCTTAAGTAATGTCTATTCAATTCCTATACTCTCTGTGCTAGATAATTTACATCTTGATTTTATTTTTTTTCTTTATTATTTTTTGAGAGAGAGAGAGAAAGAGAGCATGATTAGGGGAAGGGCGAAGGAAGAAGGAGGGAGAGAATCTTAAGCAGGGAATGGAACACGACACAGGGCTCAGTCTCAGGACCATGAGATCATGACCAGAGCCGAAATCAAGAGTTGGACACTAAGCAACTAAGCCACCCAGGCACCCCAACATCTTTAATTTAAAATAACTGGAGGGGTGCCTGGCTGACTCCATTGGAAGAGTATGTAACTCCTGATCTGGGGTTGTAAGTTTGCACCCCACATGGCATGTAGAGATTACTTAAATACATTTAAAAAATTTTTAAATAACTGTATATTATTTTATCATTTTCACTTTATATGAGAAACCTGAGACTTAGAAAAAAAGTAATTTGTGAAAGGTATATAGAGTATCAAAGTGGTGGAGTAAGAATTTGGACCTAGGCAGTTTCACCCTTCATCTTGCTGGCTTGATCACTGTGCTATAGACTCATTACTCTAGAGAAACTTCATGATAGTAACTAAACATAATGGGATACAATTGGGGGTACAATGAACAACAAAAATAAAAAGATTAAAAATAACAGACAATTTTATTTACACTAGAAAAGATTGTAAAGGTTACCTACCCTAAATTCTTGAGAAAGCTGAGATCAAAAGGCATTAAAATAAAAGGCAAAAAATGTACTGTTAATACAAGGCTAGATAACCAGTTCTCCTATTTCCTAATGTAGTGTGCTACTGTTTCAACCCAACAACTTAGATGTATACAAGGGCAATCAGGGTTCCATAGGGATAAAATGGAAGGAACTAGTGAAGAATTTCTGGCTGTATAAATCAAGTTTGGTCTACATGTTAATGAATAAAGCAGGTGTTTTAGGCCAATATGTTGTTTAAGGCTAATATATTGAAAAGTAATACCTATAATCTTAAATGCTTATGATGATTCATAAAAGATATGAAAACTTCAAGTTTTCTAATGGGATGTCAACAGTAAGAAAGCATCACTCTCACTCACCTTTATAATAGTCACGCAAAAAGTCAACTATACGGGGCGCCTGGGTGGCGCAGTCGGTTGAGCGTCCGACTTCAGCCAGGTCACGATCTCGCGCTCCGTGAGTTCGAGCCCCGCGTCAGGCTCTGGGCTGATGGCTCAGAGCCTGGAGCCTGTTTCCGATTCTGTGTCTCCCTCTCTCTCTGCCCCTCCCCCGTTCATGCTCTGTCTCTCTCTGTCCCAAAAATAAATAAACGTTGAAAAAAAAAAATTTAAAAAGTCAACTATGAATTCATAACTTATTTTTATTTATTTATTTTGAGAGAAAGAGAGAGAAAGTTGGGGAGGGGCAGAGAGATTGGGAGAGAGAGAATCCCAAGCACAGAGCCCAACATGGGGCTCAAACTCACAAACTGTGAGATCCTGACCTGAGCCTAAATCAAGAGTCAGATGCTTAACTGAATGAGCCACACAAGCGCCCCAATAACTTCACTTTCAGTTCAATTAAGCAACTGATGGAAGCTGAGAGTGAGCAGGTGAGCCCCTGGGATCTATAGATATAAAGAAAGTTTGCACCCTCTTGCAGATGCTTCTCCGGGAACCTCACCCGGTTCTCACAAAAAAAATATTGGTGAGCACTTTGAGAAAGCAACCTAATGGCCCAGGGAGGGGAACTGCAGTCTCCATAGGCAGGTATGAAGCCATGCGCAGATCCCTCTTGCTTATCTCCCCTATAGAATAAGAATCTGACACTGCAGGCAGAGGAACAGCAAACACTTCTGGCACTTTTGGCACTGGGGAGAACCATTCTAGCTGTGTAGAGGGAACAGAAAAAACTCTGTAGTCTTGGGGAAAAGGCAAGAATATTTGTGGAGCCCAGAACTACAGCTTGTGTGTGGGTTCAGGAGCATCAAGAAGGCCACACTGTCAAGATCCAGGGAGAGAGTGCTTGCTTAAGACTGACACTTAGCCAGAATGACAGACTCCTCCCACTTGCTTCCCTTCCCCAAGCTAACAATATTGAACAATGGGTAACTGTGGAATAATGTTGGGAGAGCTGTAAGAATATGGAGAGAGAACCACCCCCCCACCCCGAGACACAAGAGAAAGAGACGACCTCAAGCTAAAGGTAAAGCAAATATTGAGAAAAAAATCTCTTTGCAAAGACGAGGTGCTTAAATGCAAGTGATCTCTAGAAAAATTTTAATGCTGTGGCATACTGATTTTAACCATAGCAACAAAAATCCCCAGACCCAACTCAGCCCTTTCCTAGACTGTCTCAATTCCCCAAAGTAAATATCTAGTATAATGAAAAGCATATGCAAGCAAAGAATCTGTTTGCCTCAGTTTCCATTCCTACACAAGAGATCCAACTTTCAACAAAAAAAGTACAAGGCATACAAAGAAGCAAGAATAAATATCAAACTACCAAGAGCAAAGCAATCAATATGACAAAATTCAAATGTGACAGAGATGATAGAACTATCAGAAAAGGAATTTAAAATAACTGTGATTAATATATTGACGGCTGTAAAGGAAAAGATTGACAACATATGAGAACAGATAGTCAATTAAAGCAGAGATGGAAACTATAAATGGAATAAAATAGAAATGTTAGAATGAAAAGGATAGTAACAGAGATGAAGAATTACATTAGAAGGCTCCTTAGGAGAGTTCATACACTGAGGAAGTAGTCAATAGGCTAATTGGCATTAAGTCAATAGGCATTACCCAAAATGAGGCACAAAGAGATCCAATTATATTTCTTATTTATTGCTAGTGAAGATCAACATGGAACAACCACTTTGGAAACCAGTTTGACCATTTCTTGTAAAGTTAAGCATATACTTACCATATGATCCAGGAATTCCACTCTGAGTAATTACCCAGGAGAAATAACACTGTATGTTCACACAAAAACCTGTATGTAAATATTTATAATTGCTTTATTCAGTTGCTAAAATTGGACAAAACTTAACTGTCTTTCAATGGGTAATTGGATAAACAAACTATAATGCATACATGCAATCCAATACTACTCAGCCATAAAGAGGAGTAGACTAGATACACACAAACATGATTGAATCTTGAAAGTACTTGCTAAGTGAATGAGCCAAACCCAAAAAGTTGCATACCATAGGATTCCATTTATATGACATTCTGGAAAAGGCAAAATTATAGAGTTGGAGAATTTATCAGTGGTTGATAAGGGTTGGAAGGGGGAGGAGGGCCTTACTGTGTAGGGACCACATGAGCAAATTCTCTAAGAATGGAACTATTCTCTAAGACAATTTTGATGGTGGATATATGACTCAAAATATTTTTCGGAATGCTTTGAACTCAACACCACAAAGAATAAATTTTAGTGTGTGTAAGTTTAAAATTAAGTTTCTAGAAAGAGGTGAAGTGTTTGTGTTTCTGCACTCAGAGTTTGGGGTTGTTTTTAGGGCTAGTGATGTTTCTCAAACATAAATGCAATTCAGATTTATTCTTACTCCTTTAAAAGTCTGAATGATTCCAGGATGAAGTCTCAAGATAGCACTTTCTCAAACAGTTCTCCCTTATAGAGAACACTAAATTAGAACTTAAATGAGCTTATCTCTTGTCTTCTTGTCTGTGACTCAGCCAGCTTCAACATAATGTGCACTATAATATTTACTAATTTAAAAAAACATAATTGTTTGTTTCTTAACTACTTAACATTTTGATTAATCTTCTTCTTCTTCCTCACATATATCCGTTGTCACTCCACATCATCTTATGAGGCATCAGATTGTTCATTCACTAAAAAATGCTCGTAGGTGTGCTAAAGTACTTGGATGTATGTTGGAAGCATACTACCCTTATATAGGTATGTTCTAGAGACATCTTCTGCTAAATAATCTGCATTCATTACATGGTTTAGCTATTCAGTTTTTATTGCCTTGCTCTCCAAGGGAATAATGATGGTTATTTATAATTATTATCCACTTTACTTACAGTTCTAAAAATCCTTTGAAATGCCTCCTCAGTTATCTTAATAATTGTACATACACACAAAAGGATAAGTAAAATGATGGAAATTTTAAGCACCATGGGACCCATTTTTCAACAGGTGCTCATTCCAGGATTCACCACTCATAGAGTTACCTTACTGTCACTGATCAATAGCCTTGAAATAATTTTAGTCATTAACCTAAGTTCACCAGAGATACTAATGTAAGTGTTCAACTCAACATATGGAGGTTAATGACAGGGGCCTTAGCTATTGTTTGAAGCCAAAGGAAATCATAGAAATAACTACCAAAAGGGAGTTGCTGACTGATTGGAGCATAATATAGTTCTCTTTTTAATACAGCACTTAGTATCTAATATTTAGAATCAACACATACTTTTTAAACTTGAGACAATTCTTGGATGATTAAGGCAAATTTATATTTGCTTTAGTTCATTTTGGTAGGTATCTCAAGAGTAGGGATAAATTACGTTAGAGCTGTTTGTCCAAAGCAGAATTTCTATCTTTCTAGACCAAAAGTTCTCTTTACTGTTTTCTCTTTGTGTTACAGGTACCTTCTAATTCACTTAGACTCAACGACATACCATCTTTGACTCTCTTTTCCCTACTTCCTTCAGCACTACCCCTATTTGTTATTAATTTGGACTGGTCCTGTATCTGTACTGTCACCTGAATGAACCCATTTCTTCTGAACGCTCTTTCTGTCACTACAATATTTCTGGCTCACAGTACTTCTCACTTCTCTGCATGAAGCTTTGCCTTGGTTTCCTGCCAACCAAGGAATGGAATTAGAAGTCCATTCCTTCTAATGGACTCAAGATCTTGTTAGACATCTTAGTTTTGATCTTAAATCTGTTTGTGTGATTGATCTCTGTTCCCAAACCTCCCCTGTGATATACTATGACCACTTAAGATAACTATGACAACACATAAACCAGATATCATTTTGTAGAGAGTTTCTTTCAATGCTAAGGTGAGAGGTCTCTCTCACTCAAGTGGCAGTGAAAAGATACTGGTTTTTTGTTTAAGGAGGAAAAATATGTGACAGTGTGAATACTGGATTTGGAAAGAGAGAGAGAGAGAGAGGGAGAGAGAGAGAATTACCAATTAGAAGGGCGTTGTAATAGTTTAGGAGAAAGGTAATGAAAGCCTGAACTCGGTGGTTGCAGTGAAAAGTGAAACAAAGAGACAGACTGAAAAATTGTTACATAGATAAAATAGATAAGATTCTAGCAAAAACTTGTTTAAGGAGAATGGTGAATAAGGAGGGGCCACCATGACTTTGAAGTTTCCCGTCTTTGTGATAAATAGGATAGAAGGGCCAGTAACAGATGGAGGGCGTAGCAGACCTTGGAAGCATCAGAAAGCCTAGGCAGGTAGTTTAAAGAGACTGACTTTGCATCTTTCTGGTACTTAGTTCCATATGATAGCAAACAAGAGTCTTGATTTCTTTCTGCCTTAGTTTGAACAGGTATATACGGAGGCAAAAATGCCTACCTGGAGAGGAATGTTATGAGTATTGAGTGAGAAACTACATGAAAGGCACCTACCACACAGTGAGTTTTGGACCGATAAATAGGCTTTATTATTCTTATTATTATTGTAATTACTGTAAGGAAATAAGCGCCATCCTAATTGTTAACCAGTAGTTAGTGATTATCTGTCTACACTAGACTGGACATCATGTGGCATTTACATGAGGCCTTGCTTAATTAAGAGGAGCTGACCTGACTAATTAAGAGTCTAGCAATCCATTCATATAAGATGATCTGTCTTTGGGAAGACACTTCCCAGAAGGTTTACTCAGGCAATCTGGTTTGCAATTTGAAGTAATTTGGAAAGGATCCATAAAAGGAAACGGGAAATGCAGGAAGACAGGTTGAGCCATCTAGCTGGGAGCTGTCTGTGGAGGAGTCAGGAAAGGCACATGAATGAGAGGCTTCATGAAGGTAGAAGCTGGAGGGGGGGGGGTGGGTTGAGGGTTGAGACAGAGAGGATTGCTGGGGCCAGAGCTAGTACCGGAGACAAGGTGCGGTGTGTGAGCTGTTAACTGAAGAGGTGCAATCACCATAAAAAGAGGGAGGTGCCAGGGGAAGGGCAGGAGGGTGGAGACTGGGAGGGGCAGGATTGGGAAGGGACAAATGGGAAATTGCTGGACCTACTGGAGTGGGCCTCTCCCAGTAAATCATTTGCACTTGCTGGACCAGCTTGAATGTCTTCCTTTATGTTGCACCTCCATTAAAAAGGCATTGCTTCCTTTCTGTGTTGGCTTTAGTCACTCCATTACTCACCAAAGCAGCTGGAAGTCTTCATGCCGACTGGGGAGTGAGAGGCACGGAGCAGTTGAGTCTGTTTCGCTTGAGCAAGCACAAGTAGGATTGCACATCTCTGGAACATAGAAGATGGTATCAGGAATGGGACAAGCATAATATCAGGGTGGGACAGAATTATTACTTGAATTAATTATATTGCAAAAATGTGTTGCTCATGAAATTATATGCATGATACATATATAAGTATGTATTTAGGTTTTTGTGAATAAAAATATTTTTTATTCAGTATTTTCAATTGCAACCTATAGCACTGTGTGGTTGATATGTACCAAATAGGAAGGAAGAGAAGGGAGTGTCACTGGAGTGAAGAGCATGGCTTTGGTATATGCTAGAACTGGCTTCAAATCCCACCACTGCCACCAAGCTGTGTGACTTTCAGCAGGTTTGCTTAACCAACCTCTTTAGGCCTTATTTTCCTTAAATGTAGACAGTGAAAAGTAATATCTATCAAAGGGGTGTTATGGGGATTTAAAAAAGGTATAATGTAGCCAGACATAGTGTGTACTCAACAAATGACAGCTGTTACTACTTATTACGTTTTATGTTAGGTGGGGTTTTTTTATGGTTTTGTTTGTTTGCTTGTTTGTTTGTTTAGAGAGAGAGAGAGAGCACATATGAGTGGGTGAGAGGGGCAGAGGGAGAGAGAGAGAGCAAGAGGGAGAGAGAGAGAGAGAGAGAGAAAGAGAGAGAGAGAGAATCTTAAGTAGGCTCCATGCTCAGCATGGAGCCCAACACAAGGCTCAATCCCATGACCCTGGGATCATGACCTGAGCTGAAATCAAGAGTTGGATACTCAAAAGACTGAGCCACCCAGGTGCCCCTAGGCGTTTTTTTCTTCTTTTTTTTAATAGTTATCTTGCATATCCTTCTAAAGCCATCTCGAGGCAAGAGTGAGACTCCAGTTTCACAGAGGAAGGGAATGAGGTTATACCAGTTAAGCTATTTGCTGGAATCATAAAACTGCTAGGTAGCAAAGCTAGCATTAAAGTTCAAGTCTTTTGACTTCCAAGTTCGAATGCCTTTTCCAAAAATGGCATTCGGCATTTATTTAGCCAAGTGCTTTATCTCACAGTGCAATGTGAAAAGTACCATGTATTCTACTTCTGCGAAATGAGGCCACTGAGGTTGTATTAGGAGGTGGTCATTTTGGCTTGAGAAACTTTTTACAGATCCTCTCAGCCCTGTGGCACTGAACATTGAGAACAATTCTCCCACTTCACTCACAAAGAGAAGGGTGCCTCAGTGGATAGGCAAACAATAGATACGGCCAAAGACAAGTGACAGTGGCAAGAAGTACATGTGGGTTGAAGGTGATGCAGCCTCTCTTGCCATAGTCATTAACTGGTTTAAAAGCAGATGGTTGCCTACAAATATGCTTTTCATTTTTCTCTATAACATGGCTGCATTGGCCATAATCCATGTATCCTAGCAAAGAGACCCAACATAGAAGGTGCCAGGCAATTTTGTAAGACCTCTGCATATGTGGAAGCATAATCTAGTCTAAGAAATTGGACATCAAAATGGACACCAATGGTTTCTAAACATCTCCCTCACCCCTATTGTGTTGCTATACTGGTTGGAATCCATTGCCCTTAGAAGCAAGCCCAAAGTTTTAAGTATTGTTAGAAGAACTCTGCAAAATCTAACTCTTCTTTAGCTTTTATCCTCATCTCTTGGACCTCTCCACCTCATGCTCTATGCTCAGGCCAGATCAAGCTTCTCTCAGATTCTTGTATGTCTCTTAATGTCTCCTGGAGACCTTCACACATGCTGTTTCCTCCACTCTTCCCCTTTAGTTAGTAATTCTTATCCTTCAGAGAGGAGCTCGAAAGTCATTCCCACCAGCTAGCCTTCCCAACCTCCTCCATGAAGTCTGGGTTGTGTTCCCCAGTGTGTGCTCCCAATGGCCACTCCCTTTTCCCTGCCATGGCCTCCCTCACGCATATCGTAGTGCTGTTTAGTTAATAAACGCCATCCCCATGAGACCCCTGTCCCCCAAGGGCAGAGCTCACAGCTCTCCTGTCATCACTGTACCTGTACAACTTAACTCTGCCTGGCGCATGACAGAGCAGGTTCTCCACTAAGTATCTGTTGAGTGAATAAATGTATGCAAAGAAGTACACTTCTACAGTTTGTGAAGCCAGCTTGTCAGGAAGAAAAGAAATGGAATTTACAAGCAGAGCTTTCCAGCAAATTGTATTCAGTCATAATACTACAAACATGCATATTATTATCTCTGCATTTCTTGTTTTTGAATGATAATTATTTTGCTCCAATTTATGGAAATGAGTAATATTAATTTAAACATGACAGTAGTTGGCTCCTGTTTAAGAGTTATGTTAGTAACATTTTAGAATTAAAGGCCTTGGGTGGCCTTGGCCTATTGTTGTAAAAACAATATAATGTAGAACGTGCAAGGAACTGTTTTACTTTAAAAATAAAAAGCATATGCTCCTCCTTTTTTTTTATTTAAAGATTCTACTTTTTTAAGAAATCTCTACACCCAGCATGGGGCTTGAACTCACAACCCCGAGATCTAGAGTTCCATCCTCCACTGACTGAGCCAGGCCGGGGCACCCCGCATCTTCTAAGTATAAATGAACATTGTGTTTGGCCCATAGATGATTACATTTAAAAATAATTGTAAGACTTCCATGAGTTCGAGCCCCGCGTCAGGCTCTGGGCTGATGGCTCAGAGCCTGGAGCCTGTTTCCGATTCTGTGTCTCCCTCTCTCTCTGCCCCTCCCCCATTCATGCTCTGTCTCTCTCTGTCCCAAAAATAAATAAACGTTGAAAAAAAAAATAATAATTGTAAGACATACTACTGAGAAATTGACAAAATGCCAGCTAGGTACACTCAGGGGGATGTGCTTTTTCTGTTTATAAAATGTGCTTCCCCCTCCCCCCAAATACTCATAATTTGTCTTATAAGTAGATAATTTCGCTTCAGAAAAGTACATTTTTAAGTCAGTGTAGCTGAAATATTACATCATCAGTTAAGCAACTATCATATCTATCTCACAAATCAGCTACCTGAGGCCTTAAGAATATATGGAAGGAGGGGTATCAGCATGAATTGATAAAATGACCATGTTGGAGGGATTTCATATCTAATTTATCCTCTTGACAACCTTGTGTAGAGTACCATGTTCATTTTTTACTTTACAGAAAGGAACACACAGAACAGTTAAGCAGCTTACTTAAGATCACAGTATGAGTTTCCGATAGTCAGACTGATGTCAACACTTATGCTCTTTCTAACCCATCAAGGATATGGCAATTCCTTTTCTGTTGACTGAGCCCAGATTCCGGAGCTCCAGTTTACTAATCCACATGACAGACTGCGTCTGCTTTATTCAAATAAGTACAGGTGTGTCCCAGAGGAGAGCTGGCTACTGGGACCGTTTATCAAAATTGTATATTTCTGGGAGCAAAATTCTCTTTCTGACTTCTCGCTCCATCTTTTATTAACTGTGTGAGCTGAACAAGTTAACTGCTCTCTGCATTTCAGTTTCCTCACTATTATTATTATTTAAAAAAATTTTTTTACATTTATTTATTTTTGAGAGACAGAGAAAGACAGCGCGAGCAAGGGAGGGGGAGAGAGAGAGGGAGTCACAGAATCAGAAGTAGGCTCCAGGCTCCGAGCTGTCAGCACAGAGCCCAATGCTGGGCTTGAACCCACGAACCGCGAGATCATGACCTGAGCCGAAGTTGGACGCTCAACCAACTGAGCCACCTAGGTGCCCTGTTTCCTCACTATTAAATAGGCATTCACTAACTCATTGGGTTCTTCTGGGGATTAAACCTCATAATGTATGAAAATTGTTAAACCCAGTATTGAGCACAGAGTAAATGCACCTCGAAACCAGGTAGGTATCTTTAATACAAAGCTTAATCACTTGTTCTATTTATCCATTATTAATAATTTATTGCAATTGCACTCAAATAATATTTTACAAAAGAAAGAATAAGATTTATACATGCAGCTTACTTACTGAATTACATAGCATGAAACGGAAACCATGAGCTCTCGATTCAGAACCATTGATTGGTTACTGACCGATTAGAAGCTGAAAAATACATATAAATACATTTGCCATTTTTACAATTTAGAAGAATTTTCATGTGAGGGATAAGAAGATTAATATACTATTGAAGACTGTGATATTCTACTTATAGTATCTTCTTGTATGCCTTTCATCTTCAATTCCTGTTTTCTTTTAAATCTTTTTTTTTTTTTTCAATGTTTATTTATTTTTTGGGACAGAGAGAGACAGAGCATGAACGGGGGAGGGGCAGAGAGAGAGGGAGACACAGAATCGGAAACAGGCTCCAGGCTCTGAGCCATCCGCCCAGAGCCCGACGCGGGGCTCGAACTCACGGACTGCGAGATCGTGACCTGGCTGAAGTCGGACGCTTAACCGACTGCGCCACCCAGGCGCCCCCAATTCCTGTTTTCTAATGGAATCAAACAAAAATAAATGTTGGCTTATCTTATTTGAGCTACTTTTTTCTTTTAACTATTTGTGCTTTGACGATCTTAATTCTGTGACCACAAGCCAAAGCTATTAACTTGAGGCCTAATCATAGTAATTCCTATGGCTCATTTTACTTCTCAGATTTTGCATACTTCTCAAGAAACTCTTACTATGAGATGCTGCTTATTGGGAAATGTAAAAGTAAATGATAGAGAACTCTTTCCATTCCTCTCAATTGAATTTTTTATAGAATCTCATTATAGTTTAGTTAGACCCACTCAAAGAAATCTTATTTTATAGTTGACCTGAAGGCAGATAAGCACAGATAGAAAAACTTCTCCTCCTTCCCATAACATCTGCAAAATTAAGTTTGTTCTACAAATACAAAGTTGGAGATTTTAAATTACCGTAATCTAGTTTCATTTTTCAGGGAAGTAAACTTCTGGAGTTCAATGCCTAGTTTCACCACAAATAAGGTATAAGGAGGGCTGGATGAATTTGCTATCCATTTATAAATTAAATTACACCAAGCCTTTCTATACACCCCATCCTCAGACTCTAAAACGGTTTATATTCGATGCTAGTAACAGACTAAATATTGACTCCTGGTCCCTTTGCCTCACTTTTCCACCTGGGGGAAGTCTAGCCACTGCTATTTCCTACCCTCCCAAAGCTTCACTCAAGTTTTCAACATATTTCATAACAGCTATCTGAATGAGGGCAGCTCACATGTTCATAAACTAGGACAACTCTATGAATTTAAAATGAGGACTACAACAACGAAAGACTCATGGAAATAAAAATGATACAAAGGCCTAGTGTTCTTTTTAAGTTTCATTTTTCATAAAAAGATAAGTTTATATATGTGTACCCCTTTAATAGGACACAGACTTCTAGCACACAGAGAACTCACAACATAAAGGCCCAGAAATTTCTTCAGATGGCTTCCATATGAGCTTTGCTTGCTGTGTATTTTCTATTTTAATATCAAGCATTCTCACATGGGATTTGTTTCCTCAGGAGGCAATGAAGAAAATTTTCTCTGTTAAACTACGGATAAAAACTACTGTAAACAGCTGTCAAAGTCTCATGATAAGATACTTCTTGAAGTTTGCGGAGTTTAAACTTTCAAGGCAAATCTAATAGTGTCAAGGTAAACAGGAGGGCTTTTGATATGGATACCAGTCTCTAGGAAGGCATTATGGGATCCCTCAATTATAACTATTAAGCCACCACCACCACCACCGCCCAGCTGAGAAGTTGCAAAATGCAATCCAGTTACTACAGATTATCTCAGCTAGCAATCAGAACTTTCGCCTGGATTTAATCTGACCTCAGAAAACTAATGGGGCAAGCCTCAACAGGGAGGGACTGTGGATTGAGTGCAAGGGTGGAGAATCTTACACAGATGGCTGCACAGAAAGCACCATGAATAGGACACCTGGAGAGACCTGGAGGCAGAAGTGATTGCTGCTTTACTCTTCAGAAAACAGACATTGGCAGGTTATAGAAATATAACCTGTGTTTCTCCACACTAATATTACTCACATATCCAAAGCTTGCATTTTATTTTCAAACTGTGACACATGCACACCTATACATGTGTTAGATATTTTTAGCTTTCATGTAGTCTAAAAGTTAATGCTTCTGGAAAGATTTTTACAATGTGAGGGACATTTAGTAAATGTGCATTTTTATTCTGACCAGGCTACTAGCTTCATATCTCAAAATGGATTTGGATGTGCCAGCAAAGTAGTTTTTGCTAGGTGAGAGATATGGCCTGTTTTGCTGACAAGGCAACCCTGGGTTTGTCACCACTTCTTAAGCCTCATAATGAAGTTAATCATTGATGAAAGGAACACCAGAAGTCAGCTGGAGTCTTGGAAGAAAATCAGGTTTTATCTGCTTGTATAAATCTAAAAGTCAGTGTTAGATTTCTGAGCTCTTCAGAGCAGGGAGACATTTGGACCTGAAGAATAAAGATCCAAGAGATGAAAAGAGGAGATGGTGATATCAGACTTGCTCTGATGTCATGAGAGGAAATCTTAGACATGCACAGTAGGATCAATGGGTAGGAGAGAACATTCTTTTTTTTTTTTTTTTTTTTTTTTTTTTATTTATATATGAAATTTATTGTCAAATTGGTTTCCATACAACACCCAGTGCTCATCCCAAAAGGTGCCCTCCTCGGTACCCATCACCCACCCTCTCCTCCCTCCCACCCCCCATCAACCCTTAGTTTGTTCTCAGTTCTCAACAGTCTCTTATGCTTTGGCTCTCTCCCACTCTAACCTCTTTTTTTTTTTTTTTTTTTGTTCCCCTCCCCCATGGGTTTCTCTTAAGTTTCTCAGGATCCACATAAGAGTGAAACCATATGGTATCTGTCTTGGAGAGAACATTCTTAATGTGATTATCTTATTGAAGGCAATTTATTGCCAAAGTCCAAAGTTAAATTTGCCATGGGGAAAGTGATTCTTGTTGAATGCCTCAAAAGAAATGACTTTGACTCTCATTCACATGAAAATGAAAAGTAGAGACAACATAACCAACGTCTTGCAGAATTTACTTGGGTAAAGCTAATTTACCCTAAATAAAACATCTGGCTATTTCTCATTTTTCTTCTCCATTGTGGGGTTGATATCTGTATAATAACATTAATTAGGATAAAAATGGCGGTATGGTATTGCTGTGAGTTATTAAGGGCACAAGACAGGGTAAAGACAAAAATAATCTTAAAAGTTTAAGAAATGATTTGTAATTCACGACCTGAAATAGCAATCACTATCTAATATTTCATTTAAAACCATTCACCAATGGAACAAAAGGTAAATATACTTATGGTATAATTTAAGAACATAAGACAGCAATGCAAAAACAGAGTCTTTTATCACAGATATTTTTAGGTTGAAGACAGTCCAACCAATACAAGGTTCTGAGAAGTTAGATGTGCTTCCAGAAATGTTTCTTTCGAGAGTATCTGAATTTATAGTTTGTGACTTTTTTCTTTTTCCATGATGATAAGTGAGGGAGAAACCAAAGCAAAGAAAAGCAAAGGTATGTTTCAGTTGAGAGTATGCCAAATACACAGTGACTCACAGCGTCCTAATCAGATAGGCGTGACATCTCACTAAAAAAAAAAAAAAAAAAAAAAAAGGCTCACCCCACCCACGTTGGAAACTGTTCTTTGCCAAAGCTCAGCATACTGACAACTACTTTCTAGACATGTCACTGTACTTACTCTGGATCAGCAAGGAAATTATATGAAAATACTGACCAAGGCATGTTAAATCACTATATGACTCTGATGCTGGTCTCTTAGATAGATTTAGCTATGACGAGTATGGATTTTTTTTATTTCAAGAATTAATCTCATTTATTTATGGATTTTTTATTTGCTCTACATTTTTCTAGCATTTTATGTAACCCATATATTTTTGAGGAAAATTTTAATAAGTATTTCTACTCACATTTCTTTTATTTTTTACATCTAATTCTGTAGGATTACATAGGTTAAATAAATAAATTTATGGCTTAAAGGAACTTTAAGAATCATGTCATCTAAAACCCTCATTTTATAGATGAGCAAAATGGAGGCCTTATCTACTGTCACATAGGATAGGATTTTTGCCAGGGAAAAAATGCAGTCTTTAGAGAAGTATTAGAGATACTCTAATTTTTTAAAACAGAGTTATTTCATGAGTTATATATAATGAATACACTTTACAAATTATTGCTAATGAAATCTGCAGAAAGGTTAGGCATTTGAGTTTAAATTCATGGTTTCTCAAAATGACAGTGCTTCTGAATCACCTGGAAAATTAAAAATAGAGACCGACAAAACAAAACACTTAAGGGACCCAATGCAGATCTACTGGCTCAGAATCTGGTAAGGTTGGATCCAGGCATTAATATATTTAAAAAGTCCCTATAGGTGTTTTTAAAATCCTAAATATGGATCAGTGTTTAAGAAATAGTGGATATTAAATAGGCACATGTTTGCTTTCCAAAATGGTTCAACAGAAAGTAGGCAATAATATCCAGCTAAAGTAAGAAAGTATCTAGCTATTTAAGGAATGCAATAGTAAAAGTTTAACTTAGAAAAACCCAATAATTTCAATTTCAAGCTGTTTCTTTCCAAGATCTTTGTTGTCACTCTTTCATTTATGGCATATGTAAGAGAACCTCTGAGTTTCATTAAAAGGCCTGAACATTTAATTTTTATGTAGGAACAACTGACTCCATGATCAAAACAAATTTTGGAAGACTTAGAAATGAGAGTTTAGGGGCACCTGGGTGGCTCAGTCGGTTAAGTGTCCAACTCTTGGTTTTGGCTCAGGTCATGGTCTCACAGTTCATGGGATTGAGCCCCACGACAGGCTCTGTGCTGACAGCATGGAGACTGCTTGGGATTCTCTCTCTCTCTCTCTCTCTCTCTCTCTCTCTCTTTCTCTCTGTTCCCCCTTGCACATGTGCACTCTCTCTCTCAAAATAAATGAATAAACTGGAAAAAATGACAGCTCACCATCTTGACTAAACCTTGAATAAATACCCAATAAGAATTAATGAAGGCTACCTTTTTTTTTTATTATTAGTAGTAGTAGTTGTATAAAGATGTCTGTAGTTGATTGATATCCAAGAATAACATTAAAAGAAACCAATCCAGAAGCCACAGCATCATAGGCCACATCGTTGATCAAATGGCGTTATGGCTGTCAGGCAAAAATCACAGGCCAAATTTAATGTGTAGAGTGTATATTTCACATAGGATTTTATAAACCCCAATATTACAGGTTTTTCTTTCAGTCTCTTCCTATTGTATCCCTGCTCGTCACTTCAACAAGTTATATAATTAAAGGACCAAGAAAGATATTTCTAATGGTGTCGTATTTTGATATTCCAAATAAGCCAGAGCCAGACATCTTGGCCCCCATTAGGGCAGTTATTGGTTATGGAGGACAACTATAGCATTCTGTGCTTAGCACTCCTCTGTTCTCCTGGAAGCAGCACTCTGTTCCTCTGGGAACCAATCTCCCTTTCCTTTTGTGCTCACCTTTTCAGAGGGAAATCTCAACCATAGTATCCCTCGAACCTGACCACACAACTGGACACATGACTCAAGAATAACTGCACAAGGTCTTCTTGGGGTTAATTCAATTAGCAGTCACAAGGAAAAGATCCTCTCATTTCTGCTAGTGAAGGCACGAGACAATCTCCTATAGAAAAGAGAGAAGGAGGGGCGCCTGGGTGGCGCGGTCGGTTAAGCGTCCGACTTCAGCCAGGTCACGATCTCGCGGTCCGTGAGTTCGAGCCCCGCGTCGGGCTCTGGGCTGATGGCTCAGAGCCTGGAACCTGTTTCCGATTCTGTGTCTCCCTCTCTCTCTGCCCCTCCCCCGTTCATGCTCTGTCTCTCTCTGTCCCCCCAAAAATAAATAAAACGTTGAAAAAAAAAAAAAAGAGAAGGAGAAAGGAGAGACAAAACACAGGACAAAATAGAAAGAGTCCTGGCAGTGCTGGAGTCCCTGTCTTACAGTCCCTTGAGCCTCCTACCTCTCCTCCCAACCTGCAATTCTTTGTTTTTGTAAGTCAATAAGCTTTTCTTTTTGTCCTCAAAACCCAGTTTGAGCTGGGTTTCTAGAACTTGCAACCCAGAGTTTTATTTCAATAAAAATTCAAGACGTTCTTCAATTTCATATACCTTTTAGGGAAAGTAGACGTTATTTGACTTTCTCATTTGCTGCACTTGTTGCAGAGAGGGAATGGCAGAGGCAGCTTTATTGCTGGCTGTTGTCATATAAACTTTCATTGCTGGCCAGTCTCTGGAAAACAGAAAGCTAAAACAACAACAGCCTCTTAGAAAATATAGGATTAAACCAAGAGAGGGACAATAGATATTACTTAGACTTCCATAGTTATTATTAAATATATTTTAGGTTTATTGTTTTGCATAAATGCAAATATTTACACAGCTCAATTTCTTATACACTAAATTTAATAATGTATTTTAAATTAAAAATACCAGTGATTTTGGAAAAAGCTACCCAAATAAGTTAAATTTATTGTTCATACATTTGTAAGTTCTGACAGTTTGTTAGATATGTTTTCCTCCAATTTAAGTAGATTTTTTTCTACTTATTTTTTTCTATTTATTTTTTCTTCTATTTATTTTTTTCATATTATTTTAACAAAATCTAGGTGATTTCAATGTTTTTACCAGAATCTGTCACTTTCCTCTCATTTTATCTATAATTTTAGCTGCGGTTTATATTTGACCTGACATAGTAAACATTTTCAAACTTTCAAACAATGAACAATCTCAAGATGTCTTCTGATCTGAACACCAATTATAATGATTTTTAATGTGTTTGTGTTTTTTATTCATTTTCAGGCTACGCTTGTAGTATTTACCATACTGTTTAAGTGTATTTTGTTTTTATTCATCATTAGCTTGTTGACACAGCCTTTTGTAGTTTCATTCTCCACAGTCAAACGTTTGAGTCATAATCAAAGGGCCTGTGCACTTCTACAGTTTGCTGAATGCCGTGTTTCTTGCTCCTGTGAAGACGTGAAAAAGATGTTGTATGGTCACAGGTGATGCTGACTACAGTGTCCATCTGTATCTACGGCAAAGGTGGGGAGGTCTCTGTGGAAATGTGTCTGCGTTTCAAGTTGGTAAGTACTAGTTGACTAGTACTCGTTGACTTGTTTAGTGCTCAGCTTTTGAGACCGGAACTGTGGAAAGCGCAAAATGAGTGGAGATCACGGTCCCTTTGAATTAATATCCTTAACAACAACAAAAAGCAACACGGAAAAATTATATATTTCTTGGAAAATACAGGAAGCGTACGCTACCAAAATGAGTAACATGTACAGACAGAAACAAGGAAGAAGGTGTTCCCGGTACTGAGCTAACCCCCTCTGAGGTGGAAACCTGCATAATATCCCAATCAAATGATTAACCCACCCATATTTGTCTTCCTTAGTGGCAAGAAATTCTGTACCTTGTGGGGAATACTCATCCCATCTTAGTTTAAATAGAATTTTCTTTCTTATGCTTACCTGAGTTTAATCTGAACTCAAAGTTTTGACCCCATGTGATAGCTGGGTCCCTACCATCTCCTGGCTGGTCATACAATCTGACCCTGTGTCATGGCGGAACTGAACTTCTGTGTTCTCATCTTACATTCCACCAAAAAAGGAGTGTTAAGGAGCCTGGAGCCTGCTTCAGATTCTGTGTCTCGCTCTCTCTCTCCCCCTTCCCCGCTCCCGCTCTGTCTCTCTCTGTCTCTCAAAAATGAATAAACATCAAAAAAAAAAATTAAAAACAAAAACAAAACAAAACAAAAAACTCTAAACAAAAGAGGACTTCTCTAACTCTCCCGGAACAGAAGTTGAGTCTGAGCACCATCTTGCATGGCATTGTGCCTGCTACTGATAGGAAATGGGCCCACTTGTAGCCTCCCATCCATTCAGTTTCTCAAGGGTCCAACAGGTTGGAGCTGTTCTTCAACTCTTTGCTCAGTACTGTGGAATGCTATCCCTACATATCACAGGAAAAGGTGAAATTAGTGGTGTAGAATCCCTTTGAGATCTCTGATAAAAGATGATTTGATAATATAAGACATCATAATAAACAGACTGTGGGATTGTGTCCTTGGGGTTGTAAATGACACTCTGTCAACATGAACATATGAAGAGATGAACTTCAGGCATCCATTTGGTACCATCTTTTAATGATTTCCATTATATTGGAACATCAAATGTATAGTCATTACATAGTGAGAAATGCTCTGTGTGATCGTTACTTAACAAGAAACTTAAACTTGTTCTACATGCACAGATAGACTGAATCATATTTTGAGTTGGGATAAGCACTACAGGTAGAAACTTGTTCAATTATATGCCTTGGAAGAGCCAACCGCCAAACAGAAGAAACTAAATTTGTCAGCATTATCCAAAATGATTCAAGATTGGATAAAGTCAAATTAATAAAATCCTGTCCAGTTTTACTTTACTATCTTAAAACATGCACATCTTAAAACGAATGCTAATTGCCACTTTATGTTAAAGAACAAGGCGATTGAAATCGACTATATTCTAGTAAATAAATTATCATGCAATTTAAAGATATAAAATTCAATGTGGAGAAATGATTTGACTACTCAGTTTGTCTCTTTTTCTTAATTCTCATCAATTTACAGATTTAGGACATCAGCTTTTTGGCTCAAATATATTTTGGATGATCTGAAGTGTTCTGGTAGTTCTTGTAAGTTGTAGAATTATATTAACTTAACAACAGATATTTATACTTATGAACATTTTGTAGACCTTGGCCTTTGGAAATATATTTTAAGCCACAAAGCCTACTTCAAAAACAAAATATTTGACGGCAAGGATGTACAGTGAGATGCTTACACAAACATTTCTCAAATAAATGAAGTGAGATACTTCAGGGCACCTAGAAATACTAGCAGAAGCTATTGTAAGAGTAGACGAATGGATTATTTTCTTAATTTTGTAAAGTCTGCTTATAGATTTATTAGTGTTAGGTTAGTTACACTAATCTTTTTGAAGTTTAACTTGGCCCTCTTTCACAGGAAAAGAGATTTTTGCATTTTGCAATCTGTTTGCCACATCAAAGGGAAAATTGAGCTCCAAAGTAAACAAGCTCATTATTTATGTTGGTGTCTGGTCCTCAGGACTGTAGAATCGAGGTACAGAGTCGCTTTGCAGTTATTTCAGTACCACAGGCCAACACCAAAGATGCACGTGCAGAAGTGTAAAGCAGCAGTTTGCAAACTTCAGTGTGCACAAGTTCTACCTACTGTTCTTGCTAAACATGCATCTTCCTTGATCATCTCTCTCCCCCATCCCAGGACAAATGCATCTAGTATGGAATGAGATCGAAGCACTTAAGTGTCTCTTTCCAAATGCTTGTAATCCAGACACCACTCTGAGAACACTTATCCAGATTATCGGGGACTAGAACAAGGGCGGGAAATTTATGACAGGTGTGGTAAAGGTAGAAGTAGAATGTTTCCTATAGCCTGGTCCAGGGAGGTAGCATGGCATGGATGGAACCAAAATTATAAAATTGTATTTTCTGCCATTTTTCTTTGGTTCTTATCAATTCCCCCCACCCCCCAAATCCACTCTCCACCCCGTACACCCTTCAGACTAGACTCTATTTCTCTGATTCTTTCTAGGATGATTACTGATAGGAGCTTACAGTGATTCCTTTCAAAGGGGATGTTTTCACCATAATAGTATACTTTTGAAATCTAGTTCTCATTAACCGCTCCTCTATTTGTTAGAGAAGAAATTTAGTGCGGTGGTTAAAGCCAGGCTACCTGGATTCAAATTTCATCTCTATCATGTTCTCACTGTGTGCTTTTAAACAGTCACTTAATGCCTTGGGTGTGCTATCCTTTAAAGGGCGATAATAATAGTATCTATGTCATAGGATTATTGTGAGGACTAAATAAACTGATATAAAACACTTAAAACAGCAAGAGGAAAATGTTAAAGCTATATAAATGTTATAAAACTTGAGTAAGGTTTTGAGTCTTGGGTTTAAAGGAAACAAGAGTATTATTTTCACTAGTCTTCAGGAACCATTGGCTTCTCCATATAAACATAAATAAATACATAAATAGACAAGGTAACCAATGTAAAGAAAGCAGAAGAGAACTATGAAAATAAGAAATGGGATTTTTGTGAATGAAGCTGAAGCTCTTCTATCAACGTGTGCATCAGTAATGCACACATTTTAGGAGACACTCAAAAAGCCATTTGACAATTTGGCAGTTATTCCAAATAACATTACTATCATTACTGTTTTCTTTAATCTAGAAAGAGCAGGACATTGTCTTAACATTAACAAAGCTCTTCCAGCCAAACCAACAAGCTCATTGCCCAATCTGTCTCATTGCCTAACTGTCTCATTGCCTGATCACGGTCCCAACAGGTGTTTGACAGTTGTGATGAGGTTATCTTAGCATCGGGCACCAGAACTTTGCTTGAAGAGAGAAATGTCATTATTTAGGGAAGTATTGTGACACTGTTGGTGATAAAAGCTGAGTACTTGAAGCAAAGACTGGAAGGAGATAAGGAAACAAAGAAATGGATAAATCATGCAACATTAGAAATAAAGATGAATCTAGAGGAGAAGAGAGAAGAAAGCAGAGCAGAGGATAGGAGAGGAAAGAATGAGAGAAGAGAGGGAATTCAAATGTTGTAGCACGGGCCAGAGCCTGAGTAACAGAGGCTACTAAGAAATTCCTGTCATGTGGTTGGGTAGATTACAGCAGGATTTTAAGAGGAGGTGTTTCTAATATTGTAAGGTTTTGTTTTGTTTCGTTGTTTTTGCTTCCTAGTTTCTCTCACCCACTTGCTCATCTCTATAAACCCCCAGCGAACCCTGGTATGTTTATGCATTCCCATGGGGACTGTGTTCTGGGCATTAAATGCTAGGGTAATAAAGGAAGCTGTGGCTGGTTGGACATTCAAGGAGTGGTCAGGGAAGTCCACGTGGTGATCACAGGAAAGAGAATGACAGGCTGGCGCAAAACAGACAGGGGTATAGAAGAGTGGTTACAGGGTTGTCCTGACTCGGAAGAGGGCAGGGCCACTTTCTTCCTTCCCATCTAGTAAATGTTATTATATAGTGAGCATATACTACCTGCCATGCCCTAATTATGCACTCTACCCATATTATCCTTGAGGCCTCACAAGAACCTCTATCAGGTAGGGACTACTGTGCCTTTTATGCGCACGAGAAAACTGAAGCAGCAACAGGGTAATTTACCTATCCAAGATCATGCAGCTGGTCACTGGCAGAGTCAAGATGTGAAAAATGCCACCAGATCTACAGCAAAGCAGAGCAGAGCACTCTTAACCACCACACGGTAATGCCTTGGTTGACTTCAGAGATGAAAGGATGATAGCTGGGTTCTGCCTGAGAGCAACGAAGTCAAAAGTTCAAATTGGATGACCTGAGAGTGGAAATGTAAATAATAGGTGTAAACAGGAGGGCCTCGGCTGGGCGCTGAGAGCTGGGGAAGAGAGTCAACAGCTAAGGCAACAGTCTGGGGGATGCCCGAGACAGAGCCTTCGCTCACGGCTTTTTTGCTATTCCCCGTGGCATGATGTGCTTGTAGGCCAGCTGCATTTAAAGCATGGAGACATAGAGTAGAAAATACCTAAAGGTGAAAAACGGCTCTTCCAATTAATTCAGGAAGGAAGGAAAAATGGTTTTTACTCACTATTACTTAGCATTATGCTAACAAGTGTGATAAAACAGGAAAAGATAGAAAGTTGGAAAGGATTGGAAGAGAGTAGAGAAAAGTTGTTGCTGTTTGCACATAGCATTTTAATCAGCATATTACTGGGCTTGAAATTAGTATATGACTACTAGAGGGTTGTTCATTGGGACTTCCCAGGAACCTTTGTGAAACACATGCTTATCATTTATTATATAGAAATATATATGGTAAGCTGGCTACTGTTCCGATTACAGAATATAGGTTTAGTTAGTCATTCTTATAAATTCTTTTGTCTTCTTTATAAGGTTTTGAATGTAACCCTTAAGGTATTATTACCTATATACACAAGGCCTTGACAAGTCAAAGTATTGATGCCTAGAAACTAAGCAGCACCAACTAGTACTTCTGCCCCAGTGGACCTTGGTTTAGAGCAGGTGTGCTAGGGCTGAGTGGAAAAGAATAATTAAAAATATTGTTTATGAAGTAAAAGGCAAAGAAATATGTAAAAATGAACATATTTTAAAATATAAGAGATGACCAGATTAAAACCTTTTCGGGCACCTGGGTGGCTCAGTAGGTTATGCGTTCGACTTCGGCTCAGGTCATATCTCAAGATTCATGAGTTCAAGCCCCACATCGGGCTCTGTGCTGACAGCCCAGAGCCTGGAGCCTGCTTTGGATTCTGTGTCTCCCCCTCTCTTTGTCCTCCCCACTCATGCTCTATCTCTCTTAAAAATAAACAGTAAAAAAAAAAATTAAAACAAAACAATCTCTCTCTCTCTCTCTCTCTCTCACACACACACACACACACACACACACACACACACGACATGGGGTCTAGGAGGTAACTTTCTAAGAAATAGAAAAAGAAGCTCTTTTTTCTAGCAGACATGTCTTCATGCCAGGGCACACAGCTGATTGCGAGTGGGCTGTGACCAGATTTCATCTTTTGTTCTCCTTTCCCAGCGACCCTTACTCACAACACAGCCCAGGTAAACATATGCAGTAGATTTTTGGAAAAAGAAAAAACTTAACTAGAATTTAAACATATTTGAAAACCAAAGAAAAGACAAAAGAAAACAAACAAAAGACAAACAAAAGTTGCTTATTAGCAGCTACAACAATTTCATCTCATATTAAATCATATCATATAATACAGCGAGGAAGGACTTGAATAAGATATGGGTATAATCTGTATGAAGAAAATTGCAAACTTTTACTGATAAATAAAAGATAATAAAGTAAGAGTCATAGCTTGTGAGTATCAAATATTTTAAAGACACTAACTATCCATGCAAGTATTTAGAGACTTTGGAGAATTTTGTGTTTGGAAAATACTGTGTTTTGTAGTAGAGGCCAGGGAGGATCCAAGGGGTATTTGTTAGATCAGAAAACTCATTACTGAACTCAACACAACCCCACAGAAATGATGTCCTCTTCAGTTTCCCAAATCTGAATAAACAACACTGTCTCCCAAACAGGGAAATCTTACAGGTAATAAGGAAAGAGGGAAGAAAGCTAGAAGGTTGGGCATTTATTACAAATAGACTGCTACTGGAACTAATATTAACAGATGGATCTAAGTAAGTATCACTGTTTATTTCTACCAGCGCTGTCACCATCCCCACTACCCTTCATCCCAAATTTCCCCAATCTTTTAATCTTATTTCTTTGAGGACTACGACCAATCAGCCTGGCCATTCATCACTGCCCACGAGTTATGAATCACTATGATTCAGGCCACTTCTTCCTTCATACAACATGAAAAAACGGGTATACTGCTCTTGGCTTTATCCATTGGGAGAATTTCCCTTCACCACCAGGCCTGCCTCTGAGTGGGGCTGTAATAGGGGACCAGTCCACTTATAATTAACCTTAAGATACTGTGCTGACCCATTTGAGAGCCACGAATAGGTTTAGTTTCTGTTCTGTGTTTCCATACTTCACCAGTCGATCACAAATGACCCCTGTGAGGTAACATGTGTTAAGGTAAAGACATGAATTAAAAAAAAAAATAGGAGCCACAAGAACTTGGGCTATCTGGTCATAAAATGCACTTGTGTTTCTGGGCCTTCTTGGACCCAATCCCAAATATATAATATCTATAATCTAATGATTTTTTTTCATGCCCTCACAAGTGAGACCAAGGTCTTACGTGTTGGTATAATTTATAATGTCCAGAACAGGAGGGAAAAGCAGTTACATTACAGGGCCCTTCCTCAAGGAGAGCCAGTTTACCCTTCAACCAATGGATTCTGTGTCTGTAAGCTCACTTACATCTGGAAAGTGGATGAAGAATCAGAAGTCTTCGTTTATGATGGCTAGCAGCCTTTTTCTCATCACCTTTTGATAAAGCAGTACCCTGATGGGTGACCCTATATTTCAACTCCTAGAACGCCATAAACTCTTATCCATCACCACAGATATTACTGGGTCTAGGCACCTTAATTGCCACTCCAGCCTTGCTACTCATTATAATAACTATGTCAAACTTACATCTGGCTTCTGCCATCCTGGAATCTCATTATCCCCAATTGGAAGTTGTGGCATCATTGTTTACTATAGACTCCAGCCTATAGAGGATGATCACTGTCAGTTTCCTCAAAGTGCCAGTGTCCCTGCACCAGTGCATTCCTCATTTCCTTAGTTTAAATAGTACCTCCTAGGCCCCCTCAAGAAACATCATCAGGTGATGGGTTCTATCATCTCACATAATAAATTCATTAAAATGCTCTCACTTTGCAAACCTTGCGGCCCCCAACATTCAGAATCTCCACTTCATTTACTGTAGACCATTTCCATGTCCAAATTCAAGGAACATTCTCAGCAGCATGTTAGGATCATATTCAAGGGTGCTTCCTGGACATTACATCCTTAGTCCTAGAATACTCTCATATCAAAAATTCTCCCTTATCCAGTTTTATGTTCTGCCGTCTGTAGTCCAACACTAACTTCCATGTGTGATCCCATAGTTCACGCCAGTCCAAATGGACCAGCACTTTCAATTCCTTTGGTGTATAAGCTATTTTTCTCCAGAGCAGAGATTTTATGTCTATATAGGCTATGTTGATATCTGTGATGCTTAATCTTATGTGTCAACTTGGCTAGACTATGGTGTCAGTTGTTTGGTCAAACACCAGTCTAGATGTTGCTATGAAGGCATTTTTTTTAGATGTGATGAGTCAGTAGACTTTAAGTACCACAGATAACCCTCCATAATATGGGTGGACCTCATCCAATCAGTTGAAGGCCTTATGAGCAAAGACAGTTTTTCTAAGGTAGAATTCTCCTCAAGACTGCAAGCTAAAAACCCTGCCTAAGTTTGTAGACTACTGATCTCTGGAATTTGGATTCAAGACATCAACTCTAACCTTAATTTCCAGGCTGCTGGTCTGTTGTATGGAATTCAAACTTGTCCTGCTCCCCACCCCCAGAATTGCATGAGCTAGTTCCGTAAAATAAATGTGTCTTGCTGTCTCTTCATACAGGCGCGCGCATGCGCGCGCGCACACACACACACACACACACACACACACACTCAATTGGATTCTTGGGAGAACTCTGGCTAACAAAAGACCTAAACTTGATTATAGTCCTGGAAGCAATGAAAAGAGACAAGGATATATCTTGAAAGAGGCTTCTCGTTTCCAGCAAGGAGGATTGATCCTGAGGGTTTGTCTTCCAGGAGCACTTATTGTTTTGGCCTGGGTTCTTCCAGAGCAAAGGAGAGCCTTGAGTGGAGGTTTTTTATTTAGGAAAGAACCTCAGGGAGTGGAGGGCAGGGGAATGAACATGGGAGAAGGAAGAGCCAATACACAGGTACATTACTGAGTTTGTCACCAGCACGGGTGACTGATGCACAGGGAGCCCTATGAAATGTCTCCCAGAACTTTCTGGCTAGAGGATGCAAGGGAGAGTCATTTATCCATCAGCTTGCATCTTCTATTGTTCAAGATTGTGCTCTATATTATGTACACATGAGCACCATACGGACTCATTGCTTCCATAATGAACCTTGAAATTTGTCACCTAGAACTACTTGAGGGGTAAAATAGTAAACCCAAGCATTCTATTCTCTGATCATAACCAATCTCTTATAATTATGTCCTCTCACTTTCTTAGTTTTATCTAATGTGCTTTCCAGCTCTTAATCTTTGTTCCTACATTTTATCCTATTCACAGTGCCCTGCTGGTTTCAAGTAAGTTCAAATTGTGTCTCCATCTTCTGCTAGTTCCCCGAACTTGTGTAAGTTACTTAAACTCTCTAGACCTCAGTTTTTTGTCTATAAAATGGCATAATAACAGTACTAGCTTTATGGAATTTGAGATAATGCATATAAAACCTTTAGCAGTGTCTGATACAGAGAAACTAGTCAATAAATGGTAGCTGTTATGACTAATGGTGATTCTAACAATGATGATATTTGTCCAGCTCAGATACTACAGGTCATCACTTCTTCTACTCTCTTAACTTTTGACCCTTGGGTTTCTGCCAACCCTGACCATAAGCTTCACACTTGATCTATAATCTCTTCAGTTCAACCTTTGGAATATCTCGCAGTTGTTCAGCCTAAAGAAGAGAGATTATAAATAAAGCAGTAGCAACAAGAGAAAAGAATAGGAGGAAACGGAAGAGTCAAGGATGATTTTGGCTTACGTATTACTTACCAAGACAGTATAGGAATATGAGCTGATTCAGATGTGGAAGACGATATAGGCTATATAATGGCATTTTCTGTTGTGGTACTCTAGAAGTAATTTTCTATCTCCTTCCTTCCCTCTACATCTATTAATTAGAGTTCATACGTAAAGAATAGTTTATTTACCCCCATTTATTTATTTGCCTAGTTATTTACATCAGTATGGACTTGTAATATTTATTTTATTCTTTGGGTTGTAGTTCAAAAGTATGTAATTATTTTCTTGCTCAAGTCGTTCTAACTTTGGCCACTGGGAGCTCTTTAGTGCTGGTTCTTGTGCCCTTTTGGCATGCCATCATCCCTTTCCTTTTTAAGCATTTCCTTATTTTCTGACATCATGAGATGTGCTAGGCTCGTCTTATATTTTCCTCAAACCTTCAATCAATCCATTTTCAAGGATTTCTCATTTTTTTAATTGGAGATTTCGAAACCAAGATCTGAGCCTTGGGTGTGCTCATTGCTACTGGGGCATCAAAAGTTACTGAAAAAAAAAAAAAGGAAAAGAGACAAAATTGGCAAAGGAAATTCCCATGATGATATATACAGAAAATTAGCTGTGCTGAATGCCTAGAGCTCCACAAGGCCAGCTTGGGGCGAGAGGATGGAAATTTCAGGAACAATTATTGCAAGTTATAAATGGAACTGAGCAAATGCTAGACGTGCCTAATCTGATTGATAGTCATAATAATGTAGAAAATGGACATTTACTTAATCTAAGTTTGTGAAGGAAGTTGGGTGAGAGGTAGAGAATTGTGGATGGGGAGGATGTAAGAGAGATAGACACATATTTTCTAATGTAGAAAGTCAATAATCTAAATTTGGAAGATAACAGTTTCTGTGCAAACATGGTATTCAGCAAAGTGATGACAAAAAATGGAATAAATAGCTTAAAACACTTAATGTAGTTTTAAGAGTAAGAGTAAGAATTGGGATTTGGGAGGAATAAGGCAACAAACTGCTATATTTTTTAACCAATGTATTTTAGATTTACATACTTCATTGTTACAAATAAAATATTCAATTTAAAAAGGAAAAAAAAAAAACACAGCTACAAAAGTTACAGTGGATAAAGGTAGATGGAGCTATCTGTTCCAGGTAATATAAATTCAAAGAGACCCACACCTAGAGATATATTTGCAAAATCTTTCCATTCCAGAACCAAAAGAAAAATCTTGAAAAAATGTGCAAAAAGATAAAAATTAACAAAATAAAATAACTTTAAGGAAAAAAATAAAAGCTATGACCCAAGAATATTACACCCTAAGAAATAGTCTGTTTACCTTGTATGAAATCAATGGAAATTCAATTTCAAGTATTTTCAAGTTCACAAAAGATGTACCTACCCTGAAAAAAGCATTTTCATATTTAATTGAATTAAATATGAAATTTCACAGATTAAGTAACTGATCTGCAGAGGAGTTGTTTGTTGTTGTTGTTGTTTTTAATTTACTCAAAGTATGTAAATGTAAGAGGTAGAATCAGCATTTAAATTTAAGTCTGTTTGACTTTGCCCATTATCTAGGTGGGAACATTATTCCAGGAGCTTGGCAATGTTTCTTCTTCCTCTTTTCCTTTTTCTTCTCTTTATCTTTATCCCTCTCTCTTTTCTGCTTGGAAAACGAAAGAAAACAAAAAACCTCTGTAACAATTTTGGGAAAGGAGTTCTAAGCTCAGAATACAAAAATCTGTTCATTTTTCCTAAAAGGAAAAAATAATGTATTCATTGTATTTTTTCCCCCAGTGAGACTACAGCAGCAGCAGAAGGGACAAAATCTGTGTGCTGGGAAGGCATTGTGCTGGATTCTGGGGATACAATGATGAAGACTGATGAGGCCCTGTCCTCAGGGAGGGCACATTCTAATGGGGAAAATAGACAAAGAGCCAAGAAACAAAAAAGAAGTAAAATACAGGGGTTGTAATAACTGCTAAGAAGGAAACAAAGAAGGGGTTGGCAGAGAAAATAAGGGGACCAGGATACCTACTTTAAATTGGGTACCCAGGAGAAACTCTCTGAGAAGATGATTTAAGCTGATTCATGGCAGATGAGAATGAGGTACCATGTGCTACGTGGTGGGGAGGCACTCCAGACAGAGGGACAGGAAGTAGCCAACTCCAGACAAGAATGACTACTGAAGTGTGTGGTCCTGTGTGGACAAAGTAATTTGTCAATGTTTAATCTTGTTATTTTTTATTCAATAAATACTTATTTGCTTCCCTCTACATGGGAGGCATAGTTCCAGCCACTGAGAATACACAGTCCCTGAACATGAAGAAATTCTCATCCAGGAAGGAAATCTTACAAGTCCCCTGGAGGTGACTTATCAGAGTGAAGAGGCTTCATATCAAAAGAGTACCTAAAACCAGTGTGGGTGGGTGTAGCAGAACCAGGAAAGGTTTGCCTGCAAAATGATGTCTAAGCAGATACCTGGACATAAATAGGAATTATGTGTAACTAACAATGCATGAAAATACATGGGGCATAACTGGTTTTTTCCCAGCTGGATTGAAAACGTTGAATAAATGACTTCAACGTTGTTATGGGTAGCATTGTGTGCCTGCAAAATTTGTATGTTGAAGTTCTAACCTCCAGTACCTCAGAATGTGACGTATTTGGAAGCAGATGTCATTAGTTAAGAAGAGGTCATTAGAGTGAACACTAATCCAATATAACTGGTATTTATAAAAAGGCAAAATTTGGACACAGATGCACATGTGGAGGGAAGACAATGTAAGGACATTTGTAAGGAAATGTAAGGAAAAAGTAGCAATCTACAAGTCAGGGAGAAAGAACTGGAATAGATCCTTCACTCAGAAGGAACCAACCCTGCTAACATCTTGTGAACTCTGAGATAATAATCTGTTGCTTAAGTCACCCACTTTGTGGTGTTTTGTTATGGTAGCCCTAGCAAACTAATACAAACATAAACTTGGAATTACCTACCATATTATATTAAGTGAAATAAATGTACAGAAATGCATAGCCTCCCCTATAACTTGGCAGTGTCTCTCACAAGCGCACGCAAACACACACACGTGCATACACACAAACATTACACCCTCAAGAAAGAATATTTGCAAAAGATATACAAAGGACTGTTATCCAAAATATGCAAAGAACTCTTAAAATCCAACAGTGAGGAAACAAAGAAGCCAACTAAAAAATGGGCCAAATAACTTAAGAGACCTCACCAAGGAACACTACAGATGGCAGATAAGCATATGCCAATACGCTCCACATCATATATCATCAGGGGAATGCTAACTAAAATAATCAAGAGATACCATCACACACCCATTAGAATGACCAAAATCCAGAACGCTGGTATCACCAAATGCTGGTGGGAATATGGGGCAATAGGAACTCTCATTCATCGTTTGCAAAATAACAGCGATGTTGAAGACAGATTGGCAGTTTCTTACAAAGCTAAACATACACCTACCATATATGCTCCAGCACGGAAACTGAAAATTTATGTCCATGAACAAACCTGTACACAGCTTTTTTTATAACTAGTTTTATATGTAATTATAATTAATAATTGCCAAAACTTGGAAGCAGCCAAGCTGTCCTTCAGTAGGTGAATAAACTGTGGTCCATCCAAGCAATGGAATATTACTTAGCACTGAAAATAAATGAGCTAGCCAGCCATGAAAAGAAGTGGAAGAAACTTAAATGTATACTGCTAACTGAAAGAAACCAATTTTAAGAGGCTGCATACAGTATAATTGTAATCATAACGACATTCTGCAAAAGGCAAAACTATGGAGACAATAAAGAGATCAGTGGTTGTCAGGAGTTATGAGGGAAAGGGGATGAATAGGCAGAGCACAGAGGATTTTCAGGGCAGTGAACTTACTTTGTATGATACTATAATGATAGATGTATGTCATTATGCATTTGCCCGCAAATGTATACCACTAGGAGTAAACTCTAATGTAAACTATGGACTTTGGGTGATAATGATCTGTCAATGTGCCCTCATTTGTAACGAATGTAACACTCTGATGGGACATATTGATAATGTGTGAAGAAGGCTATAATGTGTGAGGGCAGAGGGTATGTGAAAAATCGCTTTATTTTCCTCTCAATATTGCTGTGAACCTAAAACTTCCCTAAAAATAAAAACTATTAATGTGGAATATATCACAAAGTATGTGAAAGCAAAATAAATTCTTCTAATTCAGTAAGTATGAAGTATGACATTTCTGTCTGTTCAAAAATATATATTTATAGGTAAATATGCCAGCTTTGTAAGTTGTACTTGATAATTAAATAATTATATATATATGTATATATATATATATATGTGTATATATATATATATATATTTTTTTTTTTTTTTTAAGAGAGAGAGAGAGCATGAGCAGGGGCAGGGCAGAGAGAGAGAATCTTCAGCAGGCTTCACATTTAGCATGGAGCTAGACACTCAATCCCATGACCATGAGATTATGACCTGAGCCAAAATCAAGAGTCTGACGCTCCACTGACTGAGCCACCCAGGTGCCCCAATACTAAATCTGTATTTTATTGAATAAGCTCAATGGTTTTCACAGTGAATCTAAACTGAAAATAAAACATATTTTTTAAAAAAAAAAAAATAAGGTTTTCTCCAATAATGTTAATCTTAGCCATGTCCTAACTGCCCAGTTTGTGTCTTTGCTCCTGGATTTGCAGATTGTCAAGATGAGAGCAACTTCCTTGGGCACTTGATTATATCCTTTTATTTATTTACAAGTTTACTGGAATTTATTAAGATGAAAAGACTGTGTTTTCTGTACAAGATTGGATAATGAAAAGAGAAAGAACTTCTTAAATAACAAGTAGATACTTATACAAACAGGATAGGCTCAAGTTTAAATTGTTAAGGGGAATGGGTGAGATATCCACAGAGATTTTAAATACTCAGAATATGCTGGGGCTTCTTCCATTTTATTTCCTCCTTCCCTTCCAGTTCTGTATTTGTCCAAAAATGCATACATTAAATGACAGGATGAAGGGAGAGATTCACCTCTATAGTCATCAAAACATCTAGAAATGCCTCAAATTTGCTACTTTCTCTTCTAAATTTCTGTAGTATCCACAGATTAGACAATCGGTGTTTTCTCATTATGATTTCATTGGTTCCTGTTTTAGAGTAGTATTCTGTCAGCTTATTATTGAGGTAAGGCCAGTGATTCTCACTCTCAAATCACATCAAAATCACCAGTTTTGTTGCTTTTGTTTGGTTGGATTTGTTTTAATGGATGTGCCTGAGCTGTGCCTGAACCTCCAATCCCAGAGGTTCTGATTTACTTGGTCTGAGGTGGTGCCCAGACATCAGTATTTTGTTTTTTAACTCTAAACTGATTGAAGTGTGTAGCCAAAGTTGAAAATCCCTGATCTACCCAGTGTTTCTCATCCTGGCCACTCAACCAAATCACCTGGGGCACTTGTTAAAAATACAGATTCCTATGCCCCTCCCTCAAGAATCTGATTCCATAAGCCTGAGGTGGACCACCGGAACCTACACTTTAAGAAGCACCCTAAGTGTTTCTGATAACTAGCCAAGTTTGAGAAACACTGGAGGCATCCAATAAAAATACAGAACACGCTAGACTGGTCTGGTTTTTGCTTTATGACAAAATTTCCTCAAACTCATCTTATTGCAGCCTCTCACTGAAAAAAATTTCCTTTTAAATTTTTCTACTTTTTTTCTGTGGGTGTATGTGTTTGTGTACATATATTTAGTTTAGCTATCCATCAATCCCTTTCAGGGCATTCAAGAACCAATTTGCAATATTTATTTTATATGCATTCACATATGCACACAACGTATAAAAACAACAAACTAAATAGTGGTAAAATATTTGTGTTTATATAATCACTCTAAACACCAAAAACACATTTTTAAGTGATATTTTTTTTTTTTCGGGGAGCATTTCTTTCTCTACAATCAGATCCTTCTTTCCTTACCAGTTCTGAATCATCATATTCTATCCAAACAAATTGAGATCCTTAACTGACATTCTTAGAGTCTGACAGCACTGGGTCTAGAATGCATATAATCAAGCACATTTTCCTTCAATTTTCAAATCTTCCCCACCAGAACACCTTAAGCTCATCTTCATTTTAAAGATAATACCACTAATTGGGGGTGGGAAGGGAGTTATTCTGCTGACCAGCCTTTCCAAGAGGCTCTGCCCAGTAAGACACTGCAAAGCTGCTTTTTGTCAGACAGGTGTCTTTCAACCAAGATCAGATGCAACTACCAAGTCCAAGTGGGTGGAGTAGGGATGAAAGAACTCCTATATTGTCATTGTTTAAATATTATATACAGCATTTTAATTTACAGTATCTGCTATGTACATTTGTACTCAAATCAGCATGGGCTTCTAGAAATCCATATGTCACCTAGAAAGACTATTTTGCAGCTAGTATTTAGTAAATATCAAGTTGTTGCTCTAGACACAGTAGGATTTCCACGTTTAGCAAACAAAACCAACACAAATGAATAAAACAGCATCATCATCAACATAATATCAAAATGATACATTTTGAGGCAATAACAAATAAGGTTTTCTTTCTTTTCCTTCTTCACTTATATTCTTCCCTTTTTACCTATGGATATTTTTCACTTAGATCTTCAAACCCTCTGCAGTTAGATTTTTTTATGCAGGCTCAGAATTTTTCCTTTGTTTTAATTCCTCTATGAGAAAATTAAATGTATGGTATTATTTCCTTGTCTTTTTTTTTTTTTCTTAATTTACTATTGGAAATAGAATGAGATTGTCCAGGTCTAAAAACAAACAAACAAACAAACAAACAAACAAAAATACAAAATATACAATCAATGCTTTCCTTGTTGGTTGCTTAACAATGAATTTCTGGAAAAAAATCAAGTTATCAAGAAAACCCATCTGATTTAGAACATGCGATGATTGCCATGGTGTAAATACTGCCACCATAGCTGATCTCAAGCTACCAACTCAATGTCTCTGAGTGCAGATTTTAGAAGAGATAATGCACAATTGGCTATAGAGAAGCAGGACACGCAGCTTTATAGCACACCCCAGGCAGCAGCTTTATTGACATTTACTCATTTAATAACCATTATAACCTGATGAAGTAGAAGAAGAAACACGCGATTTAAAATAAGGACAATTGGGGCTGAGTCTTGGTCTGGCTCCTTATTGGCCAGGTGAACTCAGGCAAGTTCATTCTCTCTGATCCTGAGTCTTTGGAAATAATGTATTTAACTCTTGCTTTTTAATTACCTCCTTTTGAATGTTTTCTACTTCTTAGCATGTTTTAAATTAATTATGGGGTAAGTCATGTTGATAGTATGTACCCTCGATAGGTTGTAATGAACATGGCACTTTACCCCAATCTAATTATGAGAAAAACATTGGACAAATCCAAATAGAACATGCAATACCAGTTCTCCTTAAAACGGTCAAGGTAACCAAAAACAAGGACAGCCTGAGAGACTGTTGCAGTCAAGAGGAACCCAAGAAGACATAATTACCTGATGTAATGTGTTATCCTTGATGGGATACTGGAACAGAAAAAGCATACTAGATAAAAACTAAGGATATCTGAATAAAGTATGGACTTCAGTTAACAATAATGTATCAATGTATCAATCAGATTCATTAATAATATCGAATATACCATACTAATGATATTAATAACTAATGTTAATAATTATTAATAAAATAGTAATAAGGGGAAAGTAAGTGCAAAGTATATGGGAACTCTTTGTGCTGTCTTTGCAAACCTGAAACTTCTAAAGCATAAAAACAAGAACAGGAGAACCAAGTGTAAAATTTCTCCTATGTGATAGTTGAAAACAAATATTCTATGCTATCATCACTGTCCTCTTCTGTAGGATGAAAATTCCCCTTTTGTTGAACCATTCTTTTCATGATACAACTTGAAAATTTAGTCTGTGTCTAGGAGTTTCTGATCATTTCCTGAATAAGCATCGCTCTTCCATGCTTTTTTTAGTTTTGACTATGCAGTTCTCTGGAGATTGTCCTTCCTTGGGACCCCCCTTTCTGGTTAATCCCTATTCTCTTTCAAGAGCCACTAAAATAGCACCTCCTCCCTTGCAACACACCAAATCTAATAACCTTGCCTTTCTTGTCCGCCATGCCAAATGACTTTCTTCTCTGTACTCATGGCATTTGTTCATAGCTGTTATTTCATCATGCTCTGCTGTAATATTTTTCTCATCTCTGTCTCTTGTTATGCTGTGAGTAGAGGCTGTTCTGTATGCTGAAAACCTAGAAAAGCACAGACACATAGAAGGAGATACCAGTCGATGAAGTTGGTTCTACGTGGAATAGCTTTTCCTTCTAATCCATTTTGGTCAGTTCTCCTGCATCTCTCTTATTTCAGGTGTTCCCATCCTCATTCTACTTATCCAATTCCTATCTACCTTTCATGTTTCCATTTACAGGACATACTCCTCTCTCTCTGAACCTGTTTCCTTTATAGTTAGCAAGACACGATTAATTCACCTCTCCTTGTTTTAATGTACTTTTAGTTTGTCTGAGCTAAAGACCTGTGTCTTATGCTATGCTTGTGTTCCTCACAGGTCACCCTATTAGGCTAATGAATTGGCTCATTAATATGTGCTGATCGTTTGGTTTTCTGATTATCCTATTCTTCACTGAATGCCCTTCCTCTGAATTCTGGAAACTTTAATTCTGTACCCATACTTAGCATGTGATTGTATAGTTGCTGTTCTGTTTTTGCTTTGATACATATCCATTTTGTCTGCCTAGCAACACTGTAAGCATTTTTAGAGCATAATTGATTTTCCCAGATACTTAATGAATAGTGGACTTCTAGACTCATACCAACTGAGGACCTGATAAAATATTGAATCTGAATCCACACTCTGTGAATGAAATTGGGAAGTTTCAAACTCTGCATTTTCTTTTTTTTTTTTTTTAATTTTTTTTTTTAACGTTTATTTATTTTTTTGGGACAGAGAGAGACAGAGCATGAACGGGGGAGGGGCAGAGAGAGAGGGAGACACAGGATCAGAAACAGGCTCCAGGCTCTGAGCCATCAGCCCAGAGCCCGACGCGGGGCTCAAACTCACGGACCGCGAGATCGTGACCTGGCTGAAGTCGGACGCTTAACCGACTGCGCCACCCAGGCGCCCCAAACTCTGCATTTTCTAGATTAACTTTTCCTGAATTATCTCATGGCATAGGAATCGTCTGTTACCAATTGATTGCAGAAGCACTTACAATGCAATAATAATTTGAGCCCGGTGGCTAACTGAGGCTAATTCTTAAGAGGGAGTGTGCTTTAAAAGGGTGTAGTTTCTTTTGTTCAGTGTTGCTCACTCTTAATCCATTTGCACTAGGGAAACCACAATTACCATAAATGTAAAGTGTAGAAGTATATTTTTAATGTAGTTTAGTCTAAAAATATTCACGGGCTACTACCTTGTCTTTCTCCATCTGTAACTATTTTATACATCCTACACTGCATTTGAAAGTTAGAAGTTCTTATATACTTTATTAATGAAAATAGAAATATAGATGTCTAAGAAAGGATTTCTTTTCATTCTATCTTTTGTCTATTTGTTTTATGACACAACTAATAATATTAAAGATTTACCCAATTTTGCCATTTCTTTTAACTGAAATTCACTAAGAGGTTTGCAGAATTTATTTATTTAAAATTTTTTTTTTGTTTATTTATTTATTTTTGGCAGAGAGAAAGAGAGAGAGCGCATAAGCGGGGGAGAGGCAGAGAGAGAGGGAGACACAGAATCCGAAGCAGGCTCCAGGCTCTGAGCTGTCAGTACAGAGCCTGATGCGGGGTTTGAACTCACGGACTGTGAGATCATGACCTGAGCTGAAGTCAGACGCTCAACCGACTGAGCCACCCAGGCGCCCCAAGGTTTGCAGGATTTAGACATCTGAATTGTATGCTGAGATCATAGAGCACCTAACATCCAATTCTAGAAATTATGATTGTGAAAAAAACTTCTTGTCTTACAGCCTTGAATTTTCTGTTTTTCACTAATTTACTACTCAAATCAGTAAGCCAGATCTATGGGCTTAATGGGCAAAACATCTTGATTTGATTATATCCAAGGTCAATGGTGCAACCTTGGGCACATCCTTTTTCTCTTAGTTTTCTTATCTGGAAATGGAGGACTAAGTGAGATAATGTATATGAAAGGGTTTCATCAACTCTAATACAATATTTTAATACTTTTAAGAAAATACTCTAAATTATAAAATGTGAAGGAAAAAAAAGTAAAACCTAAACAACTAATAACCTTAAGAGCTCTGTTTTTCATGGTCTTTAGTATCAGGGACCTAGAAAATGAATTTAACAAGGCTTCCTGTTCTTTTTGGTAAAAGCAATGTTACATTCAATCAAACTTTCCCAGGTTGGTCTGGACACTTATAAGGTGTGCAGCTCAGAGGAATTATTCCACGTTGACTTATAGTGTTTTTCTTAATCACCTGTGAGATACACATGTTTTTATTGTGCTTCCTTTTGTTTTAGCCATGCAGAGTGCTTTGACCATGTTGAAAATCTTTGAGTTCTCTCTCTTTTTGTGCCACTGTTTATTGCCCTGTTGACATGGAATACCTTTTTCTGGTTCCATTTTTACTGATACATTCCTACACCCCTTTTAAGACTTATTTCAAATGTCATGTTTCTGGAAAGATCTCCCTGCCCCTTCTGCTCTGAGTTGGTTAGTTATGACCCCTTTGTGCCCCACTAGACAGTGAGCTTATTGTAGCCCTGTCACTTTTCACTTTTCTTTGGGCAAATCCTGATCTAGTGCATGGTACATAATGGGCACTGAGTACAGCTAGTTGCATCGATCATCCTACCCTCTTTTTGTCTTTTTCATGTCTTGTCTCTTTTTCTTACCCCTGGTCTTTTCAACTCTTATTATTTTGTAATGTTTTTGTCAAGCATGTTATTTTTAAACTTATAAACTTGGGTATTGTCTATTAATTTTTTTTTTTACCATTACTCCTGTCTTTAATTTTGTGTCACAGAATTTAAAAACCCTGATACATTGTTCTGACACACGAGATGTATGCAATTATTTCATTTAAGAAAGACTAGAATTGTAGAATGTTCTACATTCCATTTTTTAAGTAGCATGACTCAACTATTCCATCAAGGTGTGTTCATTTTCTAGTATCTGTTTTCAGTACGACAGGTAAATAGGGCATTTTCCAGGCTTTCCATGAGCCAATGTAAGTTGCAGCCTGCTTCTCCTCTGTGACTTGGTTCACCCAATGATTGTCTTCCTAGACTTAGGTTCTCTTCCTCTTTCTCACTCTCTCTCTATAATATATAATGTATGATATACTATATAAACTTACATTTAGGTATTGAAATTATACATATATAAGAATATATAACATTTTACAACATCAGAGAAATTAGAACAATGCAAAACCTAAATATTCCTCTCAAGCCCAGAAAATAGAAACTCACCAGAAATTATTCCCTGATTCCACTTCCTGGGCCGGCCCCATATTGTGTCTTCAGGTGTTCATGGTGTGAATCTATATACCTTCCTCTCCAGTAAGAGCAATATCCATCCTCCTCCCTTGACCAGAATAGTCCACGGGATAGAGTGGTATAGCAACACACGCTCTAGAAGTCAAATCATTTGGTGTAAAATAACAAACACTGACAGGGCTTAAGCAAAGCATACCATACTCGTGCTTTCTTTTCAGAATAGTAGTAAAAAAGCAACAGTTAGCCTAACAGTCTAAGCTAAGCTGAAGTAACTCTGAGCTTTTTCACTGCGCCTGAGACCTCTGACCTGTTTTAGGAGGCACGCAGTGCACCCATGCACATCTTTGAAGTATGGGCAGAAAGTGTCAGAAACATTTTAGTTCCAATTCATATAGGGCGACTTTTACCAAAAGACAGCATGGTTTACAAAATGTTTCTCTATCCACGCAGGGGAACATTGTTTTGTTTGATCACGCAGAGCAGTTTCTGCTTTCCATTCCCATCTTTCGAATTATCTTCCAGTGTGTAAGAAATAGCAGCAGTTCATAACCACCCTTGTAAAGACCAGCAGTCTAATTCCTCATCTTCACTTAGACCCATGAAGCAACAGAGGACCACTGAGATGACAGTCCGGTCAATTAACCTTAGATAACGACAAATTCTTAGAGGTGCTTCATGAAATACTATACAGGATCTGATCAAGAGACATTTATTTTTGTTATATCCAAAACAAGCTGCAGGAACCTTGGTGAATGGCTTTTATTTTCAGTTCAATAACACATACATTAGAAATGGTTCCTTGGGGAGCGTGGGTGGCTCAGTCCACTAAACATCCGACTCTGGTTCAGATCATGATCTCACGGTTCGTGGGTTCGAGCCCCATATCGGGCTCTGTGCTGACAGTGTAGAGCCTGGAGCCTGCTTCGAATTCTGTATCTCCCTCTCTCTCTGCCCTTCCCCCACTTGTACTCTGTCTCTCTCTCTCTCTTAAAAAATAAACATTAAAAAAAGTTAAAAAAAAAAGAAATGATTTCTTTGACTATGTGTCACATTTTCTATAGAAATTACAACATTTACATTGCAATCTAGCCAACAAATCAATTTATAAAACTCTAGGTGACTTTTATGGATGTTGTTTCAGAAAATACCAAGTTTCTCAGGGAATATTCGCATTTCAAAGGATTAACAAGGCAAAACTATTTTGTACTGTCATCAGATTCAGTTACAAATATAAAAAAGGCTAAAAACTAAAAATATAACAATCTTCTTATCTCAAAGAAGCAGCTCCATTGAAAAGAGTTTTAATTATTAACTTGTTTGGTTTACTTCAAACGCGCTAGTATCCTTATAGTTCCAAATATGTGCTAATATATTAAAAGCGTACATATATCATGAAAAAAATGCAATGGCTTAGCAGTTCTGAAAAGAGCTTGACATCATGATCAGACAAATGATTCGGATTAAAATGATAACGTCATATTTATCAAAATAGGATTTTTAACAAAATGTCAATATTCAATCCTGGCTAGGATGTTTATTGTTTGTGTTCACGTCAGTCAGAATGTGCATCAGTGCTCTGCTTTGGGGATGTAGGTTGACTTTATATACCAAGAGCCATTAAATCTCATTATCTTTTGACCTAGAATGTCTATGTGTAGGACTCTATCTCAAGAAATGATCCTAAATCCAGAAAAGGCTTTAGCTTTCAGGATGGTTTTTGTAATAAGAAAAAAAATTTGGAGCAACTTAAATTCTCAATCTTAGAGAGTGGTTAAAGCAATTGTAATGTGATTATTTGAAGGAATTTAATACAGTCATTGACATATCTATATAGGACTTGTCACAATATGGGACAAATGTTTGTTTTATTAAATTATTAAAGGGAAAATGTATTCTACAAAGTTAAATTAAAGCACAATGTAACAATGTTTAAAATTCTATACACAGAAACTAGATTGGAAGATATGCAATGGAAGATTACATTTAGATCATGGGTGAAGGTCTCCTCCCTAATTCTCTATCTTAACAAAGTTTAGGTAGTGATTATACATATTCTTACCCATAAAAATCAACATTTAATAACATTATTTTTAATATTTAAGATAAATAATTGACAGTAAGATTCCGTGTATCATAGAAAAAAAAACAACACACTTTTCAAACATTTGACTTTGAAGACCAACAACAACAACAACAACAACAACAAAAAAAAATTGGAGGAGATTTCAGGAAGTGAATAAAAGTGTAAAATATTCATTATGTTCATTTCGCCAAGATTTTAATCCTAACTACATCATATGAAGTACTTTAATTTTCAAAATGTGTAATAGATTTTAAGCTCCATGAGGGCAGAGGTCATGTTTTCTTCAGCTTTCTATCATAAGTATCATGGATAGTGCTGAGAGTACAGAAGCTGTTAATAAATGATTTGATGCATAATAGGTATTATTGAAATGACAATAAAGAAAAGGTCAGTTTGGTGGAAATTTTCTGATTTGCCTGCTTATCTACAATATTTCTTGTTCTGTCAATAGCCCACAGTTGTTTTGGGCAAGGGCTTCTCCACCACTTTTTGCCTACGTGGTCTGGCTTGATCCTTGATGTTCAACTCATGGATTTAACCAGTGGAACTGTGTTTTGCTCAAACTATTGGAAGCAAGACACGCTTTTTTAAGTATGAATTACTAAACTGATAGAAAATAATCTTAGAGCTTCTGGTGGCCATCTTTGGCTCCACTTTAAGGAAATTGAATGACAATAAAACCAACACAAAGAAAGAGCTAAGAGATGGACACCAATAGCTTGGTGAGATCCTTTGATCATTTGGTTTGAGCTATGCCTGAATCCAAGCTATACCTGGACTTTCCAATTACATGACCTAACAAATCCCTTGTCCACAACTATTTTGTTTTATTTTGTTTCTCTTAAGCCAGTTTGGGTTATGTGTGAGTGCTGAATAGAGTTCTAAATTAAACAGAGACTTTATGCTGACATTTCTTATCATAGGTTTGCCAACAGTTTTGAGAATAATGAGAAGTAGTAATTTTTAATGAAAATTGATCCTTATTCTATGCCAGCAGCCTGAAGAAATCATTGCCAATAGTTATCAGTACTTATGAATTACTTCTAGTTTTCAAGAACCTTTTACCCAGATAAAAGTTTCTGAATCCAAAGGAATTTAAGGGGCTTTCTACTGCAGTACATTGAACTCATGAACCCAATGTGTTCTCTATAGCCAAGATTTCTTTTTCCTTTGTTCATACACTTCTACCCTCCCATTTTAAGATCACATACCCTCATTTACCCCTGTTTTTCTGTCATCTTTGGTCATGTATATTTAACACAAAGTGCCTTGTTATGGGCTCATCAGTGTATACAGATTCCTACCAGTTCAGAGTCTTTTGAAAGAAAATTGGGTCCTCTGACAGAGATAATAATTCTGTCAATAAGTGGTTATTCTGAAGCTTTGAATTTATTCATAAACAACACTTTCCACAAGTTGGCTGTGTATAAACACTTCTTAGGAAATTTGTCACTGTATTTCCATGAGACACAATCTTGAAAATTTAATAGAAGACCTATTTTCTCAACATGCCTTCCATAAGTTAAAAATTAAAGACTTATAAGGGCCATGTGAGTCCTTAGATTTAAATCTTTCTCTGTAGGGCCATAAATCTGTGGTAGAAAACAGATTATGCAATGCTTACATATTTAATTTTTTTCTTCTATAGGACTCTGCATTTAGAATGTAATCATTCTCTATTCTTTTTTTTTTTTTTTAAGTTTATTTATTTATTTTGAGAGAGAGCAAGAGCAGGGAAGGGGCAGAGGGAAGGAGAGACAATCCCAAGCAGGCTTGCTTTGCACTGTCAGAACAGAGCCCAATGCGGGGCTAGAACTCACGAACCGGAAACCAAGAGTCCGACCCTTAACCTAGTGAGCCACCTAGGCGTCCCTCATTGTCTGTTCTTAATTTCTAAGTTTCTAAGACATTTAATATTTGCCGTGGTGCCTCCTTTTACCCTATATTTTGAACTAGAAAGAAAACATTTGTGCTTTCCTCCACAAAGTTGTGCCTTTTAAAAATTTTAATAAGATGCCTGTCTTCCTTTTTCTTTTTTTTTTTTTTCTGTATATGGTGCTTATCTTTTAGCAGAGGTGAGACCCCCATATTGGACCCTTAAATATTTGTTCCATGAATACATCTGTTTGTATATCTTTAGATAGCTTTTACATAAGAGACCTTGTATTTGCAATAAGTTTGTGTTTGTTTTACTTGAAGTGCAATCTCTTTAACTTTTTATTGCATACATAGGCAATTATATGGTATAAAATATTAGTGCTTGCTATGAGCCAAACACTGTTCAAAGTGCTTTCTGTGTATAATCACATTTATCCTCATAATAATCTATAGATTAGCAGCTATTATTACCCCCATTTTATAGATGAAGAGTCTGAGGCACAGAAGAGTTAAGTAACTCGCTTAATGGTATATTGCTAGTAAGTAGTAAAGACAGGGGTTGAACCCAGGCATTCTAGCTGCAGAGTCTAAACTCCTAATCTGCAAAATCTGAGCTTTTAACCACTGTTCTATGCTATCAGTCATTCAGTTATGCTGGTAATTTAGGCATAGATTAAAACAAAATACAACAAACACACACATAAAAATGAAAATAAAATAGAGCTCTTTCTAAAAAATATATATTATAAATATGTTTAAGTATACATGCATTTAAATATACACTTAGATAATCATGCCCAAACATACACAGAAAGAATTACCTTTGGATCTACACATATACTTTTTTATTCCTATTTCTATATTTCTATTCTTTTCTCCCAAAGTATCAAATATTAACATATCCAATTAAAGTGATTTTATTTTCTCAGAGCCAAATTCCAATGCAGACACAAAATATATGTATCAGTAGCTATACCTTTGGCCATAAAATACTACAAGATATCTCTCAGTTCTTCTTCCATGGTCTTTTATTTCCCAAATATTCCCAACCTCCAATTTCAAAGAAGCGGTTATATTATTATTCCCACGTTTATATGCAAGAAGGAATTGCTCCCACTGTGAAATAATGAAAAGAAAATCTTTCATACTTTCTTTCTCATCATCATGGGTATTGGGTTGTGCCTTTACTTTTCAGTTGAACACGAGGTAGAAATGTCAGTAGCAGGAGCAAGGGGAGTAATTTCACTTATAAGAATTTATAACATAAATGCATTACATAAATGCAAACAAGCATTTCCCTTGACTATAGGATGGCTGTCCAAAAAAGAGGCCAGGGGAGCACCTGGGTGGCTCAGTTGGTTAAGCATCTGACTTCGGCTCAGGTCATGATCTCATGGTCCGTGCATTTGCGCCCCATGTCAGGCTCTGTGCTCACAGCTGAGCCTGGAGCCTGCTTTAGATTCTGTACCTCCATCTCTCTCTGCCCCTCCCCTGTTCACGCTCCGTGTCTTTCTCTCTCAAAAATAAATAAACATTAAAAAAAAAAAAAAAAAAGAAGAGGCCAGGTGCCCACAGTATTCCAGAATAATGGGCTGCCATTAAGAAGCATAGATTATAACTGCTTCTGAATACATTTTACTAGTTCCAACCTGACTTATTGTTGAGCAAGGCTGAACTCTTACTTGCCTGATCATCACTTTCTGTTCCTTTTCAACATATGTGTATATACTTATCATCGAAATAGCAGGAGAGAGTGAAAAAGTGGCCTTTTGGAGGCAGTCAGGCTTGGGTTCCAATGTTAACTTCTTCTTCATTGGGTCAGTGGGCAAAGGATGATCACATACTTTTTCATGGATTTATCATTTGAAAGGAGCCCTCACTGGGCTGTTTGAGAGGATTCACCGAAATGCCTGCCACATCCTGATTTTTAGCAGTGGCTCAGGAAGTATGAATTTTAGTTCCTTCTCTATACCCTATATTAAACAATTACCATTTGAAAATATTTACCTTCCTTTCCTAACTTCCATCACTGCTGATGGGTGCAGTCAATACTGAACTCACTGAGTTGTGATAGGAGAAATGATGCTGCAGTTCTCCTTGCAAGGGTTATTAGTTTTCAAAAGACTATACTCGATGGGGGTGCCTTGGTGGTTCCGTGGGTTAAGCAATCTGACTCTTGATTTCAGCTCAGGTCACAATCTGACGGTTCGCGAGTTTGAGCCCTATGTTGGGTTCTGCACCGATGACGCAGAGCCTGCTTGGGATTTTCTCTCTGCCCCTCTCTCTCAAAATGAATAAAGTTAAAAAGAAAAAAGGAAAACAAACAAACAAACAAACAAAAACTAACCTCAGTGGAATATAGTACTTTTGGGCTAGGATATCTTGCATGTAATGTGTAAGTAATTCGGGTGAACGGAGTGATTTTAAAGAGAGTTGGTCCCAGATCGTAGTTGCTCTCAAATAGTGATAGTCAAGGAAGAAAATAGATTGCCTCGCGATGAGTAACAAAAAAAGAATGCAATAAAAAAATTATCTGCCAGCTATTTCCTTATTCTCTAACTTTTATGAGGTCTATGTACACTCTGCTAAATTCTTGGTGACACCTCGAAGACCAAACCACAGTGGACAGACGATGACGGGGGTAAACACAGAGAAGTTGCTGCTGTGACCGGAGCGCCAGATCTCCTGCAGAACTGTGGTGCTGTCTGAGGCAGACAACACCTAAACGCTGAGATAGGGAGATAAGTTCTGATGGCTGTGATTACACATGCATATGTCCCCTGATTTGCCAAAACGGCAGCTGAGGAGGCATCACTTCCATGTATGGAGTTTGTGCACCATTTGTGTTTGTACCTAGGGGCAAGACAGGTTAATAAGGCCAAGAAGAAGGAGGGGAGGACGTGGGAGTGGGTAATAACCGGGGAGCATCAACCTGGGGGGAAAAGGAGGAGGTTTGAGGATGGAGGGTGTTCCCTCTTGCTTCTGCCTATGTGTCAAGTGGCAGGAGAAATTTTGAAAGCTGTGAGGAGGAGCTAGTGACCGGGCTTTGGGGTGTTTTGTACCCCACCCTCCCCACTTGTAGGAAAACCTCTTTACATTCAGAAGTAATTGAATTGGAAGGAGGAAGACTGACCTGGGAATAGGAGGAAAGCAATTCTCCCGCGGCTCCATCTCCTGTCTCTTATCACTGGCCTCCTGACTCTCTTCCAAACCAAGCTCGGCTGCATCAAGGTGGCAGCAGAAACACCCCACACAATTGCCAGCCATTGGGAATCTGCTTAAGCCACCCTGTGCATCCCAAGCTGCCCTATTATCCAGCCACCATCCCTGACCATTGGGACCACTTCTGATGGCTGTGGCCTCTGCTGCCCCAGGGAGCATCTTCCGTAAGCAGCTCCTTTTCTGTCTCCTGGTGAGTAACAACCAAAGGATCAAGGAATTCATGCATGTTACTACGCGCTTCCTCCCTCTAGTTTGGGCTTGAAAGGGAGCAGGGGTGGCAGTGGAAGGCCCAGAAGATAGACTGAGAAAACAAAAACAGATCTGAGAAAAACCCAAGCAAGAGCTGAGATACATGTGACCCGGGATAGCAGGTGTTTTGTTTATTCTTCGCATGCCCACTGCCAGCATGTTGAAGTTTTTCAAGGGAATCCCTGTTCAATCTTGCTGTGGTGTTTTCCTAAGGAACATTGGAGTGAATTCATTCCTTGGGCATTTGTCCCAGAAGGTTCTGAGGTTTCCTCTCACTACCAGTCATTAAATGCGCTGTAGTTGTTTGTCACGCTTAGTTCCACTGAGCTGCAAGAGGAGGAGAAGGAAGTCTGGGTGGGGATGTGTATTATCCAGGACTTTCATTTTACCCACCCGAAGCTAAGAGAAGTGCAGAACTCCCAGTTCAAGCAAGGGGTTTAACTTGAGAAAAACAATAAAGAAAAATGTGACAGCCATTGAAAACAATCCATGACCTTGGCTTCCACTTGGGTTTTCATAGCTTCATAAGTGTGTACTCAGGTGCTATTTTTCTTTGGCGGGGATGAGGGAGAGGAGACTTGTCCCATATCTCTATCTGGCATTTCTGAGCTGTGCATTTTCTTTCTTTCTCTCTCTCTCCATTTTAGTTTCAGAATTTAAAGATTTTACTGTATGGGGATAAACATTTTCTCCATATAAATATATGATGCAGGGTTGATGGTCAGATTCTCATTCTGTAACTGCCTGGGGGAGACAATAACAACAACGTCAGAGACCACCTTGAGTTAGCAGTAGGTAAAATGTGGTGAAAGATTTTTGAGGGACTCGTCCAGTTTTCTTTTGCTTCTGGTCTCTTCTGTGTCCAGTATCCTTTGGATCATCCCTTGCCCATCCATCCCTAACCCCCATAATAATTAAAAGGTGTCTGACCCCAGCTCCCTGTAAATCATTAAGCTGTTAATTTAAGTTGAAGACTGGAGTAGTACTTCCGGTGACCTCCACTGGCTTTGCCTACAGAGGCAGAAGCAAACAAGTGGGGATCGTAGGGCAGGTAGGAAAGAAGATGGTTGTGGGAGTAGGGATGTGGCTATATCCTATGAGAATAATGTATGTGTATATATAGGCTAGACATGTGTATACATACAAACACGTGCATATACAGATACAGACGTGTGCACACACACACACACACACACATATATATATATTTTGTCAATTACAAAATAGTCTTTCTACATCATATATTGAGATCGTTACTAATAGAATTCTTTATGTTCTGAAAGTTCTTGAGATATAAATGTAGTTTATTCCTTGGCATTAGGGATGAGTATATTAAAAAGTCAAATAAATAAGAATGTCTTATGTTTAAATACCTACCTTGTGCTAGACACTGAGTTTGTAACAGAGAACAAGGCAGGTGTGTTTTTTCCCCTTAAGTAACTTGCAAGCTCTTGGAAGAGAGGCCTGGAAACAGAAAGATCATTAGGTGACTATATGATCAGCCTGCTGCTACATTCCAGGAAGGAAAATGTGTGGAGTTGTAAAAACATTACAGGGAAGCTAAAAAAATAATAATAATATAATTAATTCATTAATTAAACTGAGTACAAATGTAACTTTTTAAATTCCAGTGTTTGGTATTATTTGCCTAACAGTGTTTTTGTAAAACTACAAACTATTTAAATAGGCTGATGCAGTATATCCAAGTATGGATAATAATGCCCTCTTTCGCTCCCAAATAATAGGTCCCATAACTAGAAATATGTCCTCAGAAAAAAATCATAATAAAATTGACCTGTTCCTGGGAAATCTAGCCCTGCTATATCTTGTATTTAAACAATCAAAAAGCAGTCATAGTGGTAAACAGGAGAGAAGGCAAATAAATACAGAATGTGAAGAGAAAGAAGCAAACTGTATTTTGAACCTGACAATACTTTTAAACTAGTAACTTTTTCCCCCAAGTGGTCTGTCTTTTTTCCTTTGACTATCTAGCTGTTTAAAACAATAGTTGTGTCTTGAATTTAATTACAGATCTTTACCCTGTTGAAGGCTACTCTCTATATTTTGAATTATATTTCTTTTTAGACTAGTTTTTTGGTTTGAGAACATTTAAACTTTGATGTTTATGCCAAGCCAGTCCCAGGAGCCACCTGAGATGAGTGAATATTTGTGGGTGGTGTTCTTTACAAGGTTAAAAAAAATCCTCCAATGGTTTCTAGCCTTAATCAACTACAATCTCGAATTGTGTGGGGTTGTGGAAATAATTTGTGTATAAATATTGGATCATTAAATTCTCAAGTTAAGTGCTTTCTTCACGCTAAGAAGTCACAGTAACATTTATAATTGGTCTTAGAGATGATAACCTTTATATAAAATCAATGGTTTGTAAGCCATTTCTTACAAATGACACAATATGATTTGGGTTCTAAGAACTCCTATTCACTCTAATTTTTCATTGATACTGAATGACTATGGTGCCCCTAAAGCCATTTCCTTTGCTCTTCCCTTTTAAAATGAATATGAAAAATGCTGAAGGACTAGAAGATAAATTTGTTTCTGAAGTTGACACGATTTTTATCAATAAGATGAAACTGTAACGTGAAAGTTTGTGATCAAATATAATTCCTGATTTTTTTTTCCTTTTTTCTTTTTTGAGGTTTTAATATTATCTTGTGATGCTTGTCAGAAAATTTCTCTTCAAGTTCCTTCTCATCTTCAGGCTGAAACACTTGTAGGCAAAGGTGAGAAACAGTATTAAAACAGTATTATAGTTTTCACTGCTATATCGAGCTTCAGGGTGCTCTAGTAAACTTTGGGATAAAGCCATGTAGTAGCTACTTGGCATTAAAATTCGACCTAAAATGAAAGATGGACTACTCTGTTTTGGTAGTGGTTAGAAACAATTAAAGTACCAAGTTAGTTGTATACTTTTCTTGCCAGAGAGTTAGCAAACATCAAAGCTCTAAATTGGCTTAGTTCAAATGAATAAAGGCACCAAAACCAGAAGCATATCTTAATCCGTATCAGCTAATCTGCTGCCAAAATTCCAAAGCCAGTTGTTCTTTAATTGATTAGATATAAAACAAATGTGTCAAATTTAAATGCCCCCACATCATATTTGTGCTTAAGGTTGATTATAATGAACAAATATTCACCAAGAATTTGTGATCTATGACACAGAATAGCTTGTGAAAGTCAAAATTGCAACAAATCTTACTCTCAGAGCCGTCCCTAAAACGTAGGTTGGTTGGTCCGAGTCCAAGGCTCACATTCCTTCCATCAAGGTTTTTCATTGGCCTTAAGTTTACGTCTTCAGTACAGCAGTGGTATCCTTTCCAAGACAGACATCGTTTGCCCAGTGCTTTGAAGTTTTAAATTAATCCACTGCCTTATACCTTCTAAAAACACTTAGAAAGATAAACAATCTATATTTTATAGACATATAGCAAATATGCTAAATATGTTAAATATGAATCTGTAAAGGAAATATTTTGATAACAACCACAATATATACTAAGTATTACTTAAGTATAGACTAGTTTTCTTACTTTTTGCAAGACAGTTTTAACTACCAAAGATTATTGCAAACAAGCTCCAAATTTACTGATATCATACAGTTATACTACATATAAAATGATAAATTTGTGTATATATATATATCTGTTATATATATATACACAAATTTATATATATGTGTATATGTATACACACACACACACACACACACATATATATATATATGTACAAACCCATAAATAAGAGTTCAAGTGGAAACAGTAAATCCAGGGACACTAAGAAAATATTTTATATCTATTCACAAATTAATTTATGATGAAAATACTAGAAACCATGACTCCATTTATTTAATTATTTAATTTCCATGGCCCCTAAATTTTATAATAGTAGGTACTCAATAAATTCCAAGGGTAACCTCCCTCTTGCTGCTTCTCAAGCACTCACAGTTGCCAGTCCTGTAAAACTTGTTCTATTCCTGTTTTATTTTACAAATTACTGTGAATTTCTTCCCTGCAGTGAATCCAAAAGAATGCTTCCAGTCAGCCAGCCTAATTCTGTCAAGTGATCCCGACTTCAGAATTCTAGAAGATGGCTCCATCTACACAACACATGACCTCATTTTGTCTTCTGCAAGGAAAAGCTTTTACATTTCTCTTTCAGATGACCAGAGACAGGAACAGAAAGAGATAGAAATTGTACTGGATGTGAGAGGAAAGAAGGTATATAGGTCAAGACTTAAGTGTAATACTCTGCTTTATGAGAACTCTTCATTTCATAGATTTCCTTCCACGTTAAAATCATTGTTCCTGAATGCTCGCTTGTTTGTTTATTCTACTTCCAATTAACTTATGTAAAGACTAGACAGTTTTAAGGCGTGGGAGAGCTATTTGCAAAATGGTGTAAGAATGAACAGCTCTGGGGCCGGGGAGCAAACTCAGAATATCATAGGTTTCAGATAGTGGTTTGAGGTGTGGCTAAAAGCACAACCAACCTGAAGAACAGGCAAGGGTGGGTCTAAAACTCAGTGGAAATGGATTCAGGTTGGAGGTGTGGCACTCTACCCTGAGTGGCTTTCTCCCAAGTGACTATGGGTTTCAGTCTCTTTAAAGAGATTCTCTAAAGCTTACTCCCAATTTAATAGACAATTCCACCGGTCAGTTTCCTCAGAGAATGAAGTATAGCCAGTCCACAAGATTGGTTTGAATGTTCTGGCTCTAGGCTCATTTTCCTGATGTGAGTAATAGTGATCAAAGAGTGGGAAGGGAGAGGTTACTGAAATTCACATAGGTCTCACTTTAACCAAATTCTGCCCAATGAATCGGTTTTATGAAATAATTTATTAATAAGTGATTTGATTTATGGGAGACCCCCCTCTAGTTAAATTCCTTTGGATTATAAGAATTCTTCACCAAATTTAGAATATGCTTACATATTAATATGCATTACATATATTACAAATTTAGGAAAAGGCTTGTAAAACATTATTTCTTATTAGAGAGTTTTCACATTACATAAAATAAAATATACTTGAACAAATGCTGACCTCTGTCTCTGTATAGTTATACAAATGCTTCGCACCATAGTTAGTATTTTAAAAAATGTCGGTTGTACCACTCCTAACGGAATAAAACTAATTTTTAGCTTTTGTTAACAGATTACCTATTTTTAGGGGGTATATACTCCTCAAGATGTCATCTTTCATCCATGCCTTACAAAGTTCTGGTTGATTAACTCATTAAATCAGGTGAAACTGGTTCTTAAGCGTGTGTATGAATCTTAGTAATACAAAACAGAAATGGTGAGGGTATTACCTGTGATCTTGTTATGTACAACTCTTACTTATTTTCCTCATGTTAATGTACATGTGAAAATCACAGTTCCTGATGACAGGCAGTATTGTATTTCTTCATGTCTCATCACACGCAGGTTCCCAAGAAGAGACACACAAAAGACCCAGTTCTCAAGCGCAGCAAGAGGCGATGGGCCCCTATTCCCTGTTCACTGATGGAGAACTCCTTAGGTCCATTTCCACAACATGTTCAGCAGGTACATTTTACCTCGTTTGACTTTGTAGAGTGGAGGCTTTTTGCTTGTTTATTTTTAAAATTTTGCTTGTTTATTTTAAAATTCAATCCATTTGAATTGAATCAAGACTTTAAGATGTTTGTACTAATAAGGATCATCTATTCACCAGAACTAGAAAAGAATCAGTGTGTTTTGTCACTTTCCTCCAGAAATCATATTTAACATTCAGCGACAAGTTTCAGATACTGAGTTGTTGATGCTCTTGGGTCTATATCCAGATTCTCCTGAATAGTCTACCAGAATTTAGCATTCTTGGACAGAGGACATGCCTAGCAGATTTTGCATAATTCAACTGTCCCTTTCATTAATACTTATCCAGGGTGCCTAGCTGGCTCAGTGGGTAGGATATGCGACTCTTGATCTTTGGGTTGTGAGTTCAAGACCCACGTTGTGTGTAGAGATTACTTAAAAATAAAGTCTTTAAATAAATAAATAAATAAATAAATAAATAAATAAATAAATAAATAAAGTTATCCACACAGAAAAGACCAGTATTTTTGTTGATCAAAAAGGTGACATCACTGTCAGATAGCTGGAGTGTAAAAGTAGGTCAGGTTTGAAATTATGAATTAATTGTGGGAGGAAAGTTGCATTATTTCTATTTTTTTTAATCAGAAATGTTTCCATTCCAAATAACTCAACACACTGAAATTGTTCCTATACTTTATATACTAATAATAATTAAGTGAATAGGAATTGTAAAGGTATAGCTCCAAGATTTCCCATAAATATGCAGATCACTCAAAAGAATTTGGGATCCAATAGATGATTGAGTTTGTGGCTTTGCACGTTGCAGAAGATGAATAAGAATTTAGAAAAATATGGGAGATGATGAGAAAATAAGTAAGGGAAAGAAAGAGTAGGCGAATAGGAAAGAGAGGAAGTGCTAAAAATGGAAACATCACCACATATTAGGTTGAAGATGTTTATCATCGCATATTTGTTCTTTTCCTAAATTGTCACTTATTGTTACAGGTCCAATCTGATGCTGCACAGAACTACACCATCTTTTACTCCATAAGTGGACCAGGCGTGGACAAAGAGCCCTTCAATTTGTTCTACATAGATAAGGACACAGGAGATATCTTTTGTACGCGAAGCATAGACCGTGAGCAATATGAACAGTTTCCGGTAAGATTATTGGATTGTTTATTCAGAATTACCTTTCAAATAACTGTATTAATATTTTCAATGCTGCTTATTTGCATGTTAGAAGAATCAATTATTTGACTTAATATTTAAATATTATCAATATATAACATAAACTTCAAATTTCTATTAGTACCATTGATAAAGAAAGATAATGGATATCATAAGAGAAGAAAGGGGAGAAAATGTAATGATGAGCCATCCTGGGTGGCTCAGGATGTTAAGTGTTAGACTTTTGATTTCTGCTCAGGTCATGATCTCACAGTGAGTTTGAGCGTGGAGCCTGTTTGAGATTCTCTCTCTCTCCCTCTCTCTGCCCCGCCCCTTCTTGCTCACGCTTTCTCTCTCTCTCTCTCTCTCTCTCTCTCTCTCTCTCTGTCTCTCTTTCTCTAAATAAATAAATAAACTTAAAAATTTTTAATGTAATGACAGAATTTTATTTATTTTTTTTTTAATTTTTTTTAACGTTTATTTATTTTTGAGACAGAGAGAGACAGAGCATGAACGGGGGAGGGGCAGAGAGAGAGGGAGACACAGAATCGGAAGCAGGCTCCAGGCTCTGAGCCATCAGCCCAGAGCCCAACGCGGGGCTTGAACTCATGGACCGCGAGATCGTGACCTGAGCTGAAGTCGGAGGGTTAACCGACTGAGCCACCCAGGCGCCCCGTAATGACAGAATTTTAAATGAAAGGCTTTGATCTATAGAATCTTGGGACAATAGTAAATTCTGTTGAGTTTGAATTTCCCTATAATAGCATCGTTCAACTAGTCTCAACCCGACTGTACATTATAAATCACATGAGAACTTTCTAAACACTACTGATGCTCAGGTCATTTCCCAGAAATTCTGATTTAATTGTTCTGGGATGGGGCACAGGCAATTAAAAATTTGAAGTTACCCAGTGTAATTCTAAACGTATCCTAAGATTGACATTCACTGCTTTCACTTCTTGAATAATATTGTGCTTCTTCTCTTCTCTCTGACTATCCTCCAGCCATGAAAACCTATGATATTTATTTTCCTTCTTTGGTAATCCAGAATAAGTTTACCAATTCCTCTTAGTCTATCTAATTTGACCCAAAGGAAAATTTTAGCTCTTCTGAGAATTACATATTTTTTTTTCTCTTTCAAACTTCACATATTTCCTTATGTTCGGATGTCTAATCTGACATACAGGAGAAATTCAGAGTGAGTTTCAGGGAGATGATGAATTAAATTGTTTAAGCATTAGGATATGTGAATTATGAGTATAATGAAAGAACTCTTTGATAAAGGAGTACATAAAAGGGAAAATTATCTCATACTTGGGCAGTCCAGACAGTAACATCTTAGATATCTGGAACGTAAGTAGGAAGTGGTAGCTGCATAAAGGCAGCCGTGAAAGAAGTTAATGATTGGGGGTGGGGTAGGGTAGAGGGTGGACACCCTATCCTAAGGATGTCAAAGCACCGTATAAGGTGGTGAAATTTTTAGAACAATACTAACGGCCCACTTTAGGGATTTCATAATTAAATTAAATGACTGGATCAGAATGATGTATTTTCTTTATAATTTTATGCTCCACCCCAATTCTCTGAATAAACATATTTATTCATAATAATATCAAATCATTACTTTAAAAAAATAGCTTACATATGGGTGCTCGGCTCCTCATTCAGTGGAGCGTGCCATTCTTGACCTAGGGGTTGTGAGTTTGAGCCCCGCATTGGGTGTAGAGATTAGTTAAAAAGAAAATCTTAAAAAAATAGCTTGCATGGACTCTTACAGGAAAGGTGTGTTAAGCATTACTGCAAACATTTTGATCTATCTAGAAAACAAATAAATAACTGATAAATATATAGATACAGATGTGTGTATGTGTGTGCATGGGTGTAAACATGTAAATTCTCTGCCCCTTTTATAGCTTCTTCACAAGAAGAAAAGATCTAACATTAGTAGTCTCTCTTGAGGAGAAAAAAAAGGTGCATACTCTGTATGCTACAACATACATTTCATTTCTTATTCTGCTGATGACATTCTGCTTTTGGATTTTGGAATTTGAAGGTCTTCAGCTGCTTCCCACTGGATCATTGCCAGTAAAAAGGAGGAGAGAATAGTTTAACTTTAAAAATAAGTTACATTGGGATGCCTCGCTGGCTCAAGTTGGTAGAGCATGTGACTCTTGATCTCAGGGCTATGAGTTTGAGCCCCACATTGGGTGCAGAGATTACTTATAAAAAAGTTACTTTGCTATTTTTTAACATCCTTTAAAGGAGGAAGGAATAAAATAGTTTGGAGTTCATGCTTAAAGTGGCTTTTGGCTAATTTTTATTTCAGAATTACCAATATTTCTCTAGTTCCAATTAACATAGGATTGAATTGATATTAAGAAATATCACTTGCAAATTAGTAAGATTCATAAAAGAAAGTATAACAGATGTAAACATGATGCAAGTTCTGAAATCACTTGAGGCAATATCGAATGGAAGCCTTCTTTACCAACATAAAGGTGCAAATTAAAATAATATGTCTTTGCGGCACCTGGGTGGCTCAGTCAGTTGAGCATCCGACTGGCTCAGGTCATGATCTCATGGTTCTTGAGTTCCAGCCCCATGTCAGGCTCTGTGCTGACAGCTCAGAGCCTGTACCCTGCTTTGATTTCTATGTCTCCCTCTCTGACCCTCCCCGGCTCACACTCTGTGTCTCCCTCTCTCTCAAAAATAAACAAACATTAAATAATAATAATAATAATAATAATAATAATATGTCTTTGCTTTCCTATCAAATCAATTTCACTCATTGCTTTATATTGGAAAGCTTATTTCTCTGGAAATTAGTAGATCTTCAGTATCTGCCACTTTTTCTTTTAGCCTTGGAAGGGTCACAACCTTCAAGAATCTGTTTCCTTCTGTATTTTATGGGCTTCTAATAGTTCTCTTACCTACCTCAGAGCTGTTGCCATCATTAAACACCATAATATTGGTGATATCAATATATAAACTGTAAAGCTCTTTAAAAACAATTCTAGTGGCAGATCGAACAATACACATGCCATAGGATTTTGCCTTCAAAGTAGGATTTTGATGGGATTTCCCAACTTTTTGCATTTATATAACCTATATATAAATGTTATGTGTTAACCAGTTATTATTACTTGAAATAATTCAATTTTATTGATTATTGAGAACAAGTAACCATGAATCTAATTCAATACATATCCTTTTTGTGCTTCTGTTCTCTCACTTGCCACCTGTTATCATGTTTAATCTTGGCTTGTAAATATTTTTCTGGATGAGTCGCACCATTATTGCAGTTTGAGGAGTTTGTCTTAAACCATTAAATTCATCTTATCTTTCAGGGATGTGTATAAGGCCATTTTTTCCAAGTTTTTCAAAAAATAAGAAGAGGATTTTCTTCAATAATTCCAAGTTATATATGAAAGAAAGCAGTTATAAACACTTTTCTCTTTGAGTGTTGAGGATAATCTGTATCTTTTGTAAATACATAGGGGAAAATTGGGTTTCAGTGTAATCCCTTACCTATCCAACCAGAGCCTTATTATCTTGCAACATGTGTTTCTTTTCTAGACTCATAGGTCTACCCATTGTCTTTATATGTATGTTGCAAATCACATTCTGTACCCACTCAGCTTTGGTGGCACTGCTCTCTCCATAACTCTGCTCAGTCAACATTAGATATCTTTCATTACAAGGTCAAACTCAAGTCCCCACTTCTGTTGGCAACTATTTGCATCTTCTCAAAGATAAAGAAAATTTCAGCAAATTGCAGTGCAAAAGGGCTAAAAGAAATGAGATTCTCCAAGCTACAGAAGAATTCAAGGGAGAAACAATATATCAAAAACACACCTGAAATGTAAATAATACTCTTCTAATTCAGCTAAAAATGTGACTAATTTTAAAGTATAATATTCTATATTATACTTCTTTTAAACAATATTCATATACTTGAATATATATGATTATTGCTTTCAGTATAAAATAATGGGAACTAAACTGTAAAACCATTACTATTATTTTTTGGAACTGTTGCTTTAATGACTAAATAAGAAAGTATATAAATAATTTCTTTATTATTGGAGTATAAATGGATTCCCCTTGGGAGCGAGGCTATGCTTTAAAGTTTAGCTATATTCCTAATCTGGATCATCCTGTCTACAATAATGATTTCAGTTTTGATTTATTTTGGAGATACTTAACTCATCACTGGTAACAAAATAAAACCAGGTACCCAAAATAGTACCTGGGATTCTGTCTCGCTTTCTCTCTGCCCCTCCCCTGCTTATGTGTGTGGGCTCTCTTTGTCTTTCAAAATAAATAGATTAACAAAATTTTTTAAGGATTTAAAAAGCGATAATGGATGCCAGAGACACAGAAATGCCATAATCCCTAGAGCTTGGCAACTAATCAGGCTATTGAAAGACAGGGAGGAGTTAAATACCTGGAATTTTAATCCTGGTTCATTTTGGAAGATGGTCACAGCAGGACAATCAGGAAGAATTGATTGTTCCGAAGAACTGAATTAATACAGAATTTACCTTGGGCACATTTAGTTGGTACTGTCGGTGAGAAAATCTATTTAGTTCAATGACTATTTATTGAACAATTGTTATGCATAAAGCATATAAGAGGTAGAAAGAAATAAATTGGTGTTTACAAGGAGAACACATTAAATCCCAGCTTTGGGGTCAAGATAGATTATTATGAGATTGAGTTTGAAATATGTATATGATTTTATTGGCACTTTTAATACATAACAAATATATATTTATGATAGAAAAATGAGAAAGTACAGATAAGTAGAGAAAAGAATTCATAATTGGATCACTGAAGATAGTTGATATCTGTGTATACATCTCTGCAAATCTGTAAATAAATGAAATCCTGTTTTTTGTAGTCTTAAAAAAAACACCTGTCATTAGCATAAGTGGGGGAAATTTGTGTGCTCTAACAAGCAGAGGGCATGTGATTAATTCAGAGAGCAGAGTAGCCTCATTCTGGGGTGCATGGTACCTGGTGGGAGAATGTGAACACTACAAGAGTATCAAAGCCATAAGGTCATTGTCTGCACTGGTGTGTTTTCCATCGCTTAAGTTCTTAGTTACATATTCTTTTGTGGAGGACTTTTTAAACAACATGTCTTTCCCCATCCACTAGGCCTAATTTTGTGTATCGTTTGTCATTTGAGAAGGAGCTGATGGTGTTTGTCTACCTTTCAGCTATATGCCTATGCAACCACTGCAGACGGCTACGCGCCAGAGTACCCGCTCCCCTTGCTATTCAAAGTTGAAGATGATAACGATAATGCTCCATATTTTGAAAACAAAGTGACTATCTTTAGTGTGCCTGAAAATTGTCGAACTGGTAAGTTCCCTTCTTAGAAAAACACTAGATTTTTGCTTTGATTCAGCTCCTCAGTCATGCTTGAAACACAAGTATGCGAAACATTTAAAAATGCTTGAATGTCAGGGGTGCCTGGCTGGCTTAGATGGAAGAGTCTGCGACTTTTGATCTCAGGGTTGTGAGCTTGAGCCCCATGTGGGGTGTAGAGATTACTTAAATAAATAAATATTTTTTCTTAAAATGCTTGAATGTCAAGGGTATTCTACATGAAACTTTGTAGTCTTACAAGATCATATACTCTTCAGAGGCAAACCTTTTTGCCCTCATTTCTTCGTTGCTCATGTAGAAGGCAGCTGAATCCGCTATGAATATGAACGTGTGACAGACAAATGCTGTTTATGTTTTATGATTTGACCATGTACATAGGTGTCACAGATGCCTTTATAAAGCAATAAATAATTTGAATCTTTACAAAGTTTCAATAAATTTTCAAGGACCCAGAAATAGATCATCTCATGGAAATGTTTATCTGACTTATAAAAATAAATATATTGCTTTAGTTGGCAAATTTTTCAGACAAATTAAAAAAGCTAAACTGGCTTAATGCTCTTAGGCAGCCAAGACTGTGACCTAGGCACATCAATGGGCATAGGACTATGAGGTTTATTTTAAAAGGAAAAGTTACAAGAGGGTACCTGTGTGGCTCAGTTGGTTAAGCATCCAACTCTTGATCTCGGCTCAGGCCATGGTCTCACGGTTCATGAGATTGAGCCCTGTCATCGGGCTCTGTGCTATTCGCTAATTCTATTAGCTTAGAATTCTATTAGCTATTAAGTATATTAGCTTAGAATTCTCTCTCTCCCTCTCTCTCTGCCCCTCCCACACATGCACGCTGTCTCATTCTCTCTCAAAATAAATAAACTTTCAAAAAAAGTAAAAAGTTGCAAGAAATGCCTCATCCATTCTATTGTCATTATGTATGCATGCATGTTTAATATTGTTCTTTCACAGTTAGTAGTTTGGTAAAGCAACATTTCTAATACACTGATTTCTGGGCCGTAAAGCTTGTCCAAATGATATTCAGACTGCTACACAGTATATTAATAGTTACCTGCATTTACTTGAATATTAACAATTCAGCACATTTATTAAAATATCAAAGTGTAAAATCTTTCTTGTCATATTCAAAGCTGTGCTATTCCTCTAATTAACATTATCAAGTTCAGCTATAAAAGAAGATATACAGAGAAGGTCCCATCCAAAAATAGTCCATGAACTGGGGTGGTGGGTAGGGGGGAAGAATTTGAGAACCGCTGCTACCAAGGGTGGGGTGGATATTCTCAAATGTGTGGAATATAAACCGTGTTATTCATAGTACCCACATAAGTGAAGTTTCCAAGTAAGGGGAGCTTGGAGTTTGGGAGAGCTTTAGCCGCTCCACTAACCTGTAAAATCAATCTACTTGTGGTTTTGGGGAGAATATACTGCAACCATACCTTGTTTGTAATTCAATTATATTGCTCTTTTAAATTGTTGATGATATTGCATTTATCTAAACAGGAACTTCAGTGGGACAAGTGACTGCCATAGACCACGATGAACCTGACACTCTACATACTCGTCTGAAATATAAAATCTTACAGCAAATCCCAGATCATCCAAAGCATTTCTCCATACATCCAGATACAGGTGTCATCACCACAACTACACCTTTACTGGATAGAGAAGTAATGAGCTGATTAATTAATTTTACAATCACTAAGCTATATTTAAACTGATAATGAACTCCCAGAGAAGTTACAATAAGGCATCCTACAGCCACCTCTCCCAGCTGGCTTCTATACAGGCTGTCCTTAGGGCTTCTCTGATATTTTCTTTGTCTCTACAGAGATTCGGGGAAAAAACAAGATATTAGACAAGTTCTCACTTAAAATCATTGACCTAATTTGATGTGAATGATAAAATAGCTTTGCATTTTAAAAGGTTAGGTTAGGTACATCAGTTTTCTATTGTACTGACTAGCCAATCTCTTGTTCTATATTTATATTTAAGGTGGCCTTTTAAAAAAATAAAATAAAATAAAATAAAATAAAAGAAGTGTAAAATAACAAGATCCTAAGCAATGGCTATGAGAATTATAAGTTATAGGAAATATAAGTGTTCGTCAATGTACCTTTTTCTTTTCTTTTCTTTTCTTTTTCAGAAATGTGATACATACCAGTTAATAATGGAAGTGCGAGACATGGGGGGGCAACCTTTTGGTTTATTTAATACAGGAACAATTACAATTTCACTTGAGGATGAAAATGACAATTCACCATATTTTACTGAAACATCTGTGAGTACATCTTTGTATTTGTTTACCAAGGTTCACTTACTTTTTCAAAAAAAACACATCCGGAATTTGGTAGCTCTGTGAGACTACACATTTTTGGTTTTAAGAGCTACTGCTTACAGATGACATATAAACAAAAAAAGATTTTCTGTAACAATAATTGAAGGACCGGGCATTTCTAAATGCTAGGGAAAAAACTATTCTCTTGGCTGTCTAATGGCCTCTTAACCCTTGATGCTTGATGTTCATGTATTCATCATTTTCTTGGATGCCAAAGTCTGTTAGTGATGCCTTGGATTTAAATTCCTTTTATAGAGTACAGGAGAAGTGGCCCTCTCTCTGGTATCTTTCTCACTTTAACTTCCTAAGATGTTAAAAGGAGACTAGCTTTGTGTTTTCTGCTCTGCTGGGAGATCAGTAAGTACAGTGTGCACCTCTCCCCCACCCCCCCAACCGTCATCTATATGCAGTCTTCCAACATCACATAGGAGCAAACTTTCCCTTAGGAAATACACAATACAAGAAATATATACAGGATGATACTTCCAGGAAATGGTTTTTCTTTCTTGAACTTTTAGTGAGTAATCTTCATTTTTTCATTAATCTATACCAGAGAACAAGTTAAAGAAGAGAGAACCCCTAGTGATAGGTACATTCATAGACTGTTTTATATGGATCCCTACAACTTTTAAGGGTATGTTTATCCCATACTTTATTTGAGAAAATGAAAAGTCAGTTAAATAACTTGCTCATGATCTCATACGTGTAGACCATGTAAGAGAAAAAACTGGGATTAGAATTAAGATCTGTTATACTTCAAAGGTATCAGGCTATCATCCCTCTATGAATTCATGTTACATCTCTAGAGGATTCTGATTTACTACTTTCTTTAGTCTTTTAATTAATATAATATGCTTCTGTAAACATTTATTCTTTGGAGGAAGAGGAAAAAATGTGATTTAATTTCTCAAAAAAGGAAAAACTTTTTCCTTAAAATGTTTGCTAGTGAATCAGAAGTAAATTAAAAACAAAAATTGGCATAGTAACAAATCATCCAGTAATAATAAGAAATCAATGTAGGTTATAATTATCTACAAATATTAAAGGTTCAATATGTTCATATAAAAGGGGCCAGAGACTGTAAATATTGAGGGGATTCAGAATAGAGACAAATCTGAGGGCTTGAATGATTTAGAGAAGTTTAGAAGTTAAGACATGAATTAGTCTTTGAAGAATGAGTAAGATTTGAAAAGTCAGTTTAGTGAGAAGTACACCATACATGAAATTTGTAAATTCTTTCCACTATATGATTGCACGTTCTCATATCACTTTGTTTAATATTTCTTTAAATGTAAGTTTTAGAGTAGAAAATCATGTTAATGCTATGAATTTGTAATAACAAGGGACAATTGTTTTAGTATTTTACAGAAGTAGAAGAAAACAGAATTGATGTTGAGATTTTACGAATGGCGGTACATGATCAGGACTTACCAAACACTCCTCACTCAAAGGCTATATATAAGATCCTACAGGGAAATGAAAATGGAAACTTCAAAATTAGCACAGACCCCAATACAAATGAAGCAGTCTTGTGTGTTGTCAAGGTAAACAAGAACAAAAAAACGATCAAGCAATATTTTAAAAAACACTAACTTACACTTGGGCATTGCTATCTACATATCTATATCTATATCCTATGTACTATATCTCTATATGTATTTGACTGTATGTATGTGAATAGAGACAATGCTGAAATGATTTCTATTGGTTTACATAAATGTTTTGTTATGATGATTTTGTTATGATGATGATGATGATGATGATGATGATTTTACCCTCATCTTCATTCTTAGAAGGTAAGCATTAGGGCACCTGAGTGACTCAGTTGGTTAAGCATATGGCTCTTGATCTCAGCTCAGGTCATAATCTTGTGGTTCGTGAAATTGAGCCCTGTGTTAGGCTCTGCCCTAACAGCGAGGAGCCTCCTTAGGATTTTCTCTCTCTCTCTCTCTCTCTCTCTCTCTCTCTCTCTCTGCCTTTCCCCTGCTCGTGCTTTCTCTCTCTCTCTTTCAAAATAAAGAAAAAAAAAGAGGAAGAAGATAGGCATTATGGGTACAAAACACATTGTTCCATATGTAGTGAAAACCAAGGCAGAGAAATACTGTATTAGTAATCAAGTATTAGTCTTAGAAGAAACCTTAGATACCCACTTGTCCAAATCCTTTATTTTATGGAACACAAGAGAGAAATAGAAGAATCACTACTGGAAGTCAAACCTCTTGACTTTTCAAGTGCCTCCATGCTCATATTATACTTTTACTTTTCTATAATGTACAAGACAGACTATTAAATATTAAGCAGCTATTCCTATTCTTTCTCCTATATTTGAGGTAGCCAGCATTTGGGGATTTTAAAAATTCAGTTGCAATTAGTGGCACCCAGAATGATTACTTGAACTAAATCTGGTTCTTTTTTCTCCCTTCAAAGTACTAATGAGGCCCGACCCTGCTTAGCTTCTGAGATCAGATGAGATCAGGCATATTCAGGGTGTTATAACTGTAGACAAATCTGATTCTTTTCAGAGTCCTTCTTTCCAGAGCCCTCACTAACCTGTTGCATAACTTTCCTGATTAATTTCTTAGGGACAGTGTATTTTCTTATGTACTCTTGTGCATATATGCACTCTTGTGTATATATGCACAAGTTGTACTTTCCTCCTAAGATTTTTAGAAAATGCCATTTAATTATTATATTGCTTTTTCTTTCTCTCACTCGTCTTGTTCTTTCTTGGGTTTTTTGTTTCTTTCTTTTTGTTTTTTTGAGGGGTCTAGGTTTCTTTCTCTTGCTTTCCTTTTTTTTGTTGTTGTTGTCCTGATAGATTTTAGTCTCTAATTGTTTAACTTTTGTTTCAAGATGCTTCTCATTATTCAGTTCAGAACTGAGCACTTTGATTAGGAGCTATACAAACCTAAATATAATCATTAAAAAAACATAAATATAACGTACTTCAGTAATATCATAACTTTTACTCATACAAAGCAACTGCTCCATTATAGCCAAATCTCATGTTCTAGTAGTCTGATTATTTTATATATTTCTATTTATACTTTTTATATATCTCTTAGTTATCACTGTTACCTCATTTGATAAATTTGGATTTATTCAAACACTTATTCTATATTTCTATTAATATTTAAACCTGTAATGAAAAAAGTGAAGGCAAGACATTCTGAAAGAAAAGGGAGAAGAAAAATTGGTTGAATCGTCAACAATTTTGTATTTGATAGTGTTTGTTTCTCATTATAGGAAGTTAACTATTTGTCTTTAACTACATTAGCACCTGCTTTGGGTAACATTTTATATGCAAAAATGATATTCCTTTTTGTGCTAAAACTTGGAATCATACTTATAAGTCTTCTGTTATATACAGTGCTCCAAATTGACTGATTAAAGTATGCTTATTGAACAGCCATTGAACTATGAAGTGCATCGCGAGGTTGTTTTGCAAATTGGTGTACTTAATGAAGCACAATTCGCTAAAGCAGCAAACTCAAAAGCTCCTACTATGTGCACTACAACTGTCACTGTTAAAATTAAAGACAGTGATGAGGGCCCTGAATGCCAACCACCAGTAAAAGTTCTTCAGAGTACAGATGGCCTCCCAGTTGGAAAAGAACTCCAGGGATACAAAGCGTTGGATCCGGAAACACGCAGCAGTGAAGGCTTAAGGTAATGTATTCTTCAAAATAACATATTTTGAGATTATGTTCAATCTTTGGTTTGAGCATTTACATTTGATTTCTAAAAATTAGGTATAAGAAGATAGGAGATGAAGATAACTGGTTTGAGATTAATGAACACACTGGTGACTTGAGAACTATAAAAGTGCTAGATAGAGAATCAAAATTTGTAAAACACGACCAATACAATGTTTCCGTGGTTGCAATGGATGCAGGTGAGTACAGTTTTCTAGAAATACAGGATGTATCTTTAAGGAAATCTTGGGGTGAACTTTGTTTATTGCCAGATCCAAACTTAGTGTGAAATATGTTTGCACTGACTGCTCAATTTATTGGAGACCACCCAACATCAGCTCTAGTGCGTCAGTAACACAAAGCTAGGAGGTGATGAATGAATGGCCAGAGACACGGTGGCCTCCTCCAGGATCTCCAGTCTTCAGGAGTACAGATTTAGATTATTATGGTTTGAACTTGCTGAAAGGGTTTAACCCACCTATAACAGTGGCTCAAGGTAAGTTTGTTCTGAGCGTCTCGTAATGGGTAACAAAGCACTTAATCATATTTCCTAAGAAATGATCAAACAATGACTCTTCAGTCTTTTGCTGTGGCTTACAGTCCTTCTGCTTAATTCTAGAACTTTTCTTGTGAAGAAGTGTCCTTCAGATATCATAAAGTAGTGTTTTCAAAACCCTTTTGAACGAACACTCCTACAGTAAACCATTTTTGAATGTGCACCATTGTAATGTGTGCCCTGACAGTTTCGTTTGTTTTGTAATGCAAGTGCTTGCCTGACTTAAGCTTTGATTGCTAAGGCATCCACTTCAAAGATGGCTATCTGCCATCTAGTCTGCCAAGCAGACTAGACAAAGACCCAAGCCACATCCCAATACCCCACGCTCCTTCATTTTGCTTCATCTTGCTTGCTTTCAATAACTGACCACTGGGGTTGCTTGTGTTTTCACTTCCCAGTGCTTTAAATTCTTGCTCCAATATTTTAAATTCACCAGTAAAGAATGAGCTCCAGAAACCCTTAGCCCCAACTCTTGACCCCGATAAAAGCAGTACCCCAGGCTTGCTTTTTTTCTTCCTGCCCACGACAACCTTGCTGTGTGGCCTCAGCTGAGCCACATAATTTCCAGGACCTTTTTTCTCCAAAAGCCTCCTGATGGCTAAGGCACCTTGCAATCATCTAAGAACCACAAGGGTCAGTCCAGCCACAAAATTGGTTATCCACTGGCTGAGATCCGCACACAGCAACCTCCCTATATTTGCCAGTATGTTTGTATACAATGTGCTACTATTACTAATGTATATACCATAAAAATATACAAACAAGCAATTGTTAAATGTTACTCCCATGTGTCCAAAATACTTAGGTTTCAAAATCTAAAAGAAAATGTAAATGTGGCTATCATTACATAACCATGTACATATGATCTTCCCTTCCTCTTGATATCTCTCACACAGGCTTTTGATGTAGTTCTTTCAATATAGGAAGGACAAAAAAGCTACCAAAGAATGGTGAAAACATTAGCTGAGAAATATGATGTTGCCACCACTCTAAAACCATGGGCGATTTGCTACTCTTGTATAAACAAAAGTGAAATCTGAATGATTCAAGAACATGATTATTATGTCATTCAGAAGGATTTATTTCTCCTCATTTATTCCACAAATGTTGACAGTCTAGTAAGTTCCAAGTACCAGGCATGTTACCATGAAAACTAGAATTCATAACACTGGGCAAATTCTCACATGATACCAGTTAAAGGACTATTAAATTCTCATAAGAGGTTCTTGGTATGACAACTTTCCCCATAAATGTGTGGATATCATAAGAGGGAGAAATCAGTTAAGAGCTGCCCAGATTAAAGGATAAAGGGAGATTTCAAGAAATGAAGAAGGTTGGTGATAGAAAAATGAAATACTATTTGAAGAGAAGGAAAATATGGAGAACAGAAATATGAGAAATTAACTTTGTCTTTGGTTGCTAAAAGTACAAGGAAATGAAATGCCAAATCTAAACTGTAAGATTCTATGTCCCAGGCTCATGAATAACCTGGGTGTGCTCAAGAAGAAATAAAGACATGGATATTACAAGTATTAATATAAGACGATATGGTAACACCAATGCTTTTGTTCATTTGAACTTTAATCCATTAATCTGTATTTCCAAGGACCAAATATATAAGTAATTACTTATAGTTCCACGTGAACATTTACTTTTGATGCTCATAAATATTTCAGGATGATGACCCAGACATTCTTCTAGCTTTCCTAGAATCCAATTTATTTGCTTTGTTTCTTGTGTTAGTCTTCTTTGTTAAGCAGGCTGGTTTCCCCGCTGTCACTCTAGAAAACACTGTTTTATACACCCTCTGCCTAGTGTAGCACTGTCCCACCTGTTTGAGATTCAGGTCCCTTAACTTCAAATGAATGGCAATGACATCTGTGATTGTTTCCACTCGTTTGTGTTCAGGTCTTCTCTTAATACTTCATAAGGCCCCCTTCCCAGGGAATAATATGTTAATTATCACAGGTGATGTGTCTTCTCTATAAAAGGATGTTTCATTGTTTCTCATTTATATTCTGTTCCTGTAACTAGATTGATTGTGAAAATTAACACATCTTTGTTAGTTTGGTGATTTTGAAGTTGTTACTTGTGTTCAGATTTAGCTACAAATTTCTGGAAGTATCAAAATGTTTATATCCTATTGCAGATTTCTTACTAGAAGATCTAGATCTTTCTTTTATTTGTAGATATTTTAAAATTTGTTCACATAGAATAGTTTCTAAATAGGTATATAGTGGGTGCCTTTTGTTAAGTAATTTAAAAGTCACTTTTAATAAATTAATTTTATAGTTATTCAACAGAAAAAAAATCACTAAAGCATTCAAGATATCACTTAAGTCTTATTTCAAACTAAAAATGGATGATATTTAAATATGATTTGTAGTGGTGTTTATGATAAATTCAACATATACGCTCAAAATTTAGACTGGTATTCGAAGCAAAAAAAAGAAAACTTATCAATTATTTTTCTGTTTATTTCAATTTTGAAAGCTTGTCATTTATTGTAGTTTATTATCCTATCACAAATGATAAATTTTAAACTTGTTTTTTGAGCTGCATTATCGTTTAAACACAAATAATGGGCAATGTTGTCATTAAAAATATTTATGGAGACTTAATGTGTAAAGTATTAGTACAATACCAGTGGCCATCTAGAGATGAGTAAGAACTCCTATTGTCAAAAACATATTTATTGAATGAGGGAGGGGGTGCAAATTTATTTTTATAGTTTATTCAACTAAGTTTTTTGGAAAGTATAAAATAGTAATAGCATTACTATTATGTTCAGTGTGTTAGTATGAAGTTATAAGTTAGCGAATAAATGCTGGGAAGATCAATAGTCTATCAAGGTGAGTATGACTCAGTTCTTAGGACGAACATGTTCACAGTTCAGTGTGTGAGTCAATGATGAGCAAAGTTCTGTGGGAACTCAAAGGAGAATATTGCTACCATTGTCCATATAAGTCACAGCAAGTTTCACGAGGAGGCGATATTTGAGGGGATTCTTGAAGGATAACCAGATTTTGTCAGGCAAAGAGAAAGACAAAAGTATTCCTAGCAGTGGCAACAGAATGTACCAAAGCAGACAAGAAGGAGCACACCTCGTGGGTTTGATAAGTTTCACAAAGTCTGAGCAAAGAGGATGTGAGGAAATGAGTCAGGAGAGGAAGTCAAAGGAAGTGACTGATGACCAAAGCCTTTGTATTTTCAGGATGAATATATGCTCTTCAGAAAGGTGTAAGAAATCAATTTTATTTTCAACTGGTTGCTCTGTAGTGATATTACTCATAATCTCATACCTTTTTATTTTAAAAAGCACCTCAAGATACCTGATACAGCCATCAATCTTTAAGGAAGAGTGACATGTCACTATTTGTACTTGTAGCAATAGTATTTGTGCTCTAAAAAGTGTGTGAAATTCAAGTTCAGATAGCCAGTAGAAAGCAGATGTCATCTGTGTAGCGTAGAGATGTTGAAAATAAAATCTTAAGTAAAAAATATGCTGGTTTTAATCTTTCTTAGCTGGCAGATCATGCACGGGAACCCTGGTAGTTCTTCTGGAAGATAATAACGATCACCCACCGCAAATTGATAAAGAAGTGACAATTTGCCAGCATGCTAAGGATTATGCCGTTCTCGAACCTGTAGATGCAGATGGACCTGAGAATGGTCCACCTTTTGAATTCTTTCTGGATAATTCTGCCAACAAACTTTGGAATTTAGAAACAAAGGATGGTGTGTAATTCTGCTTAATCTTCTAATCATTAGGAACTTAGGATGGCTGATGATGTTGACATTCACTTTAGTTCATTATGATGAACATTCATTTTAGGAAATTATTTTATTGATCCCCCAAAAAGGTAATACCTTGCCTTTTATTTATTTATTTTTGAAAAAAACCCTTGTTAGCTTTAATGAACCTCCTTCCACATGGCTTCAGGCTACCAGGATGCAGAGCCCCTCACCCCACACCCCACTGTAGCTTCTCTGCTCTTCTACTGGAGAACCTGGCCTTCACGATGACAGGCTGTCTGGGGAGCTTTCCCTTCCCCAAAACTTTGCAGTAGCCCGATCGGACCACATCAGTGATGGGAGCAGCTCCAGTCTTGTTTTTGACAGCACGTACCCATGTCTGCTCACTGACTAAAGTCCACGCTGTATCAAGGTTATCCGTTGGGCAGAGCTCTGGTTTCTCTTTACCTGGTAATGCCTTCTACTAACTTTTCCAAAGTGACGTAGGTGATATTTGTTGAAGTTGATCCTATGAAGTTGATCCTATGGTGGTGCATGTCACTAGCATTATTTATTACCCTGGCCTCCTGGCTGCTTCTGGGACTTGCTGATGCAACTGTGGCTTTGGCTCATGTGACCCCGAAGGTTCTGGGTTTTCCTCAGTGTGGATGGCATGTTGCAGCCCAGACAGGAACAATACCTTACTTTTTTTTTTTTTTTTTTAAGTTTATTTATCTTGAGAGAGAGAACCGGTGGGGAGGAGTAGAGGGAGAGGGGGACAGAAGATCCGAGGCAGGCTCTGTGCTGACAGCAGAGAATCAGATGCGAGGCTCCAACCCATGAACTGTGAGATCATGACCTGAGCCAAAGTTGGACGCTTAACAGACTAGGTCACCCGGAGCCTGAATACCTTACTTTTTTTAAAGAAATGCATAATATATTTATGTTTAGACTCTTGTTCCAAAAATCTTTTAAGAAAACATATAAATATAATATGTGAATAACATTAAGTATAGCTTAGCCTAATATAAGTGGAGAGTAATATTAATTAATTTTCCTAGTTTTTCAAGAAATCAAAATCATTTTTAAGAAATAAAAATGAACCGCTAGCATTTTTCCTTTAAGCTAAATCCTGCACCTTCTCTCCTCCTCCCTCCACCCCAAGAATACCAAGGAAGAATAATATTGCTATTGAAAGGTCATAGGGGTGCCTGGGTGGCCCAGTCAGTTGACTGTCAGACCTCAACTCAAGCCATGATCTTGCAGTTTGTGAGTTCAAGCCCCGCATCAGGCTCTGTGCTGACGGCTAGGAGGCTGGAGCCTGCTTCCAATTCTGTGTCTCCCTCTCTCTCTCTGCCCCTTCCCTGCTCACGCGGTCTCTCTCTCTCTCTCTCTCTCTCTTAAAAAAAAAAAAAAGTCATATAAGTATATTTTTTCTTTGCCTTTTTTTCCCTCTAGGTAAAACTGCCATTCTTCGTCAGCGACAAATTCTTGACTATAACTATTATACTGTGCCTATCATAATAAAAGATAGACATGGTTTAGATGCAAAACACATGTTAACAGTGAGAGTATGTGACTGTACAACCCCATCTGACTGTAAGATGAATATTAAAAATGTGAGAGATTTTAAGCCATCAAATGTAATACTTGGAAGATGGGCTATTCTTGCCATGGTGTTGGGTTCTGCATTGCTGTTATGTAAGTATAATTATCTAGAATGTATTAGTTGAAGTTTTATCTAATATTTAAAATATATATATGGTAATTCTTTATTTAATGGCCTTTATAGCCTTTGGTAAATGTGTCCTTTTGAAAATCTTGTATGTACTGTATGACTTGGGGTTCTGATTCACAGAAGAAACTTATCAGCAAGAGCAGATTAAATTCAAAGTAATTTTCAGAGGTGTCCCCTTAGTTCTTCCAATGATAAGCTGTGAGATACTGGATAAATCATTTCCGCTTCTTTGAGCTCATTTTTCCATAAGTAAAATAAAGAGGTTGTAGAAAAGTAATGTTAAGATTCCATCCCATACAAAACAGTCTTTTAACCAGTCAAGTTTATCCACAAAAAGAATAGTGAAGAGTACTTCCAAAACTCACTTAGATGTTTATGCTCAATGTTATTAATGAAGTGATTTAACATACATTTTTTTAAGTTTATTTACTTATTTTGAGAGAGTGTGTGAGTGGGGGAGGGACAGAGAGAGAAAGAATCCCAAGTAGGTTTCAGACTGTCAACACAGAGCCCGACATGGGGCTCCATCCCATGAACCTTGAGATCATGACCTGAGTGGAAATCGGGAGTGGGACACTCAACTGACTGAGCCACCCAGGCGCCATGATTTAACATACATCTTAAGAAGACTCCAATGAGAGGCACCTGGCTGGCTCAGTCAGAGGAGGCAACCCTTAATCTCTCAGGATGGTGAGTTTAAGCTCCACATTGGGTGTAGAGATTACCTAAAAGCAAAGAAATAAACAAACAAACTTAAAAAAAAAATAAGAAAAGAACATTAGAACTCTTAAAAAAAGAAACAAACAAAAAGGAACCCAGTGTGTGGAAAATGGTCGTATGGTAAGCCACTGAGGAAAAGTAATGCATGCAAAGAATGTTAAGATTTTGCGTTCTTCAAACTGTTGTTTTAGAGATGCAAAAGTGATGGAAATCACTCCCCACACTTCTGTGCCCTTCCTTCCACTCACACTCCCTTTCCTTTCTTTTTTAACAGTTTATTTTACTCTATAATCTATCTGCATTTAGAGACTTTCCCCATAGTTTTTACTGTGTCCTAACTCATTGATTTGAGTTTCAGGTGAAATAGGATGTTCCCCTTAGCACTATTAGTAGTCGGCATACACTTTCAAAATTGGGCACTGATTTTATGTAACTGCCTTTCATGTTTGTATTTATGCCTAATACCCTTTAAGTGGGTTCTGTATGGATTTTAAGTACCAACAACACAAGCTTAAATTTCCATCAAAGGGAGTTGCCGTTTGAGTGTGGAGGAAATAAGAGAATCATTGAAGTTAATTCTGAACTTGGGAAGAGACTTGTTAATAAACTATGCTCACTTCATCCTTATTACTTTTTATTGATTTCTTTCTCATTTAGCCTACTAATCTCAATAAGACAGAGATGGTCTATATACGAATACATTTGTTAATATCCTGTTTTAAATTTTATGACCCAAAAAGATCTCAATTTATGGAATAAAATTTTTTTAAAGTTCTGTGAAGAAACTTAAAAGAAAAATCATACGATTTAAATGATTTAATATATACTTGCATGAAAAAATACTATTTTACTTAAATGCTTTTTATTTTTTAGGTATTCTGTTTACTTGTTTCTGTGTTACTGCTAAGAGAACAGTAAAGAAATGTTTTCCAGATGTAGCCCAGCAAAATTTAATTGTGTCAAATACTGAAGGACCTGGAGAAGAAGTGATGGTAAATTAGATTCCACTTTCCTATGAATTGTTTGGTGATGGATGATAACAGTTGATTATCATGTAGTAACAGTAATAATAATAACAGCTAATGTTTATTGAGCACTTACTATGCCAAGCAGAATTTCACATGACCTGCATACATTAATTCATTTAAACTTCATGATTCTATTGTATTAGTTTCACAGGACTGCAAAGAATCACAAACTGGTAGTTCTTGTATTATGGCAACATAAATCACATCTTCGGTTGGCATTCTCTCCATGTGTGCATGTCTGTGTTTAAATTTGGCCTTTGGATTAGGGACCCACCCTAGTTGAGTATGACCTCATCTTAGTTTAACTAAATGCATATCTAATGACCTGTTTTCAAACAAATTACATTCTAAGACCCTGAAGATTAGGACTTCAATATGTGAATTTTGGTGGGGAAGAAATGAAAGCAAACTGTTAGCTTCAATTTGATTCATTCATTTTATAACTCTAACTTTATTTTTAGGAAGCAAATATTAGACTGCCCACACAGACATCCAACATTTGTGACACAAGCATGTCTGGTGGCACTCTTGGTGGCCAAGGAGTCAAAACACAGCAAAGCTTTGAGATGGTCAAAGGCGGCTACACTTTGGATTCCAGCAAAGGAGGTGGACATCAGACCCTGGAATCTGTCAAGGGAGCAGGACAGGATACTGGCAGATACACATACACAGACTGGCACAGCTTCACCCAACCTCGGCTTGGCGAAGTGAGTGCCGATGTCTTCAAGATGATATTACATGAGAGTTTAAACACGATTTATAAGTCAGGATTTCCCAGAAGTTTTACTCTCCATGCACCTAGAACTCATCACCTTTTTAGTGTTTAATTACCATAGATATAGATTTCAGGCCCAAACCCAAAGGCAAAATGATCTTTTAAAGTTTAATTTTTAAAATAACATTTATGAAACTACAGAACCATCTAGGAGTGGCATATGTAGACATGTTTAGGAGGTATAAAAAGACCAATAGCTTCTTCCCCCAAAATTAGCAGGAAGATCACCTGGAGTGAAAGATTTATGTGGACTGATCATAAATTGTAAATATTTTTTGGTGTATTAAATCTTCTGTGTAGTCATTAAGTACCGGCTACCAGCATCAATCAGGTAGACTGTTAAGTTTTTATTTTGGGTGTTAGTTCCTTGTTTTATGTTCAGATTAATCAATATTGACTAATATTAGCCACTTTAATATATTACATTATTATCACTATATAATAATGTATAAACAGAAGAATCATAACCTATATTGGTCCCCCAAATACGTGAAGAAATTACACAGATACGCTGCAACTATGCAAATCTTATGTCAAATGGGAAATTGTAAGTTAGCTTTGTGATATGTGTGTAGCTTTAAGTTTCATAAATGTGTTCACTAGGAGCATTTATATATCTGCTATATTTTCAGAATGAATATAATACAGACCAATCATGTGCATTTTTTATATGTAGGAATCCGTTAGAGGACACACTCTGATTAAAAATTAAACAGTAAAAGGTAAATCAAAGACATTATTTTTAAGCTAATATGTTTAGGTGTTTTTAAAAAAATAATAAAATGTGCTCTTTTTTGATACAGAAGGTGTATCTGTGTGGACAAGACGAGGAGCATAAACATTCCGAAGACTACGTTCGTTCGTATAACTATGAAGGAAAAGGGTCTGTGGCCGGCTCTGTAGGCTGCTGCAGTGATCGGCAGGAAGAAGAAGGGCTTGAGTTTCTTGATCATCTGGAACCCAAATTTAGGACGCTAGCAAAGACGTGTGTCAAGAAATAAAATGTGCGTTTTAATGGAGAAACATCCACAAATGCATATGCGGGAGTTTATTAAATGTAAAATGATAGCAGCATCTGCTAGTATGTTTGTTTATTGGAGGTAAACTTCGAGTCATGTATAGATAAGGATACTATAAATACAAAACTCCTCTAAATTCTCCTCGTCTGATATAACTTCCATGTTCTCTAGAAATAGAAGTTTCATGTGTTAATTTTCTTTTATATGCATGTATATATTGCCCTTTTCAGCACTGTGCTGTGTGCTTTCTTTCATCTTCCGTGTGGGAATTTATGGTACCCTGTATGCTATAGAAGTGGATGGTGGGAGAGCTGGGTATTGTGGAGGCAAATGAGAAATGAATTTTAATTTTAGATGAAAATTAAATATTTTCTTCAACAACATGGGGAGGTTGCTCTTAGAAACGCTCTTAGAAATATTGTCTTTGGTGCCAGAGAATTGATTCCTCTACCTGAGTGGCTATGTATTGAAGGATTTTTAAGTATTCTTTGGTACAGTCTTCAGTTTGGTAAATAGGTGTTCGTTTCTCACTACACTTTTCACCCTGCGGAGGTGTTCCCAGTACTGTGCTTTCAGGGGCCTTCAGCGCTTGGTCCTTGGATCTCTGTCTATATGGATGTGTAATCAGATTCCTACAGCTTCTAGACTGTGGGAAAGACAGGAGCAGAAGAAGCTCAGGGCAATTTGGGCCACAGAGATTTTGTAAGGATCAGATGGGAGGATGTACTATTACCTTTTTAAAATGTAAATACCTTGGCAAGAACATGCGCTCTCTAGTTTGACAGAGGCCCACCATCTTCAAGCATTTGTGAAACCAGCCTGGAAGGCATTAGACTTGCAACCCTGATCCATGGTGCTTAGACCTTTAAATATGCTAAAAATGGAATGAGCATCCGTAATAGAATTTAATACTCTGCTTACATTGGTAATTACTTTAAGAAAATTGAAAATCAGAAATAATGAATTTCTGGCATGTAAATGTTAAACCATTGAAATGAATGATGGATAAATGGACACGAGTTAATAAATTATTTTGAATATATAACATCTTAATAGGATATTACATTAATTAATTTAGAAAGAAATATCCATTTAAATAATATTTTAATAGTCTTTGTGCCAAACTCTATAAATTTACAGTGACAGTATAGATCACACAGAAATTTCTCATTCAGACAAAAAAAAATGTTTCTTTTTTAAAAATCTATTAACTGGTTAACAATTGAAAAAAGAGTGGTGATTTTTTAAAATTTTGTAAGTAAAATTTTGTAATTAGTCCTCTGATTCTCAATTACCGCTTTGAATTAAAGGTGTTTCTTGATGTGAAATTGGATATTAGAGCAGAATAAAAAAAGTAGTTTTAATAAATAAGATTTTATTTTATAGGATGTCAACAATGTATGATTTTTATAGCAATTGTGAGTAAAATAATTTTGGGGGGTAATGAAATTTCTGTTGTCTGACATATATTATGCGAAGAATGGTACCAGTTTTGAAATTTTTAAATATAATGTTAAAATTTGGAATATATTCATGCCATGTTATATTCTTGAATATAGGTGCAGAATGTTTTTTGAACAATTAAAAATCTTTAGCTGAACATTAACTTATATGTGTTAGTTTATGTTTTCATTTCTTACGTTTACTTAAATAGGAAAGAGAAATTTTATATCTGAACGTAAAGTACAATTAGAGGCCAAAGGTTAGCAAAACAAGACACTTTAAAAATATTAGCAGAATTGTTAGAAGGTGTGGAAAATGAATTTGTTTAAGCAGTTTTGGCTATTATAAATATTTTCAAATATTATTAAAAATTATCTCACAGAGGAACTATGACTTGTCTTTTAGTTAGGAAATTCGCATTCTCTGTTTACACTCAAAATTAAATGTTATTTGTATGACTGAGAAAATTTATGAAACTCCATTGTACTGTTGACCAATTTAGTTTGTTAATAAAACATTGTATTTTATGGATTATTTCATATAAGTTAACCATCAATTGTCAATAAGTGAATCGGTATGAATTGTTTTTCTGTAATTAAATCTGTAGTTAGGGAAAATATACAAGTAAATTTTTCTTATCTTGATTCAGATCTCAAAGTATTTCATGTGAAAAAATTCCTTGGGAGCACCAAGATAGATGAAAATTGATATAATTGCTATAATAATTGGCTTTGTTAAATACCTCTTTAACTTTGCCAAGCTTTCATTTCCCCTGAGTTGATTAAAAATGTTTTATTAAACTTGGTATCTATGCTTATGCTTACTTTTAGAAAATGGAATATGCTGTGTTATTTGGAAATTGCTCACAATAGATGTTTTAGAGTTGAGGATTTTTATGATCACAGAAAAGAAAAGCCAACTCCATTTTGTGGTGTCTTAGCTTTAAAAGTCCCGTTCCAGTAGAAAACCCTCGGTTAGATTAGGGTAATGAAACAAAACAGACCGTGTGTATTGCTAAACATCTCTGGTCTCTTATCTGCTTTTCTAGTAAATCCAAAGGAACATTCCATTTGTCCAGATACTGCATTTGGTTTTCTGCTTACACAGGGAAAAGAAAATAAAACTGTAGCAGGGGAAAACATTACTAAGAATGGATGGACCCCTGTGTATTTTGTAAGGTTCAGTAAAATTAAGTGAGCATAATTTAAAAAAAAACTCTTTGGTAGTGTTGCATTAAAAAAAATAAAAATAACCACACTTAATCTGAAATCCTTACCACTAACAATAGAATTACCACTTCCAACTATACAAATAGACTGTTTTTTTTTTTAATGTTTAGTTTTGAGAGAGAGAGAGAGAGAGAGTATGAACAGAGGAGGGGCAGAGAGAGAGGGAGACACAGAATCGGAAACAGGCTCCAGGCTCTGAGCTGTCAGCACAGAGCCCTACAGGAGCTTTACCTCACATGTGGTAAGATTATGACCTGAGCCAAAGTCAGACGCTTAACCAACTGAGCCACCCAGGCGGCCCAACAAATAGACTGTTTAAGAAGCATCATAAAAACAAATATATGAAGTACATTCATAACACACATTTTGTAGATATTGATCAGATTCTTTAAAAATCTTCACTGTTAAAGAACAAAACTTTATGGGGTGCCTGGGTGGCTCAGTCGGTTAAGTGTCTGCCTTTTGGTTTTGGCTTGGGTCATGATCTCCTGGTTCATGGGTTCGAGCCCTACATTGGGCCCTGCACTTAAGCTGCGGAGCCTGCTTGGGATTCTCTGTCTCCCTCTCTCTTCTCTCTCTCTCTCTCTCTCTCTGCCCCTCCTCCACTGTCTGTCTCTTTCTCTCTCTCTCTCTCTTTCTCAAAAATAAATAAATAAACATTAAAAAAAAAAGAACAAAACTTTAACTGAGTAAATTAGAGAATGTAAATGGCTTTATTCAAGAACTCATGAATTTGTCAGCTGCCCCACTAGTATACCATAGACAGACGCTACCATTGTGCAAAATGTAAAGTTTTTATAGGCAAAAGGAGAGTGTGAGGGTGGGGGGTGGGGGGGAGAGGAAAAAGTCATTAGCAAAAGAAAAGCCAGGCAAGGGTCTTATGCAGATTATCTCAGTAATGCTGATCAGGAAATTTCAGATTGACTCTTTAAAGGTCACATTTCTGGGAGAGTTTGAAACTGAAATTAAGTCATGGGTTGCCATCCTAGGGGCAAATGACTCCATTTCGGGCCTGTTGTTTCTTTTCCAACACTTTTTTTTTTTTTTTTTTTTAAGAGAGAGAAAGCGAAAGAGAACACCATGGGGAGGCAGAGGCGGGGCATTGTGAGATCCTGACTTGAACGGAAATCAAGAGTCTGATGCCTAACCTACTAAGCCACCCTGGAGTTCCCCCAATACTATTCAAAGTAGTTTTTTTGTTGTTTTGTTGTTTTCTTAATTTTTAGAGAGAGAGAGAGTGAAAGGGGCAGAGAGAGAGAGAAGAATCCCAAGCAGGCTCTATGCTCAACAGAGCCTGATGGTGGTCTAGATGCCACGACCCTGGGATTGTGACCTGAGCTGAAATCCAACCACTGAACCACCCAGGAGCCCCTAAAGTAAGTTTTTTGATAAGAATAAAATGTCCCTTGGGGCGCCTGGGTGGCGCAGTCGGTTAAGCGTCCGACTTCAGCCAGGTCACGATCTCACGGTCCGTGAGTTCGAGCCCCGCGTCAGGCTCTGGGCTGATGGCTCGGAGCCTGGAGCCTGTTTCCGATTCTGTGTCTCCCTCTCTCTCTGCCCCTCCCCCGTTCATGCTCTGTCTCTGTCTGTCCCATAAATAAATAAAAACGTTGAAAAAAAAAATTTAAAAAAAGAATAAAATGTCCCTTGAAAACACCAATCTACAGAGTTAAAAGTTATTTCCAGATTGTAGAGGAAAAAAAAAAAAAAAAAAGAAACAAGTATGGCTTTTCTCTGTATTTGGCCCAACAATACATAGGGCCTCAACATTCACAAAATTTTTTTTAATGTTTATTTATTTATTTATTTTCAATGTTTATTTACTTTTGAGACAGAGAAAGACAGAGCACAAGCAGGGGAGGGGCAGAGAGAGAGGGAGACACAGAATCCCCAGCAGGTTTCTAGGTTCTGAGCTGTCAGCACAGAGCTGGACATGGGGCTCAAACCCACAAACTGTGAGATCGTGACCTGAGCCAAAGTAGGACACTTAACCAATTGAGCTACCCAGGTGCCCCTGGACTTCAACATTTTTAAAATTTATTTATTTTGAGAGAGAGAGAAAAAGAGAGAGAGAGAGAGAGAGAAAATCTTAAGCAGACTCTGTGTGCACAGAGCTCAATGCTGGGCTCAAACTCATGAACTGTGAGATCATTACCTGAGCCAAAATCAAGAGTCAGATGCTTAACCAACCTACTGAGCCACCCAGGCACCCTGAGGACTTCAACATTTAAAATAATTAGTTGTCAGTGTGTAATAAATAATACCTATAATTTTGGAATGTTCTTATTTGCCTATGTTTAGGGACCTTTAAATGCTATAACATGGAATTATTAATGTTAAAAAAAGCTTCAAAACTTCGCTGGAGATAGCTAAGGTTTGACCTAGAATTCATGCCAAAAGTTCAGGTAGTATTATTTTCTGCCAAATACAGTACAAGAAAATCTAAAAGGAACTCTCTAATCCAAAGTGGAAATGAAAGAATTTCTTTGCGTTGGCTTTGCGTCTCCTGATGTATGTAGAAAATTCAGGATTTAAGGGTGGGTGACATTTATATAGTCCAGTTCTATAAAATCTGAAATCCAAATTCACAAAGACATTTCATCCATAGTAGGTATTTTACAAGATAGATTTGTTACTGTCTATGCCCACCATATTTCTCACCTGTTTGAGATCCACACTGAAATTCTATTATTAGTGGTTCTTGATATGTGATTCTGAGACCGGCAGCATCAACATCACAAAGGATTATGTTAGAAATGCTAATTTTGGGGTCTGTCCCCCCAGACCCATTAAATAGGAAACACTGGGTTTAAGGTTCTCCTGGAGTGGCTGATGTATTATCAAATTCACCTCTGTACCAGCTCTTTGCTACTTGGGCTCCATCTGAGAGTTTGTGAGGAAAGTGGATTCGGGCCCCACCCCCAGACCTACTGAATCATAATGTGCTTTTCAACAAGATCCCCAGGAGATCTGTATGCACCTGAAACCTTGAATAGCATGTAGATGATCCCTTGAGAGGAACCTGAAAGTAGGTTCCTGCAAGAGGAACCTGTGAGCTGCACAAGTAGCCTCAGACATCAGGTCTGTGGCTACCGTGTGGTAGGGAAATTGTCCCAGCTCACTTGGTGGCCCAAATTCAAGACTGCTTGCCTCTCACCATCCATAAAGCAGAACCACCCACTCTGTATTCTTCTGTAGCTGGATAATTGACTCTGTGAACTTCATACCTGAGTGCTTTGCATTGGAGAGAATACAATAACACACAAGGTAACCAAATTTGGGTAAATGACATTGTCACTTTACTTAGTAAATTAATACCGCTAACCCATAATTTAAAAAAATCACATTTTGATACTAATGAGTTTTGATCAAGCCTATCCAATAAAATTAACCAAATGATGTTTGAAAACCAACCTGAATAATCCTGATAATTTAAGCAATACATTCACAGTTTCCTGATTTTGTTTTGGTGAATGGCTGTCTTAATGTACGCTTTTCTTACTGAGCAAATTTATCTCCATGTACGTTTTTAAGGTTTTATTTTTCTGGGTGTAGCTGACTTTGAGTATTATAGGTGTGGCTGAGAACCTGTCGGAACCAGTTGTGTTATATTAAGCAACCAAATTCTGTCATGATTATTTCTTTTTGTTTCAGACTAGGTAGAAGAAAATTGAGACAAACTTTCAGAGTTGTTTTTGTTTGTTTCTTTGTTTTGTTTTGTGTTGTTTTTAAGTTTATTTATTTTGAGAGAGAAAGAGATAGCGTGAGTCAGGGAGGGGTGGAGAGAGAGGGATAGAATTCCAAGCAAGCTCCTCGCTGCTAGTGTTGAGCCCGATGCTGGGCTCGAACACATGAAACTGTAAGATCATGACCTGAGCTGAAGCTAAGAGTTGACGCTTAACCAACTGAGCCACCCAGACACCCCATTTTTAGTACATGTGCTGTCAAAGTAAGCACCAGAGTTGTTTTAATTTTTTTAATTTAATATGGTGCCTTATTAGTATTAAATATATAACAAAATAGGGGCGCCTGGGTGGCGCAGTCGGTTAAGTGTCCGACTTCAGCCAGGTCACGATCTCGCGGTCCGTGAGTTCGAGCCCCGCGTCGGGCTCTGGGCTGATGGCTCAGAGCCTGGAGCCTGTTTCGGATTCTGTGTCTCCCTCTCTCTCTGCCCCTCCCCCGTTCATGCTCTGTCTCTCTCTGTCCCAAAAATAAACGTTAAAAAAAAAAAAAGAAAAAAAAATTAAAAAAAAATAAATATATAATAGAAATAAAGAATGTAAGTAATTATTAAATGTGTTCAATATTAACCACGAATTTTAAATATTAATTTGGTATAGATGTTTTTATATTAAATATATTTGAAGTTAAACATTAAGAAGACAGTTGCCACTTAGAAACACATGTCCCTTGATATTTTGTGAGGGCCATGGCAGAGACTGCTGGCTGTCAACCAACCATCTCCTAACTTAATTCTTCATTACAGACAGAGCTCTGATTTCATTCAGTGTGGTTATGTGCCCAGAGAAGAGACCCCGATTTCCCAACTCCCTTGAACCGAGTGTGGCATACCTTAAATTCTGGTCAGTGAGAAGTAAGTGAAATACTGTGTATAAGATTTCTGAGTAGGGGTCTTAAAGGTGTCTTAAAGGAGCTGATTCATCTGGAAGATGTTTTTTTTCCTCCATTTGTATTTTGTTTTGTTTTAAGTAAGCTCTACATACAATGTGGGGCTTGAACTCGCAACCCCAAGATCAAGAGTCACATACTCTACCCACTAAGGCAGCCAGGTACCCCTGCTTCGCCCAGTTGTATTTCATGATGCCTAGAACACAGATGTGATGCCCAGTGCTCAAGTAACCCTGTTATGGGTTTCATATTGAAAGCAATCAATAACCATGGAGAATGGGGGAGCATAAAGATAGAAGGAGCCTGGATTCCTGATAACTTTGTGGAGCCCCAAACCTGTCCTGGATTTCCTACCTTTAGACTTGTTCACTTGAGTGAATAAACCTTTGTGTGTTTAAGCAATGACTTTTTAGGTTTCCTGTTAAATGAAGCCGAATCTTAGTCTGATATAAGGAGAGAACAGAGATTGAATGGGAATAATTGATTTACCTAAAGCATGATTCAGTGAATTTGGGAACTCATTGTCTTTTGGCTAAGATTTTAAAATGGTTAGTCTTGAAGACATCTCAGTGTTTTCTAAATTGTCTCAAGATAAAATGAAGTACTAATTGTTCCGTGGAAATCAAGAAAGGGGTATCTTTTCTGGATCTCTTGAAAATGGACTTTTCCTGCCTCTCTAAAGTCAGAATCCTGTCTGTAGGAACCTGTGGATCTAGGAGTGAAGAGACCTCTTGTATGACCTTTAATAAGTCATCAAATCTCATTTGTTTCAATCTTTTCAACTATAGTATATATAGGTGTATATATTACATATGTATAGGTATATATATTTATATAATATACATAGGTATATATATTTAAAGTTTATTAATTTTGAGAGAGACAGAGACAGTGCAAGTGTGGGAGGGGCAGAAAACGAGGGAGAGAGACTGAATCCCAAGGCTCTACACCAGCAGCGCAGAGCCTTGTGTGGGGCTCAAATTCACAAACCATGAGATCCTGACCTGAGCTGACGTCAGACACTCAAGTGACTGAGCCACCCAGGAGCCCCCCAGTGAATTTCTATCATTATCTAAAACTTATGCCAACTTAAATAGACTTCAAAATGAGTAAAGTTGAGTTTGACAAACACAGGAAATTGCAGAGGTTTCAGCATGTGACAAAGAAGACAATTTTATGATTATAGTGTATGACAAATGGTGATTCCATATGCTAATTGACTCAGCTGGAATTCTGCTCTTTTATGTTAGAGGCTATATAAAAATGTATTTTAAAAAAATGACTCCAGTGAATTGGCTAGGACTGGTCTTAGACCACTTGGTAACAGAAATAAAGGGGCTTATGGGCGCCCGGGTGGCTCAGTCGGTTAAACTTCAGACTTGGGCTCAGGTCATGTTCTCACAGTTCCTGAGTCCGAGCCCCACATTGTGTTCTCTGCAGTCAATGCAGAGCCCCGTTCAGATCCTCTGTCTCCCTTTCTCTCTTCCCCTCCCTCCGCTCTCTCTCTCTCTCTCAAAAATAAATAAACATTTTTTTGAAAAGAGATAAAGTGTCTTAGACAATGTAAAAGTTTATTTTCACTAAATGTAAAACAAGTTCAAAGTCTTGGATTTCTATGGACGCTTCTTAATGTCCTCGGAACCTTCATTTTTTCTGCTCAACCATCGTTTGTACGAATTGCTCCACAATCACAAGATGACTAACGCAGCTCCAGTCATCATATCCGTTCCTATGACAGGAAAAAAGACAATCCCAGTGTCATGGGATCAAGCCCCACATCTAGCTCCATGCTGAGCCTGGAGTTGGCTTGAAATTCATTCTCTCTCTCTCTCTCTCTCTCTTTCTCTCTCCCTCTGCTGCTCTGCCCCTCTTGAACTCTCTCTCCATCCTAAAAAAAAAAAAGAGAAAGGAGGAAGGAGGAAGAGATGACTTTTAACGAGCATTCCAGAAGCTCTCTCCAACAACTTCTGTATATCCCTTGGGAGAACTTAGTCACAATTTCATCTCTATCAACAAGAAAGAGTGAGAGATAGGGTTTCTCAGCTGAACAAAATCAGGGCACTGTAACTAAGGGAGGGGTTTCATAATGATATGAGGTAATCTGGGGACAAATGTGCAGGAGGAATACTGTTTCTTATTCGTAATCAGTGTCACTCTGCCCCAGGCCAATACGATTCTTGACAAAATATTAATTCCTTATACATTAGTTAAGGGACTATATAGTTAGAGTGAAGAGACATGCTCTTTCACTCGCCAAGTTTGACAAAATATTGCAGAGCAAAAACATATTTAAAAAAATCAAGTAAGTAAAATTTAAGGTGTGTTAGACATTAAAACTTGCTTATGTCTGCTGGCCAGATGTAGCTGGCAAAGTTTGGAGGGGAGGAGGAAGGGAGAAGACGGGAAACTTTTACAGTTGAAAAAAATTATAAATACATGGCTGTATTCCAAACAAGACATTTTACCCAAAATGTAAACTTGTGAGTTCTCTTGAAGACTTGGCAGTTCTGGTGACCCCGAGTCCATGTTCCCAAAGGCCACCAATTGGCTAGAAGTGAAAAAGTGGCATTCCCAGTGCCCTCTGCCGATGCCGGTGACGTGGGAAGCTTGCCATTCGTGTCTCAGATAGGAAGGGTGTCAGCTGCCATTTGTTATGACACTTGTACTATTCCTTCCTCCCTCCCTCCCTCCCTTTCTTTCTTTCTTTCTTTCTTTCTTTCTTTCTTTCTTTCTTTCTTTCTCCTTCCTTCCTTCCTTCCTTCCTTCCTTCCTTCCTTCCTTCCTTCTTTCTTTTTAAATATGGAATGAGGGGCGCCTGGGTGGCGCAGTCGGTTAAGCGTCCGACTTCAGCCAGGTCACGATCTCGCGGTCCGTGAGTTTGAGCCCCTCATCAGGCTCTGGGCTGATGGCTCAGAGCCTGGAGCCTGTTTCCGATTCTGTGTCTCCCTCTCTCTCTGCTCCTCCCCCGTTCATGCTCTGTCTCTCTCTGTCCCAAAAATAAATAAACGTTGAAAAAAAAATTTTTTTTTAAAATAAAAAAAAAATAAATAAATATGGAATGCTTCACGCATTTGAGTGTCATCCTTGCACAGGGACCATGTTCATCCTCTGTATCGTCCCAATTTTAGTACGTGTGTCGTGGAAGCAAGCCCTGTACTATCATTTTTTGAAGGTAGATTTAGGAAGAGAAAAGAGTCATATTGTCTGTATTCTTATCTTTCTCAAAAGCAGAATAATTAAAAAGGGCTGTTTTTTTCATCCAACCTGGCATATTTATTTTGATTTCTTTTCTGGCCCCTGTGGCCAGAGAGTCTGTGGCTCGCTGCACTACATGAGTTTCAATGTCAAATGAATTACATTGTCATTTGGCATAAAATAGAATTTCCTTGTTCATTGTGTTCATTGTTTATTGTTTCCTCTCCTCTCCCTGCATTGGAGTGCAAGCTCCACCAAGGAAGGGATCTTTGTGCCTAGAACAGTGCATAGCACATAGAGGGAACTCAATAAATGGTTTTTGAAGACATGTATTGAGCACCTACCATGTGCAAGCATTCCAGAATATTCTTTTTTTAATGTTTTTGTTTTTGTTTGAGAGAGAGAGAGAGACCATGAGCAGCAGAGGGGCAGAGAGAGAACGAGACATAGAATCTGAAACAGGATCCAGGCTCTGAGCCGTCAGCACAGAGCCCCATGTGGGGCTCAGACTCACGAACTGTGAGATCATGACCTGAGCCAAAGTCGGACGTTTAACCAACTAAGCCACCCAGGCACCCTCAGAGTTTTCTTTTCACAGATATTATCTCATTGAAAATGTTAACAATATGTGTACAATTTAGGCATTACTATTCCTATTTACTAATAAGAAAACTGACGCTGACAGAGGTTAGCAGACTTAATCAAGCTCAGACTGGTAGGTTTTCATAGAGCCAGGATTTAAATGCAAGTCTGACCAATGGTTGCACCCTGAACATTTCTCCTCAAATGGCCTTCCATATCTATAATACAATGGAAAAAATGTTTATAACCTCTTAATCCTAAAAGAGAATTATAGGAAACTATGAATCTATGTTGCTTATTCATGACATTCTACAATGTAAATTTCTTTTTTTTTTTAATTTTTTAAAATCTTTATTTACTTTTGAGAGAGAAAGAGAGACAGAGCATGAACAGGGGAGGGGCAGAGAGAGAGGGAGACACAGAATCGGAAGCAGGCTCCAGGCTCTGAGCTGTCAGCACAGAGCCCAACGCGGGGCTCGAACTGAAGAACCACAAGATCATGACCGGAGCTGAAGTCAGAGGCTTAACTGACTGAGCCACCCAGGCACCCCTACAATGTAAATTTCAATCTTCAGCTGGTAAATGTCTATGAGAAGGAGGATACAAAACATAGACTTTCTTACATCAGAACAATCCTCTCCACACCAGAATCTATGGAGCAAATAGACTAATTGTTACCATTTGGAGTTGTCCTAGCTAGTTATCTGTATACTGCTAATAATCAAGTTTGCATCTCCAGACTGGATGTCCCCTGAATTCCACATCCATATTTCTTACTAACTATTTCCAGCTTTATGGCTCACAGAAATATCAAACTCAGTATCCTCAGAGGCAAATTATTTAATGCTTTCACAAACTAGCATTTTGCTGCCGTCCTTCTCTTTGTTACTAACAATATCATCCACTCTTTGTCCCAACATAGATCAAACCCAGAATTCTGCAATTATCTGAGCATACAAAGAATAGAAAATTAATGCACTCCCGGAGGAGACAGATTTATAAATCAAGTAATTGCAACACTTTGGTCAGATACCAAATAACAGAGGCACATGTCAGAGCCTGTATGCACGGAAGACTTGGAAAAGCTTTTCTTTAGGCGGGGAAGCTAGGGAAGGATCTGTGCGCAACATCAAAGGAGGCATTCTAGTGGAAGTGGAAGTAGGGATTCCTAAAACAAACAGAGCCCCAACCAAACAGCCAAAAGCAAAACAAAACGAGCAAAAAACAAGAAAACTGGAGTTCCAAGAAACACACTTGGAAAGCCACAATTACGGAGGATGGATTGGACGGCTCATAGAGCTGGATGGAAGACCAATGAAGACGGTCCAGATGACAGGTGAGGAGTCAGATACAGCAATTAACCTGGAGACTGATGGATGTGAAGCAGAGATGATGTCAAGGATGATTCCCTGGTTCCTTTCTTGAGTAAGCGGGAAGATCATGAAACCATTAACTACAAGGAAGAGAAACACAAAGGAGTTGCTTTTGTTTTTTTTGTTTGTTTTTTTTTTTTTTTATGGAAAGACAATGGCTTTGGTTTGAGACATTTTAAACTTGAGGTATTTGTCAGAGTTCCAGGAAGGCTTGTTCTGTCTCAAAGTCAGAAAGGACATACTTGACACTCCCCAGTCCCACCTCCCACCCTTTATTACTTCATATCCAAGTAATCCATCCCCCCAAATTAGAAGTTCATTTACGGCAGGGACCACCTTTTAAATTAACTTCCTGTCTAAGTAGCTAGTGGTATACATTTTTTTGGTATGAATATTCAAAGGGTCTTGTCTTTCCTCTGCTCAGCAAGGACCAGCTAGGCATTACCCCCTTACAGCTCTTTCCTTCTCTCCCTTCAAGGACCCCTTCACCCCTACTCTAGACTCTAGGATTTGTTATGAAAATCATGCTAGCCAGCAATATGCTAGTGAGGATTGCTATTGAATGAAGTAAAATGAGTGTGAGAAAGACACGAATTCTATTTCAGTAAATTTGTTATCAGAAAAAAGAAAAAGAAGAGATGAGAAAAAAAAGAAGTGCTCAGAGAAAGAGAAGGTGGCTTATTTTAATTTATGTGGTGATAGTTGTTGAGAAATAGAAAGAAGGAAAGAGTTACGTCCAAATGTTCAGGAAGCAGCAACAAACTGAATACAGGACATTGAGAAGGAAGAAAAGATTTGAAAGGTAGTTGCGGCATATTAAGATGACCTTTTGAAGAGGCTAACACACACTGGAAGTACTTGAACAGGTTCGTGTTTGTTTGATGGGACTGTGTTTCCCAGAAGTCCCACTCGGCTGAGACTGTAAATCGTGGGGGCGGCTAGGAGTTCTAGCACAGTCACTGGCCAGGCAAATGTCAGGGGAATGACGGCACTTGTTTTCGGTTTTGCTCTTCAGTTTTACTGAGGTTTAATTGACAAATAAAATTTATATGCACAAAGTGTACAATGTGATGGTTTACTACACATATACTTCATGACATGATTATCAGAATCAGATTAATTAAGAAATCCATCAATTCAGAGTTACCTTTTTTTGTTTTGTGTGTGTGTGTGTGTGTGTGTGTGTGTGTGTGGTGAGGACACTTTAAGGTCTACCCTCTTAGCAAATTGCAAGTACAAAATACAATGTTATTAACTATAGTCACCAGGCTATACATTAGATCTCCAAAGCTTATTCATTTTATAACCGAAGGCTTGAACCCTTAAAATTTTTTTTTTAACATTTTTATTTTTATTTTTGAGACAGAGAGAGACACAGCATGAACGGCGGAGGGGCAGAGAGAGAGGGAGACACAGAATCAGAAGCAGGCTCCAGGCTCTGAGCCATCAGCCCAGAGCCCGAGGTGGGGCTCGAACTGGCAGACCGCAAGATTGTGACCTGAGCTGAAGTCAGACGCTCAACCGACTGAGCCACCCAGGCGCCCCTGGCTTGAACCCTTTAAATAGCATCCCCCTCTCTCCTCTACCTCTTAGCCCCTGATAATGACACTTCAATCTTCAGCAGGATAGCTATTGATACCTATAGCTTGCTCTATCTATCATCTATCTATCTATCTATCTATCTATCTATCTATCCACCTCTATATCTATCCATCCAATATTTATTGGCTGGTTTCCCCCAAACTGATTAGATGAAAAATCCAACCATCAATTCCTGCTATTACTTTCTCTGGAGCAAGCTCCATAGAATTGTCTGAATGGAATACAGCTTTATTGTGAGCCAATGATTGTAATTAGGAATTCTGGGACTTGTTGTTATCGATTTGAGTCTCATGTTTATGACCACTGTTTGTCAATGTTGTTCATACACTTCCTGCAACTGGAAATTACACAAATTTCTCACTGCATATTTTCAATTGTTTTGAAGGATCACAGCCTCTTTATGGAATGCCTTCTCGGATGCCCTGGTGTAAATTTCAGGTTTGCTTATAGCCACCATTTTACATGCACTTATCTCAAAGTAATGTCATCATTTGTTAATAATTAGTCTATGGGTTACAGGTAGTTGGATAGCTTATATACATATTTGTTCAACAACTGTTTACTAAGGGCCTACACTCTGACAGGCACAATGATAACCACTGAAAGTGGAGACCAATATAAGACCTCATGAAAAAGAGAGAGAGAGAGAGAGAGAGAAAGCATAAGTGAGGGAGGGACAGAGAGAGAGAGGGAGACACAGAATCTGAACCAGGCTCCAGATTCTGAGCCATCAGCACAGAGCCCGATGCAAGGCTTGAACCCACAAACTGTGAGATCATGACCTGAGCTGAAGTTGGACACAAACGACTAACCCACCCAGGTACACCAAAAATGACATTCTAATAGACAGAGATAGACCAAGAAAGTAAATCAGTAAAATATGAGAGACAGGTAGTAGGATGGAGTAAGCTCATAGGAGACCAAAGCTCCCACCAAGACCAATAAGAAGAGCCAGATGAAATATAAAATTGATCTGTTTTGAGAGATCAGAAGTTGTAGAATCAACAAGAGCTAGCAAAGCTAATATTCCAGAGGGGAGAGCACCAGGGAAAAGTGAGTGTATCCTCTGTAAGATAACTTCATCTTTTTCCCCCAGGGAGCCTTTCAAGATACCGGACACTGGCTTGCTTCTAAGAACCCAGGCTCAGCCAAAGCATAAGGCCATTGTGTGGGAAGAGAGAAACAGGGAGCAAAATTTTAGTCATTGCACAGGGCTAGAGTGGCCGTCACTTGAGGGATTTCATATACCTCTGGTTTTCCCTTCAAGACATTTGTTGAGTTCTAAACCTTCATAGGGTAGGAAGCTAACAAACTAAGGCAAAACCCTCTGATAAACAGAAAGCCGGTTCCGCAGTCTTGTAGTGCAAGAGACAAAGACCTGCCAGGGGAAGGAGCCACAGTAAACCCACCAGGCTCTTAGCTGGAATCCAGAGAAAGTCATTGGCAGTTTGAAATTTTAATTAGGGTGCACAAGGAAGGCCTCAAAGAGGAGACACAAGGGTCAAGGCTGAAGGAGGTGAGAGCAAGCAGTGTGGCCATCTAGGGGAGGATCATTGCATACAGAAGGGACAGCCCAAGGAGGAGCGTGCCCAGCATGTTCGTGGGACAGCTGAGAGCTCCATGTGGCTGGCAGCACAGCATGTGAGGGGTAAGTAAGAATTGGAGTCTGGGAGACACGCGGTGGAATGCGTAAGGCCCTGTGGACCACAGGACCGACTCTGGATTTGGTCTAAATGAGATGAGGCGCCTCCAAGGGTTTTGTTTTGTTTATCTTCTAATTTTTGGAATCATTCTAGAGGAGTTTGGGTAGAGAAATGTCATGATCTGACTTATTTTTCACCAAGGACATTATAGATGCTGGGTTGAAAACAGATTGAAGTGAGGCATGTCGGAAACAGAAAGACCAATGAGGAGGTTTTTTGAATAATCCAGGGGGGAGACAGCAGTGATCTGGGCGAGGATGGATATGGTGGGAAGGACGGATTCTGGGTGTATTTTAAAGGTAGAGTTCATAAGATTTACTGACAGGTTGTATTTAGAGTAGAAGAGAAAAAGAGGAAGTCTGCAATAGGTTTTGACGAGAACAATTGGAAGAATGGAGTTGCCATTAATTGAAAGGGAAAAGAATGCGGGGTGGGTATCATTAATGGGGAAAATCAGGAATGCAGAACTGGAAAGATTAACTTTGCAATGCTTTCTACACGTCTAAGCTAGAGAGTTGGAGCCTGGAATTCAAGGGAAATGTGTGGGATACTCCTTTTGGTTTGCCAGTCATTAACATGGAGATGGTGTTTTAAGTTAGAAGTCTAGGTGAGATCAACAAGGGAGTGGGTGGGGATAGAACCAGAAGAAAAGTCAAACCACTGAATTCTGGGGCACTTGACTAGTTAAACGTGCTGGAGGGGAAGAGGAATCAGTTAGTGAGGTGGAGAAGGAAAAACAGAAACCAAGTGAAGAATGTGTTTCAAGGACTGCATGCAAGCTCTCTGCAATTAAGATAATAACATGAAGCTGAAAAATGAATAGAATAGTAATATGGAAGTCTCTGCAACCTTTGTAAAAACACACTTGGGGGCGCCTGGGTGGCTCAGTTGGTTAAGTGTCCGACTCCTGATTTTGGCTCAGGTCATGATCTCACATCTTGGGATCAAGCCCCATTTGCTGATGGTGGGGAACCTGCTTGGGATCCTCTCTCTCTCTTTCTCTCTCTCATCCCCTCCCCTGCTTGTGCTCTCGCTCTCAAAAATAAATAAATAAAAACAAACCTTTAAAAATATTTAAAAAAGAAACACCACCACATTTGGTGAAGCAGTAGGCAAGAAAACCTGATTAGAAAGGGTTCAGGCAATAACAAAGAAAGAAATCAAAGACAGTAAATATAAAACATCTTTTCCTAGATTTTTTTTTTTGTAAAGGAAAACAGAAAAATGGGGTGTGATAGCTGGACAAAGAGATAGGGCTTAGAAAGGTAGAGGTTTCTGGTGTTTTTTGTTGTTGCTGTTTTTGTTTTAAGTTTAGTTTAGTTTATATAGCACTAAGGAGGATAGTGATGGATTAAATTGATAACATAGGAGACAAGGAGCAGAATTGCTGGACCAATGTCCTTCAGTAGGTGGGAAGAGACAGTAATGAATCCACAAAGGGAGAAGTTGAACTTCACTGCGAACAGAGGCAGTTCTTCCATAACACAGAAGAAAAGGCCATGTAGATGGTACAGAGGCAAGGCAGGTGGTGCGTATGGAGAAGCTTGTAGAAGTTCATGACAGTTTCTTTCGCCTGCAAAATGGAAAAGTAGGTCAGAATGGAAAGTGAGAACCAAGGGGGGCTGTACATGAGGTTTGAACAGAGAAAAGGAGGTTATGAAAAAATTGCGGGGCGCCTGGGTGGCGCAGTCGGTTAAGCGTCCGACTTCAGCCAGGTCACGATCTCGCGGTCCGTGAGTTCGAGCCCCGCGTCAGGCTCTGGGCTGATGGCTCGGAGCCTGGAGCCTGCTTCCGATTCTGTGTCTCCCTCTCTCTCTGCCCCTCCCCCATTCATGCTCTGTCTCTCTCTGTCCCAAAAATAAATAAATGTTGAAAAAAAAAATTAAAAAAAAATTGCCAAGGAAAATGAGGCAGTGGGTGGACTAGACAGATAGGGTAAGGCTGTGGGCAGTATTAACTCCTGCTTAAAGCACTGACCATGGCCTTGAAGTGAAACTCCTGAACTTGGGTATGAGTCCAGAGTTAGCCACATTCAACTATGAGTGTGCAGCAGCTGGGAAGTTGGAGAGTTAGATTTAATTGGGGAGTCACTTTGACAAGGGATAATCAGCTTCTAATTTTGTCAGCTCAACAGGTATAGGAGTATGTTTTATGATTTTAATGTGTGCTTCCCTAATTTTTAAAAATATACTTCGCAGGCTTTGAGATACCTCTGTTGTAAAGTACCTGGGCATACTCTGGCCATTTTTTCCTATTGAAGTTTCTGTCATGTTCCCATTGATGTGTAGGCATTCCTTGCATGTTCTAGATTATTCCCGTGTCTGTTTTAGTCATAGCTGATGTCTTTCCCAATCTATCATCTGCCTCTTAATTTTATTCACAATGTCCTTTGCTGAATAGAAAGCATGACTTTTAATCTAATCAAATATATCTTATTTTATTATTATTACTATATGATATATGCTTTTTAGGTATCATTTCAAAAATCTTTCTCCACCTGTGGATCATGTAGATATTCTCCTATATTGTCTTCTGTGGACTTTATGTCTTTGTCACTACAGGAAAGTTTAACCCATCTGGAGGCCACTTTGTATGTGGTGCTAAGTAGGGAATCAGTTTTGTTTTTCTCCCATAATGATTCAGTTTTCCTAATGCCACCACTAATTAATTTCTCCTCTTCTCAGTGGTTTGTGCTGTTCACATTTTTATCAGATATACAGTTCCCACTTATGCACTGGTTTCTTTCTGAGTTCTAAGTTAAAATCTATTAGCACATTTGTCTGTTTTTGAGCAAAAAACACACTAGAAATCCTTGGCAGGCCCATCTCACATTTTAGCAACTATACTAATACATGTCCATCATGTATGAGATCAGATTAGGAATGCTCATCCTGCTAAATTTGACCCAAGGCATCACTTTAATAGCTCAATAAATATTAAAAACAGAGAAAGAATGACAAAGAATTACTTACCAAAAATATGCTCAGGTATCACTCATTTATTCATTCATTTACTCACACATTCAGCAAATACTTATTAGGTGTCTACTGTGGGCCAGGATTCATGATGGGTAGAGCTGGAGTTGGAAGGCTGAGCCAGAAAAAGCAAGTCTCTGAAGTCAGGACTGTACAGTCTTCAATAAGAAACAAATATTAAGCAAATAATGATTCCAACAAATTTAACTTTGTGACAAGTGCTCTAAATAAGAGGCAGCTGTTTAATGAGGAAGACTTGACTTGATAGGATTTGACCTGGAAGAGGAGAAAATAAAAGGTGATATTTGCAGGCTGGACAGGATTGGTAACCAAGCTAGAGAGATGGAAGGAAGTTCCAGGTAGAGGAAAGAGCTTGCACAAAGCACCTACGGTAGAAAGGGCCTGAGTGCAAAGGTCTGAAAAAAAATGCAGATGTGTTTGTGTGTGTCAATATTTAGGAGTCAAAGCAGAAGGAGCTAGCCAACGAGAATGTGTGGGTGGAGTCTAAAAAGGAAGAAGAAAAAAGTATCCTCTAGGCTAGGTTATCTCACAGAACTGTGTATTTCTTGTCTCTTGGTCCATTTAACAGAAGGGTAACATTTCATAATCCATGAACAAACTTAACACACAATTTTCATACTGGTGATTTTTAAAATCACCAATCCTTGTAGAATGCTGTTTACGTACCATTTTGAACTTAACTCGATATTAACCTTTTCTTTTACAAAGGAGTCAGCAGGATGTAAATTTCAGATAGAGAGTGATTCTTGTCCTACCCAGTTATTTTATTTTTCCTTAGGGGTTTCCCTTGAGCATGTGGCTTGTCTTGTTCACCACAGCATTCCCAATGCTGAGAACAATGCCTGGGACATAGTAGGTTCTCAGTAAATACTTGTCATATGAGTCAATTATTAAAGCAAACAAATGAAAATTTTGTAGTTTTACGTTTTTATAAATTTGTTCATAGCACTCCTGGCACTCCATATATCAATGGCAGAGGTCACAAACCATCTCTAGTCATGTTCAACACAATTGCCTCAAAATTCTTTTACTGGCTTGTTTTTATTGAGGGTGTGTTAAGTCAAAAGTACAGTAATAAGTGTTATGCCCAGAATTCGTGATCCCCAAAGACCACCAGGGAGCCGAGTCCGATGCAAAAGCAAAAGAGCCTTTATTCGAGCTAGCTCGAGCTCAAACCCCTACCTGCACCGACGCAGTGGTGAGATACCAGGGAGAGCGAGTTTCAAAAGCACAAAGGTTTTATAGGGGTCTAGGGGCAGCCGATTGGCTGGGGAAGGGTCAGAGTCCTGTTACGCAGGTCGCTGGGCGTGTTTTGATCAGGAAGTTTGAACGGGTGAGCGGGAGGTTACTCAAGGGGAGGAGGCGCGATCTGAGGTTTCTGCGATTTTCCCGAAAAAGGGGTCATGTCGGGGACATAGTCACTCAAGGTGGAGGACACAGAACAAGATGGAGACGGCCGGCGTAGGCCTGCCCTTTTAATAAGAATTGATTTATAGTTTATTTCACACTCTATCCCTTACTAAGTTCAAAAATATACTTTGAAATGTCATGGAAATTGAGTTTGGTTAGTACATTATGGTTTATTGAGGCCAATTTTGAAAGGAGAACTTCCAAGAAACATGGACAGCATTGGAAAAATAAAAATTTTATTTATTGGAAAATGAACAGCATTCAAAAATGTTCTACCAGAAAAGAATTCTTTTAAAGAAAAAATTGTCTACATTTTCAGAAAAGATACGACTAGCGCGGACGGTGGCATCCCATATTAGTGTTGCATAGTCAATCCCTTTGTGTCAGACAAGGTGTGAGGGTCATGTTGAAGGGAAGGGGGGTTGAAGGATTTTGGTGTGGTGAGTGACTTAACCCTGGGGTTCAGCCCCAGGCCAGGAGCTGAGGTGGGTACTAGAAAAACAGGAAGTAGAGAGCTGGGGTGGGGATGAGGCGGGGTGGGGGTATGAATGGCTTGTAGACATACAGCAGCACAGGAGGGGGGATGCCCAAACTAACCAACGCTTAGGAAGCACTTAGAATATGCGAGGTCTTATTCTGTATGCCTTTCATACATCATGCTATTTAATTTTGCAACAACTCTGAGAGCACAAAATGTTCTGTGCTCATTTTGTTGTGGCTATGAGAGGCTTCCCTCTGTACATGCACCTCTAAAGTAACTAGGTGATGTCCTTTAGTTTTTCTTTTCCCTGTAAGTCTGTGCTTCCTTTGCTTTTCGGTTCCATTCTGTGCCCTACACCATGCCGAGACAGATTTGCCCTGAGGATCTCCTGTGCCCACGGACCCTCCTCCCCAGGATCCAGCGGCGGGAGGATTGGCAGAAATCATGTCGGGAAGAGCTGTCTCCATGTACACCTCAGTGAGTAACTGGGCCTTCTGGTCGCCATTAATATGTTTACTTTCCGGTTTCTGAAATTAGGAAACTGGGAATCTAGGCTGCATAGATGTGCCCCTGTGGACCTGGGGTTGCTGTTCATTCCTCTCCTTAAGGACCACTCTGATTCTGATTTTCTGCGTGTAAATAAACATCCATTTCTAGCTGGACTTTTTAAAAAAAATCAGCCACCAGAAGTCTAAGTAGTTCAATTTTAGAAGTGCAGGTTGACCATAGACCGCACCCAGTGTTAACTTTAATGATCTCACTTAACTGTGCACGAGTGTTGAGTCCTGAGAGGTTCCTTGAACCATCCAAGACTTAAAGGAAGTTGCTCCTGACTTCTGGTCTGGTGCACTATTTACTATAGCACATTGGAAAACCAGTTCAAGTCAGCAGAGTCGTCTTCACAGGCAAAAGAGAAGCCATTTTTTTTAATGAGTATTTTTTATTTGTTTGTGTATTTATTTTGAGAGAGACAGTGTTGGGGGGGCAGAGAGAAAGGGAGAAAGAAAATCCCCAACAGTCTCCATACTGGCACTGCCAGCTGTGGGGCCAGTGGTGGGTTTGAACCCACAAACCTTGAGATCATGATCTGAGCCGAAACCGAGTTGGACACTTAACCAACTGAGCCACCCAGGCGCCCCATAAGTATTTTTTTTAATGTTTATTTATTTTGAGGGAGAGAGAGAGAGAGAAAGAGAGAGAGAAACAGTGCAAGCAGGGGAGGGACAGAGAGAGAGGGCGAGAGAGAGAAAAAATCCCAAGCAGCCTCCCCACTGCCTGTGCAGAGACAGAAGCAGAGTTCAAATTCAGAACCCCATGAGATGATGACCTGAGCCAAAAGCAAGCGTTGGATGCCTAACCAACTGAGCCATCCAGGCACCCCAAAAGACATTCTTAAAAAAATTCTCCTACACCCATTTCATTGTCTCTTCAAATTTATTTTTTTTTTATTTTTTTTAAAAATTTTTTTTTTTCAAACGTTTATTTATTTTTGGGACAGAGAGAGACAGAACATGAACGGGGGAGGGGCAGAGAGAGAGGGAGACACAGAATCGGAAACAGGCTCCAGGCTCTGAGCCATCAGCCCAGAGCCTGACGCGGGGCTCGAACTCACGGACCGCGAGATCGTGACCTGGCTGAAGTCGGACGCTTAACCGACTGCGCCACCCAGGCGCCCCTCTTCAAATTTATACCTGTTATTTCAAAACTGTATTATAGAAGAATCCACTTCAGTGACCCTGTGGCCTAATCTAAACACACTGAATGAATTAGACTACTTCTTTCGGGTAAGTCCCTTATATTTCATTCTTTGTTTTTTTTTTTTGTTTTTTTTTTTTTCAACGTTTATTTATTTTTGGGATAGAGAGAGACAGAGCATGAACGGGGGAGGGGCAGAGAGAGAGGGAGACACAGAATCGGAAACAGGCTCCAGGCTCTGAGCCATCAGCCCAGAGCCCGACGCGGGGCTCGAACCCACGGACCGCGAGATCGTGACCTGGCTGAAGTCGGACGCTTAACCGACTGCGCCACCCAGGCGCCCCTCATTCTTTGTTTTAACAAAAGTCACAATACACCCCCTCCCATCACCATTTTAATAGCCTCAATTAGGTACTTCGTGCGAAAGATGAAAATAAATATCTGAGATGAATTCTTTTCAGATTGCTCTTCCGCCCTTTTCTGGAATGAGGGAAGAAAACGTAAGCTACCCTTAGGGCATTAGGGGTTAAAGGGCAAGACAAGAGTTTGGAAATGTCCTATTGTCAAAGACTATGATGATAGCCTGAGTAGATTTCTAGAACCAGAAACTAGCTTGCTTCTCCGTCCTCTGGAAGGCTTCATGCTAGAGATCATGATGTCACTAATAGGATGAGGTGTGTTTATGAAATCATTGCTGGAAAAACACGAGGGTTAAAAAGTAGGGAAACAGAAGCATGTCAGCTATAGTCTCATGATGATGACCCAGGCTTATTTTACTAGCAAAGGTTCAATGACAAATTCTGTGGATATGGAAATAACAGAACAACTCATTATGTGTCATTCATGAACGAAACAGAGCATGGGACTAATGCATAGACTGTAAACCGTGTAGTGTTTGACATTGCTTATGAGTTTAACTATATGGTCAGTATTATAATAATTTTGGCTCTGTGTATAATGGTATGGGATGGTACATGTTCTCAGGAACTGAAATGCTGTGAGTGACGTGGTTGGCTTTTCAAACAGGTTTCTCCAAACATCCCAGAGGAGACAAACCAAATGAATTGGGACAGACAAGTTTCTCCTTTGTGGAGGGACTTCCTGGGTTTAAGTCTGCAGTTGAAAAGAGGTGCAGGAAGGAGTCAGAATGCCCTGTCCTTGTTTTCTGGAGATCTGCAAGCATAGTGCTTTTATATTTTAATTTTCCAGGTTGAGGCCTGCCATAATTCACCTAGTTGAAGTACGATGCAAGCCAAACATAAATTGCATCCCATTCTTTTTCTTGTCTTACTGCAAACTCTGGTTTCGGTGGTAGGAAAGGAAGAGAGAAATCTCCAGTAGATGTCCAGGAGTCCGCTTTAGGAGATCAGTTATAAGAAGGTGGGTGGATGGCTTTAATTTGGGACAAGGGAGGGTCTTGGAGAACAGCAGGAGCTCACATTTAGTCAGCATCTAGGGCCTCAAGAGATCCGTTTTCTGTGTAACTTACCCTTGATTTTGTTATTATTATTATTCTGTAAACTGGATTCCCTTAATTAATTAATTAGTTAATCAATTAACGTCTTTAACTTCTGGTAATTTTGTTGCATCACTGCCATATTGGGTATGGAATTTCTAAAAACAAAAATAAGACCCCCCAAGAAAGGTGTGCCACAGATGAAAACCCTGTCTGAACGGCACTTGGATGTCTGCAGTAAATTTACTCCAGCAGAGGCCACCGAATCAACTCTCGGAACGACTTAGGCAGCCGTTCGCATAAAATCCGGGGCTCCAGCTCTTCTGGTGTCTGCGGGTCTGTGACTGACTTCCCAACAGCTGGCGGAGCAGGCAGCGCGCGGGGCGGAGTCGGGGCGCGGGAGCGCGCCCAGGTCCGCGCCCCCTTCCCGCGGCCCGGCGCTCCCGGGGAGTGAGTCTTTGTACAGTCAGGGCTTCTGCTGGGCAGGGCCAGCTGCTAATCCTCCAGGCGGCCACCGGCGCGGGGGGGGGCGCATGGGGCATATAGGTGGCGTCCGCTGCTGAGAAACACCTAGCGCAGGTAAAAGGGTGGCGGCGAGAGGGAGTTCCCACCTGTTGCGCTCTTAAAGAAATGAAGACTTAAGAAAATCCCAAGGAGGAGCCGACCGGTGTCTTTCGGACGCGCCTGGAGCCCCACCCTGGGCCAGAGGAAAAGCCCCTTGAGTGCGAGGCAGGCGCTTCACCCACAGCCAGAAAGGAAAGCGCCTCTCCCCGCGCGCCACCTCCTCCTGTGCCTCGCACTCCTCCTGCGCGGCGGGCCCTGCCTGACTCTCGCCGCGGCCTTTGGCCCCGCCGAGCCCGCTCGCTCCGGCCTCCCGGTGCAGCGCGGGTGACCTGTCCCCGAGTACTCCCATGGCGTCAGACCGCCCCACTCGCTCCCGGAGCGGAGCCCTCTGCCGGCAACTGCTGCTGACCCTCACGGTGAGTGGCCGCTCGGCTGCCGGCTCCCGCGAGGGGGCTCCTCCCGATGGGGGGGCGCTGGAAGCAGCGGTGCGTGGGGGTGGCGGGCAAAGCGGGGGTTAATGGGGCGCCGGCTGGTTGAACAAATGGAGCTGTTGGAATAGGGGAAGGTTGCCAGAAAGAGGCTGGCGACCTGGGCGCCGCGATCCCCAAGGGGAGGAGTAGTGTTGGCGGTAGATGTACTCAGCGCAGGCAGAGAGAGACGCAGGCGTGAGCTGCAAACGCCTTTCCAAAACCGTGGCCTCTGGGTACGAGCGGGGAGCGCTGCTCCTCCCGGTCTCTGCAATTCCCCGGGAAGGTACGGTCCACTTCTGCCCCGGTGCCCGGTTCCGGCCACGGCTGGGGCGAGCGCTGGGCGGACCGGACGGAAAGTGCGCGCCCTTGGGTCACAGAGTGCGCTCCTTTGCGGGGGTTGCTCTGAGTCTCTCTGAGCGTGTGTGTGTTGGGGGAGGGGGTGGGGGCCATCGGGAGAGAGAGTAGGGGAGTGGTCTCGACCCACTGCACCCGGAAACGGTAGATGGGCGGGCCTTAGGAGACCCTTTGTATAGTTCCCTTTGCGTGTCTCCGAGTGCGGTTGCCAGCCCCTTAGTCTTTAGGGAAATATTCGCCCGGATCTCTTTCCCCAGAGGCATCTGGATTCCTCTGCTCTAACTTCTTTCCCACTTTAAAGAACTGTAGCAACGACCCCACCCACCTAACCCTGGGAGCGAAAGGGGGTGGCCTTATTTGGGGAGGGACAGTAACCCTCCCAGGCAGAAAAGACTGGGATCGCATGCGGGGGGGGGGGGGGGGGGGCGCGAGGGGGATGGGTGGCAGATGCTTCAGGAATTTAGTGCGAGTGGACAGCCCCTGGGAGAGTTTGGGATCGGAGGTTTCCCAGATTGGGTTCCTAAATCCTCTACAAGGAGAATGAACAGACCAGGTGCCAAAGAGTACTCAACTCAGTAGTGTCGTTTCACGTTGAGCCCCAGGCATTGGAGCTCAAGTCCTCTGAAGGACAAGGGGACAAACCTGGAGAACAGACAGCAGGAAGATTTCTTCTGGGAGTGCTGGAACTGGGGGGCTGAAATTTTCGGATAATTTCGCTTCTCAGTCGCTCTTAGCTTGCAGTGAATTCCTTAAAATTTTAGGTCGTGAAATTGTAGTTGTACTATCATTACAATGTCTTTCCCTAGGAATTCTATGGACTTTAAAACCCTTAATTAAATTCCCAGGGCACATTAGTATCATAGAAAGGGCCAGGTGCACAGCAGTTAATATTTTACTGTTGAGAAAACCAAGAATGGAATAAATAACGGTTGCAAAATATGTAGTTGATGACAAAGAAATACTTTCGGTTAGATCCCTAATAAAGTTGCCACTTTTTAAACCACTGGCCATTTTCTTTGAAGGAAAAAGGGTGATTAAGCATGGATGATAATAGGCCTGGGCAATAAATAGCGTTGCTTTACATATGCTTACACGCAAGTCTTTCTCTGTGTGATCTCAGATCCTTTCTAGAAGAACGTCGATAAACTGAATAAATTAAAGGTGAATAATCCTCATTCCTTGGCTTTTCTTAGTTTCAAAGCTGGATAGGCCAGAAGTGGGGTAGATAGGAAAAAAAGTGCTGGCTCTGACACACCCCTCATCCTGCTGCATTCTAGCTGGAAGACCTCGTCTGATGCTCATATGCATGTATCTGTACAAAGTCCTGCCTGCTTCAGATGGTTCTTGTGGTGGTGAGCCTCAAGTGTGATAGATGTTCAAAGAGCATCTGAGTAGAAGATATTATTAAATAAAAAGGAGTAATTCCTCTTCACTGGGGGAACGCCCTTTACATTTCCTCCTGTTCTTGTACCCAACTAATCCTTCACCATTCTAAACATCAGCTTCTCTCCACTTCCTAATACTGCCTCACCTTGCACACGTCTTAATCACTCGAACTCTGGTTTCTACCGAAACACCTAAGGAGGCTGCTTTATCTCTGAGGTCATAAGGGATCCCCACTGCTACATATAAACCATTCCTTATACAATTCCACCTTGTAGATTGTGTCTTTATTGAAATTCACTCCTTTTTTCTTTTGACCTTCCTGACCACTCATAATCATGCTCCCTATTACAGGTCCTGTCTGTGAAATACACAGGTGTCTACTTGTACTAAATTTATTTTGTTAGTTGGGATGTCTTCATTGAACAGTAAGTCTTTATATCTCCCTAGTATGATGTATGACACAGCATTTATTATCTTCTCAGACAATGTTGCTTTTCTTCTCGTGTCATGTATTTCAGTGAATGACACTGCTATACACCTTATTGCTCAGGTAGGAAGTCTGGAAGCTGTTTTTCCTTCTTCACTGTTCCCCTGCCCAAATCCATCATTAACTCCCGTTAAGTCTATCTTCAGAAATATCTTATGGATATCTCTGCTTCTCTCCAACACTCCTGCTATTACTTTTTGCTATTATAAATAATGTCACAGTGAATAAACTTGTGTGCATATGTCACTTCATGTATTGGCAGGTATGTGCATAGAATAGATTACCAGAAATGGGATGCCCAGACAAAAGTATAGATGACTGTATTCTTTTGGTATATATTACCAGCTCCTTCTCACCCCCATAAAGGTTGTATATTCACTAGACAGAAAGAAATTTTATGATGGATAGCATATCCCACCATTGAGGATATATATATATATATATATATATATATATATATACACACCATATATATATATGGTATATATATATACACACACCATATATATATATGGTATATATATATATGGTATATATATATGGTATATATATATATATATATGGTATATATATATGGTATATATATATATGGTATATACATATAGAATTGTACATGTGTATATATATGTATATATATGTACAATACTATAGTATATTATAGTATAGTACTATAGTATGTACAATATGCTATATTATATATTATATAGCATGTCATACTATACTCTGTTATATTATACTATGTATATATAGTATGAGACTACTTGATCAGGCAGTCATTTGGCAAAAGGTAAAGTTGAACCCATACCTCATGCAGAACACCACAGAAAAGTCCAAACAGATGAAAGATTTAAATGCACCATATGATACAATACAGATATTAGAAGAAAACATCGTGAATTCCTATTTAAATTCGGGGTTAAGGGGGCGCCTGGGTGGCTCAGTCGGTTGAGCGTCCGACTTCAGCTCAGGTCACGATCTCGCGGTCCTTGAGTTCGAGCCCCGCGTCGGGCTCCGGGCTGATGGCTGAGAGCCTGGAGCCTGCTTCTGATTCTGTGTCTCCCTCTCTCTCTGCCCCAACCCCGTTCATGTTCTGTCTCTCTCTGTCTCAAAAATAAATAAATGTTAAAAAATAAAAATAAAAAAAATAAATTTGGGGTCAAGAAGACTTTCTATGGTTCACATGGCTTAAATTTCAAAAGCCACTTATTAATATTGAGAAAACCAATTATATTCAATTATAATCATTAATATAAATATATTATAAATGTTATAAATAATATAAATCAATTATATTAAGACACACATACATAAACACTTGTCTGTGGCAAAAAAACTGAACCAAACAAAAACATTATAAGCAAAGTCAAAGGTAACTCATAAATTGTAAAAAAAAAATTTTGCAGATCATATTTTAAAAGTCTAATCTACTAATATAAAAAGAGCTCTTATAAATCAAGTAGTCCAACATGAACATGGACATGGAAAACGCCCATAAAGTAATAAAAATGGCCCATAAAAATATTTCACCCTCGCTCATAATAAGAAAAGATGAATTTAAATTTCATTGACAAGTCATTCCCATTTGGCAAGCATCCAAAAGTTTGACAATACAGGGTAGGCAAGAATGTGGAGAAATAAGAACTCTCATAAATTATTGGTGAGTGTAACAAAGTTACAACATTTATGGACTGTATAGAGTTACAAAAAACACGAATAGAAACTTTTACTTTTTCCTTTCTGATTTGTATGCATCTAATATGTTTCTGCTATTCATATGCAATATTGCGGTTTTAATTATTGAGACTTCATAGAATTTTAAATATCTGCTAGGGCTAATATCCTTTCATTGCTTTTCTTTTTCATAATTTTCCTGTCTTTTCTTAATTATTTATTTTTATCTAAGACTTTTTAAATCAGCTTGTCTAGTTCCAGAAAAAAATACTGTTAAGGTTTATATTGGGATCATGAAATTTATAATTTAACTTAGTGAAAATTGATATATTTATAGTTGATTTTTTTTCTATCTAAAATAATATCTTTCTTTTTGTGTGAGTCTACTTTTGTGTCTTTCAGAAATCTTTTCAGATTTTTCTCAAATAGACTTTATATCTTTCTTGTTAAGTTTACTCCTTGGCATTCTAACTTTTTATTGCTTTTGAAAATAATTTCTTGGGGCGCCTGGGTGGCTCAGTCGGTTGAGCATCCGACTTCAGCTCAGGTCACAATCTCGAAGTTTGTGGGTTCGAGCCCCGCGTCGCGTTATGTGCTGACAACTCAGGGCCTGGAGCCTGCCTCAGGTTCTGTGTCTCCTCTCTGTGTTCCTCCCCTGCTCATGCTCTTTCTTTCTCTCAAAAATAAATAAAGATTAAAAATTTTTTTTTTATAAATGTATCCATCATTTTTAGTTTGGGCATGGTGGGTTGTTTTTTTTTGTTTTTTGTTTTTTGTTTTTTTTTTCTCCTTCCTGAATGACCTAGCTGCCATTATTGGAAATGAAAATCATTTCCCTGATCCATTCTCCACACTGCTCAGACTCACCTTATTCCAATAGGAAGCTGCTTATGTAATTTATCTGCTTAAAACAAACATTTGGTTTCTTATTATCTTTAGGAAAAAAAGATCTACATATGTTGTTAACACTGTTCAGAATCTATCCCAAACCTACTTCTGTGAATCCAGTTTAAACTTTGTCCCTCTTGTAGCATCAGCCTTTCGAGATTTTGTTTTCAGATCTGTGTCATCTCTGGGTTTCACATATGCTTGTTTCTGTGTTTGGGACATATAAGCTCTGCCTCCTCTTGACATGGCTCATGTACAGCCACTCTTTAGGTGACCTCACCTGGCTTCCACACAAGGCCATCGTATAGCAACTGTACCTCCCTAGCAGAGCATTTATCCTACTTTACTGAAATTATGACTATGTCTTACCCTTGAACTGAATGTTTCACGAGGATCATGTTTACTGCTCTGTGTCTGGTACATAGAAGACATTAGGTAAATATTGGTTAAATGCATGAATGAATGGATGAATACTGTTCCCTAAAGTATTATCTTAATCTAGCCATATCTCATCTTCTCTGCTGTTTTTACTTTAGTCCAAGTCACCATCCTCCCTCTCTTGGATTTCTACTGGAACCTCCCAACTGGTGTCCTTGTTTCCACTCTTGCTGCTCTACAGTCTGTTCTCACAGGGCCACCAGAATGAGTCTATGTAAATGCTTGCCACCTGATGCTACTCCACAACTGCTGCTGCTTCTTCTTCTTCTTCTTCTTCTTCTTCTTCTTCTTCTTTTTTTAATTTTCTAAAATGTTTGTTAGCTTTTGAGAGATTGAGAGAGTGTGAGCGCCGGAAAGGCAGAGAGAGAGGGAGACACAGAATCTGAAGCAGGCTTGAGGGTCTGAGCTGTCAGCACAGAGCCCGACGCTGGGCTCAAACTCATGCTCATGCTGATCATGTGATCATGACCTGAGCCGAAGTCAGACACTTAACCAACTGAGCCACCCAGGCGCCCCTCTCCACAGTTTCTAAACCTATGGGTGCTTCTCTTTGCACTCAGGATAAAGTCGAGAAGTTTTAGACTTCTACTTTGAGACTCTATGTGATCTACCCATGATTGTCACTTCAATGCCTATGGTATCACTCTTCCCTCACTGTGCTATACTACCATGACCACCATTTTGATCCTCTCGTACACCAGGCAAAATCCTTTCCCAGGGTTTTGTTCTGTTTTTTTTCTCCACCTGGAAGACTCTTCCCCAGTTGATGAACTGGTTTGCTTCCTCATTTCCTTCAGGCTTCTGGTCTTCCCTTTGTCACCTTTTCTCTCTGCTTTATTTTTCTCACAACATTTATCTCTTGGCATTATGCGACCTTTTTGCATTGTGACTTTGGCATTATATGACCTTTGTGTATTTATTTTTTTGTCTCTCATTATAAGATAATCTCCATGGGGTCAAAGACTTTGCCTTGTTCATTGCTGAACACTACCTAGTAAGCAGCCTGTAAAGGTTGGTTGAATGAATAAGTAGAAGCATGCTTTCAACCACCCTGAGCTGGACTCTTCGCTTTCTCATTCCACTCCTGTTCTCTCTAGAGGATGTGGCCAGTGAACATTCTTCTCATCTTTTAATTTCCAATCCATCCCTAATTTCCAAATGAAATGTAATCCCAGCCTTGCCTAATCCTTCCTATATAATTTGAGTTGGATAATTAAATATGTCTTGGCATATGTAGTGGAAATAAAAATGTGTATTAGAAATAAACATCCAGATTTTGATTATTTTCATTTATGTTTATAGCCTTTGTAAATACAGTGTCAGTGCTCGTCAGCAGTCTTGCTTTTGTCAAAAGCTTTGCAAAATTGTAGAAAAAATTGTGAATCTTTCAGAAGTGTGTATTATAAAGTTTTAGAACAGAATTAAATTTCAGTGTGTTCAAATATATGTTGTATTGGAAATGGTTACCATAAATCACTAACTCATTTCAAAAATCTTAAGTGATATATTTTGTAAAATGACCTTAATGGTCATTTATGAGAAGATGTGCCTTCAACATAAATACGTATTTCAAAGTTACGTGCTTGTTTGTGTGAGGTCATAGATAAATCATCTCTACATTGCTCCGTGAAAATGAGTTGATGCTTCTCTTTAAAGCATTGGGTTTTCAGGGGCTCCTGGGTGGCTCAGTCGGCTAAGTGTCCGACTTTGGCACAGGTCATGATCTCGCAGTTCGTGGATTCAAGCCCCGCTTTGGACTCTGTGCTGACAGCTCGGAACCTGGAGCCTGCTTCTGATTCTGTCTCCCTCTCTCTCTGCCCCTCCCCTACTCGCGCTGTTTGTCTCTCTCTCTCTCAAAAATAAATAAACATTAAAAAAATTTTAAAGCATTGGGTTTTTGTTTAGGATATTATTGATTTGATATCGTAGCTCATGTGCAATTGACAATTAACTGAAATACTTTGCTGGCTCTGTAATTTTTTTTTTCTCTCTTTCCTAATCACATACCTGTGCTGCCTTCCTAAGTTTTTAGTGCTCACATTGGTTGCCATTAATTCCTCGATAACTCACTAAATTAATCAGTGAAGTTACTATTAACTCCTTTTGCAGAATAGGAAAAAAAGCCCGAGAGGGTAAGGAATTATTAGACTTTACATGCTTTGTGAAGGAGGGAGCCATGACTCTTGGTCTATTGTTTTATTCTTCTTCTCCATACAATTTTGTTCTGATTTTACTGCAGTGTATGTTTTTAAATTTTATTTTGCAAGTTGTATAAACTAATTTATAATTATACCAATTTATAATTCATATAAACTATGTACACATTAAAAGGATCTTTCTTTAACGTGTAATATTGATTTGGTATTTTAGATCTTAACATTTGCCTGTGATGCCTGCAAAAAAGTCACGCTACATGTTCCCTCCAAACTAGATGCTGGAAAATTTGTTGGTAGAGGTAAGAAACTGCAAAAATGTGAATAAATCCTAATTTGGTACGATCTTGTAAAATTAGTGTAATTTTTAGAAGGATAACTGTATTGGAATTAATGGTTAAAATGATATTTTATCATCTGTAATACATATGTACATATGATGTCATTCCAATAAAAGAGATACTGTCCTTTCTTGACAAACATGATGATATGAGTAGATAAAAAGGTTTAGTTTGAGTAATAATTATTAATATTTATCCTAGATGAAAGGTATGGCATATAATATACTTCTGTGAAATTGAGAAATAGCATTGGAACTGTTTCTTGAGTTTAAAGGTATTGTTTTTGTATTTTAATCCTCAGATATTTTGGCATCTTACTGATACTTATTTCCACATATTGTTTTTTGTCAATTAATTTTTTTCACATAACTCAAATGTGCAAGGAAGGAGCAGACCAGTGAGAACACAGAATATCATGACTCTTTAACAACAGATGCAAAGAGTTAAGAAACATTTTAATCTAATAGCTGCCGACTAATTCTCTAGATTCTGTTTAAGTTCAGTTCTCTCATGTGTTACTCTATAGCTAATTTCAGTTAATAAAGAAAAACTTTTTTGTGTGTTGGTTTACATATTCAAACATTAGAACTCACATGCCCTTATTTCAGGACAAATGTCTCTTTTTTAGAAGGATATAAAGTAGGTATTAGAAGTGATATCTGTGTTGATGCACAACTTAATTCACCATGTGGTTTCATATGTACTTTTAAAAATGCAACATTTACAAGTGTCAGTGTAATTAATTTTAAGTTTTTGGCTTCCCGCCCCCAAAAGCATAGATTACTGTTAAACCTATGTATTATTTTGTTTTACCTTACAAATGATTGTTCTGTGTATTTTCCACAGTTAACCTGAAGGAGTGCTTTCAATCTGCAAATCTAATTCATTCAAGTGATCCTGACTTCCAAATTTTAGAAGATGGTTCAGTCTATACAACAAATGCTATTCTTTTGTCCTCAGAGGAGAGGAAGTTTACCATATTACTTTCCAACACTGATAACCAAGAGGAAGAGAAAATACTTGTCCTTTTACAGCATCAAACAAAGGTATACCAAACTATAAACATGCAGCATAATGAATTGGTTTCTGCAGGTGTAACATTACCAGGGAAGATGTGGAATCAGAAACAATGTGGGATGGTTTTGCTTGATGAAAAATGAAAACCATCATACAACTTAACAGTGTTCAAGTGGCGGAAACGGGTTTTGCCATATCAGTTATTCCAGGTTATAATTACTTTTTATTTGGGACATAAAAGGAGAAATTGGGCTACTGCAGCATGAGAAGTTGAAATCAGACACAGAGAAGCCTATCTTGATCTTTCTTGTAGAGTCGATTTCCAAAACAAGTTTTAAAACTCTGTTTCTGGAGGTCTTATGTATCTTAGCATAATTTGTAGTCTTAAAAAGTAGATGACTGTTTTAGGTTGAGGTTCAGACCTCATACGAACTTATTGTATTATGACACCAAAGATCCAAATGACTTCTGTTCAGCCACTGGCCATTATTCACTACAGCGGTTTGAGAGTTATCACCACTGTTCTCTCCTCCTTCTGACACAGATCTCTCTGTTGGTCCCTGGCTCTTCCTAGTTGCTGGTGAGTGGAAGGTACATATGCTAGATTTAGGAGATCACTCACTTCATTCATTTTCCTTGAATCTCTCTCCTCCCGTCGTTTTGCATGGCAATATGGCAATGGTAACGTAGTCAATTTTATTTTTGTCTTTGTAATTTTGTTTCTAGGCTTCCCGTTCCATCTCTCTTTCTTCCATATTCTCACCAAGTTATTTCCTCAAGAGGATTGATGTGATAACAGTTAGGACCATGATTTCTTTGTTATCTTTTGGCTGTGTTGACATTTAGTTTGGTTTTCAAGCACTACCATGGGCTTACACCTTCCCAGCTCCCCATGAAAGGAGATGTGTCAGAGTTCCAATGTTTGAGAGTATATTATTCATTGGCTTTATTACTTTTTTCCTGTCTTCTAAATGTAGGTACTGAAGAAGAGGCATTCTAGAGAGAAAGTTCTAAGACGTGCCAAGAGAAGATGGGCTCCTATTCCTTGTTCAATGCAAGAGAATTCCTTGGGTCCTTTCCCACTTTTTCTTCAACAGGTACAATTTACTTTCCTTTCACTGTGAAAGTCTATGGCTTCCATTTTTTTTTAATTTGGCTAATGAGTATGCAGTTATTTCGAAAACAGTTGCATATGAATATATGAGTGAATGAAGATGTGTATTGTATGTTTCAATATATGGGTATAAATATATATCTTTACACCGTCATGCATTCTTTTGCAGTTTTAGTCATGCAAAGCCTTTTTATGAAATTGTGAAACTCATCTAGCACTCTCAAACACATGGTTCCTTAATGAATTTTCATGTTAGTAAGGGTATCACAGAGTGTAGTCTAGAAACCCCAAAACATCTTCCATTAAAGAAGATAAAATTACTGACAAGAAGACAAATGCCACGAAGGGGAAAAGACACATACATCCTCCTTGTTGTTTATCCCCAAGTCCACTACTTAGATCAGACTATATCCACATTTTCTGTCTCTTTATAACTTTTTATATCCCACCAACAAATTTAATGCAGCTGAAAGAAGAACATATTAAAGTCGAGAAAGAAATCATTTAAAAATAATTATGTTAGTCATCCTGATATACAGTCAAGATCTTACTAAGAGTATCAAAACAACTTGGGAAAAAATTTGCTTTTTGGATCAAGTACCAGAATATCATACATGCCAGGATATTACATCATTTCTCTTCTCACCCATTCCTGCCACTCTTTCTCTTCAGCTCCTATAATAAAAAAGATTTTGACAAATAATGAAAACTAATTAAGGAAAGCATTTTCCGTGTTTTTGCCCTGCTCACAGTAACTTTAAACCTAGAGTCTCAAATCCTGTATTGCATATAATAACAATTCATGCTTAAAAAATTGACAAAAGGGTAATTTTTCATGCTCAGAATACTTTGTTTTCTCAGACAGTTACAGTCTTAAATGTTTGGCCCACATAGGTACCATTTAGCCTTTAAAGTAGTCCTCAGGTATTCTGGAAATCTAAGATACTAAGATATTTTTCTTCTCATGCCTTGCTCTTGTAATTTCTGTTATTAGGTTTCCTTATTCTGTTACCTGTTTTTTATTTGTACATGATAATGAATTAAAGAGGGCAATTACTTATTGCAATAAAAATGGCAACATGATTGCATGAATGTATAGATGAAAGTTTTGCTGAAATAAAAATCTGTCTCTTATATATATAATACCTACTTTCTAGATTCAATCTGACACCGCACAAAACTACACTATATTCTATTCCATCAGAGGACCTGGGGTAGACCGAGAACCTATAAATTTATTTTATGTAGAGAGAGATACTGGAAACCTGTTTTGTACTCGTCCTGTGGATCGGGAGCAGTATGAATCTTTTGAGGTAAAGTCTGAAGGTTACATATTGTATTAGTAATTATTAAGCTTGGCTGCTTTATCTCTCATTCTCAATTCATTTACCCTCTTCTGTCCTCTGAGTTTGTCATCTAGGCTCTGGCAACATCCAATAGCAGAGACTTGAAACAAAAAAAACTTTATAGAATAAAGAGCATTAGATTCTTAGATTGGGTCTTGGCATGATAGTTTTACTTTTCTTCTTTTTTTTTTTTTTTCAAAAGAAAAAGGGAATACCACTCTGAAAACCAGTGATTCAGTTGGCATAAAAGGTCTGTGAACCTCTTTAGGGTACAGAGAGATATCATGGGAGGTCAGTGAACTTTGCAAGTTAGACGTCAGTATTTTTGCAACGAGAGAAGGTTAACTTATGGTGAATAGGTGAGGAGTGTGGACAGTGCTTAATCAAGATTATCCAGTCTTTCATCATCTGGTTAACTTCCCATGGTGGCATGAGCATTAATATGGGAGAATTTAACCTAATGTCGTATTGATTTCCCAACAGGACCTGGTCATTTTGCTTAACTCAGTTTTAATTATTTTACGTCTACTTTGGAGGAATTACTTATTCATCAGTAGACCAAATTAAGTGAATAGACTTGCAAACTTAGAATTAAATATTTATGTTTAGAATTGCTACAACATGGCCTCCTAAGTATCTGTGATGTTCTGCTTTTTCTGAAAGCTGTTATGAGAAGACTTGGAATTAGAATTCATATTATAAAAGTAAAAGAAATAAATTGTATTCCACACACAATGTATAGCCATGCATTTGCTTTATTTCTGACTTTCCTTTTTTAAATTTAAAAATTCGTAACTTAAAAATCTAAATATAACTACCAAATATAACTAAAATCCTAATTAGTAGAATATAAGATAATATTCTAGTTAACAGCACCTGGGGAATTTGGAGTCCTAAGAAACCAAAGTTAATGAAGATCCAGAAAGTTATATTTAAAATCCGTGCACCTAAAACTTTCAAACAAAACAAAATAATAGAGAAATGAAAAGATATTCTAGGCTCGTAGGTCAGAAGAACAAACATTATTAAAATATCTATACTATGCAAAGCAATCTATAGATTTAATGCAATCCGTATCAAAATACCAACAGCATTTTTCACAGAGCTAGAACAAACAATATTAAAATTTGTATAGAACCACAAAAGACCCTGAATAGCCAAAGCAGTCTTAAAAAAGAAAAACAAAGCTGGAGGCATGACAGTTCCAAACTCCAAGTTGTATTACAAAGCTGTACTAATCAAAACAGTATGGTACTGGCATAAAAAAAAAGACCCATAGATCAATGGAACAGGGCAGAAAACCCAGAAATATACCCACAATTTTATGGTCAGTTCATCTTTGACAAAGAAAGAATGAATATCCAAGGGAAAAAGACAGTCTTCTCAACAAATGGTGTTGGGGAAACTGGACAGCAACACGCAAAAGAATGAAACTGAACCACTTTCTTATACCATACACAAAAATAAATTCAAAATGGATTAAAGACCTAAATGTGAGATCTGAAACCATAATAATCCTAGAAGGGAGCACAGGCAGTAATTTCTCTTATATCAGCCATAGCAACTTTTTTCTAGATATGTCTCCTGAGGCAAGGGAAATAAAGCAAAAATAAACTATTGGAACCACATCAAAATAAAAAGCTTCTGCACAGCAAAGGAAATAATCCACAAAACTAAAAGGCAACCTACCGAATGGGGGAAGATATTTTCAAATGACATATCTGATAAAGGGTTAGTATCCAAAATGTATAAAGAACTTATAAAACAACACCCAAAATACAAATAACTCCATTAAAAAAATGGGCAGAAAACATGAACAGACATTTCTCCAAAGGAGACATCCAGATGGCCAACAGACACATGAAAGGATGCTCAACATCGCTCATCAGCAGGGAAATGCATATCAAAACCACAATGATATATCACCTCACACCTGGCAGAATAGCTAAAATCAAAACATGAGAAAAAGCAAGTGTTGGCAAAGATGTGGAGAAAGGGGAATCCTCTGGCACTGTTGATGGGAATGCAAACTTGTGTGGCCACTGTTGGGGGGTTCCTCAAAAAGTTAAAAATAAAACTACCACACAATCCAGTGATTGTATTACTTGGCATTTACCCCCCAAATACAAAAGCACTAATTTAAAGGTATACAAGCACCCCTATGTTTATGGCAGCATTATTTACAATGCCCAAATTTGTGGAAGCAGCCCAAGTATCCACTGAATGGATAAAGAAGAGTGATATATACAATGAGATATTATTCAGCCATAAAAAAGAATGAAATCTTGCCATTTGCAATGACAAGGATGGAGCTAGCAAGTACTATACTAAGCAAAATAAGTCAGTCAGAGAAAGACAAATACCATATGATCTCATTCATCTGTGGAATTTAATAAACAAAACAAAAGCACAAAGGAAAAAAAAAAGAGAGAGATAGTCCAAGAAACAGACTGGTAACTGTAGAGAACAAACTGCTAGCTACCAGAGCGAGGGAGGAGCAGGGAGATGGGTGAAATAGGGATTGGCGATTAAAGAGTACATTTATCATGATGAGCACTGAGTAATTTATAGAATTGCTGAACCACCACATTGTACACCTGAAACTAATATAACACTATATGTTAACAACTGGGATTAAAATAAAAAAAAAAAAAAAACACTTAAAAAACAAAATAAAATAAGAAAAAGCCACAAAACAATCTTCAAGACTGTTCTGGGAAATAATGATAAAAGCCATTACGCTCATGAAAAATGTGCAGCACTAGTGAAGAAACCAAAATTATCTATGTTATTATATTAGATAAACATAAAATGCTGTAGTATACCATGGGATTAACCACCTCTTATGGCAGTAAGGTCATGTCCACATCCCAAAACAATAACAAATGGCAAAATTCACACTGCAATGCCACACAGTTTCCAAACTAAAGCCAAAGCAAGTGTAAACCATATTTTAATTTTGCTTTTTTTCTTATTTTACTCCTCACAGCTGATTGCCTTTGCCACAACTCCAGATGGATATACTCCAGAACTTCCACTGCCCCTGGTAATCAGAATTGAGGATGAAAATGATAACTACCCAATTTTTACAGAAACAACTTACATATTTACAGTTCCTGAAAACTGCAGAGTTGGTGAGTACCTACCTTAACAATATACGGTAACTTAATGTTTTAATTCATAAGTTGAGTTTCATGGTGGCCATTGGGAGGCAGCATATCTTGCTGGCAAGAACAAGGCACTTGTCACTCAGACCTCTGTGGGTGGAATTTTACTCTGCCTTTCACTAGCTGTGACCCTGGGAAAACTTCCTAATTTTGACAAACCTTAGTTTTCTTATCTGTAAAATGGGTTATTGATATGCAAGATTGTTATGGAGATTAAATGATACATTATACACCTGGAATGCCAAGCATCGTACCTGAAAAATAGAGAAGTTATTCAGTATCTTATTTTGCCTTCCTGTGTGAGATAAAATAAATACTTTTAAGAGAATGTACTCTAAAAAGGAGTCTTTAAGTAATTGAAGTCTTAGCCTTGAAGAGATCTACTGATATTCCATAGTGATTAAATGATTGACAATATTCTGAGCATAATCATAAAGGTCATTGAAAATCATGCGTTTTCTCAATCATATTAAAATGAACCATTTCAGCTGGAAGTCAGAATGCAATCTTTGAGTCTTCTAGAAAGATCTAACCGAACCAAGAATTTTGGACACATTTTTGACCATTTGATCCATTTAAGTGGAGACTTACAAATAGAAAGAAGTTAAAGAATAATTGGAATTCTTTAGTCTAGAAATACAAAGGCAATTGGAGGGGCATTGTCAACATTTATAAATTATACATTAAATACAGTAAGTGCGGATACGGTCACCAAATTCCAAAATGTTCGAATGCTGGGATATTTACAAGAAATGATACTTCATATAGAAGTCTGCAAATGTATGAATTATTACTCTGACATATAATTAAGCGGTCGAAAAGTTTTTTGAGTAGATGGAGAGGAGTGAAAAAAAGGGAAAGTTGAAAATGTAAAAGGTTTGTATACTGAAGAGGATTTTTCAACATGTAGGCTCTACCGTGGGCCAGGTATGTGCAACTGACAAAGATGAACCTGACACGATGCACACGCGTCTCAAGTACTCCATCATCGAGCAGTTGCCAGCGTCAGCCACGCTGTTTTCTATGCATCCGACGACAGGCGTGATCACCACGTCATCATCTCAGCTAGACAGAGAGGTAACATAAATACTGGCAGACAAAACCTGATTATCACATAGCCATTTAATCGTAGGTCTCTGTCTAGCACCTGTAGATGTGTTTTTGAAAAAGCATGTTGTGAATCTAATTTTATAAAAGTCAGTATTTTAAGTGTGTTGATGGAGATCATTAACCTCACAGTCTGCTAATTTTGAACTGCTAATTTGTTCTCTCTTGAAATGTATGTTTTACAAGGTCAATTGTCCTAATATAAACATAATTATAGTATAGTAGTACAAACAAGGCCAAATATGAGAAGTGAAACTTTTGAAAATGTTTGGAAATTTGTTATTTACAGATAACAATGCTTCTTTTTTTTTTGCCTGTGTCATCTCTTCTTCAACCATCTCATCTACGTTCTTCCCCTTATATAAATTATAAGAAAAGTTAATTTCTATCTCTTTGATCTCTAATTTACCATTTTCCATTGATTGCTTGAAATCCTTACTTGGGTGTTTCACAGGTACCTAAGATGCAATATACATATAAAATTGAACTCTTCTTTCCATCTAAATATGCTCTTCTTCCAATGTTTTTGAGTTCAGGTGACATTAGTACATTTTTTTCCTGTTAATTTTTCTGTTGTCAGCTTGGATTCATGTTTTCAAAATTGTATGTGATGTCTTCTCTTGCTCCCTTGATCAAATCACTTTCCAAATCATGTTGATGTTACTTCCAAAATTATCTTCCAGTTATATTCTGTCCATTTCTGCTTCAGCTATCCTAGTTTAATGAGTCATTCACTTGGTTATTCACTATTACTTCCTTCACCAAGCATTTATTCATCTGAATTCTTTTTTTTTAGTTTATTTTTGTTTGTTTTGAGAGAGAAATAAAGAGCAGGTGGGGAAGGGGCAGAGAGAGAGAGGGAGACAGAATCCCAAGCAGGCTTCTAGCTATTAGCACAGAGCCCAACACGGGGCTTGAACTCACTAACTGTGAGATTATGACCTGAGTTGAAATCAAGAATTGGACACTTGATGTTCTGAGCCACATAGGCTCCCCTATTCATCTGAATTCTTACAGTAGTTTATCTGGCCTACATACTACATTTGTAATCCTTAATCTTAAAATATAGTAAATACCTGTTTGTCAGGTATATCTTTGATTCCTGAAAACTTCGTACCAGATTCATTTCTTCTTCCTCTTTTGTTTTCTCATGGATTAGAACAGTGGCCCTTAAATTTTCTGGTCTCAGGACCAATAAATGCTATTGAGGATTCCCAAGATCTTTTGTTTAGTGGGTTATATTTATTGATACTTACTCCATTAGTATTTAAAGCTGTCAGAAGTTTAAAATATTTATTTATGTACCCATTTAAAAAATCATAAATATATTACATGTTAACATAAATAACATTTTTATAAAAGATAATTTTGCAAAACAGTAAATAATCTGCTGGGAAGACTGACATTATAATGCATTTTTCCAAGTCTCTTTAATACCTGGCTTAGCATAAGACTGGTGGATTCTCATATCTCTTTCTGCATTTGGTTTATTATAATATGTAGCTTTAGCTAAAGTATATAAAGAAAATCCAACATGATATGAAGTTAGAAAGGAGAGGAGTATTTTAATAGTTATTTCAGATCATTATGGCTACTCTTTTTTAATACTACACCAAAACTTGACAGGTTTGGTTTCATAAATATTTCATCAGTTTTTGGGTTTTTTTTTTTTTTTTTTTTTGCAGTGTGCAGTGTGCCTTATCAATGAGTTTTGTACTTTGTTACATTAAAATCCATTTGTCTATCTTATACTGTGAGTGGATAGTTTACCCATGTATGATTTTGTAACATCATGTGTTGAACATTTGGAAAATAGTGGTTCACTGAGTTATGCAGATCCTCCTTCCATATATTGATACATTTCATACACCATATGGGAAAAAGTCACCTTCTCACCTCCACTGATACCACATTGGTCGATACAGGCTTTCTGGAATTCTCATTCTTGCTTGAAAACCCCAATTTATCATTGGTAACATAGTTGTTTTCCTTGAAGTGACAGATTCACTTTATGTATGACAAATTGTCTTCTAACACTAGTCTAAATAACTGTCAGTGTCTTTCATGTAAAAAATGGTATTTTATTTAAAAAACCCACACAATAGCTAATTCAGTTCATAAACAATCACACAGGTACTTCCCTTGAGAAGAACATCATACTATGTTATGTAGAAGAAATGCTTTATGCATATGTCCCCTTTCTTCACTAGACTATGGGTTGAAATTTAAGAAAATTTAGTAAAATTCTTCTTTTTTTTACTGCATCTACAAAGACATTCCTTAGTGAAATTGTATTTTATTAAAATTTTATTTTATTATTTGTAAATTCATTTATTTTTACTGTGAGTGCGTGACAGTGAAGAAAACAGTATAATCTGCAGAATAAATGAATGAGTGAATTACTGCTACAGCTCTATAAATTATACAGATTCTTCATGGAATTTGTGTGCTCAGGAAAAGCAAATTATAAACCAAATCCTCTTTGACCATCAAATCTTAAATAGATCCTTCTAGGGGCACCTGGGTGGCGCAGTCGGTTAAGCGTCCGACTTCAGCCAGGTCACGATCTCGCGGTCCGGGAGTTCGAGCCCCGCATCAGGCTCTGGGCTGATGGCTCAGAGCCTGGAGCCTGTTTCCGATTCTGTGTCTCCCTCTCTCTCTGCTCCTCCCCCGTTCATGCTCTGTCTCTCTCTGTCCCAAAAATAAATAAAAAAACGTTGAAAAAAAAATTAAAAAAAAAATAGATCCTTCTATAAGTCAGTTGAAAACACAGGACTAATGAAGGAGTCTGGGAGTGTTTTCACCCATGAATGTTTTAGAGACACTTATTAATGCCAGGATTCCAGCTTTCATCTGTTGCCTTCAACCACTTAAGCGCTTTACACATCACAATTTGTCTTCCATCTCAAGATATCACAAGTTAATATTTAGGTCCCAAACTTCATTTCTTCCTTTGCTTTATCAGCCAGTTGATTGTTTTCAATAAACCTCAGTTCACTACAAACAAAATATGCATTCTCTCCTGCAAGTACACTAGCATGAGTTTTTAAATGAGGCCAGTATTTCTAACTCTATCTATATGATTGATTATGAGAGAAGAGTAAATCAGGAAAATTACATGTGTAAAAAGCATAGAGATAGAGAACTTTTAGTTTTATTTTAGGCAATACACACAGACGAGAAAGTTTAAGAAGCTACGGAATTAAGAGGAGAGTAAACATTCTTGGTGGAAGGTTAGGCTGGTTTTTTACGTATTATTTTGTCTTATGAAAAGAGTTGAGGGGCGCCTGGGTGGCTCAGTCCGTTAAGCATCCGACTCCGGCTCAGGTCATGATCTCGCAGTTTGTGAGTTCAAGCCCCACGTTGGGCTCTGTGCTGACAGCTCAAAGCCTGGAGCTGGCTTCAGAAATCTGTGTGTGTGTCTCTCTCTCTCTGCCCCTCCCCTGCTCATGCTCTGTCTCTGTCTCTCAAAAAATAAATAAATGTTAAAAAAAATTAAAAAAAAACGAGTTGAATTATGTAAGAAGGGTATTAGTATTATCATTTTATAGAAGAGAAAACTTAGCTAAAAAGACTTTTCCAGGGGCGCCTGAGTGGCTCGGTCGGTTGAATGTCCGACTTCGGCTCAGGTTATGACCTCATGGCTCGTTCGTGAGTTCGAGCTTTGCGTTGGGCTCTGTGCTGACAGTTCAGAGCCTGGAACGTGTTTCAGATTCTGTGTCTCCCTGTCTCTCTCTGCCCCTTCCCTGCTCGTGCTCTGTCTCTCAAAAATAAATAAACATGAAAAAAATGTTTTAAATGACTTTTCCAACTGCCAGAGAGATTACATTTGTTACTTTAGAGTTAGGAATAGAACCCAAGACTTCTAAAGTTCATCCAGAAGGCATTATTATTAGAGTTGCTTTTAATCCTTTCATGCTTCAGTACTTAAGATAAATGAAACCATTATGAGAAGAAACACATTTTTCTTAAACTCTAAGTGAACGTTCTTCCATCTCTGATGAATAGAAAGCCCTAAGAACCAGATTCCATTTTCCATAGAGAGAAAAAATTACAGTTCTGGATCTTTTTACAAATGTAAATATTTAAAATCTGCCTTTTTTTATGTGAGGATATCTCACCTAATTATTACAAGACTGGTATGAGAGTCACTGCTATGTATTTTTCCGCTTAAAAATGTACTTTGGAAAAGAGATAAAGATTTTGATTAACTACTAGGCAATTTTAAAATGTGCTATGGCTATATCTTCTCTTTCTGGTGAGTAAAACTAAAACCAATTCTTCTATATTCTATGAGTAGCACTTTAAATTTGAGAAACTAGTGGCACCTGGTGGCTCAGTTGGTTAAGTGTCTAACTCTTGATTTTGGCTCAGGTCATGATCTCACAGTTCATGAGTTTGAGCCCCACATTGGGCTCTGCACTTACAGCATGGAACCTGCTTGGGATTCTCTCTCTCTGCCCCTCTCCTGCTCACTCTTGCTGTCTCCCTCTCAAAATAAATGAATAACAACTTTAAAACAATAAAAATAAATTTAAGAAACTACTCTATTTTAATAAATTAATAGAAAAATACGGGTGTCAGGAAATTATTCTTTTGCTAATACATGAAAACTACGAAATTTAAGTGTTCTTCTTAAATTTTTAATGCAAGAAAATTTACAGAGTGTAAATTAGGATTTCATTTATAATGTTGCTTTTGCATAATAATTAAATTCTTTCCTTTCAGCTAATTGATAAATACCAGCTGAAAATAAAAGTCCAGGATATGGATGGTCAATATTTTGGTCTGCAGACAACTTCAACTTGCATCATTAATGTTGAAGATGTAAATGACAACTTGCCAACATTCACCCGTACTTCTGTAAGTACATGATAGTAATAAAAGAAAAATGTATGACCCAGTGTTAATTGGTAAACATGCATACCTCTCTCCATGCTGCATGATTTCAAATGCAGTATCCCCAGTCACGTGACAGTAACCCGGACTCAGGGTTTAAAATCATGTGACCATAGTCCTTGGAAATTAGAAGAACTGAGTTTACTTCCCACTGTGCTCTATTGGTTACAGTAACTAATTAAGCCTTTTTTTGTTGTTTTTTATTATTTTAGTATGTGACATCAGTGGAAGAAAATAGAGTTGATGTGGAAATCTTACGTGTTACCGTTGAAGATAAGGATTTAATAAATACTGCTAATTGGAGAGCCAATTATACCATTTTAAAGGGCAATGAAAATGGGAATTTTAAAATTGTAACAGATCCCAGAACCAATGAAGGAGTTCTGTATGTGGTTAAGGTAAGAATAAATTAGTAAATTAGTTATTTGTAGCTTATAATATCATAGATTAGCATACTAGGGTTTAACGAGAAGAAGAGAATTCTGGTAAATATACAAATAATGTAGATATATAGGTAAATGTAAATGTTCTCCATATCTATAATGGGATGGATATATTCAATTTGGGAAACCTTTTATAAAGGCATGATTTTTAAAGTAATATATATATATATATGTGTATATATATATATATATATGTGTGCGTATATGTGTGTGTATATATATATATATATGTGTGTGTATATACATGTACATATGGTCAATAGTATCCACTTTATAACCAACATCTCTTAACAGTTCAAATACTGGCACAGCTTTGATGCCCACGGGGGCCAAGTTTGGGGCCAAACTTTCCTGGCCCATTCTTTCTGTAGCTGGGTCAGGGAGACTCCACTTATTTACTGAATTTCCCAAATGGTGAGTTTTTCCTGGTAAGATCCACAGGGAGAGCGTTTGTAGATCTGTTCATCTATATCTAGCATACATTACAACCTTAGCTTCTTGGTTAAGAATGGGAATCGTCAACCATTCAAAGATGCAGATACTTGTAAAACCTCTTTCTAATACTATTCTGCAACATCTCAGAAGACCTCACTGCTATTTCCAGAGCCAGTTAGCCCGTAAAGCCACCTGAGCTCCATTTGTTTTGGACACAGTCCTAGTCTTCATTGTGCTGTATCTTTATCTAGAATGTGATTCTATCCTGGGTCCGTGTAGTTTCCCTTTTTGTACATTTTCACAAAGAGGATGAATCAAAAGTGACGAATTCTTTCTTCTTACCATGATGAAAATTAGCTGCAGTTTTGTGGGTTAATTTCTGTATTTCAAAGAGTAAAGAAATGTCCTTTGAATCTTATCTCTTTCCTCATCCAACCCCTACCCTAATCCTTGGTATTCTAAGAAAGAATCTTACCTCTGTGAAGTCTTAACACCTGACAAAATCTCTGTCTTGTAGGGAATGGCTTTACCCATTCCCATTATAACTAATATCAGGCAAGATAAAATAAAAACGTTCCAGTAAATTTGGTACTACCAGTGTTTTTTAGAAAGTACCAGGGATGGAAGAGCTAACAAAAGACAGTGTAATGTCCATGAGCTTTCCAGTTTCTTCTCTGTCCTCTCTGAAAAACATTTCAGAAAATTTGACCCATAGTTTCTACCCCAAACCAGGTACAAATAATTTTATTCATGTCAGAATGGTAGGATAAGTTGTCCCAAAAATGAATGGAGCAGAAAATAACTATTGGTTAGGTTATGGAGTTCCTAACGTCTCAAGTGTTAACCTCACATACTTTTTGCAATCATTATCAGGACCTCTGATATTACTTGCAGTTGAGGAACAGTTTTTGTTTGTTTTGTTTTGCTGGTTTTGTCCACCCAAATACTGAATCAGTTGAAGGATTCTCCTCTTCCAACCACCACCTCGTTTCTGAGTCTATGTTTAATATTGTCAGGACTATTCCCGGCACGAGTTATGTATGTCACTTAACATGGCCAAACGTTAAACGTCTTGATCTGATTTTCAACACACTTGCTTTTGTAGCCACTGAATTATGAAGAAAGACAACAGGTGAACCTACAAATTGGTGTAGTTAATGAAGCTCCGTATTCTAAAGAGGCTAGTTCACGATCAGTCATGAGCACAGCAACAGTTACTGTTAATGTAAAAAATCAGGATGAGGGCCCCGAGTGTAGCCCTGCAGTGCAAACCGTTCAAATTAGAGAAAATGCGCCACCGGGAACAAAGAGCGACGGATATAAAGCATATGACCCCGAGACGAAAAGTAGCAGTGGCATAAGGTATCTTCTTTTAGTTAACTCCAAATTTACCATGTTTTTAAAATTCATAACTTGTTTTGATGCCAGAATTATAATTTGGCCTATGACCCATTTTGTCATTTTAATTTATCATTATTAACAGGTATAAGAAATTAACTGATCCAAAAGGGTGGGTGACAGTAGATGAAAACTCAGGATCAATCACAACTTTCAGAAGCCTGGATAGAGAGACAGAGACCATCAGAGGTGGTGCATATAATATTACAATCCTTGCATCAGGCAAAGGTAAGAACTTTGCTTTTAATCCTGCTACATCAATTCTCACCTACTTACATCCTCAGTGTTTAAGCCAACAGTATAGATTTTTAAATCAGCTGCATATATTTTCAAAATGTATTTCTCCCCCAAAAGACATAGAGCAAGTGAAAAGTTTGCTGTAATTTATTAATTCATGTCTGCTTTCTAATAACACCCCCCGTTTTGTGTAATTATAAAATAATTTAGCTATAGAAATACTGGAAACCGTGGCTTATTAAAAGTAAACAATAATTGAACATTGAGAAAGTTACTTTGGTAACTTCAATTTATCTAGTCATCTCTTTTTAAAATATTCACTGTGGAAGGAAAATTCATTGCAGGGAGAACATACTTACTGCCCCATAGTGCATTCCTGGAAAACGGTTCTGTCTTTTTACAAGAAACTATCAATATACTTGGGGGTTAGAATTCTGATTAAGGACATTATATAAAAGTAATCATAGATACGATTAATAGTATATTATAAAATTAGGAAGACAAATTCTGTGAATCCATAAAACCATATGAAATGTAAAATGTTCTGTGAGTCCTACCAATCTGAGGGAAGTATGAGCACAGTGGTTATATATGAGACCCATTTAGTACATGTTATACGTTTGACCTTTGTGCATCCATAAACCAAATATGCCAGCTCCAGTAAACATAAGTTATTACACTTTGGCTTACAAAGTTGGAACTTAGAAGTGACTTTGAAAGATGTTTTAGGTATTTCAGTCCTCTCCAAATTAATGAGAGATGGTTCATATCCATTGGCTGAATTGGAAAGGTTGTGATTATTATTAATTTAACTTTGATTAATTGAAGATTGCCCTTTAAGGCCTCAGCTTCCTTTGTATGTTGTAAAGACCTGCTTTTTGGTCAAAGGCAAGTGAAAAAGAAGAATGATATGAAAATCAAATCTGTTCTTTTTACATTCTTTTTTTAATGTTTATTTTTGAGAGAGAGAGAGAGAGACAGAGCCCAACCAGGGGAGGGGTAGAGAGAGAGGGAGACACAGAATCCGAAGCAGGCTCCAGGTTCTGAGCTGTCAGCACAGAGGCTGATGTGGGGCTCAAACCCACGAACCGTGAAATCATGACCTAAGCTGAAGTCGGATGCTTAACTGACTGAGCCAGTTAGGCACCCCTATTCTTTTTATATTTTAAATAGCACTTGGCAAATGGTTTGTTGATAGATAAGATAAAACTACTATCTGGTATTAGACATTTGGGATATAATTTTATTCTACATTCTCCTTTGTTGCAGAAGAGATTAAATAATTGAGAGATCAAATATGTGTATGGAGTTTAGATGAGTTAATCATCACTGCAGAATAGAATAAATGTGTAGTGGGGCCTTTCCCATTCATTTCTGTTGAAGAGGGTAGGGGATAAATAATTTTATGTCTATTTATTCCTTGAACGGAGATTCTACAAAAGGATGTTTTTTGTGTGTTTTTGTTTGTACCTTTTTCTAAAATCTATACTAGCTAATTTCATTTGCGCCCCCCCCCCCCCCACCCCAGCTGCTTCCTAATGAGTCTCTTTCGTGAGTGAGCACTGACCTCTGGGTCCATTTCTCACTTCCCACCCTCCTGCTTCTCTACAGCACTTACTTCCTCTTTCTGAAACTCTCTTGCAACGCTTCTGTGTATAAATTGTTCCACACACTCCTCTATTATCCACATGTTTTCTGGTACCACCTTCCGCTCTCCTGAACATAGCTATTTCTTCAGTTGGCGTTCAATTTCTCTTCTTCTCAGTATCTTCTCAAATTCAGCTCTCCTGGCAGTGTCACTCAAGTATCTCCTCCGTATAGCTCAGTTTTAGGTTTCTGTGTTTGTTGTATTATTTGCGCTTTGGGGAGGAGCGTGCTTTCAAAAAATGTTTGAAACATTTACCAGGAGGGCGCCATGCACAAAAATCACAAAACCATGGCTTTGCATGACTTCATATTTGGAATTAGTACTTACGTAGAATCGCTTTGACATTAGGTGACCATTGCATGCATACGCTCCAATGAATAAGGGGATTATTTATTTAATCAACAGATGAATAACAGCTGTGAGACACTGAATTAGATGTCTAAGATCTTTGGTTTACATATTGTACACCAATATGAATGACAGTGTGCAAAAAAACGGAGTGTATTGAACAACTCCAAATGTTTAATGGAAGGAAATTCAGGCATTCAGCACAGTAGTAGAAGAGCAAACACGGAGGAGTTTCAACTTTCAAAGACAATGCAATTAGATTCAGTCAGTAAGCCGTGTGCTTTCAACTCGGTGTGTGGACTCAAATGGAAAAGAAGTGTTCAAGACCACCAGCAGTCCCAATTTCCGGAGAGAGCCAGAAAATAGCACATAGCGTGAGAACAAGAGATTGTGAGAAGTGAAATTATTCTGCCCTGAGAAAAGTATGCCAGGTAGATGAAATACGCATCTCCCTGCTTCCTTTGACTCCCTCTTCTTCTCCCTCTTTGTTTAGTTGTCCAAAATGAGAGATAGTTGCATTGTTTCTTGGCAGCTTGTTTCTTCTCTCTTGTCATCTCATTTCTTCTCTCCTGGTTCCCCGTTTCTTCTTGCTGGTGCATGTCCTTTACTAGTCCGTCCAATGGTGTGGTATAGGTGTTAAATCCTGCCTGACTTGCTCTGAAAAATATCATTCTCATGCTTGACTTGATAATTTGACTTGGTTTAACGTTTTGAATTAACTCCTTCTTTTCCTCAACACTGTGCAGGTCATACTCCATTATCTTGTGGCATCTCTTGTTGCTGATGTTTATCCTACTGTCAATCTCACTATTGTCCCTTTGTGGATAGTATGTCTAGATAACTTTTATAGTTCCTTAGGTTGCATTCTATAGTTTCAATACAACATTTACGGTGTGAATGTATTTTTATTTATCTAGCACGGAAGATCATGTTTTTCTTTAATTATGGGATATTCTCAGCAATTATGTATTTAAATACTGCTTCCCCGACGTTCTAGTTGTTCTCTTCTTCTAGAGTCCCTATGAGAGGAATGTTGCTGTTTTATTTCTACTGGAATTTAAGCTATAATTTCATTGTTGTTTAAGTAGTTGCCCTTTTTATGTCTTTGAAGATACTAAACATACATGTTTCAAAGATGTCTTGTGTAGGGTGAATCAATCTTCTGATGGATGATTTTGGTTTTCCTTTTAGCATTAATCTTGCTCATTCTGGAATTTTAACTTGCAAGCTTCTATCACGTGGGAGGTGTTCGGTTGTCTCTTTGTTGTTGGTTTCTCCCTCTTTCCTGCTTCACCCCATAGGAGTCTTAGAGTTGCCCCCACCTTGTCCTTTGCTGTGCCCCACGTTTCAGAACCAGTTCTGGCCCCTGAAGACACTGCAAGTATCATAGGTCCTGTTGCCTGGGTTGAGGTTGTGACTGTAGGGCTGTGCCCCATCTTCCAGCTCTCCTAGGTTGGCAGTTTTATCTAAGACACGGCCCCAGGCAGCAGGCAGCACAGGTTTGTTCCCCTCTTCTCCCCGCTTGATATCCAAGCCCTTCTTATTAAATGGAAGAAAGAATAAGTGGTTTAGAGACAGAAGTCCTGGATTTGTGTTCAGCTTCGGGCTTCACAACTATGTTACTGGTTTGTGGCCTGGACACATGCTCACTTCCTCTTTGAATCCCCTAGGTTGTTTGCCAGCACAGTGCCCTGTACAAAGTGGTTATTCAGTAAGTTTTTATTAAATATATATAGACAGATGAGGGGCACCTGGGTGGCTCAGTCGGTTATGCGTCCAACTCTTGGTTTCTTGTCAGGTCATGATCTCATAGTTCGTGGGTTCACGCCCCAAGTTAGACTTGTGCTGACACCGAGGGGCCTGCTTGGGATTCTCTCTCCTTCTCTCTCTGCCCCTTCCCCCCTGCTCGTTCTCTTGTTCTGTCTCAAAACAAATAAATAAACATAAAAAATAAAATAAATCTATAGATAGATGCATTCCTTAGGCTACAGCCACTCTGATTAGTTTGGTTTGCAAGTGATTTTCTGCTTCTGGAGTCTTTCGTCCTTCAAATGGTCCTATGTACTATGTTGTTCTAATCTTCCATATCCACAGTCTTACCTTTCAGTTCCCCTGCTCCAAAACCTTACTCACTTCCTAGATGTATATTAAACTCCAGGCTCCTTAGAATGGCTTTCAAGGACCCTTGGCTCTTCTCTGAGGTTTTGAACTCCAACCAATTTGCCTTCCCCTTCATTATGTCTAGAACATGGATGTGCATGTTATGCTTTCCCACCTTCCTGAATGTCCTTGTGCTTTTAAGTATACCAGAAATGCCCTTGTTCATCCTCTTTTTTCCTTTTTAAAAATCAGTCAAAACTAACCTCTATAACAGTTTCCATCTCAGTTGCATGGATAGTGAATAGATGACAAATCTAAATAGTTATTATCTCTCCAACCCATCCGAAAGTGACAATTTTTTTTTAACATTCCTTAAGGGCACAGCTTTGCGCTTGTCATTGATATGTCACAAGTGCCAAATTCACATTTAAAACTTTTTTTTTCCAATGTAGAATTTCCTAGTTAAAACTCAGAACATTAAAATGTTCTATTTTTATATCCAATTTTCTAGATGGGAGAACGTGTACTGGGACACTGGGAATTATACTTGAAGATGTGAACGATAATGGCCCAGTTATCCCAAAACAGACGGTGGTCATCTGCAAAACCGTCATGTCATCTGCGGACATCTCTGCAGTGGATCCTGACGATCCTATAAATGGCCCACCCTTTGACTTCAGTTTGGAGAGTGTTCCTGATGCAGGCATAGAAAGAATGTGGAAATTGACAAAAATTAATGGTACGTATTACTAAACATGACTTTGTCCTTTTCAGCATCCGGATGTCTAAAATATTTTTTTCTTGATGCAACATGAGAATAATCACCGTGTGGGAACCACCAATAAAAGAAGGAAAGTTCCTCCATTCCGGTGTGGTGGGAAGTAGGACTCAAACTCAGGAACCATGAGACCATGACCTGAACCAAAATCAAGAGCCGGTTGCTTAACTGACTGAGCCACCCAGGTGCCCCTCTTGCACCATTTCTAATCTCTCCTGTGTCAAGATTCTGTTAGGGGCTGTGTGAGTCCCCATTCCCCTCCCCTGTACATATCCCACCTTAGCCTGGGTCTAATGCCATCACTTCCTGACTTGCTGACCTCTCCTCCACATAGATTCTTCACTCACTAATGGTTTCCTAGGTCGTAAGGGATCACCATATGTTGCAGGTCTGTTCCCTAGGAAGTAAACTCTGAGACAAGAGTTTCTCAGGCAGAGTATTAATAAGGAATTTGCTTGGCATCAGTAGATGTGAAAGGAAGGAAAGCAGAATTGGGCAGAGAAAAGCCAAGCTGCAGCCAAGTCAAAGAACAGCTGTAGTTAACCCCACAGGGAGTCTGAGTTAATGGCCCTTCAGGGGGCCCCAAGTTGAGCCTCTCTACTCTTTCATGGCTCAGTCAGTGGAGTGGGTGCCTTGAGGGGCGTGACTTTTGGCAAAATGGCACAGACACTGAAGAAGCTTATGGCCTCCCCAAACAGCTGGGACAATGTGAGGACAGTATGTCCCTGAGTGTAGGGAATCTGGGTATGCATCACAGTGTCCACTCTGCTGTCCCTTGTCTCTGCACTGCATTGACCTCTGACCTTTTCTCGTCTTTTGTTTTCTAGTTGGGATTCTCCCCCAACTTAGTTCCTAGTCTGTACTTCTGACTTTCCCCATGAGAGGATCTATGGTGATAAGAATGGCAAAATGGAGGGGCCTCTCCATGCCAGCTGCCTCACTCACTCCATCGGCTCTTCACTCTGCGGTGCTCTCGGCATCTCCTGACTGTTCTGCCCCCGGGCCCTGATGGCCTGGTCGCCCCCCACTTCAGCGTTCACGGTTCAAGATCTGCCATAAACAGAGGGTTTGTCCTTATGGTGTCCTTGAATGGTTTTCAACCCCATGCTTCCAATGAATATTCCTCTATTTCTTTTGTGACAAATTAAGAAACAAAAGTTGTGAGCCCAGGGAAGGGAAATAGGAAGAGGGAAGTAAAACAAGGACACATAGAAGCTACGGCGACAAGTTAAGACCCTGTGTCCCGAATCCTGCTCTGTGGACCAGGAGCATTTTCAGTCTTTCTAAAAACAGTGTTCTGGTGTGTGTGTATGTGTGTAAGGTTATCAACTGTTCTTTCTTGGGAACAACTAACCTTATTTTTAGATTTTGTTCTTTCTACTGATTTAGTGTCAATAATATCATTTCTTTTTAGATAATGTGGAGCGAGATGGTAATTTTTTTTTTTAATATTCCTACTTCATACAGTAAAACAGTGGCAGGATTATGTTGGTCAAAGCTTTGTTACTTTAAAGTTTTACTCATCTGTGAAGTAACCCAAAGTCTGGGAAATACCAAATCAAGAAGAACATATCCTAAAGAGGCTTTGAAGTCAGATAGGCTGTGTTAAATGCTGGCTCCACTGTTTATTAGTGACATAAATATGACCATGCTATTTATTCTCTTTGGGCCTTAATTTACTCATATGTAAAGTGGGATTATTTGAGGGAGTCAACAGGATAATGAATGCATCAGACCATGGCACATTATGCACCATCAATTTTGGTTTTGTTAATCTTAGTATTATTTCCTACACATAAACTTACCAAGTTAACCATGCTTTCTTTTATTTGGTTTTCTTTTTTAAAATGTTTATTTATTTTTGAGAGAGAGAGAGCTAGTGGGAGAGGGGCAGACAGAGAGGGAGACAGAGAATCGAACGCGGGCTCCACACTGACAGCAGAGAGTCCGTTGCGAGGCTTAAACTCACAAGCTATGAGATCGTGACCTGAGCTGAAGTTGGACGCTCAACCGACTGAGCCACCCAGGCGCACACCATCCTTTCCTTTATAATAAACTTATTCACTGATTTCTTTACCCAAACATCCAAATTACAGCTTCAAACACCTTAAAAAATCAATGGAATTGTCACACTGTGGGGGGGATTATTCTTGGACATGCGCATGTGGTGTTTACGTTCAGGATAATATTATATCTTTGGATATGTGCTTAAGACTCAACTGGATTTTGACGTGGATATTTTCCACCCTTGACCTAAAAGCAAATACATGGTCCTATAGGACCATGAGATGCTGTAGCAGCAGACCGCTCATGCCTGCTGGTATGTTCAAGGTCAGCCACGTTCTAAGTTGTCAGAATCAGTCTCTGACAGTAAGTCACAACTGTGTAATACTGTTTGGCACAATATATGCAAACAAAGTAAGGAGAAATGTCCAGAATTTCAGACTGTTACTCTATGATGAATCGTGTATAAATGAAAATTGCACTGTATGTTTCTCTTAAAAATTTTTAAAGTGGTGATAAAGGCCAATGTCTTAACAAGCCTATTACTTGTGATTGGAAAAGGTTTGTTTATGGATGGAAAAATATATTATTCCAAAAGCCAAAAGACATTTCTATAAGACACAGCAGGGATAAAGTTTTCTTTGCGGTATGTTTACCATCGAGGTAGATGAGAACTCCTCAGTCCTTTCCCATTCACATGCCAGCTGTGCCCTCCTATCAGGAAGATCCATTTGCGGAGAAATTTGGTGAACATCCTAACATGGGAGGCATTTGTGACATTCTATATCACTCGGTTTTATTTTCTTTCAGATACAGCGGCTCGTCTTTTCTATAAGAACGACCTTCCATTTGGACCATATCAAGTACCTGTCAGAGTTAGAGACAGACATGGCCTGTCAGTCGTCACTCCATTGAAAGTTATAGTATGTGACTGTGTTACTGAAAATGATTGCGCACTTCGCACAGACCCAAGGACTGGCAACGGAGAAGTGAGGCTTGGAAAATGGGCCATCCTTGCAATACTGCTGGGCATAGCATTGCTCTTTTGTAAGTCCCTGCATGAACTCAAATAAGAGCCTCTGAAATAACTTTCAAGACTCATTCTTCGAATCAACACTGCTCTCTGTAGCTGGCCATTTGAAGATAGTTCTATTTCAATTTAGCACAACATATTTAATTTATATATTGAAACTAGTGTTCTCTCAGCACGGACCTAAAATTCAGCGCAAAAATACAGTCCTTATAGCACGTCTTCGCGGCATCTCTGGTTAGGGCGGACTTGCCAATTGGCCTACGATTTCACCATAGGCCATCGTGTGTATGTTTTCTGGAAAGCTGTCTTCATATTAGTCATCCTAAATTCGTAACTTCACATTGTTTTATGATAAACGGAAGCAATTTCTCTCATCCTCCAGGTATCCTATTTACCTTAGTCTGTGGGGCTACCGGGACAGCTAAACAGCCCAAAGCGTTTCCCGATGATTTAGCCCAGCAGAACCTCATCGTGTCAAACACTGAAGCTCCTGGAGATGACAAAATGGTAAGTAGTTTGTCTTTCTAAAATAAACACAAAGGACAAACTGGCCTAACCAACTAGAATTCTCTTTCCGGGACAAGTTCTTTTGCAATCGGGTACCTTACAATATATAAAATCCCATTGTTCCTGTGGAAGTAGATAAAATTAGGTTGGTTCTCATGATGATATGTGATATTTCACTGTGGTCATAGGGTGTTACTTCACACTAAAAATCCTTCAGCCTGTCATTATTATTCCTACTTGAAGTGTTTCATGATTTCAACTTTAGGTCTTTTTTATATATTGAAACTGCTGTTTGTGCTGTAAAAATATTTCATTTAATTATTCACAGATCATCAGCATAATTATTTTAAGTTTGTTTTTTTTTTTTCCTAGCAGCAGCAATAAAATGACTACAAGCTTTGATCTGTGTGGGAAGAACTTTAATGGAGTCTTTCCGGTGCTAATGTGGGTTAGAAAGAAGCCTTAGGTCAAATTTATGATCCAGCAGTGCTAGCCAGTGACTACAGAGGTCCAGCTTTGGTTTCTGGCCTAGTATGTGGATGAGGAACATGTAAATTTTCTACAAAAAGCATAATGATGATAAGAACAGGACAGATTTAGAAAACTTTAAAAAGTGTAAAACGTGTAAAAAAAAATAAAATAAAACAAAACTTAGCGTTTCCTACAAAAACAAACCATGGAAAATTAGTGGCCAGAGAAGCATCTCTGCTGGTTTATTTTTATTTATTGAGATTGCAAGGATTTTATTTTTAATTAATTAATTAATTATTTGTAGGGGCGCCTGGGTGGTTCAGTCGGTTAAGCGGCCGACTTCGGCTCAGGTCGTGATCTCGCGGTCCATGAGTTCGAGCCCCGCGTCGGGCTTTGTGCTGACAGCTCAGAGCCTGGAGGCTGTTTCAGATTCTGTGTCTCCCTCTCTCTGACCCTCCCCTGTTCATGCTCTGTCTCTCCCTGTCTCAAAAATAAATAAAACGTTAAAAAAAATTTTTTTTAATTAATTATTTTTAAGGAGAGAGAGTACACATAAGCAGGAAGGGTGGGAGAGGCAGAGGGAAAGAATCTTGAGCAGGCTGCACACCCAGCATGGAGCCTGACTTGATCTCATAACCCTGAGATTATGACCTGAGCCAAAATCAAGAGTCAGAAGCTCAACCGACCGACCCACAAAAGGCACCCCAAGATTGTAAGGATTTATTATTCCAGCCAAGATGTTTATGGCAACTTTATTTCTATATTTTTGTTCTAGTTGAGGGGAACCAGATTAGACATTGAATAAAAATACCAATCGGGGAGCCTGGGTGGCTCAGTGGGTTAAGCATCCAATTTTGGCTCAGGTCATCATCTCATGGTTCATGGCTTCAAGCCCCACATCAGGCTCTCTGCTATCAGTGTGAAGCCTGCTTCAGATCCTCTGTCCCCCTCGCTCTGGGCCTCTGCCCTGTTCTCTTTCTCCCTAAAAATAGATTTAAAAAAAAAATTTTAAATTAAAAAAAAAATACTGATCATGTGTTGTAGACTCTGCGTCTGGAGTTCTCAGGCAGAGAGTGGACGCAGGATTAAAATGCAAGAGAGGCTAATGTTCGGGAGGAAACAAGAGCCCCGAGTAAGGGTCCTTGCTCCATTTTTATTAGGATCAGAAGGCATACAAGTGTGATGGACGTGTGCAAAGAGACGATGAAACCGTGAACGTTAACTCATGTGTGTGAAGGAAAGGGGGTTTTGGTGTTAGGGGTCTGGCTCCAGGCAGGTGGTTATTTCTGGCATGCCCGAGGCCCTGAGTCTGTTTATCTTAGCCTGCCTAGGGACTAAAACAGTGAGATCCTGCTACCTCAGGGTCAACAAGGCATCTTTCTTTTGCTAATTAGCTTATTCCCCACAATCATTATTTCTGTGTCTGCTCTAGGCAGGTGAAGGGAATGAATTTAAACCCAGCAGGGTAAATACATCTGAGACATTGGTAACGGAATCCTGATTTTGAGGCTTGAGGTGTTGGAATGATTTAATAAGTGACGTTGTACAATACTCTAAGAAGTTTTCAAAGGAGGAATATACATTAAGCTTTCTGATTTGTCTCAAGGATAGACCACTTGACAGTTGGCGATTTCCAGGACACTGCATGAAGTCCTGGGGTTACGATAGTCAGGTGGTCAGGATAGCCAAGACAGATTTAGTTCCTGCCCTCAGAGAGCTTACCTTATAACACAAGAATTTATAACATTATTTACGTTTTGTTGTGGTGGTGGTTGTTCTCTGTACTTCCCCAATGCCAACGGTTTCCGTTTCAGTGTTCCACGAATGGCTTCACAACCCATACCGTGGGCAGTTCGGCTCAGGGAATTTGTGGCACCTTGGGATCAGGAGTGAAAAATGGAGGCCAGGAGACCATTGAAATGGTGAAAGGCGGACACCAGACCCTGGAATCGTGCCGGGGGACGGGGCATCATCACACCCTGGATTCCTGCAGGGGAGGACACGTGGAGACGGACACCTGCAGATACACTTACTCCGAGTGGCATAATTTCACCCAGCCCCGCCTTGGTGAAGTGAGTTTCCCTTGGTGTCCTAAGAATTGATTTTGATATCTTTTCAGCGTTCTGAATTGTTACAATTTAGTGGCCTCACCTTTATTTTCAGTTAATTATTAATCTACTTAATTGGAAAGTTGTTTTTCCTCAATTTTGATTTAATAATGCTCAGATATTAAGTGGATATTTACTTTTCCTCTCATTTTGTTTGGTTTTTAGTTCTTACTGAAATAATGTTAGATGATATTTACTTACTTACTGGACAGGAAATGTCTTATTTATTTGGTAGAAGAACAATTGAAAAGAATCTTTATCCCAGGTTATGTGATTTTATTTTTAAAAGACAAAAGTTATCTGTGTGATGACATTCAAATTATTTTTTTTCCCATGACTTTGTGTTAATATTTCCCATGTGATAAATCATATCTTAGAAACCAAAAGTGTGCTACGAGGCAATTATAGCCTTATGGTCAGTAAGCCTATCTGGAAAGATCTGAGCCCACCACCATTTGGGTTCAGTTTAATGGGATTTTGCATTTCACTCTAGACGTGATTATGTAACGCGAACCCTAGGATACTTGCTGCCACATATGTGATTTTTAGAAACATGCTATAGAGTGAATTTATAGAGTGATTTATGATACAGACCAATCATGTGCATTTTTTATATGTAGGAATCCATTAGAGGACACACTCTGGTTAAAAATTAAACAATGAAAGGTAAATCAAAGCAATTATTTTTATGTTAGTAAGTTTTGGTGTTTAAAATAATAATAATAAAATATATTGTGTTTCTCCCCTGGCAGAAGGTGCAACTGTGTGATCAGGATGACAACCATAAGCATGCTCAAGACTACGTCCTTACGTATAACTATGAAGGAAAAGGATCAGTGGCTGGTTCTATAGGTTGTTGCAGTGAACGACAAGAAGAAGATGGGCTTGAATTTTTGGATCATTTGGAACCCAAATTTAGGACACTAGCAGAAGCGTGCATAAGGAGATGAGTGGATTCCAATAAGTCTACAAAAGCCAGTGGCTTTATCTGTTCCCCAGCCCCCCACCTGCCCCCACTTTTTTAAATACAAGCCAGGATTTTTTAAAAATAGAAGATGCTATGTTTTGGGTTTTCCCCTTCTTTATTTTGATGAGATCTCTTTAGCCAAATGCATATTTACAGAAAAATGCTGTAAATAAGTATACAAATTACCCAATTTTTACATAGTTATAAATTAGTTGTCTTCCATCCAAGGAGATCTACAGGTAGAAAAATTAAGGAAGTCCACATTATTGTTTACATTTGGGTATAATGTCAATAACCAACTTATAGTGCAATAAAATGTAATTAATTCAAGTATATATCATAAGCTACTTGAAATATAACCTAATAGAAAATTTCAGAGAACTTGCTTTAGCATTATATTCATTTACCTAATTAATGAATTGTGTGGTGCTTAAAAACTGTTGCTGTCCTGAACATTATGAAGTGTGTATATTGCATTCTTGATAATGTTTTATTCTCACAGCATTACCTTTCTCAAGGTAAAGGGAGAGTCCCAACCAGGCATTGACTGTTAATACAATTCCATTTTGGTGGACTTTAGTTTCTAGGTTGTATTCTATACAAAATCCTGAACTGAATCTAAATTTCTCTGTTACCAACCTTGTCAGGAAAATTTAGTTTTAAAAACTGCTCTAAGAATGTATTTTTATTTCTGCAAGGCCTTGGTCTTTGGTCTCTCTCTCTCTGTCTCTCCCCCTTTCCCTCTGTGTCTGTTTCTCTCTCTCTACTTCTCTTTCTCTTCTCTTTATTTTTTAAATTTCTACTTGGGTTGGAGAGTCTAAATATTTTAAAAAGCCATCACTCTTCTTTTATAAAGCGAGTTATTCTGTTTTTGTTTTATGTAAGTGTATTATTCTCTGTTTTTCTCGAAATTAATGTCATGTTGATGTTATTGTTTCAAGTATCTTGGTTATTGCTTCATTATTTCCTCAACAAAGGAACTTTAATTCTGCCATTAAAACTGTAAAAATATGTCATGCTTTTATTAGATACAACATTCTGTGTTAACAAAAGGATATTTAAAATTAGAATGTGGTTATTTGGTATATAATAGCATGTTTATAGTTCATATCATTAATGCAAGGACACAGTTTATAAATGCAAAATAGTGAGGGATTTTGAAATAAGCTTTGCAGAACAGGGATCATGAAAGCTCTCTAGGAATAAGTATTTTATAACTTTTTAGATGAAATGGCTAGTTATGTCTATCTGTTTGAGAAGTCTTTTTTTTCATATTTTAAGGTTACAGTTTTTAACAAATGTAGAGTGGGCCAAACTATTTATATTTTGAAACAGTAAGACAAAATCAAACTTAACAGCCAACCAAATTCCAGGCCAGGTTTCACAGCTGATTTCAGTCAGTGAATTTTCTATGTACACTAACCACATGGACATTTGAAATGTATTTCTGTTATCTATGATTGTTAGGAATATGCCTATCTTAAATTCGCAAGGTTGGCTTATGACAATTATTCCTAAAGATTAACACTGGGTAATTATTCCATAATCAATTTATCTTTTCAATAGTCTTCTTATTGTTCAGTCAAAAATACTATTTCTTAAAGTTACTTTAAATAAAGCATGCACACAGTGTTGTATATTACTGGTTACGATAAAGAAAATCAGGTAATTTTAAAATACTTTTGTATGAGTTTGTTAATCATGTGTCTGAAAGGAGCTCATAAGATTGTATTTGTCTTACTTTGAGAAGTGTCTTCTTTAGAATTGTGTTCTACATTTTTTAGAATTTTAGAGTTTGATGTGGAGAGATCATTGGTCCATGGTTATCACGTGTATATAATTTTGCTATTCTAAAGGTTGTGATGCTATGGGATATTGGTTAAGTTGCATAGTTTCTCTGTGTCTGTTTTTTTTTTTTTTATTTCATCATAAAACGGGGGATAATAACTTAACTCTTTTCCTAGGGTGGCTGTAAGACATTTGAATAAAAAATGGTTTTTAAGCATGAAACTCATACAGAGTGGTCCACCTAAAAGGCACTCCTGTAATACTAAGTGATTTAAAATATATCACATGTACAACCCCACTTCATATTCACTAAAATCCATTAAGAAAATAGGATAATCGAAAGCCTGTTTTGCTTTATTTTACTTCAGAATGTTTGCCAGTTGAGAATATGTCTCTTCATAATGATTACCCGATGCCTGGGTCTTCTATATCCAATGTTTTAGCACATACATTGCACAGATTTCTGAAGCATCTGCAAAGCATTACCTAGTTTTTTTTTAAGTTTTTAAATTTATTTAGAGAGAAAGAGCATGTGCGCAAGTTGGGGAAGGACAGAAAGAAGGACAGAGAGAATCCCAAGCAGGCTCTGTGCTGTCAGTTCAGAGCCTGACTCGGGGCTTGAACTCATGAACTGTGCAGTCGTGACCTAAGCCCAAACTAAGAGTCAGGTGCTTGACCGACTGAGCCACCCAGGCACCCCAACTCAATTCCTTTTTTATCTTATTTGCATAGCACATCCTATTTGTTGCCTCCAAACTGCCAAACTTTCTGAGAATTTTTAATACAAATTTAATACAAGTTTTAATACAAGTTTATTCATTCATTCCTTTGCATACAGTCATTTAATGCCTTCCCAGTGTAGCCTTCTAATGCAGATTGTGCTGGTATGCGAAGGTACAAGATGAATTAGCTACTCTCCCTACCCACCCACTCTACTACAAGACAAGATAGGGTGTAGTATTGAGTGGATGTGGGTATGGAACGGTCCAATGCCTGTAAAACACATCGCATGATACCTGGCACATGGTAAGTGCTTGATATAGGTGAAAAAATTCCAGGTGATATAAAAGAACTATAGAATTCTAGGGAGTGAAGATACGCTCCTGCTACTCTCCTGCTAAGCGTTTTGAGCGTGAGTGCCCTACCTCTACTGTCCTCCATTCCTCTCTTCATACATTCTTCCCACCAGTACCCCGGCTCCCATCCTTGGTGCCACTGAGCTCCAACAGTGACTCCAAGAGTGCCACGCATCTCTTCCCCCTTCTCTCCTTCCACCTCCTGTCAAAGAACACGCGACCATGGCATTCTCCTGCCTAAGGGCTTTGGAGGATAAATTTGAAATGCAAATCACATTCAAATACCAATCTTCCTGTACCCCACACACTTCTTTGCGCCTTGTTCATAATAGGGTCTCCTTTTGCAGTGTCTTTATTTACTTGTTATCCACTTCTTTGTTGCAAAAGTACTCTTTAGAAGATCTAGTTCAAAAACCACTTCTTTAGCATATGACATTTTTTTTAGTCATACAACATTTATGTGTCTAGAGCATATTGCTGTAAAATGTTCATTTTTAGGTTTATATGTATGTTCATATGTATGTTTGTGTGTATGCGTGTGTGCAAACACGCATACGTGTGTATGCATGTGTGTCTGTATGTTCTGTCATATAGGAAGCTTACTGAAGACAAAGAAAGGTGTTCTCATTTGTATGCACATTGAACTCTGGCCATCAATACATTCTGATGAGTCAAATTGTATTGCCCAGGTCACAAAGGGAAAAAAAAAAAAAGATTACAAATTAAGTTATCAGATTCTTAGCACACCACAATAACTTTCCCTTGACATAGGTTTTCCATTAAAGATGTGATGTATATTAGATTCTGCATTGAATTCTTTTTTCAACACTGGACATCGAATACACAGAATATCAAACATATGCATTCACTACTTAGAAAGTGAGCTGGTGAGGTTCTGGAATCCCTTCTGCTTCTCCCCTTGGGGTCCTGGGAGTGGCAGATCCTATCTGTACATTGTGGTTCAGGTTAGCTAATTCCTTCCCGCCTCCAGCAACTGCATGACCTCAGAACCAGCTACACTACCCTGAAATGTAACCCTCAAAGGTTTTTCCTCATCTTCACCACTGTATGCCCAGCATATAGAACAGTAGGCTTTCCGTGTGTTTGTTATATGAATGGATGAATGGATTCACATAGGTACTGACTGAGATTGGACTGCAGCTTTGTGTAAAGAGCCATTTCTTCCTCAATGTGAAACTCACTGACCAATGTGCAAATCTTAGTTGTGACCATCATTTCATTGTCAGCATGTTCTAACCCTAGTTTTTCTAAAGGACTGCTCACTAACTTCCTGAGGAAAAGCAACGAAACGTCAGTTATATTTTAGAAATCCAAGAAATGATTCTTATGGGTTTGCCAAAGCCAGGTTAATTATTTGTGACGGTTGAAAGTCAGGCCTTGACTTAAAAAGTACCTTGAGAAACCAGAAGACAAGGGAATGGTGCAGATCTAAGAACTTCCTCTGAGTTAGAGTGGGACAACATTCTGTAACAGGGCACCACAGTGCTCAAGAACACCATGAGAAGGAAACCTTTTGAGGAAAGGAAAGGACATGTGCAGCTGTGAGCCTGGGAGGCAATGACTATACTGCACTGTGAGCTGATAATGTTGCCTGAAGATAACACATAAGATAGGACTGTCCTGCCGTTATAAGGAACAGACCTACCCAGCCAATGGTGGGCAAGGCTTAGTAAATAGCAAGTCAGCTATGCTTCTGGGTTTTTGGTTTTAGGAATCATTAATATTCCTTCCTCTATAATTTATTCTCCCCAGGGTCTAGATTTCAGTCCTCAGACTGGAATCTTAATAAGTTACTATGTCTTCTTTTTTTTAAGTAAGTTCTACACCCAGTGTGGGGCTTGAACTCATGACCCCAAGATCAAAAATTGCATGCTTTACTGACTGAGCCAGCCAGGCACCACTGAAATCTTAAAAAGTGAGATCCTGTTTTTCCTGTCCTCTGTCCTCACCTTCCCCCTGCCCCTTACTACCTCAATAGTTGAACGATTTAAGTCACTTCTGCTTAACTTCTTAAAATAGAAAAAATAAATGCATCCTCCAGCTGCATTTTAAATTAAACACACAGCATAATGTCTTCATGTAAAACAAAACAACAGAGTGCTGACAAAACAGGAAATAAAAAGGAAACTAGTGTTTTGCAGATAGCTAGTGTAGTAAGCAGAACACTTTGATCTGATTTTGTTAAAAAACACATTTTATAGAGGAATATTACTGTGTCGTGGCTTTGGGACATACTCTCTACTTTTAAACCCATCTGGTATGTTTTACATTCTTGTTATATATGAGACTCAGGAGAAGAATCTCATCGTGGCTCTTTGCTGGAAGGAAAAGTCAAGGGCTGTTTTGGGCCACTCTTTAGCTCTGTGACTATACCCTCTTTCCCCAGCAGGAAATCTGGACATAGGTAAGAGGTTAGAACTATGGAGTTTCTACTAGTCATCTCTCTCTCTCTTTTTTTTTTTAAGTTATTATGTTAAGATACAGGAGAGAGGACAGAGCAGAATATTGTTTCTTTTGCAGTTGACAAAGATTAGAGTGAACTTGTGAAAATATTTGCATTACTTTTTTTAAAGTGTGGTTTACAGACCATCTGCATCCAATCACCTTTGGTGTTTGTCAAAATAAAGATCCACTATGGAATCAGAATCACAAGGAGGACAGGGAGGAAGTATGGAAGACTTCAATTTTAGTAAGTTTGCTAGGCGACTTTTACACCCTCTCAAGTTTGAGAACCACTGATAGGGATTTACTGACTGGGTCTATGTATGGTTTGGAGGTTTATGAAACTTAAGTATTTTCAGCTGCTTTCTTCATATAAGATGCATTAAGCAAGATGCTGGAGTTATACCAAAGAGTTGAAACACACTGATTAGTAAACTTCCACACTTTCAGCAAATGAACCGTTTTAGAATGTACTCTACTCCATGATTCCCACTCACCACTTGGAGTGACCACGGGACCAGGACATTTAGTAAATGCTCAATAAAAATGAACTAATTTTGCTACATAAATGTGGCTAGCCAATAAGATGCGTCCAAATTATATTGTACAATTTCCAAAAATAATTGTCAAATCTCCAGAGACCAATAGTACCAGAGAGGTCAACAGCAGATGCATGTGGTGACTGTCCATGGTAGCTCTTTGGCAGCACTATGCCATTGTGTGGGAGCCTTGTCAGGTAGGGTGACAGGTGATGTTCACTGGGTGATTACTATGGCCAGGACGTTCAGAGGGGCCTATGAAACAAGAGAGGGGCATAAGGGGAAAGTCAAGAGTTTTCAGTCTAAGGAATGTTTCCATGGGAAGGAGGCCAACTGGAAAATTTCTAAGAACCAAAAACATGAGGGGATCTCATACGGAATGATGAGTTCAGAAATCCAGAGGTGGAAGGTGGTGGTGGTGGGGGGGGGGGTCAACATACAAGCTTCAATGTAAAATTACCAGTCAAATCAGATAAAAGGAATTTATCCTAAAGAAGTAAGATGATGGCACAAAGATCCCATACACATGCAAGGATGTTTATCTCAGTGACATTAAATACGTGGATAATTGGAAATAAACTAATTGCTCCATAACAAAAAAGTAAATAATTTATAATATATTACCATAATACAATGTACCACAATTGAGGATAATGGATATAATGATCATGGACACGACTTTGTAGTCAGGAAGACTGAATTCGAGCTGTAGCTTTGTTCACACTAACTGAGTAACCTTGGAAAGTCACACAAGCCTCAGATGCCTTACATACAAAATGGGGACAAAATAGGAATAAATACATAAAGATCCTATCTTAGTGCTTGGTTCCTGAATATATCAATAAATGGTAGCTACTGTCATTTTTGTGACAATGATGATAAGGGAATATAATGCAATCATTTTATTTTGAAGACTAATTAAATAAGGACAGGCATAAAATACAGTGTTAATGAAAAAGTAGAATAATTTGCTAAATCAGTATAATCCCAAATTCATATAAATATACGATTATATGTAATATACTTAAATATTGAGTGGTAATCCCTGGGTGGTGGGAATATTTCTTCATTATATGTTTCCATGTTTCCATTTTATAATGAACATTACTATTTACAAATGCGAGAAATTAATAGAATGAAATATAGAGAAAAAATAAGCTCATAGGGGCGTCTGGGTGGCTCAATCGGTTAAGCGTCTCATGGTTTCCGCTCAGGTCATGATCTCACTGTTTCTGAGCCTGAGGCCCGCATTTAGCTCTACTGACAGTAGGGAGCCTGCTTGGGATTCTTTCTCTCCCCCTCTCTCTGTCCCTCCCCTGCTCATGCTCTCTCTCAAAAATAAATAAATAAACTTACAAAAAAAAAAAAAAAAAAAAGCTCATAGGCTTTAGGATTTTTGAAGATTTGCTGACCGTGAAGAAAAGCCTTAAATCTCAGCCTTACTATGTCAAGCCTACAATGAACATATTATATTCACAGTAAATGACTGAATTGGAGCAACAAAAAAATTCAGCATCTAACATTATTATATTTTAATGTTCCCTTTTACAAAGTTTTTAAAATAAACATCAGTCAATTTATTTTTATTTTTTTAATGTTTTATTAATTTTTAAGATAGAGAGAGAGACAGAGCATGAGCGGGAGAGGGGCAGAGAGAGAGGGAGACACAGAATCTGAAGCAGGCTCCAGGCTCTGAGTTGTCAGCACAGAGCCCGATGCGGGGCTCGAACTCATAAACTGTGAGATCATGACCTGAGCCAAAGTTGGATGCTTAACCAACTGAACCACCCAGGCGCCCCAAACATCAGTTAATTTAAATTCCCTTTTTTTTTTTTTTTTTGCATAACACATATAGAAAGCATATAAAGATCATTTTTAAAATTTTCTACATAATAAAAATATTTCTTAAAGCTCCATATAGTTCATTGCACATAAGGCTTCAGAAAATAAGTTATAGGACAATAAAAGAATTTGGATAGTTTCCTAGAAATCAGAACAGGACTTAACTTGCAGATTCAGTTTTGTTTTCCACAGTTATAACTGGGCGTACTATTTCTTCCAAGAATGATAATAATTTAAGCCTTGCCAAAACATTTTAGGTTTAAGCAGGAGAGAAAGAAAACAACACTATTGCTTTCAACCATTTTGGTTTTGATTAGCTGATTCATTTATCTCCATAAGGTTTTTTAAGGGAAAGGAATAGGGGTCTAAAATTCTGGAGTGTTATCTAAGCCTTCTCATCTTAAGGTAAGTCACCTAACTCCCTCTTTGGGTATATGTTTCTTCAATAAAATGAGAAATTGTACTAGATTAAATATATAGCCACTTTTAGGTATAATTTTCTAGGGTTTTATATGAATTAAATATGAGTGAAATGGTAATTCAGTATTAGTAATACTTAAAACTAACTTACTAACTTGGAAATACTTACTAACTTGGAATGTAGTGATTGGCTTAGTTTGGTTTTAGCTCCACACCTCCATGAATCTGGTAAGTGGTCCTGATAACATGTCTTTAGCTGACAAATGCATAGGTCTCTGTCTTAATCCTGGGACTCTTCTGATGCTTGGATTTGTATCATTTGTCTTCACCTGAAACTGAATTCCTAAGGAAGTTCCCTTTTGATTTTTCAATACGAGTTTCTTTAGTAAAGTTGTCAATAATATTTTTGGCAATTTCTAGTCTCTTGTAACTTAGACAAAGTTCCTCCCTGAATCTCAGCATTTGTATAGGAAATTTAAGATGGCAACATTCCATCATTTGTTTTTTTAGTCATTTTACCATTTTTCCTTTAAAGGAAGTCTTATTAAGCCTTGTAAAGTTGACCCTCTAAAGAAAGGATGAACTGAATGGCTTCCCAGCAGATGTCTTGATATGATCCAGGGCTCCCTGTGCTAATGGGTAATATTGTAGAGAAGGATGGCCCTACATTCAAAAGTCATCCCATTTGAGATAGGACAGAAATTACATATAAATTCCGTTTGCATTTGAATATGTTCCATATTAGGATATCACATTCAAATAATGCTTTACGTTTTTGAAAAAGTATATTTGAAAACTAGATTCATTGCTTTCACCTAATGGTCCTCTTAACATTCTAACACAAAGTTAAGATAAAGTGTAACACTATGGATGAACTTTTGTATTCTCTTTTATTGCATAATGAGAGCCATGTAACTCCAAAATTAAAAGTATCATACTTTGCCTGAATATCCAGGAAGTTAATAAGCAAAATCCAGGACTCGATGATAGTAAATAACCCACCTCAATTGCTTTATTGATACCTGATTATTTTTATCTGCTTTTTATAATTTAATTTGATAAGCCTTTTTAAAAGTGGGTAGGATATAAACTTGAGTTAAATAAACAAAATGCTTATCAACTCTTTTTTATTCTGATAGTATAAACCATCAAAGAGAGAAGACAACATTAACATTCTAACACCTGTCTGTGAAAGTTTTTATATTTTAAGTAAAACACATCATTATTCTAATTATTAGTAGGATGAACAAGGACACAAAAGCCTAGACACAAAAACCTAGTAGATGGCATCCAAAGATCTCTGCCTCCCAGTATTCATGCCCTTATGTAATCATCTTCTGTTGACTTTAGAGTATCTCTGGTTACTTACTTCTAGCCAACATAATTAGGCAGAGCTAAAAGAAGATCACATCCGACACTAGATTACAAACAGACTGTGTGTGACATCCACTTTGGTTACCTGATCTTTCTTGCTTGCTCTGAAGGAAGCCTCTCCCTAGAGAGGACCATGTGGCAAGGAACTGATGTCTCAAAGGAAGCTTGTCAAAAGTCACATAAGTGAACTAAGAAACAGATCCTGTGGAGCCTTGAGATGATGGCAATGTCAACTAAACACCTTTTTGCGAGTGCCTGAGCCAGAGACAGCTAGCTAAGCCATGCCTGCATTCTGTAGAAACTGTGAGATCATGAATTCTTGTTTTAAGCCACTAAATTGTGGAATATTGCAAATGTGATGTCCAATAGATAAAAAGTGATGCAGTAATAGATAACCGTGTGTGATGGTAACGCAGCATGTCATTCCATTTATGTGACATTACAAGGAAGTCAAAATTACTTAATGATTGAAAGCAGAACGCGGTTGCCTCAGCATGGGGATAGGTATTGACTTGGGTCAAAACATTTTTCTTTTTCTTTTTAATTTTTTTATTGTTGTTTTTAATTTTGAGAGAGAGAGAGAGAGAGAGCATGCAGGAGGAGCAGAGAGAGAAGGACAGAGACAGAGAGAGGGAGAGAGAGAGAATCCCAGGCAGGCAGTGCAGAACCTGATGTGGGGCTCTAACCCAGGAACCGTGAGATCATGACCTGAGCTGAAACCAAGAGGTGGACACCCAACTGACAGAGACACCCAGGCGCCCCCCAGAAAATGTCCCATATCTTGATTTGAATGATGGTAACACCAGTATATATATACATTTGTCAAGACTTATTGAAGTGTCCATTTGAGGTCTATGAATTGTACTCTATGTAAATTATACCCCAATAAAGAAAAATAAAAGGTTCCAGAAGCATCATGTTTGACCATTTGGGTGAGGTAAATTGGGACCTACTCAGGTATATAGATCAATCACATAGTTGGATCAAATGGGAAGGAAAAAACTTTCGTAGAATTGTATGTTTTCACAAGATGGAAAAGCCAGAGATTCTAAAACCAAATAGGCTTACCCCAGGACAATTATGTTGAAAACAAACAATTTATAACTTTACTTAGAATCTCTAAACAAATGGAGCTAGAATACCCAGGTCATGCTGACTTAAATTTTCGTCTTTTGTTTCCTTTTTATTTATTTATTTTTTTAAAGTCATCTCTATACCCAACATGGGACTTGACCTTACGGCCTTGAGATCAAAAGTCACATGTTCTACTGACTGAAAGAACCAGTCACCCCTTGAATTCTTGTTATTTTTGAAGTGTTCTTCTTCATTTTATTAATATAATGCTGTTGTCAAAACAGTCTCTTTCATTTTGCCTCAACAATAGCCAAGTACAAAGATCTACTGTGACCTAAGGACCACTGTTCCCATTTGTTCAAAATTAAAAGAGGGAATGAAGGGGAGGAAAAAACTCGAGGCCTTTGAACAAACTTGGGGGAAGGGGGACCTGGCATATTCCTGGCCAACTGCCATAACACAGTACTTCCTTCTATAAACATGAATTTTGAAGACTGTCATGGGAGAGCCTGGTGCAGCAAGGCTCAGGCCACCTTATTCTCAGGGAATCATTTATATGTTTCTGCTATGGCAGAAAACAATATATCCTTTGTCTTTCGTTTTGTCATAAGAACTTGTGTGTGCTTATCAATTACCAGTATCTCTGGAGAGAGAAAGCCTGAATCTCATTGTACCAAATGAGAAAGGAACACGTGAGAGTGGGTGACACTGGTGTCAATTATCTTAGAAATATTACAGAAAGGCAGGTCATCGTAAAGGAGAAAAGATGTCCAAGCCATATCCATAGTGCTTGTTCCCCCCCAATTTCTTTTTGTCTACCCATTCTGGATGAGAGGAGTGTGGGAGACAGCGGTCTCCAGTCTCTGCCTAGACTTCGGAACAGTACAGCAGCTGAGGTCAGATAACTTGTCATTAGATGTTGAAAAGCTGTTCCAGATAATATCTGATTGCTACCTAAATGTTCTCTTGAATAGGAAATAAATAAAGTTCTTATGGATGCATCTGAGTTTGGAATCATTTATTCTGAGACTTGTAAAAAAATACTTATTACTTTGAGGGCCTAGCAGGGAGATTTTCGCCAAAGATTCTTGTTTAAAAGGGACATATTATAGTTCAGATTAGACCTTTCTCCAACCACCATATGAATAGAACTTGTAATCTGGGAGAGACAGCCAGTTTTATTGAACATGTAAAGAATACTGCAGGGGCACCTGGGTGGCTCAGTGTGCTGACAGCTCAGAGCCTGGAGCCTGCTTTGGATTCTGTATCTCCATCTCTCTCTATCCCTCCTCCTCTCACTCTTTATCTCTCCCTCTCTCTCAAAAATAAATAGAAAACATTAAGAAAAATTTAAATAAATAAAAATATTAAAAAATAAGGAACACTGGCAAAGTTAGTAGAAAGTAGGGGGTGCCTGGATGGATTAGTTGGAAAAGCCTGCGACTCTTGATCTCAGAGTCATGAGCATGAGCCCCACATTGGATGTAGAGATTATATAAACAAACAAACAAACTTAAAAAACAAAGTTAGTGGAAAGTGACAACAAAATAGCTTTCCTGATACACGCTCACATACCTACTAGAAATATTACTAGCTCTTCGGTCTTTTTGTTTACATCTTTGTAAATATTCAGGAAGGACCATTGCATTAGGGTTGTTTAGAGGAGTAAGATTCTGGTATAATCTTACATAGATACATGCACGTTAAGACTACAGCTTAGCAGGGGCACCTGGGTGGCTCAGCTGGCTAAGGGTCCGATGCTTGATCTCAGCTCAGGTCTTGATCTCAGGGTCATGAGTTCGAGGCCCCATGTTGGGCTTCACGCTGAGTGTGGAGCCAACTTAAAAAAACAAAGAAACAAAAACTAAGGCTTACCGTTTAGGAAATTGTGCAGCTTATAACATTGAAAGGCAAACAAAGAGGACGCTTGAAAGGAACGCAAAGAACGGGGGCACTGGCTGAACAATTTAGCAAACACTGAATAGCTCATTGGTGGAAAACCTCATCTAGTGACAGAGGGCTTGAGAAACCGGGCAGGCTGAAAAGAAGAGACAAATCAAGAATAATAAATCTTGAGCAAATAAAAATAACGAATGGATCATTGATGATCAATAAAATGAATTGATAACAATAAATCAATACATGTTGAAGAAATAATTTACTGCCCATATAGGGAACTGGTGGGAAAAGCAGTTTTCTAGTTGTGAGCTAGATGATAGGCACTTGAGCTGGGAGATATGCTGCTTCCCCGAGCTGTGGTTGAGGAACCGTCCTCTCAAACGTGTGGGAGAAAAGAAGGCTGATGGGGCAGTGAATCAGAGGATGACGTGGAGATAAATGACACAGGAGATCTGGATGTCAGCCCACTCACACCTGTAAACCTTCATGCTTGAGCAATGTCCTTTGAACAGACAAATGCGCACAATGAGCTCTTAGGAACATGAGAATGTCCAGGAGAGACGACAGCCTCACCCGCTGGGAGGAGAGTTCCACTCTGAAGTAAAGGGAAGTGAAGAATCATGGGATGATTCCACGATGGATGAGAGGGACTAAAATTTCACCTTGTACCAGAGCTTTGTTACATTGCTTTTATCCGGTTCCTGGAGGGAGTTATTACCCATGCAATGGAGTTTTGTTTTCTCAGGGGAAATCACCATTCCTTCCAGCCCAGTGAGAAGTCACTGGAAGACCACTTCCCTGCCTTAAAAAGGCCCATGCGCAGAAGATGTTTGTAAGGGTGTCTCAAGATTTTAGTGGGAGAAGATTTGCTGAAACTCTTATAATAGTTCTTGAATCTTTAATTAATAAGGAGAGACTGAAAGGACACTTTCTTTAAATTTTTTTAATGTTTACTTATTTATTTTGAGAGAGAGTGCGAGTGGGGGAGGGGCAGAGAAAGAGGGTGAGGGGGGAGAGAATCCCAAGCAGACCCCACCCTATCAGCATGGTGGAGGTTGATGAAGGGCTCACACCCTGGAACCGTGAGATTCGACCTGGGCCCAAACCTAGAGTCGGTCACTCAACTGCCTGAGCCACCCAAGTGCTCCTAAAAGGAGCCTCTCTGAGCCTGGCACATTCTGTCTGGATTGGATGATCGTCATGGTGTTACTTATATTGGACAATTCTGAATTTGGGAAATGTACAAAGGTACAATTTTTGTACGGTTGCTGCCAAGGATATAGTGAAAAGCTACACCCCTGTGGATGGGAGTAAGTTTTCTCCTCAAGGGCATGTGTAGTCCCTCTGCCAATCACTCTGGGTAGAAATGAATCCTAGAGTGACCTGACACTGACAGACCCAGCATGGAAAAGGTGAAGGGGAAACTTCTCTGCCTGGTGGGCCAGGGTCATTCTGGTCTAGACTTGAGGTTCTCTTAGCTGCTTGCAGAATTTCCATGGGGGAAATGTACTTGCCATGGAAAGACAGGAGAAGAAGGAGGCAGACAGGGATTCTGGGATGGCTCTTTTTCTGGGCAGCAATGCAGTATCATAGTTTTTTGTTTTTGTTTTGTTTTTGGTTTTTTTTTTATGTTATTCTTGACTTCAATTGTCTAGTATCCCCAAGTCTCCAGCAGTCTTTTTAAATGACCAAAAAGTCAAGGCTGTTCTCAGTGGTGTTCTGGGAAATTAGTGGAGAGCCTCTAGACACACTTTGGAAAGGTGATACAGGAAAAGCAGTGTCCTCTCCTGGAATCTGAGTAGCAATAGCAGGAGGTGGTTACTCTTGAAGGAAAATGACCACTTGGTTCCCAAGTATGAGGAAGGAGTCTCTCCGAAAGAGCAAGTGGGTATATTAAGGAGAGCTAACTTCCAAAAATAAAGTCTGCAAGGGCTCCCAGCATGTGAGGACACATTTGTACGGTATTCCTCACTGTTGATTCAACAAGTAATTTGCTCAATTACTGTTTATTACTGTGACCATTTATCCTAAGCAGTATTCTAAAAGTGCTTCTGAGCTACTATTCTAAAAGTGCTACATGAACTTGAGTTCATGGCAGAACTCATGTTACATCTTCAGAAGGCCTATTCAAACCAATGGTTAACTTGATTTTAATTCAAGCTTCTTTTCATACACTTCTTTCCTTACTAGCAAGTTTGTTCCAAAAATCATACAGTTGCCCTGGTTGTATTTTATAGGCGTGGTTTGAGGAGACCCACACTTGCCATGTCATCGCCCATGCAAGCCACAGAGGCGAGTGGGTGTGTGAGACCAGAGCCTGTTGGCGTTAAGTTGTGCAAGGCAGCCTTGTCAGTGGGCCGGGGGTTAGCTTCCACCTCTCTTCCACTCTTTCTGTGGCCAGAGATCCCTCCTAAGTACAGAGAACTCTTAATAATCTTAGGTTTGCTTTCTACTGAACATTTTTGAATTCACCTGGATTCCTGAAGTTTTGTACTTCAGCCTAAAATCATTTCCCATATTGATCCTTTATTATTGCTGCCCTTACCTTTATTATAGCTACTCAGACTAAGAAAGTAACAAGGGGAAATAATGCTTCTTTCCCATTTTTGTACATTATCCTTTTAGGAGTGACTTCCAACTGATTTGGCAGCTTGGGAAATGAGTATTAAAATAAAGACATTTCAGAATAACTTTTTACGCTTTATGACGTCTCATGGTGATTTAAAGTTGACTTGATTACAGAAGGATCCAGTTCTCACAATGCTCAAACTGAGGTTCATATTGTAAATAGATTTTTAACAAACTCATTTTATATTATAATTTACACAGGAAAAATAAAAGTAATTTTAATTTATCCTCAAGTCACATTTATAATTATAACTGCGTAGGAAGATTCTTCTAAGCTATAAAAATGCATTTTCATTAGAGCGTAGACCAATCTACTCATGATGGGCAAGGACATGCTATAGCAAAACAGGAAATGTCAACACGGTAATTAAAAGTACGTCTGTTATTCGGAATTTGCAATTTAAATCGAAAATATCCCCAATATGCTTTCTTATCATATTTCTGGAATAGATTCCTATAACTTTTATTTTGTAGGAGCTAAAAATGGAAGCTCAGAGTAACTGTTACATAGTCAGTAGGCTTAACAATTGCCTCAATTACCCAGTAGAGCTGAAACAAGCAGATAATAGCTATCTTATAGTTTTAGTCATTTGGATGACAGTAATAAATAGGTCAGACTCGCTCTAGTAGATAAAACCGAAATCACTGAAAAGTAAGACTACTTAGAATACAGGAAAACATTTCAAGCCTTTTATTCCCTAGGAAAGCTATATGAAGACATAAACAGGTTATGAAGGAAGTTAATGACTTCATTAACTCACCCAAAGTGATAATTCTGTAACTGTAGTTAGCAACTGTTTTTACAGATTGAGTAGATGATTCTTCCATCTTTTCCAGGATGAAATTCAGCTCCTCAACCTGGTTTCTTATAAGCCTAGCTTTCTAACCTAATTCCCAGTCATTGGACTTCTTCTGAACTCCAGTGGTTCTGAAGAATCTCCCTTCCTGTATTCCTGATGTAGGAAGGTGTTACCAGGCTCTTCAGTGCTACACCAGTATTGTTGCCTTTGTCTGGAACATGGTCCTGCCCTCTCCTTTTCTCTGTTGGTTCTTATATCAAGCATTTGTTCTCAGTTCTGAGGGTTGAGGGTTCAAAATTAAGGTGCTGGCCTATTTGACCTCTGATGAGGACTCTCTTTCTGGTTTGTAAACACCCACCTTCTCACTGTGTCCATAAGGACACTAATTCCATCAGATCAGGGCCCCACCATCATAACGTCATTAATGTCAATTCCTTCCTCATCGGGCCTATCTCCAAATGCAGTCATAGGCAGGTTAGGTCTTCACCATATGGATTTTGAGGGGACACGATTCAGTCTATGGCATCACCTATGTTACAGGAAAGCCATGATTCACTTGTGTTTCTAAAGGCTGTCTAGGGCCAGAGGAATCTTTGAGAGCCTTTTCCTGAGGTCTTGGGTAACATGAAGATGATTGGGGCGGAGAAAAGTTTGGAGAACTTTCTCTGAGACTGGAAGGCTTCTTTCATTCAGAGGCCTCCAGAGGTGAGACAGGATTTCTGATGGGTGCCTTGGATGCCTCAGAGCTGGGACTGGAAGTGAATTTAGTGTCTGAATCCTCAGAGCCTGTGAGTTTCAGGGAAGCCCCAGACTTCAGTTTACAAGCCTACTGGATGGGCGGGGTGGGATGAATGAAGGCCATAGCACCTTCCCTGATTAATCTAGACTATCTGAGGGTTCTGACATTGGAACTTGTACATGGACTTTGAGGAACAGCAACGCACCTAAGGAGTTCCTCCTGAATCCGACAAGTGGGGGCTTTGGGGATACAAAATTCCATCGAGAGGGAAATAACGGAATGTGTCCAGGTGTTGTTAGCTACCTCTCCATTAAAACATTTACCCTGCTGGGCTAAGATGCTAACCTTTATGCCCTCCTAGACTTTGGGTTGCTTTGGGCTGCAACTGGGTTTTGTACATTCTCTTTCCTCCAGCCCCTCGCACAATGCCTTGGTGACCTGGGTGACATTTACTGAGTAATATTGAATTTGCAAGCTTCATTTTAGAGGAGAAGCTTTTGGGTGGTAGATTTACTTTCCTTTTACCACAGACTGAAAAATGGCACCTTAGCACACTTACCATGTAATTACTAAATCAATACTTCACATAGAAGAACAAATTCTTTCTTAGAAGGTTCATATAAGGTCACAAAATTGGCGGTAAAGAAGACTCTTCATGTAATCACTCATATTTTGGACACTTCAAATGGTCAGATATCGGAGTTTCTTCTACTTGGTTTTAATTTCTGGTATACCGAATGCCAGTTTATTCAAGCCACTTGGGATAATCTTCCCTCGGTCGTTTATCTTACCATGTTAGTCAAATTTGTAAAGAATACATAAATGGTTTATTACCCGGGAGACATTGGCCGGCATTCGATCAGGAGCGGAATGAAGGGAGGATGCGCTGATGCAATGACGGAGGTGTTCCTGGCACCCCGGAGCGCCCGTGTTGGGACAGGGATCCCTGCAGGCGGATTTGGGTCCTGCAGCGGGAGCGCGCAGGCGGCGTCGGCCAGGGGGTTCGCTCCAGGAAGGTCTGGGCGGCCCGGGCCGCGCGGAGGGAAGGCGGGGCGGACGAGGGGCGTGGGGCGTGGGAAAGGCGGCAGAGGGTGGGCCTGGGACCGCTTTCCCGCGAGAGCCAGCGCCCGGCGCGGCCCCGGGGGAGCGGAAGGGCAGGCTCGGGCAGCTCCCCGGCTGCCCGCGTGATTCGACTTGAGAAATAACCAGGAGGGGCGGCCCGGCGTCTGCCGCGTCCAATCCCGTCTCAGGAGCGAACACGCTCCCGGGCAGGCAAGCCTGACAGATCCAAGGGGACTTGGAGAGGAGCGGCAGCGAGGCACGCCCGCACCGCTGCACCTCCGCCCGCTCCGGTCTCTGGCCTCCCGCCCGGCGCCCGCGGCCCCCTTCCTGCCTCGCGGCCCCTTTTCCGCCCCCCCGATGGCCGCCGCCGAGCGTCCGACCCCCCTGCGCGGAGCCCTCTCCGGGCTGCTGCTGACCCTCGTGGTGAGTGGGAGCCGGGATCGGGAAGGGCTGGACCCGCCCTGTCCCGCGGGGAGAGCGGAGCCCGGGCCAAGCGGACCGGGAGCGGACCGCCGCGCCTCCGCTCAGTCCTGCGGGGCAGGACCAGCCAAGTTTGGGCCTGGACGGGTGAGGGCAGAAAACGAGTCTTGGAGGGACGACTCGGGACTGGGTTTTGTGTTTGGGACATCACGGTCGCGCCCCGGCGTGTCTGCGCTCTCCTGGGCGGTCGACGGTGCCTGGGGCTCACGCCCTCCCCTGGCTCCCCAGGCTAGGGACGAAGGTGGGGGGGGTGGGGGTGGCACGTCTGGGTGGAGAGCGACGAACTGTACTTGGGCAGGTGTTTCAGGATCCCTGAGTGAGCGAAACACAGGTGTGAGATGGGGTTCAGGAGGCTGCCCCACCCCAGGCTTACCTGGGATGGGGACGTTAGTGACTGGAGGGGCTGGAACGGTGCCTCTGGGTCCCGGCGTGGAGTGAACTCTGAAAACCGGCCTCCAGATTCTGCCTCCGCTAAATGTTATTCGGAGCTCACCCCGGAGTCTCCTGGCCCGAGGCGAAGTGTGCCTGAGGCACGGGGGGCGTGGGAAGGCTGGATCCTGGCTGCGGTTGGGGTCGCGGTTGGTGATGTGGGGGAGGGGGGACTGTCGGGGTGGGCAGAGAGCGTAGAGTCCGGGTGGGTGGAGTGGGGGGATAGGCGTGGGCTTGGGTGGTCCAGTGTCCAGCTCCGGGAAGGACTGCGCAAACCCAGAGTCCACCTTCGGGCCCTATGTGCCCCGGAAACCTGCCACCCAGGACCAGATTCACCTGGATAGGAAGTTAGGGACAATTCTCTGAGAATTCAGGAGACACACGGCGAAGAAGCCGGAACTCTGTCGGCGCGATTACGTGCGGAGATTCAGACTAGACCAGGGTCGCGCTCAGGCTGTGCTGTGGAAAGGAGCCGCGCGCGACCCAGCAAACCCGAATCTAAGGATGGGCCTGGGGTCGGATTCGGAGAGAACCTACCTAGCTGGGGAGTAGGTTGGCTGTGGCTACACGGGTTCTTGCTGCTCCTCTGCCTTTGGGGCTAGTGGATCAAAGCTTTGTCTTCTCTTTGAATCAGCGAGTTATGAATATTGGGTTGGTATTTAAGATCTAAGTTAATTTATGGACAATGACTTGTACAAATGAGCGCGTCGCCCTGCAAGGCAGCTGTTCCAACAAAACGAGCTGATGAAATGACTCTTTACAAATAGGAACTGGTCTCAAAGTGTGATCTTTTGTAATAAATTTGAGTTTCCCAGTTTTGATGTTTAAAAGCGTGGGTTTAGTGTTGTGTGATTTTTCTGCGAAAGGGACTAGAGAATGGGGAGAGGAAACTGCAAAGGTGCTGTCTTGCCAAGATTTCCCCTGTATTCCCCCAGGGGAGGGTGTGGAATTCAAGGAACTGTTGCGGTGCCCAGAACGGGGGCGGGGTGGGGGGGTGTGCGGGTGTTGGGGTGTGGCAAGGCAAACGAGTGTGCGTTACTCTAAATGGAGATAGCATCAGCTCTAGTATATGACATATTCGTTTAGGATTGCTTTAAAGAAGAATTTCCTAAAGTTTAGACTAAATGAGGAGACTTGAATACTGGAGAGTGTATATAGAATAATTTATTTCATCCGAAATCCCCAGTATACAGATACCTTGGATTTCTTCCCTGATGGGTAAATTAAGGTCTCTACTGACCATCTTCTGTTGTATTTCCTTTTGATTCATCGGACCGTCAACTTTTCAGTATAATATTAAAATCACAACACTTTTCCTTTTATAGATACCTTAACGGATCTCAAAAACAATTCCTTGTTTGAAGGGAGAGCGCTTCAAAGCAAGTCTTTAACACAAAACTGAGACTTTTAACAGGTTAGCCTTTCCACTGAGCTGGCCCATAGGCTGAGGAATCTTCCCATTTGCACCCTTCTCCATCTTTCACAGCCCTCTGTCCTCAGTACTCTGTAAACTGCCACAAAATACAACTCCTAATGGCCACCGCCACTCCCTCCCCCAGACACAAAGAAAAAGAAAACAAGAAAAAGAAAAAAGGATCAGGGGTGGGGATTGGGGGCTAGAAAATAAATATATCAGACCATCACTGGACTGTTGAAAGTGTAGTACCGAAAGTCTCTTAAAATGTTTCTCCTCTGACTGTAACAAAAATTGAAAATGAATTTGCATGAGCTCAGCTCTCCTTCTGTCCCATTACAAATAACGGGATCCTTTCAAATATGCGTTTAATATTGTTCATCGCGTCAAATCCACTTGGGGAATCGTTACTATTATATATTTTAAATAGTATGGACTTGGGCACAGTTAATCTATCATTTTCCTTCAAAAGGAATTAAAATAGTTTTTTTTTGTTCTAGCATAGAATACTTTTTCCCCTTGGAATATATGAATTCTGCCTGTAATCTATGCTGACAAATGGGCATTCTAGCTTTTCCGATTTTATAGCGTTAATTAACAAGAATAACGTGACTGCTTTAGTAGACTTTTTGTTGTTCTTCTTGTTGATAACATTTGATGTAGTAATCTTTTAAAAATAAGAGTACAATAATTTCTATTAGCTTTTGCATTAGTGACAAAAAGCCTTAGGCAAATAAAGGAAGTAAATGAGAACTAGTCTATTTTATTTATTTTTTTTTAATTTTTTTTTTCAACGTTTATTTATTTTTGGGACAGAGAGAGACAGAGCATGAATGGGGGAGGGGCAGAGAGAGAGGGAGACACAGAATTGGAAACAGGCTCCAGGCTCTGAGCCATCAGCCCAGAGCCTGACACGGGGCTCGAACTCCCGGACCGCGAGATTGTGACCTGGCTGAAGTCGGAGGCTTAACCGACTGCGCCACCCAGGCGCCCCGAGAACTAGTCTATTTTAAAAGCATAATCCTAAGAAAGTCAAGTTTTGGTATATATTTAGTGGGTGCATTATCAGGTATCTTTTTTTTTTTTTTTTTTTTTTTTTCTTAGAGAAAGAGAGCAAGCAGGGGAGGGGCAGAGAGAGGGAGAGTGAGAATACTAAGCAGACTCCAGGCCCAGAGCCCAGAGCGGGAGCCCTACACGGGGCTCAATCTCAAGACCATGAGTGAGATCATGACCTGAGCAGGAGTCCATCACTTCACCAGGTGGGCCACCCAGGCACCCCTCAGCTACCTTTTTGAAAGTAGATTGTTGATGTTCATATTGAGATACAGCTAGATTCTGAAACACCTGCTGAATCACTAAATACATATAAGCCTATGCACATTTTTTGGTCCTATTGTAATCCCCTTGGCAGTTTCCATTCCATATATGGAGCCTGTGGTTACCTGTGGTTCATCATGCTTTTCATTTAACTAGAACTCTTGTCTTACAAAGAGTTTGGTTAGAAAGAAATTTAATGGCATTACCTAAGTACCGAGAGTTAGTTACAGACAGGTCAGTCTTAACGATTTACCTTTGAGCTGGTGAGAATTTGAAAGTAGTATTTCCATTTTGCAGAAGGTAAATGCCTAGAGGAGAAATAACAGATTTAAAATTTCATAACTATTATGCTCAACTAAGAAGATCCCATTTACTTTTTGGACTTTCCATAAATTTCCATTCTTTGGCTTCTTTTTCCTCTGTTGAAAAAGGATGTCATTTTAGAAAGCCTCCCTGTGAATCCACTGTAAAACTGTCCACAGGAAAAGTAAAACAATCTCAGATAATCCCTCTCACTTTCACTCTCCTTTTGGCGTTAATTTTCTTATCAAGATTTATTATTAGTATGATAGCTTTCTATCATACAATTAATAAAATTTGGATGATACTGTAAAATGAAACAAAGTAATTATTTTTCCCAGACTACATGGAGGATACTTTATATTTTCTTTTTTAAAACTCCATTTGCTACATTTTAATTTAAAGTTGTGCAGCTCTCAGCTTTATAAATGAGATATTTAAAGTTGACCTGGAGGATTTTCCATTAAAGGAGATTTTTTTGAACTCAAATAGTCAATCCATAATTCGTTAATCTTTTTTTTTTAAAGCTATTTATTTTGAGAGAGACTGACAGAGTGTGAGAAGAGAGGGACAGAGAGAGAGGAAAGAGAGAATCCCTCTGCGAGGTCAGTGCGTAGAGCCCAAAGCAGGGCTGGAACTCACAAAACCGTGAGCATGACCTGAGCCAATTCAAGTGTCCGACACTTAACTGACTGAGCCACCCAAGCACCCCAATAACTCATTAATCTTAAAATTATTTTTGGATGTTGCATTTTGTAATTGGGCGTTCTTCCATACAAAATTTATTTTTAAATTAACTTTAAAGGTCATTAATTCATCATTGAAAATCTAATGGTGCCTTTACATTTTTAATTTTACATTCAATAATATGTCCAATCTCCACAAATATAGTATCAAATTATTTTATAGTTTTAAGAAGCATGACATAACTTAAATTTATATATGAATATTATCCCTTTCAAAAATTATATTAATGAATTAATTGTGCATTATTTCTAATGATGTCCTATATAGCATTGAAAATGAATGAACCTCTCTGTATGTTCAGCATGGTTAAATTTCACAAACATAATTTGAGCAATGAAATCAAGTAACATATAATTAGCATATGGCTGCATATACGTAAAAGCTAAAAATTGGCAAAATAAAACTGTATCTTCTTTAAAGACACATATACATGGAGGCGCCTGGGTGGCTCAGTCGGTTGAGCGGTCGACTTCGGCTCAGGTCATGATCTGGCGGTTTGTGAGTTCGAAGCCCCGCCCGGCTCTGTGCTGACAGCTCGGAGCCCAGGGCCTGCTTCAGATTCTGTGTCTCCCTCTCTCTGACCCTCCCCCGTTCATGCTCTGTCTCTTTCTGTCTCAAAAATAAATAAACGTTAAAAAAAATTTAAAAAAAAGACACATATACATGGGATAAAATTAAGCAGAGACAGGAAAGTAAATGATTAACACAAAAATCATCCATTAGTGATGACCTGAGTTTTAGGGGGTGTGGGAGGGAAGAAAATGCTACTGAGGAGCGATATATAGAAACATTGAAAATAATAGTAATATTTTATTTCTTAACTTTGAAGGTGAGTGCCCTAGTGTTCATCTTATTGTTTCTTAAAACACACATGTACACTATATGTGTATGTAAGTATGTGTGTGTGTGTGTGTGTGTGTGTATATATATATATATATATATTCTTTTGTATGTATACTCTGTCTTACAAAGAACATTAAAAAAAGAAACCAGCAATAGAAATCAACAAAACCAAAAGCTATTCTTTGAAAGTAAACACAAATGCTAGTATGATTGGGCAAGTAAACAATAGAGAAGACACAGATAAAGCAATATTAGGAATAAAAGGAGGTACAGTCATGGAGAAGACAGATGTTTTAGACAAACAGTAATATTAATGTATTATTTCAATTAATTTGAAAATACAGACAAAAAGAGCAATTTCCTACAAAATACAAATTACCAACATTGGCTCAAAGAGGTATACAAAACTTAAATAGACTTAAAACCATTAAAGATATTGAATTAAAAGCTAAATGTCTTCACACACAGACGCCTTCATATATTCATCAAGTCCAGGCTTGTGGTAGGTGAATTCTTCCATAATTATATGGAATGGATAATCTCTATCTTATGTAAATTGTTTCAAAGGACAGAAAAAAGTGGAACTGTCTTTAACGCATTTAGTAAGGATTTATGATATTGAAAAATAGTAGCCTGATCTCACTTGTGAACATATATTTGAAGTACTAGAATAGATACCAACAAGCCAAACCAATAACATATTTAAAAAGTTAGCATGTCCATGCAAGATTTGTCTCAGGAATGGAAAAATGGTTTCACATTAGAAAATCTATTATTGTATTTTAAGATAGTAATATATTCAGAGAGAAAAATTATTATGTTTCAAACTAAGTAAGAAATTATTTTTATTGCTATAAAATATTCTTAGTAGACTAGGAGTGTAGGGGAATGTACTTTATTTTTTTAACATACTGAAGCATACCTAACAATACTTAATGATTGAAAAAAAGAGAAAGGAAGAAAGAAAAAATGGAAAAGAGGACAGGATAGGAAAGGAAAGGAAAGGACAGGAAAGGAGGAAGGAGGAGGGAGGGAGGGAGGAAGGCAGGAAGGAAGGAAACTCATAATGAATGGTGAAATGGTAAATGTGTTATCTTTAAAGTTAGAAACAAATCCACAATGGTCACTATAGCTGTCCCTATTCAGCAGCTACGGGAGGTCCTAACGAGGACATACATGAGATAAAATATGTAACAGCAATAGGAAAAGAGGTTAAGGATTTAAGGAAAAGAAATCTGCCATTTTGCCAGCTATAGGATTAGCTACATGTGAAATCCTACACTTCTTCAACAAACTACTGAGAAGTAGTAAAAGCAAGCAAGCAAACCCTAGAAAGGGTTTTCATGGACTTGGTCAGCTGGTCATAAGAATTTTTTGAAAGAGTAGAAGGCTAAAAAAAACAAACAACAAACATAATTTAAAGGAAGATAATAAGGATTGGATCACCAAAACAAATACTGCAATCTATAATAAAGCTATGTTAATTAAAACTATATAGTGTTGGTGTAGAGATAAACTCTGATGAAATAATGCAGAGTCCTGAAATAGATTCTATAATTGGAGTCCATGCATATGATATATGCAGCAGTATCATTATTAGTTAAGAAGGGAAGAACTACTCAATGATGGTTCTAGATAGTTGGCTATCCATATGGCAAAGGACAAGATTAGATATCTACAGTGCATCACACACAAAATAATTCCAGATGAGTAAAAGATTTAAAAGTTGGAAGTAACTTTAAAATTTTTGTAAAGAAGTATCAGATAGTGTGTTTATGACAGGGCAGAGGGGAGATATTAATACACAAAAGTATAAACTGGAGGAAAGTTTTAATGAAACTACTTTAAAAAACTAAAGGAAACACTTAATAAATTTGACTACTTTCAAAGTGAAGCACTGATTATCAAAAGATACCACTAAAAGATTACAAAAGCAAACCACCTAAGCCTACAAGTAAAATATGATTTAAAAAAGACAAGCAATACAAAAATGACTAAATGAGAGCAACGGACGATTTACAGGAGGTAAATGACAAATTAACACAAGAAGTGATGTTCAATCTCACTAGAAATTAAGAAAATGCACATTAAAGCATCAGCTGTAAGATTGGCAACAGTTAGAAAAGTCAAGTATAATGAACTGGCGTAGAGGATATGAGAAATAGAGGTATCTAATACTCTGGGGGACATGAAATAAATTTATGTTCCCGCTGGACAACAAGTTGGCAGTAATTATTGGAATTGGAGATCCTCATATGTCTCTGTCGCAGGTATGCATCTTAATATCTTGCACCTGTAAGGCTGTTTACTGTAGTGTCATTTGTAATAGAGAAAGTAGGAAACAAGAATATAATCTAAATGACCATCATAGGAGAATGAGAAAAATAAACTGTGGTATATTCACAGAAAAATCTTAAATGTATTGTTGAGTGAAAAATACAAGTTGTAAAAGGACGCATGAAGACACAAGCTGTGCACAGTATCAGCTTATACTTTATAGGCACATGCGTATATAATAAAAGTACAAAAGCCTACAAGGGAAGTATAAATGCCAACTTAGAAGAAACTATTCCTTGAAGAAGAGGAAGGAAATGGAATAGAGCATAGCCACATCTGTACATTTTAATTAAAAAAATGAAATGAAGGAGTGCCTGGCTGGCTCAGTTAGAATAGCATGAGACTCTTGATCTTGGATTGTGAGTTCAAGCCCCATGTTGGGTGTAGAGGTTATTAAAACAAAATAAATAAACTTATAAAAAATGAAGCAAAAATTGCAAAATATTAATTTAAAAATCTGAAAATGTACATGCATATTTATTTTAGTATGTTCTATTTGATTTAAACATTTCATATTTAAATTCAAATATTTTTTTAAACAGTTGTGATTAAAATGTATTGAACATGGCTTTCTATTGATATTCAGGAATACCAACTATAGAGCTAAAACTTATTTGGACCAATGGGTGCATTATTAAATAAAACCATTTTTCACCCATGGTGACAACTATATTCTTAGAGACAATTCAGTTGAGCATATATAATACGGTTGAATTGTTTTTAAGAACAAATAACTTATTACTTTATTGTAACAGCAATATGATTATGACTTTCTGAAAATGACTTTTTTGATTACTATATTTAAAATAAACAATACTATTACATATTGACTCTATTTTTGAGTTGTTTTCCTCGATAAATGTAGATAGATCTATCATTGATAGATCTTACATTGCAGTAATATTTAGAGCACATATTAGCATAAGATTTGATTATGCATATATGTATATGTGTATACAGTTTGTTACCACCGTGTTTTAAAATCTTTTAATTTTATGAAGGAACTTGTTTTATATTTGATTGTATCAGAAATGAAATACATTTTTGTGGCTATTATCCAGTTTTGTTTTGCTGAAGTTACATGAATTTGTAAATTTGGGATACTGCTCACTGCTGATTTGTAGAGGTGGGCGTGGAAAGAGTGATTTTTATGGTTTTTATATCATTTTTCAAAACTGCTTTTTCAAGATAATAATGTATATTCCATAAAACTCACCTTTGCTGTGTGCAGCTCAGTACAATTCAGCAAACTTAAAGAATGCACAATCATTACCACAATCTAATTTTAGAACATTTCTATCATCTCAGAAAGAAGTCTCATACTCATTTATAGCCACTCCCCAGTCCTACCCCCAGTCCTAGGCAACTAATCTAGTCTGTTTCTGTATATTTGCCTCTTTTGGACGTTTTTATAAGTGAAATCATACAGTATGTGCTCCTTTGTGTCATTTCTTTCACTGAGCATAATGTTTTTTTAGATTTATCCATATTGGTATCATAGCATTACACCAGCTCCTTGTCCCTTTTTATGGATGAATGGTATTCCATTTAGATGTATCACATTTTGTCTATTCATTCATAACCTAATGGACATGTGGGTTGTTTCCACTTTTTTTTGTTATTGTAAGTAATGTTGCTGTGAATATTCATGTACAAGTTTTTCCATGGACATAGGTTTTTATTTCTTAAGGGTAGGAGTGAAATTGCTGGATTATATGTTGTATATGATTAACTTTTTAAAAAACTGCCAAACTGTGTTCCAAATTTGCCACACCGTTTATGTTTCCACCAGCAATGCATGAGGGTTCCGGTTTTTCTACATCCTCGGCAACACTTGTAATTTTCTGTCTTGTTTATTTTAGCCATCCTCATGGGTATCTCACTGTGGTTTGCATGACTGTAGTGCCTAAGGATGTTGGGCATCTTTTCATTCGCTCATTGGCTGTTTATACATCTTTGGATAAAATCTGTTCAAATCCTTCGCCCATTTTTTGTGTTGTTTGTCTTTTTATTATTGAGTTGTAAAAGTTTTTTTTTTTATTTTTTGATATAAGTCCTTTATTGCTATGTGATTAGAAAATATTTTCTCCCATTATCTAGGTTGTAATTTCACTTTCTATATGGTATCTTTTGAGAAGCAAAAGTTTTAAATTTGATTAAGTCCTATTAATTGCTCTTTTATCATTTGTGCTTTTGGTGTTATAAGACATCATTGCCTAACCTAAGATCATTAAGATTTGTTTTTTAGTTTTCTTCAACAGTTTTAGTTCTTTAGGTCTGTGATCCACTTTGAATTAATTTTACACATGGTATGAGGTGGGGGTTCAAATTCATTTTTTTAATGAGGATATTTAATGATCTCAACACCATTTGTTGAAAAGACTGCTTCTTTCCCTTGAACTTACTGAAACCTTTGCCAAAAATTGGCTAACCACAAAGGTACAGGCTAAGTTATGGGATTTCAGTTGTGTCCTATTTGTCTCTACACTTACCTTTATGCCAGTACCACTCTGTCTTGATGATTGTATCTTTGTAGTAAATTTTGAAAATGGGAAATGTGAGTCCTACGACTTTGTTGCTTTCAAATTTATTTGGGTCTTTGGGTCTCTTGCGTTTCTACAGGGATTAATTTTTAATTTTTGGAGAAATACTTTTGAGATTTTAATAAGGATTGCATTGAATCTGTTTGGTGAATTGTGGAAATATATCTTCTGATCCATGAAGATGGAACACCTGTTGTGAAAGGAAGTGGTTGCTTACTTCTGTTTCCAGAGTTTTATATTGCTAGTGTATAGGAATGTAATTGACTTCTGTATGTTGATCTTGTATCTTGCAATCTTACTGAACTCATTTATGATTTTTGATAGTTTTTTTTAGTGGATTCTTTGGGATTTTCTATGTACAAGATCACATCATCTGCAAATAGAGACTATTTTTCTTCTTCCTTCCCAATCGAGATGCCTTTAATTTATGTGTGCATGTGCACATGTGCAATTACCCTGTCTAGAAGTTTCCATATAATGTTGAATAGCAGTGGTGAGAAAGGACATCATTGTCTTGTTCCTGATGTCAAAGGAAAGCATCCAGTCTTTTTTATTAAGTATGATATTGGTTCTAAGTTTTCCATAGATGCCCTTTATCATGTTGAGCAAATTTCTTTTTAGTCCTAGTTTGTTGAGGACTCTTAATGGTAAATAGAAGTTGGGTTTTGTCAGTTGCTTGCATCTATTGAGATAATCATGTGCTTTTATTCTTTTTTTGTAAACAACTTTATTGAGTTAAGATTGACATACAAAAAGCTGTACAGGTTTACATATACAATTTGATGAGTTTGGAGATAAGTATACATCTGTCACATCATCACCACAGCCTTTGGCATAAATATATCCATCATTTCTAAAAGTTTCCTCTCACCCTCTTTATTTCTATTATTTTTTTATGACAGAGCTCTGAACATAAAACCTATTCTTTTAGCAAAAATTTTAAGTACATAATATGATACAGTTAACTATGATACAGTTACAGTTAACAGTGGATCTCTAGGACTTATTTTTCTTGTTTGTTTGAAACCTTATTCTTTATTCTACACTGTATTAATGTGACTTTTTTTTTTTAATTCTAGGTCTTCAGTTTTGCCTGTGAAGCCTGCAAAAAGGTGACATTTAATATACCTTCCAAACTAGAGGCAGACAAAATAGTTGGCAGAGGTGAGACATTTCAAAACAAGTGGTTTTAAAACAGAAATTTAGTTTCCTTATGCTGAAAAGAGCATGTTATCCAACCTTTGCCTTTTGGGTTTAGCCTTAATCTATTTATATTTAGATACAATTCAAGATGGTTTGAAATATATATTCTGTTTTTTATAATTCCATGGAATTCTGTGGTTGATTCTAGTGCAAATGTTCTAATCCACGTTTTTGTAGTAATTTATGTTTTAACAGTTTAGAGATTACATGAAGAGTTAAATGTAGAATGTAGCCCTTTCATTACCCTAGGATTCTAAGCACTGGAGAAATATTGATAAGTAGCTGAGAAAATCAGAGCAGTATTTTTATCAATGCTAGAGCTGCCTTGAGGCACACCACAAAATGAGCCATTCCTTTCAAAACTGAACTTCATCAGCCATTTTCACATGGAGAATTTGGGGAACCTCAAACTTTCCCAACAGCTGGGAAGCTCTGCCCAGGTGGACTTGCCATGTGGTATAGGAATATTAGAAGAAAGCATCATGGTTGTTGTTTTGTTTGTTTTTGTTTTTGTGGGTTTTTTTAGAGCTATAGCTTGTCCCAAAGATACCAAATTTACTTTTTCAGCAAAGTGTCTCAGTTGTGGTTAAGTGCCTCATTTAATTTTTATTAAGCAAATGTCACTTTCATTCCTAAGAAAAGGAAGAAGAAAAAGGATGTAAAAGAGAGGTCACCCCTCTCTTGAGGGGATAGACCAGAAGTTACTTTGCCAAAAATGTGAAGAGAGAAATATGTCATCATTACTAAAGATGTTCACTTCTTTTTGATTACGTGTTTCCATCTGTGACAGATTTGGATTAAAGTGAAAACACTTTACATGAGTGACATAGGAATCCTATGAGAAGTTATTCCTTAAGTGAACATTAATGTATCAGTTTGGTTGTTGTTAAACCGGAAAGTTGAAGAATGAGATGGATTTGATATTTCTGACCGAAGTTTTAAACCACTTACATTGATATTTATATTTTATTACTTTTTTACCTGGGAAAACTCCCAGGGAGAGGAGACTTGCATGCGGGGTTTCAGTGGGGAGCCCTGGAAAGCTCGGAATAGGAACACGAAGAGAACTAAGGGCGGAAGGGGAGCCGATGGCTTGGGGGGAGGCATGTAACAAAAAAGTGCCAGTGGGAAGAATTCAAAGAGACTTTTCTGGGGCTCCTGGCTGGCTCAGTTGGTGAAGCATGCGACTCTTGATCTTGGGGTGGGGGTTTGAGCTCCATGTTGGGTGTAGAGATTACTTAAAAATAAAATCTTAAAAAAAAACAAAGATAGACTTTTCTTACTTGACTATTTGCTAAATTCATACTGTCTATTACTCTTTGGGCTCATGTGTACAACTTCTGGCTGAAGACAGGTGTATCTTAAAAGACTCAGACTGTGGTGTTGAGGAAAACTTTTCTGTTTGTTTATTCAGCTGTGTGTGTTGATTCAGCTGTGTGTGGGGGCGTTATATCTCGGCTTCTTCGTGATGCCACACACACTCCTCTTTAATAGATCATTTTTATAAGTCTTTTAGAAGCACATAAAGGTTGAAAAACACTTTCATGCCTGTATACAATTGAGTTATTTTTTAATTAAAATTTGTTTTCTAACTTTTAATTATTTTTGGGAGACAGAGAGAGACAAAGCATGAATGAGGGAGGAGCAGAGAGGGGGGAGAGATAGAATCCAAACAGGCTCCAGGCTCTAAGCTGTCGGCACAGAGCCTGCTGCAGGGCTTGAACCCATGAACTGTGAGATCATGACCTGAGCTGAAGTCGGATGCCCAACCAACTGAGCCACCCAGGTGCCCAAGAATTCCTTTTTAACTGAAAGAAAAGTATCATTTTTTATACATGTGAAGAAAACTAGTTAAGATATTTGGTAAATGCAGAGTGATTGATTTATTTCATTCTACTTCATGATTTTGAAGAAAATGTATACATTATCTTAACATGTCTTTTTTTTTTTTTTTCTTTTGCATGTGTTTCTACTTTACAACTTGGAAACTTTTGCTTGCAGTTAATTTGAAAGAGTGCCTCAGGTCTGCAGACCTCATCCGGTCAGGTGACCCTGATTTCAGAGTTCTAGATGATGGATCAGTATACACAACTAGCACCATGGTGTTGTCTGATGAGAAAAGATCATTCACCATATGGCTTTCTGACTCCAGGACACAGGCACAGAAAGAGATTAAGGTGCTCCTGGAACATCAGAAGAAGGTATTCAAAACATGTTGATATTTTCAGGCGTGCTTTTCTTTTCATTTAAATATTTCATTAAAAATTGCAAAGAGGACAAAAAGATAATTGGGTTTTTAAGCCTCCTCTTCTCCTTTCCCTTCAGTTTGCTTTCTCTCCCTCCCTCTCTTTCTTCCCCCCTTTTCCCCACCAACACAGGCTGAACATTGGCTTTGGGTTTGGCCTTGTGAAATCTACATGGCATCATCTCCTTTGGGAAGGCTTCTTCCACTTCTAACGTCCAACTAATTGCTTTCATGTGTCCGTGTCTGTCAGTTTGGTTGCCCCTCTTTTATAAGCATTTGGAATTTTTTATTTGTGTAAACAATTTGTCTGTAGTTGTTGAGGGCACAAATTGATCCTTTTTCTGCTTATGGTCTCAGTAATACCTAATTCCCGAGTCAATAGGTGTATGTTAAATTCACGTTAGGCACAGAGGTTCCCCGTGAATAAGAGGTTGATTTCAAGTGTCACAGTGATTCTGGTGTTAAAATAGGATGGAAATCCTGAAGTGTGTAGGTATGAATAAAAGTATACGTGGCATGGTATTGGCAGTTCTAGAATCCACATCATGAGAAACGCCATTGTGAAAGCAGTCACAAAAAAGATTAAAGGTTTAGAGTGGATTACAATGAATCCGTCTTAAGTGTATTAATGATAAAATTAATTTAAATGACTCTTTAGCACATCAATAAATGTTTAGTAAAATTATTTATGTATTAATTCTCAGGAAATAAATTTCTTCTTCGCAACACCATGAAATGAAATAGAAATCACTAAAAAGTCCCATCCAACTTTTTGCAGTGATGGAAATGTTCCGTAATCTGCATGGCCTGATATAATAGCCCAATATTAATGGCTACGGAGCACTCGGCATGTGGCTAGTGCCACTGAAGGATGGAATTTTACATTTTATTTAATTATAATCAATTTAAATTTAAATACAGTAAAACCTTGGTTTGTGAATATAATTTGTTCCAGAAACATGCTTGTAATCCAAAGCATTTGTATATCAAAGGAAATTTCAAGAACCATTGGCTCAGTTATGATCATGTGACGTTCGATGTCACATACTACTTGTATTGCAAGACATCGCTCATTTATCAAATTAAAATTTATTACAAATGTTTGCTCATCTTGCAACCCTCTCGGAACAAGTTACTTACTTGCAATCCAAGGTCTTGCTGTAGTCAGTGTATGGCTACAGCTACCATATTGGAGAGTGCAGATGGGAGTGATAAGGCAATGAAGAGCATGCATTTTCTTGCTCTGGTTCTTCTGAGACTGTGAGGTTTTAGCAGAAAGAACAGGTAAGGGCCATCTGTAGATTGTTATAAAGAGAATGTGTTCACTATGTGTATTTGGGAAAGAAGGAAAACTAAGAGTGCACTGATGATTTTCCTAACCTTGAAAGTATGGTCAGTGTTAGAAAGATATACAAAATGAAATTCTTCAGTTTATGAAACCTTTAAAATGTGGATGCATTCTTTCTTACCCACCTAATGCAAAAAAGCCTTAAAAAATACTTCAAAAAACTCCTGAGACTGAGCCTCCAGGGAGGCATTAGGTTTATGGACTGGCTACTCATTTGTAACAACGTCGTCATTGGCTGTGGTGCTTTTATTTATCTAATTTCCTTTCTCTAAATTCAGGTGCTGAGGAAAAGACATGCTAAAGAAGCCGTTCTCAGGCGTTCCAAGAGGAGATGGGCCCCTATTCCCTGTTCAATGCAAGAGAATTCACTGGGCCCGTTCCCTTTGTTTCTTCAACAAGTAGGTTTTACATTCTTTCTGATTGGGAAGGTTTTGATTCCAGAGCCTGTTTTGTTCAGGCTTCACAACTCTTTAGACATTTAAATAAGCAGATTTGATTGAAGATTTTCATGAAGTATAATAAAAGTGAGTAAAATGAGAAAACCACTAAAAAACTAAGAATAATATGAGAGAGAATGCAGCCACTGAAAGATCTTTATTAGTTTTTTCATTCGTTTAGCAGCTACTTATTGAGCACCTACTAGGTCCCATGGAAGGTACTGCTGTAAGTACAACACTAGAAATAAATTTAGTCATACCCTTGCTCTCCTGTAGGCTATAATAGTGAGGAAGAAGGGTAGGCAGGTGGTTACAATACTGAGTGATAGGTGCTGTGGTAGAGATGGTTTGGGTGATCTGAGAATTCATGGGGTCAGCACCGAGTCCTGAGATGAAATGTGGTACAAATCAAGGAAAGACTTAGAGGAGGAGACAGCAGAGGGTGGACCTGAAGGATGAAGACGTTGTGCAAGTAAGTAATTGTGGAGAAGGCGAGCTCGTTGGAGGAGTCCTCCTACTTATGGTGGGGCTGGAGCAGGGAGATGAGGCAGAGGACGCAGGTAGACATTAAACCATAATGGACCATGTGTGTCCTGTTAGGGAGTTCAACTTTTTCCTAAAAACAAGGAGAAGTTTTTAATCAGGTCAAGTTTACTTTTCATAAAGATCTACATGGAACACATACAACGAAAGCCGTTGCTGAAGTAGGGCTGTGGCCTGGTGCTTGCTTTTTTCTATTATTGTGGCTGATGTTTCATTCCAGCGGTGGGACCTGTGTCCTATTTGTTGATGTTTTTAACTGTCTTTCCAGTGTCTTTCGCACTTTTTCAAAAATTCTGTTCATCGCTAGACCTTATTTTTCCTTTTCAAAAAAAAAAATATATATATATATATTTAATATTTATTTATTTTTGAGTGAGAAAGAGCACAAGAGGGGTAGAGGGGCAGAGGGAGAGAGAGAATCCCAGGCAGGCTCTGTGCTGTCAGCACAGAGCCCAATGCAGCGCTCAATCCCACGAACCATGAGATCATTATCTGAGCCAAAATCAAGAGTCAGACATTTAACTGATTGAACCACCCAGCCACCCCTCAAATTTTGTATTTTAAGCACTGATGAAGCATATTAAGACATGATTTCTGATTACCAAAGTTATACTTATCATAGCTAATTTTAGCCTTTGCATTGCTAATCTTGTCACCACTCCTCAGTCCTCATTTCCTTGACATGTGTACATTTGCCATAGCTGACCCTTCCCTCTTCCTCCAAATACTTTATTCACCTGGCTTCTAGAACACCACTCATCTGGTTGTCCATTTACCTCCCTGGCCACTCTTTCATACTATGTTTTGCTAGTTTTTCCTCATTCCCATGTTTCCTCTTCTGTAAACTTTGGAGAGCTCCAGGCTCGACCCACGAACCTTGTCTCTTGTTTCTTTGTATTCACTGCCTTGATAATCTCATCCAGTCTTGTAGCTTTGAGTACTGTTATCTGTTGGAGACTTAAGACTTCATATTTCTAGGACAGACTGCCTAATTGCTATTTCTACTTGAAAGCTTAACGGATATTTCAAACTTAACATATGCAGAAAACAAAAAATTTGTGTTTTCTCCTAAAAACGTCCAACCGTCTCCGTTAATGACACCTCATTCTTTCAGTTGTTAGGGCATCAGAGTCGGTTTGGTAAGGTTTTAGTTGTAGAGAACATACGTCCCTCTAAGTAGTTAACAGAGAGTGGTTTATTGCAGCACATAAGCCATTTATAGAATTGTGGCGGGGACTGAAGAAACAAACTTTAGGTTGAACTTTCAGGAATGAGTCTCCAAGCTACACTGCAGAATCTACAACCAAGGGACATGCTGTTTCCTCCATGATGGGGTAGCAAGTAATTCAGGAACCAAAATGTCACTAAGTGGCTTATGCATGACAGATTTATTTATTTTATGTGAAAGTATGATCTAGTAGAGATATTTAATATAAAAAAATCACCAGGTACCTAGACTTTTTTTTTTTTTTTTTTTTTTTTTTTTAGTTTGACCATCTCTGCAGGTTCAAGAGAGCGCATCATTCTGTGTCCACATGGGGGGACCCATTCCTTCACTTTCTAGGCACAGTCTAGATCTTGCATATATAATTTTTGGTTATATCTCATTGACGTGATCTTTTCATGTGGCCATACCTAATTGTAAGGGAGCCTGGGAAGTGTCTTTCTTTTGGGCAATCTTGCACTCAGCTATAAATTCTCATACAAAGGAACATGGGCAGAATAGATATTAGGGGATGTCAGCACCCTCTGACATAGTGTCATCTTCACGCTACACGTCCAACCTATCGACAAATTCTGTTGGCTGTACCTTCAAATTATATACAGAATCTAAGCACTTCTCACCATCTCTACTGCTACATGCTGTCTAACAAACCATCATTACTCCCATGAATTCTTACAGTAACCAAGTGGTCTTCCTGCTTCTTTGCTTACCTACCCACCCACCCCCATTTAGTCCTAAAAAAAACACCAAGTATTATCTTTTTAAAATATAACTTACACAATATCACTCTTGTCTAAAGTCTCCAATGGCTTTCCACCTGTTTGTAGGGAAGAGTCAACAGCATTGAAATCCCTGATATGATGTGGCCTTATCTCTTACTTCTTGCTGACTACTGGCTTTCCCTGCTGCAATCACAGTGGCCTCTTTGCTGCACCTTGAACACTCCAGACACAACCCTCACCTTTGTTATTCATGTTTCCTCTGCCAGGAAGAGTCTTCCTTGTATAGGTTATGGTTTATTGTTTTTAATTAGATTTTCTTTGGTTACTTTTTATGTTGAACATTATTTTCATTAAATTGAGCAGTTTAAAAAATCTTTTACCAAATGCTTCTTACTGTTTTGTGCGTTGATGAAATGATAAATGTGATTATTATTTTCCCAAAGTGTATTTAATATAAAAAGATATAAATGCATAAGCTACATAAAAAAGATAGCATTTTAACAGATTTTGATTTAAAATTTTTACATCTGTGTTTTTTTCCTCTTAGGTTCAATCTGATGCAGCACAGAACTATACCATTTTCTACTCAATAAGTGGGCATGGAGTTGACCAAGAACCTTTAAATTTGTTTTTCATAGAAAGAGACACTGGAAATCTGTATTGTACCCGGCCTGTGGATCGTGAAGAATATGAAGTTTTTGATGTAGGAGTTTTATTGATATGCATGATTTTAAATGATTAAACTGTGTTTCTTCTGATACCCTATGGACTCTTTTCTGTCTTCCTTCATTCTCTTCTTAGAGTCAAAAGAAATAAGTTGTGCAGTATTTTGGAATATTTGATTTGCTCTTTATCTTAACTTCTGTTAGGTAAGCCTAAAATGAGCAAAGAGGTTTAGTTGTATTTGGATGTATATTCCAGTATATTTCCAAGAGTTGGTTTTGTTTATGAGGTGCTTTCTCTCTCTGGTCATGCTACATTTGCCTCTCTCCAGGACGTGGCCACAGTTGATTAGAAGGGTCTTCTTCTCTCCTCCCTCCTCCTCCTCCTCTTCCTCCTCCTCCTCCTTCTTCCTCTTCTTCTTCTTTTTCTTCTTTTAGTTTTCTTTTTTTTCCCCTCCTTCCACTTGTGTGATTCTCTGACCATGTCTGGGAACTAGATAAGGGAGCAAAAGTGGGAGACCAAATCCAAACAAGGTTAATAAGCCAGTCTTCTGATATTGATGAGCTTACAATCAATGGAGAATAACTCAGACAATTTTCAGTGTAATATGGTAAATTCTATGAGGTCATGTGGTTATCCCTGTGGTGCAGGGGGGAATGTTCCTCCATAGGAAAGAGGGATTCTCTTCCTAGAAGAAGGAAGAGATGCTGGTAAGCAAATGTGACTGATGTCCACCACATGACATTTCTTTGCTTTTGGTTAGAAAATTTTTAACTCGGTGTTATAATCACATGCTGAATAGAAATACATTCTATTTGATATTACATTTCCCTTCGATTACTTAGCAATGTGGAAACTGGTAAATGCATTTTGTCAGAAAAACTCTTATAAATATGTGATTTATGAAGTAAAACAATAAAAGGGCTTTGCTAGTTACAAATGGAAAAATCATGGTATTATTTAGATGATGTAGAGTAGGGATTTTTCTGTTTGCAGTGAGTTTAATTGTTGTCCCCAGTATAACTTTCTGATTATGGATAGAGTAAGAGTATAATCTGAGTCTAATGGACAGAATTATCTCTGACTTGGCTATACTATGGGGTTTTATTCAAAGTGTAGCCCTTTCTACCAAATATTGGATGCTCTTTACTGTACTTAAAGTGTTTTCCCATTCGATGCTTGGGTGATTAAAAAAGAATTGAGTAGAAGTTTTTAGTGGTTTGTTATCGAAAAGATTTGCAAAGAAGGTAGCAGGTAAATCATAGTGTTCTCTCTTGCTAGAATCTTGTATTAATGGACCATTGATATTGTTTTTTCCTGTTTTACAGTTGATTGCCTATGCCTCAACTGCAGATGGGTATTCAGCAGACATGCCTCTTCCACTGCCCATCAGAGTGGAGGATGAAAATGACAACCACCCTATTTTCACAGAAGCTATTTATAATTTTGAAGTTCCAGAAAGTAGCAGACTTGGTAAGATAACTTTTTTAAATTGAACTTTCTTGCATATGGCTTTTTTTTTGCCATTTGTATTTTTTTCTTTTAGGAACTGTATGTGCATTTCCTTTGCTCTTATGTTCCTTGGTGTTTATCTTGCTCTTAACTGTTTCTTTTTTTAAATCTACCTAAAAATGCTCTTTACATATTAAGGTTATTAACCTATTGTTGCACTGCAAATATTTTCCCATTGTATTGCTGCTTTTCAGTTTTATTAAGTCTACTTTTTGAGGTACAGAGGTTCAGGACTTGCATTTAGTTAAATCAATCCTTATTCCTTTTGGACTTTATGGCAAGAGAACTTTTAAAAGTAAAATGTATTATGCTAAATATCTTTGTGCACATTTTTTTGAGACATTGGGTTTTTTTATACTCAAGACCAGATTATCCTGAGATGATATTGAACCAGTATCTACTTTCCAGAATACATTTAATCCTATCACATCCAAACAGAGTGTAACCTATAGGATATTAGAAGAGTTTGGTGTGGTCTATATGGTATCAATTAATTATAAAAGCAGATAACAGTTATTTAATCTTGGAATCATATTCAATTTATATACTTTATTACACTTGATCATTTTGTGGGTTTATCATCATTCTCTCCTCTAAGACAGGACATATAGGATAGAATTACAATAAAAGTAAAATTAATATCAATATTTATATTAGGTTTTATTTAAGGAGGTGTTAAATGACATCTACTGAGAACACAATTTTTTAAAGATTTCTAGTTTATATTACCTCTTTTCTCAGAACTGCTACTTTACTACTTCCAATTTAGAATGAATATGGGGATAACTCTAGAGAAGCTTACACACATATTCTAAACACTTGCTCAGACATGGGAAGCCAAAATGTTCAGGTTAGTTGGCCCTGATGTCTTCTGAGACTTGCAACATGGAAAGTAGCCATTCACAATAACGTTGAAAGAATGCGGACTCATTCATAAAGTGTGACTTTGCTAACTTGCCTATTAAAGTTTCTAGTAGTTACTTAGGTCTTCAGTATATTTTTATATCTGCTATACCCCTTTATATTTTACTTGGATAATTTGATGTAATAGATGTTAGCCTCCTTATTACTCATATGGTACAATTAAAAAAATAAAAATTGTTGGTTTGGAATTTAAAAAACCTAGTTTTTGATTTGGGGTCTGTGATTAATTCACTGTGGGAAATGGTGGAAGTCCCTTTGAGTTCCCTGACCTGTAAAAGGAGTTAATTACATTAGATGACCTATAATATTTTCAGCTTCAGAGTGACTGTGACTCTGGTACAGTTTACTTTTTTTTCAAAGAGAGATTATTAGTTTCAAAGTCTTTCTTGAGAATTCTCTTCTTTATGATAGTGATAGATGAGAACCAAGGGCAAGTACTTTGATTCCCAGATGAACCCAAGGTACTTTAAGCAACCCACACGAGAAGGTTCAGACCAGTTTGGGCTGTGATACTCTGAACTGCTGGGTGTTCTTTGAGTTTGCCTTAATTCACACACAGAATTTGGGACATGGGGTGCTCAACTAATATTTAAGTATACTGCTCATGAAAAGGGGTTTTGAAGATTTTCGGAGGATTTTCTGTGATAAGTAAAACAGTTTTTAATCCAGAGAATTAACATAGTGTTTGTGTCCTGTCAGTAAAATCTCAGGAAGAAAATATTCTGCCTTAAAAAGATTAGGAACTTTTTTTCTATGCAAACATAGATGAATAGCATTTGTTTTCTCATAATAAGATAATTACTTCATGTCTTCATATTGATCCACTGCAAAAGTCTTGTCACTATTTGTGAACATGTAACTGGACATTCTCTATAATGTTTATCTATCTGTGTGTATGTGTGTGTGTGTGTATGTATCTGTTCATGTACACACACATATATACAAATTTTAAAGACATATTACAGGGAAAAATATTTAAAACTAATATTTCTGGCATTAATTGGTTTTTATTTCCTTCAAATACTGTATTTCAGCAAATGTGTGTGTGTGTGTGTGCGCGCGCGCATGTGTGTGTGTGTGTGTGTGAATATCTGTGTGACTGTATATATCTATGTATTTGTTCATCAGGCCAGCCCTTACTGGGCTATAGGCAAAGTGGATCTATGTATTACATTTCCATGGGCATTGGAACACTGACCTTACACTGGACAATACCACCTGTTTGTACTCTTTGATATGTATAATCCTTTACCTGAGCAATATTCTTACATTCCATACAGATGACAAATATTAATAGCTCCAAATGAAGAAACAATTGACCTAAATTCTCCCTGAAGGATGAATAGTATGAAATCCCTTACCGAGGATTAAGTGGGGCTGAGGGCAGTGCGGTGTGGATGCTAAGTGGGTGAAAGATAATGAAACACGTTAAAGACTGGCACAGAAAAGAAAAAATACTGGAATAGAGACTAGACTGTGAAAGGTCAAGTTGACCACTTATACAGTTACACCCTAAGTCAGTCTTGATTTATCTATTAATCAGAAATTCAATTAAAAAATCTGATTTACCTAGGAAACATGATTTCTCTCTCCAGCTTGGTTTGTTATTGCAGTATGTGGGAATATGTGTTGAAATTATTCTTGGTTGCCATTTAAATAAGTTTTTAGTAATTTCTTATCAATTTTTTTTTAACTGTGAGCAAAGTAGAAGTGTGCCTTGATATAGAGTCTCATAGTATTTATATTATAAATTTGAAGCCCTCTTCATTGGTGCTATTGAAAGATGGAACATGTCTCATAAGAAACCCATTTAAAATTAGATTTCCACTACCATTGTCAAAATTTGAAAAGTGTAGATATTCATAAATTTGTTTTGTAGTTCTGCAAATTAAAGACTCTTTTCTTTTTTCTTTTCTTTTCTTTTCCTTTCTTTTCTTTCTTTCTTTTCTTTCTTTCTTTCTTTCTTTTTTTTTTTTTTGTAAAACATGTAGGTACTACAGTGGGAGTGGTTTGTGCCACAGACAAAGATGAACCGGATACGATGCACACACGCCTGAAGTATAGCATTTTGGAGCAGACCCCGAAGTCCCCAGGGATCTTCTCTGTGCATCCGACCACAGGTGCCATCACCACAGTCGCTCATTATTTGGACAGAGAGGTAGCTTTCCACTCCTTAGAATATAATTTTACCAGGGGCTTAGATCCCTACCCCATTTACTGTAGTTTGCTCTCCCGTGAACTTAGGAGTTTCTATTTTCTTTTATTTAGGTGTAAGACAATAAGAATTTCCAGCCATGTTATATGCTTTTTTTAAAAATATGACTTCTGTTTCCTTATGTAAGGAAAGCCATTGGAATAGAAATACAGATCAATTGGTGTTTAGAAGGAGTGGGAACAAAATACATTTCTTATGAAAGTTGCTGCTGTGGAGTATTATTCTGTTCTTATGTGTGACTAATTGGTTTCAGCTCAGGAAAGCCTTCAATTCTCATGTAGGACAATTAATGTTGCATGCTCCATGGGTTTAGATCACATGCTGATTCCTATCCAGTTATTGTGGATATGTACTTTTTATTAGGAAGGAATTAGTTGATGGCTTATTATGAAATCTGTAACACTATTTGGATCATAGTACTAGCACACTATCAGGTATATAGCATTTTATGTTCAAATTCTTTATGCATAATTATATTCGATCTTTATAATTTCCTCGTTTGACTAGATAGGTTGTTACATCCAATCTATAGAGGACAAACGTGGCGGTCAGAAAGATTGATTGACTCACCAGAATCAAATCATTGAACTCAATCTTCTAATTTTTGTTACTCTTGCTCTATTTTGTCAGCCTGTGTTTAACTCACAGACCTGAATTCCTGACTGAGGCAGATTAATCAATTTCATGTGTACAAAATAGCTCTATTAAAACACTTAGTGGTTCCCACTGCACCCTGAATAACACAAATAGAAGGATCGATATGACTTGGGCAGATAATGTACAGAAGTAATCAGTGGAATTGGTTGGCAAAGAAAAAGGAAGGGATTATGAGAAGCCACGGAAAGGAATCAAAAACAGTACAAAGGTTTTATTTGTCATTATTTTTATTTTTGGGTGTGGTCAGTACATTTTATGTGATAAAGCACGTGATGATAATAACAAATGGGAAGGTTTGAAGGAGCAAGATGAATGTGTTTTTTGTATATGTGGAAGAGGTAGAGCTGATGTAGTGACCAAGTGAAAACAAGCATTTTCCCTCAGTTTTTACACATTGACAGTGAGGCTTAGAAAAATTAAATAATTTAAGGGCACACAGCCTGTAAGATACAGATTTATGGTCACACCCAGGTCTGCTTTCCTGATCAAAAAAAGTCAACAGAGGGCACCTGGGTGGCTCAGTGGGTTGAACATCCTACTTTTGATTTCAGCTCAGGTCATAATCTCACGGGTTTGTGAGTTCAAGCCCCACATTGGGCTCTGTGCTGATAGTGTGGAGCCTGCTTGGGATTCTATCTCCCTATCTCTCTGTCCTTGCCCTGCTTGCTCTCTATCTCCCTCTCAAAATAAATACAAATAAACTTAATTTTTTTAAAAAAGTCAACAGGATTTTGGGGGGAACTGCCACAAAGTGTGTTGTGGGGAACAACACAGGAAATAAAGAAATGAACAAGGGAGATATAAAAACAAAACCAGTGCATTTAGAGGAAGAAGAAGCAGGGTATCAGAGAGTAGAGCCAAAGGAGGAGCATCTCAGGGTGAGAATGTTGGTTTCCAGAAAATGGAGAAACGTAAAAAAAACAAAATGAAACAAAACCAAAAGGAATAGCTAAAGAATAGTAAGAGAGAAGAGAAAGTTAACAGGATTGTGTCACAAAGTAATCAATTCATCATCCATCACCACCCCACCATTTGCAAAACTCTGTTCACAGAAAGTCAACAGTGACCTCCCAGTTGCCAAATCCACCTGTTACCTAAAGCCCCTGTCCATTGTTGGCACTTGCTAAAACTCTCTCTTCTCTTGGATTTCTGCTTCTTTTCCTGTTCCTCTGATCTTTCCTTTTTATTGTCCATCGCTTAGTCTTCTTACTTCCCCCATGCTTGACATGCCACTGTTACTTCTATCCTTAGCTCTTCTTATCCTTTAACCTCTTTTCGATAAATCTGATGCCTGCTACAATTTCAGCCACCATCTACATACTAATGGCTCCCAGAGTGCTATTTCTGGCTATGAACTCTCCTGTAAGTAGGGGGCCACACATCTAAGTGTCTTCTGAACATTTCTCCTTAGATTTCCCATAGGCACATAAAATTCAGTATATGCCAGGCACAACTCATTCTTTTTGGCCATTTTTGCTCACCCTGCTAGTGCTCACTTCCTCAGAGCACAGGCTGTCCTTCTGCATTTGCTACATTGGTTGGTGATACCCCTCTGCTTTATCCAAATAGGACACCTGAGCATAATTCTCAACTCTCTCTTCTCTGAAATTTTATATAGAATCTACCATCACATCCTACTAAATGCTAACTCCCAAGAAGCTGTCCTGTCACCCTTACTCTCATTGCCACTTACACTCCTCATTGCCACTGCCTCAGATGTGGATCACCTATCTTAGACTATTGCAGGAGCTTTTTAACTGGTTTCCTTTCTTTTTTTTTTAACTTTTAAACATTTATTTATTTATTTTGAGAGAGAGAGAGACAGCGAGCAGGGGAGGGACAGAGCGAGAGGGAGAGAGAGAGAATCCCTAGCAGGATCTGCACTGTCAACACAGCCTGATGCGGCTCAGTCTCACCAACCGTGGGATCATAACCGGAGCTGAAACCAAGAGTGTCATGCTTAACTGATTCAGCCACTTAGGAGCCTCTAACTGATTTCTTTGACTTTCAGCTCAGTTTACTTCAAATTATGCTGAATCTACATTAAGAATATTCTTTCTGAAACTCCAGTGTTCTTATTTTGTGCTCCCCCTATGACTCCTATAAAACTTTTCCCTATTAGCCAATTAAAATATGTCTAAATTCTTCGTATGGCTCTTTGTAATTTAACCTCTGTCTACCTTTCCAGCTTATCCCTGTCTACCCAATTCTTAAAGTGTCTGCAAATATGGAATCAAATAAAAGCGTGGATTCACACAAATGGAAGACTACACAACTGAAGTTTCATTTATAAGTTGGAGCAAATGTTTTCAAAACTAATTAAGTATTTGCTTTGTTTCCAGACTGTAGATAAGTACTCACTGATAATGAAAGTACAAGACATGGATGGTCAATTATTTGGATTGATGAGTACATCAACTTGCATCATAACAGTTAAAGATTCAAATGACAATGCACCCACTTTCAAACAAAATACTGTAAGTATATAATATCAAAATCTATGTCTACTTGTCAGTTGTTATTTGTTATTTAATATAAATTAATAACATGTGTCATGCTTTGAAGTATGTATGTTTATTTTATGAATAAAATTGAAGTTTGAACAACTGACATATAAATCTCCTTGATTTACTCATAGTAGTATTTTATCCTCTTGTAACATTTGTCTTCATTTATAACGAATTTCTTTCATTTCAAAGATAATCCTTTGAGAGATTCATGGCTTTAAAATACACTAGCTAAAAACTATAAGAACCAATACTTTTGGAGTGTAGGAAATACTTTACTTTCTTTGTAAAACTTCTCTTTGTAAAGTACGTTTTTAATGAGTTCTTTCTGTTTCAGTATGAAGCATCAGTAGAGGAAAATGCATACAATGTGGAGATCTTACGCATACCTATAGAAGATAAGGATTTAATTAACACTGCCAACTGGAGAGCCAATTTTACCATTTTGAAGGGGAATGAGAATGGACATTTCAAAATCAGCACAGACAAAGAGACTAATGAAGGTGTTTTGTACGTTGTAAAGGTACAGTAATAATGGATACTTGACAACTTGGCAAGTTAACAAGTTCTCTTCAACTATTGGTTTAATCAACCAAACAGTTTCAGATCAAAGAATCCACAAGATGGAATAGAGCTTCGTCTGTTTAGTCCAACTGTTCCCATTGAATGCTGTCTTTCTTCCATAATTTTATTGCCAGTCATTAGTCACCTAGCTTATGCTTGAACATTCTCAGTTCTGAGGATCTCCACTGGCAGCTTATTCTGTTTTTGGAGAGCTCTGATTCTCAGAAGTCCTTACTTCTACTGTGCTCGAATTATTGTCCTTCTAGCCCATGTCTGGGTTCTGTCTTTAATGGTCTGGCTCTAATCCTATACAGAAGTATAATTCTTTTGAAAAGGTTGCTATGTCCATTTGAAACTTACTTTCTCTAGGATAAATATTCCTAATTCCTTTAACTATTCCTTACATGATATAATTCAGAAGCCCATAGTCTTCTCACTTACTCTCTTTCTGGAATATATGCCTGGTTGTATCTGATCCTTTATAGGTGATTTTGAGGGTGAAATACAGTGTTATATCAGACAGCATATATCTTTATTCTATATATTGTGTTTTTGGTTGCCCTGTTTCATTCTAGGGTGCAGGTTATGAGGGCAGAGAAGGCCCTATTTGGGAAGGACCCTTGGTTTTATATTTGTTGCCCCGAACAAGAAAGAAAATTGTCCTATGGGCAGGTAAAGGAGTCATCCATTGAATAAAGCTAACTTTCCTGCCAACAACAATATGGTGTAGACTTTGATACAACAGTATCTATTTGTAGTTATTTCCTCACTAAAAATTTCCACAGATTATGTAATCAACTTTGGCAAGTTCTATCCAGATGTGAATAGTCAAATATATTTGTTCCAGGTGACTCTCAACATCAAACCTCCCTCTATTTCAGTTTTCTATAATATGATCCACTCAAATTGAATACTAAAAGCAGCCACTTAAGAAAAATGAAGTTTTATAATTGATAGTAGTAGGAAAGGAAATAAGCAGGTGGTACTGGTCATATTTTCTTTGTATTGGCCCACCTCAGTCAGTCTTCCTTTGGACTCTCCAGAAAGCAGAACATGAGGCAAGGACCTCAGTGAAGGAAACTATTTAGGAAGTGGATCCTAGAAAGCCAGAGTAAAAATGGAAAATTAAGACAGAAAAGAACAAAAAGCCAATCAAGTCTGCATTACTGACTTAGTCACCTCTGGTGTTCAATCATGCAATGAACCATGTAGAATGTACTTCAGAATTATCTCCTTAAAAAGTGGTACCCAGGGCATTTGTCCATCAACTCCCATTGTTGATACCCATGCCTCACTGGTTGAAGGTTGCTTCCAGGGAACCTCAGCTCTCCTGCACTTCTGGGCGTGGCTGTGCCTGCCTGAGAGAGAGCTCCTTAGCTTTGGACCAAACTTTGAATCTGAAGAGCTGAATCTTTGTGCACTTGAGGTGTGAGTCTATCAGTATAAATGGTAGAGGTGTTCACCAGAGCTGCAGCTTAAGTCAGGTAGGCTGAGGGTCTGTGGTGTGTAATTCTTTTGAAAAAGGCTGCTATGCATCAGTTTCCAAAGCTGGACAAGCATTTGCCTCAAAATTGATGTGATTGGCAACAGATGTTTTGTTAAAGTTTTCTCCCGTACACCTTCCTCTGCATACCCCTCAACCCCACCTTTCCTTCTTTCTAGAAATAAGTCAAAGGAATAGTTTGAGATCCAAGATGGGTAGATTATGCCAGCTGCGGTAGCTCAGGTCAAAGACCCATGCTCAGACCTTTTAGAGTGTTTTGTATCTACTGCTTGGTTAGAAGGCTACTTCTCAGTTCTCTCTATTCAAGGCCATTATTAAAGACCTGTTATTATTATTTTTTAAATCACAATAATTTTATCTTGGTTCGGGAGGCCAAATCAAGTAATGCTAGGAATTAAATTTTTATTATGAGTTTTTTGACCAATACAAAATGAATTTTAGGAAGCTTTAAAAAAAATCATAGTATGTTGGCACATTTGATTTTTTTCATATTCAGAGTGGATTTTTTCTCCTCAAGGAATGTTTATCACAGAGACGTTAAGAAAGATGTTTGCACATATTTTCAGGAATAATAGACTGTATTCTAGAATATCTCTTACTCCATGTGACTAATAAACATCTGGTGAAATATTTTATTTCTGGTGAACAGCTTCTGGGTACCATCCCAGGATTCTTTAGGAGAGAGAGCAATTACATGGTGATACTTTACTTTTTTTCACTGGTTCAGTTTAAGTTAATTGGACATATGAAGAATATAGAAAATCCACACACCCCTCCCTCTGCAAGAAAATTTATATGCATTTAATCCCGTTATCTTTAAACATAAGATAGTTGCACTGATAATTATATCCTAGTTATTTTTTTACATTTTTTAAATGTTTTTATTTATTTTTGAGAGAGAGAGAGAGACAAAGCATGAACAGGGGAGGGGCAGAAAGAGAGGAAGACACAGAATCTGAAGCAGGCCCCAGGCTCTGAGCTGTGAGCCCAGAGCCCGATGCGGGGCTCGAACTCACAGACTGTGAGATCATGACCTGGGCTGAAGTCGGACACTTAACCAACTGAGCCACCCAGTCGCCCTATCCTAGTTCTTATATCTAGGAAATTCTTTTAGAATTTTAAAAGTAGTTACCAAGTACTGATCACCTTTCATGTCAAGGGAATGATACTAAACACCTTACGTAGGTTTTAACTAGTTGTCATATCCCCTTTAGGATACGATACTATTATTATCCCCATTTTACAATAAAAAATATAGTTTTCTTAATTTGCACAGTTTCTGTTTAAATCAATATTAGGTATGCTTTATAAAATTAATTTATTTTGCTGCTTTTCCCATGTTTTGAAATTGTAAAGGAAAAAAAAAAACCTCCAAAAATATACAGGACTCCAAAGATTTATTTTTAACTTTCATAACAACCCAGTGGTTATTCCTATCATTCTTCCCATTTTCAGATGAAGAGGCTGAGTCAAAAGAAGTAAAGTCACTTGCCCCCATTCATAGAGATACAAGGTGACAGATCCAGGATGCAAACTGAGACATTCCTGATGCAGAACCCTTCATCAGAGCTACTGTGCTATTCTTCCTGCGTGCTACCCTTGGGTCATGTTCCCTTTAGCTCTCCTCTTTCCCATACTTGGGTTACATGGCTTGATAAAATCATGACTTCAGTTGCACAAGGAGGTCTTCTCTTTTTGTATCTTCAATAAATTTCTACTTCTATGAGTTTACTCTTTTTTTTTTTTAAATGTTTTTTATTTATTTTTGAAGGAGAGAGAGAGAGAGACAGAGCATGAGCAGGGTAGGAGCAGAGAGAGAGGGAGACACAGAATCTGAAGCAGGCTCCAGGCTCTGAGCCATCAGTACAGAGTCTGATGTGGGGCTTGAACCCACAAACTGTGAGATCATGACCCGAGCCGAAGCTGGACGCTCAACCGACTGAGCCACCCAGGCGCCCCATCTGAGTTTACTCTTTAAATTATCTCTTTCCTCTGTTATTATTAGCTCCTTTGGTATTTTTACCTTCCTTCTTTCTTTAAGCCATTCATAATATTCTCTAACATTTTGGGCAATAAAATTTGCATTCTCTCTGGTATATCTTCCTTTCTATATTTTACGTAACCCCTTAGAAAATCTGAATTCATTACAGAGATCCTTTGGTAACCGCACTGGTCTTTAAAGTTATTGTATCCTTGGGGAGCCTGTGTGGCTCAGTCGGTTAAGTGTCTGACTCTTGATATCAGCTCAGGTCATGATTTTTTGGTCTGTGAGATTGAGCCCTGCGTCAGGCTCTGCATTGATAGCGTGGAGTCTGCTTGGGATTCTTTCTCTCCCTCTCTCTCTGCCCCTCCACCACTTGCTTTCTCTCTGTCTCAAAATAAGTAAACAAATATTTAAAAAATGTAAACGTACCTTATCTTTTACCTTGCTAGAGATTTGTGTTCGTGTACTTAAGTTATATATGTAAGTACTTTGTAACATTGATGAGGTATCTTCTATTTTAAAATCAAACACTGTATAACCAAGGCATTTTGAAATCCATCTTTCTTTCACATAGGCTATGTACTTAATAATGGATAGGAATGAACTTTATTCATTCCTCTATACCAAAAAAGAATTAAATAATCAGTAATTCAAGCCAAAGATTGCTCAAATATACTTCTTTATCTGAACAAAGCTTCCAAACATTGTCTTGTTAGTTTGTGTCTCCTATTATGCATCATATTGGATGTTAACAAAAAATACATCACCTTTTTCTTTCGACTGGCTGCGTGACAGCCGGAGAGATTACTAAAACCTATAGTGTAAAGCACTCGCTGTGGGCTTACAATGTTAAGTAAATGTTATTCTTACAACAGTTGTGCAGAGGACGAAACTTAGTGTCAGAGAGATTAAGAAACTTACCCAAAGTGACACAGCTAGGATGCAGGAGGACAGGATTTGAGTGAAGGTCTCTTTGATTCCAAGTACATGCTCTTAAGCACCATGTTCAATTGCTTTGCATAGCTATGTGATCTTGGAAATTAGCCTCTGTATTATCTATAGAATATAAATAATACTTCTCTCTGCCTCCCTAGTAGCTATTCAATTATAATAATGAAAGTGAAAACACTTGGTGAACTGTAGGATATTATTATTCTATTTTTAGAAGCCTTACATGTTCTTGGGTCTTGTGTTATAATTGTCCATGTCGGAGAACTTCTCTGGAACTGTAGACCCTGAGCTGATGCAGTCTTCAGCTCAGTCCTGGGTAATATTTCCATCTCAGCATTTCCTTTCTATTTGAGCAGCGGCAGTTGCACATGGGCTTGATGAAGAAGATACTCTACTTGGTCATTCTCAACATAGAGAGTCCGCCATAAAACAGCACTTCATTTTCTAGTGAGATACTAGCATCTCAGTGCAGAGATAAGATATTTTTGAACATTTTTTTAGTTGATGAAACAGGTGCCTGGGTGGCTCAGTCGGTTGAGTGTCCAACTTTATTTACTGCAGGTCATGATCTCACGGTTTGTGAGTTCGAGCCCCACGTTGGGCTCACAGCTGCTAGCCTGTCAGTGCACAGCCCACTTTGGATCCTCTGTCCTCTTCTCTCGGCCCTTCCTCCACTTGCACTCTCCCCGAAAGAAATAAATATTAAAAATATAAAATAAATTGATGAAACATTAAAGCTACCGTGTGGTGGAAGAGAATTCCTGGTTTTTCATTGATCGCTGATTTCATCCTACTAGATTTCCAATCTTGCAGAGTTTTAAGCCTCTAAACCAATATGCAGTGCAAACCTTGAAAAATTACATAAAGAAATTCTAAGGCATTAGTAAGTGGCCCTGATCAAATCACTGCACCTCCCCCAGAGCAGCAGCTGTTTCCTGACTTTCTATCCATGCCTCATCTCCAATGAATGCTTTCATTCTCTGCATGATCATATATCAACACATGTAATTTGTGAGAGTGTTCATTAGCAATAGATAAACGTATTAATTCTTTTTCCCTTCTTGCCTCTCTGTTTTCTAGAATGTTCATAAAACATTTTTAAAAAGTTTCACCCATATTTTGTGGATTCTAAGATTCAGAAATTTTCTTGACTTCTTAGCAGACTTATGATATTAGTATCTTAGCTTGATAATAGCTAGGTATGGGGAAAGGTTTAAAATAAAAATGTTACTCCTCATTTTTTATTTTGTTCAATGGTCTGCCAGTGATGGTTTTGATAAGCAGAAAGAGAATCAAATAAAAAAAAATACTTCAAATTTGCAGTACAATGTAAAATAATGTTATTATGGGTTTGCTTGATTTGCTGTCTAAAAATCAATTATAATCAAAGGATTCACTTAAATATTTTTAGAGGCTGGTGAACCAATTAAGCAGCATAGTGTAGCAGAAGGATTATAGTGTGGTGGTTAAGGAAATGGACATAGTCAATAGGAAATAGTGAGTCAAACAAAATTGCGTTCCCCTGGAGTTAGATGCCCCTTCGGCTGGTCTGTTAGCGCTCTAAAGCAGGGTCATAAAAACACTGTCATCTCTCTGCATTGTCTCCAGGTTCAGAATAATCTTCCTTAGTAAGAATGAACTATGAGAGTATAACTGGAATTGTTTTTCCACAACTCCATAAAACCATCTGTAGAAACTTTTGGACCACTCTTGCTAAAGGATTAGTGAAGAATCACCTCTCTCTTTAGCAAATGGTAAAAGTCCATATTGATTGAATGGGAGCATAGAATTTATGCACCACTGTTCGTATTTGCAGATGCTCACTTGTTGTTTGAAATTCCGAAGGTATTTTACACTGATGCTGATATGCATGTGCTTTTTTAAAAAGCCGCTGAATTATGAAGAAAACCACCAAGTGACCCTGGAAATTGGAGTAAGCAATGAAGCTCCATTTACTCGAGATTTTGCACTCAGAACAACCATGAACAGAGCCTTGGTCACAGTTCACGTGAGGGATCAGGATGAAGGACCCGAATGTAGCCCTGCAGCCCAGTATGTACGGATTCAAGAACACTCAGCAGTGGGGTCAAAGGTCAATGGTTATAAGGCATATGACCCTGAAACTAGAAGTGCCAGCGGCATAAGGTATGAAGAAGTCTGTAACCACATACTAATAATGTATTTGTAATAATTGATACAGTAATTTATTTTAATATGTTTTATATTGCTGAAGACTTTTTATTTTATATTAATAGGTACAAAAAATTGCATGATCCTAAAGGATGGATCACCATTGATGAGATTTCAGGGTCAATCACAACTTCCAAAATCCTGGACCGGGAGGCCATGACTCCCAGAAATGACTTATATAATATAACAGTCCTGGCAATAGACCAAGGTAAAAAAAAAATGTTAATTTTATTTAATATGGTATCTTAGGAGGAATTGGACAATAAGCTGCAATTATTATTGTGCAGAATTGTTGTGATAGGTATTTTTGAATTGTCAGAAATTACTTTGAAGACGGTTCCTATTTCCCTTAATCATTTAACGAGGTGAACCTTCATAGCAACAACAAGCCATTTATTTATCTTTATATCCCCAGCATGGTGGGACCTCACATGCTTATAGATCTCTTTGTTGGAGGGCAAAGAGGAAACTTAAGTCTTGGATCGGATGAGACGATCTCACCAGAATCTTCTAGATCTTTTCATGCCATTTTAAATCGAATCTTTGAGTAACCTAGCTGATTATTAGGTCACAGTGACCCTTTGCTTGAATTCTGTTGCTTAAAACAACTCAGAGTTTCTTAACCCTGGCTTCATATTATAATAACTTGGGGCACTTAAAAAATCATTTTGTAGGGGCACCTGGGTGCCTCAGTCAGTTAAGTATCCCACGTCGGCTCAGGTCACGATCTCACCGTGAGTTCAAGCCCTGCATGGGGCTCTGTGCTGACAGCTCAGAGCCTGAAACCTGCTTCGGATTCTGTGTCTCCCACTCTCTCTGTCCCTCCCATGCTCACGTTCTGTCTCTCTCTCAAAAATAAATAAACATTTAAAAAATTAAAAAAATCATTTTGTAGCATTGACTTAGATGAAATGAATCAGAATATTTGGGGAACCCAAGCATCATATGTTTTCAAAATCTTGCTAAGTGGATTAAATGTGTACCAAGATTAGAATAACTTTTTGTAGCCTTTCTAGTGCTCATTAACATCTGTACCAGAGGGGACCCCTGCGAATACAGAGTTCACACATTGATTTTTCTTGTTTGGTAGAGATCCTGGCAAAAAGTTTATTGGCAGTTGTAACTGATATTATCAATGGCAGTACTCATTTTAGATGATCCACAGGTTTCATTTATTCTTCTACATTCTTATTTACCATTTTTTCTAATATCAGCTTATTTGAGGAAACATATATCATATATAGAAGGTAGTTAATTTATTTTATTAAGAAAATGTTAACGCATAAAACTACACTAAATCTTTTACCTTTCTTCCTAGATGGTAGATCGTGTACTGGAACACTTGTGGTTAACATTGAAGATATGAATGATAACCCACCAGAAATACTTCAAAGTTATGTAACAATTTGCAAACCAAGGATGAGGTATACTGACATTTCAGCTGTCGATCCCGATGAACCTATCCATGGCCCTCCATTTTATTTCAGCTTGGCAGACACTTCTCCAGAAATGAACAGAATGTGGACCCTCACCAAAGTTAATGGTATTTAATGAACAGTAACGATTTATATGCTCTAAAATAACTGAGGGTGAATTTGCTTGTTTGCTAAAATATTCTCATTGACATATTTTAGAAGCCTAATTCGACAACTTACAAATATTATGATGGGGTCTTTATATTGTATATAAAATGAAAGAAATTATCATTTTTTATGAAGGCAAAATTTACATTTACAACAAAGACAAGAAAGCTTTGCTGAAAATATTGGGCAACTTATCATTAAGACGAATTGTTTCCGGTGTGGTTTTAAAGTGACTCCAGGGAGGTGAAGAGAGAACAGAGATGGGGCGTTTAAATTTTAGTGTAAGCAAACTCTGGAAATGAGAATGTGGGTATAGGAGGCAAGCGCTCTATGGTGTTCTGGAAAAAAGCATGGTGAGCTATGGACAGAGATGTTGGATGGGAGCCGTCAGGACAGCATCCTGTGATAGTGATTTCTGGGGGAGTGTAGTTCTATATTTCAGCCACCATTCACTGCTGTTTTCTTACTATCCATTCTCTTCCATACAATTGGATTTTTGTGTATGCTGTCCCTTCTGCCGAGAATACTACCCTTCCCATTTCATAGCTTGGTATTAATTCATGAGGTTCTTATGGAGCCCCTACCATCTACTATGCACCGTTCTGACCCTGGTGATACACGTAGAGATTTACGAGACAGACATGACGGCAATTCAGATGCTCACATCTACGAAGTCTTTCTTGAAGTAGAAGCAGTAGCACCATGACCTTTTGTACCTTTATTATAGCTCCTTTTGTGTTGTGTTATCACCTGCTTACCTTTCTTCTCCAATACATGAGTTTCTCAGGATAATTGTGATTCATTTGTGTTTCGCCAGCACCTAGCCCAGTGCTTAAGTAGATACTAACTGCTTAATAAGTGTTTGTTTAATAAATAATTGGTTAATAAATATGCATAAAGAAGGAAAATGCTAAGGGGATAAATAAACCAGTGTTAGAGTTTAGGTTTTAGCAGGAATGCCCAGAGAGGGGTTCGGGGGAGTGGCTATGGAATCTGGTGATGAAGCACCTTATGTAGTAGGCTGAGGAGACTGACTTTTGTACAGTCGGTGACAGCAGGAATGCACTGGGAGTGTGCCAGTAAGGAATGCTGTGCCCAGATTTGTCTTAACAAGGTGACATTGGTGACAGGACAGTTTGAAGAGGGCAGAGTTGAGTGACAAGGACAGCAGAGGTGACTATGGTACAGCTTGTGGTCTTGAGGGAGGAGAGGAATTTGGAGGATTTTACCTTAGCCACAATAGGACATGGGAGGGTTCCATCTAAACCTTAGCAGTAATTCACTCTCCTCTGGGGAGCTCTACATTTGAGATGCAGGCAGAAATCTTTGAAGTTCTTAACAGCTGCAACAGTGCGTTTAAGAAAGGCTTAGACATTACAGATGACTTCCAGGATGTGCATGGTGCTACTTCCTCATTTCACTTACTGCAAAACTCAGAAGGTTGTGATTGGCATTGAAAATGCATGGAGCTTTTGATCAGTTGATAATAAAGTCATTACAGTAGGTATCAAGACTATTGGGGAAATATCATAGTTGATAAGAACATATTGTTATGATACAGATACATCTGTTTTTATGTCAGCCTTATACCCAGCCTGGGTGGCATTAACTAGCTTTGTGGTATTGAGATTACTTCTAGAGGGAAGGCATAATAACAAAGGGTCTATTGTACTTTGAAAAGTTACCTTGTACATAAAGATAATGGACAGATACCAGAAAATAAATGGATAAGAGAATGTTGACTTCGGACATGCTTTGTGTGTAACAATTGTTAATTCTTTATAAGTACCATAAACTGGTACTATAGAAAAATGGTTGAAGTGTGTGTCAAGAGCCAATCTAGCATCATTGGTTCGTAAATAAGGATATAGATAAGTAATATTAAATACTGCAGAAATGCTACTGGGTCACTCCAATGCCAAGTTATTTCTCTAAGCCTCTCTTCTAGAAAGTTACGATGGGCAACACATACATGGTAATATTAGTGCTGATAAAGGTAGCACTAAGAATAGAATAGAAGATAGAATAATAGAAGGTGGTTGTCCATTTTTATTCATTTTCATGTGGCAGGTGGTTCCTTGAGAATAACATGTTTAGAAACAAGTGTGATGAAACAAATGCTAGAAGTAAATGTCCATTAAAAATATAATTCTTTCATTTTCTTTCAGATACAGCTGCCCGTCTTTCATATCAGAAAAATGCTGAATTTCAGGAATATAGTGTTCCTATTACTGTAAAAGATAGAGAAGGTCAATCTGCAACAAAAACCGTGAGAGTTAATCTGTGTGATTGTACTCATCCAAGTCAATGTCTGCCGACCCGAAGGAGCGCAGGAGTAATACTCGGAAAATGGGCGATCCTGGCCATACTGCTGGGCATAGCATTACTATTTTGTAAGTCCTTTTGCCTACTTAAAGTTAAAATATATCACAAAAAGGGGCCCTGGGTGGCTTAGTCGGTTGAGCGTCTGATTTCGGCTCCCGGTCATGATCTTGCAGTCCCTGAGTTCTAGCCCTACATCAAGCTCTGTGCTGACAGCTCAGAGCCGGGAGCCTGCTTCCTATTCTGTGTTTCCCTCTCTCTCTGCCCCTCCCCCGCTGGTGCTCTGTCTCTCTGTTTCAAAAATAAACATTAAAAAAGAAACTAAAAAAATCTCTATCTCTATCTATCTATCTATCTATCTCACAAATGTCTGAGTGCAGGAAAAGGTCTTTAAAAAGTAATCCTGTCCAACTGTCCAGCCGCGGTGAGTCCTCATTACAAATTGCTTCGTGTTATTATCAGATTTCTGATGGAATATTTTCGGGAAGAAGGAACAAGATCCTTTTTGTGATACAAAATTTCATATTTGGACAGGGCTGCTTAAAGTTCCTTAGATTTTTCCAAATCTGGCAACGTATAGTTTCCATTTCTTGGTCCTAGTACTACCCCTTTTAGGGCAAAATCAACACTCTAAGACTACTGCTGTATGAAAGTCCACTATAAGCCACTGTGATCTCTTGTCATCATTCAGCCACGGACTTAGGGCACTTACTCGGATCACAGCAATATCTCTTCTTGGGTGTATCTTGCCAGTTTTGGATTTTTTTAACCTCTTGCTTGTCAGTTGTGTCATTCCCAATGGTACCATATTTTATCCTTTTTTTTTTTTTTTTTTTTATTTCCATCCACTCTTCCAGCCTAGATTAGCTGTTGTTCCTTTGTTCTGTGATAGGACTAGTGGTTAAGAGCAAGACCCAGGCACCAAACCATTGAGTTCGTAACCCAGCTCTATCATTTGCAAGCCATGAGACCGGAGGCGAGTTACTTAACTGTGCTTCAGTTTCCTCATCTGTGAAAGGGGGTATTTGTAGCTTCCTTTATGGGGCAGCACTGAGCATTAATTGGGTAACTCATGTGAAAAGCTTCGAACAGTACAATGCTCATTATTTTTCAAGAACTCAACAAAATCAATATACATTGAGCACCTACTATATTCCAGAAATTGTCCAGGTGCTTGGGAGTCATCAGTGAACAAAACAGACAAAACCAAATGCAAACAGTGTGCCTTGTGACAGTAAACTAATAAATAAGTGAAATGCTGTGGAGGAAAAAATAGAGCGAAATAATTAGGAGCTGTAGTGCTGTGGAGCGTGTGTGTGTGTGTGTGTGTGTGTGTGTGTGTGTGTGTGTGTGGTGTTGGGGGGGGTGATTAGGGCTAGTGACTCCGGTTTTCAGTGGATGGTTTGGCAGGCCTGACAAGGTTATCTTCAATGATTTTTGTGAAAGGTCAAAGAGTCAGCTAAGTACAGTACTTGGGGGAAAGAGTTTTTCAGTCAGAGGTCAGCACAAAGGCCCTGAGGTGAGAGGGTGGCTGGAGGAGTCAAGGCATGACGGGGGCACTGGTGTGGCTGGAGTGGAGTGGATCAAGAGAGTGGGGGAGGACACGGAACCAGAAAGTTTAACAAGTGGCCACATAGAACAGGCGGAGACTGGTACCCTTTTTCTGTAAAGGGCTGGATAGTATATATTTTACATTTTGCAGGCCATGTGGTTTCACGTATAACCAGGGAAATCTACCCTGCTAGTAGGAAAGCAGCCATAGAAAATATTTAAGTGATGGGCATGCCTGCGTTCCAAAAGAACTTTATTAATGGATGCTAAACTTTGACTTTCATATAATTTTCACATGTAATGAACTACTATTCTTTTGATTTAAAAAAAAAACATTTAAAAATGTAAAAACCATAGTTCATGGGCCATTCAAAAACATGTGGTCATCCAAAAAATTCATGGGAAGGGGTTTGGGGCTGCAGTTTGGCCATCCTTGGTGGAGGCGCCTGTGGAACATTGTAAGGAACTGTGATTATTAACCGTTATTATTATTATTGCTAGTCTTATTGACACATATTTCAACCTCCCACAGGTATGACATAGAATGAAAATTTGGAATAGACAAAATACGGAGTAGTTTTAATTAAGATACTTGGAGATAAGATATTCTAGAAAAAAAGTATGTTTGTCATGCTTTTCATACAGGCAAACCGTTTGTTTTGGGAATGAGTAAATCTCTTAAAGTCTCTGTCTTAAATTAATGTCATTGAATTTTTGAAAATTTACTATTTAATCCACGATTGTGAATACTTTAACATGCATGGTAGATAGAATTCGAACCCTTAAAAGAACTGTTATCAAAATATACATATAATTAATGGGGCTGCTGGATGGCCCAGTCGGTTATGTGTCTGACTCTTAGTTTAGGCTCAGGTCACAATATCACGGTTTCATGAGTTTGAGCCCTGCAATGGGGCCTGCTTGGGATTCTCTGTCTCTTCTCTGTCTCCCCCCCCCCGTCTCTACCCCTTCCCCACTTGGGTTGTCTCTGTGTCTCTCAAAAGAAATAAACTTATATATATATATATATATATATATATATATATATATATACACATATAATTAATTCACATTTTTAAAATCCAAGCTAAATCATGGCCTATTAATTTAGAAAGGCCAAGGTAATTCATGGGACCGTGGTTAGTGGTTTTCCTCCTGTGCACTTGAGGTAATAAAAAATAAAAGATGAGTATTTTATTCTATGTATGTTAAACTTTTTTTTTTTTTTTAAATGCAGCTGTATTGCTAACTTTGGTATGTGGAGTTTTTGGTGCCAAAAAAAGAAAAGGTTTTCCTGAAGATTTAGCACAGCAAAACTTAATCATATCAAACACAGAAGCACCTGGAGATGATAAGGTGGTAAGTGTTTTAAATGAGTATCTCTGAATATCTCCCATAATTTCTTTTACTGATTCTCCTGAAGTTATTTTGAAATTTAGGGGTTAACTTATATTTTTAATTTGGTCAGATTTTGTAGGCATAAGTATTTTATCTGCCGATATTCAGATATTTGTGTAGTGGCATTTATTAGAATTCTTAAAACATGTGTTGTTTTGGGGTGCCTGGGTGGCTCAGTCAGTTGTGTCTGACTTCGGTTCAGGTCATGATCCCATGGCTTGTGAGTTCAAGCCCCGCATCGGGCTCTGTGCTGACAGCTCGGAGCTTAGAGCCTGCTTTGGATTCTGTGTTTCTCTCTCATTCTGCCCCTCATTCATTCATGCTCTGTTTCTGTCTCTCTTAAGAATAAATAAAACATTGAAAAAAAATTACAAAAAGACATGTGTTGTTTTAATTATCATTTTTCCACCCTCTAGTGCTATGATTTAAAACTTTTTGATGTGGATTTATTATAATAACAGTGTTTCAGCTGCTCTGTACCATGTACATTTCCAGATATCATTTGTTTCTCTCTTTGATCATATATAATGGGGGAAAAACCTACTAAAAGTTCTGATGATAAATTAAGAAAATACCAAAGAGATATATATTTTTATATGGTGGAGGGTAGATTACTTGGAAGATTATTGCCACTTTCTTTCCTTATGTATTTCTTGGGACTGCTGAGGTGCTTAGTACTAGGCTTCTTCTTTGGGGGTGGGGGCGCATATATTTCAAGAGTTCTTACAAGGCATATTTTTCCCTCAAAAAGATTTCAATGTACTTGTGAGCAGTTGAATCTACTTCTATGGGAAAAATAAGTAGAAACATTTCAGTAAACATTAGCACCATGACAGAGCACTGTTAGTTCAAAGACACTTGTGATACATAAGTGCATTCGTGTTGTCTGGATCAACCTGAAGGGCCTGGTGAAAGATGTACAGATCACTCTGTAGCTGAAAGAGTAAGAAGGGGTTGAAAGTGGAGAGATTGTGGGAATAGTTAAAGAGGAGGAAAACAGCCTTAAGAATAAAACAGGAGGGGCGCCCGGGTGCCTCAGTTGGTTGAGTCTTGATTTCAGCTCAGGTCATGATCTTGCAGTTAATGAGTTTGAGCCCTGCCTTGGGCTCTGTGCAGCGCAAAGCCTGCTTGGGATTCTCTGTCTCCCCCACTTTCTACCCCTTCCCCACTCACTCTCTCTCTCTCTCTCTCTCTCAAAAGAAATAAACATGAAATTAAAAAATAAGGAATGAAAAAGGGGATGACAAAGTTTAGGGATTACTCAACAAATAGTAAAGAAGTTGTTTTGAGATGGAAGAAATGGTGTTTTAGAATAGAAGCTTGAAACTTAGGGTTTTGGGGGAGAGGATGTAAGAGATGGGGCTATCATATGCCACACTAAGGATTTGGGGTTTATCTTCTTGGAAAGGAAGGGCCAGTGAAAGTTTTTCTGCATAGATTGGCATAATGGGAACAGCATGATGCTGAGTCAGTAGGGTGATCAGTGAGAACAGGAAGACACTAAGGATGGGGAAGTTCAAGGGTTAGAATCTTGCTATAGTTTAAGCAGGAGATAACTCTAGTAGTCTAATGATAACTGGAAAATTAAAATAAGGATAATCAGTATTTCAAATATGTAAATGATAGCTTATTAACTTTAGAGTAACAAAATAAAAAGTGAAGCCAAAGTGACAGAGGCCATAGCCAGGGACAGTGACTTCATATCAAGCCTTTGATATGTCAAAGATACCTTTCTTACTGACTTTCTCTTTTTAACCTCCTCCCACCATCATGCAAAGTCATAGCCCTCCTGTGCTTGACATGCCTCCATGTGGAGCCCTGTAATTATTTTTCCATTCAGAAAATCCATTTAGTCCCTGATAGTCCCTTGGCTCAAAGTAAGATCTTATTTTATATCTGAGAATGGAATGATTGAGATGTTCTTCATATTTGTTCTTTACCATTTGATGCTGGAGCTGATGGTATTAATTGGCCATTTCACCATAACATACTCACACCTATTTACCTGTTCTCTGTTAGGAGCACTTCTCAGAAGGACTTGGGATTATTAATTTATACCAGAATATAATTTTAGGCATATTTTTGCAAAATGTAACAGGGGCGCCTGGGTGGCTCAGTCGGTTAAGCATCTGACTTCAGCTCAGGTCAGGGTCTCGCAGTTTCTGAGTTCGAGCCCCGTGTCGGGCTCTGTGCTGACCGCTTATAGCCCAGAGCCTGCTTCAGATTCTGTGTCTCCCTCTCTCTCTCTCTGCCCCTCCCCACTCACACTCTGTCTCTTTCAAAAATAAATAAAAAATTAAAAAAAAATTTTTTTTAAATGTAACAGAACTTTGTAGTGAATGGGTAAGCTCATTTTAGTACAATGAGTAAAGATGATGTTACTTTTCGAGCTAAGTTTAAGTCAGAGGCAGTTCCGATGGGGTTAGGAGCTGGTTGAAAAGTCAGGACTGGAGAAGTTAAATCTGGAAATCATTGACGTGGAAAAGGAGCTGTTGATACCATGTGAGAATAAACTTTGGGCAGAGCACCTGGAGATGGTCAGGAAGGAACAGAGAATAGAATGTGAAACAAGGAACTGTGGACTCAGCTTTGGTTTTAGTTTATCTTCAAGTCTCCCGGTATTAGCTTGCGTGATCTCTGAACATGTATTTATAATGACAAAAATTATACCATCAAGGAGATTTGATAATCAGGATTTTTTTTTTTTAAATAGAATTTCAAGGTGGCAGCAACCTAAGCAAAAAATATAGGGCAGCAGCGCCACCAAATGGCTACTTTTTAGTTCTCCTTTCTGGTATAATTTTCCAAGGCAATGAGATACTATGTATGACATTTATAGATACATTTCAGACTCTGAAATATCTGAAATTCCAAATCATCTGAACTTGAAAATCTTCCAGTTTAGTTAGAGACTCTGCATATTCAATAGAAGAAAACCAAATTGGCAAGAAGATGGCACAACGGAGCCTGATTTTAATGGAGGTCTTGTCTGAAAGTAACAGTTTATAATTAGAACTGACACCCTGAGGTTGCCACAGTAACTCGACTTCTCACCCATGGCCCAGACTTCCAACTGAGGTTCCAGCATTAAGTTACTGTTGAATCAAGTCTTTTTCATCTTCAAACATTCCCTCAACTCTGTCTGCTCTAGTTCCCTCCATGTCTCTTTCTCTTTGAAACTGAACTCTTTGAGAGATTTAATACTCGATTTCTCCATGACATTAGTTCCTGTTCATTCAGCACTTCGTGGAAATTCTTTTGACACAGATCACCAGTGGCCAGTCTTTTACTTGAATCTGAGAGGTGATTACTTTACTTGGACCAGTTCTTAAACAACTTTGATGTTTTCTCCTTACCATAATCCTCTCTGCATGGCTTCAGAGTTTGACTTTTGGATTCCTTCATTCTCTCAGTTGCTATTTCAGATCAGTTCTGTCTTCTAATTCCTTTACCAACCCCTTAAAACATTTGTTCTTGTGTTCTGTTATTAGCGTTCTTTTTGTTTAGTCTACCATTTTCCCTGGGTGTTATAATTTATCCCTGTGACTTCAACTACCACCTATATGGTGGTGACTTCTGGAATTATAGCGTCAGCTCAGCTCCCCTACCTGAGCTCCAGACCCCATATTCATATATGCATTGTGGACATCCACAGGTTTCTTAAACTTACCATGCCCCAAATTGAATTGTTCCCCCTCCTCTCACCCACAAACACATCCTTCATCCCAACTTCAGGGAATTATGCCATCTGGAGTTGCACAAGCAGAGCACATAGGAATAATTCCTTCCATTTGCTGCTTCATCCATCTAACTGTCAGTAAACTTTGTATGGGGTCCAGCCACTGTGAGTCATCTTTGCTTCTATTTTGGCTTAGATCCTTATCATGTTTCACCTAGAATGCTTCAGGTGATATCTGTGATATCTCTCTGATATCTGTGACACTCAACTTATTGTCTCCTTATTTGTCTTTTACATTATTGCCTAGAATGACTTTTTAAAAATATGTGCCTTGCCTGTCTATTAAAACCCTTCTTTGAGTCTCCGTAATCTTCATGATAGTCTATATTTTTTTAGCATGGCATATGGTTCTTTATATTCTCTGGCCTTTTATAACCTCTCCACTTCCTCTCTTACCCTGAACCCTATGTGGCAGCCACTCTCAACAGGCTGAAGCTGAAGACCCCCAGAGCACCCTGTTGCCTTTGCCTGTAGACCTTCCTGCAGGTGGTGGTTGTTTCCTCCCATTTCTCAGTCGGAGCCCCTACTCTCAGTCTTCTCCACTTTCTCTCTCTGGATGTGGATTTTAATGTGTTCCTCAGTGTTCCTATAGCATTCTGCATTCACCTACATATACATTCTTAAAGTGATCATCTGATTTTTCTGCCTCACTGGAATAAGAGAATCTTAGAGCTGGTGAGGGATCATGCCCATCTTTGTATCCCTAGACTGGGCACACAATTAGAAAATACAAATGTCTGTTAATGAACGGATGAATCAATAAAACGTTGAATAAACATTCTCTCTCCCTTGCCTTCTTATCACTTGGGATCCATTTCCTCCTGATACAAATGGTCTTATTTTATTTTATTTCAGTGTTCTGCCAATGGGTTTATGACCCAGACAGTCACTAACTCTGGCCAAGGCTTTTGCGGTACCATAGGATCAGGAATGAAGAACGGAGGGCAGGAGACCATTGAAATGGTGAAAGGCGGACACCAGACCCTGGAATCGTGCCGGGGGACGGGGCATCATCACACCCTGGATTCCTGCAGGGGAGGACACGTGGAGACGGACACCTGCAGACACACCTACTCCGAGTGGCATAATTTCACCCAGCCCCGCCTTGGTGAAGTGAGTTTCCCTCAGCGTTTCCATTCTACGGTTTAAATATCCAAGTGTAGAACAAGAGGAAATTGAAATTAGCACACAGTTGCAGAAGTTGCTTTTCCCTATGTATCTTTTCAACGTATCTTTTCTCTTTCATTCTCTGGTCCTTCCCAGCACTGCCCTCCTCCACGCCTCCCCACCCCCATGCCCTTTGATTTTGTTACATTATTTAACATAAAAGAGATTTTATTCCATCTATCATATTTCTTTTAATTTCTAAAATCTCATGAGATCTGGAAGTTTCTAATATCCAATCTAAAGCCACATGCCACTTCTAGATGTAGTTTACCTCACGAATTATTTTCATATGGAAGAACGTGAAAAAAAAATCTTACTCCCTACAATCAAAAAACTCCCCCAATCAAATCTACATCTCTCTCTGAAAACAAAACATCTGCACACAATTCTAGGATGAACATTAAATAATATGAGCTGTATAAACTATATTTAATGTAAAAAGCACCATTCATATATAAAACATTTTTATTCAGGGGACAGCAAGGATGTAAAACAAAGGAGGGATTAAATCATGATTTTTGAGTCCTGGGAGCACATCAAAATCCCCCTGGAGCTTTTAAAAGATATTAATGCCTGTGCTCCACCTTGAAGGATTTGGATTTAATTGGTTTGGCTTATTATTATTATTATTATTATTTTAAATTTGTATTTATTTTTGAGGGTGGGGGAGGGGCAGAGAGAGAGGGAGACACAGAATCTGAAGCAGGCTGCAGGCTCTGAGCTGTCAGTACAGAGTCCAATGTGGGACTGGAACCCATGAGATGGGAGATCATGACCTGAGCCCAAGTCACACACTTAACTGACTAAGCCACCCAGGCGGCCCTAGTATTATTATTTTTTAAACTCCTCAGGCAATTCACATGTGCCACCTGGGTAGAGAACCACTGGATTGAATATTCTTCCTGGTACTAAGTTTTCTTTTTATCAGAGTGTGCCAGTACCATTGTAACACCAACAGTGGACCAGAAGCCCTTAATCCTTTAATGGATTGCAACTAGGCACCTTTCTGTGACGCGGCTATAGCTTATCGCATGTCCATAGCATATTTTTTCCCGTCAAATTCAAGTGTTAATCTCTTTTCTGTTTCTAGACAGTCAGTATTCATGTAAGATCAGGCTGGGAAGGAGTGAAGCTTAAGAAGCACTCCTAGGGGTGTTCTTTAATGTGCACATCACATAATGGGATACGAGGCTAAAGTGGTCATGAAGAAAGACACTTGATAACATAAGCCAAGGAAATAAGCTCTGGGTTAGAGAGGCGGGGGCACACAGGTGAGGAGGAGGAGCCGGGGGGTTAGACAAGCTGGCCAGTAACAGACTGTGAGGGTGGATGTGGCTGAATGCATGGCCTCTCCAGTGCAAAGGGCTGGTTTTTGCAATCCGGGTTATGTTGAGTATTTTTAATTTCACTAAAATGTCTTGCGCATCTCTCTATTTTGTCATGTTTTGGCTATCTCGGAAAACGTCATTCTGAAACCAATGTGATAATTCTTGCCTACTTTAAAACTGCATGTAGTAGTGGTTTTAGTTAATGTTTTTTGAGTATTTACTATGTGCTGGGCGAAGGAAGAGTATTTTTCATGCGCTATTATTTCATCATTATCGTGAGATAGTCACTGTGTATATTCCCATTTTAGATGTAAAGAGAGTGAGAAGTGAGACTGAGAGATGTTTAGTGACCTGCTCAAAGTCACACACGTAGCTGGTACAGCCAGAGCTGGGACTCAAAACCCGGACTGTTCCGACATCCAACGTCAAATTCTAGGCCACCGCGCATAGTGTCACCGTTTTGTGGACTAGCCTGAACTCCAGATAGAAAGTTTAGAGTTAAGCATTTAATGATAATTTAAATATACATAAATATAACATTTGTATATATATAATTTTTTTTTATTTGTATGGATTACTAGAAATGTAAGATATACTGACTTTATGGTATGGTTGTGATATCGACCAATCATGTGCATTTTTTGTATGTAGGACTCCATTAGAGGACACACTGGTTAAAAATTAGACATAAAAGGTAAATAAAATAATAAATTTTATGTTCATATGTTTAAGAATACTTAAAATAATACAACAATACAATCCTTTTTTTTTGTTTGTTTATTTTACAGAAATTGCATCTGTGTAATCAGAATGAAAACCATGTGCCATCTCAAGATTATGTCCTTACGTATAACTATGAAGGAAAGGGATCTCCAGCTGGTTCTGTAGGGTGCTGCAGCGAAAAACAGGAAGAAGATGGCCTTGACTTTTTAAATAATTTGGGAGCCAAATTTACTACATTAGCAGAAACATGCACAAAGAGATAATGTTAATGTGCTACAATGAGATGTGTTTTTGCCAGACATTCTGGACGTTTCCAAAAGGGATATTTAAAGTTCAATTTCAATTGCTAATATATACATATATGTATATATATACATACATATATGTATATATTTAGCTAGATATATATTAGAATTTCAATTTCTAATATATATAGATATGTGTTTTTAACATATATATTAGAAAAATAGATATGAAGTTTTCTAAATTTTTAATTGTACTATTTACCAATTTGTAGTTTTATAGCAATTTGTTGCTTATCTTTTCCAAGAAGTTTGAAATGTTAAAACATATTTTGCCTTCTTTATTGCAAAATAAATAGCTAGCAAAATCATGCTGTAACATTGGATTTAAGGTCTATAAAGGATCTGCTATTCTTTATAGATAGCTTTCCAACAAATGTGTTTAGTTAATATCAGTCCAATGATAACTATGCTGTACTTGATTGAATATAGAACAGCTATCTGGGCTAGAAATTCTGTTCTTATTCCAGATTTAAGTTAATAGGATTATATCAAACATTATGGTAAACTGTACTGCAATTTTTAGCTCTTTAAAAATTTTGTACCACTGAGTTAGTAGCTCCAAAGACCACTAGAATTTCATTTTCCTTCTGGTTGGCAACTAGATCATGAAGGGCAGTTAGTTCTGTCTGCTTGGTTACCCTAATAAGGTCTTAAAAAATACATAGCCACCATGTTAAACTACAACAGGAAATTGTAGACTGAAAAATTGTGTTGTTTTTATGCTTTTGAGTGTGTGCTTTATGGTTTGGAGAAGGATTATTATGAGGAATATATCTAAGTTTCCTTATTCTCAAGAAAGAGAACTATGTTCACTATACAGAGTTATTGTCAGTATTTGAACAAAACACACCAAAGATCTTCTGTTGAGATTGTAATCCTAAGTATTAACATCTTTTTCCCTGAGATTCAGGACTACTGAAGATATAGAGAGAGTAGAGAGATAGATACATAGATAGATAGGAGAGAGAGAGAGAGAGTGATATCCCCCACTTTTCAAAAGTTCATGTTACGCCACTTCACTTGCATGAAAGCCTTGCATTACTATCTGTTTTTGCTAACCTAAAGGTACCTGAAGAAGAATTTTGCTTATATGCAAAAAGAGAGGATAGCATTTAGCGTTTACCTTGCAGTGAGCCTTATAGAGGCAGTGTGTACCCAGAGCAGAGAAGGGGGGCCCACCAAGCTCCTTCCCACGGGGGAACTTCACTCAGCATCTCAGTATCAAGCTGCCTCAGCTTTGAACTGTGTCTGTGAGCATCTCTGCTTTATCTTCATTTATTTTGTACATCACTTAGTAAGATGTGTCTTAAGGTATCAGAGAAGCCTAAGAGAGGTTAAATTTTGGGACTGGGAACACTAAAAAAATTTTCCATGTAGATGAATGGTAATTGCTTCTTTGCTTTATGCCATTTCGGTTTATGAAAGTTTTCATAGGAATGCTCTACTTTTGGATAAGGATAAACACATACATGCACACACACACACACACACACACACACACACACACACACACAGAGAGACACACATATATATATATATTAGTTAATGCAACATTTAAAATAAAATGAAAACCAAAAGGGAAGATGATGATATAAAGCCGAATGTATCTGACAATAGGAATCTAAAGTTCTAAAAAGAGAGAGCCTCTTATACTTAGTTCTTATGTGCTGCATTAACTAAGCATATTAGGAAATTGTTCATGTACATTTGGGTAATTTCTTTAAAATTGTATACAGTTAGGGGCGCCTGGGTGGCTCAGTTGGTTAAGCGTCCAACTCTTGATTTCAGCTCGGGTCATGATCTCGTGGTTGGTGAGTTTGAGCCCTGCATCGGGCTCTGGGCTGATAGCGTGGAACCTGCTTCACATTCTCCATCTGCCTCTCTCTCTGTCCCTTTCCCATGCTCACTCGCTCTCTCTCTCTCTCTCTCTTAAAAATAAACTTAAGAACAATTTTTTAAATTGTATACAGTTAATTAAACTTCTCTGGTTTCAGTGGGAAGGGAAGAGGGCACTAGATGGAACAGTAGCCTTGCTTCACAGTTTCTTTCTGCATGCACAAATGTGGAGCCAGCTGGCAAATGGCTGTTCCAGCTCAGGCTCCCTGACTCCCACCAGCAAGGCTCCAGAGATGAAATGCTTTTCTTGGAGCTAATACTGAACGCTTTTAAAAACGTAATTTTGGTAAAAAGATTCTATCACCGTTTTCCTTCCCTTTTCTATTAATCAACGTTTGTAAAATTTAGAGCCGATAAACCCTGCTGTGTTGGTCAGATTTTAAAGGATAAAGGGAGCTGCGAGGGGGCCACAAATCTTACTGAAGGGACTGAGCGGGGCATGACCATCCTAAGATTCAAGACCTCAAACCCATCACCATCTGCTGTGTTCTTTTTTTTTTTTTTTTTTTAATTTTTTTTTCAACGTTTATCTATTTTTGGGACAGAGAGAGACAGAGCATGAACGGGGGAGGGGCAGAGAGAGAGGGAGACACAGAATCGGAAGCAGGCTCCAGGCTCCGAGCCATCAGCCCAGAGCCTGACGCGGGGCTCGAACTCACGGACCGCGAGATCGTGACCTGGCCGAAGTCGGACGCTCAACCGACCGCGCCACCCAGGCGCCCCCCATCTGCTGTGTTCTAATTCAAGCCTGCGAATTGTAAAATGTCACTTCCCCACTCACTGCCCTGTTTTTTTGTTTTGTTTTGTTTGTTTTTGTTTAAAAATTTTTTCTTAAATATTTTATTTATTTTTGAGACAGAGAGAGACAGAGCATGAGCAGGGGAAGAGCAGAGAGAGAGGGAGACACACAATCTGAAGCAGGCTCCAGGCTCTGAGCTGTCAGCACAGAGCCTGACACGGGGCTCAAACCCACAAACCGTGAGATCACCACCTGAGCCGAAGTTGGACGCTTAACCGACTGAGCCACCTAGGTGCCCCTCACTGCCCTGTTTTAAACTGATGTTGGTGTGATTCAAAAGAAATCCAGCTCTCCCATCCGTCCCCTTTCTTTAATCTCTCTCCCAATGCGATCAATAACACTTAGGTGGTGAATACTCCAGGCTGTCAATCACCCTGTAGTATGAATTAATTTCTATGAGCTTGCTTTCTTACAAGGGTGTTTTAAGTAATAGAAGAAATAGAAATTTTGAATACAGGAAAGAAAAAGACCCAGTGGTCATTCGGGAACACAGGGAACGTAAGGGGAGTGCAAGTCCACGTGTGGTATTTGGACAGTCAGCAACATGAAAACCCAGGCCTTCGAGGGCAAGGAGAGAGACCAATAAAGAGACACCAAGTGGTAGTAGAGACAAAATGAGTTGCTACTTAAAGTTTTCTAGGCCAGGCTCCCCCTTTGCCTTCTTTTCTCAGGCCAGTGGTGGCTCCCATTTAAGTTTGGTGAAATATCACCAACCCTTTTTCCATGCCTCACCTTATTTGGAGTGTGGAATCAAGGGAAAAGCCGGCTGCATGTCACGTCTTCAGGCATTTACAGAACGGGCCCAAACTGGCTGCGCAGAACAAATGGGGCATTCATGGGGAATACATTCTTCCTGATGTAGCCCTCTAGGCCCTGAGGTACAATGTCTTCAATTAAATGTGTGTCTCAATTTTTATTTGATTCTCAATTTTTATTTGTTGCCACTTTTCCCATTTTCTAATTTCCCCCCCAAATCTAGATTTTACAGACCTAGACTTTGAAAAGGGTACTTTTCTTTCTTCCTTATAAGGGTCTTCTTATGTCTAATGTAAACATTTTTAACATGAGGCATTCTTCTTTCCATATATATGTAAGGGGGAAATTATGCTAGTTTAGTGTAAAAATAACTTTCATTTTTTTCCAGTGAATGTTCTTGAATTTTTAATGTCAATGTACAGATTGTTTTTTCATATTTTTATAAGGAAGCAGTTAACTGTCTAAAATGCAGTGAGGTTTGGTTTGTAGCATTTTTAACAGAATTTTGAAGTTTGCTATTAAAAGGAATTGCTTTGCTTTTAAAGGAACATGGCAGGTTAAAATAAGCAAAAATTGAATGTATAAAGTAATAGTTGCAGATATAGAATGTAATGAGACTGTTAACTTGATAATCTTGTCTTTGCCGTATTTAGAGATAAGATGATTCCAAGGTGATCACGTTGTAAAATTGTGCTTAAGACTGGCATGAAAATAGATCCTCAAGACTGTCTTCATTGTGTTCATTGTATTCATTACTGGGATAATGTTTTAGGGAGTGGGTCATTATCAAATTGTCCATATATTTACATATTAAGCTATTTGGGGGGAGAGCACTATTTGGGGCATAGCTTTACAGATGATATCTATCTGTATCTCTCTAGCTGATTTTTCTTGGGTAAAGAAGTATTGGAAGGTGGTTGTAATTGTAGGGTGTTCCAGAAACAAGATGCTGATATAGCATTCTTACCTGGAGCTGTGTAGTCAAGGGGAAGCATCATGAGTTCAAAAAAAAAAAAAAAACAAAGCAAGCAATATTCCGATCTTTGTTCTGTCACTTACAGAGTATATGACCTTCAAGCTTTGTTCACAACCAGATTATGGTGCTGTGTACCTCACAGCAAATCTTTTCCCTAGCCGTGTATGTGTCTGCTTTCCCACAAAGGTAAGACTGACCATTTCAAAAATGGTTGTATCAAAAGCTTTACATTGTAGTGTAAACTCGAGCCATGATTTCAATTTCAGGAACTTTTATTGTGATTATTATTTTTGTGTCTAAGTATTTGTCTTTAAGAATGCTCATTGAATTTTTTTCTTTTCTTTTCTCTTTTTTTTAAGTTTATTTGTTTATCTTGAGAGAGACAGAGACAGAATGAGCGGGGAAGAGGCAGAGAGAGAGGGAGACAGAGAATCCCAAGCAGACTCCATGCTGCCAGCACAGAGCCCAACATGGCACTCGAACCCACGAAACCATGAGTCAAAACCAAAAGTCAGTTGCTTAATGCACTGAGCCACCCAGGTGCCCCGAATTTTTGTTTCTGATATCCAAACATTTGGTAAATGCCAAGCATCCAGCAGAATTGATATGGTCAGAGTGGTTGAGAATGGATGCCTCTAGAGTCAGACTTTTTGCAGTCTCAGTCTTAGTCTGAGTTTTCTCACCTTTTTAAAAAAATTTTTTTATGTTTATATATTTCTGAGACAGAGAGAGACAGAACATTAGTCGGGGAGGGGCAGAGAGAGAGGGAGATACAGAATCGGAAGCAGGCTCCAGGCCCTGAGCTGTCAGCACAGAGCCCAACGCGGGGCTCGAACTCACAAACCATGAGATCATGACCTGAGCCAAAGTCGTTTGCTCAACCGACTGAGCCACCCAGGCGCCCCGAGTTTTCTCATCTTTAAAAGCAAGATAACAATACCAACCTCAAGGGGTTAATGGGACGATTGAGTGAGTTACTATATTCATAGCATGTAGAACTGAGAAGGGAAGTGGGCAAAAGTAAGAAGGAAATCTGGCAAGGGCAGATAAAAAAAGGGGGTCAACCAGATGTCCGAGACCAGATGCTCCCCTTGAATGGTTTTGATTTTGGTAATCTTGCTTACCTCCTGCACTCCTGCATCTACCAACTGCCCGAGTAGCACCACTGATAAGTGCCCCCTCCCCTTTTTCATTTTTTCCCCTTGAGCCCCTACAATCCCAGCCATAAAAAGAGGCTGATGCCAAGGTTCGGGGCTCAGCCTTTGGAGATGACTCCGCTGGGTCAGCACCGGTGCAGAAGAAACAGTCTTTTCTGATTCCCCGAGTGCATGTCACTCGTCTCCTCCTGGGCACCGAGTATTTGTGGTAACAGAGCACTGCCTGTACATAGTGAAAGATGTGCAAGTGTTAGGTATACAGGCAATGAATTAATGTTGTTGAATTTACTAAAATATTTAATCTCTTTTTAAGGAAAAGTTTATGCTTCTATATAAAAAAAGATCTGAATAGATTCTTTCCAGACAATGGAATTATGGTTGATTTGTATTTTGTGTTCATCTTCTACAATGAACATTGATAATATTTTATTTATTTATTTATTTAAAAGAGTTAATCCCAGCTCTAGACAGCTTCATTATGACTCTTGCGTCAGTCAGGATTAGGGTTGGCTTGTGGACAGAAAACATGGTGGCAGCCACTTAAGCAAACACTATCCAGATTAAGTTTGTAGGTTTAGCTGTTCTTTTTTTTTGTTTGTTTAACTTTATTTATTTTGGGAGACAGTGCATGAGCAGGGGAGGGGTACAGAGAGAAAGGGAGGGAGAGAATCCCAAGCAGGCTTCACACTGTCAGTGCAGAGCCTGATGCGGGGCTTGAACTCACCAACCAGGAGATCATGACCTGAGGGGAAACCAAGAGTGGGACGCTTAACCACTGAACCACCCAGGTGCCCTGCAGGTCTAGCTGTTCTGTTTGCTTATTTTGATTTCATTTAATTTGAGCCTCAGAACTTTTGTTTTCCCCGTATTGTTTTTTTTTTCTTTTAATTATGGTAAAATTCACATAACATAAAATTCACCTACTTAAGGCATTTTAATGATTTTGTTTTAAAGTAATGCCCCTACTTGAACCATTTTGAAGTGTAGAGTTCAGTGTCATTCGTTCAGAATCTGGTGCAGCCATGGACACTAACGAGTTCCAGAACATGTTCATCCTTCAGTTCCCAGAAAGGAAACCCTTTAAGCTGCCAGTCCCGTTTCCCCATTCTCTCAGCTCCTCGAAGCCACTAATCACCAAGCCCAGTGGTGGTTGCTCTGGGCTGGTGGAGGTGGGGAGGAAATGGGGAGTTGCTGTTTAATGGGGATAGAGTTTCAGTCGTGCAAGATGAAAACGCAACCTCGTGCTTATAGTTAACAATGCTATACTGTGCAGGTAAACCTTTGAAGGTAGGTCTCAGCTTGAGTGTTTTTCACCACGTTGGAAAACAACAATGACCACCATAAAAGAAACATACTTCCTTTCAGGATAATCTGGTTTTGCAGTGTTCTTTGGGCGAGGTCGTTTCCATGAATCCTCAAGGTAGGAGAGGCTGGGTGTTCTGCCTTTGCCTCCAGCTCTCAAGGTGTCAAGGCTCCTTTTCAATGATCTGTGAGAGCAGAGGACACACCCTTCAGTCACACCTACCTACCTCAGCTGTGCTCCAGTACCGACCGGAAAGATACCTGGGGCTGCTCAAACCTGTGGGCAGTGCCTGAAAGCACTGTTGCTACTCTACGGGGACCTCAAGAACAGAAGGGTGTTTGGAAGCCACTTTGAAAAATGCAAACATGGGCAGAAATACCGGCAATCTATCTGTCTTGTAATTGTTCTTTGTCTCCTGAGTACATTGCAACCATAGCGGGAGGTAAATACGCACCGCGGATATTATAAGCCAGCAGTTTACGTCCGGGGAAAGCTAATACGTCCAATATGATGCCAGAATAAACTTGAGTATTTGCTACTAACTTCCCACATGATTTGTATTGATTTCACTTTCTTTTCAAAGTACATTAAGCTAAAGATACGCTGTGTGAGATTAGTGTATTTACATTTATTTCATTAAAAGATTTACATTCTAACCTTAATAGATTTCACTTCCTGTATAGAAGTAAATCTGAGTCTATGGAGTTAAACCGCATTGCTGGTTACAGAGTTCTGCTGAGGCTGGCCTTCTGGCTTCATACACCATGCAAGTTTCTCTGACATGATGCGGCAGGTTCCAAGCTAAAGGGCAATTTCACAGAAAGTCCTAATTTCAATTTCTAATTGAAATTTCTGTGGTTTCTTCCCCCTTAATATGGATCATCACAGACAAGTTAAAGCAAATACATAATAATATAAGGTTACTTGGGGAAAAGCAGGAAAATGGCTTAAGTATATTAGACATAGGGAGACAAAGAGTAGAGAGGAAAAAAATGATGTGAATTTTACTGGAACCAAGCTGGGTGGGTTAGTCAACATTTCTGTTCTGTGATTCTAACTTGGTGAAGCTGGATGTATCTGATCGACAAGGAGAATGTGTCCCAGAGCGAAACAGGAATACCTTTTCCAGTCCAATTCTCAACACACTGTGTTCTTTACACGGGACCCTCCCTCCCTCCCACCCTCGTGCTTCAGAAAGATCATACATCATTTTGAAGGAATTCTGTTATATATGTGTTTCCTTGGGCTACAGATAATATCCATGATCACAAATTCAGATGTACAAAATGTCAGTATTTTGTCATAATTTAATTTGTCTTTGTCTTGACATCCCCACCCAACAACCCCTATTAGGGTTCGCCCTCACTCTCGTGTATTCGCAAGTCGTGTCTGAGTTTCAGGGAGTTTATGCTACTTGCAGCAATTGGGAATCAGAGTGACGGATTTCTGGTCCTGAGATCTTAAGAACCAGAATATCCCCCCACTTTTTTCACTATATTTACTGACTCTCAAAAAACTTGTGTGCTCTTATAACCCATCTTTCTGACTAGATTTGCTAAGTAATCTAAGAATCTGAATCCATTCAAATTATTGAATCAAAGTATTAGCTCAGCTAGCCAATTAGTCTAATTTCCTATCTTCAATCTACACACCAACACACATACCAGATATGTAACAATAGAATAAGATTATTATCTTGACAGATGAGGCTAAGACAACATAAGAACAATGCTCAAGGGGCACCTAGGTGGCTTAGTTCGTTAAGCATCCGACTTCAGCTCAGGTCATGATCTCATGGTTCATGAGTTCAAGCCCCACCCACATCAGGCTCTGTGCTGACAGCTTGGAACCTGGAGCCTGCTTCGAATTCTGTGTCTCCCTCTCTCTCTGCCCCTCCCTGACTCACGTTCTGTCTCTCTCTCTCAAAAAATAAATAAACATTAACAAAAATTAAAGAAAAACAATACTGTAAGGAGAAGAACAACAAAACAAACCAACACACACACACACACACACACACGTATACACAAACAGAACTTTTAAATTTGAATGCAATTTCTATTGTTCTTTTAAATGGTACAAAAATTGCTGGGCCCAGCTTGGGAAAAGACTTACCATGTAGCTTGGATAAGCTTGCTAATCTCTCTGTGCTTCAGTTTATTGTCTAAAGCAAGGCTCTTCATTCATTCATTCATTCAGTCAGTCAGTCAATCATTCAATCAGTCAGTCATTGGCAATTATTTCTTGGTCACCTACCATATGCTAAGTCTAAGTCTAGATGCTAAAGGTACAGCAGTGAATAAAATAGCCAAAGTCCGTGTTCTCACAACTGCATCCCAAGAAGATAATAAACAAATATACAAATATGTGCTTAATGTCATGCTGTAATAAATGGTACAAAGAAAAATTAAACAATAAGGAGCAGAGAATAATGGGAGATTTTTATTTTATTAAGAGTTATAGAGGGGCGCCTGGGTGGCACAGTCGGTTAAGCGTCCGACTTCAGCCAGGTCACGATCTCGCGGTCCGTGAGTTCGAGCCCCGCGTCAGGCTCTGGGCTGATGGCTCGGAGCCTGGAGCCTGTTTCCGATTCTGTGTCTCCCTCTCTCTCTGCCCCTCCCCTGTTCATGCTCTGTCTCTCTCTGTCCCAAAAATAAATAAAAAACGTTGAAAAAAAAATTAAAAAAAATAAAAGAGTTATAGAAAGTCCTTGTGTAGGTGACATTTGAGCAAAAACCTGAAGGGAGAGATTAAGCAAGTCATGTTATAAGGGCAGGGGGTGGGAGAGAACACTCTGAGGAAAGGAAACCACTAACACAAAGGCCCTGAGGTAGGATTCTGCTTGGAATATTCCACAAAGCTAGTACAGTGGAACTTGAGAGGAAGAGTTGGAAGAGGTGGGATGAGGAGGGCAGTGAGAAACCCAATCATCCAGGGTTCTGTGATTATAATAGTGGTTTGGGATCTTTGAATAAGCGAGAGCCTATTGGGGGCTTGAGTTATAACAATGCCTACACCGTATGTAAAATGAGTTAGCATGCACACAAGATTTTCTTCTTTCTCTTCCTCTTCTTCACCACCTTATTTTCTTTTCTAAATATTCTTTTCCTCCTCAGTTTCTTTCTTCCCTTCTTTTCCTTCACTTCCTGCTTGACCTCCTCCTCCTCCTTGTCCTCCCCCCCTCCCTTTCCTTTTTGTCTTAGATTCTGCCTGCCAGAATTAGAACTGGGTTTGCATCCTAACTTTGCCACTTGCCAGATCCTCGCATTTGCACATATGGTGGAGGCACCCATGTGAATGCCTTGGGAATATCACAGGGAATGCATAAATAGGCATAAACCAGCTGGTCTTTTTGAGAACCTAAGTTGCTAATGTCAGCATTTGGCCTCTTGTTCCTCTTCTAACAATGAGAATCTGACTTGTCTTCTGACATGTCTTTATAGCTATGAGCCTGATCTGATTTCAGATCTGATGTTTGCCTTCTGGCTGGTTTATATGACCCTTGACGCTTTGTCTCCACCCCAAGTCAATCCATTCTGGCTACAATGCTTGAAAAATATCCCTTTTAAGCAGAGCCTGCTTGTCCTCTCTAATCTTTCATCATGACTTGGGCCTTCTATATTCCACTGTCTAGGTTTCTATTCATCTCTGCCCCAGCAGCCCTATAATTTTATGTGCTGGTAGGAAGGGTAAAAGACATGAATATTCATGTTCCCAGGAGCCTACCAAATAAATATACTGAACCATCTCCTTGATGAGTAAGCAGATTTTAAACTGCAAAGATCTCAAGGAGATAAAATTTGGCAATATAGCTACATTTATTATAGATAAAAATCATCTCCATTGTGTTTACTGACTTTCACTATAAAAAGAGATGACACTTGTCAAATTATTTTGCTAGAGAGCTAATTTTCTTTTTGGGTTTTTTTATGTGTCCAAATAATATGTTTTGGATATTTTAGGAAGACCTCAATATGACTAGTGTATGATACAATGATTATTAATGCATTTTATCTATTCCTAATTATGTCAGCTGTACCCAAACTCACAGTTAATTCGGTTTTCTTTTTTTTTTCTTTTCCCTTCTCTATTTAAAACCAAACGCTGTATTTCACACACCATAAAAGCTCAGTGCAATTCATGTGTGGTGGATAGATATTTATAAGTGCTTTCTTCCTGCTGCTGCTGCTTATACCAAACATGAATCAAATAAATGTACTTGAGATGGTTTCTATGAGAAAATTAATTTATTTTTCATACCTTGCCACCATTAGGTGAAAATCCCAGTTTGGGGCTACGGGCTATTTTTCAAAACTTATATTTTAAAATTAATGAGGTTAAGAATTCAGGATAGAGACCAAATGTATAAGTGTCTTTTTTCCACTTCTCTTTAATTTCCTACTTAAAATAATACTTGCTAAACCTGCAGCTATCCACACTTATACCTCTGTTGGCAGGATGGCTTTTTTTTTTCTTCCCCAAATCAGGGCAGTTTCAAAAAAATGGGAATTTTTTTCCAGGCAGAGTTGTAGATTTTAGTAATTTCCTTATGACCCTAGAGACAGAAATAATGGGAAATGGTACCCAGTGTATTAGTTTATTCTTAATTCAAGACAGTTTTAACAGATAGATCTCTTTCCATTCTTTAAGAGCACCATTGCACGGCAAGTTGGCATAATTTCTGGACTCTGAAATTTCTCAGAAGAATTTTACAAAGTACTTTTTTGGGAGTGACATAGACTCATAAATCTCTTGTCAGAGATTTCACTCTGAATAAAGTAAGAGTCCACTGGTGACTTTTAATCAGACGAGAGACATGAGTTACAATCCCAGTCCCCACCTCATTGGATCGCTCTGATTACCTTGGCCAGGACAGTACTTAGAATATTGCCTGGCCCGGAGTGAGAATTCAGCAAATGTGAGCATTTGTTTGGTTGCTCAGTTTTACTAGATCTAGAATCAGAACTGGGTTTGAAGTCCCAGCTTCATCACTTCCTAGAATCCCTCATCTATGATATTGTGGAGGCTCTCACAGTGACTTGAATTACCGTAATATCATGACCCAATGAAAAATACACTGAGGGTCATATACTAGTGGATTACATTTAGAACCTTCACCCTCAGCAATTATTTGGCATCTTATCCCTAGTGATCCAAGAACCTAAACAGACAAAAAAACCTATTGGATGCTTAATCACCTGAATGTCTTGGCACAAGGGTTAAGATGCTATGTGTTAAGTAACAATGTTATACCTTACAGTGATCCTTGATCAAATTCTTTCTGTTAACCTAAAACATCCCTGCCCCTTTCAATGCGATTCATACTTTTTCTCTCTGGGAAGAGTAAATCCCATTAACATGAAATAAAATGTAATTTATTAAGTTAGCTTATTGAGGAGTTTCCTGGGAAAGAGAGGGCACAATGACATCCCCACCTAAGATCCCCTCCCTCTCTTCAGCTTCTTACAATTAGGGTGCATCCATGCTATGCCTTCTATAATCCTGCATGGTTTGCAAATATCTATAAACTAACCTGAGTCCTTGATGGTAACTAGTCACCCCACATCCCATACAATATTTGAAAACAAGTTCTAAAGCTTTTGCACGTTAGCATGAGCTCTTTCAAAGAATGTGTTTTTATTGATACTTTCTGAGATTTTTCTCCACTCACTTTTCAACTCGCTGCTTCTTTATTCCTCAGAAAGTTTCTGATTTCAGCTGATTTTACTTGTCCTTGCATGCATTTTGTTGCCTGAGAATTACTTTTGTACATTCATTTTCTATTGTTGCGCAACAAATTAGCATGCGTTGAGTGGCTTCAAACAGCACACATTTGTTCTCTCCACCCCATGGGGCAAGAGCTCGAGCACCGCTTAGTTACGCCCTGTGCGCAGGGTCTCATGAGGTTGTAACTAAGATGTTTGCTGGGCTATGGGCTCATCTGGAGGCTTGCTATGGAAGAATCGCTTCCAAGCTCTTTTAGGTTTTTGGCAGAACTCATTTCCTTGCAACTGTAGAATTGAAGGTTCCCCACTTTGGGGCTGACTATTGTCCTTATCGGTTGCAGGTCCTTCAGGACGGGCAAGTGTTCAAAGCCACTCTATTTCCTTGTCCTGTGGATTTCCTCAACACAGCTTCTTGCTTGTCTCTCCCTCCAGTCTGCTAAGCCACCTATTTACATAATGCAACCTAATCATGGCAGTGACATCCATGATCTTTGCCATATTCTATTGACCAGATGCAAACGACAAGTCTAATCTGCATGCAGAGGGGAGGATGACACAAAGGCATGGACACCAGCAAACCATAGGGGGTCACTTCTGGGTCTGTTACCACAGCCTGTCTCCTGGTCTCACTGAAAATGGAACTTCAGGGTTTTATGTCTATTCTGCTCTCTCTCTCTCTCTCTCTTTTTTTTTTTTTTAAGTTTATTCACTAATTTTGAGAGAGACAGAGACACTGTGAATCGGGGAAAGACAGAGAGAGAGGAGAGAGAAAGAATCCCAAGCAGGCTCTGCACTGTCAGCGGGGCTCAAACTGAGGAAACTGTGAGATCATGACCTGAGCTGAAACCAAGGGTCCAGACGCTCAACCAATGGAGCCCCTATTCTGCTTTGCTTTTAATGTTTCTTACTGCTGTCTTACGAATTCCCAAAGGAAAGGTAGAAAAACACTGACTTGGAGCTCTTTGTTAATTCTGGAAGCCCACTGATAGAAATTTTATTGATTTATTGAGGGCTCCCTTTTCCTTAGGCCATATTATAGTTTGGGAAATGTAATGTCTTGTATCCGTGTCGTTAACCCATCGCATTTTCTGTTGTAGCTGTTCTATCTAGATGCAATTAAGATTACAATGTGCATCTGTAACGTTTAGGATGATTGGGAAGAGGAAAGGAAGAAAGAAAACTAGTATCACTGAGTACATGTTGGATGTAGAATTTAATTCTGACATGTTACTGTACTTACCTAGGGTGTATTACCGTTTTAACAATATTATGCCTTCTGACCACAAAGATGAATTTTTCATTTATTATGATATTTCTTTCAACAATATTTTTCGGTCTTCACAGTACACGTTTTACCTTTCTTTTGTTCAATTTATTCCTGGTATTTTTTTTTTTTTATGTTACTGTGAATGGAATTGTCTTCTTAAAGTCATTTCTGGATTTGTTGCAACAATAGAATTGTTTTGTGTATATTGATTTTGTGTTTTCTGTTTGTGTCGCTTTGTTTTAGGTTCATCTCTCATATACTTACATATTCTCAAAGTGGAGAATTTTGTTTTGCCTCTTTTTTTCCAATCTAGAGCTGTTTTTCTTTTGATAGGTGTATTAAGGCTTGTTACGCTTGTGTGTATTGAAGGAATATTTAGTGCTAATAACATTGGCATGTTACCTCTTCTCTCTTCCCTTACATTTTTTTTGTACCACAAAGTTTCAGTCAATAGTATTATCTTCCACCGTGCTTACTTTTGTACTTTAAAATGTGCTGAGATTTCTGTTATTTGAGTCGTCCTGTTCACACAATGTATTTTAAGTGTCAGCTAATGCAGGTAATGAGTATACATATCCTAACTCCTTCTTTCTTTCTCTTTTTCACTTACAATTTTTAGCAGATTTATGGTTTTTACATTGTCAGGTCAGGTCATTCCTTTCTTACATACTGTTCTGTTACTTTAATTCTCATATCCGCTTCCTCTTAGTTTTTAGTTAATACGTTTGCATATTTAATACATATACATTATAAATGTAAAATGCTTGTTGACGGTCCTTTAGCCATAGTTTTTAGCAAGCAACTCTTGGATGATGGAAGTTTGAAACCTGTTAGTTTCTAGGTTTGAAATCCAGTACTTTCCTGGCTATTGCTTATTATTGTATATTGAAATAAAATGTCTTACTATTTTTACTTTCATTGATACTTAGTTAGGTTGTTGCAGCTCAACCATTAGGCCTGAGACAAATAGAACAACTGAAGGCATCATTACTGTTTTTTTAAAAATCTTTTATTTTAAGGGCATCAAGTCAGAGAATATTTGAGGGCTCACAGAGAAGGTAAGTGGAAGGTAGTGATCTCAACATCTTGGCATCACTTTTTCCCATGAGCTACTTACCAATTTGCAAATAATTCATATTTAAGACTGTCTTAAATTCTTTGTTTTAGCGAAGCTTGATGTCTGGGCTTCCTCAGGGACAGTTTCTGCCGAGTTATTTTGCTTCCCTGAATAATCAATAGTTTCCCGTTTCTTTGGTTGCCTCGTGATTTTTTTGTTGTTGAATATTGGGCATTTGATTTTTATCATGTGGCAACTCTGGAAATCAGGTATTTCCCTTCTCCAGGGTTTGCTGGATTTTTAAAAAAGTTATAGCTGTATTTGTTTTGAGACTTTTCCAAACTATGAGACATGTATTCCTTGTCATGTGTGCTCATTGAAGTCTCTGTTCCTTTAGCTCATGTTCAGAAAATGCTTTGATAGAGTTTTTCTCGAATGCCAGGAGCTGAAACTGATAAAAATACACGATCAATCACTCAATAGAAAGAAACAAGGAAGGAAAGAAAGAAGAAAAAGAAAGAGAGAAAAGAGAAACAATGATGATTCCCAGTCTTTGTGGAGTAGTTTTTTGCCGTGTGTGTTAAGTGGGAATGCTTCGTTGATTTAGCTAGGCTTGCTCCAAGCCTAGGCTCAGACCAAAGTTAAGGTTTATGATTTTCTCGGGACTTTTTTGAGCATGCATCTTGCCCAGGCACGCACATGTGACTTTCTAAAATCCTCTGTATAAGCAGTTGGTTTTGAATGTCCTGATATCACAGTCTCACCCCTAGATTTTCCCCCAGGCCTTAGATGGTCTATTGTATGTCTCCACCCATAATCTTTTACTCCATGTGTTGTGGGTTGTAGCTTTTATGAGGCGTGTTTACCACTGTTTCATGCCTGCATTCCAAGTTATGGGAGACAGAAACTAACAAGTCAGGCCCACAGATATCCTGCAGCTTTATTAGAACAGACAGGCACAGTCAGGTCCAAGGATTAGGGCAACTTGGTGCTGGGTTGTTGCCGCTCAAGACCAGGGAAGAGGTGGGGTGAGGGCAAAGAAAAACACAAACTTCCATGCCATTTTGGAGTCAGCTTTCTTTTGACTGGGCATTTGCTAGGTAGCAATCCTTTGTTTCTAGAGCTTTTACAAAATTGGTTTACTTAGCTTCTGGTTGTTTTGTTAAAGTTTTATGTGGGAAGGAGAGTTAGGACCTGCCTAGGTTGCCATTTTGCCGATGTTGGATTCTGTAAGAACTTTTAGCTACCCAAAGATTTCCAATTTTTTTCATGTTTCTCCCTACCTTCTGGCATTTTATATGTGGAAAGATGAGCTAGGGAATAAAAACAAAATCAAAAGATGCATTGTTTACCATGCAACAGATTAGCTTTATTTCTCATTGTGCCACAAGTAAATACTAAGTTCTAATGATTCAGGTTCAGTGATAGCATTTGACCATAGAAATTATTTATAAAATGTTTTCTGATTTGTGTAATATTTATGTAAAACATCTTATGATCCTGCCTTTGATTTTCTCGTAGAGTCTGTAAATACCTTTATATTTCAAATGTTTCAATATGCACTTCAAATATCACTTATGTTTTATTTCAAGTCATAAAATTATTTGCTTTCAATTTAAAAGAAGGAATTGCGATTTCTCTTTTATTTTTTAATTTTTAAAATGTTTATTTATTTTTGAGAGAAAAAGAGACAGAGTGTGAGCAGGGGAGGGGCAGAGAGGGAAGGAGACACAGAATCAGAAGCAGACTCCAGGCTCTGAGCTGTCAGCAGAGAGCCCAACCCAGGGCTCGAACCCACGAACCATGAGATCATGACCTGAGCCAAAGTTGGACACTTAACCAACTGAGCCACCCAGGAGCCCCACTATTTCTCTTTTTAAAAATACAACTTAAAATATCTAGTAGTATTTCCTTCATGTTTAAAATCCCTTTTCCCCCTTGTTTTTGGAGATTTCTTGTATTTCTCTTTTTAAAGAACAATGTTTCTTTAAAAGTGAAACTATAGTATGTGGACATAGGAATTGTCTTTGTGAAAGTAATTTTCAAAGTCGCGTTGATTTAATGAACCCAATCAGTGTTGTAATTATAAGATGTCTTCACAAGTAGTCTTCAAAGTTGGTTTTTGCTTTCAATTACCTTTTCAATTAACTAACAAGTGCTTCATGGATAAAAATTTGTCCAAATAAGACTTTTGAGAATAAAGGGGTCATTTTGACAGAATGACCAACCAAAAACAAAGGATTAAATAAAGAAGCAAGGATAAACATTAGAGAGGGGTGAGTTGTTTTATTATTTTGATGGCCTAGAAGAGTGTGCCAACATGTTTATGCCCCAATGAGTCAATCGCCACTTACTATCATGATAAATATTCTTGTGCATATGATTGGCAAATATCTCCAATTATCTCCTTATATTTTTTATGCATTGTTATAAATAAAAACAATAATAATTGGTTTATTATTAATGCATTTAAATTTAAATAATGCACTGTTTTAATAAGATAATGCATTGTTTTAAATAATGCATTTAAATAATGCATTGATTGATTGATTGATTGATACGTGCTCATTATTAAGAAATATAAACATTTAAAGAAAAGCATAAATCATAAAATACATACCATCTCCAAAGTTTATGAGTCTAAACTATCCTGGTAGGGATCTTTTCTATTGTCATGGCACCAAAATTTCACCCTCTATTCAGCCTAGTGCCCTGATAGATGAAAAGATGTGTGTGACCTTCCTGCCCAAGCTAAGGTCTCAAGGTGAACATGAACTTCCACTTCAGGCAGTTTTCTGCTCTCTGTGGCTTTTCCTTTGTAATTTCTAGGTCTGCTCACTCAAAGTGTTACCCAGTTCATCTCAGAATTGAAGGAGGTTGGTTGGGATACTAAAAAAAAATTAAAATAACTTCCTTTTATTCCCTTCGTAGTCTGTTTGGGGTAGGGTGGGGTCAGAGGATCTGCTACATTGTAAAACCCACAAATCTTTATTTATTTTGGTGTAACTTTTCAAAGTTTTGGGCATATGATTAAGCTTCATTCCTTGTTTCTCTGCAACTGATGAATTTATTTTAACTGGTTTTATCGTACATGTTAACCCTGTTTGAGAAGAAATCATTATAAATTTATCTAGATGTCATACAGTGTATCAGAATCTTATATCCGAGCTTTGTTTACCAACATCAAAAGTATTTTATCCACAGGGGTGCCTGACTAGCTCAGTTGGTAGAGCATGGGATTCTTGATCTTGGGGTTGTAAGTTTGAGTACCATGTTGGGTATAGAGATTTCTTAAAAATAAAATCTGAAATAAAATTTTATCCACAAACATTCTATTCATATCATGTCAAGAATCCAAGTGTTTTCAATAATAGATGTTATAAACTATATTTAGCTTGTGAAAACAATGGTAGTGTTTGAACAAACTATTGCTTTAGTCAATTTTTAAAATATATCAAAGAAGAATTTACACCAAAACACTTATTTGAGTAAGTCAGCATGTATTTAATTTTTTTTTTTTAATTCTTACTTGCTATCTTGCTACAGATGTGCTAGCTGGAAAAAATGCTGAAAATCTTGATATTTCAATAACAGTTCCATATTACAAATGGTTTCCTCCCAAATGGATTGCAAATTTCCATTGGAGAGGTGCCATATGAAATATTTCTAAAATATATTTATAAATATCTAAAGACCGTATTTTCAGCTACCTCCTGTAATGTGGGAGTTTTCCTTTCCACAAAGGTATGGATCTTTAATCTCTGTGTGAGATTAGTGAGGAGGGTAAGAATGTTCAAACTGAGAAGAAGAAGAATCCTTCAAGGGCACAGTTATTTTTCTGATGCTTGGAAGTAAGTGGGATGCCAGAATTGCCAGAGTGGAAGGATGTTTGATGAATAAGATAAATACATACAAGGTGATAAAGGCAACATTTGAGTATGGGACCAAGCGCTGCAGAAGAAAATTATAGGCTGATAACAGGAGAAATAAGAGACAGATATCCTAAATTGTGACTCTGAAAACCACAACCAGAGTCAGGAATTTATTCAACAAGCCAGTAAAGGCAGATGTAAAAACAAAATAGCCAAGATCCTTATCCAGAAGAATAGCCTCTGTGCCAGAGTTTCAAGAAAGTACAAGAAAACTAGAATTCTGGAAGCAAAAGCATCCAAAGAGATAGCATTCACACTGAGGGTTTAAATTATTTTATATTACAGTAGAATCTATAAGAACTAAGGAGAGTTTTACAGAGGCTCGATGGGAAAGAAATTTTCATTAAGAGAGGCAAAAAGAAAAAAAAATAGGGGAGGGAGGTGGAAATTCCCAGCTATAATAAAAAAAAAAATGATTTCAGATGGCTCAACCAGATAACTTAAAACCATGAGTTTGTACTCATGTGTTGATGTGGTTATGTACTCAAAATAGCTGTGTGTGTAGAACCACAGTGAAAAAAAGTGGGAAGAAGGTGCAGCTGTCATAAAATCAAAGCATGGAAAACATCTAAAATCCAGTGGCAAGATATTAGACATTGCTTCTGGTTAAAAAGAGGAAACCGAAATTAATCTAGCCAACAAATCGGATCAGGGTGGGCACTCTGGAATTATCAGGTAATGCCGATTGATTGTGAATGCTTCTTCAGTTTGTGTCTCAGCTGCTGAAGGACAAATTCTCTATCTTTATATGTGACTACGATCTCTTCTCCAGATCATATGGGTTTTCTCTTTCTTCTTGTAAGCTTGCTAAAAGCAAGCGTTAATAATTGCAACCACCTTTAACTTAAACAAAACGTGAAAGCTTAAAAACTATTAACCAAAAGCTTACTTGTTACAGCTGAAGGACTGTGTACATTAAGCAGAGATGGATCTCAGTTCGTGTGGTGTCACAATCCCGTTTTATACTCCTTTTTCTTACGATCTGCTTTGTAGACATTGATGATCTGGCATCTGCTCCTGGAATGCAAGCAGGAAAGGGATGCCAGAAACTGGTACAATCATGGTGAAGAGACATGTGGCTACAGTCTTTCGTCTGATGGTGCCAAGAATTCCTTTGAGTCATATTCAAAGGCCTGACAAGCTGTCGCTCATATTGACCCAGAACCACTCAAAACATCCTTTCTCTCTGCCTTCTGCTGTACCTTCCTGTAGTGCACACGCTAGAAAAACAAAAGCTACATTTCTCAGACTTCATCGTATTTTGGGTTTTGGCTACAATTTAGGTTCCATCCATCAGATGGTTTTGCACAGGTGTTGGAAGGTAGAAGATAGGCAGAGGCCTGGTTTTTGTTTCTTCCATGCCTTTCTTCTGAAAATATCTTTGGAGGTGTCTTATTTTCCTCTGACGGCCTCCTGGTAATTGATGCTTCTTGACTGTGGCTTTTACCTGACAATGGTAATTTCATGAATGCGGCAGTGGTGGCTTACTCCTGGAACTAGCCATTGTAGAAACAGCTCCTATGGTACCTGGGTGGCCCTGTATTATTTCCTACATGTTCAACGTGTTCAGTTAAGTTCAATTCCATTCCATCTGTTTCCTCAGGCTTCACAAGTCTGTAAGAACTTAATTCCCTTATATCTGTTGCTAAAGCTACCTTGAATATATTCTGTTTTCCCTAAACCCTGACCCATACAGTGCCATATCTAATGATGAGTCCAAATATTTAATATTACTGCTGGCTGAATCAGTGTGATTAAATATGGATGAAGTTAAATATTGCCTAGACTTTAGGCGGCTCTGAAACTTCTGGGGCTGGGTGCTGAAATGTGTACCCTGGCAGATATCACTAGTGTGCATGGATTGTACATTATCCACTGTATTATCCAATGCTGAGACACTTCCTTACTCTTCTTTTGGAATGGAAAACTTAAGAGACGTTTTCTCAGGTCTCGAAGATATGGTTGATGTGTCATGTGGGTCAGAAGGGCAGACTCCAGTCTCTTGTATGATAAATGTGTATACTAAGCGCTCTTCACGATGACCACTAACTTTATCAAGAAGTTTCATCCCATCTGTGGCAGGAAGACTTCTAGAATGTTTCCCAGTTTCTTAGTATCCACACAGTTGGTTATGAGCGGGACATAGTGACTTGGTTCTAACCAATAGAGTAGAACAATGTTGATGAGCTATAACTTCTGTAAGTTGGTCACAAAATGTTGTAGCATCCATCTTGCTTGAAGATTCTGTTGCCTTCTTGCACTTTTTGTAGTTTTTGATGAAGCAAGCCTCCATGTTGGGGATGCCCATACCCAGAAAGGAGCGAAGACCCTCATTTCAATTGCCCAGGAGGAACTGAGTCCCGCCTACAACCAGGTGAACTTGGGGGCATATCTTTGCCCACCTGAGCTTTGTGTTGATTAGAACAGAGCTGGCACCATGATGGCAACATATGAGAGATTTGAACACATAGCCAGTTAAGCTGAGCTGGATTTGTTAAGCAAAGAAACTGTGAAAAGATAGTAAATATGTGTTTTTTAAGCCACTGACTTTTGCGATAATTTTTATTCAGTGATAGATTTTTTTTAAACTTACTTTTATTTAGTTATGCTGAGTTTTTAGTAGGTATGTTGAAAAAGCACCTAACTTTTCTGTTGTCAAGCTGGGACTTCCAGACAGTTTTAAATTCCAAAGATTCACAGCAGAGGGAAAAAATCAATGAAGTAAAAAGGCAACCTACAGAATGGGAGAAAATATTTGGAAACTATATATCTGATCAGGACTTAATCCCGCAAATATATGAGAAATTCCTGCAACTCAGTAAAAACAACAACAACAACAATAGATAACTAATGACCTGGTATAAATATGGGCAAAGGACTTGAATAGACACCTCTTTAAAAAAACCACACAAATGGCCAATAAGTATATGGAAAAAATGCTCAATGTCATTAAACATCAGGGAAATGCAGACCAAAATCTCAGGGAATATTACTTCACACTTGTCAGGATGATTATTATAAAAAAAATAATAAGCCAGGATATAGAGAAATTAGAACCCCTCTACACTGTTAGTAAGAATGCAAAAATGGTGCAGCCACTATGGAAAACAGTGTGAAGGTGCCTTAATACATTAAAAATAGAACTACCATATGATCTAGCAATTCTGCGTGTGGGTATTTATTAAAAAATGAAATCAGGGGCGCCTGGGTGGCGCAGTTGGTTAAGCGTCCGACTTCAACCAGGTCACGATCTCACGGTCCGTGAGTTCGAGCCCCGCGTCGGGCTCCGGGCTGATGGCTCAGAGCCTGGAGCCTGTTTCCGATTCTGTGTCTCCCTCTCTCTCTGCCCCTCGCCCGTTCATGCTCTGTCTCTCTCTGTCCCAAAAATAAATAAACGTTGAAAAAAAAATTTAAAAAATAAAATCAGGATCTCAAAGGGATATTAACACTCTCATGTTTATTGTAGCACTGTTCACAATAGCTAAGCTGTGGAAACAACCCAAGATTCCATTGACAGAAGGATACAGAAAATATAGCATATACATTCAGTGAAATATTTTTATTTGGACTTAAAAAAAGAAGGAAATTCTGCACTATGCAACAATATGGATGAACAATGAGGACATTATGCTCAGTGAAATAAGCCAGTCACAGAAAGACAAATACTGCATAATTCTCCCTATATGAAATGTCTAAAATAGTCCAATTTAGAGACTCAAAGAGTGTAACGGTGATTGCCAGGGGCTGAGGAAGGGAGAAATGAGGAGTTGCTGTTCAGTGGGTGTAGCATTTCAGTCATGCAAGTTGAAAAAGTTCTAGAGATCGGCAGTACAACATTGACCCTAGACTCAACAATACTGTACTGAACACTTGGAAATTTAAGAGGGCATGTCTCATGTTAAGTGTTCTTACCACAATAAAATCAAATTTGAAAAAATTCTGAAGACTAAAACTATTTGAAACAAATGGGGACACTTGTATTATTTTACCCATGTTTTGAAAATTGAAACTCTGTCGAGAAGGGACTGATTAAAAATAATCACTTTGAAAATAAGAGTCTCTTTCTCTCTCTCTTTCATTCGCTCTCTCATTGCACTGCTTCATAGGCCAACTGGCTTAAACTTCAGTTAGTGGTCATATTACCATTGTTTTCTATCATAATTTTATTATGTATCTAACCTTTTTTCCTTTCTTACTTGCTGATTGATGCTTACCTTTCCCCAAGTACTTTTGAACTTCTTTCCAAGTGAGGAAGCTATGAAAACTCTCCTCTTTCTCGCTCTTTTTCTCTACTTTTTCCTACACTCTGGATGTAGTGAAGGAAGATAGTCTATTTTTGAAGGGAGGGTAACTCCCTAGGACAGGATGAATCCATCCAGAGTGGGTCAGCAGCATTTTGAGTGAAACCACTGTCAGCCTTGGGAGATGATCTCAGCCCTTTGTTGTTTACGGGGGGAGACTCCCAGGTGCTAGCTCTGAATAGTGTGAGTGGAGAGGTCGTATAATTATATCCAGAGACCTCAACTGTCAACAGTCCTGTTTCCACGTAACTACAAACATTGCTTGCCCCAAGAAGACTTGCACTCCACGTCCAACAGCTGAGTGGGATGACCAGCCTGCCAATGTCTTGGACCAGCCTCACCACAATCCTTGTCATATGAGGATACCTGCTTCATGATGTCCCCATGCCCTCAATTTCCAAGCTGACTTCTGCACACCTGGTACAGTAGGGATGTGGTTGTAAGTGGACTCTCATCTCTGTCCTTTAGGTGTTGGATTGGGTGGTTTAGTATACTTAGTCAGGAAAATTGGGGGTAGATACCACTGGAGTGTAACCAAGGCCAAAATTTAATAACATAAAGGGACATAACATAGTTAACACAACTCACTGGAAGAAATACATATTCCAAAAAAGCTGACTTGAAGTAGTCATAATTGACTGCTAAGGAATGGTGATGTGCATTTATTACTAACTGATACTCCTTTTTACACTGAGGCCTTTGAATATGACTTTTGGTCTACTTAGAATTCTCATTCCCTTACAAGTCTGATCCCCTTTATTCAAGCTAATTTCTTTTTTTTTTTTTTAATTTTTTTTTTTTTAATTTTTTTTTTTCAACGTTTATTTATTTTTGGGACAGAGAGAGACAGAGCATGAACGGGGGAGGGGCAGAGAGAGAGGGAGACACAGAATCGGAAGCAGGCTCCAGGCTCTGAGCCATCAGCCCAGAGCCCGACGCGGGGCTCGAACTCACGGACGGTGAGATCATGACCTGGCTGAAGTCGGACGCTTAACCGACTGCGCCACCCAGGCGCCCCTAATTTCTTTTTTTTTTTAATTAATTTTTTTAATGTTTATTTGTGAGAGAGAGAGAAAGAGAGAGAGAAGGAGAGCATGAGTGGGGGGAGGGCAGAGAGAGAGGGAGACACAGTATCCGAAGTAGGATCCAGGCTCCAGGCTCCCAGCTGTCAACACAGAGCCCACCGTGGGGCTGGAACTCACAAACTGTGAGATCATGACCTGAGCCGAAGTCCCGGACGCTCAACCAACTGAGACGCCCAGGTGCTCCAAGCTAATTTCTATTAATTTTTCAAGAATCATTCTAAATGTTATGGTCTTCCAAACCTTTATTTATTTATTTACTTAAATATTTTATTTATTTTTGAGAGAGACAAAGACAGCGTGAGCAGGGGAAGGGCAGAGCGAGAGGGAGACACAGAATCCCAAGCAGGCTCCAGGTTCTGAGCTGTCAGCACAGAGCCCCATGAGGGTATCGAACCCTTGAACCGTGAGATCACGATATGAGCCGAAGTTGGATGCTTAACTGACTGAGCCACCCAGGCGCCCCTTGTCGTGGTATTTTGAGAGATCCAGGAGGAAACCAGTAAAGGAAAGGGGGCTATTTCACGTTGACTGAGTCCTGTGGTTGACAGTAACACTGTGTTGGGTGGTGGGTCATACACGCTGTGACCAGTAGGGAATATAGGTGGAGAAGAAGCTCCTGGGTACATAAATGGGTGGACATGTGAAAACCCTTTCTTCCCCAATACACTAAGGAATGGATGGAACTGATTATTAGGTTAAATTCCAATTAAATACTTTCCATGTATTATCATTCAAAGCTTGTTTCCTCCTGTACCTGCCCCATGAGCCAGAGATTGGATATATCCTGGTTACGATTTACTTCTACTTACTAGCATATATTGCACTAGATAGGTATTTAAAAAGTATTGGTTAGGGGCGCCTGGGTGGCGCAGTCGGTTAAGCGTCCGACTTCAGCCAGGTCACGATCTCGCGGTCCGGGAGTTCGAGCCCCGCGTCGGGCTCTGGGCTGACAGCTCGGAGCCTGGAGCCTGTTTCGGATTCTGTGTCTCCCTCTCTCTCTGCCCCTCCTCCGTTCATGCTCTGTCTCTCTCTGTCCCAAAAATGAATAAACGTTGAAAAAAAAATAAATAAAATAAAAAGTATTGGTTAAGTAAATGAATTGTAACTATTTTTAAGGCTTACATTAGGCACATTCCATCACTTGGGGAACCGAACACAAGTTTAATTTTCATTATTTGCAATTAGCTGATATATAATGATTATCATTTCTTCTGAAAGGCAATGTGACAATCACTAACTTGACATGATTGGTAAATTTGTAACTTAAATGTATATGAACAACCATATAGAAATATACGTGAGTAGGCGGATCAAAATCAGCCTAATATCCAACCCCTTTGAAATAGTAAACTTCTTTACCCTTAGAGGCATTCAGTATATTTAGAAAGTTGATAAATGAAATAACTTAATAGATTTTTGGAATTAAATTCTCTTAACAATTAAAGAGAATTCTAAGTTCATCCGAGTTCAGTGATGATTTACTCTAAAATTCTATTTCTGGATGTAATTACTGTTACCACACCTTTAAGCCAAATGTCCACTCCATTTCAGTCCAAACTGTGATTTAAGAAATGGCCACAAGATGGCAACATATATTGAGAAGTTATTTTTCAAGGTTATGTCCGAGTTATAGTTACACAGTGCACAAATTTTACATAAAAATTTATTTTATTTTATTTTTAAAATTTTATTTTAGATAAACTGAATTATTTACATTATTTAAGATATGTAAGAATTTTTATTTCTTTCATTTTCTTTTTCTTTTTAATTTTTTAAATGTTTATTTGTTTTTTGAGAGAGAGAGAGAGAGAGAGGGGGGGGGGAGGGGCAGAGCGAGAGGGAGACACAGAATCCGAAGCAAGCTCCAGGCTCTGAGCTGTCAGCACAGAGCTCGACACAGGGCTCGAACTCATGAGCTGCAAGATCACGACCTGAGCTGAAGTCGGACGCTCAAACGACTAAGTCACCCAGACACCCCTGTAAGAATTTTTAAAAACAGGGTTCAAATTGTTGTCTCAGGAATTTTGAAATTTTCAGGGTTAAATATTTTGGGTTGATAACTAAGTGTATTGGATAGGTAGTATTTGTGATGTCACATGCCAGTTTTGAATGTAAGACATATTATGAAACTTGAAATGTAATCTTAATGTTTTGACTTATATATTTTAAATTAGCATTTGTTGGTGCACATTAATGGCAGGATTTAAAAGCTGGATTTTTAAAAGATAAAATACTTCTCCTTTGTAGGACTTTTCAGAGATCGAATGTTAGTGTGTATTCCTTTTCTTCAAAAAAGAGGGTATATGTAGAATTCCTTAAATGGAACATCTTTTATGAAACATTTCCTTACAGAATAATATTTAACACCCGAGGGAAAATGCTGTCCTAAGTGAGGATTTCTAACATGACAACTAACATCATCTGAAGTGATTGTAGGCATGTGCAGAAATAGGAAATACATCTAAAGTAATAAAATATGGAATGTGGGAGTACTAAAAAAATCGAAACTAATTTTTAAAAAGATTACAATTTTTAAACTTTAAAAAGTACCTAAAATTCATGGGCTAATTCATCCAGCTTGAAGATAAATTATATCCAGTTCTGCAGAAAGGTAAGGGGAGTAAAAACCCTGTGTTAATGAGCCGAAAGAACGTGATATAATCAGAATGGTTTTTGTACCGTTTAGTTTCTTTTTTATGAGAGGGAAATGGCACCAGAGACGGGAAACTGAGTACTGATTCCTAAAAAGCAAACTGTAAGACTGTCATGGACAGATATTTTACATTTCCTGAAGCTCTGCTATTTCTCACTGCAAATTCGTGTTCACACTGGTGACACCGTGACCCTACAAGATACTACAGCATGAAAGATAGATGCTGTTATGTTTTCCACTGTACTCAATTGAGAAATTACTTGGTGAGGTGTCATTGCAACCACACACGGGTGGACTAAATATCACACACATTTTCTCCGTGAATGAATTTGTTAACAGTTCCATGTGTTAGGCACCAAAAGGAATCCAGTCTGATTAATAACCTCTGGTGGAGGATTTTGAATTAAGTGATCAATTTTGATTTATCGTCCTATGCTGCCATCCGGTGGTTACTTGAGAAATGAATGAAGTGGGGGAAATCTCATGTTTAGAAAAAGGTTTGAGCTATTTGCTTCAGTGGAATCATAGAAATAAGGGACTCAGGCAGACCTGTGCGTCTGTCTCCAGAAGGGATGATATTCAGTGGCTGTCCTTCATTTATTTTCTCTATCTTTCACCCCTCTGAGATAAGACGAGTTTAAAATAGTTGCTGCATAATGTATGAAGGAGAAAAATCCTGAGAGGACTTAACAGTTCTGAGAAATAATTGTCTCTTATTCTTAAATATTTCCATGGAGGGAGGGAGGAAGAACATCTATTTTCACCTTAATTTTCATTTGATCTGGAGAACTCATTCCTTTCTGAACAGTTTGTCTAAACTAGGTTTTGAAAAATATCCATCATATCCATACAGTAATGAAAAAAGCAAAGCCGATCAGCAGAGAGCCGGGCTGATTTATTTTGGAATGCGACTACTTCAGGTTTTATCTTTTTTTATCTTAATGAAACATGGTGCCATTATGCAAGTGGTCTTGCTATTACCTGCAAAATAATCTACCCTGTGATGGAATGAAAGTCTCTTTGAGGCAATTCAAGGTGGAAATGCTTTCATTTATTCACAGCAGATAATGAATTATCTTCTGAAAGAAGGGTAGCCTTTGATCAGCTGTTTCCAATTTAAAACAAATTACTTGCTCTTTCCTTGTTGGATCTAATGAAAAAATAATAAACATTATATTGAGGATTAATTTTCATAATATTAATTCTTATTATTGTACTAATTGTCAAACCAATGAAAGTCATTAGTCAGTCAGTCTGTACTTACCAAGAACTTTTCTGTTAATTTCTATTTTACATCAATAGCTATGATGAGGTTTAGGATGTAGATCAAAGCCATAGAAGACAGAAGTGAAAGAAAATTAGAATTCTAAACTATTGATTCAGCTTTATGTTTAATTATTCATTCATATGGCCTTGATATTGCATTTCAGAAAACATTAACTATTGCAATTTTCTTATTAAATATTTAGTTCTGGCACTTTCATGTTACAATATTAACAAGGCATGACTTTGCCTAGTCAAAAAAAGAGCCATCATGCTAACTTGCTAAAGTTTATTTTATCCCATTTCTGCCTTCTGGTTGCCTACTAAATAAGGACATAATTTGTCAGATATCACTGTTGAAAATCTGGTTGTGTAGAATATCACCGTCTTTGTAATGCATGCTGAGTTTAGTAAACCTATTACAATGTAGTCACCTTATCAATTATAAGAACATGGTTACATCATCATTTTAAATGGACTTAATTTCCTTCTGTAGGGGAAAAAAACTATATGCATAACAAATCAATATAAAATGGAAAAGGTAAACAACAGCTTGCTAAATAAATAACATAAAGCAATTCTCCATCAAAGCCTCCGTAATTACTGTGTGGAACAGGCTGCCCTTAATACAACAATTAATTAATTTTTCCAAATGAATTATGCAAGCCAACATTTTCTCTTCATTAATGTTTTGTTGAAGTCATTAAGTTTCATTAATGAATAACAAAGAAGCAATTGGGTCTTTATCCTAACTGATATATATTAATGCACTTAACTTGAACTAAATGTGTTTCTCGTATGTAATCAGATTTGAATCAATCAAGTCAATTTACCAGTCAAATGTCCTTTTGGAGCTCCAGCTGCTTCATGGGGATGGCTGTTCACAGAGAACGTGCAGAAAGTGACCCAGAAAGCTCCGCGGTTCCGCCAAATACCTCATCAATTCCTAATTACAATCCACTTGGTTTTCTAGAGGCGGCTACTAGGGCCTCACGTAGAATTCTGATTCTAATTATGATGAATGTGAATAAAAACTTAAAATTAATCAGTGCAAAACAATGACTGTTAGCTAAGATGTCAGTTCCTTTTCCAAAGAAGTAAGAGAACAAATTCATCCTAATCTTAGCTCTGCAAGAGTATAAACATAAGCAGGTATTACTGTTCCCTTTTCACAAGATGTATGTCCGAAAAGCAGCAAAGCTCATCTTGTGTTTATGCCATCGCTGTCTATACGAAAATAAAAAAAAAAAATTGATTACTGAATTACCTGATATATGGCATCATGACCAATAATCTTACTACTGGAACAGAGCCTGACCATATCCCCTTATGCAATCTGTGGAACATCTGAACAAGAGACATTCATCAAGATAGCTGCATTTGGCCATGAGTCTGTCGTTTTTAAAAACCAGGTTTTAGGGGCGCCTGGGTGACTCAGTCAGTTAAGCGTCCAACTTCAGCTCAGGTTATGATCTCGCAGTCTGTGGGTTTGAGCCCTGAATCAGGCTCTGTGCTGACAGCTCAGTCTGGAGCTTGCTTCAGATTCTGTGTCTCCCTCTTTTTCTACCCTTCCCTTGCACTCTGTCTCTCTCTCTGTCTCTCAAAAATAAGTAATCGTTAAAAAATTTAAAAACCAGTTTTTAGTATAATTAAAATAGCTCTTTACCTTGTATTTTTTTTATTCTAATTTTTTTAACGTTTTATTTATTTTTAAGACAGAGAGAGACAGAGCATGAAAGGGGGAGGGGCAGAAATAGAGGGAGACACAGAATTGGAAGCAGGCTCCAGGCTCTGAGCCATCAGCCCAGAACCCTATGCGGGGCTCGAACTCACGGACCGCGAGATCGTGACCTGAGCTGAAGTCAGATGGTTAAATGACTGAGCCACCCAGGCGCCCCTTTACCTAGTATTTTAAAAATAAAATCAAGCAAATCATATAAAAAATTCTAGAAAGGTTCTTTTTGAAGGGGCAGGCATACTTACTCTAAAATTTCTTTGGCAAGGCACAAGCCCAACAATCTCGACAAAGAAAAATAAAGTGGGGAGAATTACTCTACTTGGTGTGGGTATTAAGCCTTACCATACAGTTACAGTAAGACAATGTGGTGTTGGTGGAAGAACAGGCATATAGGTTAATGGATCAGAATAAAAGAGCAGAGATCCATCCACACAAATATACCTGGCTGATTTTTGACAAAGGAATAAAAACCAATTCAATAAAGGAAAAATAACCTTTTCAATAAATGCTGCCTAAACAATTGAATATGCATGGCAAAAACATTAACAAAAACAAAACAAAAAGACCCTTGACCTAAAATATAAATCTCATATAAAAATTAACTAAAAATAAATCACGGAGTTAAATGTAAGATGTAAAACTATAAAACTTAAATTTTTTTAATGTTTATTTATTTTTGAGACAGAGAGAGAGAGAGAGAGAGAGAAAGAGAGAGTGTGGGCAGGGGAGGGGCAGAGAGAGGGAGACACAGAATCCAAAGCAGGCTCCAGGCTCCTAGCTGCCAGCACGGAGCCTGACATGGGGCTGGAACCCACAGACTGTGAGATCATGACCTGAGCTGAAGTCGGATGTTTAACTGATTGGGCCACCCAGGTGCCCCTATAAAACTTTTTTTTAGAAAAAACATAGTAGAAATCTTTGGGAACTAGGGCCGGCAAAAAATTCTAAAATCACAATCTAAATTGATAAATCAGTATTCACTAAAATGTAAACCTTTTCTCTGTGAAAACCCATGTGAGTTGGATGAAAGGAGAAGCTAAGACCGGGAGAAAACATGTCCAAATCTCATCTTCAACAAAGGACTAGCATTTAGAGTATATAAAGAACACTCACAGTTCAACAGTATAAAACCAAACAATTGTAATCAGAAAATGAGCAAAAGACATTAATAGACCTTTTAACAAAGAAGATATGCAGATGACAAAGAGACATATAAAAGATGTTCAATATCATCATACATCAAGAGAATGCAAATTAAAACCACAAGATATCACTACACACCTATCAGATTGGTTAAAATAAAAAATGGGATAAAACCATGAAAAATAGTTTGGTACTTTCTCATAAAACCAAACATGCAACTACTGTATGTCTCAGCAATTGTACTCCTGAGCATTTATTCCAGAGAAAATAAAAGAGTGTACAAGGGATCTCTGTGTATCATTTCTTATAACTACTTGTGAATCTATAATTATCTCATTAAAAATTTCAGTAATAATAAAAAAGAAAAACAGAAGAAGTAATTGAGAGTAAATGGAAGCATATGGTTGAATTTGATATATTTTATTCTAGTCAAAGTAGTAGTTTAGTCAAAAGTTAACATCAAAGTGCACAACAAGTTATAATTAAGATAGATATCTCTCACACTTCCAGAGTTCAAGTTATATCACAAAGCTGTAAAAATTAAAAAAGCATGGTCCTGGCACAAAAATGGACACATACATCAACAGAACAGAATAGAAACTCCAGAAATAATCCCACAATTATATAGTCAATTAATCTTTGACAAAGCAGGAAAGAATATCCAATGGAAAAAAGACAGTCTCTTCAACAAATGGTATTGGAAAAACCGGTCAGCTACATGCAAAAAAATGAAACTGGACCGGTATCTTACACCATGCACAAAATCAAATTCAAAGTGGATAAAGACCTAAAGATGAGGCCTGAAACCATAAAAATCTTAGAAAAGAACACAGGCAGTAAGTTTTCTGACATAGGCTGTAGCAATATTTTTCTAGATATGTCTCCTGAAGCAAGGGATACAAGCAAAAGTAAACTATTGGGACTACATCAAAATGAAAAGCTTCTGTATGGTGAAGGGAACAATCAACAAAACTAAAAGGCAACATACTGAATGGGAGAAGATATTTGTAAAGGACATATCTGATAAAGGGTTAGTATTTAAAATAGATAAAGAACTTCTACAACTCAACATCCAGGAAACAAATAATCCAATTAAAACAGTGGGCAGAAGACTTGAATAAACATTTCTCCAAAGAAGATATTCAGATGGCCAACAGACGTATGAAAGGATGTTCAACGTTGCTCATCATCAGGGAAATGCAAATCAAAACCACAGTGAGAAATCAGTTTCCCTTATGCATGCCAGAAATAGTACAATCAGTGACACAAGAAACAATAAATATTGGAAGAAATGTGGAGAAAAAGGAACCCTCTCGCACTGTTGGTGGGAATGCAAACCGATGTGGCCACTGTAGAAAACAGTGTGGAAGTTCCTCAAAAATTTAAAAATAGAACTACCTTACAATACAGTAATCATGCTACTGGATATTTACCCCCAAAATACAAAACATTAATTTAAAGGTATGCAAGAACCCCTATGTTTATAGCAGCATTATTTACAATAGCCAACTATAGAAGCAGCCCAAGTGTCCACTGAGAGATGAATGGATAAATAAGAAGACTAGTATGTGTGTGTGTGTGTGTGTGTGTGTGTGTGTATACATTATATATATTATATATATTATATATATTATATTATGTATTATATTATATTACAGATGTAATATTATATTTATATATATACAGATGTAATATTGTATTACAGATGAGACTAGAGAGTATAATGCTAAGTGAAATAAGTCAGTCAGAGGAAGAAAATATCATGTGGTTTCACTCATGTGGAATTTAAGAAGCAAAACAAATGGGGAAAAAAGAGGGAAAAGGAAAAAAACACACACAGAGAGAGAGAGAGAGAGAGAGAGAGAGAGAGAGACAAACCAAGAAACAGACTCTTAACTGTAGAGAACAAACTGATGGTTAGCAGAGGGGAGGTGGGTGGGGAATGGGTGAAACAGGCCATGGGGATTTAGGAGAGCACTTGTTCTGATGAGCCCAGGGTGATGTATGGACTTTTGAATCAGTATACTGTACACTTGAAACTAATATAACATTATATGCCAACTATACTGGAGTTAAAGTAAAATAAAAAAGATACATATCTAAGGACATAGACCATTTAATGTTAGTTCCAATATCTGTACTCTAAGTAATTGCTGAAAGCTTTCTTTACATGTAACTAAAGAATATATTTCTATGCTCATCCTCTTTGAACCTTCATCTTTCACCTGACTCTGCACTGCCATGAGTTCTCACTGCTTTCTTGATGACTTACTTTAAAAATTAAAAAAAACAAACTTTTTTTAATGTTTATTTTTTTGAGAGAGAGACAGAGCATGAGCTGGGGAGGAGCACAGAGAAAGGGAACCACAGGATCTGAAGCAGGATCCAGGCTCTAAGGTCAGCACAGAGCCCGACGCAGGGCTTGAACTCACAAGCTGTGACATCACGACCTGAGCTGAAGTCGGACGCTTAACCGACTGAGCCACCCAAGCGCCCCACTTTTTAAATTTTTGTACACTCTGATCCAATCTTTTTCTTTTATCTGGCCTAGTAAGTCTAAAGTTTGTTGTAATTACTCCAAGTTCAGAATTAAAAAGAGCAACTCACCATCAAAAATATTACTGTAGGGTCACCTGGGTAACTCAGTCAGTTAAGCTTCTGACTTCGGCTCACGTCATGATCTCATGGTCTGTGAGTTCCAGCCCCACATCGGGCTCTGTGCTGACAGCTCAGAGCCTGGGGCCTGCTTCAGATTCTGTGTCTTCTTCTCTCTGCCCTTCCCCCTCTTGTACTCTGTCTCTCTCTCAAAAGTAAATAAACATTAAAAAAATTAAAGAATATTACTATAGTTCATGCTAGGTAATGAATAGATATATGCAAATACTGGGTATGGGGTTCTGTTCTAGGACTTATTCTTTGGAAAAGTTAACTTCGTGTTGGGAGTTGTTGGGGATGCACATGACCATCTCACCTTCTACCCTTCCTCATTTAAATTTTTTCCCCTTCCTTCTTTTTTTTTCCATTATTAATTTCTGATTTTACAAGAAAGAATGGGGAATTTAGAAATAAAGTAAAAGAACTCTAAATATTAAATGAAGAACAAACAAAGCAGAAAATCTTTATGGTCGTTTTTTGATTGGTTGCTGTTGGGGTATTATGATGTAGGCATTTCATTCCTATTTGTGTGGGTAACACATGATATGTGCTCCAAATAACTTTGTTGATATGGTTTGACTGCATGCAAATGCGTTTGATCAAATTTCTGTGTTCTTTGTTTACGGTGGTCAGTTGGTGAGTAATGATAAGTATTAAATGATTAATTAGTGAGGTGGATAGATGCCACAAATCAAATTAGTGAGGTTTTCTGAAAATGACTGGTTTACATAACACAAGAATATATAAGTGTATGAATAATAATATCTACTAGGCAAATAGCTTGATAAATAACCAAAACCCTACTTTGAAAGGAAAGACAGTGAAACTATCAAAGTAGTAGAATAAGGTGAGTGGGAGACTCTACACGAAGGAAAAATTTGACTCATCAGGAAATTCTTCAAGCAAAAGTTTAATGCTAGCATCTCTATTCTAAGATATCTTGTTCAGGAATAGACCTTGTGAAATAACGAGGCAGCATTATTACTGAACCAGGTTGCTCTAGGCTTTATATACACCCAGCATCCACCACATTCAAACTTTTTGAGGGAAAAAAGTTATTATTCTGTAGCTTTCCTGTCTTATTATCTGCCTAGTGGGCGGACTTTGTTGCCATAACTTTTTCTTTGCTAAATGCTGCCTTCAGGACTAGGAGTCCGGACCTCCATTCATCTAACTTAGAGCATAAGGTGTTGGATTAACATCAGTTCCTCCGTCCATGGAGGTGACTGCAACCCCAGTGATATTTCTCATTATTCCAGGTTCTTCAGAAAGAAATAAATGTTAAGATTTCTCATCAATACACCTTACTATTTTCTAGTTTATATACCTATAATGAAGCATCGTACGTTTTTAATTATAGGACATCACACAAAAGATGATAGTACATCAAAATCAACATTACACTTCAGAAAGAGTAATGAGTACTTTGAGGTCCATTTAAAAAGCTTGAGTGGTTCAAGTTTGGTTGTGTTTATGTTATGGCATTTATAATGACAAGCATTCTGGATGAAAAGTAAAGGTTCTGTGAATCAACCAGATGTGTCCAAGTATCTAAATTTTCAGCCTCAAAAGACTGAGTGAATTTTTATCTTAGGATAATTAGCTTCTTGTTTGACTGTAAGATTGGGAGATTATTATACTGCCAATGCTTTGCAGCATTCAGATGACATTTAGCCATCATTTCTTGATTGTAAAGAATTAGCAGAGGGCAGTGTGTAAGAGTGGGGCTTTGGGAGTTAGATAGTACCTGGTAGAAATTTAACCTCTCCCACTTGTCAGCTGGGTGCCCTTGAGAAAATTAAGAAATTTTTCTGTCTTCATCTACACTACAAAAATTTTAATCATGTCTATCTTCTTCTGGAGTTGATGTGAGGGTTATGTATGCCTGTCTGACATAAAGTATTAAGTCAATATCAGGTAGTGCTGTTGAAGGCATGCTTTATTTCCCCCTCATATTAATATCTTTAATGTCAGGAACTGGTTTAATATCTTCCACAGGGCCTAATATACAGGAAGCACTCAATAGGTATTTAATAAATACATTAGAACAAAATTTTGTTATGTTACATAATTTCCTCCTTTTAATATAGCTTAGGTTTTTAAGTCCTCCAAGTTCTACTTCTGGTAGTGTCCATCAATTGCTTAGTGATGTCTCCTTTGGGCAAGGAGGTCACAGCAGATACAGTTCTTAGGAGGAGGTTAGTTGAGAAAACTAGAAATTTCTTACTACCAAAAATTAAATACTATGTCAAAATAGTACATTTTACTTTCTGTTATTCTGCTCAAAGTCCTTTCACTATAGATGAACACAGTGAAGTTTATAAGTTGCTGAAAGTTGTGTACTTCAACATTTTCTAAGAGAGTAGATCTCACGTTAAGTGTTCTTGCCACACACACAAAAACACACATATACACAAAAAAACATATATGCATAAAAACAAAGGGACACAAGGCTACTCTGAAAGGTGTTGGATATGTCTATTACATGGATTCATGGGTGTTTGATGATGGTATCATGGGTGACGGTATCATGGGTGTTTGCATATGTCTGAACTCATCAAATTGTACAGATTGAATATGTATAGTTCTTTGTATACCATTTATACTTCAAAAAAACTGTTTAAAAAAGAGCAGACACAGAGGGAAAAACACCATGACCCATTTGGCAAACTGCAAACAATTCAGTTTGGCTGCAATGCAGAGGAACACAAGGGAAGGAAAGGTTATGGTAGAAATGGCTTTGGATGAATAAGCAAGGGACAGATGATGGAGGGCCATGAACGTCTGGCTTTAGTGTTTGTGCTTAATGCTGGGGTCAACATTAGCCATTGTAAGGTTCTAAATCCAGATTTAAAAAAGCCCATTCTTGTAGGAAGAAGGAAAATTGGAAAGATTGAAGAATGAGACACCAGTTAGGAGACTATTCTAATAATCTTGTTGAAGGGTGAATATGGCCTCAATGAGTGGGTTTCAGTGTTGGCTACCTAGGAAAACAACCTAGGGGACTTTTTTCAAAATTACTAAGTCCTGGGCTCCACTCTAATTAAATCAGAATCTCTAGGGGGTATTACTTGGCATGGGTATTAAAAAAAATCTCCAAGTGATTGTAACATGCAGCTAATTTTCAGAACTCATGGTGTGGATTATGACAATAACAGCAGAGATGGAGAGAAGGAGTTGAATCCGAGAGTTTTCAAGGCATGAATTATAGAGCTGTGCCTCTTAAAGAATAAACAGAGGATCTTACCAAAAAAAAACCATGCAGATTTTAATTTAGCAGCTCTGGGGTGAGGGCTGAGATTCTGTATTTCTAACAAGCTCTCAGATGATGTCAAAGCTTTTAGTCCTTAAACACACTTTGTTGCACAAGATAATATATATTATTATGGGAGAGAGAGAGAAAAATGTAAGTCAAGAATAGTTTTTTTTAGTTCCAACCAGGATGACTAAGAGAGTCTGATAATAAAAATTGTGAGAAAGATAATAAATTCATTTTTGAACATATTGAGTATAATGTGCCCATGAATGACATGGGAGAACATGCAAATTCTAGAGTCTGGGCTTGATGCTTGGGAGGGGACAAAGCTGTGTATGTCTTCAGCCTCTTGAGAGTAGTTGAAACCATAGGAGTTGATGAAAATGCTTGGGCAAAGTGTGTTCTGTAAGGGTGGCCAAAGACAGCATCTTGAGTAAGAAAGGGACCCTAAGGGACAGGTTAACTGCAAAAGGAAAACATAGTAAGATTTTCCAAGATAGAGGAAGATAATCAATGAGATAGCAGTGTCACAAAAGCCAAACAAAGAGAGAGAAATTAAAGAAAGTAGTCAACTCTGTCTGAACCTGCTTGAGTCTGTAAGATTACTGAAAGGGGTTCCTGGGGGTTGCCAGTAAGAAGCTCACTGTTAATCTTGCTGAAAGCGGCTTCAAAGTCCCAGTGAGTGGATGGGTGAATTGGAGGCTGAGAAGTAGGACCATATTTCTGAGATGCTGGCTGGGCTGTGGAAGCAAGAGGAAGAAATATGCACTTGGGTAGAGGCAGTCTCAAGATCCAGAGAAGGAATTTTTTCCTTTTATCAACTTGTTTGCACATTAATTTTGACCATCTCTCTTTCTAAGTTAATTGTCTCTCTTTAACATACGATAAAAAACATTTTTAATTGATTCTGACCTGAGCCATCATTTTAGTTGGTACTCTGCTGCCTAGCTTAAGTCACGAAATACCTCCTTGATGTCTTTCTGTTACTAATTCTTGTTTAGTTCTGAGTATCGATTGCCCACAGAGGGCCCATAAGTTCTAACATGACAGTCTTCTCGCATTCCCTGCTTCCAGGCTCCACTGGCTATTCTCAGTGTCCTGCTCCTATGCCATTCTACCGCACATCATCTGGTCTCTGCACTTTCTTTCTCTCTGGGGTACCTAAGCCAGTAATGCTGTCCTCGCTCAAGGCTGCTCTTTCGACTCAGAGTGCTACAATCTGACACTTGAGGGTGGATTTTTATCCTTAAATACACATTATAATCACTTTCAGAAATACAGATCCTTGGGCCCCACCCCAGGGCACTTAAATCAGAATCTCTGAGCTACACCCCAGTACCAGCTTGTGATTCCTACATGCAGCTGGGGTTGAGAAGCGCTGCTTTATAGATACCAGTGCCTGTTACTTCTGCGTATTCTATTGGAGAAACCTCGGTTTCTTCTGCACAATTTGAAGATAATTAAAATACCCGTTTTAACAAGGTAACAGGTTTCCTCATGAATATGAATATTTCCTCATGTTCCTCATGTTCCACGAACATATTGATCTTGGAAAGGTTATTTTAATAATGCCACAAGAACTTTTGTTTAAGTTTATTTATTTGTCTGTTTATTTATTTAGAGGGCAAGTGAGAAGGGGAGGGGCAGAGTGAGAGGGAGAGTGAGAATCTCAAGCAGACTCTGTGCCATTAGCACAGAGCCTGATGTGGGGCTTGAACGTATGAACCGTGAGATCTTGACCAGAGCCGATACCAAGAGTCAGACGTTTAACCGACTGAGCCACCCAGGACACCCCACAATCCCACGAAATTTATTGAAAGAAGAGACATTGATCATAGACAGATAGTTTAGGGCTAAAATAATCTCTGGAAAGAAAATGTGAATTGGGATAGAAGATGGAAATGGAGGAAGTATCTAGAAACATCATCTGAAGACCAAGGAGACTGAAAAGAAGGTTGGAAAGATTAGAGTCAAACCAGAAAGACCTGGAAGAGTGACAATGAAATTGGACCTAGGACAGGGCCCCAAGGGACAGATGGGTGTACGGGACTCTATTTATAATGCAGGAAGAGGTCACGTGCAGCTTGGAGTTGTAGGTGGCTTTTAGGAGAGCAGTTTCTACTTGAAGCCTGAAATTACAACTGATTGATAGACAAAGATAACCTTGCTTTTATGAGGAACTCAAAAAATAGCCTATCCAGGCTGGAGCTAAAACATGTTAGTATGGAAAAAGCAAAGTTTGCCAAATCCTTTATCTTAGTAATTTGCCAACAATAGCTTCTCATTTCAGGGTTTCAGTGATTTGTATTAATTCTGTGTTTGAGATCTAGGTGGTTTAGGTGAAGTTATACTTAAAATCCTATTTTTGGCTGAGGTTCCCCCCGCCCTCCCCCTCCTCCCTGGGAATAGATCACCCATTAGTTGGTAAATAATCACTGCAATTTAGGCACTGGCATTCATAATTGTATTTAGTAAGTCCCAATGACCATTTAAAACCACCAAATTTAAATGGCCTTTCATGTCTGAACAATTGCTGAGTTCTCAGCAATATAAAAGCCAAAAAAGTATAATCAAGCGGACAAAAAGCTAACTCAGAGCAGAAGGAATTGAGTGTAGTTTTATGCACATTGCTATCAGTCATAGTCATTTTCAGACTTTCAAAATTATTGATAGTAAAAATTAGAAAGTGTTCAAATTCATTTTAAGTTCCCTTTATAGCAATGTTATAACATATTAAGGATGGATGTTATTAATCCCTGCACTTAATCCACATTTATCGCAGTAATTATGAACTTGCTGTTGTGCTTATTGTTGCTTTAATTTGATTATGAATGCCAAAGTTGGTTTCAATGAAATACTTCTTTGTTGGTAAAGACACACATAGTATGAGGTAGTTCTATTGAAACTTCATAATTTGTTGCATTAATATGTAATCATTATAAAGTGGAAAGTTAATACTCAAAAAAGGAACAACTATCACATACAAGGTATTAGAACTTATTGGGTAGCTAATTATTATTTATACTGACATAAAAAATTTAGCTTAGAAATTGGGGCGCCTGGGTGGCTCAGTCGGTTGAGCGTCCGACTTCGGCTCAGGTCATGATCTCACAGCCTGTGAGTTCGAGCCCCACGTCGGGCTCTGTGCTGACAGCTCAGAGCCTGGATCCTGCTTTGGATTCTGTGTCTCCCTCGCACTCTGGCCACCCCCCCTCCCCCCGCCACTCATACTCTGTCTCTATCTCAAAAATAAATAAACTTTAAATACTTTTTTTTTTAAATAAAAAATTTAGCTTAGAAATGAAAACTTATTAGTTTAGAGAGATGATTTTACTTCTTAGGCATTTTTTTGACTCTGGAAAAAATACATTCTTATTTGTGAAGGAAACAATGTATTCAATGACTCATGTTTCTCTTCATTTGGTACCTCTAAACTAGTTGGTCCTCTGGAACTGTGCTGTCTAGAGTGAGTGCCACATGTGACTGTTGAGTAGTAGAGATGTGGCCAACCTGAATCAAGGAGTGCTGGTCCAGTTTTTGGAGATTTAGTATGACAAAAGGAATATAAAATATCTTATCGACATTGTGATATTGATTATATGTTGAAATAATAACATTTGGATATGTTGGTAGAAATAAAGAGGTATAAATGAGTAGTAGGACCCTGAGGCTCATGGTAAGTATTTGGGATTTTTTCCCTAATTGCCTAAGAAGACATTGACAGGTTCTGAGATGGCAGTAACATGAGGGGTTTTTGAAAAGATCATTTGGCTTCCGTGAGAAGAATGGAAATGAGGGGGTGTAGAAAAGTGGAATTCGAATTCTTGCAGTAGTCCAAGTGGCTTAAGTAGAGTGCCAAAGGTGGAGATGGACAAAACTGTTAGCTTTATTTTGAAGGAAGAATAAAATGAACTGAGGAGAGAAGCCATATTCTGGAATGTGCTTGTAAGTTTGTTTGGCCTGCAATGTCCGCATTTCCCCTCTTCGGTGACCTAACTTATTATCAATCTTACAATTCAGAGTCTGGGTATATAGTTGTGTAAAATATCAGAAATCGGTTTATCTGGGTTTAAGGATAACAAGAAATCTCTCAAAAAAGCCTATGCTCTACATGTCTTGTGAAGGCTGTAAGTCATCACAAAAACTCACTGACCCTGTGTATTTTCCTCCATAGAGAGAGCTGTATTTGACAGGAGTGGAGGTGATTTAGTGTGCTGTGCTATTAATCTTGATGAGCCTAATGGTCACCAAAACTCAACAAGAAGGTAAAACTAATTATCCAAAGACGTTGGGGGAAAGACTTTGTGCGTTCCATGACTTACATATTCTGTCTGCTTGGAGGCTTCGAATTGAGGCTGAATCTTGGTCATATGCTTAAAAAAAATGAACACAACGCAGACATTTTCACTTTGAATGCCTCAGTCGCTATTTAACATTCCATCTTCATATACTGTCTACATTGTTAAATTGCCTGAAAGCACAGAGCAGTCAAGCAGTACACAAATTAAGCCACAAAGTAATCGGATTTCAATCACTAAATATTCACAGCTCAATTAAGTTATTTACTGAGATGTTTGTCTTAGCTGTTGAAATCTTTGCATATTTATAGGCACTTCACACTAACCTTTTAAAAATATCCTGATGTGAAAATAAAAAGCCACGTTTGTTTTATAAGGTAGGTTAAAGTTATGGCTCCAGGTATTTAAAAATGAATAAGAAGTCAATTACCTTCGAGTTTTCCAAGAGTATGATTTGGTGTCTATAATAGAAAGCTGACTACAAATTGCCTGATTATGCTTTTGTTTCTGAAAAAGAATATTTAAAAAAAAAATGTGATCCAAGTTACAATTTAATCTTCTATTCTTCCCTCCATTTTGCAATATTATAGATGGATCATCTTTCCCAGATTCAGCACTTCTAGATGCTTCATATTTAACCATAAAATTTCGAGAGTGGCTCTGGATAACTTGGTTCAATTCCCTTTTGAAGTTTCATTTCCTTCACAGCCATGAAGGCATAACAGCCACCGAAGACAAGGTGGTTCCAGGGTTCATCTGACAAGGGTAAAAAAACCCTAGTAAATACAGTGTGTTTATACTGTATGATTATAGTGGCTAATAGTTGTAGCAGGGCCTCGTTAAGAGTCAGACACTGTTTAAAGTGCTTTACAAATGCCTCCTTTAATCTTTTCAAAAATACCCATTTTTGTAATACCCATTTTACAAATGAGAAATATTTAGGCTTGAGGATATTAATTGCTATGCCCAGTAGTACACGACAGGAATGGCACATTTTAACTAGGCCTGTACGAATTCAAAGCGTAAGCTCTCAAATATTACACTTTATTGATTCTCTTATGCCAAATGATATGACCCATTCTATTAGTTTCCTATGGCAACTGTAACAAATCACTACAAATTTAGTGGATTAAAACAGCACACATTTATTATCTTGTAGCTCGGAGGTCAGAAGTCTGAAACGGGGCCTAAGGGATTAAAATCAATGGCTGAATTCCTTCTGGAGGCTGTGGAAGACAATCCATTCCTTGTCTTTCCCAGCTTCTGGAGACTGCCTGCATTCCTCTCCAACTGTGTCCCTCCTGCTCTAACTTGACTCTCCTGCCTCCATTGCATAAGGACCTCGTGATTATATTGGTCCCACCTGGATAATCCAGTGAAAGACCCTCAGTTGAATCATGCCTGCAAAGTCCCCTTTGCTGTGTAAATTAATATATTCACAGATTCTGAGGAGCAGGATATAGCATCTTGGGGAGATGGGAGCCTTATTTTGCTATGTTCATATTGAAATAAAAAATACATTTTGGGGGCCTGAGTGGCTCGGTTGGTTAAGCGTCTGACTCTTGACTTCAGCTCAGGTCACGATCTGGGGGTTTGTGAGTTCGAATCCCGCAATGGGCTCTGCCCTGACAGTGGTGAATCTGCTTGGGATTCACTATCCTCCTCTCTCTCTGCCCCTCCCCGACTTGTGCACACCCTCTCTCTCTCAAAAATAAATAAACTTAAAAAAATACATTTTAGAACATATCTTGGAAAATGACTACTATCTTTATGTATGCCAGTAAAGAATCTCATTCATAGAGCGGTATAATTTGATAGGTATTTTTAGGATGAAAGCTTGAGTAAATCTGACTATCGAAACTCTTTTTATATCTGTGGGTTGTAAACTGGCCATTGAGAATATAAAAAGTTAACCAGCAAGGATCCTGCTAGGGGAGAAATGCTTCCATTGAAGCACCATCTGCATGGGGCAACTCCAGATCTGTTAACATTCACCAGGCTTGGAGAAGTTGCTTCATAATCGGACATGATAATTACTTCACACCACTTGCCATTTTCTGCACAAACTACTCCTGGTGTAAAGACTATTTTCCTTATCAGTAAATTATAGTTGTTCAGGAAAAAATGTTGGAGGTAAAAGGGTAAGAGAAGTGAATGTTTTTAAAAGATTTCTTAGAATTAGAAGATATTTAGAATGTTAAGAACATATTTAGGGGATTAGAAGATACTCATAACATTGAAAAAAATCATTAACTTAAGGGTTTTTGTTTTGCTCAAAAATAAATGCAACGTATCCAATATTACTGTTAGAAAGTGATACCTATTAGCTTTTCCACGAATGGCTATAAGGGAAAAAATGATCAGTATTGGCATTAGTCTTTTAAATCTTAGTTTCATAATGGAAATACTTGTCCTTCATCCCTTCCCTTAGTAAAAGCCTTTTTGTTATCTTCTTAGACCATAATTCCTGTTTTCTCTCTCCTACGCCCTCTTCCTTCCTTCCTTCCTTCCTTCCTTCCTTCCTTCCTTCCTTCTTTCCCTCCCCTCCCCTCCCCTTCCCTTCCCTCCCCTCCACTTCCCTCTCATTCCCTCCCCTCCCGTTCCCTGAGTTCCCCTTCCCTTCCATCCAGTTCCCTTCCCTCCCTCCCTCTTCCTTCCCTTCCCTCCCCTTCCCTCCCTTTCCCTTCCCTTCCCTTCCTTTCCCTCCCCCTTCCCTCCCCTCCTCCTTCCCTCTGCTTCCCTCCCCTCCCGTTCCCTTCCCTCTCATTCCCTCCTCTCCCCTTCCCTCCCCTTACCTTCCTTCCCCTCCCCTTTCCTTCCTTCCTTCCTTCCTTTCTTCTTTCTCCCCTCCCTCTTCTTTCTTTCTTTCTTTCCTTCCTTCCTTCCTTCCTTCCTTCCTTCCTTCCTTCCTTCCTTCTTTTCTTTCTTTCTTCTTTCTCCCCTCCCTCCTCTTTCTCTTTCTTTCTTTCTTTCTTTCTTTCTTTCTTTCCTTCCCTTCTTCCTTCCTTCCTTCTTTCCTTCCTTCCTTCCTTCCTTCCTTCCTTCCTTCCTTCCTTCTTTTCTTTCTTTCTTTCTTTCTTTCTTTCTTTCTTTCTTTCTTTCTTTCTTCTTTCTCCCCTCCCTCTTCTTTCTTTTTCCTTCCTTCCTTCCTTCCCTTTTTCCTTCTCCTTCTTTTCTTTCTTTCTTTCTTTCTTTCTTTCTTTCTTTCTTTCTTTTTTTCTTTCTTTCTTCTTCCTGTGACATATATGTGAGAAAATTACAGTGTAAAAGAACATAGTTGGAATTTCTATGTGCACCTGCCTAAGTTTAATAGAACATTAAAATTTCTCCCAAAATTGAGTATGGGAGGATTTTTTTTCTCATGCTCCCCCTGTAACTGGAGCACGGTACTTGCTAATTCCAATTATGAGTCCCGATACTTCCCAGGTTAAGAAAACTAAGGGAGGAGAGAGCTCCCCTCGACCCAACGCAATTCACAATTTGAAACAAAGAAAGAAACAGACATTTTCAGCATATTGCACGAAAGACGTGCGATCAGGCAAAGGGTTCTGAAGTCCTTGTCAGCATCAGAGCAAGTGACACTGCTGAAGCGAAGTACTTGGGTCTTTGGCTCTGAGGCTGAGGAGAGGAGAGACCCAGGGCAAGGGGGAGAGAAGGACAGAGAAAGGGTTTAAGAGTCTCAGGGAGGAGAAGGAGGGCATTGCCGAGAGCCCAGGATACTTTAGGCAGGAAAACCAGGCTGCTCACTGGTCTGAGGGACCAGTGGGCGAGCTGCAGATTCCCTGCCTATGAGCACTCTGCGCTTTGCAAGCCCTGGCTGGAGCCTGGCCTCAGGAGCTTTTGTGAAGACCTTTCGAGATCTATCTCACCTGTGCTATGGAGATGCCAAATTGAGATTTTGTTGCTGTTATTATTGTTTTCGTTTTCTCTTTATAGGAAATGAATGTGTTGCCCTGACTTTCTGATGGCAAGTGCATAGTAAATAGGGGCTACACAAGCATTCAACTTATTAGAAATTATATTTCAAAGGAAAAATGCTTTCTTTTTTGGTGAAGGGCTTGGAGCATGATTTGATCTGTCAGTGAAAACAAAAATGCTATTGTCGTATTTCCTTCTCTGAGGCTGACAGTACTGATTACTTCCTATAACACAAGCAAGGTGAGAGCTGAACAGATGCCGGTTTTCTGCATTCAAAACTACTGTCTGAATTGCTGAATCATCTTCCTCTGCTATTAGCCTTATTCTCTCTGAGATAAGATATTTACAAAGTCTTCCTTTCTTTTCAGGGGAAATGAAAGTTCTTAATGGGAGCTTAGAGCATGATAGAATTCAGGGCAATGTGCATGTGTTTTCAAAACTTTCAATAAAGTGACAACATAACCTGTTATAATTATTTTCATCTCTCAAATTTTATGCTTTACTGTAATGAGGCATATTCCTTCACGGGAACAGTGCCTTTACAGTATTTACTTGCCTTATCATTAGACTAACAACTTACTGAGAACAAGGACTAAGGCTTTAGTCCTGTTACATAAGAGAAACTAAAAAAAAATGTTCCTTGATTAAAAATGAAAAATCAGCTCTCTTTTGGGAACTGGAGCTCAGATGGCAAATTCACAGACAGAATCTGCTATGGGTTGAATTGCATCCCCTTCCAAAAATGTATGTTGAAATCCTAAGTCCCAGTACCCTAGTATACTTTAGAGATGGGATGTTGTGAACTTTTCTAAGCCAGTTTGGTGGTTTAGGTTTTGTATTTCCTTCTGCTGATATCAGTACTCTTTAATCATGGGAGGCAGCCGACGGTGTGGGCTCCCACACAACCTCACTACATGGTTGTATATGAAAGCAAGACCACTGACAAATAAAACTTTGCATATTTAAAATCATGTATTAGAAAGCTGTCCCCCAAACTATTATTCATGTAATTCTGTTAAGCTCCATGAGATCCTAACTCTGAGTCTTTGGGCTTCAACCAACTAAGACCGTACCCAGGAGCCCTGAAGGGCAGACTCCTCCGTACATTTTTGAATTGTGAACATCACAGGCTACTGTGTGTGTTAGGATTTAAAAATTTTTTTAATGTTTATTTATTTATTTTGAGAGAAAGAGAGAGAGAGAGAGAGAGTGCATTAGCAGGGGAGGGTCAGAGAGAGAGGGAGAGAGAGAGAGAGAGAGAGAGAGAGAGAGAGAGAGAATCCCAAGCAGGCTCTGTGCTGACAGCACAGAGCCTGATGTGGGTCTCAAAATCACAAACCATGAGATCCTGAACTGAGCAAAAATCAAGATTTAGGGGTTTAACTGGGGCTCCTGGATGGCTCAGTCACGTTAGCATCCGACTTGGTCTCAGGTCATGATCTTGTGGTTGGTGAATTCCTGCTCTGCATCCAGCTCTGTGCTGACAGCTCGGAGCCTGGAGCCTGTTTTAGATTCTGTGTCTCCCTCTCTCTCTGCCCCTCCCCTGCTCACACTCTGTCTCGCTCTCCCTTAAAATAAGTAAACATTAAAAAAATAATTTAAAAAAAAGATATAGATGCTTAACTGAATGAACCACCTGGGCACCCCTGGGGGTTCTATGTTCACTAAGAGGCATATGATGTATTTCTAGTCAATCCACATTTTGTGGATAAAATTCATTCTACCAATTAAATATTTTAAAATCCTTTATGCCAATTCATACCCTTTAAGTGCTTATGATAAAGTAATGATACTTAAAGCTTTTGTAGAAGCTGCCACTGGAATGAGAACTCCTGATAAGAGTGTTTAAAATGCTAACTAACCACTTTAGAACATGTAATCCTGATTAAAATATGGTGCATTTTATCAAATTGCCCATAGGCTAAACTGTTATACCAACCATCACACTATGCTCAAGTATTTTAAGAAATAAATGTTATAGTATATTAGAGTTCACAGACTCATTATTCTGTAAATATTTATTGAACACCCACTATGTGGCAGACACTAGGCTAGAATCCGAAAATACCAAGACATATAAAATATGTCCTTTGCCCTAAGGTTGTTCAAAGTCTAGTGCTGAAAAATCCGTAAGCTACGTGGGCAATTACTTGTGTTTCTGTGTGCCCTTGGGAGTTGGGTCCTCTAAAGCTGGATAATGTATGTATCAGTAATAATTCAGATATGTAATAATTCAGATGTAATAATTCAGATATGCGTCTTTATAGTATGTCTATGCAAATGCGTTCCCAGGATCCTATATTGATAATCTCCTCAAATCTTCCAAACCCCTTTGCAGTAAGTAATCAGACTCCATTGTTTTTGGTATTTATTTAAGCTTAACCCCTCAATTTTCTTCTCCACATCATGCAAATTAGGAAAGTCTGGATTCTTCCTCCTTTGTCACTGGTGGCAAATTCAAAGCACATTAGCTCCTGCCTGCATGTGGGATCCCTCAGACTGGTTTTGACTCCTAAGCGCAATAAAAACTCCAAGTCTGTCTACATTTCTTATTCTCTCAAGCCATGTCAGCCTAGCTCGGGAGACCTGCCTACTCTTCCTGAGAGTCTTTTTCTCTCCAAGATTAATAGAATGAATGGTGGTTGTCAGGGGCTGGGGAGATGTTGGTCAAAGGGTACAAACTTCTAGCTGTAAGATGAATCAGTTCTGGGGATCTAATGTACAGTATGGTGGTTATAGTTACCAATAGTATATAGTATATTTGGAAGTTGCTAAGAGAGAAAATCTTAATTTCTGAAACACACACACACACACACACACACACACACACACACATACACACAATGGTAATTATGTGAAGTCACTAACCCTATCGTGGTGGTCATTTTGCAATATGTAAGTGTATCAAATCAATGTGTTGAACCTCTTAAATTTACACAATGTTTTATGTTAATTATATCTCAAGAAAGCTGGGAAAAAATTAAACACATGTATATAACAAGCAAAGAGAAAATACACAGAACTACCAGAGCCCTGGTTTCTGTAATTGGTCATGAGGTCCTAGCTGGTATCTGTAGCTTCCACCTTCCACTGCCCATTCCATACTTCTCTTGCCCACAGTCAGAAACCCAGCTGCTCTTGGTTCCTTATTTAGTGGAGTGATCCAATCTTTCTTTCCTGAAGGCTATGGATTCTCAATCACTTTTCTAGTTTCTGTTTTTCTAGTTCCTAATTTTTCATTCACCTTTGTTGTCGGCATGGAGGTAGTAAAAGGCACCTCGGAAACCTCCCGGGTTCCAGGTACAGTCCTTCTTGCTTTCATTGTAGCGGCCACCAACTTCCCCTTGTAATTGGGATCAATCATGACAGCCAACATATTAATCCCCTCTCTTTGGCCTGTTGGTTCAGTGGTATAAGGAGTGAAACAAAGCCAACTGGCAGTCTGGGGTAAGTGAAATTCTGAGATGAGCCCTATGATTTCTTCTGTTTGGTGTATCCACCCCGTATAATCTCTTCTTGAGCATGCTTGAGATTTGTAAACATAATTGGATTATCACCTCCTTTATTATGTTTTATGCCAAAGAGATTTTGCAGGTATAATTACGGTCCCTAAACAGTTGACTATGACCCAAAGGGAGGTTATCCTTGGTAGGTCTGACTTAATCAGGCAAGTCCTTTAAAAGCAGAAGAATTCTCTTGCTGGTCTGGAAGAAACATAGCCATGTTGCAAAAGGAGGGGTCATGTCTGAAAGCAGTCCTCAAGGGACAGCAAGAAAACGGGGACTTCAGTTACACAGCTATAGGGAATTGAATTCTACTAACAGCCATCCGAGTTGGAAGAGGATTTTGAGCCTCAGTTGATATCATAGACCTATCAATACTTTTATTTCAGTCTAGTGACACCCTGAGCAGAGGACTCAGCTAACTTGTACCCAGATCTTTGACCCACAGAAACTGTGAGATAAACAAATTTGTGTTGTTTGAAGCCCAAACCAAACAAACCCCCCACCTCACCCCACCACACACAAAAAAGGAAAAGTTTTCTGGGTGGATCTGACCTAATTAGGGAGCCCTTAAAGAAAAAAAAATCTTGAGGTCACAGAAAGGGGAAGAAATAACAGCTGTTCTCTTCGGGACCTGAAGAAAGAAAGGGTATATAGAAAGGGTCCCTGGCAGGGAACTTCCAGAAGCTTCTGGGAGTTAAAGGCCTCTGTTCTCCAACCATAGGAACTGAAATTAGTGAATTTGGGAGATGAACGTAGCTTTCAGTGAGGTCCCAACTCTGGTGACACCTTTGAGCAGAGGATTCAGCTAAGTCATGCCTGATCAATGGAAATTGACATAATATATGTGTGTTGTCTTTTAGCAGCTAAATCTGTGGTAATTTGTTACACAGTGTAGAAAATTAATATACATATTTATATGAGCATATTGGCATTTTAGAAAGATTTTTTGAAAGATAGTGAAAAATAATTCAGAGGGATATGTATTAACTTCCTACACTGCCTTAACAAATGACCACAGACCTAATGGCTTAAAGCAACACCAATTTATTATCTTATACCTCTGTAGGTCAGAAGACAGACACAGGACTCACTGGGCTAAAATCACAGTGTCAGCAGGCTGCATTTCTTTCTGGGGGCTGTAGAGAAGAACTTGTTTCCTTGACTTTTCCAACTTCTAGAGACAAACTGCATTCCTTGGTTTCTGGTCCCTTTCTCCATCTTCAAAGACAGTAAAGTTACATCTCTCTGACTCTTCTCTCATTGCATCTCTCTCTTTGACTACATCCTGGAAGTGTCCTGTCTTTAAGGACTTTTGTGGTTTGATTGGGCATATCTCAAAAATCCAAAATGATCTCTCATTCCAAGGCCTTTGACCTTTGTCACATCTGCAAAATCCCTTTGCCATAGGAGGTAACATATCCATAGGTTATAGAGATTAGGTCATGGGCATCTTTGAAGGGTCATGGTTCTACCTACCATGACACATAGTCAGAGGCAGAGACTTTAACTTGGAAGTTAATACAGAATCTTGACAACATTTCTTGAGAATAAATGTTGACAACACAAAGGAAGTTGGAGTGGCTAAAAAAAGAACAACTTGAAGGAATGCTAGCAAGTAGAATGCTAGAGTACACGGAGAGGGAAAGAAAAAGGAGACATAGAAAGCTCTCATATTTAATAACTAGGTGAGAGGCAGCATTGTTTATTGAAACAGGCTCTCATGATGAGAAGATGACATAGGTAGAATATGAAAATGAGATCAGTGTTTCATAGGCTGAATTTAAATTTTTGTGGGATGTTGAGATATAAATGGGCAGCAGATACACCTTCAAAAATAATCTCCCTAGACATCTGCTGGTCAAGAAAAGGAAAGCAGAGCGTGTAAGGTAATTAGTATGTCGTAGAAGACAGGAAGGTGAAAGTGACCAGCAAAAATGAGAGTCAAAATCACAGAGTGAGATTGTAAGTGAAGGTTGGAAAGAGACATCAGCTGGGGACAGAACTCTGGGAATGACTCAATGTACAGGTAATAAAGAAAAGAGAAGCCAACCAAGAGGACTGGACTGTAAGAGATAAAAATGTAAGAGGAGAAACGGCAGAGGGCACAGACAGTGAAACATGAAAGAGATATATTTTTTAAGGAGTGGTCACGGGATGCTGTTGTAAAGGAATCATGTTAGATAAATCACCATCAGACTTTACAATCAGGAAAGTTTACCTGTTTCAGTGAGGTATTGATAGTGGCTGCTGGCAGGAAGGTGGGTTAGGAGAAGGGGTTTTGCTTGAGCCATAGACGTTTATGTCTCTTTTTTTTTTTAAAAAAGTTTCAGATAACTTTGATAATCATTATGAAAACTTGAGTTTTTTAAATCTTTAGTTTTGAGAGAGAAAGAGAGAGAGACAGAGTGTGAGTGGGAAAGGAACAGCGAGAGAGGGAGACACAGAATCTGAAACAGGCTCCAGGCTCTGAGCTGTCAGCATAGAGCCTGACGTGGGGCTCAAACTCACAAACCACGAGTTCATGACCTGAGCTGAAGTCGGAGCTTAACCGACTGAGCTACCCAGGTGTCCCTGAAAATTTGATTTTTAGTTACTGTTTTACATATTGGAATACACTTTTGGTTTTTCACTTTGGAATTCAAAGTAAATGATAGGAATGTTAACAGAAGGTTAAACACATAGTAGTACTCAAAAGGGAAAAAATGTTGAGCCAATTTTCGGCATCCTTATTAGTATAGCCAGGATGGGTGTTTTAAGTGTAAAATTTTAACTCAAATTTTGCATAAGTGTGAATTGCAATTATTTTCTTACACAAAGGGGTTCCTACTTTGAAGAAATAACTTCTAATTACGTTCAGTTTAATTTGAATGTAAATGTGTTCCTGGCATTAGGACCCTGTTGAATCTAACACCTGCTGTCTCAAAAGGCTAATCATTTGAAGTTGTTGCAGCTTTAAACAGTCCCTTTCATTGCTCCTGTTTCTGAAATGACCATTTTGAAGCTCTCATGTTTGAAATTCTGGTTTTTATGAAAAATTAAAAAAAGGTTTTAAAGAAAAGCTACTCCTATCACCAACAGAATGGTAGTTTACAAAAAAAGAAAGAAAGAAAGGAAAAAAAATTAGCTCATTGAAAGATGTTAGTTTTAAGTAAAAAAAAAAAAAAATCCTTGGTCTCCTGCTAAATGCTAGTGAGGCATAGCCTCTGGGCTGATAAGGCAGATAAATTACGGTTAACTTTTTCCTTAGTTACTAAGGAGGCTATGATATCTGAAAACACATTTAGTCTCATAGAAGAAAAACATATCTTTCCGGTTAATATAAAGTTGACTTTACAGTTTGTGAATCAACAACCCTGGCATTGTTAGATTAAGAACTGTTGATTCCTTCCAAAGCCTGGTTGAGGTCACAAGAGTCACCTGATTAACAATGAATGGTTTTGTTGAGCCATCTAAGAAGTATGGCATCAGGCCCCAGTTAGAATCTTTCTGATTCTAAAACTCTCTTTCAAAAGGAAAGGGTGGTTCTTAACATCCAGCTACAAAATAATATATGAAAGTTACTTGTTCTCAAGTTGTGAGAATTTGATTTCACATCTTTAAGAAGTTTTCCGTTAGGTAGTAATTTTTCTCCTTTTGGTATCAAATCCACATTATTAGCATATTTGTTATTTACAGAGAATCTGTATGTGTTAACTATTGTTCTAAATGCTTTACATATATTCATTTTATTTGGTAGTTATGTAAAATGATACTGCCCTTGGACAGAAATATGTCTTCTTCCTTTTTTTTAATGTTTTTATTTATTTTTGAGAGAAAGAGGGACACAAAACATGAGCAAGGGGAGGGGCAGACACAGAGGGAGAAACAGAATCCAAAGCAGGCTCCAAACTCAGCCTAGAACCTGACGTGGGGCTAGAACTCACAAACCATGAGACCATGACCTGAGCTGAAGTTGCCTGCTTAACCGAGCCATCCAGGAGCCCTGAAACATGTCTTCTTTTAAAGAAAAGTAAATTTCCACATATAAATCACAACAGCTTATTATTTTTTCAGTTAACGTATAATTGCGGCCTTCCTATATTATGCTGTTGGAGTTAGTGGGGGATTGAGAGTGATAATACAGTGAAAGACAGTGAATAAGATAATAAATGGGCTAACATTAGACTACTTTCATTTAATTATGTCCTTTAATATAAACTAAAATGGCTCTAAGGATTTTTTTTTAATGTTGTCAAAAAAGAGAAGTGATTTTGACATTCAGTTGATTGACAACCATTCAGTTGTTGATACTCCTAGTTGGATTTGGATTATCTTAAATGGTTGTTAGCTTTGGGCAGGATTTATCTAGCCTTTAAAATAAGGGCTACTTCTTTACAGATTAAACTGTTTCCAAACCTAATTAGAACCTTATTATTTTACAATGTATTTAATATTTTATTAATTAAAACAGAGTATAACTACTTTGGCATAAAATTAACAAATTCTTCAGTAAGTAACCAATGTAAACCACTGGTTCCTTCCTCCTTCACTGATTGCCTAATATCATCTAGTCTTTTTTCAAGACATAAATGCAAGCAGGAATGAGAGATACCATTAGAAGTCAGATGTAGAGTCAATCACCAGCCCCCTTACACTATTTCTGTGCTGGTTGGAAATAAAGGAAGGCCACTCAAATGAGATCTTGCAGAGACTATTTATTCAGAGTTTGCTCTAGCAAAAGAATCAGCCACTATCACTTGCATTTGGCAGAGACTCAAAGGTAAGTAAGGAAGAAGGAAAGGTTCTTAGTGGAAAAATGGGAAGGCTTCAGGCACATCTGATTGGAGAAGACAGGGCATAAAGAAGTTGGCAGTCAATGACCAAGTCATGACTGTTCCGATCTGGTTACTGCAGCGATTGTGGCCCCTAATTCTGTTGTCGTATATATGGTCTGGCCACTGTCCTTTTGTATATTCAGTCTCTTACTGGAATCTGAAGTTGGGGCAACAAAGACTCATTTATGTATAAGACACTTAGGCACAAGTCTAGGGCCTGAGAGATTTCAGGAGCCTAAGAACGTATCCTGAACTGGAAAAGAAATGTTGGATGCAAGACATAAAGAGAGAATCTAAACACACAAAATAAATACTGTTTAATTAGATGTCTGCAAAATGTAACACTATGTCATCTTCATAATTTGGAAACAATTTATGGGCTAAATTTTTTCAACAGGCAACACTTATAGAGAAAAATAGCTAATTATAATTAAGTGGTGGGCTCAAAGGCAAATAACTTTAAAAGCAAATTCATGGTACTCCTTGCAAAACTTTTGAGGCAAGTCTAATGTGGTTCACGGGGGCATTTGATGGATTCGATATGATATGGAGTGAGGCCTCTCACAGACAGAGAGTCCTGTGCCTGTGAGGGAATCCACCAGCTCCAGCTTTTGGCCTCAGTGAGACCCTGAAATGGGGGTGCAGTTGATAATAAGGATCATGGTGAAGGGACACTTTCTTGTTGCTGAGACTGATTCACTTAACTCTAGTTAAACTAAAACTTCTGCTATCATTCAAGCATCATTATAATTTAGATTGTGGAGGAGGAGCCTTCTGGGATGCTTTGGATGCACCAGAGTGGCAAAGACATATTGTGCAGTTAATTAACCTCACAGAAAGATGAAAGAAAACTACCCAGCAGCACAAACTTGACTTATGTTTATTTTTGTGTTTGTGCTTTTGTCCTCATTTGGTTTTCTTCTCCCCAGCCCACTGCCATATGCTGCTGGGACTCAGCTGTAATTATCTTACCCATAGACGAAACACAAAGTGAAATAAAGCAAACAGAAACTTCACCATCACAGTTCTGGACCCTGCTTTACAGAAAGTGCTTGTGGTTAGCATGAGATGGAACACGTTCTTTTACATGGACAAAGAATATTGAGACTGTTTCATGCAAAGCTATAGATGTGGCCACAACCAACCCATGACTCATACATCTGATCCTGTATTGAAACCCATAAAGATGTTCCAAGAAAAAAAAATTATTTTCCCCAGCTGCACATTAGAAATATCTGGGTACTTAAAAAAAATCAGCCCCTAGCTCCACCAGGATCAAATAAATCAAGAATTCTGAGGGTAGGATTTAGGCATTGGTGTTTTTGCACCACTGTTCCCCACCCCCCCTCTACCACATGTGGTAAGAGATTCTAACATACAGCCAGATTGAAAGCCATTGAATCATACTCTCTGTCTGTGTGTATTCTCTACGGATCTTCTCATTTGGGATACTTTTGTTGATGAGTAATTAATTAGCAGCCATTCTCTTGTGAAATAGTTAGTAAAGATAAACTATCCAGTTGATTTTCAAGCATAAACAACTCAGAGCTGCAGAAGTTAAGCACTGTAAAGTGAAATTTCAAAGGCTTTCTTCTTTTTCTCTTTTATATTGCTACAAGAGAGTCCTAGAAGTTGAATTTAATTATTCTGACTGAAGAGATAAATTGACCAAACAGAGGAAATTCTTTCACATTTTTAGTAAAGTGATCGATGTGGTGTTTTTGCAAATCTACTCTTCTTTAAAATAAGCCAGTAGAGGTTACTTAGCAAATAGATTAGGAAGTGATAATTTACAACTATGCAGAGATCCAATTTGGAAGCCAATTACCAGGAATCCATTTTTTCTTAAGTTCTGATGACAAATACTAATGCATGTTTAATGATCCACTTTTCACGTACTTATTTCATATTCAGAGAAACTTTACCAAAATTTGTTGTCTGATAGACAGAGAGTGACTGTATTAAACTTTGGCTAAATACTGGCAGTGACTGTTTTGAAGAAAGGAAGGCACCACCTTAAAGAAAATTGTAAAGCAAAACTCGATATATACAGTGGCCAAATAAGCATATGAAAACATGTTCCACCTCATATCTTGTCAGAGAAATACAAATTAAAGGAACGAAAAGGTACTAGTACACACGTGTTAAAATGGCCAGAGACTTAAGCACTGTCAAAGCCAAATATTGGCGAGGACGTGGCCAGACAGAAACTGTCCTATGTCGCCGTGGGAATACAAAGCAGTACAGCCGCTTTGGAAGGAGGTTTGATAGTTTCTTACAAAACTAAACACTTCTGCTATACATACAATCTAACAGTTGAATTGTGCTCTTGATATTGACCCAAATGAGCTGAAAACTTACGTCCACACAAAAACATGCACAAGAATATCTATAGCAGCTTCATTCATCGTTGCCAACACTTGAAGCAACCGGGATGTCCTTGGAAGCAAGTACATGGATAAGTAAACTGGTACATCTAGATAGTGGAACATTATTCAGTGTCCAAAAAAATGTACTCTCAAGCCACGCAAAGACATGGAGTAATTGTATAAGCATATTATTAAGTGAAAGAAACTCACCTGAAAATTCTCCATACCATAGGATTCCAACTCTATGACATTCTGAAAAAGGCAAAACTCTGGAAATGATAAAAAAAAGTCAGTGGTTGCTAGGGATGGGGGGAGGGAAAGGATGAATAGGCAGAGCAGAGGAATTTTAGAGCAGTGAAAATACCATGTAGGTTATTATAATGACGGATATATGTTATTGTGCACTTATCCAAACACATAGAATGAACAACACCAAGAATGAGCCCTAAGCTAACCATGGACTTTGGGTGATGTAATATGTTGAGGTAGGCTGATTGTTCATAGCAAATATCATTATGGTGAGGATGTTGATAATGGAGGAGGCTATGCATGCATAGGGGCAAGGACAATAGGGGAAATCTCTGTACTGTTCTCTCAAGTTTGAAGTGAGCCTAAAACTTTTCTAAAAAAATGAAGTCTTAAAAAAAAACCTTATGCTAATTGTGGCACAGACGAGAAGGCTGCTATCTTCTGGCAATTCTTCAAGTATTATTTTTTTTTAAATCAGAAAAGTGGAATCCATTTTCATGTATCTGAAATCTCAACAAATGCAAACAGTTTTACTAGTTTTAAAAATGGGCTTTTTCCACTGTTGGCATAACATTGTTAGCAGCAGTCAAATGAAAAAGATTAGACCTTAAAACGCAGGTCGAAAGCCTTCTTTTAAATTATTTCTTGTGGAATTCTACCTCCTATCTCTGAGATTACAATTTAAAGCAATGAAAGAATGTATCTAATTTATAAAAGTTCAATTCACATATACTTGCTTAGGAGCATATAACTTCTCTGAAAGTGAGGTATGCCTTTACACCTTGGCCAAAATCATGTGCTTGCTAAAGCTGAAAGGGGCTATCTGCTCTTTAGGATAGAAAAGAAACTTACAGGCAAGACATTTTTTCCACTTAGACAATGCATACCTTTCCCCCCCTTTTTTTTTCTTTTTTTTTCTTTTTTTTCTCTTTGCCTGAAAGGCCTTGACATCATCAAGGTATATATTTGATCAAAACCTCTACTATGAGGGCCTTTGTTCTAAGCTAGAGTACTTTTTTTTTTTTTTTTTTAAAGAAAATGTCCAAAGAGGCTGTATCTCAAAGTCAAAAATAAAGTTGCTCAACTATTTCAGGTTATATGTCAGCTTGGGCTATGAACTAAAAATAAAATAATGATGGGTATCATGACTTCTCTGAAAGAATAAAGATGAAAACTGAAAGCAGAGTGAAAACTTGGTGAGCATTAATGTCATAAAAGGGACATAAAGAATTGACTAGCCTGAAACACAGAAGGCATGTGCTTTGCAATCTTAACAAAAGTGGTTGAGTTGCAAAAAGGGTATGCTGAGTTGGATGGGGTTATACACTGGAACCCAACTTGCATAGACAGGACTGGGTACATAATTTACAGGGCCCACTACAGAATGAAAATGTGGGCCTTCATGTCAAAACATTATTAAAATTCTAAGACGTTGACATGAGAACGTAAAACTAAGTGCAATGGTGTTTTATATATGGGTCACAGGTTGCATATTGGGGAAGCCAGCTCTGGTCACAAAAGAGCTATGCATAAACAGTTCTGGTTGAATTAGAGAGTTTTGGTTGCAGAATAAGATAAGTTGTTGGGATGGGTGGCTCAGTCAGTTAAGTGTCCGACTCTTGATTTGGGCTCAGGTTGTGATCTCATGGTTCCTGAGATCAAGCCCCACGTCAGGCTCTGCGCTGACAGCAGGAGCCTGCTTGGGAGTCTCTCTCTCCTCTCTCTCTGCTCCTCCCCTGGTAGTGCACTCTCTCTTTCAAAATAAATAAATAAACATTTTTTAAAAAAAGATAAGTTAGTGGGGAGCAAATAGTCAATGTTGCTGACCTTTGAATCTTGAGAGTTTTTGTAGAATAAACTACTAACAATTTACCTCCTAGGTTGTAGATAACTATTGAGGGCTTGTTGGGGTATGAGCAATGACAGAAAGTATTGTTTAGGAGGATGAAATGGACGTTAATGGGACTGTGGGGTGAATTGCAATAGACGAAAGACCGAAGACAGAATAAACAAAAATGAGACTATTTCAATAGTCTAGGAATAAGGTGAAAAAGATTTGAACCTATACCCTGTCAGAGAAAACAAAAGTTATACATATGATTTGGAGAAATTGAGACCGTCATTGGTTGAAAACGTAAAGTACTACATGAGCATTTCCACATGCTCAACATGACTCAGCAACTCCTCCCCCACTGGTAGGTCCAAGAGAAAGGAAACACATGTTTACGTAAACTCCTGAATAAGCATGTTCATAGTAGCATTATTCATAATAGTCAGGAAGTGGAAACAACCCAAATGTCCATCGATTGTTGAATGACAAAGCAAAGTGTGGGATATTACATACAATGGGATATTACGCAGTACAAAAAGAAATGAGGTACTGATGTGTGCTTGCCATGCAGATGAGCTTTAAAAACATTCTAAGTGATAGAAACCAAATACCGAGGGCCATGATTCCACTTGTAGGAAATGTCCAGAATAGGTGAACTCATAGAGACAGAAAGTAAATTAGCGTCTGCCAGCGGCTAGGGGGAGCAGGGAACGGAGAGTGACCGCTGATGGGCATGGGATTTCTATTTGTGGTGATCTCATTGTGAAATTAGAAAGTGGTGAGGGTTGCACAACTCTGGCTATACTAAATTGAATCTACTAAACTGAATTGTTAGCTTTGAAGGGTGACTTTTCTTACAGAGCTGTTATAAGAAAAGCATTACGTAAGTCAAAAAATGACCAAATTGTATACTTTAAAAATGTATAATGCATCATCTATCCATTATACCTCAATAAAACTGTTTGAAAAACCTTAAAAAGGTAATTCCCATATAGAAAATGAAAAATAAAAAAAAATTTGAAATACAAAATATTTTCAACTATTTGCAAATATAAACATCCTTATGTGGATATTGAGAGAATTTTGAATGATATAAAGCCGAGATTAAGATTTAGGAGATTATTTTTTTTTCTTTTTCCCCACTGTAAACTTGTTTTGTTTGGTACTGTGAAAACCTAAAATCAAAGTACTCAGTCACTGAGTGGGTACTAGTCTAGGTAATAAGAAATAAACTTGAGACAGGTTGCTATGTGAACAGAGGAAAAAGTCACTACTAGCAGATGTAAGAGAGGTTCCTTTACAATTTTATATTATTATTTAAAATATTTATTTATTTTTGACAGAGAGAGTGCACGCATATGAGCGGGGAGAGGCAGAGTGAGAGAGAGACAGAGGATCCCAAGCAGACTCTGTGCTGAGAGCAGAGAGCCTGATGCAGGGCTCAAACTCAGAAACCTTGAGATCATGACCTGAACCGAAGTCGGACACTTAAGTGACTGAGCCACCCAGGTGCCCCTATAATTTTAGATTATTTAGGGCAAGAATCATCTCCCTGTTCATTGCTGAATCTGTAGTATCTACCATAAGGGTAGGTCAACAATGACCCAAAAGTCAAATCCAGTCTGCTAGCGCTTTTTTCTGTGGCCTATGACAAAAAAATCAAAAGAAAAATATTTATTCAGGATACTTTAAAGTTATATGAAATATAAATAAGAATTTCAGCATTTGTAAGTAGTTTATCATAACACAGCCATGCTCATATTGTAGTTTTTGTGCTACAATGGCAGACTTGAGTAGTTGTGACAGAGACATACAGCTTGCAAAGTCAGAAATATTTATTATCTGTATAGGAATGTTTATTGGTCCCTGATCTAGAAGAAAGCCAGCATGTGGTAGCTATCCACAGATTATTTGTTGAATTAGGCCTGAAGGGAAAAACAGATAGACTATGGAAGATAACACATTCTCGGTGATACAGTTAGTTTGAAGGAAGCGGATGGGAGAGAGGCATCGAGTTGGGGGTTAGTCTCTTAGAATGAAAGTTATGATATCACTAAGAGAAATCACTTTAAGAAAAAAGAGTAGAGAAGTGGAGGACTAGAAGATTCCCATTTTATGGACTGGAAAGAGAAAGCAAAATAAAGATAAAAGGTAGAAAAGGATCTGTTAGGTAAGGGGAGAAGGCTTGGCAAAATCACAGAGAAACCCGGAGAAGGAAGGACGCGTTTCACAAAGGTTAGTTTTGTTTAGTGTCAATGCTGCAATTACAAAACTAGGGGTGACCTGGAGAATACAGTAGTTTTACAGAGGAGAAGCAGCCGTAATGCTTGGAGGAGAATGCCAGCCAAACGGCTTTACTAAACATTATATTGGCTAAAGCACTGAGGGTGTAAATAACCTTTATTCAAATATGTATTATATAGGAAGCTCTGAAAAAGAAATCATGCTGTGTTCAATCTGTAGAGATATTTTGATCACCCAAGCACAAAGACACACAGGGTGGCAATGCATCATTAAAAATAAATTGTTAGATTAATTCCTTCATAACTCGGGCCAAGAAATCCAACCCAAAACACTTGACCACATGCTTCTTTTGAGCTCAGAATATCCGAGTAAACGTATACGTCTTATGCATTCTTGAAAGGAAAAAGAAAAATACTTTAATTTGAACAACAGACATTTGCCCCATTTAATCTTTGCTATTATTTTATCATTTACAATAAATGGTTCAATAAAAGTAAAATATGATTTTTTGTCATCATGCTGTGGTTTTCTTCTGATGTTCAGTAAGCACTGTGTGGCATACGAGTCATTTAACTTTCCCCTAAGGTCTATTGGCATTAGGTAGAGATCTTGATTGATAACTGTTTACGTGCGACACTAAACCTTCTTGTGTTTTGCTTATTTCTAGTAAATGAAAGCAAGTCCCTCTAGACCTCGAGGCAAAATTTAAATCAGTATTTTACCTCATGCTGCACTATCTTGCCTCTCACTGATCTCATCCTGACACAGCAAATGCTCCTTTTCTATCACAGCCAAAGCGATCGGGCAACTTTAATTGCTTCAAAGTAATACGATTGAATTTATACTTTTATTGGCTAATTTCCAGTTCTAGCAAAACCTGGAAGTCAAAGCACTTGCTACTCAAGTCACTTTCACTCAAGTGCTTACATGCGTTCTTTTAGTTTTGTTCTTTAAAGTACACCAATATCAGCATGTCCTGTTACAGTGCCTCCAAATAAAAGATGTGGAAACGAACATTCTTTAAAGGCTCTTTCATTTACTTTGGTTATATTCTAGCTTACCTTTTTCACTTTAGACCCTCTAGGGGCAGTAGAATACAACTCAAAAGACTGGATTATAAATACGTTGCATCTTTTTTATAAAACAGCTTGATTCAACAATAATTTGTCTGAAAGATGAATACTTTAGAAATGTTTCACTAGAAGTCAATAAGTGCATCAAGTATAATAAATGTAGGAAAGAAAATAGTATTTACCAAAACGAATGTTTATAAAACAGAAGATGAAGAATTTAACATTGGCTTATTACTAATGTAAGACAATCTGTTTTTAATATCAATAGCATTGAATTTCAGTTTCATTTTATCCATTGTTCCCTCTTTTGAACTACATTGAGCTCCTCCTGTTAGTTTGGTGTGATATTATTTGATTTCTACGTACTTGACTGTGAATGCACTTGGTTTGCTGGGTCCAAACTAAGATTTGACAGGGTCCAGCTCCTAAAAGCTGAGATGGCAGGAATTGTAGAACAGTATGCCAAAAGGGAATTCATTTTTTTTCCTTTTTGCCATTTTCCTGGATCTGAGCATTTCTTTCTAACCGTATAGTTGGTGGTGGTTTTCTTCTTTGAATAGCAACTGGGGAAAATGGAAGTGCAAGGTACTTTGAGTTAGAGTTGTGGCTAAAGCTTTGCTTTGAGAGTTTTGAAATCATAGAGGTTGGCTGTAGGGTATAAGAAATACCAAGAACAGGGGCACTTGGGTGGCTTGGTCAGTTGGGCATCCCAGCTCTTGATTTCGGCCCAGGTCATAATCTCCCAGTCCTGGGATTGAGCCCGGTATCAAGCTCTGCACTGAGCATGGAGCTTGCTTACGATTCTCATTCTATTTCTCTTTCTCTCTCTCTCTCCCCTTCTGCCCCTCTCCTCCCCTTCACTCTAAATAAATAAATAAATACATAAATAAAGTTAACATAAAAAAAAGAAGTACCAAAAACATTCTTATTTTAAAGCGAAAAGCAGTTTTCTATCTTAGAAGCAAAGTTCTGAATACATTTTAGCAAAAACCCAGTTTTTGTAACGGGCAGACCAATCTATTAAGCCAATCTATTCAACAAGTCCATAAACAGTGTGCATCAAAGGGTTAACCCAGCAGGTCTAGTTGTCTAAATTGCATGCTCCAAACATCTTCAAGACTGGATCTTGGGGCACCTGGCTGGCGCCGTCAGTAGATCATGCACCTCTTGGTCTCAGAGTTGCGAGTCCCAGCTCCACGTTGGGTGCAGAGAGTACTTAAAAATAAAATCTTAAAAAAAGAAAAAAGACTGATGTAAACTAGCTCCTGGGAGATAAAACCTCAGAGTCTTCAGGAGCATTCAGTCCAATAAGAGTGTCTTTGCATACTTGGCACCTTGGGCTACACCAGATAGTTTAAGCTAATAATGTGATTTACAGTGAATGCCTGGTTTTCTTTGTTTCTGGTCATAGGCTGTGCAATATCAGTTTGGCCTCTGGGGGCGCTGGAGACTGAATAGCTGAATGCAGGGGCTCCATGTGACAGAGCCCCGTGAAAACCTTGGACATGGAGGCTTAATGAGCTTCCCTGATTGGCAAGACTTTGAATGCTTTGTCATACATGGTACTGGGAGAATTAAGTTTTGTCCATGTGACTCCAAGGAGAGGACAACAGGAAGTTTGGATCTGGCTTCTCCTGGACTTCACCCTATGCACCTTATAATTTTGCTGATTTTAACCTGCATCTTTTTGTGTAATAAATTGTAATCTTGAGTAGAATAGCTTTTCTGAGTTCTGTGACTCCTAGCATGTCATCAAACCTGAGGGTGGTCTTGGGGTCTTGGGGTCTCCACCCCAAGCAGAAATTGAGGTATGTGAGAAGTTGTGACTCCAAGTGGTTAAATTACCTTAGAAAACAATGTATAATATTTTTGTGTTGTAAGCAGAATTTCATCTCTATATTATGTTTCCTCTTGAGAAAAGTATCTTTTTCAAAATAGATTTTAATTATAGTGTGATTGCAAATTGTTGCTTGTTTTTTGGAGATACATATATTTTTGTTTGAGATGCAACTTGGAATTGCCTGTAAGTGAGACTTACAAACTGCAGGAAGGATATGAGTTATGTTCTTTATCTTATTTTGAGGGAGAAACCCCCAACTCTCCGGCTTTGTGAGGCTCTAGCAGGATTATAGTGTTGATGATGACGTGAATAATTATTAAAGTTGGATAACACAAATATTAAGAAATGTAAAAGATGACAGAGCTGTCCTTCCTTTTGATAATTCAGAAGAAATATGGTCAAATTAACCCTCTGTTACTGTACCCCTTGTACTAATATTGGCCTATTTCAATTGCATGGTTTTTTTTTGCAAGGGCCATAGATTAAAGTCTTGGGTAGATGGGGAGGAATCTGCTAAAGGAAGTGTACATTCCAATTTCAATCATGATGGAATGAAACAAGTCCTATGACAGTAAACAAGCCCTGGGGCCATTGCTTTTCCTTTCCTAACTCTGGACCCTAGAGAGTCTGGATGTGCTTGGAACCATCCTGGATGCTGGGAAAAGATGGTGTACCTCTGTCCCAGGAAAACAAGTTGGGAGCAAGGAAGGAAGATAATCTGCCTGAGGTAGGGAGGCAGGTGTGCAGGCAATCTCCGAGGAGCCAACATTTTCAACCCTGGGAGTCGTGTTGCTAGGAGCAAGTTGCAGGAGATTCTAAGGATATTTTTCCTTGCTGCTATCCTCAAGTGCTTTGTAGAATGTTTTGAATGATATAGCCTGACTTTTCTCTGTGCTGTGGGAAATTAAAGAATTATGCTGGATGTTTTCTGGTTGCCCTCCAGATATACTTTCCATTCTTCCTCTCTGTTGTATGCTCCAGGGAGCATACCTATGGACAGCAGCGGCACTTGCTCACTGGCTTCCACTTGGCTACAACCATGAGAGACAATATTAGGAGATCAGAGGTTGGGAAGAAATTAAGCCCAAGATTTTTATTACCTTGGCTCCTTCTCTGCTTGGTTGGCACCATCTGTCATGACTCCTTTCAGAGTCTTTCAGAACTGGCTTTCTTGAGGTTCAGGTAATTATTCTCTCCCATTGTTCTTGCACACCCAAGGATTGTAGCAGCTCTGAGTGTTGCTAGTCCTAGCACTCATTATTCCTTATTGATTTCCCTCTACCCTGTCCATAACTTTTTAACAGTCAGTTACCTTCTTGGAGCATGCTGTGTCCTGTCAGGACCCTGAATGGGTTAGCAATGAGCTGTGTAATCTTGAGTATGCTATGAAAAGAAGTATAAATACACCGGGAAAGTATTTGAATTATTATTTCTGCCCAGAATACCTCTCTTAATTCTTCCTATCTTCTTTTTTCTATAATGTTTATTTATTATTTATTTTTTAAAGAAATAGAGATTGGGAGACAGACAGAGAATCTCAAACAGGCTCCGCACTGTCAGTATAGAGCCCGACATGGGGCTCAAATCCACAAACCATGAGATCATGACTTGAGTCGAATGCTTAACCTATTGAGCCACCCAGGCACCCCAAATCTTCCTGTCTTAAGATTAGTTCAGTAATATTTCCAGACTCAACCTTTCTCCAGAAAGCCATCTCTTGCCCTTTTCTCCATTTTCTATCTTTCTGTCAACCTTTCTTTTCCCACCTTCCAGTTTTGTTTTGATGCTTTTCTACATATACTTTATCATACCTGTATTGTAATTATCTGCTTGTTTGCCTGCTTTTAATAGATAGACTATAAGCCTATGAAGTACTATGCCTTCATCTCTCTTAATTGTTTGAACTTTGGAGAGTTTTTCTTTTGATTTTATTTATTTCTTTCTTTTGTTAGACCACTGTTTCACAGAGAGTTATAAATATAATTCAGAAATAAATGGCAAGAAATTCTATTAGAGTGGTAATTACATAAATGTAGAAAGGAGGATAAAATATAAAATGCTGCAAATGAAAACATTAACATGTGGTAACTTAATGGAAATATTTGGCAAGTTAATGGAATAAAAGGCAGTTAAAGATATAGGTAAAAAGGCAATGTGTATGATTTTTTTTTTCCTTAAACAAATATATCACTAGCAAGATATCATTGTGGGTGCAAACAGAAAATCTCTTGTCCAAATTATAGTTACTCTATAATTCCTGAGTTTAATAAGAAATATATTAGTTAAAATAATATTAAGTACAGTTACCATATGAATAAATTACATTAATAGTATTTATTATGTATGTACACAGTCCTGAGAAGTTGTAAAGCAACGTTAAGACATGATTTCTGATTTTTAGGTGTTACAATCTAGTTCGGAACACAAGAAGCAGGTGAGTAATTATGTTGCCAGACTACAATCAAATGGATGGATAAAGTGCATTATAATGTTAGAAAAGGGAGCCTACTATGTGCTAGAAAGGATGGAAGGAGACGGGGCGCCTGGGTGGCGCAGTCGGTTAAGCGTCCGGTTTCAGCCAGGTCACGATCTCGCGGTCCGTGAGTTCGAGCCCCGCGTCGGGCTCTGGGCTGATGGCTCAGAGCCTGGAGCCTGTTTCCGATTCTGTGTCTCCCTCTCTCTCTGCCCCTCCCCCGTTCATGTTCTGTCTCTCTCTGTCCCAAAAATAAATAAACGTTGAAAGGATGGAAGGAGAAAAGCAAATGAACTGGGACTTCAGCTCAACTTTGAAGTAAGACATGGATATCTGAAATGGAGGAGAAGGACATTCCAGGTAGGAGAAACCATCTCATGTAGACTAGAAGTAGGAGAGGTATGATGTGGTTGAATGGCAGGGACCTTACAAGGGGAGGGGTAGAGGCATGGCTTGTGAAGGGTAGTCAGAGAAATAAATTGTGATAGTGTGTTGTAACTAAATGCATAGAAGCTGGAATGCTTGACTAAGCAGTTTGGACTTCACCTGCTGGAAAAGAGAATGGTGAGGGCTGAAGTTTTTTGAATGGACTACTGGAATGAAGGAACCAGTGTTTTAAGAAGAGTTATCTGACTATGACCTGCAAAATCAAATAGAAAATTTGAATAGAAGGAAGCTAGAGGCTAACTAGTCAGATAGGAAACTGATGCAGCAATTAGTTGGGAGGTGGTGAGCACCAAATTTGGTTGGTGTCAGTGGAATGAAGATGGAGTCACAGATGTGAGAGATGTGGAGGAAGAAAAAGGAGAGCATTGTTGTAGGTGGGGCTTAATTGGATTTAAATTCTGTCTCTGACTCTTAGAAGTGGTACAAGGTCTTTGGTGAGTAACAACTCTGAGTTTTAATTTTCTCATCAAAATCATGGTAGCCACTTGAGAGATTCAAGTTGAATGATGACAGTGTTCTGCTTTTGTCATTGAGGCACCTCAAAATCTTGGAAAAGTACTGGGTACTCAACCAATAATATTTGTTGGATGAATACATGGATGAATGGATGGTAAATATGACTGGTTTCACTGCCTTCATTAATAATTCTAAATGAGGGCATTTGATGATTGATTGGGTTACATGGATGGCAAGTAAAAGACGATGTTCCCAAAGCCAAGAAATTTGGTGTTTGTAACATCATGTTCATTTATCTGTGATCTCTTTGAATGGTCTTCAGATTTAGGTCAAAACCCTCTACAATAATCTGAAAAGAAAGCACAAGGAATGGAACACGTGGCTAGATGAACATCTTTTCCACTGGGCTCCCATCTCCATAAACTGTTATGCTTTGCTAGAAAGGTATGTGATGTTGAGAGTATTCACATTGAAAACCAGAGATCTTATTCCTGTCCCATGTCTAACACTTATTAGCCATGTGACCTAAGATAAGGTATCTGGACCTTAACTTCACTATTGGTAAAGCTAGATCAATATAATCTACATCACAAGTGGTAAGTATACTATGAAAATTTGTATTCTATAAGAAAACATAAATAAAAGACACTATCATTACATTTGGCATGGAAACACTATAATTATTATTTCAAGTGGAAAAGGTAAATTGCATCAAATGGGTTAGGGCATAAAATCTGGTTATGCAAAATCAAATACTAGCTTGAAGAGTTGGAAGTGACTTAAACTGCAATCATAAGCCAAAATTTTGATAATTCTTTTTTGCCAGAAGGTTTTTCAATCTTGAGATTTAATTGGAATTACTGATTCTCCTGGTTTTCCATATGATATAAAGTCTCTATCATATGGGTGGTATTAAGCAATATAGAAATTATTGAGAACTCTTCTGATACAAATGATTGCTAATGTTATACATGAGGTATCTCATTACAAAACAGGTTCTCAGTGCAATAAGTGAGGCTTTCCTGACAAAATAAATATTCAACATCAGTGCTCTCTGTCAGAAAGTCTTGACTCAATGTGCCAAAGCTATAAGTGTGTCAAATAATCCTTTAATTAGATTACAAAATGCAGCTATTATATGTCAAATATCTATTGATCCCAGGAAGAAAATGGCTTGAGGTTTCTTAAGTATGCAACACCAAAATTCATTTGCCATGCAATTAACTCCAAATTACCTCCTTGGGAAATTAATATTAGAAAGCATGTTTAGGCATGTAAAAGCATATCATTGACATTTAACAACAATCTTAGTGATGAATAATACAGGGTTTTAAAAACATTTATTGCCAATGCATACACAATTTAGTATTTTGCTCCCTTATACCTGGTTTTTACATGCAATTAGCTGAGAATTTGTCTGTTGGATCACAAATGTAAAATTATTTGAGCTCTGGGAAGAAGGGAATTTTTCTTAGAGCTACACAACATTTAAGCATCAATTCTCGTTATACCAAAGGGGGTTAAAAGGACTCATGATTCTGTCACATAGTACTTACCTTAGGCCTAAGTGAGGCCATGTTATGGGAGGAGGACTAAGTGCCAGTGGCTTGGGGAGGCCCGGGGCAATGGGGCAAGCAGCAAAACAAAGGGGACACATACAGACAGGACCTCTTCTGGATAACTTCCTATTCTCTCCTTGGGTTTTGGCAATTTGCTGTTAAGAGGTGGACTTTACTGAAGGAGGCGAATGGGCCAGTTGCTTAACACAGATGCTCCTGCATAGGAGATATGGGGCCAGCATTGGTTTCTAAGGAATACAGTCCTAAAAGCTGAAAGGGGGGTAAAGACACAAAGGTTGACTAAATGTCTGAAGACAGTGAGTTGGTGACAGTGCTCCAGAAATCATCAATTCAACTACCTTTACCTACTAGGAAGGAGACCTCACAGTGACAGCAGGCACGGAAGCAGGACCTTGGGTTAACAATGAGAGGCTGAGGCTAAGCATGACGTTTGATCTCTGCATTTAGTATGAGATTCAGAAGTCAAGGAACAGATACCTGCTTTATTCACATTTTCCCTAGAGTTTATAATTGAAATTGAGGAATATTTATTATATGACGCTCCGGGCTCTTACTTCTAGAGGCTATTTCTTAATTTGATGTTGACACTGTCTTCTGAATAACCTCCTTCACACCATGCAAAGTTAATACCATGGGAGATATCAGATGGCCCAGCAGACTTTTAGCTAAGTTTCTGGTGGAGGTGAGAGTGACACTCCAAATGGTAATCTTTCCTGCTATGATTTTTGGTTGCTGACGAATAAATTAAATATATTTACACGGTTGTCTATAAATGTATGTGACACATTTCCCCCAATCCGTACGTTTGCATGAAGATAAAAAATTTCTTGGGAGAATCTGAGCGCCGATCCTGGAAAATCTGAGCATTCCGTATTTTAAATGCTCTGAAAGCAAAACACCCTAAGGAGATAAAGGACAGGATAATTGACATAAGAGAAGCTGGAGTGATGCATAAAAAATGAACAAGAAACAAAAGAGAGAATGGGAAGATCGAGAATATCCTCGGCAGAGGTCTGGATGTATTCTCATTGCTGGATCATTTCCCAGAGACGATATGATCTGTTTACTTACAAGGTTTGGGAGAGAGGGCTGTGACGGTAGCAGAGGAAGAGAAAGAGTAATTAAGAAACACAGATACATATTAATTTCTCAGGATATATTGGTGATACCCATGTAACCGATAAATAATGTGAACGTTTTTAAAAGAAAATAAAACAAGAAAAATAAGGATAGACTTAAAAAGAGAGGAAGAGTGAAGAGAGGGAAGGAAGAAGTCATTTAAAATAGTGTTACGTGCTAACACTGCAGACTCCGCATGGAGTTGGTTCAATTTCTGTTGACTGTTAATCAACTGCACATACCTGGAGACCAGCAATGCTGAAAATTAAAAGCTTCAGAACTGCTGTGAGGGAGGTGATTCATGGCAATATTTTGCTTCCCACTCCAGGCAAATCTCTATTTATCTCCTACAGAGTTAGATAGTTTGGGGTTGACTTCTAAGACAAGCTGTCTTTCCCAACAGGTATCTCATCTTTTCGAGAATCCAGTGCAGGGCTTTTTAAAAAGACAGTGTTAATATTTGGGTGTGGGATTTGCATTAGGAATTTGATAATTCTAGGAGGTTCTTTGGAAGCAAAAACTTCTTTTCCAAATTTGTAGTTTATGATCGTATCACCAGAGTTCCTGACAAAAGTCTGACAATTCTAATTAAAAAGCTGTGAGAAGAACAAATGAGATTTGAGTTGGCTTTTGCAGTTTTTATTAAAATTATCACCTGAGCCTTGAGATAGCTATATGATAAACTAGCAGATTTTGAAATAAAGAAAAAATTATATGTTACAGAGCAAAATGTGTCTAATCCTTATTAAACTTATATTTTAAACATGTATTTGGAGTAACTATTGTGGTTTACTACTGACATTTGTTGGGAAGTAGATGTTGGACAATTTACTCCCGGTTCCACTTTTCCTAGCCATGTGATTTGTTCTACCAAAAAAATATTGGTTTACTCATTTGCAAAGTGGAGGAATAGTACCCATCTCATAAAGCTGTTTTCAGGATTAATGTAGAGCTTTCTGCATCGGGCTTGGCACTGAGTAAGCATCTGCTATTAGCTATCTGATTATCTGCATAGTATCTATATTTCTATCTATGTAAATGTGCATGGTACCACTTAGAAAATATCCACATTTACAATATTATTTTTCAGAAGGTGCTATTTGAAAATTAAAGGGACAAAATAAAAGATAACTCAAATTTATTCCAAATGCCTAATAAGTATTATAGATAGCTCTAATGATAAATATTATATTGTCTCATTTAATTCTCAAAACAGTCTTATCCTTTTGTGCCTCTGAAATCAAGATGTGTCACCATCAGCTCTACTGGAGCCACCCATGAAGATGTGACCAGGTTCCTACTTTTTCCATGTAAGCTTATACAGCATGGTCCGATCTGGAAGTATGGCCTCTATGATTCCTGTCACTATTTCCAATCACTATGCAAAGGATATAGGCTTCATCAGGTTGGACTAACCCATTTTTCTTGATGAATTATCCTAGACAATGCTTGCTTGTTTTTTTTTTTTTTTGTTTGTTTGTTTTTTTTTAATTTTTTTTCAACGTTTATTTATTTTTGGGACAGAGAGAGACAGAGCATGAACGGGGGAGGGGCAGAGAGAGAGGGAGACACAGAATCGGAAACAGGCTCCAGGCTCTGAGCCGTCAGCCCAGAGCCCGACGCGGGGCTCGAACTCACGGACCGCAAGATCGTGACCTGGCTGAAGTCAGACGCTTAACCGACTGCGCCACCCAGGCGCCCCAATGCTTGCTTGTTAAAAACAAACAAACAAAAAAAAAAACCCAAAAAACTTCAATTAAAAAGAAAAAACAGGGGCGCCTGGGTGGCGCAGTCGGTTAAGCGTCCGACTTCAGCCAGGTCACGATCTCGCGGTCCGTGAGTTCGAGCCCCGCGTCGGGCTCTGGGCTGACGGCTCAGAGCCTGGAGCCTGTTTCCGATTCTGTGTCTCCCTCTCTCTCTGCCCCTCCCCCGTTCATGCTCTGTCTCTCTCTGTCCCAAAAATAAATAAACGTTGAAAAAAAAAATAAATAAATAAAAAAAAATAAAAAGAAAAAACAAAACAAAACAAAAACATCCAAATACTCCAGTGAAGAAATGGGCAGAAGACATGAATAGACGCTTTTCCAAAGAAGACATCCGGACGGCTAGCAGACATATGAAAAAGATGCTCAGCACCACTCATCACTAGGGAAATACAAATCAAAACCACAGTGAGATACAGACTCACACCTGTCACAATGGCTAAAATTTACAACTGAGGAAACAACAGATGTTGGCGAAGATGCAGAGAAAGGGGAACCCTTTTGCACTGTTGGTGGGAATGGAGGGTCCTCAAAAAATTAAAAATAGAACTACCCTGTAACCCAACAATTACAGAACCAGGTATTTATTCAAAGTATACAAAAATGCTGATTCAAAGGGGCACATTACACCCAATGTTTATAGCAGTGCATTCAACAATAGCCAAATTATGGAAAGAGTCCAAATGTCCATCAACTGATGAATGGATAAAGCAGATGTGGTATATACATACAATGGAATACTACTCAACAATCAGAAAGAATGAAATTCACCATTTGCAACAACGCAGATGGAACCAGAGTGTATTATGCTAAGTGCAATAACTCAGTCAGAGAAAGACAAATATGATTTCACTCATATGTGGAATTTAAGATACAAAACAGGTAAACATAGGGGAAGGGAAGAAAAATAAGATAAAAACAGAGAGGGAGGTGAATCGTAAGCGAATCTTAAATACAGAGAACAAACTGAGGGTTGCTTGAGGGGCGTCGCATGAGGGGATGAGCTAAATGAGTGATGGGCATTAAGGAGGGCACTTGTTGGGGTGAGCACATGTTATATGTGAGTGATGAATCACTGGATTCTATCTCTGAAACGAATTCTATACTGTATGTTAACAAACTTGAATTTGTTTTTAAATGTTTATTTATTTTGAGAGAGAGAGGTGGGGGGAGGGGCAGAGAGAGAGAAAGGGAGAGAGAAAATCCCAAGCAGGCTCCACACTGTCAGCACAGAGCCTGGTGCGGGGCTCCATCTCACAAAACATGAGATCATGAGCTGAGCAGAAATCGAGAGTCCATGCTTACCTGGCTGAGCCACCCAGGTGCCCCTGTTAACAAACTTGAATTAAACAAAACAAAACAAAACAAACAATCTCTTCATAGACTTTTGAAGTAGATGTATGTTACTCAGTTATACAGCCCAGGCAGTAGGTGAGGACAGAAGGAATTTCTAAAAGGAAAGGTTGGTAAAGCCTTGCATTGGGATTTGAACCCATCTTTTTCAGCCCATTCAGTCCATGCTCTTTTCATGTCATCACTGTGCACCTCCCATGCAGAACTGAGAGTGACTTTGTGTACACAGAATAAATAAGCTTATTATGAGAAGTAGATGCAGTCAATATATACACATTATTGCTATCTTGGTTACTCCTATTGAGTGCCTAATGTGATAAAACATCTGTTCCTTTGTTTTTATGGAGAGAATGGGTGATAACTTTAATAAATATAGAATGCTAAATTAATAATATAGTGGAAATCTTCTTGCATTTTTCTGTTTTCCTATTGAAATGCAACAAATACGAATTGAATTTTAAAAGATTGTGCAAAATCATTGTTATATAATTGTACACATTAAAGCTTAAAAGCATTTGGACTCAGTTTAAATACAAAAACATTCATGTGGTTCAGGATTAAGGGGCTCAGAAAGTAATATCCTTGGGCTATCTATGGGAGATGCATTTCAAGCTATTCTGATGACAGTAATTCTTCATTTGGACCAAGCACAGAAACAAGATTTAAATGTGGATCCAACATAGTGGATCTTTATAAGAGGATTTAGATGTTAAATTCAGAAGAACCATAATTTAGTTATTCTTACGAAATCATGCTATTCATTGTCTTTTTTGGAGCTTGTCTTACTTCTATCTACAGCTACTAACAGATGCTATTATGTGTGCCCATAGGAAAACCTAAAAACGCACTGAATTTTGTATATACTAAAGCTTAAGCTTTAGACATGTTACACTTTTAAAAAATACTTCCAGCATGTGGTGGAATTAAGGTCTGTAGCTTAGGGGCACTGTAGAAGTTGCTAAGGAAACACTGTGGGATATAGTATAACATCTCTAAGAGCAGCTCTTAAAATAAAGGTCGTATAGAAAATGGATAGTAGAAAGTGGATAAGATCAAGATTTTGTTTAGGTCAACTCATAGGCTTACTTTTGGGTCTAAGAATTAATAATGGAAACTTTGCTGTAAGAAAAGATTATTCTGACTGTGAATGTTAAGAATTGAAAGAGAGGTTACATATAAACTAAGGGATCTCAAATAAAACCCGATAAATAGTTGAGACAATTAGATGGATAACACTGGTAGGTTTTAGGCTTTCTTTCTGAGCACCATTTTAATGTTTGCCCTAGTGTCCAAATACAATGTATTTGGATTGAGTTCTCAGAGTTTCACCTCACTCCCTCTCTCTCTTTCTGTCTCTCTCTCTCTCTCTCTCTGAATAGATAATTTTATAGCTCTGCTATGGATGTGGTATTCAATGTGTAGGGTCTAAGATCTAAGCATTTTTATTGTAGTATTTATGTTAGATTTTTTTTGATTATGTACTAAAAATCTTAAATAGGTTTTTAAAACCTACAATTTCCTAAAAGGAATGTGTAATATAGTGAGTGCTAAAGTTACATAATAATTTTATATAAAGGATTACAGAATAGGTTTAGTCACTTTATTTTATTATTTTTTAAATTATCTTTGTTTTAAGCTTATTTATTTATTTTGAGAGAAAGAGACAGAGAGGGTGAGCAGGGGGAAGGGCAGAGAGAGAGGGAGAGCTAGAATCCCAACCAGGTTGTGTGCTGTCAGCGTGGAGCCCGACGTGGGGCTCAAACCCTGGAACCCTGAGGTCATGACCTGAGCCAAAACCAACAGCCGGTGGCTGAACCGACTGAGCCCCCCAGGCGGCCCAGAATAGATTTAATCACTTTAGACAAACACTAAAAAGGACTGAGATGTTACTAATTCTGTTTTTGTTGTTGTTGTTGTTTATTTTTGACCGAGAGAGTGAGAGCACGTCTGGGGGAGGAGCAGAGAGAGAAGGAGACAGGATCTGAAAGGGGCTCAGTGCTGAGAGCCCAGAGCCCCATGCAGAGCTGGAACTCCCCAAGCGTGAGATCCTGATCTGAGCCTAAATCGGATGCTTAATGGACTGAGCCACCCAGGCGCCCTGACTAGTTCTGTTCTTAAGTGTTTATCATGGCACCATGCCACCCAGGCTATCCCTCACTTTTACAGCACCTAATGCAAAACCATAAGCACACAATAGAACCAAACAATCGCACATAGTGACCAACCATCAATAAAGACTGTTTCTTGATGGTGAAGCTTTGTGGAGCTTAACCACCTGGATGAACTTGTGATTCATAACTGGGTGAAGAAGTGAAACTAAGTACTGCAAACAATCATTGTAAATTTGGGTATTTAATCATGAAATAAACACAGATACTCGTGAGTTTATATAAAATTTAATAGGCAATTTTGATTTTTATCTGATCTTGCTTTCGTTTTGAGAAAAGCTAGAGTGAATAATAGAGAAGTTGTGAGAAAGTGATAAAAAGAAACATGTCCTAGATTCAAAAGCTATCATAGCATCCCGACTTGGAGAACACGAATTTCTCTTATTCTTAGACTCAATGTGGAACAGAAGCCATTAAAGTGCCCCTTCCTTAAAATCTTGGTTTTAAAAGAACATTTGATATTTACATATAGGTTACTTTTATTAAAATGGTATTTTCATTTATATTCCTTTCTTGCAAAAAATAACTTATTATATATGCATATCAATTTTGTGTATGCCAGATATACAGCATTTTTTTAGACTTAAGTTTTTGTTGCGCTGGTCTCAGATCTCATCATTTAAAAAATATATACTGAATATCCTATCCGTGAGAGGTTAATTTTTCCTCATTTTTTTCTTTGATAATAATATATCTTTAAGTATTTAAAAAATAGTATATTTTTACAGCTCTGTTCTTGTTTCACACTTGACAAATGGCTTAATATGAAATATGCAGATCCTAAACTGTCCCCCTTTGTAAAAAATAAACTTTATATTTTGAGATTGTTACAGACTTGCAAGCAGTTGTGAAAATAGAGATTCCTTAAATCATTTACCCAGTTTCCCTCAATGGCAATATCTTATAAAACTATAGTATAACATCACAAGGATATTGACATTGATACAATCAAGGTAGAGGATATTTACATTGTTGCAAGTGTCCCTCATGTTGCCCTTTTACAGCAATATATACCTCCCTTCTGCACCCACACTCTCCTTAAACCCTGGGAACAACTCATGTGTTCTCCATTTCTATCATTTTGCCATTTCAAGAGGGTTACACAAATGTAATAATATAGTCTGTAACCTTTGGAGTTGGCTTTTTCCTGCTTCGCACAACTCTCTGGAGATGCCTCAAGGATGTCCTGTGTATCAGTAATTTGTTCCTTTTTATTGTTGAATAGTTTTCCATGTCATGGATGCACCACAGTTTAACCATTCACCTGTTGTAGGATATCTAGTTTCTAGTTTTAAGCTATTATGAATAAGCTTCTATGAACATTCCTGTATAGCTTTTTGTATGAACATATGATGGAATGGCCAAAAAATGCAGTTACTGGGTCTTAGGGTAATTGCGGGTTTAGTTTTATAAGAAATTGCTGAGAGAGAGGTACCCTTTTACCTCCTCACCAGCAATGTATGAGTGATTCAGTTCCTCTGCATCCTTACAAGCTTTTTGTGTTGTCACTATTTTTCATTTTAGTTTTTTGATGATAAGTAGTGATATCATGATTTCAATTTGCACTTCCCTAAAGGCTAATCATGTTGAACATTTTTTTCCAGTTGTTCCAGAACCATTTGTTGAAGAGACTATCTTTGCTTCATGGTAATGCCTTTGCTCCTTTGTCAAAAGTCATTTAGTTTATACTTATAGGGGGTCTATTTCTGGGCTCTATATTTTGTTCTATTGATCTACCTGTCTATTCTTTTACCAGTACAACATTGTCTGAATTGTTGTGGGTTTATAATAAGTCTTGAGGTCAGTCAGCATCAGTGGTCCAACTTTGTTCTTATGCAATATTGTATCGGTTATTCTAGGTTCTTTGCCTTACTATATAAACTTTAGATTCAATTTGTCAAAATCCATAAAATAACTTGCTGGGATTTTGATTGATATTATACGGAACCTATAGATGAAGTTGGGAAGAACTGATATCTTGACAATATTCTGTCTTCCAATTGATGAAAATTGGAATATCTATTTTGTTCTTCAATTTTGTTCATAAGAGTTTTGTAGTTTTCCTCATTTAGATCTTACACATATTTTCTTAGTTATACCTAAGTATTTCATTTCATGAGATACTAATGTAAAGAGTATTGCGTTTTTAATTTCAAATTCCACTTATCCATTGTTAGTATATAGAAAAGCATTTGACTTTGTATATTCTCCTTGTGTTCTGAAACCTTGCTGGAATTGCTTTTAGTTCTAAGAGTATTTTTGTTAATTTCTTTGGGTTTTCTACATAGATGATAATGTCATCTGTGAAAAAAAGAGTTTTACTTTATCCTTCCCAATCTGTATGCCTTTGTATTTCATTTTCTTGCCTTATTGAATTAGCAGGGGCTTCTAGTAGAATGCTGAAAGGGGATGAGAGTGGACACGTTTGTATGATAATTTTAACATCTGTGTTTGTTTTGTGTTGGTTTTGGTTAACCTTTCAATTCATTATGAGTACCTCTTTGAAGCCTCTTTACATGTTTGATAATTTTTTACTGGATGCCAGATATTGTACGTTTTACCTTGTTGGGGGCATGGTAGTATTGTTTGTCTATAAATATTTATGAACTTTGTTCTGGGAAACAACTATGTGACTGGGAAACTTTTTATATTCAGGTCTTGTTTTTAAGATTTGTTTTGCATAACCAGAGGAGTAATTGGTATGGTGCTAAGTTTTCTCCTTTACTGAAGCAAGACCCTTCTGAATATTATGCCCAATTCTGTATAATTTAGAAAGATTTCCAATTTGGCTTTTGGTGACACAACAGGGCTTCTAGCCTTGTGTAATTTCTGAATACCATTCTAATTCCTTCAGGTGGTTCTTTTCCTGGCTGTAGTTAATGTCTTTACATGCATACACTAATTATTACTCTGCTGAATCCTGAGGTGAACCCTCTGCATATGTCTAGAATCTTGCTCTGTGCAGTTTTCACTTCTCTAGTATTCTGCCTTGAAAACTCTAACCATTTTAGTCTCATTGGCTTTGCCTGCATTCTGCCTCCTACACCACTACCTGAAAACTCTGTTAGTGCTTTAAAGCCGAAACAATTGTAAGAATAACCTTATTTGCTTTCTATATCTTAGAACTTACATTTTATTGTTGCTTGATGTCCAATATCATGAAAAGCATCGATTTTGTATTTTAATTGACTTTTCAGTAGTTTAGATAGGAGGGTAAATCCAATCTTTGTCCATCTTGCCTGAAGTGAAAGTCTCTTCTCATTATCTTTTTAATGATATTTGATACATAAAAAGAATATATTTACTTTGTATGCAAATTATAAAAAATAATGTAAGTAGCATCAGTAAATCCACCATGTGACCCACGAAATATAATATGATGAATGACATAGCCACCTATGTATACTTCCCTATGCCATCCAGCTTCTGAACACTATCATTCCTACAGTATTAACAATTATTATTATGTCTGTTATTCCTTTGATACCTAAAAATAGCTTTATCCAATGCGTATATGCGTAATCCATACCATACCCATGGGTATTATTGGGTATTTTTTGAGCTGTACAAAAATGAATATTCTTTCTATTACTTAATATCAAGTTTCTGAGTTTCAGCCACATTTTTTAGTTGTGAATCATTTATTTTTATAGCTTATTAATATTCTATTTTACTGCTATACTAAGATTCATTTAGCCATTCTCCTGACAGCATACATATCTGAGCTTCCAGTTTTATGTTATTTAGAACATTGACTTTTATGAACATTTTTGTCTAACACTACTCTATTTTTTTGTAAGTAACTTGGTTGTTGTGTCTTCGTGGCAGCTGTCTGACTGATGGTAGGACCTTACTGTTGTCATTAACACGTTACAACAATGTGTAAAAACAAATCTCTCGCATAATATTTTGCCGTACATATGTTAAATTTTTAGAATTATCAGAGGCAGTTCTCTTTTCTCAGGGAAATATCCTTTTAGAAATGTTTTTGAATATTCCTTCTGTACCATTTGCTTTAGTCAATTCTTTTTTTTTTTTTAAGTTTATTTATTTATTTTGAGAAAGAGAGAGAAAGTGTGCGCACCGGGGAGGGACAGAGAGAGAGGAAGAGAGAGAATCCCAAGCAAGCTCTAGGCTTATTGCACTGGGGGCTTGGTCTCACAAACCCATGAGGTCATGACCTGACCCCAAATCAAGTAACTAACCCATTGAGCCACCCAGGCACTCCTCTAATTTTTTAATAGGCATTCAGCAGTTGGAGTTCTCTACCTGGTGTTATTTTTTCCTACCTACATGACCTTTTTCCGTTTCCCACTCAGGCAATTAGTGTAATAATATATAATGTAACTGATGGCCTTCCTTTCCACATCATCATCAACAAACTTGAACTGAAAATTTTTTAATGTTTATTTATTTTTGAGAGAGAGACAGGGAGAGAGGGAGAGAGAGAGAGAGACAGGGATTGTCAGAGAGAGAAGGAGACACAGAATCTGAAGCAGGCTCCAGGCTCTGGGCTGTCATCACAGAGCCCAACGTGGGGCTCAAACTCACAAACCGTGAGATCGTGACCTGAGCCAAAACTGGATGCTCAACGAACTGAGCCACCCAGGCGCCCCTCAACAAACTTTTACTTTAGAGGCTGGAACTGTTACAAACAATACATGAGTGAGTCAATTTTAAATCCTTCCTTGGTAATTACGTCAATGTTTTCTTTCCAAATTAATCTAGATATAGAACTTACTTTCAATTCCAATAAGATTTTATCAAATTGTCAAAATATTGCAAATTTAACCTCAAAGAACATACACAAGTGTACACAGTAATATTTTCTGAAGAAGTATATTCAATCTGAAAGAATTCAAAATAGCATGGGTATCCACTTAAAAAAGACTATTTAGATAAAATATGGTAGTCAGTGTTATAGGTATTGTTTTTGTGGGTTTGAGGGGTTCTGGAATGAAACAACCATCTTTCAAAGAGACCTTATGCAAGCAGTTCAGTTTCTTTGGGGATACAGAGATATCTTAAGAGAGAGAGATTTCTGTTGACTGCTGTTTTTGGATGTAGGAGAGATAACAGGAACTAAGGAGCATTGTTTTCCCTTGGGATTAAGATGCTAACTTCCCTGTATCTCATACTTGCTCACTGTTTTTTGGTGACTACAAGCTTAGAAATTTTCCAAGGCCCAACCAGGAAGAATATTTGCTATATATTTTGTAACCATCTACGGTATATGTTCCAAATTTCAGATTTTCATCTCCACTTTATTTCCTAATACAACTGATCCGTGTTCTCTAAAAATACTTCACAAACTCTAGTCCACTGGTCTCCTTCCCTCTATTGTTTTCAGCATTCTTATGATTTATTCCTTTATGTAACTTCTCAGTTTTATTTAATAAGATTTTGGTAGGGTTAGTAAATAATGCATGTGCTCAGTCCACTACCTTAAACCAAAAGTATAAATTTACTTTTACAAGTAGAGAAATAATTCTGCATTTTGAAGAAAAGTATGTAAGCCTGAAGCTAGTAAATATTAAAGTCATTTCCACTTTAGGAAAAAAATATTGTTTCACTAAAAGGTTCTGACTCAATTTCTAAAAAGTGCTATATATTATAGGATTTAATATTTCAAATAAACTCGGAAAGGTACTGTAAACAAATGAAACTGTAAGATATGTGGGCAATGGTAGACTGAGACGTTCAAATTCATATGCAGTCCAGACCAAACATGCCTCCTATCTGGATTCTGCCTGTGAGTACTAGGTAATTCTTCATGTTCACAGAGGTATGCCCAGATTCTAACTCAAGGGATGTTAGCATATTAGGGTGAAGCCAGGCCATGGCCATGGTTAGGGCCAGTTCTAGGTGTGGGAAGGAGCACAGAAAGCACCTTCCTTATGCATCCCGTAGTCCTGCTTCTACATTGTTTCTTCTGCTATTTTTCATCACAATCATTACAAAATGCCACATCAATGCATTACTTTAAAAAATTCTGTTAGGGAGGGAAGGGAGGGGGGGTTAGGGGTATTGAGGAGGGCACCTTTTGGGATGAGCACTGGGTGTTGTATGGAAACCCATTTGACAATAAATTTCATATATTGAAAAAAATAAAAAATAAAACTAAAAATTACAGGTTTTCCATTGGAATACTATGTAACAGTGAAAATATTATACTAACATGGAATAAACTCCCAGATAAGATTTTGTTTGAAAAAGAAAGGTGAAAAATATTATACACACATTATACAAATTTTATACATATATTTTATAGAAATAGATACACAGGCATATAAAACATGTAAATAGTAAATTTCTGATAAGATACACAGAGGTTGATAATTTCATTGCCTTTGAGGCAGAAATGTGGGGAAGCACATTGGTCAGTATTGAAAGGGTAATCTTTTGATTGTATGTTATTTTATACTTAACTAATTTTGTCATGTACATTTCTTAAATTTTTAATAAAAATGAAAGAGATTGAAACAAAAAAAATTCTGTTAAAATATTGCTTTTTCCGGAGAATGTGTTCCTTCCCCCACTGACATGACACTGGGTATAATGTGTCAAAGAGAAGTAGTTAGAAAGATTGACCAGGAAAAGAACACTTTAGTAGAGCGTGGCCACCGGGGAGAGAGATGGAACCCAAGTCCACTGAAACAGAAAGCTTGAAGAAGTTTTAGACACTGGTGTAAGCTATTGTACTGTAGCCGTATTGTACTGTATATGATCATGCTTTCAGTGGTTGCTAATTGTCACTTATGGGATTGCCAGTTGTCACTTACCCCTCAGGGACTGGGAGAGAAGGGTGCTGTCTTTCTTGATGATTACATTTCAAAGGAATGGCTTTCAGATCCTTGTAACACTGGCAAGAAGCTGGGAAAACATTTATTTACATCTCAAAGTGGTAGAGAAAGAACTTGTAATTACAAACTTCCTAAAGTAAATGCTCTAAGCAAAGGGAGGTCAGTGTTCTAGAATTGGGAAGAAACCTGTCTACAGTTTAGTCAAGCTGAGAGTCATGGTAAGGCCATTGTGGTAAATGGGAGGATATGGGTATATTTAAATTAATTATATAATTTTCCAATCATATTCCAGATATTTTAATTGAGCACAAATCATACTTCTTATAAAAGTTATTAAAATTTTTAAATAAACCTACAAAATATGTATCAGTGATAACAAGGCCATCATTATCACCATACAGTATACAAAGAATTAGAGTAAAGTACTCTGGAGAATATTTGGGAAAAAAACCCCCACAAAAATCTTATTATTTCTTAATATTTTTAGAAGATATTAGCACCTCTGGAATGTTCAACCAGCTAACAGAGAGATGTACTGGTTGAATTCATATATACGGATGATCGGTTTCCAACTAAAATACTAAAATTAGATCAGAGCATTTTTCCCCCAATATTTAATTAGAATGTGTTAGTTAGAAACACTTATGAAAATACTGTGATGCAGAATGCCTGAAATGTATAAATAGTTAAATGCATTAGGATACAATCCTGATATCTATTTAAACACACACAGAGTAACTTCATAACTGGTTTGTTTTGAGCTTTGCTTTTGTTTGATTATGGTTGATGACCATAGTTAGATTTCAAAAGAATTGGATCAGATATGTTGGACTGTTAACTTTGAGAATCGAGTCCGAGGACTGTGTGTTAAATTTACATCATTTGCCTATCAATCGTACCAATGTTTAAAAGTCTACTTTTAAGTTAAACTTTCTCCCTAGATAACATGATTAAACATGTCTAATTACAAAATAACAAAGTGCTTTCACACAGTAGGAGAAGAAACTGTTTAAGTCAATTGAGCCTAAACCGACTTCTACATATCTTCAACATTTTTAGTTTTCGCTCTATGCAAACTCCTTCGTGCAGAGAATTAAAAGTAAGTTGGGGGCGGGGGGAGTCTGGCAGATAGCAGCGGTGGATGTGTGCCTTGCCTGAAATGTGCCTCTCCCACCTACACTCTCTGATTCTCATGATCTTGTTCTCATACTGCTCCTCTAATTACTTTTCATCACAGTTGTACCCCTCATGGCCATATATTATATTTAAAATTGTATCGAAATAGTGTCAATTTAAAAAAAAAAATCTTTATTTTTGAGAGAGAGAGAGAGAGAGAGAGAGCACAAGCGGGGGAAGGGGAGAGACAGAGAGAAGGGAACGGAAGGTCTGAAGCGGGCACCTTGCTGACAGCAGAGTCAATCTCAAACTTGCAAGCCAGGAGATCATGACCTGTTCTGAAGTCAGATGCTTAACGGACTGAGCCACCCAGGTGCCCCAATATAGCGTCAGTTTTGAAGAGTCTTCTCAGAGGAGCATCTCTTAGCCAGCTAGAGTCATGGAGAAGGGGACACCTGTTCTGTTGCCATGTCACTGGAACCGCCCTTTGTTTTTTTTTTTTTTTTCCAATATATAAAATTTATTGTCAAATTGGTTTCCATACAACACCCAGTGCTCATCCCAAAAGGTGCCCTCCTCAATACCCATCACCCACCCTCCCCTCCCTCCCACCCCCCATCAACCCTCAGTTTGTTCTCAGTTTTTAACAGTCTCTTATGCTTTGGCTCTCTCCCACTCTAACCTCTTTTTTTTTTTTCCTTCCCCTCCCCCATGGGTTTCTGTTAAGTTTCTCAGGATCCACATAAGAGTGAAAACATATGGTATCTGTCTTTCTCTGTATGGCTTATTTCACTTAGCATCACACTCTCCAGTTCCATCCACGTTGCTACAAAGGGCCATATTTCGTTCTTTCTCATTGCCATGTAGTACACCATTGTGTATATAAACCACAATTTCTTTATCCATTCATCAGTTGATGGACATTTCAGCTCTTTCCATAATTTGGCTATTGTTGAGAGTGCTGCTATAAACATTGGGTACAAGTGCCCCTACGCATCAGTACTCCTGTATCCCTTGGGTAAATTCCTAGCAGTGCTATTGCTGAGTCATAGGGTAGGTCTATATTTAATTTTCTGAGGAACCTCCACACTGCTTTCCAGAGTGGCTGTTCCCTTTGATGTGAAACACAATACACTCATCCAAGCTTTCCTGCTTGAAACTTGCCTTCTTTTGGGTAATTCTTACTTTCCTATTTCCAGGATACAAACTCTTTGAAAGATATTTAAGAATAATTTCTGCCTCACTATGCATCCTGTTTTATGTTTTCTTTGTTGCAGAACCTTGTAGGATCTCATTAAGTGTTAAAGTTTGCTTTTACTGTTACCTATTCTTCCAAATGGATTGTCTTTGCTTTTTATTTTTAGTAACTCTTGACTCACCTACTTCTAATCAATTTTATCCTCTTTCTCTAATTGCATTTTAGTCCTTGTCCTGATTGATCTATTATCATAAACTTAATAATTAACTTATTGCTGCTCTAATCAAGTGTTAGTTTGCCATTATAACTTAATAATCCAATTAGCCCTATTAAAATGCTAAAACACTTTGCTTTTTTCAACATTCAATTCCTGAATATGGCTCATGGTTTCTTATACCAATGGGTCAGGTGACAAATGTTAGAATTTTCTTTTCTTTTCTTTTCTTTTTTTCCCCTGTCATCTCAAGAACACAAATTCTAAAGGCTTGGGGAAGAATTTTCTTATAGCTTACAAAATAAAACTTGTATGAAAACATTCTGTTTGTATCAATATTCCTCTGAGTCTCTTTCCTTTTTTGTCTGTGCTTTAAAAAAAAACCCTGCATATATCTTTTGCCGTTTCTTATTTTTTCCCTTTGTAACTGTTCACTAATTGGCCTAAAATATAAAACTGAATTGTATTTTAAATACATTACTGCATTTTTAATAAACATTTATGTCATATTATTTATTTTAATTATAATGTTTCTCTTCTTTTTCCAGAAACAAACCAAAATTCAAACAGTGCTAAAGCCTTAATTAGGTTGCAGTTTCATTATGTGGTTCACAGTTGATATATATATATATATTTTTTTTTTTTCCTGTGCATCAAGAGATTTATCCTTTGTCCCTATAGTACTAAAGCTTTTTACTTTGCTCTTGGTTCATTATTGATGATTGGTAAAGCTCTACTCTGTCTATTTCATGCCAAAAGATAGTTAGAGGTGCCAAAAAATGATGAATATCGTTAGGAAGTGAGCACTTCAAAGCATTGAGAGTTGTTAAATGTAACACTAACTTATGCATGGACAGAATTGCTGCAAATGGGTTGTTATGGAGTCTGACACCGTGGCAACATGAATGTGTATTATGGGGATCAAGAAAGAATGAGACTTTATATTCTCAATTCATTTTAGGGAAGTATTTGTCATGTGACTTCATAAGCAATTTTCTGTGATAGCAATAAAATTGACTTGGACAGGCATCTCGGAGTGAATTAACATAATTAATATGATTTTATTAACACAGCCAAAATGTTTTCCTCCCAGGAAATTTGACAGAACCTAAGCCCAGCGGTACTTGGCCACTGGCAAAGTATGACTGTGTCTCCCTCTACACCCCCCACCACATCCCCATCAGTATTGGTCCAGTGAGTTTTCGGAGGCAGAACTCTTCAGGCAGGTGTCTGATGCTGGGAATATGAGAGATCTCAGTTAACTGAAAGTGACAATTAATAACTTTTATTGAGTGCCCAATTTGTTCAGAGCCCTAGGCACTGTGGGTTATCAGAAAGAAACAGAAGGAAACAAATAATCTCTTTCTGCCTCTTTGGGGTTTCTACTCATGGCAAAAAGAGGTCCTCTACTGGGTCCAGGCAGCAAGAGAGAGCAGGTGTTAGACAAGACATCAGTCTAAGTGGTATAACGGACACACTGAAGTTCAAGGGACAAGAATGGAATTGTCAATTGAATAAATGCCATGAGATTTGTCACACTTTTGTGGCATCCTATTATTTTGTGATTTATGAGTTCTGTCCGTATTACATTTAATTCAGCAAACATTTTTAAGATTATGATGCTATGTGTAATATACCCCATTAGGTCTCATTGTTAACATAATGGTAAATAGAGTTTTATTTCTATCTTCAAAAATTAATATCCCTCTCTCCCTTTTTATCTGTGTGTCTTTCTCTGTCTCTGTTTCTCTTTCTCTTTCTCTCTACACACACATTTGTGTATCTATGCTACATATGTGTGTGTATATATATATATATATATGCACACACATATATAATGCAGATGTTGACAAGAACAATACTTATAATTACAAAAAGGTTACAATAACATAGAGAAAGGAACAAGTACTTTCTGATAAGAGAAATAAATTTATATGGTGAATCTCTGTATTTATGTTATTGTTTAGAAAAATCTCATATAAATGTTAATTACAGTGAAGCAGATGCAACCATAAATTCATAAGCAATAAATGATCAGCAGAATAATGAATCAAAAACTGATCTATTGAAAGCAGAACAGCGCACAAACATATAGGTGATGGATGGGCAATGGTGGTGGCTTGTGGGCAGTAGGTAATAAGAGAAGCTTAAGTAACAGAACAAGCCTAGGAAATACTTTTTGCCAGCTTGTCACAATGCAGTGCCAGTGCTTTAAATACATGTAGTATTTAATGTGATTCTTCTAACAGCCCCATAACCTAAGAATTGTGTTCCATTTTTAGAGATGAAGAAATAGATTCAAATGACTTGCTTGGCTAAAACACCTGTAAGATTATACAGAAACTTTAATGAATGAGAAACCAGGGAACTATTTACAACATCCAGTGGGAAAACATTTATTTACATAGATTCCTGGAGGAAAAGGAGAACACAAGTGTTTGGTAATGCTCATAGGAACAGATTAAGCCTATATACAGAGTATAACAAGAGTAATTAAGCACAGACAGACCTAGACCAGGAAGTCTTTGGGGAATAGAATGAAAATAATATGAAGACATGTGAATATTATCCTTTCTCCTCCTCTGTAGTCTATGGAGATAAATTCTAGGATCCTCGTGCATAGTACTGCTTTGTCAACTGTGGGGAAATAGTATTTTTGCATGTGAAATGGATGGTCTAGTGGTATGGTTGATGACCAAATTATTATGAAAAGAACTGGAAAGAACTAAAGGGTCAGTGCTATTTTGTTAACAGTGTAAATAAATAAAGAGCTTTCTTCTCCCAAACTAGGGGAATAGTATCAGACAGAATTTGCACAGGAAGACAGGCAGGGTGCTACCTTTGAATACTACCAGATGCCATTTTATCCAAGCTTAGTGCAGAAACTAGTTCATATGGTATTTCTTTGAGCTCTTCTGTGATGCATATGGAGCAAAATTGTGTTTTTAGGAGCTATTTTCAATACATTACTAGCAAAATAAAATAAATTGCAAAAATCTCAAAATTCTCAGCTTGATTTACTTGACAAAAAGCTCCAGATTCCGCTCTTTTGATGTACATCAGTTGCAAAGTTTCAAGGATTTTGTGTGATTTATAAAAGTGGCCAAGCATTCAGAACTCTCAATTATTTAAACAGATCTGTTTGAAAGTCAAACTCTTCAGTTTTTACTATTAGCCCAGCAATTTTAATGACAGCAGACAAGATACTTTCTGAGCTGTACACAAACAAAAAAACAAAGGGTTTAGTATTTTTATTACTTGGCCAAGACCAATTCTTTAAGATATATCACTGTAACATAAAACAAATGTCAAAGCAAAGGATATCCTCATTTTCAAGAATTGGTAAGAGAAAAGAGTTTATAGTAATCTGAGCGTACTTGGCAGAACTGTATATCTTTACTTAGATCATCTTCAAAGAGTACAATTTTCCTTGACACTCTAAGACTCTTCATGAATTTGGAATTAGAATACAAATTACTTTATTCTCCCCTAGGCTTTAGGAATTCACTATTAGTGAGGATCTCTACGTGCGCTCTGTGAGGTCTTCGGGCATGGAACGTTTCTATTCCTTCGCATATTGGGAAGAAAGAGTCAGGCAAATAGAAGGTGAATATTTGTCCCACATTTGTCAACATGATCTCTGAGGGATAAGTTGGCAGCCAGTTTTCATCTGTTACATTCACTGCTCCATCCTCGTGCTTATAACATTGCTTAGCACATAGAAGTATTCCATATATATTTGTTGAATAAATGAAGAAGTTAATGAATCTGTGTTAGTCGCATGTAGCTTTTCAAGATGACATCAAGTCAAATAATTAGTGAAGAATTAACTCTGCAGCAGACTTAGAGGATGAACATATAGATAATAAATTTCTTAAAACAACATAAAATAGTGGTGAACGGCGTCTGTTGATAAGAATAAAACTGTTTCCTTAATTTTATTAATCATTTTTGTTAATATATTTATCTTAAACTTTTATCTTTCAGAAAAATCTCTGAACATTGAAATATCTAAATTAAAAAAATTAAACTAATTTATTTAATTTTTTATTTTGGAAAGGGTGAGTAGGAGTGGTGGAGGGGCAGAGAGAGAGAGAGAGAGAGAGAGAGAGAGTCCCAAGCGGGCTCCACACTCAGTGCATAGCCTGATGCGAGGCTCTGTCCCACGACCCTGGGATCGTGGCCTGAGCCAAAATCAAGAGTCAGAGGCTCAAGCAACTGAGCCACTCAAGTGCCCCGAAATATCTAAATTTTGTAGTCTTTGCAGAAGGTGAAACTGGCTCTAGTGTTGGGAAATACCAAAAAAGGAGATTTTGACTTAAAAAAGCTAGAGATCTTTATAACTTGGGAAATAAAAGATGATCTCAGAAGGATTCCATATTGGTTGATGTTTCAAATAACAATTCTAAGATTTCTTCCAGTGAGAACATTTTCTGATGTTATGATTCTCTAATTTTTTTAAAAAAATATTTATTTATTTTAGACAGAGAGAGAGAGACAGAGACAGAGAGCGAGTGGAGGAGGGACAGAGAGAGGGAGACACAGAATCTGAAACAGTCTTCAGACTCCAAGTTGTCAGCACTGAGCCTGATGCAGGGCTTGAACCCACCACCGTGAGATCATGACCTGAGCCAAAGTTGGACGCTTAACCTATTGAGCCACCCAGGCATTCCATTTTCCTAATTTTTTGAACGTTACATCTTCTCAGATCCTACAGATTTTATTGACCCAAAATTTAATTTAACCAAATGTTTCTTAACTGTCCATCTTTATATAAGCAGAAATTATGTCATACACTTTCATGGTATCCCCTGTAGGGTCTAACAGTATTTTCTACAAAGTATGCCCTAAGTATCTATTCATTATCAACTATTTGAATAAAATACAAGAAAATCTTATTTGCAGCAATAGGCTCTAGGTACTTTACTTACATTACCCAATTTAAGCCTGACTACCACCATATGAGATTAGTAGAACTGAGGTCAGAATTTAGGCCTGTCTGAATATATCTCTGCATAATCCATGCGGTTTAAATGATTGTCTGTCAGCATTTCTAATCTGAAGTTTTGAATAAGTGCTCTGCTTTTTTATGGTAATACAGTCTTCTTGGATTCTGTGGTTTGACCAAGTCATATATAGGAATTTTAATATACATTATTCTCTCTAGGCATTTCTTAGGCATTGATGAAGTAATATCTTTTTCTTACATATTAGATGTTTGGCTGGAGGAAAAATCATGATGGAGCATACATAAAAGCTATGAATTTAGACTCAAAATTGTTATGAATGCCAAGAGTTATCATGACTAAACGTTTTCATCTGTTTCAGTTCCTTGATTTAAATATGCCTATGATTTAGCTTGGCATAAGTGAAGGAAAGTATTGTTTAAAATGTATTATTCACTATCTCATTTTTTTCCCTTGTTAATTGGCAAGCAACATAAAGCAATTTAAATCTTACTTGGTAAGTGCTTCAAGAGCATTTAATAAACACATATGTGTTTTCATTTTCCTTTCAGCCTAAGTCCATTTTTCATTACTTGTAAAATTTACTAATTTTTAATTGTAGTAATTATTATAAAAACAAGTTTACACGGAGAAATAGGGCTAGTCATTTTATACAGGAGAATTAAAAACCTACTTATCTCTTACCTGGTGTAGACTTACCTGGTGTAGACTCTTAATTTGTCATTTTACCATTTTTCAATGTGACCCTGAGGTTTTACTAACAGTGTTTAGAAACTCATGCCAGTCTTCATTTTGCAAATGGTCATTTATGTTATTATGCTAATAAGTTGAATAACTTTAACATTGGCCTAGGAGTGGATTTGAGTAAGCTTCTGGGAAACCTCCACAAGTTCACAAAGTTAATGGCTTGACCTCACAATTCTCCAATGTAAAATAAGCTATAATGATTTTTCAGGCTCTTAGCTCCCCTGCATTAAAAAAAAGAAAAAAAGAGCTCTCATTTACTTCAGATGACTTGACTTTCCTTATAATTTAATTGTAAATGAATAGTCCTTTATTTATCTTCTAAAATGATTCTTGCCCATGTTTGGTTGAGACCTTTCTTCATGCCAGAAAAGAAAAAAAAGTGTCTAGCAGATGTTCTGAAAAAAGACAGTGATTTCTTTGGAATTTATGACACCAGGAGGATGTTTCAACGAGGCAGCTCATATATTTGAGCAAATACCCAAAGAAGAAATATGATAAATACGTTTAATGCTCATTTCTGTGATTTAGCAGAAGGCTGGTAGAGTCAGAGGAAATGTGTGTAATATATAAAGAGTTGGCATGTGCCCTTTTAAAAACTTAGAAAGGAACAGTGTAATTTAAATTTCTTTAGCATCACTAAATCCTAACAATTTCTTTTAAACTGAAACTTTGCCTATCATATTACATATATAGCTCTGTTTTTTTTTTTTTTTTTTTAATTTTTTTTTTTCAACGTTTATTTATTTTTGGGACAGAGACAGACAGAGCATGAACGGGGGAGGGGCAGAGAGAGAGGGAGACACAGAATCGGAAACAGGCTCCAAGCTCTGAGCCATCAGCCCAGAGCCCGATGCGGGGCTCGAACTCACGGACCGCGAGATCGTGACCTGGCTGAAGTCGGACGCTTAACCGACTGCGCCACCCAGGCGCCCCGTATAGCTCTGTTCTTAATGAATGATTACTTTCCCATGGCTCTAATACTGGAGTAAACTGGTGCTGGCTTAAGAGTGTCTTGCTATTCTTCCGTAGTTGAATTTAATGCAAATAGGGAAAAAGTAGCAGGGTGTTGTTTGCATTATTGTGATATTGTTATCAAGTTGTATTTTTGCTACACCAATGAAAAAATTATTATTAATAGCAGAAGTTAATAGCATAGGTTTAAATAGAAGTTAATCAAATGCGTATCTAATGTGGACTGATTTCAATCTGACCAAAGACAGTCTTTGTATTTATGAGAAAGATAGAAACAAAACTTCCTATTTATGGCTCTCTGGTTGCAAGAGAATGTCCTCGAGACTTTCTTGGACTGGAAGGTCTTTCCCTTTAATGGGTTCCTTAAAGTTCCTTGAAGTTCACCTACTCTAGTGTTTTGTAATCCACATCTTGATCAGATTTGAGTTTTAGGAGGGAGGTATGGAAAGGCTGGTTTTATAACACCAGTTTCCCTCATGTAAGGGTTTATTTAGAACTGACTGTAGCTTTCTTAACCTTTAGGGTCCTAGATCTGGGCAGAAAGAGTTCACATACTTCATTTCTTTCCAATACTGTAACAGCCAAATAAGCCAGTGCTATACAGTTAAGCAAGGATCTTAGGAGCTAAACATTTTGCCTTCTGTCCTGTAAGATCTGTCCCTGATGCCATTTCGTATTAAGAATAGGATTGAAATTTAAAGGAGAAGGGGCAGTTTTGAATGGAAAGCTATTCTGTTTTCCCTGGATTGACCAGAAGGGAACAAGGGCAAAAGGAGACACTAGATACAGCCATCTAGACTGGGTTAACAAAGCAGATGGTACTTTTGTAAACTGAATGGCTGTGGCTCTGCTGGCTCAGGTCATTGTGTGTTGCTGACAGATTCTCTAGAAGTCTACAACATAGGCAACTGTGCTGAGAGGTACTTGTTCAGATAATCAGCTATAAAATTAAGTAAATAAATAAAATCCTCTAAGTTTCAATTTACGTTGCTAATTAATACCTTGACATGGATCTACTCTTTGGGAAACTTAAGGCATATTCCCTTAAAACAACACTTACCTCTCATTAACAGCATCTTTGAAAAGCAGGCATATCTTAAAGTGATATTTACAACAAGAATGATTTTCTCAGAGACAGGGTTGTTATAAGAGGGAAACTAAGAAAATATAGCATCATGAATGTTGGTTCTGAGAACTTTATAATGAGGTTTTAATGTAGACTGTGAAAAATTAAAGAGAGATATAAATTATGGAATGTTTACTAATATTTCTACCTGATGGTTAATTTATATACTTTTTTATAGCAACCTATGATTCTGTTCATATTTTGGCATTGATCAATGGGTTCTTGAAGCCAATAATTTAAAAAAATTGAATTGCAATGATTGAGATATATGTAAACATTTCTATACTGGAAAAAGGGTCACTTGTTTGCCATTGAAATGACATTCAGGACACCTAAGTTTCTATACATGGCACAATTTTGGTTTCTCTCATGTACACAGGCATATCGACACTGTGGTTTAGTCCTTTGGAATCAATGACTTTGGGACTTGGGTAGGGTTTTGTCACTAATTTATCTGGAAACTTCTGGCTCTAATTGGAACTCCTTTCTGTAGAAAGTTTTAATCAATGGAACAAATAGAATCACAAATAAGAAGGGACTGCAAGAGATCATTTATTCCCTTCTATGTCCTCAGGCTGTGAAAAAAACTCTTTCATAACATCAAGGTCTTCTTATCTAGCCAAAAGTAAATGGAAGAGTTGCAGAATTCTCTGGTGAATTTTGGTTGACTTGACAGGCAATATGGGTATTTTTTAGGAGAAAAATTTCATTTCTGCCTGAAGGATCCATCTTAAATTAACTCATAACTTTCTGCAGTACTCTATGTTGAGGTACTTCCGGAAGAATGGTTACATGATTGAGACCCTCTGAGAAATATAAAATTTCATGACATGTATCCTTTTCTTCCTGTGCTCACACCTGGACTGTATGATTTCACCACTGGGAATGGATGAGTTTACAATACCAGTGGTAACTGACATTGGATTCTTTCTCTCTCTGTCTCTCTCCCTCTCCACCCCCCCCACCCCCGCCTCTTTTTCTCTCCCTCTCTACCCCCTGAAAATCCTTCCTCCTTACAAACACCTTCCTGCCCATTTGGGCTGCCACTTATTTTCAGAAGTCCTGCTAGGATGGCTTTTTTTTTTTTCTTTTTCTTTTTTTTTTTCTTAATGGATTCACCAAAAGCATCTTCCACAAAGTTCTCTCCCCAAGCACCGGAGATGCTTTGCCAGACACCATCATTAACAACAAACACAATTTCTACAATTTTAATGGTGTGGCAAATTTGGAGAGAAAGTCTTGCTCCTCTGGTGTGATGTTCTTATAGGTGTAGGTCGGCGGAGATTTCAATGTGCTACAGGGTTTTAGGGCCCTAGCCTTCTCACTTTTTACGTAGTTCCCTTGTTCTACAACAGAAATGTGTAGGAGGGAGATCTGAGGAACAAAATCATGCTTTCAGAATCTTCCTACTGTTAACAGCTGAAGATGCATGAGTGGTTTAAGATCATGGTGCCTGGATTCACTCTGCCTCAGGATGAGTTCTTCTAGGAGTCTTCCTGAAGGCAGACTCCTAGGGCAAGACTTTCCCTGTTTTATGGGCTTACCCGGATATATCCAAGTACCACTTAGATACATGCTGGGACCTTCTCCACATTCTTGTTTGCATTGCTATTCATTGCATTACTTCATGAGTTTTATGCATTTGGTAGCAAATTAACTTTTCCTTTATAATTTCTTTAATTGTTCAAGGCTTCAGTTACTTTACTCATCTGAACTAGACCGTAGAAGAGAGTGACTATGTATTTTAAACACAGTTCTTTATTTGGAAGGTATACACGCTTAAAGAGCTTGTGATTTTACTCACACCTCTGGATCTCTGGATTTTGCCACTATGATATGACTCAGAGATTGGAGATATGGTTTCTAAATCATTCCAACCGCAGCAAACTAGAGCTCACGCCTTCCTTTCTGTGAAACCTGCAAAATTTGCTCTTTTGGAGAATTTCCATGCGGAAGGACTAGATAAAGGAGTTTAGCCGTTCTAGCAGAACTATAGTGCAGCTGTGAGGTTTCTTTCTGTGTGCTATTCTCAGTTGAAGTTTTTAGTTTATGTGTCCTAATATGCAGTTGGCACTACTTAAAAATTAGTTTGATTTCATCGACATCAAGGTAAAGGGAAAAATGGGATTTACATAATTTGTCTCAGCCCCCAGTGAGGCTGACACAGGGCAAAGCGAGTGATCTGTTCACCAGCATCTGACATTTCTACAGACAGAAGGTGGTGCTGTTGATTAGGAACAGTACCCAGGCCCACATTTTTCTATCAAACTCATGATCAAGTTATCATCGCAGTAAGTCTTTACTGAAGAGAAAAAAAAAAAATATCACAGTCACCTGGAACTTATTCTGGCATTCGACTTCAGTTACTTCGCTGCTTAAAATCGACCCCCCAAAATTCTCCAACCATGTTATTCTTATTACTTTATGTAAATCTTGTTAAGCTGTGTGAAAAAAAAGTTCTAAAATGCAGTACATGTTGTTTCCCTTCATGCAGGGAAATTTACCGATATGTGCAAGACCGCAAGACGTCCAGGGGCCTGGATGTCTCACTGGTTACAAGAAAAAGACAGGCCTTTAAAACCAATGCAATACTGTTGCATTTGAACATGGTTGTTTCAGGAACATAGACTATTGAAATAAAACCTTTTTTGACTCTAGTTTGTTCCTATGCCTACATACTTCTATGGTGTAGTGCTCAAGCGAGTTGCAGGTGCCAGGAAAGAAGCCTGTCTTTCCCTGCCCGTGCCAAATGACATCGTGGTAACGTCTGATGACTTCTGGATGTGGTTCTGGGGAGGGATGATGAGTACCAGATATAGGCATGGGCTCGTGTCTTCGTGTAAGAGCCCGAGAAGAGTGGGGAAGACCCAGGGAAGAGCAGAATTATTTAGAATCATCGGCAGTACCATGAGAACAGGTCAATATTGCAGAAGAGTTTTGAAGTTTAAAAATAAAGTTTAGGGCTATAAGTAAAAAAAAAAAAAAAACATGGGCTGACTAAACATCTAGGCAGCAAGGGCGAAGGTACAGAAGGGCTTGTTTTACATAGCTGCTGAGAGAGAGGTCCCGATGCCTCCTATTAACATATTGGTTAACACCAATTTGGGAGACCTGTGTTTAGCTTGAAAGATCTGTTTATGTCTTGCGGTATACGGTGACATCCTTTGGAGGAAGCTCAGACAAGAAGAGAATTTTAATTAGCAGTAATTGCAGGTTTGAATCTTTCCCCTGAGCTGAGACTATGTATGCTCTCCTCTTTGAAAAATCCCCAACATTTCATCTTAAGTTTTCCTTCTCCAGGGGTTGTAGGTGAATCCTTATCTCATTCTGGTGGGAGGAATTGGCATCTTCTTGTGGTGGGAGGCAATACGGTATACTGGCTTGAAAACAGATTCTGAAAACAGATCATCTGTATTTTGTTTTATTTTTTATTTATTTTTTTGAATTGTATTTTAAAGCAGGTTCCAGCATTTGCTGGCTGCTTTTCTGTGTCTCAATTTCTCCTCTGGGGATAATGAGAGTACCTAATTCGTGGGGTTGTACGCAGTCAGTGAGTTTGTATAGGTAAAGCAGGATGAAAATTTCTCTGGTTCATAATACGTGTGGCGTAAGAGCTTGCTAATTTTATTCCTGCTTACTCAGGGAAGACTGGGAAAGGATGCAAAGAGCAGAAGTTTTAGCAGTGAGCAGGTTTCTTTCAGATGAAACCCATTCTCTCTGCCAGGTCTTGATCCCTTTTTGAAATATGCCCTGGAGCTTCTGACATCACCGGTGCTTTGGGCTTCACTGTGTAAATGTATAGACAGAAGGAACAAGGATGTCAATGGTGGCAATAATTTAACACTGGACAGCCAGACACAATAAGCTTACAAACTGTATACTCAATAAGTCCCTAAATGACTTCCCAAACAGAAGCACTTTTAGAAAGAAAAAAGAGAAATATGTGGTGTAGTTGTACTGAGATCAACGCACACTCCAGTGGACATACATATGGGATCTTAAACATGAAGACGAAACCAGAAAGGACATGCTTAGAGATGTCTGGATACTAATGATCCTTTTCAGCGAGTTGGCGAATCTGATACTCTTCCCTCAGAATTCCCATGGAGCAGGTGTCCTTTTCCCAAAATGCCTTAAAATGTTATCTCCAAAGAGTGTTCTCTTAGGTTTGCATACTTTGCTTTTGTATATTTATTTCTGATGACATCTTTTTGGTGCCTTAGTGTTTGATGTAGGCTTTATATTTTCTTTAACAACTTAAAAGTTTCAATTCCTTCAAATACTTACCAAGTTTAGACACTTTATCGACCTCCCCCCCCCCTTTTAAATTGAAGTACAGTTGACACACATTAATTTCAGGTACATTAATTTACATTAATCTCAGGTACATTAATTTCAGGTACAACATAATGATTTGACAACTCTATGTGTTATGCTGTGCTCACCGCAAGTGTAGCTAACATCTGTCACCATAGAAGGTTACTACAATAACACTGACTGCCTTCCCTAGGCTGTGCCTTTTGTCTCTATGACTTATTCATTCCATAACCGGAAGCTTGTACCTCCCTCTCTCTTTCACCTATTTTCCCCGTTCCTCATCCTCCTCTCTCTGGCAGCTACCAGTTTCTTCTCTATCTATATATGAGATATATGATATATGTATATATGATATACATATATACATATTAAATATGTATATATGATATACATATATACATATATAATATGTATATATGTATATCATATATACATATATCATATATACATATATGATATACATATATACATATTATATCATATATACATATATATACATATATGATATACATATATACATATTATATCATATATACATATATATACATATATACATATATACATATATATCATATATACATATATGATATACATATATACATATAATATATATCTCATATGTATACACACACATATATACATTTATACGTTCGAGTACATCTTTTAAGGGAACACTGAGCTCTACAGAGAGTAATATTTGTATATGATAGCTGTTGATAATCTCAGACTTTTGAGTTATGTACTTTCCCCTCCAATCCCACAGATTAGTCTTGTTGCCTTGCCTATGTGTTCCCACACAAGAATTCCTATACAAAACTACTCCAGGCTCTTTCCTATCTTTAGGAGAATAGCATTGTAGTTGATTGTTTCTCTAGCTTTTCCACTTGCAAGCTTTTCCACTTGCTAAATTTCCATAAAATTTTGCAAAGTGTTTAGAGTAGGCACTGAATAATATTTAATATTTTGGGGGGGTGCCTGGGTGGCTCACTCAGTTAAGCTTCCGACTTTTTTTAAAAAAGTTTTTAGGTTTATTTATTTTGAGACAGAGAGAGAGAGAGAGAGAGAGGCAGGGAGGGAGGGACAGAGAGAGAGGGAGAAAAGGAGAATCCCAAGCAGGCTTTGCACTGTCAGCGCAGAGCCTCACGTGGGCCTCCACCTCACAAACTATGAGATCATGGCCTAAACCTAAGCTGAAACCGAAAGTCGGCTGCTTAACCCACTGAACCACCCAGATACCCTTAAGCTTCTGACTCTTGATTTCAGCTCAGGTCATGATCTCAGAGTTCATTAGATCGAGCCCTGTGTCAGGCTCTTTGCTGACGGCCCAGGGCCTGCTTGGGATTTTCTCTCTTCCTCTCTCTCTGCCCTTCTGCCTCCAAATAAATAAACTTAAAAATTATTTCAAATTTTTTGAATGAATGAATGCATGAGTGATGGAAGGTGATCGTGTGTGTGTGTGTGTGTGTGTGTGTGTGTGCAGACAGGGAGGAGAGATTGAAAGGGAGAGGAAATTAGAGGGAAAAGATGGTAATCTGAGCTTTAAAGGAAAGAGTGGATATACAACTCACTTACCTGATTTCCCTCTAGAATTTCCTTGAGGGATGTGGGTTTCAAACTCAGTGCAGGTTCTCTGGGTACATCAGTGAATTTAAAGGTGCTATAAAATTTTTAATTTTTTTGAGGGAATCATCAATACTTTATATGTGTTGAATGCTGGGAGAGTTACTAGCTGAAAGTAGTTTGTAGACTCAACATCAGATCAGACTGCATTCCTTTCAATTACATCTTCTATTTCAAAAGTTGTGGGTTGTTTTTTTTTCTTTTTGACAGTTTTTGCCATAAAAAGCGGGTGCCAGAGGAAAATTGAGATATCCAATATGGTTCTAAAATTTCAGAATTTGTGCAGTGCCTTATAGGAACATACATCTCATTAAAAAGAAGTCACACTTATTTAAAAATCATTATTATTTTTTTCTTTCAATTTGTGTGTATTATCTTTTTAAATATCTACTGTTAAGACATAAATACTTATTAAGTTGCTTACATCTCACAACTTAAAAAATGGAACTCCTAGATATTTCTTTTGGCCTGAGGGTACTGTTAAGAAATTACTGAGACACTAAGGGTGCCAGGAACTAAAAGGTTTGGGGCCCTCTGCTCAGGGGTAAAAAATGGAAAAACTGGAAATGGAGCCTAGGATAAGAGTTTTTGAAGGTGGGATTCTGCCGGAATTACACTTTTGCTCCTAAACAGTGCTCTACAATTGAAGGTCAGGACAGATAATTAAACAAAGACCTTCAATTCAAGTCTAGGTGAACAATTTAATTATATTATTGTTTAATAGAATTATTGCTACATGAGGCTTGGTTTTATTTCCTCACAGACCATAAAGTCTTCCCAATTAAATATTTTTTCATTACTCATGGATCAAATACAAGAGACCCTAAAAATATGACAAGCAAGTATAAAATAATTTCTAAACTTCCCTTTAGAAAGGCAAGATGATATTTTATTTTTAGCCTTCTTTTTAATGCTGCTGAAAAATTCTGAAGAAATGATTGGCAGTATTGTTTCACTGAGTTTCACCTGTAGTTGCCATCAGTCTTTTTAAGCTTTCTATTAGTCAAAGTAAAGAAATTAATCTAGAAGTAGCAGATGATATTATGACTGTGGGCACCAGTCAAAAATGAGCTTTTGGTTTTGTCTTACTTTACATAGCTAACTAACAGATGTTTTTCCTTATTGCATCTTTAGAAAAGATTGTAATTCAAGAGACTTTGAGAAACAATGTAATTCTGAATTTTAGATTCATGTTTTAATAAAAATGTATGGTAACTTCATTTTTTCCATAAAAGGTTTTAGACAGCTCTCTAAAAGCACCAACAGTGTCTTCAATATTTGCTACTTGTAACATACATAGGAAATATTTCCAAGGTCTGCATATTAATCTTGTGATTTTCTCTATTTGAAAAGAAAAAGAATATGCATGACCTGGCAGTCAATCTGAAGGCAGTGTTTTCCCTTGATGAATATCTCATCTTTTTTCTTTACTACTGCAAAGTACTTTTGTCCTTTATTTGCCACTAATGCTTATGATGAAAAATTAAATTACTGTTCCTCCTTTCAATATGTTTTCCTCAGAGGGTCTCTGCTGAAGAACAAACATTTAAAAGAGGATGCAGAAGGTTTAGTTTTATACACAGCCCTGCTATATTATTCATTGCAATGCATTTTTAATGTTAGAGGAGGAAAAGTAAAATATATGTTAATTTCTAAGGTGAGACAGGCAGTGATCGAGGGAATAATAAATTCGCAGAGGCTGGAGATGTGTGTGTGAGAAGAAGAAGTCTTCTCTCCTGAATCCTGGGCACTTTTTTTTTTTTTCTTCTGTATGTGGAAGGGAAACTTGGAGGTTTTTTGAGTAAAAATCTCAAGACATCATCTCCTGTAGTTAATGTGCCCCGAACCCTTTATATTTCCAGTTGAGAAAATGGTCACGAGACCAAAAACAAAAATAATACAAGTGAAACAAAATGGAAAAAAGTACTCTCTCAACATAATCAATAAGCTTTTGCTACATACTAAATCAGCTACCTAGCTCTCATCTCTCCAACTCACTACATTTCTCAGCAAAATTTGCACCCTCGTTGTTCACAAATAAGCCACTTATTTTTTTCCTAAGCAGGTGAAAAGATTTATGTAAGCATTCTTTTTACTTTTAAAATCTGATAGTATTTTAGAACAGCAGAAGAGTAATGTGCTTTATTTTGTCTATGAATTGTGAGGCTGATGGTTTTCTTTGTGTTGTGTTCTTTTGGAATTCAACAGTTTCTCTTCAATCTGAAAGGATTGCAGCATCTGGTAAGGAATCGATTTACAAACTTCTTACAATGGAAGAGAGCAGATTAAAGTTTCTAGAATCTCTTCTTCAAGTTCCCACAAGCTTTTCAGATCCTGGGAAAGGGATGGGCAGCGTTGTCTGATGTAGTGGAGATCGTGAAAGCACTTGAGTTCTAGGGTATTTTCTCACAGTCTCCAAATCCACGTTCAATCTGTTGTCATCAGAAAACACATATTTTGAATTTAGGGAGGACGAATGTGTGAACAAATAAAACTGTCATGTGGAGAATTGTCTGTTTTTGATTGTCTGCCAAAATACCAAGTCCCAATTGAGTCTGTAGTCTAAAAAAAAAGAGGGTATTTTCCATTTTCTTTTGTTGAGTATGGATGAGCAGAAAACAGGGGAACCACACGTCCAGGAAAACACATAGGAGGCATGAATTGCCTTTTCAAATATTTCCTTTTATAACCCCTAAATCAAAAATAATGTGCTTATGGTGTATGGTTAATCTCAATACCGAACATCAGAATTCAGTTTTCCACCCGGTCTATGTTAGCACTTCTTTTCACCTCTTTTAGATGCATTAATGTAAAATTGGAAATAGCTACTTTTAGGGTAAATGCATTTTTATTTCATTTCTCTAACAATATATAAGACAACAAATGCCTACTTTTGGAATTATGAACTCATTGATTTTATTCTAGACATGTAGTGGTCTGAGTTTTATTTTACTCATTTTATAATGACTATCACCATAGCAACCAGGCAGCTTTTACCAAAATGATAAAACATGCATTATATGTAGCTACCTACAATGATTCATGATAAACAGGCTACAAACCAATACTGAATGTATGCTAATAAAATTCAAATTATCACTCACAATCAGACTAACAAAGCCAATCATCCACCCAAATATGTTGTTTTGTTGTCATTTCTACTTTTTTTTTTTCTGCTATATTGCCAAGGCACCTAGACACTTCATTAGTTTAGATTCTATAAACATGGAATCCTTGGGACAAAATTTCTTTAAAAAAAATTGTTGCCATTATCCAAGTGTATTCAAATTAAATCTGATGGAGAGGTGTGCTTTCTCTGGCAGAGAAGTAACTAATGTGCCTTAGGCCACCCAAAGTTTTTAGTATGGTCCCAATGTGTCTCGGTCCCAGAAGCCAATGATTTAAAAACAATTGTTTTTAATGTTTATTATTTATTTTTGAGAGACAGAGTGCAAGCAGGAGAGAGGCAGACACAGAATCTGAGCTGTCAGCACAGAGCCTGATGCAGGGCTCGAACTCGCGAACTGTGAGATCATGACCTGAAGTGAAGTCAGACACCTAACTGACTGAGCCACCCAGGCGCCCCCAGAAAGCAATGTTTATATAAGCATGAAATATTTCTTCTGGAAGGCAAAAGGGAGTCTTGTCCCAGGCCCTTGTGAACTTGCCATTTTCTGGTTGTGTAGCCTTACATCATTGACTTGAAAATGCTGAAGCAAAGCAAGAGATATCACACCCAGACTTCAAGCTATACTACAAAGCTGTAATCATCAAGACAGTATGGTACTGGCACAAAAACAGACACTCAGAAGAATGGAACAGAATAGAGAACACAGAAATTGACCCACAAAAGTATGGCCAACTCATTTTTGACAAAGCAGGAAAGAATATCCAATAGAATAAAGACAATCTCTTCAGCAAGTGGTGCTGGTAAAACTGGACAGTGACATGCAGAAGAATAAACCTGGACCACTCTCTTACACCATACACAAAAATAAACTCAAAGGGGATGGAAGACCTAAATGTAAGACAGGAAGCCATCAAAATCCTTGAGGAGAAAGCAGGCAAAACCTCTTTGATCTTGGCTGCAGCATCTTCTTTCTCAACACATCTCCAGAGGCAAAGGAAACAAAAGCAAAAATGAACTACTGGGACCTCAATCAAAATGAAAAGCTTCTGCACGGTGAAGGAAACAATAAGCAAAACTAAAAGGCAACTGGCAGAATGGGAGAAGATATTTGCAAATGACATAAAGATAAAGGATTAGTATCCAAAATCTATAAAGAACTTATCAAACTCAACACCCAAAAACCAAATAATCCAGTGAAGAAATGGGCAGAAGACATGAATAGACACTTCTCCAAGGAAGACATCCAGATGGCCAACAGACATGTGAAAAAATGCTCAACATCACTCATCATAAGGGAAATACAAATCAAAACCACAATGAGGTATCACCTCACACCTGTCAGAATGGCTAACATTAACAACTCAGGCAACAACAGATGTTGGCCAGGATGCAGAGAAAGAGGATCTCTTTAGTATTGTTGGTGGGAATGCAAGCTGGTGCAGCCACTCTGGAAAACAGTATGGAGGGTCCTCAAAAAACTAAAAATAGAACTACCCTATGACCCAGCAACTGCACTACTAGATATTTATCCAAGAGATGCAGGGATGCTGTTTCGAAGGGGCACATGCACCCCAATGTTTATAGCAGCACTATCAACAATAGCCAAAGTATGGAAAGAGCCTAAATGTCCATCGATGGATGAATGGATAAAGAAGATGTGGTATATACGTATAATGGAGTATTTCTCAGGAATCAAAAAGAATGAAATCTTGCCATTTGCAACTATAGGGATGGAACTGGAGGGTATTATGCTAAGTGAAATTAGTCAGTCAGAGAAAGACAAAAATCATATGACTTCACTCATATGAGGACTTTAAGAGGCAAAACAGATGAACATAAGGGAAGGGAAGCAAAAATAATATAAAAAGAGAGAGGGGGACAAAACAGAAGAGACTCATAAATATGGAGAACAATCTGAGGGTTATGGGAGGGGTTGTGGGAGGGGGGATGGGATAAATAGGTGAGAGGCACTAAGGAATTTACCCCTGAAATCATTGTTGCACTATATGCTAACTAATTTGGATGTAAATTTAAAAAAAATTAGAAATAAAATTTTAAAAAAAGAAAATGCTGAAGCTTATTTTTTAAATCTTTAAAATGGGGTTTCTGCAAAACAAGCGAATAAACAAACAAACAAACAGCAGAATCAAATATATAAATACAGAGAAGAAACTGATGGTTTCCAGGGGGAAGGGGTGGGGGGAATGAGCAAAATGGGTGAAGAAGAGTAGGAGGTACAGTCTTCCAGTTATGGAATGAATAAGTCACAGGAGTGTAAGTTACAGCATAGGGAATACAATTAGTGAAATGGTAATTGTGATGGATGGTGACAGAGGATAGCTACACTCGTGGTGAGCCCAGCATAACATATAGAGGTGTTGAATCACTATGTTGTACACCTGAAACCAATGTCATATTGTGTGCCAACTAGACTCAAATAAAAATAAAATGAAGCAAGATGGGGGCTTTTGCAACAATGAATTGCAGCAATTGTGTATATCCTCAAACACAGTGGCTGATACATGAAAATTGCTCAGAAATGTTAACTATGATAACAATAGTGTTAATAGTGGAATAGTGACACATTCTCTGTAAGTGTATCTTTCTTCTTTTCCACCTCAAACCATATTTATTCACTCTACCTTGTGGGATTAAAGTTACATTTTGGAATTTTTCAGTTCCATACAGATTTATCAAGTCAACTTTAAAACATAGGTCTCTCTTTTCTGTAAGCAGTATGTAGCCATATGAGTCATGCTTCAGTGTCAGCATCTAATAAATTTCAGTCTTGTATTTACTCATCTTGAAAAAATACTCATATGTGCAACAATGAAATTTTTTGTCTGTAACATTCATAAATTGTTTACAATTACAAAATATTACTTTGAAACTTTCAACAGTATTTTCCTTTTTTTAATGTAAAGCTTTATTTATGAAGCAAAGTTAGAGAAGGGTACCCTGTGCTCACAAAAAGCAGAATAGCCTTATTGATCACAGGATATCAACACTTTTATTTAAAATCACTAAAATCGCTTTGAACAAACAAAACAGCAACACGTGTATGTGAGAGAGCAGACAAGCATACACATACATGTGTGTAAATGTAAACGAGAGAATCCCTGCAGTAGGGGTTCCAAAATCAACCTCACACTGTGATTTCTTTAATATTTCTCTTCCCACAGTTTGAGAGCAGGCAAGCACACCAGTCTTTTCTTGAAATAATTTTCTTTCTCTATAGCTCCACTGGACTCTGGCCAGACATTAGCATCCTTTTTCCTTAGCATAATGGAGGCACGTTAGTCTCAGACTTGAGTACTATAGCTCAGATCATAGAAAAGGAAATTCTGGGTTTTCTTTGTGTTTACTGATTATGAGCCTTTTATGGTTATTGTATCCAGTGTAAGAAATCAGAATACAGTCATCTGGAAAGTTACTTCTAGAGACTATAGTCAGAGAGATATAAAGACTAGACCCTGTAGTCAAATCTGGGACTGTGCTAATTCTTCTCAAAGGCTCTTATTCTTTGATGCAGTCAATGAAGCACATTCATAAAACTTTGGAAAGATACAAAAAGAGATAAGTGATAGAAGTCTGCAGGTAGATTCAAATTTCACCCTCCCACCTCTCAAAATAGCATACATTCTTTGTTGTATACAGTGTAGTGATTATGGTTAATAATACTGTATTATATACTTGAAAGTTGTTAAGATCTTATATGTTCTCACCACAAAAAAGAAATGGTAATTATGTGACATGATGCATGTGTTAGCTACTATGGTGGTAATCATTTTGCAGTATACAAGCGTATCAACTCAGCATGTAAACTTGCACAACGGTATATGTTAATTATAACTCAATGGAGCTGAAAAAGCATGCGTTCTTTATTGTATACATATTACATATTGAACATAGTACCAGACACTCTAAAGACAGCCTTTATTTGATTGCCACACATTTGAGAGTAAATATTATTACTTTTGAAATTTAGAGGGGATAACTAACTTGTTCATAGCTATGGATGACACTGAACTCAGGTCTCATGGTCTCCAAGGGTCCTCACTCGATCACTGCAATGCTAACTGCCTCACAGTAAGTGGGATCTCAACCTTTGAGTAATTGCAGGGTGGGAAATGTATTTATTTTTCTTACCAGATAGTACTGGATACCTTTTAGGAAGATAGGTGTCTTTTTTGGGAAACACTTTTGCATACATTCTTATGATAGATGGGGGCAGGGAGACATAAATGTTGTCAGATATCAAAGCGTAAGTAGGGGAAAGCAGCTATATATATGATAAAGTAAGGGGTTAGGAATTTATAGTTTCTTTCTCCAAAAAGAGAAGAGAAGAGAGGAATAAGGAGTGATAAGAAAGAGAAGAGGAAAAGGAAGAGCTCATAAGATGAAGAAATGCTGGAATGATGGAAATTAGTAAACTTTGGGGAGGTGGGTAAGCTAAAGGCCAATTAAAAATGATGCTGGTTCATGCTCCCTTAAAGGTTGTCTTGCTGTGATGTAAAGTACTCCTTCAGCTCAGCTGGCAAAATTTACTATGCTTATGAATACATTACGGGAGTGGGTCTTGGGGTCATCTCACATATTCCTCTGGGAAACCCACATCTGGAGAGACATGGAGAAGCCCAGAGATACCAGGTAGGGAAGCAAACGCCAGCAGGCAAAGTAGATGTTGAAAATGTGTATCTGGGACATTTGCATATCTTTTTGTGTGTTAATAATGACCTGCTATTAACAATCTTCAAGTCAAGTATGTGTAGCTTACAGAGGTGACGTGCTGATTATCTATGCGACATTTTAAAGTATTGAGTGACTCTTGACTTCAAGGGCAGGATGGAAGTGAAGTTTCCTTCACATACCTTGGCTTCTTAGATGCTGGAAAATGGCAGAAACTCATTACCACACTTTTCTGGAATGCAATAACTCTTAGAGATGAATTACAGATGGAAGCCATGGCCTATGCTACTACAATCATCAGTATTAAATCCTCCAAACTCCTTTGCTACTTGTGAAGCATGTTCCAAACTTTGTATCATCACCATTGTTTACATTTTCCACTCCTGCTTCTGCTCCTGTTTATAGGAGACTCATCATGGCTGAGAAAAACCAGAAAACCATGCTGAACAAGGGACTTCTTTTTAGGCTCTGTGATCGCAGGTCTGAGCTTGCATTTACTGAGACCACCCATTTATTAGTTATAATTCAACATTTCACAAAATATCACATCCACTCTTGGAAAATTTTTTAAATGTTATTTGTTTTAAATGTTTATGTATTTATTTTGACAAAGAGAGAGAGAGAGAGAGAGAGAGAGAGAGAGAGCAAGCACGAGTTGGGGAAGGGCAGAGAGAGAGGGAGAAAGAGAATCCCAAGCAGGCTCTACACTGCCAGCACAGAACTCAATGCAGGGCTTAATCCCATGAACTGTGAGCTCATGATCTGAGCTGACATCAAGAGTTGGACACTCAACCATTGAGCTATCCAGGCGTTTCCACCCCCCCTTTTTTTTTTAATTTTAGAGAGAGAGAGAGAGAGCACACAAATGGGGGAGAGGGGAAAAGGGAGAGAGAGAGAACATCTTGAGCAGTCTCCACACTCAATGTGGCTTCGGGGTTCAATCCCACAGCCCTGTGATCATGACCTGAGTTGAAACTCAGCCACCCAAGCACCCCAGAACCACCCTTGTGTTAGGCATGGTTATCCCCATTTTGGAGATACCTGAGGTTTCCAGAGGTTATATAACTAAGAATAAAAAAATTAATATGGGTAAAGCCAGCGTGAAACATCAAACAACAGCCAACAACAAACGTGTGCTGTCTGAAGTCTGGAGCATGGCCACTTCAAGGTGGTCTATTTATGCAAAATTGCTCTTCCACTTTCCCAAATCAGATCCATCATCTTACTTTCTTGAATTCTTAGGGGTATCATTATTCTCTTAGTTGTTCAGACCTAGCATTTCAGAGCTATCTTTGAATTACCTGCCTTATCCAGTACATCCAATCATCCCCAAGCCTTCCAGATTTTTCCTTGGAGCATCCTTCACATCAGTTGTGTCCTGTGCATTTCTACTGCTTCATACATACTCCAGGGCCCTTTCCCATCTGGATTATATCACTTCCTTTGTTCGCTAGTGGATCTTCTTACTTTAAAAAAAACATTTTTTTTTTAATTTTTTTTTTCAACGTTTATTTATTTTTGGGACAGAGAGAGACAGAGCATGAACGGGGGAGGGACAGAGAGAGAGGGAGACACAGAATCGGAAACAGGCTCCAGGCTCTGAGCCATCAGCCCAGAGCCCGACGCGGGGCTCGAACTCCCGGACCGCGAGATCGTGACCTGGCTGAAGTCGGACGCTTAACCGACTGCGCCACCCAGGCACCCCCCAAAAAACATTTTTTTAAAATGTTTATTTTTGACAGAGAGAGCATGAGTAGGGGAGAGGCCGAAAGAGAGGGAGACACAGAATCTGAAGCAGGCTCCAGGCTCTGAGCTGTCAGCACAGAGTCCAATGAAGGGCTCAAACTCACAAATCGTGAGATCATGACCTAAGCCGAAGTCGGATGCTCAACCGACTGAGCCACCCAGGTGCCCTGGATCTTCTCACATTTAATATCTCTTCATTCTGACCTGCTCCATAGGTAGTCAAGATCAACCTTCTTTCAAGTAGCCCAGAATTTTGGCACTCTTACCTAGCGCTCTTCTATAATTCAATGCTGCTTACTGAATAATGTCTCAAATTCTCCCTCTGGAATCTGCATACTATACACACGATCCCTCTCTACTTCTCTATCTTTTCTCATCTTTATCCTAGCCAAACAGAGAGAAATTTTAATCCTTTAGTTTTCTTTTATTTAGCTAAATTGCAGAGAAGAAATACAAAATTTTCATGGAACCAAGAATTCTATCCCTTTTCTCAAAAATAGTTCCCCTAAAATAATTTTAAGTTTCTTAAAATTTTCTTAAATTTAACATTGAGTTTTTGACTCTACTATCTTGGGAATGGATTTTGTGGGTAATATTAATTTTTTTAATGTTTATTTACTTTTGAGAAAGAGAGAGACAGAGTGCGAGCAGGGGAGGGGCATAGAGAGGGAGACACAGAATTCAAAACAGGCTCCAGGCTCTGAGCTGTCAGCACAAAGCCCGACGCTGGATTGAACTCACAAACCATGAGATCATGACCTGAGCTGAAGTGGGATGCTCAAGCAACTGAGCCATCCAGGCGCTTTTCTTTTTTTAATTTTAATGAATTAATTTTTTTGTGTGTGGGTGTTATTCAAAGTGAGACATTGTTTTTGTGTCTAAGAGAGTAGTGCTGCCATCTTCCAGCTCTGACAGCAAAGAAGATAGTTTTTATCACTTAAATGTACATGAAAATCCATCACATTTAAAAAATAAAGTTTAGGGGTACCTGGGTGGCTCAGTGGGTTAAGCGTCCGACTTCAGCCAGGTCACGATCTCGTGGTCCGTGAGTTTGAGCCCGGCGTTGGGCTCTGGGCTGATGGCTCAGAGCCTGGAGCCTGCTTCAGATTCCTTTTTTTTTTTTTTTTTATTGTTTTTTTTTAATGTTTATTTATTTTTGAGAGACGGAGAGAGACAGAGTGTGAGCGGGTGAGGGGCAGAAAGAGAGGGAGACACAGAATCCGAAGCAGGCTCCAGGCTCCCAGCTGTCAGCACAGAGTCCCACGCGGGGCTTGAACTCACGAACTGTGAGATCATGACCTGAGCAGAAGTCGGACGCTCAACTGGCTGAGCCACCCAGGCGCCCCCCTGCTTTGGATTCTGTGTCTCCCTCTCTCTCTGCCCCTCCGCCGTTCATGCCCTGTCTCTCTCTGTCTCAAAAATAAATAAATGTTAAAAAAATTAAAAAAAAAATAAAGGTTAGTATAAAGGTATAATGTCTGCTAGGATGGTGGCACTGTACTGTTTTCGGTACTGTATAGTATTTAAAGACAATTCGTTATATGATTTCTATCTCAAAAATGAAAAATAATTAGTTTTAATTTTTTAATTTTTTTTAAAAAAGTTTATTTATTTTTTGAGGGAGAGAGCATGACCCGGGAAGGGGCAGAGAGAGGGGGAGACAGAAGATCCAAAGCTGGATCTGCATTGATAGCAGAGAGCCCCACGTGGCGCTCGAACTCATGAGCTGGGAGGTCATGACCTAAGCTGAGGTCATGACCTAAGCCGAGGTCATGATCTGATCTCTCTCTCTGCTCTTTCCCAAGTTACGCTCTCTCAAAAGTAAATAAAACATTAAAAAAACAAAAAACAAAAAAAGCCTCTTTTCCTCCAATCCTTTCTTGTTTCTATCTTCCTTAGTGGCTATTCTATCCTCCAAGACCAAAATATGATTGATACACAGTATAAATTTATTTTTAAATAAAGCAATGCAATGGCAGTGAGTGAAGGTTTTATGCACAGAATTAAATCGATCTGAAACGGTGAGAAGCAGGAAGCCAGTAAAAAAGCGATTAAAATCTAAAGAAAAAAGCATATTGGATGAGAGTGATAACGAAGGAGTTTACAAGAAGTAAATGAATTTAAGATTTTTTTTGTAGATGAATGTTGACAAAATGTGTTGATGAAGTGGAGGCTAGGAAAGGAGGAGTGTGTCGTGATAATCCTTAGGTTTCTGGCTTGAGGAACCAGAAGATAGAACAATGTTCCAGATAATAATAATAATAATAATAATAATAATAATAATAAAAGCAACTTGTTTTCGTTTTGAGAAATTACTACCAGTAGTTTGATTTAACTGTGCAGTTCTATGAAAGCCATATACTATTACTAAGTAGGTGCTTTTATTATATCTTATACCTCATGAAATAGTTTAATAATAACTGTAAAATTTAAGTAACATTTTCTTTCTCTCTTTTCCTTTTCAAACTGCTCATTTGATCTACGTATGACCCCATGACAGGTACAGATCATATGGGGATTTGGTGACAAGGACAGAATTAGAAGCTATAATCATCAGTTTCTAGTCCAGAATTGTTTTAGCAGTTGGCATTTCTTTTTTTTTATGCTTCACTACGTTCACATTTTTGAGTTTTATGAGAAAAATTAAATCCTAGTTCTATTTTATATCTCACTTTTCATTTCCAAGAAAATCATTAAAATTACTTTATGTCTCAGTTTCAATAGATGTAGAAAGAGAAAAATTTGACAGAAATCCAGGGAAAGAAAAACAAAAATTAAAACCCTGAGTATTTTCTTTCTGTGAGCAAATGAGGTCATTAGTCATGTCTTTCCACCAGCACTGTTCCCCAGTCTATGGATGTGCTCACTTCTTCAGCTCCTACAGCAGAATAGTGACCAACAGCGTGATCAACGTAAGGAGCTTGAAAGGGTTGTTACATGAAGACATCTCCTTCATTTGCCCATCTAAAATCTCCACCACCGCAATTCTTTCTACTATTAGGCACCAATTACATTTAGCAGCTATTAAAATATATATTATCTAGGAAAGATAATACAGGTACTAGTTCCCATATGCATTTGTCAAAAAGCGTGTTGTCAGATTTGCTTACTGGATACATGGGAACAAAAGATTACTGAACCAAAGAAACTCAGGACAGATTCCTTTTTGTGGAGAAAGAAGAAGGTCAGTAATGCTCTGTACACACATGCACACACACGCACACGCCTACGCACACAGGCATTTCCATTCTGCTCTTCCAGTTCAATCTGGAAACAGTGGCTCCTTAGCATTTTCCTTCTTCCACATTATCCAGCTGCTTGGACAACTCAGAAGTCTACTCCCTGGCATAGGAGAAATAAAATGTAATCTTATTGCTATGCTGCTTTTCAAGCATTAATGTTGTAGCTTTGACATAATGAATTAACTTTCCAACAAAATAGACTTGCATAATTTGGAAATCTAAGTAGCTTTATGCTAAAATATCCAATAATCACTCAAAATTTCACCTTGGACTTGCTCTGTGACATCTATGCAACAAGGATTTGCAGATGGGTTATAATCTGTCTTTGCCCTCCTATGGGATGTTACTTGACTAATGGGTAGTTTACTAATGAATTTTAATTTCATTCTGACTTCCTCAGTTAGGAGAGCCATTCAATGCACACAATGCTTTATCACTAAGCTATCACATTTCATGTGATTTCTTTATCATCTCTAAAAAAACAGTGGACTGATGAATAGCAAAATAGGGACAAAGGCTGAAATTGAATACAAGTGCTTTTTTCCAGACTATCTGATACTGTTCTCATACAGTCTTATTCCCCTCCCACAAAATATTTTAAAGTGTAGAAATGTGGTTATCACTTTAGTTCAGGTCCTTAAGTTTTCTCCTTCATAATCTATGAAGGGATATGCTTTTCTCATTTTAAATGTTTTAAATTATGCTCATACCTGTATGAAAAAAAAATATCCCAGAAAAATTTAGTATCACTGCTTCCCACTTTTTTTCACTCCACAGAGAAAACTACTTTTTAATTATATATACCTTTTAGTTATATTTTTAATATTTAAAATTGATTATGCTACTATTTTTTTTTTTATTCTTCTGTTTCTTGATTTTCAACTTTAGTTTTGTGTTTTCACATAGTGCTTTGCTAGGATTTAGTCCTCACTTTTTTATTGTTTTTTTTTTCATAGGATTTGGTTCTTGTTTTGTGAATGTCATATTGAATGAATATCCATGAAGATGCTATTTAGACTCCCTCCCTCCCCCTCTCTTTTCCTTCTTTCCTTTCTTCCCTTCTTTTTTTCATTTTTTTGTTTCCTTCATTGAGTTTCTCTGGTTCCCTGAATTATCTTTGTATCCTCAAGAGTCCCTTTTCTTTTTATCTTTGTTTCCTGACCTGGGTTGTAAGAATTCCTCAAATGTCCAATAATTCTCACTTGGTCATTCAGAATAAGAGTACAGGAATAGGCGCCCTTTGATAGCTTGGCTGGAAGAACAGAAGACTCTAGATGGAATGAGTTAAGTCACGGGGATGAAAGGCACAGCACAGGGAATATAATCTGTGGTATTATAATAGTGCTGTATGGTGACAGATGGTAAATGTGCTGTGATGAGCATAGTATAATGTATGCAGTTGTCAATTCCTATGTTGTATGCTTGAAACCAATGTAACATTGTGTGCCAACTATCCTTCAATTAAAAAAAAAGGACTGAAGGAATGGGAAACTGGCTTGGGTTTCTGGGGTTTTTTTTGTTTGTTTGTTTTTTGTTTGTTTTTTGTTTTTTGGTTTTTTTTTTGCATTTATTCAGTTTTGAGAAACAGAGAGTATGAGCGGGAGAGGGGCAGAGAGAGACACACACACAGAATCCGAAGCAGGTTCCAGGCTCTGAGCTGTCAGCACAGAGCCCAAGGTGGGGCTCAAACTCACAAACCCGTGAGATCATGACCTGATCCAAAGTTGACCCTTTAACTTCTGAGTCACCCAGGTGCCTCTTTGCATGCAGAGAACTTTGGGGAGGTTGAGTATTGCTTACCACATGGGGAATTGGGTATTGCATTGAATCTCGAGTGTTTTTCAGCAACACCACACAGAAATTGCAGGGAGTTTCTGCAAATTTTTCTGTGTTTTAAAACCTAGCTATTGGCTTTTCTACATGCCAGAGTATTCACTTAATACCTGACTTTTTTTTAACCCCACTTCTTACTTTCTTCCTGGGTTATATCTGACATAAGTGATCTGGGGTCTTTTTTTTTTTTTTTTTTTTTTTTTCTTAGCAGATTCCTTTTTATTTTCACTGTTGTCAGCCTCACTGCACAGTCATCAAATATTCACCCTATAAATTATTCCCTCATGGAACTTATATCCTAATAGGGGAGACATTTCTTCTACTTCTCCTGGGGCTGAACATTTTTAATCTGTTTTGAATTGCCTATTTTTCTATTGGGGTGTTTTCTTCTGTCACTACTTTATACGAGGTTTTGTATTTTGGAGATATTAGTCATTGTGTCATGTATTTTGTTTTTTTTTTTTTTTTTATTTATATATGAAATTTATTGTCCAATTGGTTTCCATACAACACCCAGTGATCATCCCAAAAGGTGCCCTCCTCAATACCCATCACCCACCCTCTCCTCCCTCCCACCCCCATCAACCCTTAGTTTGTTCTCAGTTCTCAACAGTCTCTTATGCTTTGGCTCTCTCCCACTCTAACCGCTTTTTTTTTTTTTTTTTTTTTGTTCCCCTCCCCCATGGGTTTTTCTTAAGTTTCTCAGGATCCACATAAGAGTGAAACCATATGGTATCTGTCTTTCTCTGTATAGCTTATTTCACTTAGCATCACACTCTCCAGTTCCATCCACGTTGCTACAAAAGGCCAGATTTCATTTTTTCTCATTGCCACGTAGTACTCCATTGTGTATATAAACCACAATTTCTTTATCCATTCATCAGTTGATGGACATTTAGGCTCTTTCCATAATTTGGCTATTGTTGAGAGTGCTGCTATGAACATTGGAGTACAAGTGCCCCTATGCATCAGTACTCCTGTGTCCCTTGGATAAATTCCTAGAAGTGCTATTGCTGGGTCATAGGGTAGGTCTATTTTTAATTTTCTGAGGAACCTCCACACTGCTTTCCAGAGCGGCTGCACCAATTTGCATTCCCACCAACATTGCAAGAGGGTTCCCGTTTCTCCACATCCTCTCCAGCATCTATAGTCTCCTGATTTGTTCATTTTGGCCACTCTGACTGGCGTGAGGTGATACCTGAGTGTGGTTTTGATTTGTATTTCCCTGATAAGGAGCGACGCTGAACATCTTTTCATGTGCCTGTTGGCCATCCGGATGTCTTCTTTAGAGAAGTGTCTATTCATGTTTTCTGCCCATTTCTTCACTGGGTTATTTGCTTTTCGGGTGTGGAGTTTGGTGAGCTCTTTATAGATTTTGGATACTAGCCCTTTGTCCGATATGTCATTTGCAAATATCTTTTCCCATTCCGTTGGTTGCCTTTTCGTTTTGTTGGTTGTTTCCTTTGCTGTGCAGAAGCTTTTTATCTTCATAAGGTCCCAGTAATTCACTTTTGCTTTTAATTCCCTTGCCTTTGGGGATGTGTCGAGTAAGAGATTGCTACGGCTGAGGTCAGAGAGGTCTTTTCCTGCTTTCTCCTCTAAGGTTTTGATGGTTTCCTGTCTCACATTCAGGTCCTTTATCCATTTTGAGTTTATTTTTGTGAATGGTGTGAGAAAGTGGTCTAGTTTCAACCTTCTGCATGTTGCTGTCCAGTTCTCCCAGCACCATTTGTTGAAGAGACTGTCTTTTTTCCATTGGATGTTCTTTCCTGCTTTGTCAAAGATGAGTTGGCCGTACGTTTGTGGGTCTAGTTCCGGGGTTTCTATTCTATTCCATTGGTCTATGTGTCTGTTTTGGTGCCAATACCATGCTGTCTTGATGATGACAGCTTTGTAGTAGAGGCTAAAGTCTGGGATTGTGATGCCTCCTGCTTTGGTCTTCTTCTTCAAAATTACTTTGGCTATTCGGGGCCTTTTGTGGTTCCATATGAATTTTAGGATTGCTTGTTCTAGTTTCGAGAAGAATGCTGGTGCAATTTTGATTGGGATTGCATTGAATGTGTAGATAGCTTTGGGTAGTATTGACATTTTGACAATATTTATTCTTCCAATCCATGAGCAGGGAATGTCTTTCCATTTCTTTAAATCTTCTTCAATTACCTTCATAAGCTTTCTATAGTTTTCAGCATACAGATCCTTTACATCTTTGGTTAGATTGATTCCTAGGTATTTTATGCTTCTTGGTCCAATTGTGAATGGGATCAGTTTCTTTATTTGTCTTTCTGTTGCTTCATTGTTAGTGTATAAGAATGCAACTGATTTCTGTACATTGATTTTGTATCCTGCCACTTTGCTGAATTCATGTATCAGTTCTAGCAGACTTTTGGTGGAGTCTATCGGATTTTCCATGTATAATATCATGTCATCTGCAAAGAGCGAAAGCTTGACTTCATCTTTGCCAATTTTGATGCCTTTGATTTCCTTTTGCTGTCTGATTGCTGATGCTAGAACTTCCAGCACTATGTTAAACAACAGCGGTGAGAGTGGGCATCCCTGTCGTGTTCCTGATCTCAGGGAAAAAGCTCTCAGTTTTTCCCCGTTGAGGATGATGTTAGCTGTGGGCTTTTCATAAATGGCTTTTATGATCTTTAAGTATGTTCCTTCTATCCCGACTTTCTCAAGAGTTTTTATTAAGAAAGGGTGCTGGATTTTGTCAAAGGCCTTTTCTGCATCGATTGACAGGATCATATGGTTTTTCTCTTTTTTTTTGTTAATGTGATGTATCACTTTGATTGATTTGCGAATGTTGAACCAGCCCTGCATCCCAGGAATGAATCCCACTTGATCATGGTGAATAATTCTTTTTATATGCCGTTGAATTCGATTTGCTAGTATCTTATTGAGAATTTTTGCATCCATATTCATCAGGGATATTGGCCTGTAGTTCTCTTTTTTTACTGGGTCTCTGTCTGGTTTGGGAATCAAAGTAATACTGGCTTCATAGAATGAGTCTGGAAGTTTTCCTTCCCTTTCTATTTCTTGGAATAGCTTGAGAAGGATAGGTATTATCTCTGCTTTAAACGTCTGGTAGAACTCCCCTGGGAAGCCATCTGGTCCTGGACTCTTATTTGTTGGGAGATTTTTGATAACCGATTCAATTTCTTCGCTGGTGATGGGTCTGTTCAAGCTTTCTATTTCCTCCTGATTGAGTTGTGGAAGAGTGTGGGTGTTCAGGAATTTGTCCATTTCTTCTAGGTTGTCCAATTTGTTGGCATATAATTTTTCATAGTATTCCCTGATAATTGTTTGTATCTCTGAGGGATTGGTTGTAATAATTCCATTTTCATTCATGATTTTATCTATTTGGGTCATCTCCCTTTTCTTTTTGAGAAGCCTGGCTAGAGGTTTGTCAATTTTGTTTATTTTTTCAAAAAACCAACTCTTGGTTTAATTGATCTGCTCTACAGTTTTTTTAGATTCTATATTGTTTATTTCTGCTCTGATCTTTATGATTTCTCTTCTTCTGCTGGGTTTAGGCTGCCTTTGCTGTTCTGCTTCTGTTTCCTTTAGGTGTGCTGTTAGATTTTGTATTTGGGATTTTTCTTGTTTCTTGAGATAGGCCTGGATTGCAATGTATTTTCCTCTCAGGACTGCCTTTGCTGCGTCCCAAAGCGTTTGGATTGTTGTATTTTCATTTTCGTTTGTTTCCATATATTTTTTAATTTCTTCTCTAATTGCCTGGTTGACCCACTCATTCGTTAGTAGGGTGTTCTTTAACCTCCATGCTTTTGGAGGTTTTCCAGACTTTTTTCTGTGGTTGATTTCAAGCTTCATAGCGTTGTGGTCTGAAAGTATGCATGGTATGATTTCAATTCTTGTAAACTTATGAAGGGCTGTTTTGTGACCCAGTATATGATCTATCTTGGAGAATGTTCCATGTGCACTCGAGAAGAAAGTATATTCTGTTGCTTTGGGATGCAGAGTTCTAAATAGATCTGTCAAGTCCATCTGATCCAATGTCTCATTCAGGGCCCTTGTTTCTTTATTGATCGTGTGTCTAGATGATCTATCCATTTCTGTAAGTGGGGTGTTAAAGTCCCCTGCAATTACCACATTCTTATCAATAAGGTTGCTTGTGTTTATGAGTAATTGTTTTATATATTTGGGCGCTCCGGTATTCGGCGCATAGACATTTATAATTGTTAGCTCTTCCTGATGGATAGACCCTGTCACTATTATATAATGTCCTTCTTCATCTCTTGTTACAGCCTTTAATTTAAAGTCTAGTTTGTCTGATATAAGGATGGCTACTCCAGCTTTCTTTTGGCTTCCAGTAGCATGATAAATAGTTCTCCATCCCCTCACTCTCAATCTAAAGGTGTCCTCAGGTCTAAAATGAGTCTCTTGTAGACAGCAAATAGATGGGTCTTGTTTTTTTATCCATTCTGATACCCTATGTCTTTTGGTTGGCACATTTAGTCCATTTACATTCAGTGTTATTATAGAAAGATATGGGTTTAGAGTCATTGTGATGTCTGTATGTTTTATGCTTGTAGTGATGTCTCTGGTACTTTGTCTCACAGGGTCCCCCTTAGGATCTCTTGGAGGGCTGGTTGAGTGGTGACAAATTCCTTCAGTTTTTGTTTGTTTGGGAAGACCTTTATCTCTCCTTCTATTCTAAATGACAGACTTGCTGGATAAAGGATTCTCGGCTGCATATTTTTTCTGTCTAGCACACTGAAAATCTCGTGCCAATTCTTTCTGGCCTGCCAAGTTTCAAAAGAGAGATCAGTCACGAGTCTTATAGGTCTCCCTTTATATGTGAGGGCACGTTTACCCCTTGCTGCTTTCAGAATTTTCTCTTTATCCTTGTATTTTGCCAGTTTCACTATGATATGTCGTGCAGAAGATCGATTCAAGTTACGTCTGAAGGGAGTTCTCTGTGCCTCTTGGATTTCAATGCCTTTTTCCTTCCCCACTTCAGGGAAGTTCTCAGCTATTATTTCTTCAAGTACCCCTTCAGCACCTTTCCCTCTCTCTTCCTCCTCTGGGATACCAATGATGCGTATATTATTTCTTTTTAGTGTATCACTTAGTTCTCTAATTTTCCGCTCATACTCCTGGATTTTTTTATCCCTCTTTTTCTCAGCTTCTTCTTTTTCCATAACTTTATCTTCTAGTTCACCTATTCTCTCCTCTGCCTCTTCAATCCGAGCCGTGGTGGTTTCCATTTTGTTATGCATTTCGTTTAAAGCGTTTTTCAGCTCCTCGTGACTGTTCCTTAGTCCCTTGATCTCTGTAGCAAGAGATTCTCTGCTGTCCGCTATACTGTTTTCAAGCCCAGCGATTAATTTTATGACTATTATTCTAAATTCACTTTCTGTTATATTATTTAAATCCTTTTTGATCAGCTCATTAGCTGTTGTTATTTCCTGGAGATTCTTCTGAGGGGAATTCTTCCGCTTGGTCATTTTGGATAGTCCCTGGCGTGGTGAGCACCTGCAGGGCACTTCCCCTGTGCTGTGGTGTATAACTGGAGTTGGTGGGCGGAGCCGCAGTCAGACCTGATGTCTGCTCCCAGCCCACCGCTGGGGCCACAGTCAGACTGGTTCGTGCCTTCTCTTCCCCTCTCCTAGGGGCGGGATTCACTGTGGGGTGGGGTGGCCTGTCTGGGCTACTTGCACACTGCCAGGCTTGTGATGCTGGGGATCTGGCGTCTTAGCTGGGGTGGGTAGGCAAGGTGCACAGGGGCAGGAGGGGCAGGCTTAGCTTGCTTCTCCTTAGGTGATCCACTTCAGGAGGGGCCCTGTGGCAGCAGGAGGGAGTCAGATCCGCTGCCGGAGGTTTGGCTCCGCAGAAGCGCAGAGTTGGGTGTTTGCACGGAGCGAGCAAGTTCCCTGGCAGGAACTGGTTCTCTTTGGGATTTTGGCTGGGGGATGGGTGGGGAAGATGGCGCTGGCGAGCGCCTTTGTTCCCCACCAAACTGAGCTCTGTCGTCCGGGGGCTCAGCAGCTCTCCTTCCCTTTGTCCTCCAGCCTTCCCGCTTTCTGAGCAGAGCTGTTAACTTATGACCTCCCAGACGCTAAGTCGCGCTTGCTGTAGGAACACAGTCCATCAGGCCCCTCCGCTTTTTGCAAGCCAGACTCGGGGGCTCTGCTTGGCCGGCGAGCCGCCCCTCCGCCCCGGCTCCCTCCCGCCAGTCCGTGGAGCGGGCACCGCCTCGCCGCCCTTCCTACCCTCTTCCGTGGGCCTCTCGTCTGCGCTTGGCTCCGGTGACTCCGTTCTGCTAATCCTCTGGTGGTTTTCTGGGTTATTTAGGCAGGTGTAGGTGGAATCTAAGTGATCAGCAGGACGCGCGGTGAGCCCAGCGTCCTCCTACGCCGCCATCTTCCTTCTCTCTCGATTTACTACAATTTTTAAAATCATTTCCTCATTGATGTATGTTGTTTTTAATTTTTTATGATTTTTTTTTAATTTTTAGAGAGAGAGAGCTTACACAAACAGGGAAAGAAGCAGAGGAAGAGAGCAAGAGAGAGAGAGAGAGAGAGAATTTTAAGCAGGCTCCATGCTAAGCACGGAAGCCAGCATGGGCTTCATCTCACAACTGTGAGATTGACCTGAGCTGAAATCAAGAATCAAATGCTGAACTGAGTGAGCCACCCAGTCACCCCGCACACTGATGTATAAGAATTGCTTCTACACATGTTCTCTTTGCCTTGCATTGAATGGTCCCAGAGGTGAAACCTAAAAGAAATTTTTAGATGACTTCCAAATCTAATGTATCCTTGGACACAATATAGTCTATTGTTAATTATAGAAATATACATAGAATTGAGGTTATATAACAGAAACACAAATAACTTTAGCAAGAACATTAGTCATCGTTTTTATATTGTCTTATATTCCTACTGAAGAAGAGAATGTATTCGGTATGCAATACCTTTATCTGCTAGTGTTGGAAAATGTGATTGCTAATCAATGCTGTTTGACTTTTAAATTTAAATAGAAATCTCCAAGTTGCTTTTTAAAATGTTACATTAGTTCACTCTTCATAATCAAAGCAAGATGGTGCCCACTTTCTTGCATCATTACTAGCACTAGATATTATTACTTTTTGTAATTTTTCTAAATCTGATGAGAAAATGATGATATCTTGTTGATTTACAAAATACATGACACAAAAGAGGAGGAAGATGGCGGCGTAGGAGGACGCTGGGCTCACCGCGCGTCCTGCTGATCACTTAGATTCCACCTACACCTGCCTAAATAACCCAGAAAACCACCAGAGGATTAGCAGAACGGAGTCACCGGAGCCAAGCGCAGACGAGAGGCCCACGGAAGAGGGTAGGAAGGGCGGCGAGGCGGTGCCCGCTCCACGGACTGGCGGGAGGGAGCCGGGGCGGAGGGGCGGCTCGCCGGCCAAGCAGAGCCCCCGAGTCTGGCTTGCAAAAAGCGGAGGGGCCTGATGGACTGTGTTCCTACAGCAAGCGCGACTTAGCGTCTGGGAGGTCATAAGTTAACAGCTCTGCTCAGAAAGCGGGAAGGCTGGAGGACAAAGGGAAGGAGAGCTGCTGAGCCCCCGGACGACAGAGCTCAGTTTGGTGGGGAACAAAGGCGCTCGCCAGCGCCATCTTCCCCACCCATCCCCCAGCCAAAATCCCAAAGAGAACCAGTTCCTGCCAGGGAACTTGCTCGCTCCGTGCAAACACCCAACTCTGCGCTTCTGCGGAGCCAAACCTCCGGCAGCGGATCTGACTCCCTCCTGCTGCCACAGGGCCCCTCCTGAAGTGGATCACCTAAGGAGAAGCAAGCTAAGCCTGCCCCTCCTGCCCCTGTGCACCTTGCCTACCCACCCCAGCTAAGACGCCAGATCCCCAGCATCACAAGCCTGGCAGTGTGCAAGTAGCCCAGACAGGCCACCCCACCCCACAGTGAATCCGCCCCTAGGAGAGGGGAAGAGAAGGCACGCACCAGTCTGACTGTGGCCCCAGCGGTGGGCTGGGGGCAGACATCAGGTCTGACTGCGGCTCCGCCCACCAACTCCAGTTATACACCACAGCACAGGGGAAGTGCCCTGCAGGTGCTCACCACGCCAGGGACTATCCAAAATGACCAAGCGGAAGAATTCCCCTCAGAAGAATCTCCAGGAAATAACAACAGCTAATGAGCTGATCAAAAAGGATTTAAATAATATAACAGAAAGTGAATTTAGAATAATAGTCATAAAATTAATCGCTGGGCTTGAAAACAGTATAGCGGACAGCAGAGAATCTCTTGCTACAGAGATCAAGGGACTAAGGAACAGTCACGAGGAGCTGAAAAACGCTTTAAACGAAATGCATAACAAAATGGAAACCACCACGGCTCGGATTGAAGAGGCAGAGGAGAGAATAGGTGAACTAGAAGATAAAGTTATGGAAAAAGAGGAAGCTGAGAAAAAGAGAGATAAAAAAATCCAGGAGTATGAGCGGAAAATTAGAGAACTAAGTGATACACTAAAAAGAAATAATCTACGCATAATTGGTATCCCAGAGGAGGAAGAGAGAGGGAAAGGTGCTGAAGGGGTACTTGAAGAAATAATAGCTGAGAACTTCCCTGAAGTGGGGAAGGAAAAAGGCATTGAAATCCAAGAGGCACAGAGAACTCCCTTCAGACGTAACTTGAATCGATCTTCTGCACGACATATCATAGTGAAACTGGCAAAATACAAGGATAAAGAGAAAATTCTGAAAGCAGCAAGGGGTAAACGTGCCCTCACATATAAAGGGAGACCTATAAGACTCGTGACTGATCTCTCTTTTGAAACTTGGCAGGCCAGAAAGAATTGGCACGAGATTTTCAGTGTGCTAGACAGAAAAAATATGCAGCCGAGAATCCTTTATCCAGCAAGTCTGTCATTTAGAATAGAAGGAGAGATAAAGGTCTTCCCAAACAAACAAAAACTGAAGGAATTTGTCACCACTCAATCAGCCCTCCAAGAGATCCTAAGGGGGACCCTGTGAGACAAAGTACCAGAGACATCACTACAAGCATAAAACATACAGACATCACAATGACTCTAAACCCATATCTTTCTATAATAACACTGAATGTAAATGGACTAAATGTGCCAACCAAAAGACATAGGGTATCAGAATGGATAAAAAAACAAGACCCATCTATTTGCTGTCTACAAGAGACTCATTTTAGACCTGAGGACACCTTTAGATTGAGAGTGAGGGGATGGAGAACTATTTATCATGCTACTGGAAGCCAAAAGAAAGCTGGAGTAGCCATCCTTATATCAGACAAACTAGACTTTAAATTAAAGGCTGTAACAAGAGATGAAGAAGGACATTATATAATAGTGACAGGGTCTATCCATCAGGAAGAGCTAACAATTATAAATGTCTATGTGCCGAATACCGGAGCGCCCAAATATATAAAACAATTACTCATAAACACAAGCAACCTTATTGATAAGAATGTGGTAATTGCAGGGGACTTTAACACCCCACTTACAGAAATGGATAGATCATCTAGACACACGGTCAATAAAGAAACAAGGGCCCTGAATGAGACATTGGATCAGATGGACTTGACAGATCTATTTAGAACTCTGCATCCCAAAGCAACAGAATATACTTTCTTCTCGAGTGCACATGGAACATTCTCCAAGATAGATCATATACTGGGTCACAAAACAGCCCTTCATAAGTTTACAAGAATTGAAATCATACCATGCATACTTTCAGACCACAACGCTATGAAGCTTGAAATCAACCACAGAAAAACGTCTGGAAAACCTCCAAAAGCATGGAGGTTAAAGAACACCCTACTAACGAATGAGTGGGTCAACCAGGCAATTAGAGAAGAAATTAAAAAATATATGGAAACAAACGAAAATGAAAATACAACAATCCAAACGCTTTGGGACGCAGCGAAGGCAGTCCTGAGAGGAAAATACATTGCAATCCAGGCCTATCTCAAGAAACAAGAAAAATCCCAAATACAAAATCTAACAGCACACCTAAAGGAACTAGAAGCAGAATAGCAAAGGCAGCCTAAACCCAGCAGAAGAAGAGAAATCATAAAGATCAGAGCAGAAATAAACAATATAGAATCTAAAAAAACTGTAGAGCAGATCAACGAAACCAAGAGTTGGTTTTTTGAAAAAATAAACAAAATTGACAAACCTCTAGCCAGGCTTCTCAAAAAGAAAAGGGAGATGGCCCAAATAGATAAAAACATGAATGAAAATGGAATTATTACAACCAATCCCTCAGAGATACAAACAATTATCAGGGAATACTATGAAAAATTATATGCCAACAAATTGGACAACCTGGAAGAAATGGACAAATTCCTGAACACCCACACTCTTCCAAAACTCAATCAGGAGGAAATAGAAAGCTTGAACAGACCCATAACCAGCGAAGAAATTGAATCAGTTATCAAAAATCTCCCAACAAATAAGAGTCCAGGACCAGATGGCTTCCCAGGGGAGTTCTACCAGACGTTTAAAGCAGAGATAATACCTATCCTTCTCAAGCTATTCCAAGAAATAGAAAGGGAAGGAAAACTTCCAGACTCATGCTATGAAGCCAGTATTACTTTGATTCCTAAACCAGACAGAGACCCAGTAAAAAAAGAGAACTACAGGCCAATATCCCTGATGAATATGGATGCAAAAATTCTCAATAAGATACTAGCAAATCGAATTCAACGGCATATAAAAGGAATTATTCACCATGATCAAGTGGGATTCATTCCTGGGATGCAGGGCTGGTTCAACATTCGCAAATCAATCAACGTGATACATCACATTAACAAAAAAAAAGAGAAGAACCATATGATCCTGTCAATCGATGCAGAAAAGGCCTTTGACAAAATCCAGCACCCTTTCTTAATAAAAACCCTTGAGAAAGTCGGGATAGAAGGAACATACTTAAAGATCATAAAAGCCATTTATGAAAAGCCCACAGCTCACATCATCCTCAACGGGGAAAAACTGAGAGCTTTTTCCCTGAGATCAGGAACACGACAGGGATGCCCACTCTCACCGCTGTTGTTTAACATAGTGCTGGAAGTTCTAGCATCAGCAATCAGACAACAAAAGGAAATCAAAGGCATCAAAATTGGCAAAGATGAAGTCAAGCTTTCGCTTTTTGCAGATGACATGATATTATACATGGAAAATCCGATAGACTCCACCAAAAGTCTGCTAGAACTGATACATGAATTCAGCAAAGTTGCAGGATACAAAATCAATGTACAGAAAGCAGTTGCATTCTTATACACTAACAATGAAGCAACAGAAAGACAAGTAAAGAAACTGATCCCATTCACAATTGGACCAAGAAGCATAAAATACCTAGGAATAAATCTAACCAAAGATGTAAAGGATCTGTATGCTGAAAACTATAGAAAGCTTATGAAGATAATTGAAGAAGATTTAAAGAAATGGAAAGACATTCCCTGCTCATGGATTGGAAGAATAAATATTGTCAAAATGTCAATACTACCCAAAGCTATCTACACATTCAATGCAATCCCAATCAAAATTGCACCAGCATTCTTCTCGAAACTAGAACAAGCAATCCTAAAATTCATATGGAACCACAAAAGGCCCCGAATAGCCAAAGTAATTTTGAAGAAGAAGACCAAAGCAGGAGGCATCACAATCCCAGACTTTAGCCTCTACTACAAAGCTGTCATCATCAAGACAGCATGGTATTGGCACAAAAACAGACACATAGACCAATGGAACAGAATAGAAACCCCAGAACTAGACCCACAAACGTATGGCCAACTCATCTTTGACAAAGCAGGAAAAAACATCCAATGGAAAAAAGACAGTCTCTTTAACAAATGGTGCTGGGAGAACTGGACAGCAACATGCAGAAGGTTGAAACTAGACCACTTTCTCACACCATTCACAAAAATAAACTCAAAATGGATAAAGGACCTGAATGTGAGACAGGAAACCATCAAAACCTTAGAGGAGAAAGCAGGAAAAGACCTCTCTGACCTCAGCCGTAGCAACCTCTTACTCGACACATCCCCAAAGGCAAGGGAATTAAAAGCAAAAGTGAATTACTGGGACCTTATGAAGATAAAAAGCTTCTGCACAGCAAAGGAAACAACCAACAAAACTAAAAGGCAACCAACGGAATGGGAAAAGATATTTGCAAATGACATATCGGACAAAGGGCTAGTATCCAAAATCTATAAAGAGCTCACCAAACTCCACACCCGAAAAGCAAATAACCCAGTGAAGAAATGGGCAGAAAACATGAATAGACACTTCTGTAAAGAAGACATCTGGATGGCCAACAGGCACATGAAAAGATGTTCAGCGTCGCTCCTTATCAGGGAAATACAAATCAAAACCACACTCAGGTATCACCTCACGCCAGTCAGAGTGGCCAAAATGAACAAATCAGGAGACTATAGATGCTGGAGAGGATGTGGAGAAACGGGAACCCTCTTGCAATGTTGGTGGGAATGCAAATTGGTGCAGCCGCTCTGGAAAGCAGTGTGGAGGTTCCTCAGAAAATTAAAAATAGACCTACCCTATGACCCAGCAGTAGCACTGTTAGGAATTTATCCAAGGGACACAGGAGTACTGATGCATAGGGGCACTTGTACCCCAATGTTCATAGCAGCACTCTCAACAATAGCCAAATTATGGAAAGAGCCTAAATGTCCATCAACTGATGAATGGATAAAGAAATTGTGGTTTATATACACTATGGAATACTACGTGGCAATGAGAAAAAATGAAATCTGGCCTTTTGTAGCAACGTGGATGGAACTGGAGAGTGTGATGCTAAGTGAAATAAGCTATACAGAGAAAGACAGATACCATATGGTTTCACTCTTATGTGGATCCTGAGAAACTTAACAGGAACCCATGGGGGAGGGGAAGGAAAAAAAAAAAAAAAAAAAAAGAGGTTAGAGTGGGAGAGAGCCAAAGCATAAGAGACTGTTGAGAACTGAGAGCAAACTGAGGGTTGATGGGGGGTGGGAGGGAGGAGAGGGTGGGTGATGGGTATTGAGGAGGGCACCTTTTGGGATGAGCACTGGGTGTTGTATGGAAACCAATTTGACAATAAATTTCATATATAAAAAAAGAAAAAAAGAAAAAAATAAAAATTGTAGTAAATCATGGTATGAAATATTACATAACAGTTTAAATAACAAATTTGGTCTAAATATATTGACATAATATTTTAATGTATTGAGTGAAAAATAAGTTGTGGAAGAATGTGTATTATATAACCCCATTTAAAAACAAATAAAATAAAACATATAAACATTTTATTTGAGCATAAGGAGAATCGTAGAATGATTCACACAAATTGTTACCTAACAGGTGTAGAAAAGGAAGAATACGGGTGCATATTTAACTTATTCTTTATTAATATTTAGATTTAAAAGTTTTTCTTTAAAGAAATATGTGGTATTTTACAAATAACTAAAGGAAGTTTTTATTAAGACAAACAAACAAACAAACAAAAACAACCCAGACAACCAAGTATACTATGGTCCCTCCCTAAGAATTTCCAGATCAGAACCTTTGGGATGAAAGTCTTAGAAATTGAACTTTTAAAGTGCTCATTGTATGGTTCTAATGCACACTTTAATGTTAGACTTTGTCACTTAGAGAAATCAATAATTAGGAAAATAATAAAAATTAATTAATGTATCAGATTAAAATATATCCATGTATATACAAATAACATGAATTAAGTTTAATGGCTAAATTAAAGAACTTGCCATAGCATAATGCAGTCCTGTGGGAGAAAGTTCATTAGACGTTGATTCAAAAGGCAGGTTTGCAATATGGTTATCAGTGAGTTTTGTTATTTCAAAACAGTCAACAATTCCCTTTACTGAAATGTTCAGAAGAATTCGTGCAGGCTATGAGAACCATTTCAGATGATGCCTTACAAAAAGTCTTTATCAATGTATGTAACATAATTACAATGGGTGCATAGTCACCCAAAGCAATTCATTAGAAAGCGAAGACTGGTTTTTATGTAAAAATTCTGATATGAAAATAACCCATCTGGGTTCCAACATAAGCAAAGCTACCACCTACAAGACAAAACATGGTAATAAAAAAGAGGAATCCTGGATGTGGGTCATGCAGGAGGCCAAATCCTGGTGTAGAACTATCAAAGAAAGGGGCCAGGAAGAGTGGGCAGCAAATAGAAACAGGTAAATCACCCTAAAGAGCATGAAACAGTCTAGTATTTTCTTGCCAAGTTTGGAGATCCAAAACAATTCAGTCTCACGGCAGAAGTAGCTTCCAGAAAGTAGCAATAGCCAAATACTAGAAGGTGGCAAAATTGTTATCCTGATCTCTGAGGTTTGAAATGGGTAACAGCTATGCTTTCTTATTCCAAATCTGTTCTGCATGTCTTGTATCTGACTGCTGGGTTTTTTTTTTTCTATGTTTTAAAAATGTATGAATGCATACACATATTTGTTTATCATGTATGAAGATGTAATTGTGTGATGAACATTTGCTGTTTCTGCTGTTTCGGATCCTTCACTCTTCTGAGAAGAGTAAACTGATTTAGTTCTAGGGATTCGTTCCCTTCTCTATTCCCCCACTGATGTTCCTCAAGTGGAGCTGTCTTAACTCCTGGCTTGGGGAATGGCCATGGGTGACTGAGTTCAAGTGAATTAGAGTTTATCCATCCCTTAGGCACAGTGATTGGTTTACGAATGCACACTTGTCCCAGACAACTCAATTAGGCATTCCAAGAGATATCCCAGGATTTTGTTTGTGTGTTTGAGGGACTGGAAAAAAACCCAAATTTCTTCTTCACAGGATTTGAACCTCGGAATATGATATAAAGTTGTGGGCAGCAAGGCTGTTACCAAATGTTGCAGAGACTGTTGCTAACACAGAAACAGCATTTGGAAAATGAGCAGGTCCTGGATCCAGCGGTTAAGCCCCTAGATCAAGCTGCGTCTGAAGCCCAAGGGTTTTTCAGTTATGTGAGCAACAATTTCACCTTACTATTTAATTCTGTTTCAGCTTAGTTTTGTCATTTGCAATCATAAGAGCCCTGGGTAATTGTGGCAGATTAAAGATGGCTGCAAATTCTTTGATACTGTCTTTACTGAGAGATTGAGTGTGTGATTCCCTCCTCTCGCCCTTGAATCTTGGAAAGTTATGTGACTACCTTGCCTCATGGTAAATGGCAGAGAGACAGTGTACCAGCTTCCAGTCCCAGGCCTTAGGAAACTGGTAGTTTCTGTATCTTGTCTCTTGAAATACAATCTCTGGGAGCTCTGAGACACTGTGGAAGAAGTTCAGCAGCCAGGAGTAAGTGCTCTGGGGAGCAGTTCCAGAGCCTTGCCTTCCGCCAAGGCATGGGACACGGGACTGAAGCCATCTTGGACTCTAGACTAGTTCATCCATTTGAGACCCATTCAATTAAGGAAAATAAGTAGCCAAATACCAGAGTGACCTCTACAAGTGATACTAGATGGAGCCAAAAAAATCACCTAGCTGAGCCCTGACTAAGTTCTCGACTCACAAATTTGTTAGGTACACTAATATGGCTAGGTTGGGGGATAGTCTGTTATGCAGCAAAATATAACCTGAAAATAATTGTTTTACTTATTAAAATGTGAATGGTTCCTTAATTATTCACCTATTGCTAATTAGTTTCCTTCCCTTCTTTCTTTTAGTGTTATGTATAGCCAGTACGGGCTGAAACATAAAAGAGTGTGTGTCATAAATGATAAATATCTGTACACAGTTTAAGTTACCATTACAATTCCACTCTTAAAGTCATATATGGAATGTGTGTATAAAGAATACATTAGTGAGGGGACACCTGGGTGGTTCAGTTGGTTAAGTGTCTGACTCTTGGTTTCGGCTCAGGGTATGATCTCATGGTTCCTGAGTTTGAGCTCTGAGTCAGGTTCTGTGCTGACAGTGTGGAGCCTGCTTGGGTTTCTCTCTCTCCCTCTTCCCTTCTTTCTCTCTCTTTCAAAAATAAACAAATAAACATTTAAAAAAGCCAATACATTAGTGAGTAAAAATTGATTCCTATCATCACCACCATGACCTATGTTTTCTTTTGTGGAACTGTATACATAGTCCATGTAAAAAGTTATTTCCATTGGAAGGAAGATTTAGAATTATAGCTAAGAGATGACTAAGTACAAGGGAAAAATAAAACCTTCACACAAGGTTTGGTGAAAATGTGGGATTCCAAGTTGGTAAGACTCTTGTGGTCAAAATTGAAGAGGAAGGGGGCTATGATAGATTTTTTGGCTCAGAAGGTATGATTCACATTTTGGTTCTGGCACTCAGTAGCCTTTGTATTTGGAGCTCATATTTGTATCCTTTACAAATCATAGAGATATTATGGTTTTCTTTGGTGCATAACTTATTAACTGATTTTGAAAGTAACCCTTAAGTGCACGAGTAGTATCTGCAGGAAGTCTATGATCTGAAAAAAAGGCATATCTGCAATTATCTTTTTGTATCTTTTATCTATCTTTGTGTGTTCAGAAGGTATCTATTAAAAAATATGTCATTCCTGGGGCGCCGGGGTGGCTCAGTCAGTTGGGCGTCTGACTTCGGCTCAGGTCACGATCTCGCGGTCCGTGAGTTCAAGCCCCGCGTCAGGCTCTGTGCTGACAGCTCAGAGCCTGGAGCCTGTTTCAGATTCTGTGTCTCCCTCTCTCTCTGACCCTCCCCCAGTCATGCTCTGTCTCTCTCTGTCTCAAAAGTAAATAAACATTAAAAAAAAAAAAGACTTGAAGTCTTAAAAAAAAAAAATGTCATTCCTTTACATGCTTGTCGTATTTGTTCCTTGTTCTTCCAGTATTGTGAAAGAATGCAGCAAGATAGAACTGTGGGCCATTGTTCACAAAGCTCCAAATTTACCTAAAAAGTAATGTAAAATAATGTGCATTGAAAATCACTTCAACGGGGGCGCCTGGGTGGCTCAGTCGGTTGAGCGTCCGACTTCAGCTCAGGTCATGATCTCACGGTTCGTGAGTTCGAGCCCCGCATCAGGCTCTGGGCTGATGGCTCAGAGCCTGGAGCCTGCTTCTGATTCTGTGTCTCCCTCTCTCTCTGCCCCTCCCCCGTTCATGCTCTGTCTCTCTCTGTCTTAAAAATAAATAAACATTAAAAAAAATTTATAAAAAAAAATAAAGAAAATCACTTCAACGCAATTAAAATTTAATAAAGTTAGAGCAGCTCATTTCATTATTTTCTGATATTTTATAAATATTAAACAATGGTTTATTTCTTTATTCTGAGAAGAAGATAATTGCAAACATCACTGTTGTCTGGAAAGAGTCACTGTCGGGGGTTCCTTATTCCTTTTGTTGTTATAAAGCAACATTGTCATAATATCCTTTTTAACTGGTGATGAGTGAGGCTTGATTTCTTTGCATTTCCTCCTTTGTAACTCAGAAAGCCTAATTTTAAATGATGTAATTTTTCATTTTAAAACTTTCTCAGGTTTCTGTAATGATTTAAGCCTATCAATATTTCCTGCTTAGTTTCTAGCCTACAGCTGAGTTGTGAAAAACATTATGATTTTTCCTCCAGAAGCTCTATTTGATGCTGTAGTTCATATAATTGAAAAAAAAAAAAAAAACAACCAAAAAACATTTGCAATCCTATTTCCATTAACTAGCCCCTGACATGAGGAATTAGATCCAGGCATCTTTGCTGGCATGTCTATACTACAAGCTATGCCCTGTTTTACCTGTTCTTTCTACCTGAGCCTACTAGATTAGAGTTCATGGACCACCTCAGTCAAAATCACCCTTAGGAGCTTGTTAAAAATGAAGGTTCCGACATCTCATACACAAGATTCTAATTTAGTCAGGGTGAAATGGAACCCAAGGATCTACATTTTTAATAAGTGTCCTCGGGAGGTTCTTATGGATACGTATAATAATCGAGAGAATGAATATTAGACTCACTGGTCATAAAGTTTCCCTATATGTATAATATACATTCATAGACAAAATGAAAAGGAAAATAGAGATAATAATTTGACGGGTTTTTGGAGAAAAATCCCTAGCGTGAAGGCATATCTACTTGGAGGATTATGTGACTCATTTAATCATACAATTGAAAATCTTACAACCTCATTTGTTTCTCCATACGGCTGTAACAGTGGATAAGAACTTACGTAGAAATCAGTTAAGTTGTTGTTCACATGTTTGTGGTTTTCAAACATGTACACAAATTCTCTGACGTTCCTCTCTGCAAAAAGAGCACCCTAATTCTTTCCCTCTTCTGAATGTGGGCTGCATTTAGTGACTCTCTTCAAAGGAACAGAAAAGCGTGGAAAGGACAGTGTGTGATTGCTGAGGCTAGGTCACAAAAGACGCTGTGGCTTGTATGTTCAGTTTTCTTTATCCCTTTTTCTGGAAGAAGCAGGCTGCCATGTTCTGAGCATGCCCTACTAAAAGTCCACGCGGGGGGACTCAGATCTCTTGGAGGTCCGTCATGAGACTGAACCGCCTTTAAAACAGATCCTCAAACCCTAAACAAGCCTTTGGATGATTCTCACCCTGGTTACCATCCGGGCTGATGCTGAGTCAGATGTGATCAGCCCAAGCTATCCCCAAATATCTGACTCACAGAAATTGTAAGCACTATTAAAATTCGTCATTGTTTAAGTTGCTGTTTTGAATATGCCACGATAAATAACAAGTAAATGTGTTAGATAGCTATATTACTTGCTAATACCTTTATTACTTCATTTTATAAAGAAATTAATGAAAACATTTACATATCCAGTAATCTAATAATTCATGCTGAAGACTGCAGGTAGTCCATAGGCCTGCATTCATCTACTTTTGCATTCACAGTAACTTTTTTTGTTATCCCCCACAGCTAAATTGCTAAACTTCTTTCTAAACACTACCTTTTTAAAAAGGGCATTTTAGGGGCACTTGGGTGGCTCAGTCGGTTGAGTGTCTGACTTCAGCTCAGGTCATGATCTCATGGTTCATGAGTTCAATCCCCGTGCTGGGCTCTGTGCTGACAGCTCAGAGCCTGGAGCCTGCTTCAGATTCTGTGCGTGTCTTTCTGCCCCTCCCCTGCTCACGCCCTGTCTCTCTGTCAAAAATAAACATTTTTTTTAAAAGGACATATTAGCTATAATATTACTTAATAAGTAGGTGAGAAAGTGGGTATTTTTTCCCATTTGTCATCTATTGTTTCTCTCAAGAAATATTTATTGATACCTACTATGTGCCAGTCACTCTTCTAGGAGCTTGGTATACATCAGTCAGCAAAAGAGACCAAAAATCCCTGCTCCCGTAAAACTTACATTTCAGTATGAGCTAGTAATTGTTTATTAAAGAAAGATGTATTGAGGACGTGCTAGGTACACACAGAAATATGTATATGGCTTAGGCTCCACCTTTACTTAAGTTGGCAAGTACCTGCCACACGGATGTGTCAATATGAACTCAACAGTCTTCAAAAGTGAGCTTGTAAACAAATCTGCATCAATTAAAATGTACATTACAGTGACAAAATAAATTAAAACAGCAATTTTGTCTCTCTCCCATCTCTTCAGTATTCACATACATGCAATAAGAATGCTTGAGTTCTTCAGGTTATTCTGTCTGTCAGCCTTCACATTTTAATGTCAACTCTATTCATTAGGGACATTCTACCCAGGGAGCTTTTTATCTTTTGTTTCATTTAGTGAAGAGTGATAATGTCACGAGGCATGTGAGATTTTTTTTTTTGCATAACAGCTCCTTGACATACCAGTACTCATACAATAAGAAGGAAGAGAAGATAGCTGTTTCTTTTTACGTTGAGGAAGATACTGTCCACTATTTTTGTAACATTTATAGTAAAGCTGTGTATTCTTGGATTTATCATGGATCTATAAAAGTATACTATAAACATAAAATGATGAATGCAAGTTTATAAACGTAAACTGTATTTCAAGAGAGGTCAGCTTTACAACTGAAGTATAGTTAGTAATAGCTGTTAGTAACAACAGCCTTTCATAGACTTGAACAGAAGAGTTTGTAGACCAATACTTAACTGAGTTCAGTTTCATTGTTTACAGATAAGAAACCACTCAAGAAATTTTAGTCAAACTTGGCTATTGGCAGAAGGGTGATGAAACCCTTAGTCTGTGACTCAGTCTATGGTCTTTTTCCACACACAGGTTTTATCTCATTATTATGTTTCAAAAGAAGCAAAGAAATATTCATTTCACAAGTGCTTAATGTTTCATCTTGCAGAAAGTAACTTCAAACCTTAATGTTTTACATTCTTAACTATTTGTTAGGCCAATGTGAATTCTTTATTCTATTTTTATTTTTATTTTTATTTTTTTTAACGTTTATTTATTGTTGAGACAGAGAGAGACAGAGCATGAACGGGGGAGGGGCAGAGAGAGGGAGACACAGAATCGGAAACAGGCTCCAGGCTCCGAGCCGTTGGCACAGAGCCCGACGCGGGGCTTGAACTCACGGACCGCGAGATCGTGACCTGAGCCGAAGTCGGACGCTTAACCGACTGAGCCACCCAGGCGCCCCTCTATTTTTATTTTAAAATGGACTTGAGAAAATGGCATTACAGAAAGTTTTAAAATAGAGCAAAAAATCTATAAAATCACTGAACCAAAAAAAACTGCATTTATTTTTGTATTCTTACATTCTAGTCTTGAAGGTAATTGTACTAACAGCAAACATGCAATTGTGTTTATGTGTGTGTTTGTATATGTTTACTTAATATTCTGTAGGTTGCTCAATTTTTGGAATTGCAAACCCCATTGCAAGTAATATCTTGTGTGTTGGTTTTGTCTATTTATTATTGTCATTATTTCATTAGAATTAATTTTTGAGGAGTATTAATAAGCTAAAAGATATGGGCACATATGCTCTTGCTATGTATTTCTATGTCATTTCCCCAAAAGGCATGATAGTAATTCTCAATGCTGCTAGCAATGGAATACCATTGAAGTTAAATGAATCTTTTCCTATTTCCCCCCCCACTATTTCTCCATCACGCAGTCCACAAACTGGTGCAAAGCAAAGCCCTAAAAATTATTGCTAAATGGATAAATAAATATAAAAGTTCAGCTTCTATCCCAACTAAATATCCACTCTACTGCCTGAAACAGTACTATTTTAAAATATTTTGGTTTCCTTAGCCATTTATATAAATTTTAGTGTTTTTTTAAACATTAATCAATATGGATTTTTACTCTGCAGCCACTAAGTCAGTATTGGCTCATACTGAGCCGGCTCATACTCATATATTTCCAGAACTTGTTCATTAACTATTTGCACACTGTGCAGATATAAGCCAGTCAGGCTCCAGAATCTCTGAGGTAAGAGAGAAAGAAGTTGAATACCCATAAACTGAGAAAGAATTGGGGCTTGTCAAGTAATAGATAGGGTAGTGAATTCCATGTTTCATGTTGTCATCTTTAAGTTTTTGTATATTGTGATAAATGTAGGGTGCTGATCAGTAGAATGACCATATAATTTGTGAACTAAAACACTTTTGAGCAAAAGACTGTTTTTCATAAATATGCTGGGACAACAGGCATAAACTGTGGGAGTCTTCTGTAAAAGTCAGAATGCAGTCACTCTGATCATGGACATAATAAAAACTTCATTCTAAAGTCAGTTTTGGGGCACCTGGGTGTCTCAGTCCATTGAGCGAGTGACTTCAGCTCCTGTCATAATCTCGCGGTTCATGGGTTCAAGGCTCACATCAGGCTCACTGCTGTCAGTGCAGAGCCTGCTTCAGATCCTCTGTCCCCCTCTCTCTGCCCCTCCCCCACTAACACTCTCTCAAAAATAAATAAACTTATTAAAAAAGGACTTGTTTAAAAAACTTTTTAAAGTAGGGGCACCTGGGTGGTGCAGTCGGTTAAGCGTCTAACTCTTGGTTTTGGCTTGGGCCATGATCTCGCAGTTTTGTGAGTTTGAGCCCCTTGTGGGGCTCCGTGATGGCAGCATGGAGACTGCTTGGGATTCTCTCTCTGACTCTCTGCCCGTCCTCCACTTGTGCAATCTCTGTCTCTCTCAAAATAAATAAATAAATAAACTAAAAAAAAATTAAAAACAAAGTTAGTTTTGTCCCTAAGCCTCTACTTACATCATTAGGGGAGAGCATTCTGTTAGAAGAAAAGTGCTGGGGAAGGAAAGTCCATCCAGGCTGCATTGTCGGAGACAGTACTTGTAGATCAGTAGAGATCTATGTCACAAAGGCATTAGAGGAGGAGAAATTCAAAACACGGACAACAAGGCAACCTAGAAATCACCGTATTTCCCCAGTCCTGTAACCAAGTATGGGTGTTGTTAGCAAAAGTGGGGAATTAGAGCTGCCCAGTAAGTATTAGAACAACTGTGGAATTGTCCAGGCAGGAGCTGTGAGCGAGCTAAAATGAGCTGCTTGTGGAGGCTGGAACCATACGGAGATAGAACCACTATCCTAGGCACATCTCTGAAGCAGAGGTGGGGTGAGACTTACCCCCCATTTCACCCTTCCTCCTGCTTTCTGGTGTGTCCTTGGTTGAACCAGAGATCAGCTCCCCGTGGAGGCTGGGGATTACACTTTGCAGAGTCAGCCCCCAGTGATATCAGACAGAAAACTACATGGGAGAAGGATGGATCTGAGAGCAACTAGGAAAACGGACACCCCATCCAATATAATCAGCATTTAAAGAGAATGAAAAGCAACATACAAGCCAAACTGGCTCGTTAGTTGGCTGCACTGTTCAGATCTGATGTACAGCAAGACACAGTGTGATTTTTCATGTGAGCTACAGTCATCTATCAGTCATTACAGAGTTCCCTGGGAACTTAGGACCAGGCCACAGGCACTGATCTGAAGGGGTCTGGAAGACATCATGTTTCTAGTCAAGGGCACAGGACAGTGCAATTCAGATTTTTTGTTGTTCATGAAAATACATAAGACTTGTGGGTATAATAAATAAATAAACTGTGTTTGTACTCCCAGTTTAGGATTTTGCTTTTATTTCTTTTACTGAGAGACAGTAGGAGAAAAGTCAATAAAGAAACGGAGTTCTTTGAAATAAAAAATCTTGATGCATATTAGTAATTAGTAATTAGCGTGCTTTTCTTTTTTCTTTATACTTTAGAAGTAAATGGAATGTGTATGTATCTTTTGAGAGGGAATGCTGCTTCTGTCTCACCCTCATTGCCTATAGTTAAGAAGTTGATTTCTTACTTTTTGACTTTTCTTAATTTGTATAGGCACCCACATGGTCTATATATCATCCACACGATGAGACTTTCTGAAGCAACAAGAATCAAGAATCCTTCAGTATAAATCGGAGGAAAGCTCCTCTTCTGAGAGAGAAAATAACTACTGGCTAAAGTCTAATTAGAATTCTAAATTACGGGCTTCAAAATTCTTAATCACTAGGATTCTCTCTGCTTAGTTGATCTCATTTTCTGTAACATTTAAAGTCAAACACTGTGCTCCACAAAAGCAAATATATTCATTCTCACCCACACAAAGCTCTGTAGACCCAAACTCAAATCCTGTTCTCCTAATTTCACAGCCTAATGCTGACTCATTACTTTCTACCAGTCATAACAGCCTTCGCTCAGTTGCCTTTTTTTTTTTTTAATAATTCATCCTTACCATGATGACTTCTCTGACTATGGATAGAACGATCATGAGATTTTTCTCAGATTTTAGTATCCAAATCGGTACACTTTTAAGAGTAAGAAGGATGTTATTCATAATTACACCAGGAATAGGCAACATTCACAACTGTCCATGGCAAACTAAGATAAATGATCCCTACCTGTAGCCCTAATCATTCTGTAAGCCTCTATGCATCATAAACACATTTAAATAAATACAGATTTATACAGATATCCTCTTTCTCATTTCCTCCATCATATTTTTCCACCCATTATTTGCTATGACCTTGATTTTGCCAAGATTCAGGGAAAGTATTATTTCCATATTTATGTGTATGAGTTTCAGAACTTTCCCTTGGGAACTACCTGTTAGATTGTTCTTTGGTGACCACTGAATACTATTGTGTATATTAGCTTTTGCTTATGATTCCATCTGCATTATTTATTCATAACTAATAGGTCTGGAGGATTGGAAGATTTGTGGTAACTTCTGGCTCAAGGTGGGGCACCTTTTTATCATTCTAGTGGCTTGAGGACAGCAGGATAGGACTGACCAAAATGAGTAAGATCAACCTAACTGGCCAAAAAAGCCCATCAGATACTGTGCATCTGGGTAAGTAGGCTGTTAAGACCAGAAAATTCAGCTAAGGGGAAGGAGAGAAAGCAGTAGGCTGTTTTATGTGGCTGTGCACAAGGATCTAGGTTCCAGGACATCCAGTGTGAACACTAGCATTGTTAGCTGATGTGAGGCTGTTGCACACCTCTCTGTTTTTACTACAGGATGTGTGCAGGTAACTTTTAAGCCACAACTCTTAATCCTAAGAGTCACCCTGTGGCTTGCTTGTGCATGCACCCTCATAACCTAGTTTAGCAATGATTATTCTGGTTAGCATGAAACGTCCCTAAACCTGCAACCGTCAAGTTTGCTTGAGATTTTCTGAATTTAGAATTGATCTAACATTATTTCCCTGTGTGTTATTGAAATGTCTTGTAACCATTCAGCTAATATTTGGGGTTTCAATTAGATAAATAAATTGCTTTTGTTACAGCAAGGAAAACCTTTTGCAGTTGTATAATGGATTGATATATTGATCATTCACCAATAAAAATAGATATGAATTTTTTATTGTTTTCAAAGAGTTTACTTTGTCTTATAATTGATATAAAAAGGAGAAAGAAAAAGGTTGGGCTTATAGCTTTTGCTATTAGTTAGTGTGTCAATAAAGCAACAAGTCCCTTTTAATTCTCTTGCCCTCTCCTTTTATCAAACAGCCTATCTATGTCTGGTGGGAGAGATGACCTAAAACCTGAATCCACGTACCACCAACAAAAACCCTAAGAACTGGGAGTAACAAGAGAGCTTGGGGGGGTAATTTAGATGTCTTCAATCATTTTATATCTTTTGTGTTTAATTTTTAATTTAATTAAAAATTAAATGAAATTAATTAATTTTAACTTAAAATTTTAATTTAAAGTTTAAATCTATATCAATGGCTCTTTTCCAACTAGAAATTTCTAGTCCAAATATCAGATCACTTATGAATATCACAGTCTTCAATATATACATGTATATGTATATGCATATGTATATGTGTGTACGTATATGTGTGTGTGAATATGTATGTGTATATATGTATACATGTGCATATGTATATGTGTGTATTTATATGTGGTTGTGTGAATATGTATGTGTAAATATGCATGTGTGCATATATATACATATATACACACATACATATTCACACACCCACATATACATATTATACATATATACACATATCTGTATATATACATATATAAATAATTACAGAAACTTCTTGTACTTATCACATACCCTGTATATTCCTAAAGGCCAGCAACTGCCTTATTATTTCATCTTTCTTTAGTGTCCCTAAAATGTCTTCAATAATCATGGTCATATGACAAGTGTTCAAAAAATAGTTGCTCAGTAAAGAAATATTTTACTTGTAAAAAGTGCATTCAAACAGACTTTGACTACCATAAGAAATTAAACGTGGTACAGAGTTGTTTTTTCTTTTTTAAATCAACGTGAATAATACCAAATAAGAAGGATATCAGAATCATCTTCCTCTATCAGGACTGGTGCTATTGCAGTTAAATATCAACAACCAATGAAAGACTGATGAAGAATTTATTCTAGAATCATAGAGATGATTTAAGGATTAAAAATAGTATCAACATCAAAAAGCAATATCTGGGTAATTCTTGTCCCTCTGTGATGAAAAGCTTTCTGTTATAAACTCTTGCTTTGACGCTGTCAAAGCACCATACAGACGGGGTGGAGGTGGACTGTTCTCTGCTTCCCTGAAAGCCACAGAGATGTGGGTCTGTTTTCAGACTGGTTCTCTGCTTGTAAAAAATATGGAATAGTTCTGGCAACCACCATTGATGGATACAAAGATGTAACTGATCCCTGACCCCTTTTGCAGGATGTCTGGCCTGAGAAAGATTATTATTTTGAAATTGTACTCATTATTCTTCATCAGTACCAAGAAAAAAAAAAGGGAAAATGTCCTTTCACTATGCTGGATTTCATGTATACCCAAAGGCTCTTTTGGAAATAGGACAGTGAGTGAATTTCTTTGGAGGTCTTCTTAAAAACTTCTTTAAAAATTTCCTCTGGTATGACTTAAGTACAGTCTTTCCTAGAGACTGGAACATAGTTTAAAGATGATCTTTAATTCACTTCAACTACCTTTCCTCCATGAATCTCACAAATATCTGTGTATATTATACATAAATGTGGTATGACTTCTTAATTTTGTACATATGTGTACAGATTCATTCATTAAAAACACTTTAAGGACAAATAAAATCTGGGTTATACTTTCCTTCCTAAACACCCTCATTTTTTTTTGTTTGTTTTTTTTTTTTGTTTTGTTTTGTTTGGTTCTTTTTTTAAGAAACAGTATAATGGTAAGAGGAAAATGAACTTGGCCAAATACAAAATTAAGGTAAAATCTGTCCTGGAAAATATACAAAAGACATACAAAAATGACTGAAAGAGCTTTATTTTTTTTTCAATCATAAATGAATATATCTGTACCTTTAATATGTCTGGAGGCTGATAAACACAGCTGTCCATAATGAGAAAGCAGATTACATCATGTTACTCTAAATAAGCCTTCTAATGAGAAATCAGGATTAAGTTGAATCTGGAGAAGAAATTTGTATTTGCCTTGAGAATTTCAAGCTGATCTCCCCCGGGGGAATGATGGAGCATTAAGAGATTTTAATTTGAAATGAGGTTATGGGATTGTAAATTGCTGACAGATATTTAGTAAATGATTTAGTGTTTGTGTTTACATTCTAGCTTAGGAAAGATTTTGACTTTTTCAGAAAACTGAAGAAATGTCTTCAAAACACATTTAGCTAATCAAAATGAAGTGTCCAAAGAATGGGGAAGAATGAGCAATTAAATCAATATATTTGAATTATGCATTAAAATTCAACAATAAACTTTCATTCTCTGAGCAAGCCTCAGTGTATTTTAGGGTCATACAATTAATTTATTAGTATCAATTAAAGATCGAGTGGTGACATCCTTGAGTAAGTGTTATAACTTACAGTATCAGGCTTATTAAAATACCTCTATACCTCTCTGGATTTCTAGAAGAGATCATAATTACACAAAATCCGAGGAAGTTTCTTTTTTGGTGATTTATCACACACTATTCCTGAAATCATTCAGCAAGCAAAGCATATGGAGGTAAGATATTGTGTTTATTCTGCACCCACCAGGAATGCGCAGCATAGCTCATGTCCAACTAGTTCTGTAAAAAGGTAGCCCCGTGGGGAAGATGGATAAGACCAAGATTGATACCACAACTTACTCCCTTTTTCCTTTTGAAAGTTTTATTTTCAACGTGACACCTACTATCATATACAGTCCCTTTCTGTTCTTTTGACAAACTCACACAGCTTGCAAAAAGTGATTCAGCCTTCATTACAGAAATGCCACCCAAAGGGTGTCTTTCAAAAGCTTTGTGTTTTTCAGCTGGAGTCAAGACTGAATGCATCGTGGTTTCTATGGCCCTACAATTTCTAGTCCAAGATAGACGCCACTGTCATTACAGGTATTGCAGGAAAATGTGCTATTTCTTACTGAGCTGCCTTGTGGACTAGTGTCATTGGGGAAATATCACAGCCTGGTTTATGGGAGGCTGTCCTATTTTATATGCAGGTACATCATAAAGAGCTTTATGCTTGGGAGGCTAGCTAGGAATACACCGCTTCCAACCTAGCCAAGATTTTCCTTTTTATTTCATCTCTTGGAAAAAGTGGCTTACCATTTACCTTTTTGTGTCCATTTCTAATGTGGCATAATCTTTTCTCTCTCACATTTCGAAATCTGACACTTGGGGTTTGCGTCCTTCTCCTCTGCTTCTTCCCATACATTTTCTTCTGTCCTAAAACCTATGCAATTAACTCCTGTCACCTTAAAAGCCTTTCTTACAGCACATTGCCCCAGCTGTTGAAGCATATGTAATTACATCCTACACTACCTGTCCTGGGGCATGCTAGTTTCATACAATTTTCATATCACCCTTTTTCATTATTCAAGCAGAGTGAAATTTTAAGGACAGTGTGATTAGGCTGAAATTGGAACTATTCAAGGTTTGGCATTGTGTAAAAGCAGGCTCTTTCCTTTCCTACACCAAACTCAAAAGCTATTGTTAAAAAGAACGGTTCAATCTGCTTGGCGCGCACACTGGTCACACATTCAGGACCGTCACAGTTAAGACTTTTCATGGAACCATATTAGCATTCATTAGTATTTTCGTGACTGAATTGGAGTTTAATCTGAGGGAAATGGTGTTAGTGATGAAGGATTTTATAGATTTATATAGATTCTGTCCTAATTTTGGCGATGAGAACCACGAAAAACACACAGAGGCGATGCGGACAATATAGGCAAAGTACTTATGCAAAGTAGGCCAGTGAGATACTTAAAGAATTTCGAACATAACTTAAAACATTCATTGTACAACAAAGGAAAAAGGAATAAAAAGCTTAAATAGTTGTTCTCTCTCTACATTACATCTAAACAAAAGCCTCTAAAGCAGACATACAACTGGGAAATGAACTCAATCCATTTAAAATTAATAGCAATTTCCCTAACTTCCCAGCATCCTAGCTCCACAGTTTTCCAAGATACATTATGGTTCGAAGTAATCAATCAACCTTTAAATATTTTATCTCCTCAGGATTAAATTGGGCTACTAGAAACATTAAACTTATAAAGTCTCTGTGATCTTAGTAATACTGTTTACTGCTCACCAATTGGAAATAGAGTTGAAAAGTCGATCAGTGCAAAGCCTATGGTACGGTAATACGTGGTGTCCCTCATATGCAAGGGTACAAATGCCCGGTTATTTTGAAATAATTATGTAACACAATCTTATTGTTTTTATCAAGTGATTAAATTTATTCTGTTATCACATCACATTATCAGTAGCATTCAGTATATTTTGAGCTTCAGGGACAGAGGCTAAGCATTGAAGAGGTGTATAAATATTCATTTGTCACAATATGGGAAGATTGTGTATGTGTCTGAGCACATATGGTGGGCTGGGGCACTAACCTCTGTGCGGTTGAAAATCCATGTGTGACTTCTGACTCCCCCAAAACGTAGCTACTAATAATAGCCCATGTTGGCAGGAAGCCTCACCAATAACATAAGCAGTTGGTTGTATGTTGTGTGTATAATATACTGTATTCTTATAATAAATCAAGCTAGAGAAAAGAAAATGTTATTAAGAAATTCATAAGGAAGAGAAAATATGTTTAAAGTACTGTATTGTATTTATTTTGAAAAATGGCATGTAAGTGTACCAGGTCAGTTCAAACCTGTGTTGTTCAAGGCTCAACTGTAGAAGGAATTTTTGAATTTTTCTGTGCTATATTACTATCATTGGTTATTCTTTCCTTCTTAATTAGCAAAAACCCTAAAGAGCTGACTACTTATAATCCTAGCTACTGACGAAAAATCAGAGTACATTTGAATGCATGTCATTACAAGGATCCCTTCCAAATATCATTTACAGTCATAAATAATAAAAAAGATCTATTCACCAGGACTAAAATGTTATGATCATTTTGCTTTCTTTTGTTCAATAAATATGAATCTGTTTGAAAGTATAGATTCATGTGAAAAATGAAGAGGTCCAAAAATATCATATATTAGAAGAGCTATGTAATAACCAGAACTTTTGTTGAATGTTTGTAGGCATGTAAATTGTTGCAAGTAATTTGAGGAAGAATTTGGCATTATGTGGTAACATTGAAGATGCACATATCCTTTGACTGAGAAATTAAAATCCTAGATATGCTACCTAGAGAAACTCTTGCATGAGTGCACTGAAGGATATGCTGGGAGTGTTTATAGTAACATTTCTGTAATAGAAAACCACTGGGAAGTGACCCCAAAATCTGTTGGATGAAGAATGTATAAATAAATAAGTCGAGGTATATTTATAGAATGGTATGTAACATAGTTGAAAAAAATTAATAACAATATGAATAAACATGATTAAACCTCAAAACTTTAATATTGAGCAGAAGAAGCAAGTCTTTGGAAAATACCTTTATTATTATTATTATATATAAAGGTAAAAAATACTAGACAAAAAATGATTGTATATATCTTGGGTGCACCTACATCTTTGGTAAAAGTGTACAGAAATGCAAGAGAACAATCAGCCTACAATTCAAGGGTAGTGGTTATGTCTGAGAGAGACATGAAGAAGGAAAGAAGGAAGACAACACAAACACATTCAAATGTAATGATACTGTTTAATTCCTTTAGGTGGGTGGTAAGCTCATGAATGTTATTTCTTATTCTTTAAACTACAGATTTTATGTGTACGTACTCTTGACAGAGAATCCCAGGAGTGCTATCAGCACAGAGCCCAACGTGGGGCTCCATCCCACAAACCATGAGATCACGATCTGTGCCAAAATCAAGAGTTGGAAGCTTACTGGACTGAGCCACCCAGGTGCCCCTGGCACCTGTTCTCTTAATTGATATTTGCCATAACCTGCTTCTTGTTCTTACTTGAAAGACCATGGTAGACGGTAGAAAGTGATAATGCTGGGATTAGCGACAAGGCAATCAGAATTTCTTGACCTCTACACAAAATGCCTTCAAAATGTTTTTCTGGTTTTTTGAAGTAGCCTGCAATATTTGTTTTTTTTTAATTTTTTCAATTTTTTTAATTTATTTTTGAAAGACAGAGATGGAGCATGAATAGAGGAGGGACAGAAAGAGGGAGACAGAATCTGAAGCAGGTTCCAGGCTCTGAGCTGTCAGCACAAAGCCCAATGCAGGGCTTGAACTCATGAACCATGAGATCATGACCTGAGCGGAAATCAAACTCTTAACCGACTGAGGCACCCGGGTGCCCCTCAATACTCATTTTATATAGAAAAAATACATTGTGCCATAAATGCAGTAAAGATGATAAGAAACAATGTTGCATAGCATGCAAAGTTGATTGATGCGTAATGGTGTTACAACTTTGACTTTTGAAGTTTAATAATATTCTGTGTAGAAACTTATTCAAACAAATCAATTCATTGTTATTTTCACCTCTACTTATTACAGGAATTATTTCTTCAGTTCAGAGATGTGAGACACATATATCTCTGATTCTTTGCTGTCACAAACCACTCAACTTATTTTAACTGACAATTCTAAAAGCATTCCCATTTTTAAATGCCTGTGGAACATAACATTCTAAGTATTGACTGAATGAGATGAACTCTGTGAAACTGTTACATCCCGGATCTGAAGCAATAATCCTGTTGATGAGACCCACTGTGGTATCCAGACTACTAGAGAATGCAGGTGGATAGGGGCAGAGGAGATAAAGATAGAGAAAGAGAGACAGAGAGAGACAGAGAGCGGGAGATTGATCCGGATCCTGTGATTGAGGCCAACAAACCTGACTGAAGACCTGCGTCAGTATTGGTCCTTGGAATTCCTGCAATGTATTTTACAGTTCAACCCATTGACCTTTAGGACTCCTGCAGACACTAAATATATACTAAATAATTTTTTGAAAAATTATTTAAAGTAACTAATGTCACTCAAAATACTCTTAGGGGCATGTCGCTGTCATAGCTGTCCCCTCTGAGGAGATATTGAATGATTGGTGGAAATTAAACTCTGAAAGAACCTTTTATTAAAAACAAAAACAAAAACAAACAAACAAACAAAACAACCCAATCCTTTTTGATGTACAAGAAGAGGAAGTTGTAGATTCCTTTAGCAGTTAATTTTATTTTTCTAATCAGTTTTTCACTTGCTTATCCAGTTTGTTAACCATGATCTTTTTTATAGCAGTCCTTTACTAGCTCTTGCTATATGTATGTCAGAACCATTCTGAGCGTTTAATGTGTATTGTTTAATGTATCTGCAAGCGTCACTTTAAAGTAGCCATCAGTAACTTTGTTACATAGGGAAAGCAGGGTCATTGAAGAACTTGCAGGAGGTTCTACAACCAGACTTTGGATTCGAACACAGATCTGCGGGCTCCAATATTTGTGTTCTTAACGTCTTCCACTGTGCTATTCTCATTAGCCTCCCAGAATTTCTCAAGCTCTGATTTTCTGTGCTCAGGTTAATCTCTTTGCTAAATCAAGTTTGTGGGAAATATAACCAATTAATCAAAAACAGAATTCCCTTAACCATGATATTTTCTTTCTGCATGCTATCTAATCTGTAACTGCTTATGTTTACTCACATGCCATACCATCAACATTTCCTATGCTGATCTACTTGGTTACCATTTAGTCTTTGATTCCTTTGTAATCTGATTTTCAGCTTCACCATTTTATACTGAGGAAAGGCTGTGCGATGTAACAATGAACTTCCTTTGAGATACAAGAAGAGTCCTTTATCTCAGGATAAAAATAATTATCCTGCCTTATTTCCTAATAATATTAAGAAGAGTCCGTGTCAGTGAAAAGCCATATTCACGTAAAGTCAGCAGTTAACTTCCAGAGTGGAGTCCATTTCTGATTTTATTCAGTTTACTGAACTTCTTTTCTGGAATTGGCCTCACTGACTATTTTTATATTTTATAACTTGATAACTTTGTTCACTCTTTCTGGAATGTCCCTGCCCCTTCTTCATTTCATCTAATCCAATTTATTTTTCATTAGATTCCAAGTTTTTCCTGATTCTTCCTAGGACAAGTTATTCTTTGTGCTTCTACTGTAACCACTATTTTTCTGAGATCATTCCTTGTGTTTGCATCCATGGTGGTTTCTCTCATTGGAAAGGAAGCTTCAAATTGTCAGATATTATTTCAGAGCCATATTGATTCTTCCACCAAACCTAGCACAATGAATAGCCCATGTGAGTTTTTGATAAATATTTTCTAAATTGAATCAAGGTTTTATAATAGTATATTGTCAATCATTAGAAACTTGACCAATGTAAAATATTTGCTGGGAAAATAATGAGATGGTGGGGGGGGGAAGCCTTATTTATTTGTGAAGCTATTATCCATTTAAGTGTGCTTTTGTCTGTCTAACTCATGGCCATGAAAATGATACAGGAGATAATAAAATAGTAATCTGGTTTTATTTCCCATCAATAAATTCCATCTGTGTCTTCAATGGAATCAAAGTGTTCAAAATAATATTCTTCTTAGGGTGAAATCTACTGCACACAATGTTTTACACCATTTTGTAAAAAAAATGGTCTTTGGAACACTTTAGAATCAGGACAAAATTATGTAAAATGTAAATGACAAAATTTCAAGGAATTTTTCCCACCACACGTGGAGCATTTTCTGGGAAGATGTTATTGATTTTTTTGCAAAATAAAAACAATAGCATTAAATGCAGGACACTCTAAGTTCGTGGTTAGGAGGATTTGGAGATCTGGGGACGTGGTTTCTCTATAGGAGCCTTGAAGTGAGTGTTGATGTTTCCATTAGTGCCAATTCACAGCCTACGAGAGCTGTGGAGAGCTACCATCTGGTGGCCCTATTACATACAGAGAAGAGATGAATATCTCATGGATATAACTAACTTCCTGACAGATAATTTCTCTGTGGATAAATCCTCGAGAATTCAAGTATATATTTGTTTCAGCTTTTTATTGGAATAGATGAGACAGGTGAACAAATATCCATTAAAGAGTTACTGCCTTTCATAGAACTTATGGTGACAAGAAGGCAATCTAAAGTTCTCAATCATTCACAGAAGAATTGTGCAGCATGGTTTTCAGACATCCAATGGCACATTTGGACAGAATAAATGTCTGTTGTTCTCTTAGATTAATATTCCAAACGTTGAATTTGAAGCCCAGAATCATGTGGATTTATTTTAAAGTTCAGCTGTAAAGCTTCCCAGAGTTATAACCCAGCCAACCAGGAAGGCTTTGAGCTAGGAATTTTGTGGTTCATGCTACTTGAGGATGAATATGGAAATATGATATTAGACAGCTTGTTGTCAGTTTCTAAAAATCATTACACCCACAGAAATTCTATTTGGCCCACCAAATTTGCACTCTTCCAGCTCATATTTCCTAGCATTATATCTGCTTTGCTGTTTCACATCATGAGGCTCAAGCAAGAACTTGCAAAAAGAGTAGAGTCCATCTCCTCAAAAATAATCAGATTTCTTCCAAAATTGAATTATGTGGGAAAGGCAATGAGAGAATGAATATATTTAATTAAGTTTTCTCAGCCTAAATGCTGAATTTTATTAAATCCACTGAATATTTAGATTCTCAGCACATGGATTGGCATTTATTTTCCATCTCTCATCCTATGCTACCCTTCAATCTAGGTTAGTGACATAATGACAATTTACTGAATGCTTATTAAATGACAGATCTTCTGTGAAATCTTGATATGCATTTATCATTTAATGCTAAAAATCGACCTCTATGGTTGTTACCATCTTTATTTGCTGATAACTTGCACAAAGTCCCCAGCTAGGAACAGTTGCACCAAGTTTCAGTCTCAGTTGCACGTCTTATGCTCATGTTCATAGACAGAATGACATTTGTCTTAAGTGTTTATATTTACAAACCCATATTCTATACTGCATCTCTCCAAAGATATTGCATCATATTTGAGATCTTCTCCAAACATTTAATTTATTACAGTAAACAAAGGGATCATAATTCAGTTGGTGATACTAGAGATCTTTGGATATGTATATGGAACCATAGAGAAAAAAAGTAGGGTTTATTTTGGGGAAAATATACCATCGCTTTAAAAAAGCACTTCATGGAGATAAGATTGATATACAAGAACTATACATAACTAATGTATAAACTTGATGAGTTTGGACATAGATATATACCCGTGAAACCGTCCCTGCAATGTATGCCATGAACGTATCTATCATCTTCAAAAGTTTCCTCCCGACCGCTTTATTATTATTATGATATAATAAAGCTTAACATAAGACCTACCTTAGTAATTTTTTAAAGTATATAATGCAATGTTATTAACCAATGGTACTACACTGTGCAGTAGATCTCTAAGACTACCTTATCTTGAATAACTGGAACTTTGTACCCTTTGATTAATATCACTCTATTTCCTCCTCCTCCCATCCTCAGCAACCACTACTCTACTCTCTGCTTCTATGAATTTGGCTATTTTAGATTTCTCATAAAATAAAGACTTATCAATTCCTCACAAATAAAAAATAAATTCCTCACAAATAAAAAGCCTGGATTGTGATGATAGTTCCACAGATGTGTACTTAATCTCCAAACTCATCAAATTGTTTAAATTAAATATGCATAGCTTTTTGTATGTTAATCATACCTCAATAAAATAAAGGGAAGTAAAGAACAATTCAAAAAAAGCTTCTTAACAACAAAAGAAACCATCAAGAAAATTACAAGATAACCTACAGGATGGTAGAAAATATTTGCAAACTAATTCTTACAAAGAATTAGTACCCAAAATATATAGGCAACTCTTAAAACTCAATAGTGAGAAAACAAATAATCCAAGTAATACATGAGCAAAGGAACTGACTCAACATTTCTTCAAAGAAGATGATACAGAGCCCAACACAGAGCTTGAACCCACGAACTGTGAGATCATGACCTGCGCCGAAGTCGGTCGCTTAACCGACTGAGCCACTCAGGTGCCCTGGCACTGAATTTTACATTTGAGTTTCCTTCACTCTTGTTGGACTGAAAAGAACTTAATGTTGACAATTATCAATTCGGTTCATGAAATCTTCCTGAAGATGAGATGGCATACAAAGGAGTTTATTTTTTGGTGTGAATTACCAATTTAGATCTTGCTGTTTTATAATCAATTAGGTTCCAATAGAGACTTGAAGGAAAACATAAATGGCATGTTGAATACGCCACTTGGATCATTTCTACCACGAATTCATTACCTCCCTGTTGATTTTCCTTCTCTTCTGTAGCGCGCACTGACCAGAGGGACAATCGAATTTCCACGTGGGTAAACTTTGGAACAGCCATCCGTATTTCAGGACTCCTGAAATCTTCTCTAAAGATAATTGTATAGGTAAAAACTGACTTGTTATCAGAAAACCAGGATCCAAGCCTTTATTCCTCTCATTAACTTATCTTGATCAAGTCAATCTGTCTTTGAGCTATTTCTTTTTCAGTAAAATTGTAATCGTAATTCCTAAAAAAAAAAAAAAAAAAAAAAAAAAAAACAACAACAAAGAAGATGATACAAATGACCAACAAGTATATGAAAAGGTATTCAACATCACTAATGATCGAGGAAATTTAAATCAAAGTGGTAATGAGATACCATCTCATAGCTGTTAGAAGAACTATCAACAAGTAGACAAAGCAGCAAGTGTTGGCAAGAATGTGGAGAAAAGAGAACCCTTGCACACTTTTCATGAGAATCTAGATTGATGAAACTGCTAAAAAACACTATGAAGGCTCTTCAAAAAATTAAAACCAGAAAGACCATATAATCCATTAATCCCACTTCTGTGTATACCTATAAAATAATTGCTGTCAGGATCTTCAAAGGATATCTGAACTCCCATACCCATTAAAGCATTATTCACAGAAGCCAAGACGTGAAAGCAACCTAAATGTCCACTGACAAAAGAATGGATAAAGAAAAGTGGTGTATACACACAATGAAATACTATTCGGTCTTAGAAAAGGAGGATACCCTACCATGCGTGACAACATGGATGAATCTGGAAGCTAAATATATTCTTGCAATGACTAATGTGCCTCACTTGTTATATTTATTTATGCCTGTATGCCTTATTAGCCTAAATATTATACTTCTATAGAGCTATTTAAGTGCTTGTTACAGTATAATGCAAGCATTGATTGTTTTATTTATTTATTGGTTGTTGCTTTGAAATCTTTAATGATCTTAGAAATCCTGGAAGCTACATGATAAAGTGTGTTTTCTTTGAGCTCAGCTGAACTTATTTATAGCCTATTCTTCTTATGTCAGCTGCTATCATTAAAGATTATTATATATGCACCAGATTTATTTCAAGTCTGTTTTTATATGAAGTAGGACTGTTTGCTGAAAGAATATATAACTTAAACTTTCTAGGAATGTATTTACTTCTATTAAATCTCCTCAAAGATTTTCTAGTTCAACAACATGCTAATATCTATATTAGCAACATATCTATAGATTTGAGATCTATATTTTCATGTATGAAAAACTAGTTGATTTAATACATGCAATTTAGAATACGTAAGGGCTTAATATAGGTCTTTGACAATGCATATTAAAAGCGAATAGTGTTTGTTTTGACAACATACACACTGAAATTGGAACAACATAAAGAGTAGCATGACTTCTAGGCAAGAATGGCATGCAAATTCACCAAGTGTTCCATAGTAAAACAAACAAACAAATAAAAACTAACAGTAAACACAATGCCTATAAACTTGTCTTAAAAAGGACATGGTGATTATAATGAAAAACAAATTGGAAATGTGTGTTTAGTTAATATATATGTTGGCCAAAAAATGTATCCTTTAAGCTTCGCTGAATTTATCTACAGCCTTATTCCAACGATGTCAGTAGCCATCATGAAATCAGCAAATCCTGGCAGGACTCCGATCCAAATCAATGTCTTACTTCTCTATTCTGCTGCTACATGGGGCTAAGGTGATGATAGAACAAATATTAAATGATAGGGATCGAATGGAGACAGTAGTTCAAAACACATCATGACCTAAAATAATACCGCTCAATAATTTGCAAAATAAAATCAGAGAACTTTCATGAACATAGTAATACCGAATCATTTACCTCCAGGCAATTTATATTTGATATTACCCTTAAGCTATTTTCCATGTATTATGACTCCTATACTTAATGCAGCATTTCAACTTCGCCCTATTTCTTTCTGACCCTGTGTGGAACCATTAGAAGCAGATTAGTAACCATTTATTTGATGATAGGTGTTTTTCTGTGTGTAATAGAAAAAAAGATTCAGAGTCCATGATGCTAGGAAATCATTCTGTAGCTGTGCTTTCTGTCTCAACCCTGAGGGAAGAAAAGCTATTGGTGTTGATGAGAAAGACTATTCACACAGTACATCCATAAACTCAACAGCTATTTTTCTTTGGTAGCTTTTTAAAGATTATTATGAGCAGGTAAATAATAGTGCTGATTATTTTTATGTCATTATGTATTTCTTATGTTCAATTACTTAATTGATGGAGATTATTTTTGTTTCGTATTTTAACAGAGTCCTTGGTTAACAATGTACTATTATCTCGGTCTATGCATGCTTGCTTTTTTTCTTATGATACAATGTAAAGCCATGAACCAACACACATATCAAAAATTCAACACGCTTGTAACATGTATCTTTGGATGTTCTCCTCCCTATCCCATTTTCTCCCACTGCCCTCATTTTAGGATAGCCACTGTTTCAAAAATAGGATGCTGTAGTTGCTTTATAATTGCATTTTTCCCTTAAATTTTTTACAAAGCTATTCTGTCCTCTCTGACAATTCCCAAATCTGTAGTACTTACTGTCAAGCCTTTGTATCTTTTTCTGTTGTTTATCATCATAGAGATTTGGCTCCTAGTTTATTTGGCAATTTTCACATAGGATCTTAATCCTGCAGCTATTTGAGCAAACCTTCCTCCAGATATAGTTTCTAATTCTGAGAGTGGCTAATACTAATCTACAACTATTTCGGCACCCTACTAACTTGGAAGAGATGTCTCAAGTTCAGCCTCCATACTCACTACTCTTCCTATAGTCATATCATGAAGGGCATGGAGACTCAGGTCAGCCACCAACTTGTCTACTCCAACTCTTTCCTTCTCTGTATTAGTCTCTCTGCCTCTCAGACTCTCAGCCTCATATCTAAGTCCAGTTTTCCGATGCTCCAACTCCAGGCTACTGAAGTTCTGATTCGCAATCCTCTAAACCTGCTTAGGTTTGTTTTTGTTTGTTTGTTTTGGGAAAATGGAGCATGGAGATTTTTCCTACCATTGGTGAAGAGAGCAGTGGTATAAAGAATGAATGTGACTGGGAGACATCACCATTCTGGTGAAGTGTTGGTGAGTTTTTCAATCTTCCTTTTAAACACATGCACTATAGATATAGAGACAGAGATGATATACCATAGATGTTGGATACATATGTAGACAGGTAGAGAGATACAGAGATGAAAGATAGATACAGAGATAGCTATAGATTTTTTTCTGGCACTTTGCTTTCATGTTCTTTTAAAGAAGTGCCAATAGGGCGCCTGGGTGGCGTGGTCGGTTGAGCGTCCGACTTCAGCCAGGTCACGATCTCGCGGTCCGTGAGTTCGAGCCCCGCGTCAGGCTCTGGGCTGATGGCTCAGAGCCTGGAGCCTGCTTCCAATTCTGTGTCTCCCTCTCTCTCTGCCCCTCCCCCGTTCATGCTCTGTCTCTCTCTGTCCCCCCCAAAAAATAAATAAACGTTGAAAAAAAAATTAAAAAAAAATAAAGAAGTGCCAATAAAACCCTTCTACACAAGGGAATTATTTTACCTAGCTCAGAAGAGTTTCATAGAGTTTAAGGGCTTTCGTACTGTTTTCCTAATATTCAAAATCAATTTTCATTTTGTAATGTTATACTTCTGTTTCCTGAAATTCTTCCTATAATTGTAGATAATGATCACGGCCTCCTGAGTTTATATATTATATCCATTTCTTCCATTTTGATAATGATCTCTTATATTAGCCTACGCTTTATTAAGGATTTTGCAGAATTTTCAAAACACGGTTAACTACTAATATAGCTCTTGAAAGAAGACGTGCAGTGGGAAAATCAAGTCTGTGTGAAAAAGTAATTGAAAACACCACACAATATACAGTAAAAATGCAATTACTTTAAAAATAGAATCTGTAAACTAGGTCACTGAAAGACTGTCAGAATATTTTGGTTTTCATTGGTCTCCAACTTTTTAACAACACTATTTTCAAAGAAAAGGAAGTGAAACTATTGTCTGTGAGTTAAAGAATTTAAAGAAAACATGACATTATAAGAGAAGCTAATGATCTTCATCTGCCTAGATTAAAAAATATATGAGATGATAAATTAAATATATGTTTACTCAATTGCAGCACCTAGATAAAAATGCAAATGTGGTATGTAAAACTATTAACAGCGCTTAATTAAATAATGACTCATTGTCTGGAGAAAAAGAGACCTATGCAATACTATGGGTTTTTTTTTTTTTTTTTTTTTGCTTGGTAAAAATGCAAATGAAATCATTAATAGTTTATAAATGAACCTAGCTAAGAGACAGCTAATGCAGATCTTGTTCTAAATTAAATAAAAGCAATAAGTGGTCCGTTACATTCATTGAGGTAAACACCAAAAATCACTTTATATTTATGAAATATAAGATTTAAATGTTTATCTTATTTTTTTTCTCCCATGAAATCATTCGTTATGCTGCTATGAATCTTGGCGTTAAAGCAAAGTTAGTTAGAACATCATTTTTTCTCATTATTCTATTCAATTTCCCCTCTCCTCTCTCTCTGCCTTTCTTTCTTCACGCATACACATGCATACACACACACACACACACACACACACACACACACACAGACACACACACACACACACACAGGCAAATATTGGTATATAAAGAGAGAGGACAAAAGACACAATAAAATCACATCGACCTATATGCTTTTAGGTCAGCCCCAGCATTAGGTAACTATATTCTTGCCACTAAGAGCCATTTAATATTCAGAGGAAGGGTTTGGTATGGTACTTTTCACTTTAATATTTATAGAATTTGATTGCAGCTGGATCCTCCACTTTGTAGTGTGGTAGAGAAATGAACAAAAGCAAATGTGTTATGTGATCAACTCTCAGTGATTAGTATATTTTAAAACTGTGTGTCTTCTTCACGACGGAGTTTTGTTTATATCCAGATCATCTCTCTCTGTACTCACAATTCTACTCAGAATCTCCTGCTTCCCTGCCTAAGGAATGCAAATAATTTTAATTCTAGCAAGAAAAAAATGTAATTATGAAAGCAAATCCCCTGAAAAAACTGCATTCCCAAAACAAATATAAACTGCCCTTACCACTTTTAGATTATCAACGTGCTACTTCCCTTCATTACCAGACAGGTGAATTTCCTGTAAATAAATTATTTGAATAAGGCTGCGTACAACAAAGAGTATAAATTATAGAAATGAATAATTATTCTAATATTCAAATATACTTTGAAATTCACACTGGTTAGTGCAGTGAGATGCAGAGGTAGTAAGGAGGATGTCAAATCAGAGGAGAATTTCAGGAGGAAATAATTTTGTTTCTTTATTTAACCATTTGTACTTTGACTTTAAGTATAAAAGGATTGCCATGACCTAAGAAGATGATATGTTGTTATGAAATCATGACTGAGCAAAGAATTTTGTGTGGGAGAAGGAATGATATTCACAGAGCAGGGTAAAATGAGCCAGAGCAAAGTATGACAATAACAAGAATTCACGTTTGTATAGTATTTTCAGCTGGTGAAGAACTCTAACATCCATTAGATCATCTGATATGTAAGCTTTCTTGGTTAAGAAGGTATATGTAATTATTACAACTTGAAGCATGAGGGAACATTAGCAGTCATAGCCAAGATACCCAATTTTAAACTCACAGAACTGGGCTAAATGGAACAAAGTAGAATAGTAGAGAATTTTATGCTTTTTTATGGGATAGTTTAAAATTAGTAAAGTCTTAGGCACTATTTCCTAGTGAATGCGTACTTTAGAGAATTTTCACTGTGGTAAAGAAAGCTAGCTTAGCAGGCAGTTAGCCACCGAGCCTACTAAAATAACATTGATGACCTTATGAAATTGTTTTCAAAGATGGTTGTAGCAATTCCTACCATGCTTTTCCAACTCAGAGGTAGAGTTAGCTTCCCCATCTCTTAAATACAGGCTAACTTTGGGACTTCTGCACTAAGTTTTCATCAGGCTTTTATTTTTTTTTATTTTTTTTTCAACGTTTATTTATTTTTGGGACAGAGAGAGACAGAGCATGAATGGGGGAGGGGCAGAGAGAGAGGGAGACACAGAATTGGAAACAGGCTCCAGGCTCTGAGCCATCAGCCCAGAGCCTGACACGGGGCTCGAACTCACGGACCGCGAGATTGTGACCTGGCTGAAGTCGGACGCTTAACCGACTGCGCCACCCAGGCGCCCCTCATCAGGCTTTTAAAATAGACTTGTTGATGGAAAAAAAAGATTCATAAATATTATTTTGTCATCTCCTTTTTCAAGACATTGAGAACAGCACTGTCTTAACTTGGGCTCCTATAACAAAATACTGTAAACTGGGTGCCTTAAACACCAGACATTTGTTTCCCACAGTCTAGAGGCTGAGTAGTCCAGGATCAAGGCTCCAACAGATCCAGTGTCTGGTGATAGCCCTCTTTCTCATTCACAGACAGTTCTGTGTCCTCACATGGTGGAAAGAGTGAGGGAACTCCTAGGGTTTTCTTTTACATGGGCACTAATCCTATTCACGAGGGCTCTACTCTCATGACCTAATCACGGCTCAAAGACCTCACTGCCTCCTACCATTACAATGGGGATTACGTTTCAACATATGACACAAACATACAGGCTAGAGCAAGCATTTAATTCAGTGATGGACACTCCTTTCTCTCCATTTCAACCATTGTAAAATCTTAATCTTAAATGTGTATGCAAAAAATTGTTTATTGTATAAATAAATAGATTTCACTTGTGACTAAAACAGTTTATTATTCAATATTTATCCATCCTTATCTCTTTACTAACAGTTTTGATTTTGTTGGACATACAAGTGATGAGTTACAAAACTACATTTTCTAGCATTTTTTGGTAAATATCTGATATAGTTCTGGCATGTGCCTAACTCCTTAAAAGGAAGCCAGTTCAGCCAGAATGACCCTTTGACCTCTTGTTCTCCCTGGAATATGGTTGGAATATGGTTGTGATATTAGGGCTCTAATAGCCACCTGTCACCATAAAATGAGATGCACATGCTCGATAGCTGAGCAGGGAGACAAAAAGAAACTGAGTCTTTGATGGTATCATGGAGATGTTAAGCCTGATTGCAGTTGCTCATTATGGAATTTTCATTGCTTGAAGAAAACACACACTTATCTGGTTTGTTTGTTGTTTGTTTATTTATTTATTTATTATGTTTTTAATGTTTATTTATTTTTGAGAGAAAGAGAGTGGTGGAGAGCAAGTAGGGGAGGGGCAGAGAGAAGGAGACACAGAACCTGAAGCAGGCTCCAGGCTCTGAGCTGTCAGCACAGAACCTGATGCCAGGCTCAAAGTCACGAACTATGAGATCATGACCCAAGCTGAAGTCAGATGCTTAACTGACTGAGCCGCCCAGGTGCCCCATACTCATCTTGTTTATTAAGCCTCTATTACTTGGGTTTTCTGTTATATATGGGTGAGCTCCATATATTATCCTTATCCTGTGTGTATTGTTCCATTTTCAGGTGACCAAACTGAGGCTCTAGAGCTTAAATGATGTCAATGAGCATCTAGCAAGTCGATTTCAAAGTGGAAGGAGAAATTCTGGTTTTCTGAGTCCCTACCGCTGAACTTGTTTTCACTATAACACAGCTGAAGTGCCTATGGAGTGGTAAGATCTTTGGGAGCAGGAAGTTACCATTATTTTATTTCTTTTAATATATCTTTTGGTGTATGTGCCAGACTCTGTTTTTGGTACTGGATCCCCAGAGTAGAAAAGTCTCTTGTTGGCATGGAGTTTGTATTTCAATGGGTAAATGAATACACGAATGAATGTATGAGTAGCCAATACTTTTTTTTTTTTTCTGAACGACTGACCTACCAGAGATGATCATGATTTATTCATTTTTCACATTTAGAAAAGCACATGAATATGTCTACCCCTTCCCTCCTTCATTGTACCAATGAGTAATTGGAGACCTTCTGACATGCAACAGTTATGCTCAAGGACACAGAGTTCTGGAACAAACTTTGTCATTATGTGACAAGTTGATATTACCATGATCATGAAACAAACACAGTCCATCAGGATTCATGTAGCAAATTGCAGATGGGTCTACTAAGCTCGCTGAAGCTGGAAGCTGAAGGGAAGCAGGGTTTCTACTTCTATACCAGGCACATGGTGGCAAAAGAAATTTTGTATACTCTCTGCAGGCTAATAGGAAACGAAAGCCAACAAAGTAATGATGGTTTCAGAATGTCTGCAAATTGAAGGATCTACACCAAACTGCGCAGAAACAAAATGCTTTCTTTCACATCTGAGCAATAGATAACCACCTGCGACCAAAGGACCAAGCAGAGTCTAAAACAGCAGGTGGATCCACAAAAAAGCAGTAGCTTTTGCAAGAGAGAACACCAAACATCTCTTTGAGATAGTGACTCAGTACACATAGGATCAGCCCTGGGCAAAGTTTCTCCTTTAGAAGTGTCTCTGCAAAGTAACTGCTTTTTGCAGGATAGCTTTGGTTGATGCTGAGTACAAAGAAACTAACCAGAACTGGGATTTAAAAAAGTAGTTAGTCCTTAATGCAATATGTTAACAATTTGGATCAAATCTGGCACTTCTTTGTCATGGGCCAAATAAGATTTACATCAAATATTTCTCAGCTGTTTGAAGAAAATCAATACTATTTACAGTTATAGCAAAACTTAGTGTGGATTGAGACCACGTAGGTACCAAGGATTTTGAATGGAATAATAGGTTTTGCTTTCATTTTTATTTATTTATTTTTTAACTAGTGGAACCAAGTCAGGCTTAATGCATTTTATTGATTTTATGTCACACCATTTTGAATACATGTGTGCCTGGTTGGTACAATGGCATAAAGATATCTTGACCACTTTCAATTGTTTTCTTATCAAATGTATTGTATCAGTCTAGATTTCTAGGCTGTTGTTTTACATATTCCCCAAATTATGACGGAAATGTAAAGGACAGCACGGAATAACTGTGAAAGCCTCCCTGGGAAAACTTGTCCACATGAGGAGAAACTTCCAGAAGATTTACTGCTGGTGTGATATGTTGACTGAATGTTTTGTTTATGTAAAGCAACACTTTACACAGATAGATTAAACTACATTTTAAGCAAGTTCTTCATTTTGTCTCATGGCATGTGCGTGTCGTTTACATGATCACAAAAGGAGGGAAACAGCAGAGTTTGAAGTTTAGGAAGCTGATCTGAAGACATCATTGTTCTTTATGAAAAAACGTAAGATTTTCAGAATTATGAGAACTTGCACATTTTTTTGTACATAGGGCATCTTCTGTCATTTTTATATGAATTTCCATAATTAAAAATTTTGTTACAGTCATTTCATATAAACATGGGAAATGATTATCTTCATATGGAGTCTGATATTAGGTCTACAGTGTAAGCTTTTATATTTGAATCCTGCTTACAAAGTCAGATTGCATTTTGAAAGCCAACCTATTCTGTATAAATGTGAAATTTACCCTTTTAAGAAAGATGTTTATATTTCAGGCTTGTACTTCTGCATCTCCTAGAAATTATTGACCTTTGATAGATGTTAGTCTTTCATATTTAATACATTCTAACTGTGTCACAGATGTCAGCGCCTTGAGAAATATATACGTATAAGGAATACGTGACATAACATATACACATAGTAACACGTCTATGATGTGTATATGAATATATACACATGCTAATTTTAGTAACTATCTTAATCTACATATTCTTTCCCTACTGTGGCATACCCAGGGAAGATGGGTGTGGTCTATCCTTGATATAGGCATTGTCTTTAGATAATTAAAAAAAATAATAAAACCAACTCAAAATCGATATTTTTATCGACATATGTCAATAATTCTAAATACTGTCAATAATAAAACATTATTATTTTTGTTTCCTCCCTGAAAATATCTTTGGTCTGAGTAATAAACAAGTGCTAGAGTCACTGCCAAATTTAATTAATTAAACACACACGTATGTGTGTGTTTGTGTGTGCATATGTATGTGTGTGTGTTTCAAATTAGTACAATTTATTACTTAGCCTCTAACTACCAACTGTCTCATTTTCTGCGAGGCATTTTCTGTATATCCACTGCCTCATTTTCTCTGCTTTCTATCCAACCATCTATGGAATATCAACCCATTTTTAACCTCCAAAAAAATAAATACATAAAATTTACATGCAAATATTTGTGGGTGGGCTTTTCTACTGTTATGCCCAGAATTTGTGATCCCCAAAGACCACCAGGGAGCCGAGTCCGATGCAAAAGCAAAAGAGCCTTTATTCGAGCTAGCTCGAGCTCAATCCCCTACCTGCACCGACGCAGTGGTGAGATACCGGAGAGAGAGCGAGTTTCAAACGCACAAAGGTTTTATTGGGGTCTAGGGGCAGTTGGTGAGGTAATGGCTGTGGCCTCAGCCGATTGGCTGGGGAAGGGTCGTGGCCTCGGCCGATTGGCTGGGGAAGGGTCAGAGTCCTGTTACGCAGGTCACCGGGCGTGTTTTGATCGGGAAGTTTGAACGGGTGAGCGGGAGGTTACTCAAGGGGAGGAGGTGTGGTCTGAGGTTTCTGCGATTTTCCCGGAAAGGGGTCATGTCGGGGACATAGTCACTCAAGGTGGAGGACACAGAACAAGATGGAGTTGGCTGGCATAGGTCCGCCCTTTCACTACCAAAGAGTAAGTTTCTTGCAAACTCCATTCCATTTGCTCTAACATACAAAGAAGTTTAGTTCTTTACTCCTTCTGATTCTACCTTCCCCTAAAGAAGGATCATTAATGTGCTCTGCTCAAAAACAGATAAATTATCTGCTTTAGATCCCATCATTTAGCGGCACAGAAGAAATAGAAGCAGTTTGGGCATTTGCAGAATAAAGATGAATTCCCAGCTCACATGAGCTGTACTACTGCCCTGCCGTTTTGTTATAAATAATATTTCCGCTCCACTATATAGCAATTTAAAGATATTTCATGTTCATAAGAGCAGATTTCAGGACTCTGTGCCTTTGAGAGTAAAGTCAGCCTTGAGAAAAATCATTTAGCTCACTAATATTTAATTTCATTACCTGTAAAAAGGCGAGCTTATTTCAGAATTCCTTGCAAGTTTAAATACTGATGTTGAGGAATCTTGAATGGGACTTCTTATGGCTGCCGTAGTCAAGTGCATAAATCATGTTTTATTTTAAGAGTTTTATAACTACCCAAACAGCCAATGTGATAGTGCTAACAACAACAAAAAGGACATTAATTAAACATTTTCACGCTTTATGTTAAATGCTCTGTATGCATTTCTTCAATTGATCTTGGCCTTTCCAAGTTTTCGGAGGGAATGGAACCGCCCTCCTTTGACTTGTTCAAGCCCTTGAACACTTGATTCTTCTATGTCCTTTACCCCTACATGCAATCTCTCAGCGCCTCCTATCAAGCTCTCGTTGGGACGCCAGCAGTAACCTTGTAATGGTTTTCTGCTATTTCCCCTCCTACAATCCATTTTCTGTAGAGCAGTCAGAGTGAACTTTTAAAAATGCCAATTAGATCATGTTATTGACCTGTTTTAACCTTCCAATGGCTACAGAGTTGCACTAAAATCCATTTTCCTTAGCTGCATTGACCGGAGCCACCCAACGAGAGCCTGCTTGTCCGACCATCTCTGTCACTTCTCTGTACCTCCACTGTAGCCAGCAACTAGTCCTTGTTCTATTTTTCATGAATTCCATGTTCGTTCTCACCTCAGGGGCTTGGCATTTACTGTTCCTTCTTGCCAAGAAAGCTCTGGCCTGAGTGCTTCACACTGTTAGCTCTTTCTTGTTAAATGACACCTCCTCAAAGCCACCTGCTCATGAACGCTTCCTGGAGTATTTTCACAAGGATTCATTGGTTGCTTTTACAACATTATATCTTTTTGGTTTCAAAACCACCTCTCAGATGACATCAGTCCTCCTCAGGTGGATGCCCCGGAGCCATCTGTCATTAGTGCAAAGGACCATGTTGTGTGATTGTGTAAAAAGTGCTGGTTGGAAACAAACGGGTGAATAGATAGCCCTGTATAGTGGGGGGATTTCTCCCAGGGCCTGCTGTACTGTGTAGGGAGAAAATCTGTCACATACATATTTTAGATAAGATATTTTGTTATGCAAAAATCTGGAAATTCAGGATAACTTTCCTTCAGGAGCTCACAAAATATATATTTGAATATGCATCCTTTTACACACATAAAAATACAAAATCATGAATGTGTATCTTGGTCGGTTTTTATTGCATCTACATACCCGTGAACCGGTATCCATATTAAGAAACAGAGCATTGCTGGCTCCTGAGAAACCACACTGTTTTGCACTTCCAGCTACTATTACCTCTCTCCCACTCCCAGGGATAACCATTAGCCTCACTTCTAGGAGATTAGGTTAGTTTTTCTGGCTTTGAACTTTTTGTAAACAGATTTGTGCTGTGTGTACTCATTTGCTTATGGCCTTTCCTCAATTGTATGTTTTTCAAGATTTGTCCATGTTGTGTATAGCTACATATTTGGGGGGATTGCTCCATAGTATTCCACTAATTGAATAGAGCAAGTGTATTCCATTTGGACCATTTCCAGGTTTTGGGTGTATTAAGAACAGGTTGCTATGGACATTCTTGGACATGCCATTTGGCAACCATGTTAGGAGTAGAATTGCTTGGCTGCAGAGTGTGCATTTGTTCACCTCAAGTCAATGTTGACAGATTTTCAAAGTGACCGTACCAACTTTACTTCCAAAAGAAGTGTAGCCTCCTTGGAATATTATTATTTTTTTCACTTTTTATGGAAATAGGTAGGCACAGAATACAACATGTATTTAACTGCAGTCATCTTCTTCAAATTATGGTCATTCTACTATATCAACTAAGTAAGAACTTCAAAAAAAGGGGAATGTTTCCTCTCTGCAGTCATTTCCCAAGGGTTATTGGTTTCAAAACAAGATAGAACTCCAAATCTGATAAGTCAGCAGAATCTTGAGAGACAGGTAATGTGGCATATGGGAAGACCATAGGATTCAGGGCTAAAAGGCTCACACTCCAATTTTGGCTTTTCCTTCTACTGACTCTGGATTGTTCACATCATTCTGTCTCTATTTTTTTAGTTACTAATCCACAAAATGGGAATTAAAGAAATATTTTATATAGCTAAGTTTTTGTGAAGCTTCAAGAAAGCAATGTGTGGGATTATCTCTCCTTACAAAGAAGTAGAATAATCCCTACTTTAGTCAAGAAAAGATTAACAATGTGGATGGAACTAGAGTGTATTATGCTAAGTGAAATAAGTCAGTCAGAAAAAGACAAATATCATAGGATTTCACTCATATGTGGAATTTAAGAAACAAAACACATAAACATAGGGGAAGGGAAGGAAAAATAAGATAAAAACATAGGGGAGGTGAACTGTAAGAGACTCTTAAATACAGAGAACAAACTGAGGGTTGCTGGAAGGGAGGTGTGAGTGAGGGGGTGGGCTAAATGGGTGATGGGCATCAAGGAGGGCACTTGTTGGGATGAGCGCTGGGTGTTCTATGTAAGTGATGAATCACTAAATTCTACTCCTGAAACCAATACTACACGATATGTTAACTAACTTGAATTTAAATAAAAAAAGAAAAAATTAATAAAAAGAAAAAAACGACTACTATATTTGATAACACTTACAAATGCCTCAATAGCATGATTTACCCCCCATTCTCTCCTTTCACAAACTCCTGAATTGCCTTTGGAGATCTGTGTGGTTCTTTAGAAACTGATTCTATCCCTGGTCTTATGCATAGATTTGCAATATGTAGGCTTTGCCAACCCATGCTGTTATTTTCCCGACCACAGGAATTATTTTAGCAGGGAGCACTCCAATTACCTCTGAGATCTCTTCCAAGATTGTGGGAAGCCTTTTCTTCATTTTCATTTTTTATAACAGCTTTATTGAAATATAATTCAGCTATCATATAGTTTACCCATTTAGAATGTACAATTCTATGTTTTTTAATGTATTCAAGGAATTATGGAACCATCTTCACTACCTAATTTCGCAGGACTATTTCATCACCCCCAGAGGAACCCATTGGTGATCACTCCTCATGTTTTTCTAATCCCAGTCCTTTACAGACCAAGGCAGTCGCTAGATTTGCCCATTTTTTATCCTTCATATAAATGAAAAAATATAATACGTGGTCTTTTGTGACTGGCTTCTTTCACTCAGCATAATGTTGTCAAAGTTAATTCATGGTGTAGTTTGATTTTTGGTCTCAGCAGTCGATGGATACTTTGTAATTACTGCTGAGTGATCTGAGAATGCCTCCTAACGTTAGTATGGTTGAAGATCTCCTAGTAGTCTCCTCTCTTATTGGATTATGCTACACTGTTATAAGTCATGCCCTTGTACCCAGCTCTGTAGACGAAGATTTTCCCTATGTCCTAAACATTTATTTCCCGAGCTGCTGGCGACCTAAAACTATACTGGCCTTTCTTCTTTGCCCTTCTTCTCAAGCTCATTGGATATTTATGTCAATCTGAATTTTTGTAGCTTTTTCTTCATGCTGACCTTTTAACTTTGATCACTGAGTTGGTCACAAGTGTTACCGTGAATTCACAAGTTTATCACAGTGTTAATGATTATTGTAGACTCCCTAAGTTACAAAATGTTAACTTTATGTTTTCCCAAACTCTTTCATTTCAATAGTTTAAAGACTACGATGGCATGTATTTGTTTCATGTTTTGAAATTTCCTAAAGATAGGAATAAACCTGGCATTGTCAGTGTGTTCATTGTTTAAGCTTGTGCAATAATTCGAATGCCTTTCTAGACAGCAGCATCCAAGTACTCCCACTTATGGATCATATATATATATACGTATGTATATATATGTATATATACATATATACATTTATATACATATATATGTATGTATATATATGTATATGTATATAAGTATACATGTACGTACATATATGTATATATATACGTATATATGTATATATATATTTGTTGCTGCTCTTGTTATTCAAAACTGATGGTCATTTAATTCACAATGATTTTATTAGCTTTCTACTACTTATACTTACTACTTGTTCAATGGTCTAAAAAGTTTCAATTTGTAATATGAGCTCCCCCAAACTCCACCCTTCAAAAAAACCCCATAACAACGAAGGAGGAGAGGGTGAAAACAATCTACTAGACAGAATGAAAAGGACAAAAAAACCAATTATCTCTTTAATTAGATAAGTGTAGAAAATCACTTCAGATATTGCAATATAAATAAATGTCCCTTCTTCTCCATGATTTATATGGTGTTGGTATGGATTTGGTCAAGACTCATTCAACAAAACACATATAAAGTGTTTACTATAATCATGGCGTGAATGGGCAATAACAAACCAAGCAAAACAGAGGGCTTGTTTCCAAGAATGTTACATTTAGAAGTTTGGACAGTTGCCTGTTGTTCTAATTCACTTTGCCAAGACTAAGAAAAGCTGAATTTAACAACATACAATTCACTAAAAACTTTCATCCCCTCAAAATTAGAGTTAATGTTAAAAATCTCACTTCAACTAAAATTTTCCTTGGATATTGTTTTTTTGTTCTAATTTGATGACAGTAATAATCCCATTTAAGGGCATTTGGATTTGATACAAAAGACAATATTTGAAAGGACAGGCAACATCTTTATTAGAAGCAAACACCACCAAACATACAGCAAAAGGCTAAGTATTTCTCACAGTTTGGGGGTAGCTACTTAAAGGTAACATATCATTCAACTGGGATCATTACTTGAAGATCTCCAGCCAATAACACAGAATGCTTGAGACCCATTCCAGTCGTTGAACGCATGCTGGGCACTGTGCTAAGCAACGTTAACATAGTATTTAATCTAACCCTCAAAGCAACATCAAGAGTTGCTTTTTATTTTTAACCCCATTGCTTAGATTAGAAAACTGAAGTTTAAAGGGATGGGTAATTTATCTGATTGAGGTCATACAATTCGGAAGCTATAGTATTACAGTATCATAATTCAAATTTAGGTCGATTTCCATCATCTGGTGACCATGCTGTTGTAGCATATATTACATCTGGGCAGGAAATGTTTCCAGTTCATATTTCATTTCTTTCCACTTCTTCCAATGCTTTCTTTGATGTGGGTTTCTTTTCGTACACTAGGTTTCCACAGATATAACTGTGGTGTCTATTCAGGTGAAGGTAAATTTGTTGTCAAAGTGTTTTACTTCGTCATATAGAATAGTGTTGTTACTTTAAAGAAAAAAATAATTGTCAGATAATTTGTAGAAGTATATAAAATTAGGAAATAAATAGTGTAATAATTCATTGTTTAAACTTATTTTATCATAGAGCCATAGAACAGTGGAAAAGAGTGAGTGTGTACAAATAGTTTTACTTTTTCCCACTCATTTGTTTTTGGGAAAGGTTGAGATCCAAAGATTTAAAAGTTGTTTGGAGTCAAGATGCAAATAACCCACAACAGAACCAGGTCTCAATTCTTTTGACTCGAATTTCAATGATTTTTAGAAATTAATTTAATTTAATTCGACATTTAAAAATATTTTCCGGGGCACCTGGGTGGCTCAGTCGGTTGAACATCTAACTTCAGCTCAGGTCATGATCTTACAGTCCGTGAGTTCAAGCCCTGCATCAGGCTCTATGCTGTTGGCTCAGAGCCTAGAGCCTGCTTCAGATTCTGTGTCTCCCTCTCTCTCTGACCCTTCCCTGCTCACACTCTGTCTCTGTCTCTCAAAAATAAATAAACATTGCCAAGTTTGATGCCTTTGATTTCCTTTTGTTGTCTGATTGCTGATGCTAGACCTTCCAACACTATGTTAAACAACAGTGGTGAGAGTGGACATCCCTGTCGTGCTCCTGATCTCAGGGGGAAAGCTCTCAGTTTTTCCCCATTGAGGATGATGTTAGCTGTGGGCTTTTCATAAATGGCTTTTATGATGTTTAAGTATGTTCCTTCTACCCCGAGTTTCTTGGGTTTTTATGAAGAAAGGATGCTGAGTTTTGTCAAATGTTTTTTCTGCATCGATCGACAGGATCATATGTTTCTTATCTTTTCTTTTATTAATGTGATGTATCACATGGATTGATTTGCGAATGTTGAACCAGCCCTGCAGCCCAGGAATGAATCCCACTTGTTCATGGTGAATAATTCTTTTTATATTCTGTTGAATTCGGTTTGCTAGTATCTTACTGAGAATTTCTGCATCCATATTCACTTTTTGCAGATGACATGATATTATACATGGAAAACCCGACAGACTCCACCAAAAGTCTGTTAGAACTGATACATGAATTCAGCAAAGTCGCAGGATACAAAATCAATGTAGAGAAATCAGCTGCATTCTTATACACTAATAATGAGGCAACAGAAAGACAAATAAAGAAACTGATCTCATTCACAATTGCACCAAGAATCATAAAATACCTAGGAATAAACCTAACCAGAGATGTAAAAGATCTGTATGCTGAAAACTATAGAAAGCTTATGAAGGAAATTAAAGAAGATACAAAGAAATGGAAAAACATTCTGTGCTCATGGATTGGAAGAATGAATGTTGTTAAAATGTCAATACTACCCAAAGCTATGTACACATTCAATGCAATCCCAATCAAAATTGCACCAGCATTCTTCTCGAAGCTAGGACAAGCAATCCTAAAATTTGTATAGAACCACAAAAGACCCCAAATAGCCAAAGTAATATTGAAGAAGAAGACCAAAGCAGGAGGCATCACAATCCCAGACTTTAGCCTCTACTACAAAGCTGTAATCACCAAGACAGTATGGTATTGACAAAAAAACAGACACATAGACCAATGGAATAGAGAAGAGACTCCAGAATTGGACCCACAAAAGTATGTCCAACTAATCCTTGACAAAGCAGGAAAGAACATCCAATGGAAAAAAGACAGTCTCTTTAACAAATGGTGCTGGGAGAACTGGACAGCAACATGCAGAAGAATGAAACTAGATCACTTTCTCACACCATTTACAAAAATAAACTCAAAATAGATGAAGGACCTGAATGTGAGACAGGAAACCATCAAAACCCTAGAGGAGAAAGCAGGAAAAAACCTCTCTGACCTCAGCCACAGCAATTTCTTACTTGACACATCTCCAAAGGCAAGGGAATTAAAAGCAAAAATGAACTATTGGGACCTCATGAAGATAAAAAGCTTCTGCACTGCAAAGGAAACAACCAACAAAACTAAAAAGCAACCAACGGAATGGGAAAAGATATTTGCAAATGACATATAGGACAAAGGGCTAGTATCCAAATCTATAAAGAACTCACCAAACTCCACACCCGAAAAACAAATAATCCACTGAAGAAATGGGCAGAAAACATGAATAGACGCTTCTCTAAAGAAGACATCCAGATGGCCAACAGGCACATGAAAAGATGCTCAACGTCACTTCTCATCAGGGAAATACAAACCAAAACCACACTGAGATATCACCTCATGCCAGTCAGAGTGGCCAAAATGAACAAATCAGGAGACTATAGATGCTGGAGAGGATGTGGAGAAACAGGAACTGTTGCACTGTTGATGGGAATGCAAACTGGTGCCGCCGCTCTGGAAAACAGTGTGGAGGTTCCTGAAAAAATTAAAAATAGACCTACCCTATGACCCAGCAGTAGCACTGCTAGGAATTTACCCAAGGGATACAGGAGTACTGATGCATAGGGGCACTTGTACCCCAATGTTTATAGCAGCACTCTCAACAATAGCCAAATTATGGAAAGAGCCTAAATGTTCATCAACTGATGAATGGATAAAGAAATTGTGGTTTATATACACAATGGAGTACTACGTGGCAGTGAGAAAGAATGAAATATGGCCCTTTGTAGCAACGTGGATGGAACTGGAGAGTGTGATGCTAAGTGAAATAAGCCATACAGAGGAAGACAGATACCATATGTTTTCACTCTTATGTGGATCCTGAGAAACTTAACAGAAGACCATGGGGGAGGGGAAGGAAAAAAAAAGTTAGAGAGGAAGGGAGCCAAACCATAAGAGACTCTTAAAAACTGAGAATAAACTGAGGGTTGATGGGGGAGTGGGAGGGTGGGGAGGGTGGGTAATGGATATTGAGGAGGGCACTTGTTGGGATGAGCACTGGGTGTTGTATGGATACCAATTTGACAATAAATTTCATATCAACAAAAATTAAATAAAAAATAAAACTCTTTAAGAAAGTTTAAATAAATAAATAAATATTAAAAGCATTTAAAAAATAAATAAAAATAAAAATATTTTCCTCTTCTGAGCATGTCCTACATACAGAGAAAATGTGAAAATATTTTCATAATAAGGTAGAGAAATTGAGACCTAAAAGTTCTATTTAACATCATCATTTAGATCATTTTTTTTTTTATTTTTTTTCAACGTTTATTTATTTTTGGGACAGAGAGAGACAGAGCATGAACGGGGGAGGGGCAGAGAGAGAGGGAGACACAGAATCGGAAACAGGCTCCAGGCTCTGAGCCATCAGCCCAGAGCCCGACGCGGGGCTTGAACTCACGGACCGCGAGATCGTGACCTGGCTGAAGTCGGACGCTTAACCGACTGCGCCACCTAGGCGCCCCTAGATCATTTTTATTACATCACCCATAAAACTTGTTTCATAAAGTCAAGGGATGAAATTATAAGCTAAATGTAAACATCTTAATGGAGACTTTTTGAATGATGCTTTAAAAATACACTATTTGCATGTCTCAGCATAATTGACATGTTAGAATTTAATAATAAATCTTTACTCCTTTTCTTCTATATTCTTAACATGGATTAGAATGATTGTCTTTGTTCCTGCTGTTTTAGAAAAATGCTTCAGTTGTTGTTTGGGGTAAGTGCTTTAATTCTAAAAGAACAATTTACATTTCTAACTCTAACGTTTAAAAAATGATGTGTAAAATGGCAGATATTAAGAAGAGAAATTCAGTTTTGACAGCCTTTCTTTAATTAAGGTCCATTAAATGAATCTACTTATAAGAATGTTTAATCAGCTGAGTTTCTCCTGACTTAAAAGCCACGTGCTTAGGAAATATCAAGTTAGAACAAAAGAGAAAATTCTGCATGCCCTTTTGGTTGGACCTATATCAATACTTTAAAAGCTTTTTCCTGCTTTGAAACACAGCATTGGTTTCCTGACAATGATTTATGTACTAATATCCCCAGCATATTGCCTCTTTTTCATAATCATAAAACTGTTCAAGTTTGGATACTAGAGGTAAACATGACAATATAAAACACGCTGACCCTAAAAGAGGTGTTTCTCTCACATTCAAACATAGAATACATAATAATAAATGGTAGAGGTTAAAAAAAATGGAAAGACAAAATCTTTGAGCCCTTTAAAAGCTTTTTTTGTGGGGGTAGGAAATAACAATATTTTAAATTAATATTTTTGGACTAAGGGGATTAAATGTATGGGCGCTGTAGGAATATTAATAATTGGGTGCCTCACACAAGCCAAGTAAGATGCCATCCTTCTAAACACAAGTTAGACTGTTTTTGTCCTAGAGGCTGAGGCCAAGGCAGAATGGCAGGACCCATGGAGATAGAATCAGTGGTTTCCTATATTGTAACTAAGAAATTAGTTCTGTCTGAGAAGTTGCATGCTTTTTTTCAAGAAAGAACTTGAATATAATGGGACTCATCTTTCTCGAAAGACCGTTTAGTGTCCATCTGTTATTGTTCAAGAATGGTCCATGGGATTCTCATTAACCTCCACTCTGACCCTACATGATTTATCAATATCTTCCTTTCAGCTACATCCAATATTCTGCTTAAGATGAGTTTTGGTAAGCCCACTGTTGTCCATCCTACTACACTCCAGGGTCTGTGTCCATTTCCTTCCAGCTTGGTATAATTTGGTGGAAGGGGTGACACTCTTATTATCACTGAATTTTCTCACTTTTACCCCCCTTTGACTCCAGTGGAAAGTGTGAAAAGGTACATTAGGGGAGCCTTGTTCAAAAATATTTGAGAAGCAAAGCCTTGGAGAGTGATACTACAAAGGTCACCTTGGCATTAATAGTCTTTTTCAAGGCATAGGGAATCACTACTTTATATTTTCTTTAAACTATGTAGTTCTAAGACAGCTTCTGTTTCAATTACCTTAATATCTGTGATTTAAATATTAACATTTGGTACCAGCCTTATTTAATCATCTGTAGTAATTTCATGAAAATCTCCAATAATGTAAAACAGAGAGAAAAATAGACTTAAAAATATTTTTTATTCCACAATGGGAAAATCCATAAAGCTTTTCATAGGAACTTCAAATTCAGTATAACTTTCTTTCCCTCAAACTCTCACTAAAACTCAAACCAAACTTATATCCATTTTATATTTCTAATCTTGTTAACATTGTCCTTTCATTAGTTCTTCTTCATCAGAAGAACTTGATCCTAGATTTCTCCTCTTCGTTACCTTCCAGAGTCAGTAACTTGGCACTTTCTCAGTCTTAAAAATCTCTCTTCTTGGTCCCCTCCTCTTCATCCTCACTGTACCTACCTACCCTAATTCTCTTCCTTTATTCTTCTCAGTTGATTAATTGTATTGCTCTCCTTAATTATCTTCTTTTTCTCAGGGCGCCTGGGTGGCTCAGTTGGTTAAGTATCCAACTTTGGCTCAGGTCATGATTTCATGGTTCATGGGTTTGTCGGATGCTCTGTGCTGACAGCTCAGAGCCTGGAGTCCGCTTCGGATTCTGTGTCTCCCCCTCTCTCTGCTCTGCTCATGCTCTCTCTTCCTAAAAAATAAACTTAAAAAACATTAAAAAATTTTAAATTATCTTTCTTTCTCTATGCTTATATTTCTCTAGTCCATGCTCGATATCATCTCCAAGATGATCTCTCCAACACAGATATCTGACTGGTCAACTAAGAATGGAAATATAATTTTGGAAAACTTAATTAGAGAATAATCTGATGTTTTGCAAAATATATCAAATTTTTCTTAGCATGAGGCTTCCTTAAATGTTTTATCTCAACTGATTCAACATTCCATTTTCCCCTTCTGAATTACTTAGTGTTCACAGACCTTGTCAAACTCATGCTTTCATACCTGATATTCCTTTCATCTGTCATGTCTGCTGCTGATTGTCACCCAAGTGCCTCTTCATCCTGTCAGTCTTAGCTCAAGGCTCCTCTGCTCCTTAAATACATCTTGGATTCTCTCAGATAACAATCAGCAATCTGCCTTAAGTTCTTCCTGCATCTGGCATATAACTTTAATATAGCAAGAATACATTGCATAATAATTTTGGTCAATGTGCCTATACTTTCTATCTCCATCCTATAAAGTCCTAGAAGGTAGAGGCCAATCCTGCCCCCCCATATTTGTGTCCTGAGTACCTAATATACAGCTTGAATGGAGTAGAACAGGTACAAATTTGTACAAATAAAACAAACTTGTACAGTACAAATAAACAAATTTGCCAAATAATCTCTTGTATGGCTCCAAAAATATAAAAAGACATTATAGGTTTTCCAAAGTGTGATTAATATTAAATAATTCCTCATTCATAACTGCATTATGATCCCTAGCTCTTAAAATGATTTGTTTGTTTGTTTTTTTCAAGAAACAAAGTACAACAGAATGCTGAGATTTCCACAATTTTTGCCAATGGTGATAAACAGTAATAAGGGAATTGCTCCCCACTGGTTGTGAGACCATCAGGTAGAAAATCTTATCTATTAAAATGTAGAAATCCTAAATTCAAATATTTATACTTGTTCTGTGACACCCAAATTGTAGTAGAAACGTACATTTTATCTCCCTAAGGCATTAAATGAATGATAAGATACTCATCTCTGTTTTCCCCTGCAAGGAATAGGACAAGATATGTATCAATTTCAAAAACATAGATTTTGATTATAGCAGGTGGATAGTGAATTTCCTGATGAGATAACATAGAGTTAGGTGGTTGTTAGGGATGTAAAAGTGAGCATCGTTTTATGCATCCTTCTATTAGTTTTGTTAATAAATATGAAACTTGAATTTCTTTTATTTGAAGTGGCAAATTTCACCAACATTTTAATACAAAGTGATAGTGTCAACTAACTATGACTTGAAGATTCCTCACCTGACAAATTGCCTCTTTTGCTAATTGTTATCATCCTCCTGATAAACTAAATCTATGCATACATAGGAGAAATATCATTAAAATAATTTACTCTTGGATCTTTCCTGATCCAGAGAATATTTTAAAAAATTTCTTATGTACCACCCAATGCAAAAACAAAGTTAAGTTAGTTTTAAAAAGCCTAAAGCCATCACATATCTTTAACATACACATATCTTTAAGTATAGACACATAAATGTAATTATAGTCAAGATTAAAATAAGAGGATGGGTGTTTGAGAAGTAGTATGAGTAAGATTAAATTGGATACTAAATTTTTACAAAAACTTTCAGAGTTCAAGCACACATGCTGGCTTAGGTGTAGTCATATGTGAAAATGATTCTCCCAAACAGTTGCATTTAGTTTATATGTTTAGAGATTCCCTTTCCTTGTCTAGGCACTGACATCACCAGCCATGTTCACTCTTATGCTTCTCCCCAGTGTTTCACGTTGACAAATTAGAAGGAAACATATACTATATTTCCCATTCAATAGTCATTTGGAGTGACATGAAGTATGTTGGAGGGACCAGAACGCCTAGATAGGAGACATATTTCCCAGGAAGTGGGAGGGAATCCGTGGACAACTTACCATATTCTCACAGTAGACAGAAGTAAGACTCTCTTGACCCCTTGCTTCTTCTAGCTGGAAGGAGGAAGAGGGAGAAGGAGGAGAAGAAGAAAGAGAAGTGTCAAAGAGCTTCCCCCCCATCCCCTTCTGCCTTCAGCAGACCCAAGGAGTGGGAGGGAGTAATTGTGCATTTTAGAAAAATGTGGAGTTTGGTTATTACTCTGCCCGAACACAACAGTTACTGAAATGGATCATTTGCATCCATTGGAGCCATTAATGTGACAGGAGGCTTTTATAAAGCAGATAATGGCTGGAAAAGTTATGGGCTCTGCTTGAGGATTCATCCAGAAAAGGAGAAAATTAAACCTCACTGAAAGGGTGTGTACGAAGAGCGGAAGAAAAGTAAATAAATTTCATGATGGCATCTGAGAGTCAGACTTGTGTGGTGTTCCAGGTGGAAACTATGGCTGGCAGCAGCCTCAGACATGGCTGCAGTGAGGAAGAAGGGAATTTTGTTTTTACCCGAGTTTATACAATTCTCTGCATGTGGAGCAAACTAGTAGTTACGAAAACAATTCCAAGCATTGGTTTTATTTATTTATTTTCCCCCAAGCATTGGTTTTCAATGCGGATAAACAATTTACTGTTGTACATAGGAGATGCTAATGTGGTCCTTTTATTCGTCTGGATCTTTAGTGAGGTCAATTGTAAGATTGGTATATTTTTGAAATCTGTGTTTCAGCTAATATTTACAATGCATTTTAAAATGCAACATTTCGTCCCTAAGATGTTTATATTTGTGGAATATCGGGGATTTGGGGGTAATTTCCATTAAAATTTTATTATATTCATCTATAATTTATAGGGCTGTTATGAAGCTCAAATAAGATAATAATGTACAGTACAAGCCCTTGACAACTTAAAAAATGTTGGATATTATAAATACTATTATTACATTAGTACTAACAATTACTTTACATTTATGACACAAAATACTTTAATTTTATGCCTTTTTAGCATTAAGAATATTAAGACATAAAGTTATAAAAGCATCAATTTATTAGGCTGTATTATTCTGTTTTGAATTTTAAAAGCCATTTGGTAATGGCTTTTATATTTGAATAAGTATAGAAATCGAAATCTAACCATAACACAAAAGGTTACTAGTTTTACCACACTGCTTGACATCTTTTATTTAAATATTTCACAATTTAAAATGGTCTATTGAAAAAGTGGTAATACATGTTTCAGTATATGATAAAATAATGGCACACAGAGAAAGATACAGAAGGTACATTATATGAATAATGGTTAAAAAAGTCAGTCTTTATTTTTTTTAAATTTTTTTTTTCAAAGTTTATTTTTGGGACAGAGAGAGACAGAGCATGAACGGGGGAGGGGCAGAGAGAGAGGGAGACACAGAATTGGAAACAGGCTCCAGGCTCTGAGCCATCAGCCCAGAGCCCGACGCGGGGCTCGAACTCACGGACCGCGAGATCGTGACCTGGCTGATGTCGGGCGCTTAACCGACTGCGCCACCCAGGCGCCCCAAAAAAGTCAGTCTTTATGATTATCGCTTCCCTTTCCCACAATTAGTCAGTTTTGTATGATAGAAACATGGCTTATAAATAACTTAATTTATACAATAGAATCATTCTTAACCTACCATTCTGTGATTGGCCCTTCATTTTATGTTTACTGGTCACTTATTACAATCAGCTTTTTGTGCCTTTTCATGTCAATTTACCATATTTTTCTTAATCCCTTGCATAATACTCCATTGTACAGCTTTATAGTAATATACTAGATCTGTCTCCTACTTCTTGATATTAACATTGTCAGTTGAATTTTCAAATATTTTTATCTTTGAGAAAGCTGTTGGGTATTTCCTTATAGTGGGCTTGTGGATGTGTTGATTTGCAATATGAATTTTTGTATCTATACTTCTAAATTGCTTTCCAAAAATAGACATTTCCATCTATAAAAATGACAATACCTATTCTGTCATAGCTTCACTAACATAAGATCTTATAAAATATTTTGTCTGGTATCATTTTGGCAGTTTGGAAATGGGGTATTGTTGCTGTTTGATAGTATATATTTTTTTGTGTGTGTATGTGTGTGAATGATCTGACCGTTTCTAAATTTATTCCCATCTTGTTTTTATTTTTTGTGAAATTGTTATTCATATAATTTGCATTTTCTTTAAATGAGATTTAAGAAATATTATTGATTAGTAAGAGTAGTTTAATAATAGATTAGTCCTATTACTCAAGCTCTCCTTTTGTATAGGCAAGAGTTGTCAACATTGCAAAACTATACATAATTTTCTACATTAGAATAATTTTTTACTGAAATATGCTCATATTCAAAATATCTCCTTACATGAAATGACCATAAAAAATAAGAAATAAACATGTGAATTCAGGAGAACAGAGAGAATGGTACTAGGTAATTAAAACAGAATGCTAAAAAGTAAAATGACAGAGAGGCACTTGGGTGGCTCAGTCAGTTAAGCGTCCGACTTCAGCTTAGGTCATGATCTTGTGGTTTGTGAGTTCGAGCACCACGTTGCGCTCTATGCTGACAGCTCAGAGCCTAGAGCCTGCTTAGGATTCTGTGTCTCCCTCTCTTTCTCTGCCCCTTCCCCACTCACACTGGCGCGCGTGCTCTCTCTCTCTCTCTCTCTCTCTCTCTCTCAAAAATAAACATTGAAAGAAGTTAAAAAAATAAAATGACAGATCAAGAGATTAGGATACAAAGCCCAGGGGTAGCCTATGTTTATCATAACATTGGATAAGTGTGTCATTTGGAGTCAATAGGGATATTATGGGCTGTTTTATTTTATTTTATTTTATTTTATTTTATTTTATTTTATTTTATTTTATTTTATTTTATTTTATTTTGTTTTGCTTTGTTTTGCTTCATTTCATTTTACTTTATTTTATATTTTATTACATCTAAACTAGTTAACATATAGTGTAGTCGTTTCAGAAGTAGAATTTAGTGATTCATCATTTACATACAACACCCAGTGCTCATCCCAAGTGCCCTCTGTAGTGCCCATCATTCATTTAGCCCATTCCCTACACAGCACCCCTCCAGTAACCCTCTGTTCTCTGTATTTAAGAGTTGCTTATGATTTGCTTCCCTGTCTGTTTTTGTCTTATTTTCCTTCCCTTCCCCTATGTTCATCTGTTGTGTTTCTTAGAGTCCACATATGAGTAAAATCATATGACATTTATCTTTCTCTGACTGGCTTAATTCACTTAGCAAATACACTCTAGTTCCATCCACATTGTTGCAAATGGCAAGATTTCATTCTTTATGATTGCTGAGTAATATTCCATTGTACATATATACCACATCTTCTTTATCTTCATCAGTCGTTGGACATTTGGGCTCTTTCCATAATTTGGTTATTGTTGATAGCACCATTATAAACATTGGGGTGCATGTGGTCCTTTGAATCAGAATTTTTGTATCCTTTGCATAAATACCTAGTAGTGTAATTGCTGGATCATAGCATAGCTCTCTTTTTAATTTTTTGAAGAACGTCCATACTGTTCTCCAGAGTGACTGCACCATTTTGCATTCCCACCAGCAGTGAAAAAGTTCCCCTTTTCCCGCATCCTCGCCAACATCTGTTGTTTCCTGAGTTGTTAATTTTAGCCATTCTGACAGGTGTAAAGTGACATCTCATTGAGGTTTTGGTTTGTATTTCCCTGATGATGAATGATGTTGAGCATCTTTTAATGTGTCTGTTAGCCATCTGGATGTCTTCCTTAGAAAAGTGTCTGTTCATGTCTTTGGCCCATTTCTTTACTGGATTATGGGTTTTTTGGGTGTTGAGTTTCATAAGTTTGTTTTATAGATTTTGGATACTAACCCTTTATCTGCTATGTCATTTGCAAATATCTTATCCAATTTATGGACAATTAAATAACAGATTAAAAGCTATTACCCAAATATGTTGCTACTTGTATCAGAATTAACTCTGTATCAATTTACATGTATAAGTAAACAATAGAAATGCTAGAAGAAAACATAATTTAGTTTCCCATTTTTTGAGTGCTGGTTATCATTTTAAAGATACTATAAAACAAAAAATTCCTACAGAAAGAATATATGACAATAAAATAGACATGCCATTACTGAAACACATCAGAAAATGAGAGACAACAAACTCCAAAAATATTTGTAACACATAAACAATATTTAAAGAACATATAGAAGTGAATTTGCTAAAATAGCAAATGGAGTCATCATTTTAATAAAATCATTTTTATTTTTTTGAACATTGCATTTTGATTAGTCTGGGAAAAAAACCACGTTCTGTAAGCAGATCATCACATGAAAATAGAGAACACTGCATTTTATGTAATTTACCTTTTGGAAACTGGCCTGAAGGGTTCTATGAGCATGAGCTGTAGAGAAACAGCCCTTTCTGTATCATCTCATGGAGTTTCTGCCTAAACTCCAAGCAGATGAAGGAGGTTCTTCTCTCTGACCTTTTCAATGGCTTACCATCAACCAGCCCCACGTCCCATGTCAGAAGAGGAGCTATACAGCTAAAATGGCAGGCCACTGGGGCAGGCTACAATCTTGCAATGAAAAAGGACAATGGGGCTCCACTGATAAACAGAGATGTGTCTGTAAGAGAATGCTTTATGAAAAAACAATGCAGGCAGGCACACCAGCTGTACATTAGAGGGAACTTGGAAGCATGGAAGGAGGTGAACAACCAGCAGTCTTTTCCTTCTGGAGATTGGTGGTGGTGGTGGTATGGCTATAATTACTGAAACTTTTTCAAAGTTTTTGCTCTAAATTCTGCATCTATTTGAAATGTACATTTGAAGTGTTTGTAACTTCTGATTTTTTTTTCTAAGATATTTGTAATATGTGTTTCTTTGAACTAGGCTTCTCCTCTAGTGTGGGTTTCCTTGGAAGTAAATTTAGTTTCCCATCATTAATTAGCAAATGAGTTGTTTTTTTCCTATAGCTTCCTTGATTAAATGCAAGGACATTGGAATGATGAGTATCCCAGGAGAGAGGAGGAGTGGGAGAGAAGGAAGGAGGGAGAGAAAAAGTGAGGAAGGAAGGAGAAAACACAAAATAGTAGAATATGAAGTTGCTTGCTTTAAGAAATTCAAATCCAAGCCTACAAAAGGAGAAATGTCTGCTGTTTTCTCCCACTTTGTGGTCACGGAAGAGCTGAGTCGGCTCTCATCTAACTGGCAGGAGGAGACCTAAGCTCAGAAGAAACTCATGTGAAGAGGGTTAGTTTGTTGGTCCACACGGGAAAGTTAGCAGCCAGGGAATGCACTGAGAGGGTCCAGACTCTGGGGTGCTTCACTCAACCTTACGCAAGTTGTGAAAGTTCTGCATGGTCCTTTCTATGGCTTCATCCATGGTGACCAGTGGCTGGTGGCCCATAACCTTTTTGGCTCTCACAGCTGTAATAGTGGAATGTACTGGCCAATGCGACTGGCATTGGTATGAAAGTGGGCTGGAGCTGGATGACAGGACTGATCGCCATCACCAGGAGGGAAAGCAGGGGGGCCAGGTAGCAGGCCACCCAGTAGGGGATGTGGTACTTGGGGGCCTTATAGTTGAGGTCTGTCAGGATGTGGGACAGGAATGTCCAGAAAGGGGTGACTTCATGGTTGGTTGATGATGTGAAGTGCCTTCTCACTCAGCCACATCTCAGGAGAGGTACTCTGCAGCCAAGATATGTCTGTGCACCGGGTTCTCCACAAAAGTGAGGTCCACCAAGTTCTCTCCATTTCCAATCACAAACTTCACCTTGCCTTTCCCAGCCATCTTGATGAGGATGGGGACCAACTGAGGGTCTCTTGGGCTGAAAAATGCCATGACAGCAGGTGGCCATGGCTAAGAAATGCCTCTCAGGATTGTTGATGCCCAGGACTGCTCTCTCCTGTAAGATTTGGTCTTTGTGTAGTGGTCTGCGGGTTCCACGGGACAAGGGAGATCTTCAGTTCCATTTTTGATGTTGACACCCTCAAAGATGACACTGGTACTTCTGGTTAAAATGAGTTTTGAACCCCAGCCTCTGTGCAAGTTTCAATGGCATTCTTCGTGCCAACGCAATTCACTCTATAAAAGAGTTTTTGTTGTTACTGGTTGGTGGGGGTGACACACAGTGGACAACTGTCCTATACCTTTAAGAGTTGGGTACAGATCCTATTAGCTACAGGGGTCGCCCAGAAAGAACTGCACCCAGGGATTGTGAAACCCTTGCTGCATATCAAATACATTGATAGAGTAGCTGGCTAGAAACTGCTCCACCGCGTGCTGCCCCAGGAATCCAGAGCCTCCTATCACTGTGCACTTATTGGCCCTTCAAATAATGGTTATTCACTTCCCAGTCTCCCACCCATGGGAGCTCCTCTGGCCAGCCTCAGAGGGCTTTCAGCTTGCACCCAAAGACCTCCAGCTGCCAGTGCCACCCTTTACTCTGACGCAGTCATTTTGATGTCAAGGACCTTATTTTTCCATAAACAATTAACTTGTTAATTAATTCTATTTTTCCAGAATAGAAATGTCTTTATTCGCTTGTTCTTCTGACATTGAACCTAATGCACCTTCATTGTAAGCTATTAAATAAAATTTTTAAATAAAAATTTTAATGAAGAAGATTATAATTACCCACAATCCAAGAGTAATCATTTTCAATGTATTTGCAGAATGTCTTTCTAGTTTCTGTTGTTTTTCTTTCTCCCCTTCTTTTCCTGACCCATCCCTTTCTCTTTCCCTCCTCTTCAGCTTCTAAAACAAAAATAACCTTCATATGTTGCATTTTTTTAGGACTTTCATTTTTCACTTACTATAGTTTGAACACATCCAAAAGCCAACTACATAATCATGTTTAATTTCCACAGAGTATTTTTTTATTGTATGCATCTAGACTATGTATCTAAATACTGTTGATGACCATTTAAGCTAATGTTATTTTGCACTACTCTAAACAACTCAGGTGTACAAATCCTTGCACCCTTTCCTTATAATATGTCTGATTATTTAGGTTAAATTTTCAGAAGTGACATTTATAGGTCAAAGTATCCACACATTAAATACCATGATGCCTATTGTTAAACTGCCCTCCAAAATGTTGCACCTGGCATTGGGGTGCTATCATTTTTACTATCATTTTTATTATGTCTTTTTGTTTTTTATTATCAATTTTTTATTTGCCAATCTTATTTTCAGAAAAAACTAATTTAATTTGCACTTATTGAATGGCTAGTGAAGTTGTATATTACTCATATTTTAATGACTATATTTTTAAAATGATCTCATAATTATGTCCTACACATTCTCATTATCTATTTTCTCCCCTCTTTCTCTCTCTCTTTTTAATTTTATATTTCTCTATTTGACTTAAAAGATTTATTACAATAATCTTTTTGTCCTATGCACACAATAATTTTCTCTATTTGAAGTCTACCTTTCAATTACTTATTTTACTATATAACCTAAAATATTTCTCTTAATGATATCTGTATTGGTTTCATGTTTTAGAAAATTCACCCCTTCACCATGATTTAAAAAATAGTAACCCAAAACATTCTTCTAGAGCCCTGAAAAACCATAATAGATGTAGTTTAAGTCAGATGCCTGGACAGAATTCCCTCTCTTGGGAGCACTTGTCTTTACTAGTATCTTTTTCCTTCCCAAATGTAATTTACCTGTTATTCTTTAAATGGAACAAGTAGATCATATAACAAATATGATGGCAAAATAATTAGTGAATTTCCAATGCATTTGGAAATATTGAGTAAGATATAGGGAGGCATTAGTTTTATAGCTTTCTTCCTTCTACCCTTCCTTCCTTCCTTCCTTCCTTCCTTCCTTCCTTCCTTCCTTCCTTCCTTCCTTCTTGTATGTTTATTGAGTGCCAATTTAATGCCATAGGCCCAATTCAAGATTTCAGAGTTATAACAAGGACGGGTAAATTGAATAAAAGACTAGACTAGATTTTTTCAAAGACAACCTAAGAGAATCATGGAAAGCTCACAAAAAGAAAGACGTATGCAGTATGAACACAGTTCCAGGCTATGAGTCAAATGTGCTCAATGGTGACATTTTTGTTCTTCAATAGAAATGTTTCCATTCAATTTGATGAGAGAAAACATAATATTTCTTAGTCAATTCATATAAAGTTAGTCAATTTGAGATTTAAAAAAATGAATTTAGGTTCTTCCTCAATTTTGCATTTTTGGGGGAGACATTTTTCCTGGATGTACCAAAAATATCATCATATCTGAAGGAGTGGGAGGCACCCAGTCACTGCTATTGACATCTTTCCCATTAGCTTGTGCTGAGAAACCTCTCATCGATTCATTCTCCATGGCCACCAACGCATGTCTTTGTAACCACTGCAAATCTTTTTCAGCCAACCAGCTTCGGGTGTTGCACCTGGACACTCCCAGCCAAGGAGCATAGAAGGGTCTGAGGGACTGCGTGCTCCTTATGTCCTATCAGAGCATGTGAGGACTCTCCTGACACTGCCTCAGATTGCTTCCTGACATGCAAGAAACATGTCTCCTCCTGAAGCAGCAGTGAGATCAATCTACCCCTCATGTGTGCATACATGGTGAACTTAACATTAGGTAGGGCAAGATTCAGTGCTCCTTCAATGACTCACTCTCTGACTCTTCTGACTTCTTCCCAACTTGCAGTTTCAAGTGTCTAGAGATATCACTTACTGATCAATTATCTATTCACTCTATGCCTATATTGATAGCAAGAACTTGGCTTTTGATGCTGTAAGGATCTAGCTTCTTGTGACTTAAAAAGCTAAATAATCTGCCAAAAGTTTGATTTTTAAACTTTTTATACCAAAGCTAAACATTCATTATTTCTATCTTCATTTCTGCAGTTATGATGGTTACCTAAAAGAGACCAGCCTGCCCAAGGCTGATCTTTTTCTGGTTCTTTTTATTCTGTTTCACTCTTTTTCTCTGTTTACTCTCTTTTTACTTCACACACACACACACACACACACACACACACACACACACACATACACACATTATAAATGGACAAACTAAATCATATATAATATCCTCCCTCAAAGATCTTAGGCTTGATAACAGGAAGAGCTTAGGTAACACTTAAGTGTTGTGTAAAATCTTTCACTATAAAGAGATACCAAGAGTAAAGAATTTATAAAATTTAATACGCTTTATACTCATTTTCAAGATTAACATATCTTGGGGAGATATTTACAGCGAACTCCTTATATGTTTTGCTTGTTATTTATACTCACAGTTATTTATACTCACAAAATTTTAATTCTGTAAAACATGCCTTGTAGATTTTGCTTCATTAGTTATTAAGTGGGAAAGAAAGGTCAACCAAAGAATGAAACATAGTGTTCCAGCCTCTAGACATGAAAAAATGGGAAGGAAGGACTAAAATCTTTTTAGGAAGGGCGTTTTCTTTATCTTTTTATATTTTTCCTATTCTCTTTCATCATCCTGCTTTCACATCTCCTGCAATTAAGCATCAGCAAATTAAATATACTCAACCAGTTTGCAGTTCTGCCCTTTGAAGATGCTCTTAGTAAGATTTTTTTCTGTGTATACAAATGTACTAAAATTAATAAATGCAGAATATATAAAAAAGCATATGATGAATTGTCAACTTGTCCAGTTTATATAGAAATGTACCTTTCTTTGTTGCATTTAATGATTGATTTTCTAGGTTAATGTAACTGTAGGTGATAAAATGCCAGAGAGATTAGTATTGGATCACATTTGAGATTTTTTTTTTTTTGGTATTTACCCACAAAATATTTATTGAGCACCCACTATGTGCCAGGTACAGCTGTAAGTGCTTGGGATACTTCAATGAACAAAAGGCACACAAATTTCTACAAATCCTGGTCTTCCTCAAGCTTACATTCTAAGGGAGACAGACAATCAGTATCAACAACCAGTCAATTCTGTGTAATTGGAGGGGATAAGTCCTATCAAAAGAGCAGAGCAGGGTAAAGGGGGACAGAAGTTCAGAAGTGGAAAGAAGGTTGAAATTTAATATGAATATGCAAAACATATTTGCAATTATATATACAGCATATGCAATTGCATACATAGTATATGCAATTGTACACACACACATGCATATATATATATATATATATATATATATATATATATATATACATACATGAAACAAGCAAATGTTTTTGCCATCTTTGCTTAGGAAGGATCACATTTGAGTTTATTTTTTATTTATTTATTTATTTTTATATATGAAATTTATTGTCAAATTGGTTTCCATACAACACCCAGCGCTCATCCCAAAAGGTGCCCTCCTCAATACCCATCACCCACCCTCTCCTCCCTCCCACCCCCCATCAACCCTCAGTTTGCTCTCAGTTCTCAACAGTCTCTTATGCTTTGGCTCTCTCCCACTCTAACCTCTTTTTTTTTTTTTTCCTTCCCCTCCCCCATGGGTTCCTGTTAAGTTTCTCAGGATCCACATAAGAGTGAAACCATATGGTATCTGTCTTTCTCTCTATGGCTTATTTCACTTAGCATCACACTCTCCAGTTCCATCCACGTTGCTACAAAAGGCCATATTTCATTTTTTCTCATTGCCACGTAGTATTCCATTGTGTATATAAACCACAATTTCTTTATCCATTCATCAGTTGATGGACATTTAGGCTCTTTCCATAATTTGGCTATTGTTGAGAGTGCTGCTATGAACATTGGGGTACAAGTGCCCCTATGCATCAGTACTCCTGTGTCCCTTGGATAAATTCCTAGCAGTGCTATTGCTGGGTCATAGGGTAGGTCTATTTTTAATTTTCTGAGGAACCTCCACACTGCTTTCCAGAGCGGCTGCACCAATTTGCATTCCCACCAACAGTGCAAGAGGGTTCCCGTTTCTCCACATCCTCTCCAGCATCTATAGTCTCCTGATTTGTTCATTTTGGCCACTCTGACTGGCGTGAGGTGATACCTGAGTGTGGTTTTGATTTGTATTTCCCTGATAAGGAGCGACGCTGAGCATCTTTTCATGTGCCTGTTGGCCATCCGGATGTCTTCTTTAGAGAAGTGTCTATTCATGTTTTCTGCCCATTTCTTCACTGGGTTATTTGCTTTTCGGGTGTGGAGTTTGGTGAGCTCTTTATAGATTTTGGATACTAGCCCTTTGTCCGATATGTCATTTGCAAATATCTTTTCCTATTCTGTTGGTTGCCTTTTAGTTTTGTTGGTTGTTTCCTTTGCTGTGCAGAAGCTTTTTATCTTCATAAGGTCCCAGTAATTCACTTTTGCTTTTAATTCCCTTGCCTTTGGGGATGTGTCGAGTAAGAGGTTGCTACGGCTGAGGTCAGAGAGGTCTTTTCCTGCTTTCTCCTCTAAGGTTTTGATGGTTTCCTGTCTCACATTCAGGTCCTTTATCCATTTTGAGTTTATTTTTGTGAATGGTGTGAGAAAGTGGTCTAGTTTCAACCTTCTGCATGTTGCTGTCCAGTTCTCCCAGCACCATTTGTTAAAGAGACTGTCTTTTTTCCATTGGATGTTCTTTCCTGCTTTGTCAAAGATGAGTTGGCCATACGTTTGTGGGTCTAGTTCTGGGGTTTCTATTCTATTCCATTGGTCTATGTGTCTGTTTTTCTGCCAATACCATGCTGTCTTGATGATGACAGCTTTGTAGTAGAGGCTAAAGTCTGGGATTGTGATGCCTCCTGCTTTGGTCTTCTTCTTCAAAATTACTTTGGCTATTCGGGGCCTTTTGTGGTTCCATATGAATTTTAGGATTGCTTGTTCTAGCTTTGAGAAGAATGCTGGTGCAATTTTGATTGGGATTGCATTGAATGTGTAGATAGCTTTGGGTAGTATTGACATTTTGACAATATTTATTCTTCCAATCCATGAGCAGGGAATGTCTTTCCATTTCTTTAAATCTTCTTCAATTACCTTCATAAGCTTTCTATAGTTTTCAGCACACAGATCCTTTACATCTTTGGTTAGATTTATTCCTAGGTATTTTATGCTTCTTGGTGCAATTGTGAATGGGATCAGTTTCTTTATTTGTCTTTCTGTTGCTTCATTGTTAGTGTATAAGAATGCAACTGATTTCTGTACATTGATTGTGTATCCTGCAACTTTGCTGAATTCATGTATCAGTTCTAGCAGACTTTTGGTGGAGTCTATCGGATTTTCCATGTATAATATCATGTCATCTGCAAAAAGCGAAAGCTTGACTTCATCTTTGCCAATTTTGATGCCTTTGATTTCCTTTTGCTGTCTGATTGCTGATGCTAGAACTTCCAGCACTATGTTAAACAACAGCGGTGAGAGTGGGCATCCCTGTCGTGTTCCTGATCTCAGGGAAAAAGCTCTCAGTTTTTCCCCGTTGAGGATGATGTTAGCTGTGGGCTTTTCATAAATGGCTTTTATGATCTTTAAGTATGTTCCTTCTATCCCGACTTTCTCAAGGGTTTTTATTAAGAAAGGGTGCTGGATTTTGTCAAAGGCCTTTTCTGCATCGATTGACAGGATCATATGGTTCTTCTCTTTTTTTGTGTTAATGTGATGTATCACGTTGATTGATTTGCGAATGTTGAACCAGCCCTGCATCCCAGGAATGAATCCCACTTGATCATGGTGAATAATTCTTTTTATATGCCGTTGAATTCGATTTGCTAGTATCTTATTGAGAATTTTTGCATCCATATTCATCAGGGATATTGGCCTGTAGTTCTCTTTTTTTACTGGGACATTTGAGTTTAAATGTTAGAATTAGATTTAAGTCCACCACCTCCTGTTACTGCTTTATCCCAAATCCAGTTGTGTTGTTCCAACCTTAAATTCTCCATTTGATCCAATATCCTACAGCGCTCACACTAAATATTTTAATATCAGTGCTTTTTAAAAGTCTTGGACAATCAGTAAGAATCTCATTGTAGGAGAAACACGCAGGAGGTTAAGCCTTGGGTTCCTCCTTCCTGTAATTTATGGTAGTGTAATCGTGGTGAAGTAATCAGCTCACTGCAATTTGTTTTTTCAAAGCTATTAATGTTACCCACACCTATAATGAAAAAGTCAAGAATTTTTATTTGAAGTATACTTAAGTGTCTTGGAAAGAATAATTGATTAGTATGTTCATCCCAAATAGAATATCTACAACTTTTTAAAATATTCTCTTTAAATCATTGAAATGTTGCTAAGAAAACATAGGAACAGCTATTGAGTAAAGTATTAAATTTAGAGCAAGTTCATACAAAAGTGGTGATTTAGACATGACTTTTGGCATAATTATCACTGAAAAATTCTATAAAGCAAATAGTACAGAATAACTTTAAATATATAAGTCCTGAAAATGCAATTACCTACCGAAAAAGGTGCAAATTAGAACTTCTGTGTATGTTACTCTTTCTTTTGGGATATGGTAGTGATTCTACAATCCTATGTGACTTGGCTTCTTACTTGCCTATTTGGTTTTATCTTAACACTCTATTTTTTATTCCTTTAACTCTAGAAATTTAGAGGCAAAGCCTTATAATATATTTACAGTATATGCATGCAAAAATGCTTTTCAAAGAGTATGCTTTTCAGATTTTTAATGGAAAAGAAGCTGCAGGTAACTTATTAATTTATTCATCAAGTATTCATTTTACATGTTTATTGAGCTCCTAACTTGTTCTATGGGTTCTGGGTAAGGTGATAGGGTGTCATTTTGACATAGGTAGAACATCTTAGTATTGGAGTAATAAGTGAAGAATTACTGGGTAAAGTGAAAGTTAACTTTTGTTGTGTTCCCAGCTTTTTAAAACACTTCCCTGCCTTTATTTGGAGATATGGAAAGAGAGAGAACATTTTAGCAGAGCTGTAGAGATCAATATTATTTTATTTTTGAAAATAGTGAACCCTGTCTCAATGGAACCTGTATGTTTTATCTTGAAATCTCTTATTGCCATTTCCATACATTCCAGAGAGTTGTTCAGACTGACAGCTGGGGTATCTGGGAAAATGCCTAACTTACACATATCATCTCCCCAATCAATTCTGCGAAACTCTGTACTTTATACATTTGCCTATTGTAGGCACATGTTTTAAATTAAAAGTAAAAGTAATGATATTTTCACCAGAAAGATGTACATAAGTGGCAGCAAAAAATCTAAATAAATGGCGTGAGAAGACTTGCCAGGAGGAACTCCCTCAAAGAGGTGAATATTGAGTTTGTCATTAACAGAGAGAAGAAAAAAGATGCCGCAGAATTGCCCATGAACCAGCACAGCAATAACAATTTCTAGCTCCTTATGTGCACTCATATGGACGTCACACCTACCTCTAGAAGAGCTACTATCCTGTTTTCATCACATTTATTTTAAATTTTTTTTTCCAACGTTTTTATTTATTTTTTTTGGGACAGAGAGAGACAGAGCATGAACGGGGGAGGGGCAGAGAGAGAGGGAGACACAGAATCGGAAACAGGCTCCAGGCTCTGAGCCATCAGCCCAGAGCCTGACGCGGGGCTCGAACTCACGGACCGCGAGATCGTGACCTGGCTGAAGCCGGACGCTTAACCGACTGCGCCACCCAGGCGCCCCACATCACATTTATTTTAAATGCTTATGTTCCCCTCCTAGTCTACAGGAAAGAAGCCTACAGGGAAGGAAGAATGCTCTACTCATTTTCAAAAAATGAAGGCATAGATGAACAAATGATTGTATGTGTGTGATTAGTTTGCTAAAGAGAGAAGAAAAGCCGACCTTGACAACCATTTATAGTGATGGCTTCTTTGAAACAAAGCTGGCTTAGGTGGATGTGTCAGATTCATATCCTGGAAAGTCAACTGTGAGATGGAATTTGTTAAGAAGGGTGATTTTTAGGGGCAGCCCTTGGGATCCACAGTTGTGAAAGAAAGGCACTCAGGCAGGAGCGGGAAGAAGGAGATGTTGAGAATGCAATTCCAATCATAGCCTCTGCCAAACCCATGGAGAGAGCTCTGGAGCTAGAATGACCTTTCAGCTTTATAGGCCAACTTGATCCGGACTCTGTATGCCTTCGTTGATGAGCCATTGGGTGTTGGGAAGCCTGGGAAGGGGGCATAACATCTGCAGTGACTCTGTGCAATAAGGCAATCTCTGATGTTCCTGGAAGTTGAGAGCTGTCTACTGTCAGCACTCTGTAACTGGGGCAACTTCAATGATGTACTCCTTCATCGGTAGGGATCTGGGTGGTGTATTACAGTGTTGATTGCAGTGGGGTGAAACTAGATTATAACGACTATGGCAAGTCAGAAAGAAGGATTATCAATGGTGAACAGGTGTCTTTTTTTTTTAAGGCATAATAGCACCATAAAGTTCATTCTATTACTAGTATGCTGGATGCGTAGGACTGGGTGGAGAGATCAAAGCTGAGGGAGTTAGTTTAGAAAAGTGTTTGAGTGATTCTGTCGTGAGGCAATGAGGGCTGAGGCCCTGGTAAAGCTAAAAACCATGGAGATAACCTGAATTGAAACTGGTGCCCGAATGAATTGAGGGGTTGGAGAGGTCCGCCCCAGAAACTTTTGAGCTTCTATGTTTCAGACTCTCTGTGTATATTTTGCACTTAATATGAGGTACACATTATTATAATGTTATTATATAGCACAACAAATAGATACTTTGAGAGTTTAGATGCATTGTCTGAGTCTTCCCGGACTGGGAGGAAGACTAGATTTGTCTGATGGTAGAGACTGTACATTTTTACACCTAATCACTGATAGGATAGAGCATACATTTCATCTTTGAAGTGAAGGTTGGCTAGAGGATGTGGAAATATGATGATAAAATAAAATGACACGTGAAATCAAGCCCCGTGTCGAGCTCTGCAATGAGTGTGGAACTTGCATAAGATTCTCTATCTCCCTCTCTCTCTGTACCTCCCTGACTTGTGCACACACACACTCTCTCAAAATAAATAAAAAACATTTAAAAAAAGAAAATGAAAGGCAAATATTCTCATTTGCATTAGTGAGGAATGAGGATTTCTAAAAAGATACAAAAGTTTATCAGGTAAGAGAATAAGAATAACACCCTCATTATGCACTGGAACTATGCTTTAAAGAAAATATACTTAAGTCTTTATGAAAACTCTGTGGGACAGATATTATTATAATCTTCATTCTACACATAAGGAAACTGGCTCTTGGGAAAATCAAATAAACTGCTTGACCTCAAGCAGTTAGTTAATGGTGGAACTGGATGTTTTTACATCAAGATTGCCTGACTTTAAAGCCACCAAACATCATATCTTATTAAAATTTGCCTCCTTATCAACAGGGTGTATTTTTCTGTTAAGTCATTTAAACAATTGCTAATCTACATCCTCCCCTTTTGAATATTCACCAGTAATGTTGCTAATCTTGCTTTTTAAAAATTTGTGTCTGGCTAATTATTTTATGAAATGGGCACCTTTAAAGTCGCCACCAAATCTTCATATAGAATATAAATGTATGTGTAAGTTGCTTATATTCAGTTAGATTGAGACGTGCTGTGTTAGCTGTCTAGGGCAGCCATGACAGAGTACCTACCATGGACTGAGTGGCTCAAAACAATAGAAATTTATTTTCTACCAGTTCTAGGAGCTGGAAGTCTCAAGTCAAGATGTTGGTAGAACGATGCTGGCTCTGAAATATATAGAGGAGTCATCCCTTGCCTCTTTCTAGCTTCTGGTGGTTTGCTGGCAATCCTGGATGTTTCTTGGCTTATCCATGTGTCACTCCAGTCCTCTGTTTCACATGGTCTTCTCTCTGTGTCTCCATCTTCAAGGGACCATCTTATATGTACAACAGTGATGTTATACTGAAGGCCCACTCTACTCCAGCATGACTTCATCTTAATTAGTTACATCTGCAATAACTTTCTTTCTTTCTTTCTTTCTTTCTTTCTTTCTTTCTTTCTTTCTTCCTTTTGAGAGACAGAGAGAGAGAATGTGTGTACACAAGCAAGGGACGGGCAGAGAGAGAGAATCCAAAGCAGGCTTCAGGCTCTGAGCTGTCAGCACAGAGCCTGATGTGGGGCTTGAACTCACAAGCTGTGAAATTATGAGCTGAGTCAAAGTCAGACGATCAACCAACTGAGCCACCCAGGTGCCCCCCCCCCCGCCCCATAAATTTACATTCTTAGGTACTGGGGAATATGACTTTAATATATCCTTTTGGGGAACACACAGTTCAACTTATAATACTTGCATACACAAAATCAAACTGTGTGATCAAAATAATTTTGTTTTGTGCCATGTTTGTAAAAAAAATAGATAAAGCTTTGCTAGGCATTTCCATTATAGCATTCTTTAACTATTTAATCTATCTGAACAAGTTAGAATCGGATAGATAGCAAATTATTCCTAATGGACCAGAATCTAACACTTTATCTCTTCTTGTATGGAATTCCAACTGATATTATTGAGTGTGCTCTTGTGGGGAGCAAACAACTTTACTGATATTACTTATGATTTTGTTATTCCCTGTGGGTTGCATTTTCTTTTTGCTCATTTAGATAAGTTCCCCTGGAACACAGAGTTGAAACTTGTAGGGTAGGCTTGGGGAATTTGTTCTTCCTAAAGTGCTTTATTCTAATTATATTTTTTATTACTCATATTGTAAATGAGACAGGCTGAAGAGGCATTGCCATACTAATTTTTTTTCAGCTTTTGTCATTTGAATTACTCTCCTTCCATATGCATCTAATTATAAGAGTTTCTTAGATGTAGATATCAAAGAACTTTAATATTTAATTTGCCCCTAGGAATATGATGAGCAAGGTCTTATGTTTATTAAATTGATCTTAGGGCAGGCAGCCCTAAAGTCAGATGCTATGATGCATGATTTGTATTTAGATATCATTAAACCCACGTATAAATTATGTGATTATTTCATATGTCTGTAACATGGAAATTAGACCTCTTACTTGTCAAACGTAATTATCTATTTCTGGGTTTCAGCCTTATTTACCTTTCTGTACATCTTACAACTTCTTCTCTCAAACTCTTTTATTTCTGGTGCCCACCATATACTCACTTGTACTTTATACACTTTAGCATCCTCTTCTGCCTTGTCATCTACTGTCTACCCCAATGAATTTGTATTTATTATAACATACAATCTTTTTATCCTAATGATTTTGTATGTACTGCAAAATTGTTGCATATCCATATACCAGTGTTGCCCAAATCTACTTCTCTAGCTTTGATATCACCAAGTCTTTGACCTCAGTTGCCTCCTGGATATACCCTGGATGTTTATATGTATTTTTGAGTATAAAATGCATCATATTCATTATCTTTTCTGCAAAACTACTTTAGTAGTAAAGTAGGTATCATTGCTTCCTCAGATGGCATTGTTTCCATGTAATTTTGCAAATCCTCCCCCAAAACACAAAGTATGTTTGCCCCCTTGGATTCTGGGCTAGCTAATAAAGTAACTTGGTGTGGCCAATGGGAGGCTAAAAGCAAGAGCTTTTTCAGCATGTAGGGACTGAAATGTGCTTGAACATATGCTTTGGCACTTTTATTATTTCCGTGAGAATACCATGCCCTGGCTAGCTTGCTGGTCCAACGAGGTTGTGAGAATCATGTAGAAAAGCCACTCCAGGGACCTTTGTTTGAAGTAGCACTACCCAAACTCAGTAGTTCCACTGACGTGTGAGTGAATTCAACTGGCAAAAGTAGAGGGAACCTGGTAAGATGTGTGAGAAGTAAATTATTGTTTTGGTATCTCGCTGATTTTTGTGGTTGTTATAAAGCAAAAGTCATCTGATGCAAAAAGTGGTACTTGAAGTGGAATGCTGATAAAAAAACTAAAATATGGGGCACTGATTTTAAGCCTGGATGGCAAGAGAAAGAAGCTCATATAGGAGGCTTAGAAAATGATAGCCCATATGATGCTGTCATTAAATGTTTGTAAAACGTGCCCTTTTTGATTCTTGGGAAGACTGATATCACATGTAATAATTTGTAGATTTGGATAAGATGGACTCCAGGCAGAGTGCAGAATGAGAGATCTAACTTCATTTAGGTGGATGTAATCAGGTAATGAAAGTGAGACATGAGCTCAGTAGAGGACTATCCAGTTAGTAAACAGAATGAAGGGGCAATAGAGAGTTTCCACAATGCACTGGTTTATAAAAGTCTTTAAAATTCTTCAGGCTCTCTAACCCTGCAAACCGGTAAAATATTATCAAATTAAGATAGATGCAGTTTGGGGGCAAAGAAAAAATCAAGGGCCTTTAAGATGTAGCTTAGGGATGTAGACCCTAAGGAGTAGTCCTCCTGTGCTTTCCTAAACTATTTAAAAGATTTAGGGTGAGACCTAGTATGTCTTGCAGAGAATAAAAGGGCCTCTAGAAAGCATAGCCCCGCAGACTCCTAATGGGCCATACTACTCAAAGCACCCAAAGGTCTGTGGCCTTAGAAATACGGTTCATGGAAACAGAATACATGATAAAGCCCACACATTTGTTCTTTTATAAATGTAGTTGACTGGGATCAAGTAAATAAAACCCCTGGATTTGGGGATGCTTGGCTAAAGTACCACTAGCCAGGGCTAAAATGGACTGAAGCTGTTTAATATCTAAAATAACTTTTGGGTTCCCAATTTTGCAGGCAGAAATTAGTCAAAGGAAAGAGGGCGCATCCTTTAACAACCTCTTTAGAACTGGAGAAAGATGATGACAAAAGACTAATCCCCTTAGGTGGCTGAGAACCACTCCCAGGAAGCAGAACTGGGACCTAATCAAAGAACATTTTTGACTTCCAGAGGACAGAGGCATGGAAACACTTGCATAGCAGGAATTCTGAGTTGCCAAGGAGTAGTGACTTCTATGCACTTTTTTTTTCTTCAAATGGGAGTGTGTTTTAGAGAGTTCTCTGGTTTCTATTTCCAAAACTAAGTGATGTATGCATGAGGTCAAAAAATTTACTTGTATGTTTGCTTTTCTCTCTCTCTCATTAAATTTACAGGTCTCTAAATCAAGAGAATACATGTTTAGACTTGATATACTTTACCAGATCCAAGAATTTAAGCCTGATATTATGTTTCGTTAAGACTTTCAAGGATTTTTGGATAGAGTGGGGATGAGGGTTTTTTTTTTTTTTTTTTTTTTTTTTTTTTTTTTTTTTTTTGCATGTGGGATAAGTGTGTGTTATTATGGCTGAGAGGACATCTCTCAGGTATACTTTGAGGAAGAGGCAGAGAACATTTGTTAGGCATCTTCAAGTTCTGAAGGTAGCATATTGTGTACTTGAGAATATTACTCCAACTAATTTACCCAGTGACATGGAAGGCTGAGAACTAGCTTCCAGTATGGCTCTGAGGCAGATCCAAGGTGTGTTGCAAGGAGCTCTGTCTCTTGAGTCACAGATATAGGAAGCCTTTTTGTATGTGTGGTGGGAAAAGATGTCATGCAAGCTGTAATAGAAAAGTTATAACAAATACTTTTGTGTTTCTAGAGAAAGTCCCCATGCCATCTGTAGCACCACTCATAAAGCATAAAGCATTCTGTTGTTTTGTTAAGAACTAATATTGATGAACTGTGTAACCATGAGACATCAAGCATCTATGCCATCGGAGATATCCATCATGGGTAAAATGAATCAAATCATAAATTTAGGTAGGCTCAGTAGCAATCCCCTGTTAGATAAAAGTGATATGTCTAGGATAAGCATGATCAATGTCAAAGGCACAAGAAGATGGGGTGCCTGGGTGGCTCAGCTGGTTGAGTGTCCAACTCTTGATTTCGGACCAGGTTCTGATCTCACAGTTCGTGAGTTCAAGCCCCACATCAGGGTCCGTGCTGACATTGCAGTGCTTGCTTGGGATTCTCTCTCTCAGCCTCTCTCTCTGTCCCTCCTCCACTAGTCTGTGTGCATGCATGCTCTCTTTTTCACAAAATAAATAAATAAGCTTAAACAAAAAAAGGTACAAGAAGTTACATTAGCAGATGGGCCAGGCCTTAACTATAGTCATCCACCACAGTTACATGCTGCTTATCTGCCTATCTTCATCTTACACCTATGCCAAAATGGAGTGAGTTCTCTTATAACAAGCTGACAGAAATGGGAAAAAAATCAAGGCTGGTTCATAGATATGTCAGTTTGGTGTGTTGGGGCTAACTGAAAATGGAATGCTGATGCACGATACTCATACTTAGAAGTGGCTTTGAACGATGATGCAGAAGGAGAATCTGTACAAAAGTTTCCACACTATGCACGTAGTCATCAACATGGTGGAGCAAGAGATGTGCCTAAAGCAAGAATGTAGACAGATTAGTCAGGGGACTGGAGGATAAAGTTTGGAAGATAAGGGTAAGGAGGGCTGTGAAGAGGTGTGTGGATGGACAGATAGGAGTGGGTACAAAGTGTGTAAGGTTTTTGTATCACTCATATAAATGAATGCCTTGTAGAATTGATCCACCTTTACCAATAGAAGAAGTACTAAATAACCAAATAGATAAAATTACACCGCACAGCATAGTTAGCTATTGGCAAACCATTGCTGGCAAATTAAACAAATGGATGCAGTAACCATGATGACAGGGACGAGGGCTATACATAAACCCGAAAGCCTGGATCACCTCATGAAGACTGCTACTCATCGCTGCTGACTATCCCAACTGCCAGCAACAGAGACCAGTGGTAAGCCCCTGATATGGCACCATCTTAAGAAGGCCAATTTGGTGGCAATATATTCTCTTGAACCCCTTCTACCCTGAAAGCAATTCCTCTTAAAAAAAAACAAAAAACACATTTATTTATTTATTTTGAGACAAATAGAGCACCAGCAGGAAAGGGGCAGAGAGAGAGAGAGAGGGTGAGACAGAATCCCAAGCAGACCCCACACCCACAACGCAGAGCCCCACAGGGGGCTCCATCCCACAAACTGTGAGATCATGACCTGAGCCGAGACCAAGAGCCGGATGCTTAAGCGACAGAGCCACCTAGGCACCCCTGAAATCAATTGCTCTTGATTGAAATTCACACATTGTCTTAGTCTGTTTGGGATGCTATAGTAAAATAAAAAAGACTGGGTAATATTTAAACAATAGGACTTTATTTCTCACAGTTCTGGAAATTGGAAGTCCAAGATTGGGATGACAGTATGGTCTGGTACTGGTGACGGTCCTCTTCTGTGCTGTAGACTGTGATTTCTTGCTGTGTCCTCATATGGGAAAGGATTGAGCTAGGTCTCTGGGACCTCTTCTATAAGGTCACTAATTCCATTCATGATGGCTTTAAGGACCTAAGCACTTCTCAAAGGCCCCACCTCCTAATACCATCACGTTGATATTTCAACATATGAATTGGGGGGAACACGAACATTTATAAAACACATTCCAAGTATGCATTTTCCTTTGCTTCCTGAACTTTGAGAACTTACAAAGACTTTCAGCCATTGACACTGAATGCTTCACAACATCATCTCAAACTAAGGCATCCACTTCTTAGCAAAGAGGCACAGCAATGGGCAGAAGAGCATGGGGGGGTTCCACACTGGTCTATCACATACCACACTCTGAAGTTGCCAACCTGATAAAATAGTTGAATGGTCTTTTCAATATTCTGCTGATGTGCCAGTTTGAGACATTACCCTAAAAGAAAGGATATTGTCTTTCAGGATGAAGTATACACTCTAAATAAATAAGCAATGGTAAACTATTGAGTTCAGGAACCAAAGTGTGGAAAGTAGTTGAGCAGAAATTTTTAAAGAAAACCTACAAATAAGTAAAAAAAACAGTAAAAAAAAAAAAACAAAACTCTGAAAAAGTATGCGTAGTTTTATTCCTAAGATTCAGTGAAGCACAGTTTTATTTTCTAATATATGGTAGGCTGAATCTAAAATAGCTCCCAGTGATCTCTGTCTACTGGTATTTATGCCCTTGTGTAAGGTATAGGCTTAGTGACCTACTTTTTATGAATAGCACATGGCAAAAATTATAGGATGTTGGTTCCTAGATCAAATTAAAGAATATAGTGACTTCTGTCTTGTTACTTATTTTCCCTCTCCCCTTTGCTTACATAGTAGTATGTTCTCCATGGCAGGGAAACAAGGATCTGAAGCCAAAAGCTTGTGAGGCGCTGAATCTTATCAAAACCAATAATTCATTATTGTGAATTCACTCCAATTCAAGTCTTAAAACAAGACTATATCTTCACAGGATTAATTGCCATCTTAACAGTGTAAAGTAGTGTCTTATTGTGGTTTTCATTTGCATTTCCCTGATAATTAATGATGTTGAACATCTTTTCGTATACCTGTTGGCCATTTGGATGCCATTTTTGGAGGAATGTCTGTTCAAGTCTTTTCCCCGTTTTTAAGTTATTTTTTGTTTGTTTGTTGCTATTGAGTTGTAGGATTTCCTTATATATTTTGGATATTAATCTCTTATCAGGTACATGGCTTACAAATATTTTCTTCCATCCCATAGTTTGCCATTCATTTTGTTTATTGTTTTCTTTGCTGTGCAGAAACTTTTTTGTTTGATGTGTATTTTTGCTTTTATTGCCTGTGATTTATTTTGATGTCCTCCAATAACATCATTGCTAAGACTAATGTCAAGAAGCTTTTACTTTTTCTTTTCTTCCAAGATTTTTACAGCTTCAGGTCTTACATTTCAGTTCTCAGTCCATTTGAGTTTTAAAACAACTTTTTAATGTTTTATTTATTTTTGAGAGACAGACAGAGACAGAGCATGAGTGGGGGGGGTAGAAAGAGAGAGGGAGACACAGAATCTGAAGCAGTCTCCAGGCTCTGAGCTATCAGCATAGAGCCCAATATGGAGCTTGAACCCACAAACTGTGAGATCATGACCTGAGCAAAAGTAGGATGCTTAACCAACTGAGCCATCCAGGCACTCCCAATTTGAGTAGATTTTTGTGCAATCTTGTGGTCCAATTTTGTTTATTTATTTATTTTTGCATGTGGATATCCGGAGTTTTTTCTATCCCACTTATTGGAAACCGTCCTTTCCCAGTGTGTATTCTTGGCTCTCTTGTCAAAGATCAACTTTTGTCAAAGATCAGCTGACCTTATATGGATGAGCTGATTCCTAGACTCTCTAACCTGTTCCATTGGGCTCTATGTGTATCTTTATGCCAGTGCCATACTGTTTTAATTACTATAGCTCTATAACTTTGAAATCAGGGAGTGTGCTGCCTCAAGCTTTTCTCAAGATTACTTTGGCTACACTGGGAATTTTATCATTCCATATGAATTCTGTATTTTTTTTTTCATTTATGTACAATATACCATTGGGATTTTAATAGGGGTAGCATTGAATCTATAGATCGCTTTAGGTGGTATGGACAGTAACAATATTAAATCTTCCAGTTCATAAACAAGGAATATCTTTCCATTCAGTTGTGTTTCCTTTAATTTCTTTTATAAATATTTATAGTTTTTAGTTTAGAAATCTTTCACTTCTTTGGTTAAGTTTTTCCTAAGTATCATATTTTTTTTGATGCTATTGTAAATCAGTTGTATACTGTTTGTGGGAACATAAAATGCTGTGGCAGCCTTGGAAGGCAGTAGGGAGGGTTCTTAAAAAATTAAAAATAGGGGCGCCTGGGTGGCGCAGTCGGTTAAGCGTCCGACTTCAGCCAGGTCACGATCTTGCCGTCCGCAAGTTCCAGCCCCGCGTCAGGCTCTGGGCTGATGGCTCAGAGCCTGGAGCCTGTTTCCGATTCTGTGTCTCCCTCTCTCTCTGCCCTCCCCCGTTCATGCTCTGTCTCTCTCTGTCGCAAAAATAAATAAACGTTGAAAAAAAAAAATTAAAAAAAAAAATTAAAAATAGAACTACCATATGATCCAATAATCCCTCTTTTGAGTGTATATTCAAAAGAACTGAAATCAAATCTTAAAGAGACACCATGTCTCTTTTCCATGTTCAGTGCAGTATTATTCACAATAGCCAATATATGGAAATGACTTGTATGTGTCAACCAATAAGTAAAGATAATATGGTATATACATACAATAAAATATCTTTCAGGCATAAAAAAGGAAGGAAATCCTGCCATTTTCAGCAACACGGATGAAGCTGGAGGACATTACGGTAAGTGAAATAAGCCAGGCATAGAAGGACAAACACTGTATGATTCCACTTGTGTGAGGTATCTAAAATGGTCAAACTCATAGAGGCAGAGAACACAATAGTAACAGGGACTGAGATGAGGCGGATATGGACAGCTGTTTTTCAAAGGACATAGTTTCTGCTATACTAGATGACTAAGTTCCAGAATTCTACTCTACAACACAGTACCTACAGTTCGCAATAGAGGTATTGTGAGCTTCAAAATGTGGTTAAGAGGGTAGATCACGTGTTAACTGTTCTTGCTACAAAAATAAAAACAGAAACAGGGACATGAGATAATTTTTGGAGGTGATGTGTATATTTACCTTAATTGCAATCATGGTATCACAGGTGTTTGCTTATGTCTAAACTCATCAACCTGTACACATTTAATATGTACAGTTGTGTGTAAATTGTGCCTCAATAAAACTACTAAAAATAATTTTAAAAGTAAGACTACAGTTTTGTCCAACACCTTCATTGCAGCCTTGTGAGAGGCCCAGAGCCAGAGGAACAAGACAAACTATGCCTAGATTCCTGACTCACAGAAATGGTGCAGTAAAAATGTTATGTTAAGCCACTAAGTGTTAGGTTAATTTAATGCAAAAACCTTAGGGGAAAAGCTTTATTTTTTCCCAGTGAGAATGATGTTAGCTATAGGTTTTTCATACAAAACCTTTTTATGTTGAGCTATGTTTCGACTTAACCTACTTCGTTGAGTGTTTTTTATCATCAATGGATGTTGTACTTTGTCAAATGCTTTTTCTGCTTCTACTGAAATGATCATATGGATTTTATTCTTTCTCTTGTTGATGCGACGCATCACACTGATTGATTTGTGAATATTGAACTACACTGGCATCCTGGAAATAAATTCCTTTTGATCATGGTGAATTAATTTTTTAAATGTATTGTTGGATTCAGTTTGCTATTATTTTGTTGAGGATTTTTGCATCAATATTCATTCAGAGATATTGGCTTGTATTACTCTCTTTTCTGCTATAATGTCTTTGTCCGGTTTTGGTATCAGAGTAATGCTGATCTCATAGAATTAACTTGGAAGTTTTCCTTCCATTTTTGGAATAGTTTGAGAAAAATAGGTATTAACTCCTCTTTAAATGTTTGGTAGAAATCAGTAGGTTGTCTTAATGCTTTGTTGAGTATGTCCTTTGCTGTGCAGTAGCTTTTTATTTTGATGTTGTCCCTACAGTTTATTTTTGCTTTTGTTTCCCTGGTCTCAGGAGACATGCTTAGAAGTATTTTGCTATGGCCAATGTCACAGAAACTACTGTCTGTGCTCTCTTCTAGGATTTATGGTTTCAGGTCTCATATTTAGGCCTTTAATCCATTTTGAGTTTATTTCTGTGTATGGTGATAGATAGTGGTCTCGTTTCATTCTTTTGCAGGCAGCTATCCAGTTTTCCCAACACCATTTGTTGAAGAGAATTTTTCCCATTGGATAGTCTTTCCTGTTTTGTAAAATATAAACATATTTGACCAACAAACATAAACATTTAATTGTGGGTTTACTTCTGAGCTCTCTATTCTGTTCTATTGATCGATGTGCTATTTTTGTGTCAATACCATACTACAGCTTTATTGTACACCTTGAAATTTGGGATTGTGATACCTCTATGTTTACTCTCCTTTTTCCTCTTAAATTTTTTTTCATTTATTTTGAAAAAGAGAGAGAGAGGGAGAGAGAGAGAGAACAGGGTAGGGGCAGAGAGAGAGGGAGAGAGAGAATCCCAAGCAGGCTTTGTGCTGTCAGTCCAGAGCCCAATATGGGCTCAGTCAAAATCAAGAGAAAGACACTTAACCAGTTGAGCCACCCAGGCACCCCTTGTTCTTCTTTTTCAAGACTTTTGGGATCTTTTGTGCCTCCATACAAATTTTAGAATTATTTTTTCTAACTCTGTGATAAATGATGTTTGTATTTTGATAGGGATTACGTTGGATAGTATGGACTTTTTGGCAATATTTTTTTTCCCAATCTATAAGCACGGAATATTTTTCCATTTGTTGGTGTTATCTTTAATTTCTTATATCAATGTTTCATAGTTTTCAGAGTGCAGGTCTTTCACCTCCTTGACTAAGTTTAGTCTTAGGTATTTTATTCTTTTTGGTGCAATTGTAAATTGAATTGCTTTCTTAATTTCTCTCTCTGCTTCTTCATTATTTGTGTATAGAAATGCAAGTGATTTCTTTACATTGATTTTATATCCTGCGAACTTACTGAATTCAATTAGTGGTTCCGGTAGCTTTTTGGTGATTCCTTAGGGTTTTTTTATACATGGTATTACATCATCTGCAAATAGTGAGTTTTACTTCTTCTTTACCAATTTGGAGGCCTTTTATTTCTGTTCGTTGTCTGATTCCTGTGGCTAGGACTTCCAGTACTATGTTGAATAAAATGTCAGCTCGGTTCCCGACTGCGTCTCAGCCCTTCCTACCATTTTTGATGTGGCCTGTCTCTATGTGGCTGTGGAGAGTCTGTTCTGCCAGCCTTTGGGTCATTTTCTAAGTTATTTATGCTAATGTGGGTGTTATCTAGTTGTATCCATGGGAAAAGGTCAGTGTAGGGTCCTCCCTCACACTGCCACCTTTCCCAGAAGTCCTACATTTTCTTCATTCAGGATGTTTCTACCATTTTGAAAAATTTCTAATAATTTCATTCCATCTGCATCATCAATAACTGTATAGTCAGTTACATGCATCACATTTTAACTATATTTCAACTCAGAAGTTAAAAGTTTAAAAGTTTAAAGTTTAAACTTTAAAGCTTAAAAGTTTAAAAGTTATTAAAGCAAACACGATCTAAACTTAGTTCTGCATACAGGCAAGACTGAGGTAAACAATAAATTGTTTTTCCTTAACTAGACATTCTCTACTAGTCATACTTGAGGATTTTATTTTTGAGTATTCAATCAGGTTTAATAGGACCAAAGTGATACACGTGCAGGAATGCTAAACACGAAGCAATGATCTAAATTTGAAGTATTTCTTTTCTGGTCTCTACATCTGAAATGAGAAATGTGCTCCTTCATTTCTCTTGTGTGCTGGGTGACAGATGGGAGAAGAGCTTCTTCGTCTCTCCTGCAGTCTCAATGCCCGAGGGTAGCGTTGCAGTCCCCAAATCTCTAGCTTCATAACTTTCAGATGTGCTATTTCTTTGAACACTTCAGAGACATGCAGTGAAGTAACTGAAAGGATGCTCAATTCCATATCTCAGTCTACAAGATGGCTTGGGATGTCCTGTCCTTACCTCTGAGGTAGGCCATGCCTCTTGAAAGGTGAACCTTTGTGCTACCTCTTAGTGACTTCCTTCCCTCCATAGCCCCGTGAAAAATTTTCCCCTATGGATGTATTACTCCCTGCTTTCCAAATTGGTCACGGACACGAGTCATATTTATAAAATTCTGTTTCAACCTAAATGGAAATTTCTGGCATGTAATCAGGCAAATATTTCTGGCATGTAATAGCAAATATCAAAAACTGACCAGAGGAGAAACCTTGTAAGATGAGATACATATGAGGGTTATATGGGAGGACTATTTCTATGCTAATCAAGCTCAACAACTGTTTGTTAAATGAATGATTTTTTTCCCTTTTCTTATTTCCTTTCTGAATCTTGGAAAGTTTAGCCTGTACAATTTGTTATCCAAAACTTTGAATTTTTTACAGATATTAACTTGAAGGTTTTGAAATTGAGACCAGGTGGTTCAATCCAGGGCCTTACATTTGGAATATTGGATTCCCCTAGGGTAGCAGTCTGTCAGGAAAACATTTATGCAACACAAAGATAAGTCCAGATTCTTGTGCCAAGACTTGAGGGGAATGAGGCTCTCTGCATGAACTAATATAAAGTTCTGACTGCGTTGATGAACAGAAAATGGTGAAATTGTAAATGCATAGCTATTATGGAGATGGAGACACTGCCTTTTAGAGATTTCTTCTGGTTTCATTCCACTCTGGGGATACAAGATCAGGAATATTTTTCACCAGTTTAACATATCAGAGCAGTGTAGAAATACTGTTCTGGCAAGAAAGGTTTTCCTATCTGTGAAAGTTTCTAAGTTAACAAGATTTATTTATCCTTTAGTTCACCAGCATTATATTGAACAGAGTTTGTCTCCACTATCTGTTTCTGCACACGTACTGTCAAACCTCTCCATATTTTTCATATTCCTGTTCATGTTTGGGGACTTTTTTTTTTCTTCTCTAAAATCTCTGGATTTTTCACTCATATTGATTGCTTCTTTTTCCAAAAATTTTAAGTTTATTTATTTATTTAAAAAAAATTTTTAATGTTTATTTATTTTTGAGAGCATGAATGGGGGAGGGTCAGAGAGAGAGGGAGACACAGAATCTGAAACAGGCTCCAGGCTCTGAGCTGTCAGCACAGAGCCCGATGCGGGGCTCAAACTCACGGACCGTGAGATCATGACCTGAGCCGAAGTCGGATGCCCAACCGTCTGAGCCACCCAGGCGCCCCTTAAGTTTATTTATTTTTGAGGGAGGGAGGGAGAGAGAGAAAGAGAGAGAGGGAGAGAGCTTGTGTATGCGAGCAGGGGAAGGGCAGAGACAGAGGCAGAGAGAGAATCCCAAGCAGGCCCTGTGCTGTCAGCGTGGAGCCCAAGGCAGGGCTCAAACTCACAAACCATGAGATCATGACCTGAGCCAAAACCAAGAGTCAGTCGCTTAAGGGACTGAGCGACGCATGAGCCCTCGCCAAATTTATTTTTGACTGAAGCGTTTATTCTAAAATACTTGCTTTCTGAATGCCAGAGTGGACAATGACTGTGCTGTGGATTTAGGACTTTGCACTGCAGCTCCAAGCTCTGAGTTCCCAGACAGAGTCCATGTGCCCATCCTCAGGATACCCAAATTCTTAGCCTGTGGCTCAGGCCCGAAATAGAACTTGTTCATCCCAATGAATTTGCTTTCCAAAAGGCAGAATGTGACCCTGCCCACTTAGCTGGCTCCATCACGATATGGCGGTCCTCCCAATAGGCAAAGAGCACAGTTACTACATACTCTTAGAGAAATAGAAAAAATAAACTTTTGGTCATGAGTCATTATTTAGAAGTATCACTTTGATATTCTTTAACACACGTTTATCTTCTAAATTAATAACCCAGCCAAAAAATACAAAAAAAAATCAAGTTTTCTATTCCTATGTATTACATTAAGTTTCTTAGCATTTTATGCAGAATTCTAACCCTGTTTTTATTTTTTTTTTAATTTTATTTTTTTCAACGTTTATTTATTTTTTTGGGGACAGAGAGAGACAGAGCATGAACGGGGGAGGGGCAGAGAGAGAGGGAGACACAGAATCGGAAACAGGCTCCAGGCTCCGAGCCATCAGCCCAGAGCCTGACGCGGGGCTCGAACTCACGGGCCGCGAGATCGTGACCTGGCTGAAGTCGGATGCTTAACCGACTGCGCCACCCAGGCGCCCCTCTAACCCTGTTTTTAAAACAACCACCACTTTTCTATACAAACCCAATGCTCTGGGTTTCTTATGCTTTCACATTTTGTTACCATTGCTATGTCCTCTGATATTTATAATACTTTGGTCTACTGGTTCTTTTTTTTTTTTAAGATCATTTAATTTTTATTTAAAAATGTATTGGAGTACAATTAACATGCAAGGTTATATTAGTTTTAAGGTGTACAAATATTGATTCATCATCTCTATATATTACTCAGGGCTCGCCGCTATAAGTGCAGTGGTTGTTGTTATACGTTATTACCACATTATTGGCTATATTCCATATGCTGTAGTTTTCATCTCTGTGACTTATTTTATAACTAGAAGTTTGTGCCTCTTAAGCTCCTTTATCTATTTCACCTACCTGCCCCCCATCTCCTGCTTCTTCTTTAGCCGTATGTGGTCTTACCTTCTCCATGAAGATTTCCTAAATGACTAAAGCTCTCTGTATCACACCGATTTAGATTTTAATATACAGTGTATCATGTTGTAAAACTCAGAAGACTCAGCACAATCTTCCTACCTTTGCTAAACAAAAAATGCCTTAACTACCACATACGCATAATCAATAGTCTTACTGATTTTTCTGGAAGAGTTCTATAAATCAATCTCTCAAGTCATTACATTGGAAATTTCTGACAGAAATAGTACTTCTTTGCCCAACATTATCATAATTCTCTTGAGTGAAATCAATACTGTAAGCTCCTTGTCTAGTCTCTTAGTTTGTATTGGAATTATCACAAAAATCCCAATTACTGTAGTGAGCAAATTGAAGAAATACATCCAGGACGTCAAGGTAACCTGAAGTTGGTGAGCAGAAGAAAATAGCTTCATCTGATCAAAGTTTAGGCTTTCCTAAAATTGGCTTCTTGGCAACGAAATCTTAATGGTGGAAATAGTGGCAATTAAGAAAATAATTCATTAGCTATGTTCACTTCTATGACAGATAGCTCTTTAAAGAAAATTACTTTTCCTTACTTGAAGTTAAGGCAGTAGTGTGGCACTACATATGTCCATCTGTTCTCTGAAATGCTCTGAAATGTTTGTTTTTCACTAATCAATTCTACCAAATCAGGATTTATATGTGCAAAGTTGTGTCCCACCTATTTTTCTAAGTTTAAATTTGGTGCAGTGGTTGAGCCTCTTTTTTTTAAGGACAATAAAAAATAAAGATGAGTTTATAAAAAAAATTGTTTTTTTTCTAACTTTTGTATTCATTCTGAAAAGAGGCAGTCTAAAATCAAAATTAAACAGTTATATCAGAATGACACAGGACTAAAAGATCATTGTTCTGAGCTCTTTAGAAGAAAGAAATTGTGCTTTTTTGAGAAGACTACAAATGAAGTGTTCTCTGCTCTTTAAATAAGAACGGATTAAAAGATGACTTAAATAGAAACTCTAAAACAAAAGTGGTTGCAACATTGATAAGAAGAAACAGATGTAGCTGGTATTCCTTGAGTTAACACAATTGAAATTCTAATACTGAAAACCCACATTAACTGTTATATTTTACAAATATATATATTAAAAAACAGTCTATGCCCACATGTTTGAATCTTTCAGATTGACCTTATTGACCAAAAATGGATTATCTATATCAAAACATTTATGAAAAAATTTACTAACATGATAACCATTCCAATGAGAAGAATAGAATGAATATAAGTATAAAATCTATAGATAATTCAAAACCCAGTAGTATTTTATAACAAAGTAGACATTCAGTTATTTATTTCATGCCTTCCATACTAGAATGTGGGCAGATTCTATGTCTTTCTCATTCATCATTATATTCCTAACACTAGATCGGTGGCTGGCTTATAATAACTACATAAGAATATTTGTTCATTGAAACAAAACAGACTCATAAATACAGAGAATAATTTGGTGGTTGTCAGAGAGGAGGAGGTGGGGGAGATGGGTAAAATAGGGGAAGGGGGTTAAAATTTTAAGGTAGAAGATTTCTTTTCCTTTCCTTTCCTTTCCTTTCTTTTCTTATTTTATTTTTTAAGTCTATTTACTTATTTTAAGAGAGAGAGCAAGTGGGGTAGGGAAAGAGAGAGAGGGGAGAGTGAGAATCTCAAGCAGGCTCTGCACTGTCAGCACAAAGCCCCATGTGGGGGCTCCAACTCAGGAATGGTGTGATTATGACCTGAGCTGAAATCAAAAGTCAAACACTTACCCTTAAGATTGAACCATGCAGGTTCCCCAAAGAAGGTTTCTTAAACAGAATAGAAAAAGCGTCAGCCATAAAAAAGATTGATAAGGTGGACAATGTTAAAATTAAAAGCTCTGTTCGTCAAAATACACATTTAGGCAATGAAAAGACCAGACCCAGATTGGGAGAGGCACATGTAACTGGCAACACATGTAACTGGATGTAACTCGCATCCAGACATATAAAGCATATAAAGAATGACTACAGGGGCGCCTGGGTGGCGCAGTCGGTTAAGCGTCCGACTTCAGCCAGGTCACGATCTTGCGGTCCGTGGGCTGATGGCTCAGAGCCTGGAGCCTGTTTCCGATTCTGTGTCTCCCTCTCTCTCTGCCCCTCCCCCGTTCATGCTCTGTCTCTCTCTGTCCCAAAAATAAATAAACGTTGAAAAAAAAAATTAAAAAAAAAAGAATGACTACAAATCAGAAAAAAAATAAAATAAATAAAATAAAAATAAAATAAAAAAAATAAAATAATTAGCAACCCAATTAAAAAAAAAAAAACGGGCAAAAGGCTAGAAAACACTTTACAAACAAGGGTACCAGAAAGGCCACTGACAGATGGACAGGTGTTCCACCTCCAGAAAGGCCACTGACAGATGGACAGGTGTTCCACCTCCTCATCAGGGAAAACCGTACCGGAAGCATCAGGAGGTGGCACCGAGCACTGCCAGAGTAGTAAAAACTGCAGAGCTGGCCGGGATCTGGAGCAGCTTTTGGAAGCTCCTGTGGGAGTGTGAACGTGTGACCGTTTCGGAACGCTGCCTGCATTTTCTCTACAGCTGACGCTGGCAAACCCAGCGGTTCCACAACTAGGGGTGCCCCCCAAAGTGCATTCACGTGTGCGCCGGAAGACATATACAAGAATATCTGAATAACATTCTTCATAATCGTCTCAAACTGGACACATCCCAAATTCCAAAAACAGTAGATTGGTTGGAGTAATTGTGCTGTATTCAAACAATGGACTACCATAAAGCGAGCGTGGCACAAATAATTACATATTGTGATTCCCTTTATGTAAAACTCAAAAATCAAGAAACAGTAACTTCTGGGGTCAGAAATTAGGACAGTGATGACTTTGGGAAGGAGAGGTAGTGAACTTCAAAGGTACTTGGTCTGGACGTTGGCTACCATGGTGTGTTTATTTTGTGATAATTCAGTGAACTGTAAAACTTGTGACTTGCATACATTTATGTGTGTGTAAGAGAAGTTTTAAGGAATATTTATTGATTAATTAATGGATGAATTAATGAATGAATATTAAACAATTGTAAAAATAACAAGACCTACTGTTTTGTGCTCAATAAAAGACCTGTACACAGTCTTGTATACACCAGCTTTCTATGAATTATGGTGATTTTTTAGGTAGAATCAAAACAGCTCTCTCATACGATAATATTTAATTAGGTTTTGTGTTTCGTAATTTAAATATTTGAAAACAAGTCTAACCTAAATTTAAAAATAATAGATTCTATACAATGATTACAAGAATATTTTATTTCTCTTCTTTCTTCTTTTTTTCTCTCTCTCTAATTTTTTTAATATTTATTCATTTTTTAGAGAGAGCAAGAGACAGAGCCGAGTGGGGAGGGGCAGAGTGAGAAGGAGTCACAGAAACCCAAGCAGGCTTCAGGCTCTGAAATATCAGCACAGAGAGCCCAATGTGGGGTTCAAACTCACTAACCCTGATATCATGACCTGAGCCTAAGTCATACACTTAACTGAGCCACCCAGGCTCCCCTTTTTTCTATAAATGTATTAATTAGGGTTTTGAGGAACATACAAGTGTGATTTCAAATTTATTGACCATAGTTTACCAAATTGTAAATCTTTTGGTCCTATTGAAAGATAGCTGTATTTTTCTTTAAATTTATCTTAAACCAACTCACTATATTGTTTTAGCCTCAAATTAGGAGAACTCTCAAATCAAGGACAAATGCCCATAAAATCATAGTTTTGAGGTAGTAATTATCATTGCTCTAATGGAAAAATAAAATAAGTATGTAACTATTAAAATAAATGCCCTTCCACAGAAACTGGGAGACTACAGTGCTATTTTTCTTGGTGTTTACTTTTTAATGGGATATTTCCCAGGTCCTTGAAAAAGACATTTTTGGGTCCTTAAGGTGGCAAAAGCCTAATTTAACTTTTAAAAGGATTTACAAATTTTTCAAAGAGACAGAGTAAGAACTTATTATAAGTTTTCTAAAATAAGTGGTATGATATGGGAGGTGAGGAATCTCTTTCCTTATTTTTATCAGGGAGAATAAAGCCTTTTATTTTTAATTTGCATTTGCCTTTACATAAGTATAGCACAAATTAATAGTAGCAGAGTAGGGATGAAAGGCTACTAGCAGAAATTTCTGATTTTGATTCCAAGTTTCCAGTCCCAAACTTCATTAGACTCTTTTCCCCTTTAATCATATTTTATTTATTCTTCAGTGAGTTCAGGTCCTATTTCAACAGTCAAGCTTGCACAAAACCCCTTAGGCTGGGTTACCTTTCCTCCATGACTAAATCTGTACATATTTATTATAACAGATGGTGCATAATAATTCTTGATAATTAAAGTGTGGTCACTGGAGCCGAATAAAGACAGGATAAATCGTTGCTTATGTTATATAATGGAAAGAATGCAGAAGATGATACTGAAGGTTGCAGTTATGTTCCAGCCTTGCTGTACCAACTTGCTAAGTAATTATAATATCTTCTTCCGTGGGTTACTGCAAAGATAAAATGAAATTATGTGATTAGCACAGTGTAAACCAGAGAGCAAAAGTAGGTCTGAATGGAGCTCAAGGAATGTTGCTGGGTTAAATACATTTTCAAAATCCTTCCAAGACCTAGGATTTCATGCTTTGCTGATTTTGGATTTAGGATAATATTGCAGGATTTACTTCTTCAATTTCAGCACTTCTTTTCCTTCATGTCATTTTAAGTATTTACACTTCGGTTTTATTTGTTGAGTTCCTTCAATTTTTATGACATGGATGCTCACCTTTGTGTGTGGAATCAGATTAATTAGGATCCATTGATGTCTCAGATTTATGTAAAATTGGAAATGGGCCTAATGGACATCTGGTATGAAAAACAAGTTGAAAGCATGTTATTTCCTTGGTGACAAAATAGATTTGATTTAGAACTACTAAACGGTATTATTCTTTAGAGGTTTTCCTTTTATTTATTTTGTATTTATTTTTAATCCAAACACTTGATTTTACCTGATAGAGAAGCAAAGTGATAAGTTGTATTTGAGGATGCAGCATTAATTGATTCTTAAAACCCTTCTTCTCCATAAAACTTGAAAATATCATATAAAATACCAATTTCATTTCTAACCACATATTGGAAGATGCTAACATTTTCTGATACAATAAAGGAGGACTTTTCCACCTTCTAGAGAGTGTATTTTCTTGAGCATTAGACGCATGCTTAGATACACCAAGCAAATTAGAACCCCTGCCCTGGAGATGCCGAATAAACACTGTCCGAGAGAGAGCCAATAAGCATATTTTCAAGATATGTTTATGTAATAAACTATTTTTGAAAACTATAAATTATTTCTGCCTCAATTTCTTTCTGATTGTCTGGCACAAATATAATATCTGAGAGTGCAGTCACTTATGCATATTTACACGAAGAGTAATCTGGTCAAATATCAGTATGATTAAATATAAAGAAGTATTTTCTAACAGCAAATATATTTAAGTTCTTATACAGTACCCCGTAGGAAAAAAAAGAACAAAACATATCTTAAAAGAGGGCTTTAGCAATATATATTTTTTTGTTTTTAGAGAGTTCATCTTTATTACTAGCACAATATTATTAGCACATACATGAGTTTTAATATTATCATTTTTGTGTCTGGGTTGAAGTCAAAAGTATATATGTATTTTTATTATTTTATTTTATTAAAAAATGTTTATTTAGAGAGTGGGGGAGGGGCAGGGAGTCAGGGAGAGAGAGAGAATCCCAAGCAGACTCCCTGCTGATAGCACAGAGCCCAACTCAGGGTTCCATCTCATGAACTGTGGGATTATGACCTGAGCTGAAATCAAAAGTGGGATGCTTAACCAACTGAGTCACCCAGACACCCCTATAAACATATTTTTAAAGTTGAAATTAAAACAATCAAGTTGAGCTGTAATTGAGTAGAGAATGTAAGAAAGTGATTCATAAGAAAAATTGGTTAAGTGATGAAATCTATTAAGTTTAGATAATTTAAATTAAAACACGAAATGATATAATGAAAGATAGTTTGAAAATAAGGTGACCAATACTTTACATTTAAATGTAGCAGGTAGGGGCGCCTGGGTGGCGCAGTCGGTTAAGCGTCCGACTTCAGCCAGGTCACGATCTTGCGGTCCGTGAGTTCGAGCCCCGCGTCGGGCTCTGGGCTGACGGCTCAGAGCCTGGAGCCTGTTTCCGATTCTGTGTCTCCCTCTGTCTCTGCCCCTCCCCCGTTCATGCTCTGTCTCTCTCTGTCCCAAAAATAAATAAAAAGTTGAAAAAAAAATTTTTAAAAAAAAATAAATGTAGCAGGTAAAAATTCCATAATTTTAGTTTTGAAGTATCAGACACCCCTCTGGAGACCAAGTGAAAATCAGATGGGCCTGGGTATGTCTAGCAAAATGGACGAGACCAGAATCCTGATTTGTTGCCAGTGTTCTAGCTACATGAGGAATGAGGAGCCTCTGAGGAAAATTCATTCAACCAGAGGGAAGAATAAGCCATAAATACTAAACATGAATTTCTGAAAAGAATAGATATTTCAAGTACATCCTTTTTGGTATTATTGAATTATTGGCCTATGACCAGTACTGTGGGAGCAGAAGAAATACAACCAAGAGGGCCCATTAATAAACCATTATGGGAAAGTAGAAACCAAGCATTCCTTTCCCCCACTTTACCACATGCTGCTGTCAGAGCACTGTAAGTGGCTAAAACCACAGAAGTCACCAAAGGGACACTGTCATCATGGTAGCATGCTGGGAGACTCTGTAGTGCTCAGAAGGAGCTGCCTACCCATCCTGTCACCCCCTACACTGCTTAAGCAACACTGTGCTAGATGAAATAGACATATTTCTAGGTGTATATGAGGAACCCCTGAATCAAAGAAATACTCAGGTGAAAAATTTCATGCGACCAATAATCCTTCATCAGAAATATTAAGGCAGGGGCACCTGGGTGGCTCAGTCAGTTAAATGCCCAATTCTTGATTTCAGCTCAGGTCATAATCTCACTTTGTGAAATTGAGGCTCCCCCCTCCTCCCCGTTGGGCTCTGCACTGATAACATGGAGCCTGCTTGAGATTCTCTCTCTCTCCCTCTCTCTGCCCCGCCTCTGCTTGTGTTCTCTCTGTCTCTCAAAATATTTAAGAAAGATATTAAAAAACAAATATTTAAGAAAGAAAGAAATATTAAGGCGATGGTAAAGAAAAATGAAGTTATTCTTCTTAGTAAGACTCCATCCCTAAGTACAGGTGAGGCCTAAGGAAAGTGGAAGAACTTTAGAGTAAGTGATTGAATATCCCTATCCTCTAAGAGGAAATAGTTGGAGAATATGTTTTCTTTACCCCAGTAAACCTCGCTCTGTGATTTCCTTTGAGAAAGTTATGAATGAAGAACATTGTAGCTTGGTCTCTCCCAGAACCTCAGGGTCATAAAAGGATTTTTGAAAGTATCAATGGACTCTGGTGGATAAGGTTAGAAAACAAATCCAGTAACAGAGCTGCTTCATACAAGAAGTAGCTTGGAGTAGCAATCTCTAAGTCTACATGGGTGTTATGGACTTGGTTTCCTTTTGGTCCAAGGGTCCTATTAATAATAGCAACTCAATGAAAAATTTGGTAACCCTTAGTATGTGCCTAACAATCTGCTAAGTACTTTATTCACACTATCTCCTTTATTCCTCGTGATCACCTCATGAAATAGCCATTATTACTATCCCCTTTTAACAGATGAAGAAACTGAGGTTCATAGATGATGGATGACTGCCTAAATTCTCACCATCTTTTAGATGCCAAGCACTGTGCTAAAAATTTCACCTGCATCATTAAATTTAATACTCAGATCCACTATTTAAAATGATGATTTCTAAGACTTGAGCTATATTAAATGTCCTTAGATATGGTTTTATTTCTTTATTTATTTTTTTAAATGTGTTTCTTGGAAGCTCAGGCTTACAATTCAGGTGTGTTACCCAGGGGGCTATGTTAGGATAGGAACTAAACTTTTCTGAAGTTGGTGGGTCAGAAATACATCTATTTCCTTTCTACAGAATTAGATCTCTGAATGTATTTGAACAATTTTTAAATGATAATCTCTAAAGATGTTATGTAATATAACATTGCCTTATAGCAAGTATTTAAAAACAAGGAGGCTTGCTTATAAATAGCTGGTTATTTTCTCACTTCTTTTTTTCTCAGCACATTTCTCTTCAGTGTTTGGTATCTTTCCAGAGCTAATTACCCATTGTTAAAGAAAACATTGCACCAGAAAAGAGGAGTATGCAGAAGTTGATGTTATTCCAGTATTATTGCCAGCAAGAGGGGAGAGAACACAGACCAAGTCTGAATAGTCAATTCTGCTGAAACAAAGGGTGGAGTGTTTCTTTAAGTGCTAAGTGAGTTAGTGGAAAAGACCTGGAATACATTGTGGGGAAGTTGATCAATGGTATAAGTGAAACGCACTGAGTTTTCCGAGTTTGTAAATGTGTTTATGACTAGGTCATCTGTGTTTGTAACTGACTCTCATCCAAGGTAGGCTTCTGACCTCCCACAGAGACTGGGAGGGTGTTGAGTCCTTTCATAATGTTTATGATTTAAGGAGATGGTTTTCAGGTCTTTGAGAAAGGTGTTTCCTGAGTTGTAAAACTTGCAAGAGATGGGGAGAAGATTTACATATATTTCAAAGAGGCAGAGAGAGAAGTTACAACTGTAAGTTTTCTAAAGTAAATGCTCTAAGAAAAGGGAGATCAGGGGTTATAGTCAGAAAGAAATCTGTCTAAAGTTTAGTCAAGCTGAGAGGACCTTGAAGACCATCTCGATCACCATCATCCTGACGTTTTTTGATGTATCTGCAACCTTCTCAGGAGTGTTTTTTGCAGTTTTGGTCTTTTTCTTTCTTTCTTTCTTTCTTTCTTTCTTTCTTTCTTTCTTTCTTTCTTTCTTTCTTTCTTCCTTTCTTTGTTTATTCATTTTGGAGAGAGACAGAGACAGGACGCAAGTGGGTTAGGGGCATAGAGAGGGAGACACAGTATCCAAAGCAGGCTCCAGGCTCCGAGTTGTCAGCACAGAGCCCGACGCGGGACTGGAACTCATGAGCAGTGAGATCACAACCTGAGCCGAAGTCGGAAGTTCAACTGACTGAGCCACCCAGGCACCCCGAAGAGCTCTTTCTTTTTAATGTTTATTTATTTTTGAGGGGGGGGTGGGCAGAGAGAGAGAGAGAGAGAGAGAGGGGTGGGGGACAGAGAATCTGAAATGGGTTCAGCACTGACAGCAGTCAGCTGATGCGGGGCTCGAACTCAGGAACCATGAGATCATGACCGAGTTGAAGTTGGATGCTGAACTGACTGAGCCACCCAGGCACCCATAAGAGGAGCTCTTAATATTCTTATTGTCCAAGCTGAGAGAGCATTCCAGCTATCAGCTTTCCCACAAATCCAGGCAAACAAGTTTGAGACTTAAGATTTATCTTTGCTGCTTTTTAAAAACAACCTCTTTATTTCATGCTACATTTAATCCAGTTGTGGTTGGCTGTCCGGGAGGCAGCCTCTATTTCCCCTCTGTGCCAACACTGAAACAACATTTTTGTAACATTAAAAAAAAACTGATTTTGCAACATGCTAGTGAATGATGTAGATTTTACTAAAGAATTATCAGGAGACAAAGGATAAGAATTTAGGTCACACAAAACATACAATCCTAAGTTCCCTCAAAGGCCCCCTTCCCTCCATCCTTTTTGTACTTCCTGTGAACATCTGCCCTTCTGGAACAAAGAAAAGGCTTTCTTTCAGGTTTATCAAAGATTACCCCAGGGCCAGGAAATGGAGACACAGTCTTTGTGTATGCCTACCAAAATAACCGCTCCACTCTCCTCAGCCCCCAACACAGTGGATTCTTCCATGAGGAGATTTCACTGCTAAGGTGAAGAAGATAGTTCCATATCAGTAGTTATATTAAGATCCTTCTTCTCTAAATGTGAATAGTACTTTAGCAGCTGAATAACTTTTTTCAAATCTATAAAAACTTGAAAGAAAAGTCCTGAGGAAAGAAATGCCTACATAAAGTTATCATTTCCAAGACCCTGAAACTTTCAGCCAGAGCTAAATCACTGACGCGTGATTTTACTGTGAATTCTGGCTCTTCCTTACTCATGCATAATTAAGTTACATTTCTTAGCTCCTCATGATTCTGCCAAAGCTCTCGGGCAAATCAACTCAACTTTCCCTGAGTCCTTCCTGGTATGTGGCTGAAGCTCAGTTTTGTTTCCCTTTAATGAAGAATGAAATCATAGAATCCATAAACTAAGCCAGATCATAGAAAATTTAAAGCAGGTCATTATAGTCTAGTGACTTCACCAATCCTTTGTGCCTTTCTTCCTTTTCGTAAAGCAGGTGATAAAGTAAGCTTTTGCTGTTCAAGGATAAGTAATTCTCAGGTATTATTTTTGGATCATAATACTAGTTCAGCAGCTACAGTGCTATAGGGTTAGATTCTAAGAAACTTCTTAGCAATAAGTTGTACACAGACAGAAAACCATGACTTTCAAAGAAAGAATAAAACCCATCATCACCATGTTATGAGCTTCTTAGTGTCAATAGGCTCCTACTTAGGGAATGAATGTAAGATACTCTTTTAATACTAAAAAAACCCAGATCTTTTGTTGTCTTTAAAATAGAAAGTTGATAAGACTATTAATTAACGGTTGGTTTAAAATCTCCTACTAAAAATTTCAACTCCCAGTTTGTCAATTTGTATTCTAATCAAGCATTGTATCATTAATGGGTTTAAGTTCCTAGAGAAATCCAGAAAGGCTGTTTTAATCTGTCATATAGCTAATAAAGTGTATAGATACAATAAAGTGTAATGGAACAAAACCTATTATTTTTTTTCTTCCAAGTATCACTATCCAGTCAAGGTATTAAAGGCATGAACAAGATAAATAATGTACACATTGTCTGGATGGACTAGTTCCACATAAAAATTGTTAGAAAGTTTCAGAAGGATAACTGAGGTTAAAAGGTAGCCTAATCCCTTAAATCTCCTGCTGAATATCAGAAAATAGGAGGAAAGATATAGAAACAGGAAAATAATGATTACAAAGGAGAAATGGTATTGTAGAAAATTAAACAATACTGTGGATTTTTTTACCCATTGCTTATTTATTTATTTATTGAAGTAATCATTTCTTTTTTTAAATTTTATTTATTTTTTTAAATTTAAATCCAAGTGAGTTAACATTTAATGTAATAATAATTTTAGGAATAGAATTTAGTGATTCATCACTTAAATATAACACCCAGTGCTCATCCCAACAACTGTCCTCCTTAATGCCTCTCATGCCCTCAGCCCTTCCCCCCCCACCCAATACCCCACAAGCAACCCTCAGTTTGTTCTCTGTATTTAAGAGTCTCTTACGGTTTGTCTACCTCTCTGTTTTGATATTACTTTTGTTTTCCTTCCTTATGTTCATCTGTTTTGTATCTTAAATCTACATATGAGTGAAATCATATGATACCTGTCTTTCTCTGACTGACTTATTTCACTTAGCATAATTCACTCCAGTTCCATTCATGTTGCAAATGGCAAGATTTCATTCTTTTTGATCGCCGAGTAATATTCCATTGTATATACCCATTTCTTATAAGAAAATTTAAAGTAACATTCATCCCAGTTAAAGTAACTGTAAAAGTAGAAATAGACATAGAAGTAGAAATTTGCAGGAGAACAGGGTGGAGGGCACCTATCCATCTTCCACTTCCTACCCATTCAGTTAGCCATGTTTTTAGAGGGGCAATCATAAAAGTTGGAACCACGAAAAAGAATTTCTGCCAAGGAAAGGAGATGGATAAGCCATGATCAGTGAGAGTAATTCTAACAGCAGTCCCTTATTGAAAAGAAGGTAGACAGAGAGAGAATTGAATAAAATAAAAAACACAATTCTTCAAGGGCAGCACATCTTGGCTCAAATATCTTCCTAGCAGTTTTGTAATGTGGAAAATGTAAAGGAAAGACACACAGAAGAAATACCTCTGTGGAAGCAGTCAAGGGGAAGTGACAGCGGCACAGGGAAGAGGTGATGGCCAGAAGACTGGAAGGTGGGGACATAGCGTCTAAGATGGTGTGGAGTGTTTTTTTGAGAATGGATCCCATTTGCCATGTTAAGAGCTGCCTCATGTAAGGTTCATTCTAGTAATTTGGACATCATTAGCTGTTTTTTGATAAATAGTTCTCATATATTGACAGGGCCTAAAGAAAATATTACAAAAGTTCCTAAGTACATTTGTTAGAATTTGCACCATTTCTGAACTGTATTATATAGCAAAGTGGAAAATGTAATGTAGAGCAAGAAGTTGGGAATCTAAAGATAGCACAAAATTAATAAAATGTTGCACAAAGGACATTCTCATATATTTCACATGTTTTGAAATAGTTTTGGGTTATTTTTTCTCATATTCTTTTTACGGAAGGTTAACTGTAGCATGTTCAAGTATTTGGAATATACCAATTGCTTAGATGGAAGGGTATTTAAATTTTCATGCCTTGACTATCATTATATAAGTCAAAACATAGTGTTGATGGGTTTCCACTTATATTTTTATTATCTCTTTTTCAACATTGTATGTGGACGTATCATTATTTTGACAATTTTAAACAGTTCTTCAATTTAGGCTCAAGTAGGAGAAATATTAGAAGCTGCAACAGATTTCAGAATTTAAGTACGATTCATACTCTCTAAGGCAAAAGAAAATGACATGATAAAAAATCAGTAAAGAACTCTGAAAATATTAATGTGTTCCCTACATAATCTTTTATATGAATGTAATGAAAATTTAAAAAATCATGGGAGGGAATAATTGCTTTTAAAATTGCTAATGAAAATTTGCTTTGTAGGTATAGTCAATTATGCAGATTTTGACTACAAAAAGACACATGTCCACTTTTGAAATATTGGAAGGGTTTGGTTTTTGCCTTTAGCTTTTGGCCCTTTCAGTGCTAACACAGCTGAGGTGGATATACATATCTTAATGACTCATTCCCTGATGAATGCAACTCTGTCCAATAAAACAAGGGGTGTTTAGAATTTTTCATAGCAACCAGATTCCACAAGAGCTGCCTGATTTAGCAAAGCATTCAGTCAGAGAATGTGGCTGTCTTTGCAATAAGAAACAACGTTTAGAAGAATACATTGTAATTAAACTCTAGGACTTGAATATAGCAATTATATGTGGAAACTCAACTTTTCTCTCATAAAGATGAGATGTAAGTGACCTATGACTGCCAATCTCTTTTATGCTTTTAATAAATAGCATGTTCAACTTTACATTTTTACAAAAAGTTTATTTATTTAGTCAAGTTCCCTATATGGATGCTTAAATTAAATTTATCTCTAAATTCCACATAGATCAGGGTCAGGTTTTACACCTACTCTAGTGGAAGAAACTTGTTCGAGCATAGAGACAGACATTCGTCCAATGAATTTGGTGATGGCAAACAGAGGTGGGTGGTACTTTCATGATGGCATGCCCCTGCCCAAATTGTCTTTGTATAAAATAGGTCATTATGTCTTTTATTTTTACTTAAAATTTTTTTAATGTTTATTTATTTTTGAGAGAGAGAGAGAGGGGGACAGAATGTGAGTGGGAGAGGGGCAGAGAGAGAGGGAGACACAGAATCTGAATCAGGGCCCGGGCTCTGAGATGTCAGCACAGAGCTCGACATGGGGCTCGAGCCAATGAACCGCGAGATCATGACCTGAGCTGAAGTGGGTCGCTTAACTGACCGAGCCACCTAGGCGCCCCTTATTTTTACTTTAACAGCAAATAGAATCTATGTGTCTTATTATACTTCTTTGCTAAGATTGTTGATGATAAAAATATTCAATTAAATCTTTAACTGCCACTAGGGGCATAGATAATGAGTAATTGTATTCTCCTATGAAAACCAAAGATTTATATTTTAAAATTTTTATAATTTTATTGACTTTTAAAGCTTTAAAACATTGTTCCCACATTGACAATAAATTTCATGAGTAATCATGAGTTGGCATTAGATGCTCTTAAGTCTTTTGTCTTTTCAATGTCTTTATTAGTTTTTGCACAATAATAATAGAAAATCCACTCGCAGTAATTCAAGCGGTATATATTAATGCCTAAGAAAGCAAAGGAGAGATCTCATGACAAAATAAATTAGATTAGTATAATCATCATATTTCTAGTAATAGAGAAATTTCTTTTCATTATTGGCTGGTTAATCACATATGAATAAAAACAGGGACTATAATCAGTATAATATTTTGGAAGTACATCATGCCTGTATTCTCATATAATTGAAATTAGAGATTCTAAATAATGTATCACCTCAACTGTGCTATTAAGAAATTTATTTAATGTTTATTTATTTTTGAAAGAGACAGAGACACAGACTCTGAGCAGGGGAGAGGCAAAGAGAGAGGGAGACACAGAATCTGAAGCGGGCTCTAGGCTCTGAGCTGCCAGCACAGAGCTGGACACAGGGTTCAAACTCACAAACAGTGAGATCACGAACTGAGCCAAAGTCAGGTGCTTAACTGACTGAGCCACTCAGGCGCCCCTTGGCTGTGCTATTTTAAAAGTCACAATTATGTTTAAATGTCATGATTTAGAGTTACATTAGGATACACGTACATGACATACGCAATATTTCCTATTTACACTGAAACGTCCACTGACTTAAAAACTGATTATCCTTAATTTTTTTTTCATTTGCTCCATAAAATGTAATAATCTGAATTACTTGGCCTAACCTATCATGCTGTGGATGGAATAACAATGACTTGCAACAACTTACACTAGTAGATCTCTAGTCTTAAAAAATTAGAATATGTTAAAAAGAAAAAGGCTTGGGGCATCTGGGTGGCTCAGTTGGTTAAGCATCTGACTTCAGCTCAGGTCATGATCTCATGGTTCATGGGTTCGAGCCCCGCATAGGGCTCTGTGCTGACAGCTCAGAGCCTGGAGCCTGCTTTGAATTCTGTGTCTCCCTCTCTCTCTCTGCCCCTTCCCTGCCTGTGCTTTGTCTCTTTCTGTCTCTAAAAAATAAATGTGAAAAAAATTTAAAACAAAAAGAGAAAAAGGGTTGACAATTTTCATCCACAGTTAGAAACCAGAAAATGATGGAATGTCAAAGCATTTAAATAATCTTTCAAAATAGTGGGTGGCATGGTTAATAGAATGTATGGTATTTGGGCTCATATAATATTACATTATATAGATATACTATAGTATACAAATAAGACTATTTTTCTACAGTATCCTCATAGTAGATTTAGGTTGTGTGCATTTTAAACTTTTTTATATATATAATGTTGCAATTTACGCTTATGTAACATCCTTTCCATGCACATGTGGGATTATGGCATTGCTTGGTCAAGTTTTGTACATTTTCAGTTTGGCTAGCTGAAAAACATACTCTCCAAAGTTTTACTTATTTGTACTTCATAACAAGTGCTTGAGAATTCGAATTACCCCATATCTTCACCAGTACTTGGTTTTATGTGACTTTTTTGTTGTCATTGTTAACAGATGGTTGTGAAATACTATCTCACTTTTAAACTTTTTGTATTTATTTTGAGAGAGACAGAGAGAATGTGAGCAGGGTAAGGGCACAGAGAGAGAGGGAGAGAGAGAGAATTCCAAGCAGGCTCCATGCGAGTGCAGAGCTCGATGTGGGGCTCGAACTCACAAAACCGCAAGATCATGGCCTGAGCCAAAATCAAGAGTCATGTGCTCAGCCGACTGAGCCACCCAGGCGCCCCAGTACTATCTTACTTTTGTTTTACCTTTGCTGATTACTAGAGAGAATGTCATTTACCTTTGCTGGTTACTAGAGAGAATGAGAGAATTTACTTATTGGCTATTTGGATATCTTCTTTCTGCTAATTTCTTGCTAATAGGCTTCTCCCATTTTGTGATAGGTTTAGATTTTTCTCAGTATTCATATGACTCCATTATATAGTTTGATAATTAATTTTCTTGTAGACTAGAAGTTTTAAAAATATTTTTTCTACAAAGTTGTTATGAACATTTTGTATCTAAGTTTTTAGGTTCATAAACTTTGAGGATTGTTACATTCTTTTAATAAATTGACTTCTTTATCATTATGAAATGATCCTCTTTATCCCTGGCCATGTTCTATGCTTTGTACTCTGATTTATTAGATATTTATATAGCCAAGTTTCTTTGGATTAATATTAGCATGATATATCTTTTCCATTCTTTAAATGTTAATCCATGTTTTTACATTTAAAGCATGTTTCTCATAAACAGCATACAGTAATGCCTTGCTTTTATTATCAAATTTGAAAATATCTGCAGTTGAAAGGGATTCCTAGGCAGTGTATTAATACAATTATTGATAAGATTGGTTATCCTTCTTTTTGATTTTTTTTATTTGTTCTAAGAATTCTTTATTTCCTTCCCCTTTTTTCTTCTTTTAGGTTAAATATTTTTTTATGATTCTATTTTATCTCATTTGTTGTCTGGTTAGTTATAATTCTTTGCTTTGTTACTTTTGCATTTGTATTAGGGTTTATAGTGTACATCTGACGTCTGAAGTTATCACAGTATATCTTCAAGTGGCATTATAGCATTGAATGTACAATATGAAAACTCAGTAGTATACTTGCATTTCTCCCATCCCTGTCGTGATGTTATCATATGTTTTGAATTAAATATATAATAAACACCACAAAAATTAACACTAATTTTGTTTAAACAGATCATTACTTTTATTTATTTATTTTTATTGTTTTCAAACTTTTCTTTAAATTCAGTTGGTTAACATATAGTATAATATTGGTTTCAGGAGTAGAATTTAGTGATTCATCATTTACATATAACACCCAGTGCTCATCCCAACAAGTGCCTTCCTCAATGCCGTTCACCCATTTAGCCCATCCCCCCACCCACCTCCCCTCCACCAACCCTCAGTTTGTTTTCTATTGTTAAGAGTCTCTTATAGTTTGTTTCCCTCTTTTTTCCCTTTTCCCCATGTTCATCTGTATTGTTTCTTAAATTCCATATATGAGTGAAATCATATGGTATTTGTCTTTCTCTGACTGACTTATTTTGCTTAGCATAATACACTCTAGTTCCATCTGCATGGCAAGATTTCATTCTTTTTGAGGGCTGAGTAATAATCCATGCTATATACAATGGTAAGTACTTTAAAAAAGTAAAATAATAGGCACAAATTATATATCTTTCATGCTGTTACCATTTCCAATATATTTCACTCCTTTTTTCCTTTTTGCTGTATATTAGGATTTCCATATGGAATCATTTTTATTCTGCCTGAAGAAATTTTTTTTCACATTTCCTGTAGTGTGAGTTTGTGGTTATCAACTCACACTGTTTTTCAGACTTCTATGTCTGAAAAACATATGAAGTGGCTTTGTTTTACTATAATTTTTTAAGATCGTTTTTGTTGAGCATAGAATTCTAAGTTGACTTTTTTTTCTTTTTATACTTAATGATGTTTGCTGCTGTCTTGCTTGTTGTTTTGTTTCAAACAACAAATATGATATTTTTTACGTTTGCTCTTCTGTGTTTGATGTGTCTTTTTTCTGTGTGATTTTAGGATTTTTTTTTCTTTATCACTGGTTTTGAGAAATTTTATTATAATCTGTGGTGGTATAAATTTTCTCATATTTTTTGTGATTGATGTTCATTGAAGTCTTGTTTTTATAGTTTTCATCATATTTGGAAGATTTTCAACCATCATTTCTTCAAATACTTTTTCTATATTCCCATCTCCCTCCTCTCTTTCAGGAATTCTAATTATATGTATCTTAGGTCGCATAAATTTGCCCCACACTTCACTGATGTTCTGTTCATTTTAAAAATTTTATATTACCTCTGTGTTGCATTTCAGATGGTTTACATTATTATTTCCAAATTCACCGATTTTTTTCTCGATATTCTAATTTCTACTATCTCACTAATCCTATATAGTATATTTTTCTCTCAGACATTATGGTTTTCATTTCCAAATTGGATCTTTTATAGTCTTCCATGCCTCCACTTAACTTTTTGAACATAGAGGATATAGTTATAGTGACTAACTTTATGTGTTAGTGTTCTAATTTTAATAGCTGTGACAGTTATGAGTTGGTTTTGATTGATCAATCTACTCCTTATTATGGGACATACTTGCTGTCTTTATGCAAGCCTGAATTTTTTTTTTTATTGAATTTCAGACATTGTTAATTTTAACTCATTCATCCTGGGTATTTTTGTATTCCTATAAATAGTTTTCAGCTTTGTTGTAGTATGCATCTAGATACTTAGAACAGTTTTATCCCTTAAGTTCTTGATTTTAAGATTTCTTACATGGGACCAGGCCAGGACTCAGAGTGTGACTATTTTCTACTTCAGAGGCAAGATTCTTCTGAGTACTCTAGCCGATGTCCAGCAAGTCATGAGTTTTTCTAGTGTAGCTAATGGGATCAGGCACTCTTCTCTATCACATGTAAGCACCAGTACCGTTCTCTTCAATCTTTTTGGACTGCCTTCTGCCTTAAGGTAGTTTCTTTATGTGTGTTTGCTTATCGGTACTCAGGTGAATAATTATTGGGGACATATCTTGAATACACTCTATGAGCAGCCCTCTGCTCACTGGTACTCAGTCCTGCCAGCTCTAGCCATTTTGGTCACCCTGAACGCTCAGCTCAACACAGGTATCCTGCTGACTTTCCTGTATCTGCACTGTGGCCTGGAAATATTCTCAGGTTAGTAAGTTGGGACAATCATGGGACTCATAATGTTTGTTTTCTCTCAGGAATCACCTTCCATTACTAGCTGATATACAGTATCTTTAAAATAATTATTTCACATATTTTGTGTTTTATTTATTTATTTTTGGTTGTTCAAGACAAGAGGGCAAACATGTTCCACTTTAGTCTATCTTGTTTAAAAGTGTGACTCATGGGCACCTGTGGCTTAGTTGGTCGAGCGTCTGACTTCGACTTAGGTCATGATCTTGAGGTTTATGAGTTTGAGCCCCTTGTCAGGCTCTGTGCAGACAGCTCAGAGCCTGGAGTTAGTTCCAGATTCTGCGTCTCCCTCTTTCTCTGTTCCTCCCCCACTTGTACTCTGTCTCTGTCTCTCTCTCAAAAATAAATATTACATAACAACTTTTTAAGTGTGACTCAGCATTCTTTCCTTATCTAGTCTCTAAATAAGTTGCAGAATATTGCATTGTGATCTGATTCTTGAGTGTTTTGCAAAGCTCACCTCTAAAACTATCTGGACTTGTCAGCACCTCTGTGTGTGTGTGTGCGTGTGCACGTGTGTGTGTGATTTTCTTTAAATTCCATTTCTTTTATTTATATGACATATAGATAGATGAATAATAGTGTACATTCAGGCATTCCACTGTTTCTTAATCAGTTTTAGCAGGTTGTATTATAAAGAAGCTTGGGAATATAATTTGTTATTTTTCAAATTTATCAAAATAGATTTTCTTATTTTTAAAATTTTACCTTTAGCTATGGTAATGTCTCTTCCACTTCTGGTAGTGAGTATTGGTTCCTTCTCTTTGCCTGGATTCCCAAAAACATAGAGTCTGAAACAATGGTTAATTAAGTTCAAGTACCTTATTGGGGGGTGCCATCCGGAAGACAAAAGTTAAGGGTAGAATGAGTGCAGCAAGAAGGAAAAAGAGCTAGTGCAAAGATAACATTATTTAGTTGCCTTCGATCTTAGAAGATTGGTTACTCCGTCTCTTATTACCATAACAAATGCGCCTCTGGAACACCCATCTGGGAGAAGATCTAGGGAAGGACTTACCTATCTGTTCCTTTTACTCATCATAACTCGTACAAATAGTAGCAAGCACTACACACAAACACGAATTTATTACCGTTGTCAGCCAACAAATTGCCAGCTCTGATTTACATTTTTCTCTTCATTTTCAGCCCCAAGGACTTTGATTGCATTAAAGGGGCTTAACTTTGCATTCAAAAATAAGCTTTCTTATGTATTATCTGGCATAACTAATTGTCTTCTGAGAAAGGGTTTTCCTGCCATGTTGTTAGGAAATGAAGAAAAACGTACATATTTAAAATGGTGTGGGTATTCTTTTTCACTTTCTGGCTATGAAAACAAATGAGAACAAAATGTTCTAGATATAGTTTACTTTCCATATCACTTTGAACTGAAAAGCTTTCAGTGAGCAAGCGGACATGCTATGCGAATCGGTGTTTTGTGACAGGAAGGTGAAATAATCTTCCATGCTTAAAAAAGGTTTTCTTTTAAATAACATTAAAAAAATTTCATTTTCGGGACGCCTGGGTGGCGCAGTCGGTTAAGTGTCCGACTTCAGCCAGGTCACGATCTCGCGGTCCGTGAGTTCGAGCCCCGCGTCAGGCTCTGGGCTGATGGCTCGGAGCCTGGAGCCTGTTTCCGATTCTGTGTCTCCCTCTGTCTCTGCCCCTCCCCCGTTCATGCTCTGTCTCTCTCTGTCCCCAAAATAAATAAACGTTGAAAAAAAAAAAATTCATTTTAGAGAGAGAGCATGAGCAAGGGAGAGGGGCATAGGGAAAGAAAGGAAATCTTAAGCAGGCTCCATGCCCCAACACGGGGCTCAATCCCACGATCCTGGGATCATGACCTAAGCCAAATTCAACAGTCAGACGCTCAACTGACTGAGCTATCCAGGAGCCCCTCTTTTAAATAACATTATTTTTATTTTTTTTTGATATATTTAATAAAATCCTGCTCATTCTAGTCCTTAAATACTCTGACTCACACATTGGAACATAGTTTTCAAATTTCCCTTAATTTTATTTATACCGTATATTTGATCGACATTCCATAATTCTGTCATAGATTTTAAATAATCTAAAATCTCTGCAGAGGTTGGTTTTTAAATACCATTTACTAACAAGATTCCAGAACTCCGTGGTGAAATGGTTGATTCTAGGGAATATAGAAGATATGCCTAGAAATCAGAAAGTGAAGAAGTGCTCAAAAAAGGATGCAGGATGGCCCATGTTAAAGGGGCTCAGGAGTGAATTTGAACATGCTTCCAATGGTCAAGTCTGGATCAGTTTGTAAAATAAAATAATGGTAGCAATAGAAAACTACCCACAGAATAACCTGGATATCTAAGACTCTCTTGGTATAAATAAATAATTCAAGAAATAATAAGAGGATAATGTTTAGTCCTTTCTTACCGTAGAATTCCAATCGATAAATGTAGAAGACGTAGGAGGTGTCTGCCTGGCTGAGTCAGTAGAGCATGTGACTCGATCTTGGAATCATGAGTTTGAGTCCTACACTGGGGATAGAATTTACTTAAAAATATGTAGAAGAAATGGAAACAGGGAGTTATAATTAAATAAACATCATGGCAATAAGTTTTGCAGGCAAAATCATCACTGGATGCTGAAAATAGTGAGCTAAAAATGATGAGGGACAGGAAATTTATACAGGCCCAAAGTATCATCCCACACTTATAATTACAAAGGGTAAAATACTAACTTTACAGTGAGGAAATCTGGTATACACCACCTTTAGTGTGAGTTAAATTAATATCACCAGTAATGAGACATCTTCCCATTCTATATCTCCTAATATATCCACTAAGAAGGGCCCAATATCAATTTAATTATGAAAAGCTCTCAAATATTCCAAGTTGAAAGAAATTCTACAAAATAATTTATTAGTACTCTTCAAAACTGTCAAGGTCACAAATGGCAAAGAAGGACTGAGGAACTGAAGGAGACTAAGAAGACATGCCATCTTAATTCATCTTGGGATCCTGGATTCGATCTAGACCATAAAAATGGCAGTGTAAAACTGATGAAATTTGAATTCAGTTCTGTGGATTTTTAATAGTGATGTATTAATGTTAATTTCCTGGTTTCAATAATTGTATTCAGACAAAGACGTTAATATTATGAAAGGCTGTGTGAAGGCATATAGGAAGTCTTTCAAAATAAAAGGGAAGGTCCTTAAAATATATATATAATACATATATATTATATACATATAATATATACATGTATCACATATATGTATATATTTAATTTAAGATTTTTCATTTAAAAAAATTATGTCGAGACTCTTGAGAAAAAGAAAATCTTAGAATACCTTATCATCTTCGGCAGAATAAAAGCCAAACCATGTAGTCATCTAACCCACATCTTGGGTTATCCGATTCCTCCACATTTTGACAGACTCATCTGCTATCAATCAGTCTAGGCACAGCTTCACCTCTGGCTAAAACAAATTGCTTGCAATTTTCCCAATGCTCGATGCTTTCTCTTACCTCTAGGCTTCTGTCCAACTTCTGTTCGGAGGCTTATTTGTTCCATTTTTTTCCCCCATAGTTAACTTGACATATTCTTTAAGACTCAGTGAAAAGATTCCCTCTTTTCATCAGGGTTACGTAAACCATCTCTGTTCTCGTAATAGCTGTGATTACATGTGCCCTATAACTTACAGTGGTTTGTAATTTATGATTTGCTTCTCTGTTCCTTCCACCAACCTATGAATGATTTTAAGACAGAGATAGTGTCTTTTGTTATGGGATTTTGATACCCAGTAGTACCTGGTATATAGTAATGACACAACAATGATTCGTATAATGAATGTTTGAGCCTTACGTAAAGTGAACCAATAATAGAGAGTAAAATTATTTTTATCCCATTATTTTTATCAAGGAGGATGGTATGTATTATTAGGATGTCACTGAAGATGCAGCTGAACATCGATTTAATATATTTCTAGGTTTTTCTTCTCACTAATAATACAGCTTTGAAACCATGTGATCCTACCTACAGACAAAAAAAAAAAAAAAAAAAAAAAAAAAAGAAAGAAAAAAGAAAAACTATTCTGGAAAAATCATGAATTGGAGATTAAAAGTTTAAAATTCAGTTGAAATTGCAAGTTAAACATACTGCTATGTTAGCTGAACTGTATTCTTTGTATGTTAAATAAACATCATGGCAATAAGTTTTGCAGGCAAAATCATCACTGGATGCTGAAAGTACTGAGCTACAGTATGTGCTAACTTTATTTTCTTGTTTGTTCCTTCTCCTTGTCCTCAAATATTTGGGTTATTGATTGACAATTTGCTTAATTCTTTGGGGGCCCTGCTTTGCTCCATTAATCTTCTGGAAGTTATCCAGTATGGCAGAGAGGAGAAGCATATGTGCCACGGAGTTAGACTGCCCTGGTTAAAATTCTAGCTTGGCCAGTTACTGTGTGGACACGAGGGACTCAATTAGCCTCTCTGTGCTTCAGTTTCCTCATTTATAAAATGAAAATAATAACAGTAATTAGCTCATAGAATTACTGTGAGGATTAAATATTATTACACAGGACATACTTAGAATAATGCGAAAAAAGCTCCCGGCTCATAGTAAAGAATCATGTAAGTGTAAATTATTATAATAATTGCTATTTGTCTTTCATCCAACCTTGCTACTTATTGTTTCCTTTCAATACATTTCCTAATTACCTTTGTGGCTACAAAAAACTATGATTAACAAAATCAAGTAAAAATATCTATTTAGAGTATTATAGGAATGGAAAATTTGTGGGAAATGGAGGGCTCAGTAGCAGACTTCAACCATCTGAAGGGCTCTTATGTGAAAGAGATTGGAATTATTCGCTATTTTTCAGGGACAGTATGCTAAAGTGTATGCAAACTGCAAGGAGACTTACTTTGAATTTCTCATCAATAGAAATGACAAAAATGTAACTCCAGGAGAAAGGTTTCCTTTTCTAGAAGTACAGGAGATAACCTTTAAACTAGATGACTTCTGAGATGTCTTTTGTTTCTAAAGATCTATATGATTGTGAGTAATATTTTTAGGCAGAGAAGAATCTATTTATCCCTTCAATAATGCTATAGGTCTCCAGTTCTGTTTATCAAGAAAGAGAAAATCTGTCTTATAGTGAACATTGAGAGTGGAAAACAGGGAAGTTTTGGCATATATTAATAAGATTTATGCCCATATCCACAAACCATCTTTCATAACCAGTGGTATGTAATCTATTGGTGAATCGAAGATACATTATAAAGCGGTGTATTACTTATTAATAACTCCCTAAAAAGTTCTTTAATTTATTTTGGTTCATAAACTTCTATGTTTCCAAAAGGAATTATAAGTTTGTGGAGGGTAAGTAGAAGAAATAGGATAGCTGGATCTGTAATGTGTTCCTTTTCCTTTGATATGATTATTTTGAAAACATCAGCGCATTCCCACTACCAGCTGAATATTTATTGGCAGGTGTACCATGTACATTAAAAAGTTGACTTTCACTCTGGGTAAAATCCACTTAAAGTTTTGAGGGACCATCACTTTAGTAAGTTATAGATTGAGAAATATATCTATATTTGCTTTCTTCTCAGAGGACTTGTGAATGGGTTGACCACAGGTCTATTTATGAAAGAATGAAAAATATATTTTGCCTTCAACTCATTTTTGGCAAGTAGTATATTTGAAAAGGAGTTACTGTGATCTAAAATCTCCACTAAATATTTATTGCACGACTAAAAATCCCTTCTTTATCTACCAAATATGTTTTTGAGGAAGGTCATCAAGAAACTGGACCTGAAATGAAAATTACCTGGCCGTGTGACCTTGGGTGCACTTTTTTATAACCGCTAGGAACTGGTTACTTCATCATTAAATTGACCATATTACCAATGGCCCACAACATGTTAGTTGAAACCTGTGGATCCAGTCACGTTTAAATTCAAATTAAGAGGGGTGCCTGGGTGGCTCAGTTAGTTGAGCATCTGACTCTTGATTTTGGCTCAGGTCAGGATCCCAGGGTTGTGGGCTGGGACCCTCCTTTGGACTCCAAACTGGGCATGGAAACTATTGAGATTCTCTTTCTTCTTGTCCCTCTGCCCCTCCCCCTTGCACATGCTCCCACTCTCTCTCTCTCTCTCTTCCTCTCAAAAAAAATCAGACTGGGGCGCCTGGGTGGCGCAGTCGGTTAAGCGTCCGACTTCAGCCAGGTCACGATCTCGCGGTCCGTGAGTTCGAGCCCCGCGTCAGGCTCTGGGCTGATGGCTCGGAGCCTGGAGCCTGTTTCCGATTCTGTGTCTCCCTCTCTCTCTGCCCCTCCCCCGTTCATGCTCTGTCTCTCTCTGTCCCAAAAAATAAATAAACGTTGAAAAAAAAATTAATAAAAAAAAATCAGATTAAGAAAAATCATGTAGTGCATCTATCACATATTATTTAATACTAAATGGGGTCTGAGGTATAATCCCCAAAAGGATAGTACTCATGTATTTGCAGTGATTCATGAATATTTATTCTAAGTGGGGAAAGTAAGATATGTAACATCCTCACAAAAGCTCAGATTAGTTTCACTTTTAAATGAGTTTTGGCAGCAAATTTAAAAATAAAAATAAAAATAAACATCTTTTGCTCCTTAGAGGTTTTTGTATTTTGAAATAGCAGATGAAAGACCATATACCTATATTTATATAGCACAGTTCTGCTAAAGGTAGTTTTGCAGATCAAATTGGATAACTTTAAGAAAAAGAACTCTATAATTTAGAAAGTATTATATAAATGTAAGGCATTATTACTACCTACATACTTAACTTTATGTTTATTTTCCAAGCTTTTACTGGATAACAAAATCTGGGCAATATTTTTTTATTATGCTGGGTTTGAACCCAGTTTAAAGAAGCAAAGAGATTAAAAGTTTTATTCCTAGAAGTGTATGGTGATCATACTATTTAGATTTCATAGAAACCAGCATAAATTTATGTCTTCTGGGCATTAAAATTATCTTTCTTACCAAAATAATGCTGCACACTTCTGCAATTGTAATCCCTATATCTCAGGGAATCGAAACCTTGAATTCATTCATTCACTTATTCATTCAGTAATTGCGAATTTTGAGTTATTATGTGTGGAGTCAACACTCAGTGGGAAGTAATATTAGCTCAAGGACCTGACAGGAGAGTTGTTTCACCTGAAGAAATATTGGAGATATATAGGAAATTCCAGCTTAAGTGATAATTTGGCACAAAATTAAACTAAATTAAAAGTGTACCTGTAGATCTTGGATATTCATGAGCAGATAAAAGTAAAAAAAATTGGAAAGTCTTGTTGGAATGCACAGGAAGCTTCTGCAGTTGGCCAAGAAGCCATAATTGGAGTTACAGTGAGATGTTTGGTAACTTTGGCCAAGAAAAGTTGTGAGTGCTCATCTGGGTCGGATTCTGCTCCCCAGAGAGCTCCAAAATGCTGGTCACACTTTAGGTCCTTTGGTAAACCACTCTGTGAATGAGTGTATAGGAACCACTATAATGATCATTACTTTCTTCTACTCTCTTTGATGAATAAATTATTTAACTCTGCATCACCCTAATTAATGCAATCAACATCATCCATGGGAATTTATCAATGAATACATTTGATTTGTTTATATCAGCAGCCCCCAAAAAGATGCTAACACTCTGCCCTCTTGGACTAAAGCAGATGAACCTCTCTTTCACAAAGTGAGAAGGGTCAACTTAAAGTATGAACATGGGATGGCATAATGATAAAGTAATACACACGTTAATATACACATTCTAGTCTTTCCTCTTAAATCAATCTGATATAAACATAAAAACAATACGTCTGGGTCTTACTTTTCTCATATATAAATTGTGAGAATAAGCCTGATGCTGCTACCTGCTCAAAAATTGTATTTAAAGTTTAGTATATTCTGGTACTTTTAAATTTCCCTGTAGCCATGTACTATGCTTCAATAATCCAATTGAATACAGGAGTATCAGTGATTATCTTACCAGGTTGATGTAGGGTTTTCTTTTCATGTTTGTTTTTGAAAGAAAAACCATGCAATTTAAAAATTATCTCCTGCACACACACACACACACACACACACACACACACACACACACACTTATCATTCCCCAAGTTCTTTGGTCTTTGACAGGTTAATGAAAAACTGACATCACTATCTATGAGGTTAAGTGATGAATGTACTCTAACACAGCTGGATACTTTATGCTAAATATGTCTTCTCAAACACTATCATATCATCACTTCTAACTTTTCAAACACTTTTCTAGTCTTATAAAAAACAAAATAATTATGAATCTTCTAGAAGTGACAGAGTGTAAGTTTTAGAGCAAAGAGAAATCATTAAATGGAGCATGAGTAATGTAAGTAAATGAAAAGAAAGACATGATATGTAGGACATTAATAAAATAAAATTTATATTGCAGTTGGGCTTTGAAAATTGATAACAGGACTCTGTGCTTCTGAAGGATATGATTTTGCAAAGTCTCATACTGTTTATTTCCATCTCCTTCCAAAATAGCCATTCCTTTTAATTTGTAAAGAAAAGGCCTCACCTTTTCATGTCTCAGTGGGCTGAATTCATGCATCAAAAAGTTGTTCGGTCTCAATTGGAAGAGATAGTAGAAAGAAAGAATGTATGTTATTGTTACTTACATATGCTGTCTCTTGTCTTTTGGAATCAAGACGTCATTGGTTTCTTAGTGATACTGTAAATGTAACACACTCTGTTCAATAGATCATGTTACCAATCTGGATGTATTAAGGATAAATTCAAGGAGTATAAAATTGTATTTTTTCTCTGATCTTTTTATTCCATGTTCTTTTTCAAATTAGTAAATATTTATAAATTGCCTTCTAGATACCAAGCACTGTGTGATCAGGGACTGGAGATACCATGATGAAAATGTAACTATTTTTCCTTTCATACAGCTGATTATACAGTGGAGGAGATCAGTGCATCAACTATTGCTAACTATGATAAAAAAAAAGGTTAATAATTTTTATCTTTGGAGTGGTTACTATGCATCAGAGACTGTACTTATTTTCATGAGTGATCTCATTTTTAACTATGACTACAATACCATGAAGTAGATACCAGAATGCCATTTGTCAGATTAGGAAACTGAGGCTTAGGGACGCTAACTTGCTCCACGTCTCCAAGTCCATGGCAGAACAAACATTCAACTCTGGCCTCTCTGACTCCAAAGCCAAGGCTCACAACGTATATTATTACAGTGGGACAAATGTTGTCATAGAAGTATGTACACAAGGTTGTGTTAGAATGGATAAATGAAGTGGTTAATTTTATACCAGTTACCAGGGGAGAAAGCCGTGGAAAATCTTCACAGATAAAAAGGGTATTGAGTGAATGCTGGCATCTGAGAGATGCGGACAGTCTGAAGTGACTAGGGTTTTAACTATGAAGCGTGGAGTGGAGGGGAGAGGGATGGGTCTCAACAGATGTATAGGAGTTTGGTCAAGGACAATCTGTTTAAACTACATAAAAGACCTAGACTTTTCTTTATGTGTGTATAGAACCTCCAAATGATTTCTCAACAGGGAGGTGATCAAATCAACTGCGCTTTAGGAGAATCTGGCACACATGAAGAGTAGATTGGAGTAGGCAGACGCTGGATAGGAAGACAAGTTAAAGTTACTGGAAATGTTGGCAGGAAATAGAAAGACCTAAGTTAAAACAGTAGCCACGTGGAAGAAGATGAGAGAAGAAATGAAACAGGAAATTCAGAGAGGGGATCAATTCAATTTGATACTATTCTATAGAAGATGGAAAGCAGTTTAGAATAATCCCACAATTACTGTATTTGGTGATAGGGAAGATAAGAAAACAAAAGAATGAACAGGCTTGAGGAGGAAAATGAGAAGTGGTATAACAATGTTGAGGTTCAGGAACCCATGGTAGAGCCAGGTCGAGATGTCCACTAGATGTAGGTAAGATAATGCAACTATCGTTAACATAGAGATGAAGTAAAAATTTATTTTGCCAACTCAAAAATGACAGCAGGGAATTCCTGCCGGAGAAAATACTGATGGTTGCTATAAACAACAGACTCACAAATCATATGTAGCTATTTTCTTTGTTCTTCAATTGCCTCAAAGTGGGGCTTGACAGCTTGAAAATAGAGATTCTTTCTTAAAAACAAGTCTCCCCTCAAAGCATGCATGGAGCAGGCATGACTTCTTTCTTCAGAGTTGAAGAATTGGATCCATCCTTTAAAAATAGCTTAGTGAAAATCATCTATTAATATGTTCATTTTCCAAATAGTTCCTTTTGATGTTTACTTTAGCATTCAGGCTATTGCATTTCTTTATGAGAATCATTTAAATAGATAAGTGCTATTCGACATTCAAATATTACTTTATATGTTTCTTCTGACATGTTGTGATGTTGAGATGTATATGTACAATTCTTCCAAGTCAGATTTCCTAAAAATTATTTCTGCTAGGAGGTGTGATTTTCAGGCACCGAAAATTATGTTAGTCCATTAGTCACTTATGTATATAAGTTGTTATTTTGTTTTGGGGCTTTTTAACGAACAAAAAATGAAAGCAAATCTTATTACATTCATTCTAGATAAACACATATTTGGCTCAATTTCAATACATAGCCAATAGTCTTATACCAGGTTTTCATTATAAGTACATATTTTTTGCTTTTAAAGGATGGATGCATCAGTAACCTGCCCTTAAGACCTTTAAATCTGAAAATAATTTCTTATCTGCTACCTCATTTTATACCTTAAAATAATCTGAGAGATTTTAAGAGCTCATTTTACAGATGAAAAACATGCTAAAAGATTAAATAGGAAATATGTGACAAGTCTATGTTTCAGTTTTATAAAGTACACAGTAAAGCAATTGACCCTTAACCTGTAATAAAATTATGTTATTAACAAAGTTAAGTGCCTTGCAAATAGCTGTGAGAGTCACAGCATATAGAACTTTCCTTTTTTTCTTAGAAGTGACATGAAAGGTCAGTTGAATGGTGTTTATTATAAGGTGATCTAGACAGCAGCAAACAGCCTTTCCCATTTTGACTTTTCCTCCAGTGTCATTAAGTTCCACTTGAGAAAATTGTAAAAAAAAAAAAAAAATTCAATGTGCAGGGGCGCTTGGGTGGCTCAGTCGGTTAAGCGTCTGACTTTGGCTCAGGTCACGATCTTGCCATCTGTGAGCCCAGGCCCCGCGTCGGGCTCTGTGCTGACAGCTCAGAACCTGAAGCCTGTTTCGGATTCTGTGTCTCCCTCTCTCTCTGACCCTCCCCCGTTCATGCTCTGTCTCTCTCTGTCTCAAAAATAAATAAACGTTAAAAAATTAAAAAAAATTTCAATGTGCAGTATGTGATGATGTGATATGTATATACTTTGTGAAGGAATTCCTCATACTGAGTCAAATAACACATTCACCACCTCACATATTCACCTTAATTTTTTTTTTTTTTAAGAACATTTTTCCATTCTCCTAGCAAATTTCAATTATACAACTCAATGTTATCAACTGCAGTCACCAGTTATATGTTAGAGTCTTGGACCTTATTAATCTTATAACTGAAATTTTATGCATTTTTACTAACCTCTCTTTATTTTCTCCACTCTTTGCCACTGGCAATAACTCTTTTCCTCTCTATTTGTCAGTTTGACTTTTTTTTTTTTTTTTTTTTTTTTTACATTTTTACACTTAAGTGATACCAGGCACTAATTGTCTTTCTCGTCTGGCGTATGTCACTTAGCATCTAACAGATGTGAGGTGGTGTCTCATTGCGGTTTTGATTTGCATTTCTCTGATGCTTAATGATGCTGAGCGCCTTTTCATGTATCTGTTGGCTATCTCTAAGTCTTTTTCCAAAAAAAGTCCATTTCCATCCTTTGCCCATTTTTTAAATTGAGTTATTTGGTCTTTTTCTAATGAGTTGCGTGAGTTTCTTGTTTTAAAAATTAGACCCTTATTGAAGCTGTGGTTTGCAAATATTTTTTTCCCATTCCATAGGCTGCCTTTTCATTTTGTGATGGTTTCTTTTGCTGGACAGAAGCTGTTTATTTTGATGTAGCCTGCTTTATTTATTTTTTCCTTTTGTTGCTTTTGCTTTTGGTGTTATTTAAAAAAAAAAAAATCATTGCCAAGACCAATGTCAAGGAGCTTCTTTGCTAGGTTTTTTTTTTTTTTTTTTCTTCTAAAACTTTTGCAGTTTTAGGTCTTACATTGAAGTCTTTAACCCACTTGAGTTGATTTTCATGTATGGTGTAAGATTAGGGTCTAGTTTCTTTTTTTTTTTTTTCTTTTTGCACGTGACTACTCAGCATTCCCATTACCATTTATCAAAGACACTACCTATTTTATATTTTTGACAACTTTTCAAAAATTAATTGACCATATATGCATGGGCTTATTTCTGGACTTCACTCTTTCCATTGATCTGTGTGTCTGTTTTTATGCCATTATCATTCTGTTTTGATTACCATGGCTTTGTAATATAGTTTGAAATCAGGCAGTGTGTTGACTCTAGCTTTGTTCTTCCTTCTTATGATTGTCTCAGCCATTCAGAGTCTTTTGTGATTCCATACAAATTTTAGATAATTTTTTTTTTTTACTTCTGTGAAAATTGCAATTGGAATTTTGAGAGGAATAATATTAAATCTGTAGATTGCTTTGGGTAGTATGGACATTTTAACAATATTAATTCTTCCAGTCCATTAATAAAGAATATCTTTACATTTATTTGTGTCTTCTTCGATTTATTTCATCAAAATCATATAGTTTTTTTGTGTGTACAGTTTTTCATCTCCTTGGTTAATTTTTTTCTTTTTTTTTTTTAAGTATTTTATTATTTTTGGGAGAGTTCAGGTGGGGAAGGGCCAGAGACAGGGGGACAGAGGACCTGAAGCGTGCTCTGTGCTGACAGACTGACACCAGGGAGACTGATGCGGGGCTTGAACTCATGAACTGTGAGATCATGACATGAGCTGAAGTCAGCACTCAACCGACTGAGCCACCAGTTGCCCCTGATTTTTCTCTAAGTATTTGTGTTTTCAATGCTATTGTATATATTTTTTTCTTAATTTCTCTTTATGAAAGTTTATTGTTGATATATAGAAATGCAACACATTTTCTTATTGATTTTGCATCCTACAACTTTACTGAAATTATTTATTAATTTTAACAGTATTTTGATGGATTCTTTAAGATTTTCTCTATATATAATTATATCATCTGCCAAAAGAGACAATTTTACTTCCTTTTATTTCTTTTTCTTGCCTAATTGCTCTAGCTAGGACTTCCAGTATCATGATGAATAAATGTGGAAAGTGACCCTCCCTCTCTTGCTTTTTATCTTTGACATTTGTTCACCTAATTTCCTTTTTCTGTGTCTCTCTGTTTTGTGCCTCTGTCTCTGCCTCTGTGTTGTTCTCAGTTCCCTCTGTTTCTCTTCCTCCCTCTCATGTTAATAAAACACACACACGCGCGCACACACACACACACACACACACACACACTTTTGGATCTGGTTTTTCTACTAAGGAATTAGCATTCAGCTACAAATGTGACACTTAGGAAGAAAATGAGGAGAATGAGAGAAAAGGTAAGAAAAGAAGACAATATTTTGATACGGTGTCCTTTCTTCACCTGTCCTGACCTCCTTTCCCCTTTATATTTTTCTCCCTCTCTTGGCTGTCTCACCCCTCAGGCTTAGAGAAATGAAATAATGGGAAGTTTCACCTATGGAACTCGAGAGATATTATTCAAAGGGGAGAGAAATAAAATATTTATTGCTCTGACACAGTCTGTGACCTGCTTCTTTTTATTACTATAGTTCAGAGGATGTTAAAAGGGTTTTATTAATGTGGTTGGGGCTAAACACAGACTTGCTAAGTAGTGTTTTCTTTCTGTACCATCTTATTTTGTAACGTTCATCTATTATTTAAATACTGATCATTTTTCAACTAAAATTTCTTTTATTTATTTTATATCACATGCTGCTGATCATTGTCTTGATGATAATTAAATCAATATCTAGGCCTCAAAAGTGAGTCATTGGGAAGTTCACCAATGTCTTTGTCTTTTATTTTCCTGTTCCAGATCAATTTTCTAGAGATAGGCTTGTCAAATTCCCAGGGAAATTGTGTGAGTGATCAGGCAACCATCTCTTTGAAATCACAGGTAATTTATAAATTTCTTTGCTTTGTTCGATAGTAATTTTATACACACACACACACACACACACACGTGCACATATGACAATTTAATAGTAATTTAATAAATGTCTTAGGTTTTTATTAAGAAAATTACATCACCAAATTGAACACATTGGTGAATATCATATTCCATATAAGTTATGGCAATGAAATATTTTATGATTATGAATTATAGTTTTATTTCCATTTTGAAAAATGGTACTACTCTGATAAGGGTAACAATAAACTGTTTCTTAAATTATTACAAATAATTCTCAAATGTAAGATGTATTTATTATATACATTATTGTGAATATTATAATTATTGTAAAATAATAATGATTACAATGGTAATACTGTTCATGTTATTAATTCACAATCTCATTATTGATAATATTTCATATTTTGATATAAAATTTGATGTGAAATCCCTAGAGAAAAATATACTTAGTTCAATGTGATTCAATCTACAGTGATCTGAAAGTTAAGGTAAATCAGTATTAAGAGGAGGAAAAAAAATTCTCATAATGATACAAAATGTCAATTTTACATTTTCTCTGAGAGCAGAATAAATCAAATGCGTGCCTGAATTTCAATGTATGCATCTTTCAATTTTTCTAGCATCTCACAGTGCTAGACTTAGAAACTGACTATTAACAACTACTACCTGCTACTAGCAAGAAATAGACTACTAAGCAGCTCCATGGCATTGAAATAATAATATAAATTCAAATTTTAATATTTTGATTTATTTTTATTATCTGAAAATATAGACAAACAGATTTCAAACTCAGATGTTTGAACTATATTATTAAAGGAAGTGACAAGGACATGGTTAAAGAGGATGGATTAATACTGCATAGAACCCAGATGAGGTATGTGGGGTAATTACAGAACTAATGAGCTAGTTAATCATTCTGAGAACAAACCATTGCTTCCATTTGCTTCACCTGGTGGGAGGTTTGAATAGATGACTTCTAAAGTTCTCACAGGATGTAGGATTCTATGACTGTGCAATTTAATATAATTCATGATTTGGGTCCCTGATTAATTAGAAAGTTTGAGAAGAATATTAAGTCTTTTAGGCCATTACAGTAATGTTCTCAGCCATCTTAGTAAGAGGAAAGAGTTAATATCCAAATTTTCCAATTTATTATTGTGGATCAATAAAGGGGTGAGCATGGTAAAATGTTGAAAATCAAGCAATATATTCTAAATGTCCCTCTATGAAGTATTTTTCTGTCCCACATCTAAAATGGTGACCTAGGATTATCAAAAATAGTTATTGGACCACTCAATGTAGGCAAACTACATTTTTGAATAAAAATAAACAACAAAATAAAAAATAAATACATGAGGCTAAATTATTGTATTTTTTATTACATCATGAAGACCTAGCCTTTTAGGGTATTAGGGAGATAATGTATTAACTTCAATCAGATAGGGTTTAATTAAGTTCATTCTAAATCCCTGGAGTTGTATGCTCTAAGCGGCAGCCCAGTGACCTGAAGAGGTCATGGATCTTGACCTTCCTAACTACCACATTCCCAACATTAGAGAGGAGCTATTCTGAGGGTGCCTAATCCACTAGAGTATATGTTAAATGTACAAGATTCTATATCTAGGCTAGTGGAACATAATTTAGGTAAAGGGAAAAAACAGTACAAAAATTTCTATACCATACGCATTTGAAAGCCCTTATAAAACACAGACAACATATACATATATTTAAATCAAAGATTAAAATAAATTGCTATTTCTTTTTCTAGAGTGACCATTTTTCATGAGTCGAGTGAATTTTGGTTACATTGATTGTCTTGGTATGTCCCAATTTAGACAGGGAATTCTCCCTTGACTGGAACAAATACACATGTTAGTTATCTTTATAAATCATAAATTAAGTGTGGTACATCCCTACTCAGGCCTTTACCCATGAAAAGTTAGAGGCCTAATGCAGATCTTAAGACTTCATAAGAATGTGAAAGGATGTGCAACACTTGCATTGAATTAAAGTACATTTCATAATGGCATCATGTAAATAATTGTTCTAGATGTTTTTCAACCAAATTATGAAATTTCTGGTTTTCTGTTTTCAAAGGTAATAAGTAATCAAAACTTGATTATCCAACAACAACATGGTCAAAATGGATGTCCAATACTGAAAAGTAGCAGAAAAAGAAACAAACTTTAAGGTTCTTTGACAGCAAAATTTTCAAATATATTTACAGATTAAAAAACTTTATATTAACTTTATTCCCTTTAACATTACCTTTTAGACTGCATTAAGTCAGATTAGAGGTGATTGATGTTAAAAACTAGTTTATATTTCAAAGGAAATTTTAGCATTTTTACACACCTTTGGACTTTACTTTCAGGAGGAAGACAAGCAGTTTATAGCAAGGATAGTTCAAAAATAGCCAATATGGATAATCAATTAAGGGTAGTCCCCTTTACAGAGACTTCAGATTAATGCTATAATGTTGTGTTCACTGATTTGATCTGGTAGTTGATTTTTTTTTTAATTCAAATAGCCTCTAAAGCAAGGACCTCTTGAGACATGATTGTTATCTTCCAGATTTTCTGTACATGAGTTTACTCTGATTTTTAAGGCACCTCAGGTTATGATCCCATTTGGTAGACAATCAGGAAGTGTTACGAGGTCACTACCTGGTATACCGCTGATGCTGTATCGTCAAAATCTCGTTACTCTGAGACCATGATGGAATTTATTTGAACTTGCTCAAAGACAAAGGATTTGAACTTTCACCATTATATTTATGTTAACCTGGAAACAATATGAAACAAAACCAAACCCATAAGATTAGATCTCCATATTTAAGACATTGGAGTGGGAATTTTGTTCATTTTGTGTAATTGTATGTGTATGTTTATGTGTGTAATTTATTCCATATTAGTCTTATGTATTAAGGCTGAGCTCACTGGCTATGATATTAACTGAAATCAGAAAGAACAATTTCACTGGAAATTACCAGAGACAACTTGGCGGGTTTTTGGATAAAGCAGGAAGTAAATGAGATGGACCAATGTAACACGTACTGTAAATAAACACGAAAAAATACATTTCTAAAATTCATGCTAATACTAAGTTATCAGGCTAGGGCACAATGTATGAGGCCTGATTAAATTTTAACTTTTCTTTGTGTTTGTCATTTCATTGTATGCTTCACTTCACTTAATAAAAATTCGTAATCAACATCAAATAGGTCAATGCAGTAGGCAGAAGATAGCAGAAAAAAATTTCATTTTTGTAAGTAGCATATGCAGCTATTACATTTTTATTGGCTAGGGAACCAAATAAGGCAAAATGTAAAAATCTAAGCAAACAATTACTAAAAAGAGACCATTCAATTCCTTGAGATAATAATACTCACAAATATTTAGTGTGTGCTGACTATGTATTTGCTGGGCCCCTATGAGGTTGGGCCCATTCTTATCTTCATTTTTCAGATAAGAAAAATGAGGCTTGGGCCTACTGTTTTTTTTAACATAGACAGCAACAGTATTCACTGTTGAACCCAAAGAAAATTTGCATAACTTGAATATCTAGGAAATGTTATTTTTTCTCATCTACATTGTGACAAGTTTTGCAGGAAGAGCTGGTACACTTGCACTGAGAAATATCATTTATTTATTATTTGATTAAAAATGCATTTGTGGTTAATTTTGTAGTAACTAAGATCCATATGAATTTAAAAAATTATGATGAATGAATTTTTCACTGAAATATCATTTTAGGAAAATATCACCACTAGACAAAAGCAATTTTCTGCTCTAATTTGCACATGAAATCAGTATACCTTTTATGTAAATCTGAGGACAAAATTTTATCCATAAATCTCTTAGAACAAAACATGCAAATAAAACTCCATAATACTGTCTTCTTTCCTTCTCTTGTAAACCACAAATGGAATTTTATTTAATCCATTTGGACAATAGCTACCGTACTTATTTGATCTGAACACTTCTCAAACACAGTAAGCATCCATCCCTGAATAACAGCTAATGTTTCACTGTTTACCATCCCATGCACCACAGGACATCTGGTGTGTGAACAGTGCACTCTAATACTGAGACGTGTCACACTGACCTTGGGAAGCAATTTTGCTAATGAGTGACAGAAGACCAATGAACCATGGAAAGCCTTTCCTGATAAAGTCATAAAACGAGTTTTACAAGAGTCAATTCCTCATGTTCCTTGTTACACAAACATTGAAAGCTACAGCACTCTTGTCCCTCACAGATGCAGAACAACAGTTTCTAAATGGTACTGGATTGGGCTGTGAACCTGGCCTGAGCTCAAAATAAGGCCAGCTGCCAGCCTGAGGGTGTCCTATTGTCAAGACCAGTGTTTGAATAAATTGGATGAGAAGGTCCAATCTACTCCATGCTGGTATCCTCATTCTGTAGATCTCACTCAAAATCATTTACTTCACATTATATTGACAGGTAGCAGTAGATTTACAACCATTGTGTAGTTTTATCAGTTGTCAACTTGATAAAAATTAATCTCCCCTGCATGATAAGATTCTGACCTCTATCTCTGCATAAGTCAATACAAATGTCACACCACTCTTTAAGTATCATAAAAATATTATTCAACTGAATAAATATTTATTGCCTACCATCACGTCCATATTCTTACAAACCAAACATTACACCATCACTTGTGCAAGGGTTAGTACTTGAAATTCTGAAAAACTTACTGAATTATTCCATGATTAAATTTAGAGTTTTCAAAGGAACTAGACTTTAACTTGCAAATATATAGGACTATTTCATGATTTTATGGCCAAAAAACCATTTCAGACAACAAAAGGAAATCAAAGGCATCAAAATTGGCAAAGATGAAGTCAAGCTTTCGCTCTTTGCAGATGACATGATATTTTACATGGAAAATCTGACAGACTCCAGCAAAAGTCTGCTAGAACTGATACATGAATTCAGCAAAGTTGCAGGATACAAAAACAATGTACAGAAATCAGTTGCATTCTTATACACTAACAATGAAGCAACAGAAAGACCAATAAAGAAACTGATCCCATTCACAATTGCACCAAGAAGCATAAAATACCTAGGAATAAATCTAACCAAAGATGTAAAAGATCTGTATGCTGAAAACTATAGAAAGCTTATGAAGGAAATTGAAGAAGATATAAAGAAATGGAAAAACATTCCGTGCTCATGGGTTGGAAGAATAAATATTGTCAAAATGTCAATACTACCCAAAGCTATGTACACATTCAATGCAATCCCAATCAAAATTGCACCAGCATTCTTCTCAAAGCTAGAACAAGCAATCCTAAAATTCATATGGAACCACAAAAGGCCCCGAATAGCCAAAGTAATTTTGAGGAAGAAGACCAAAGCAGGAGGCATCACAATCCCAGACTTTAGCCTCTACTACAAAGCTGTCATCATCAAGACAGCATGGTATTGGCACAAAAACAGACACATAGACCAATGGAATAGAATAGAAACCCCAGAACTATACCCACAAAAGTATGGCCAACTAATCTTTGATAAAGCAGGAAAGAATATCCAATGGAAAAAGACAGTCTCTTTAACAAATGGTGCTGGGAGAACTGGACAGCAACATGCAGAAGGTTGAAACTAGACCACTTTCTCACACCATTCACAAAAATAAACTCAAAATGGATAAAGGACCTGAATGTGAGACAGGAAACCATCAAAACCCTAGAGGAGAAAGCAGGAAAAGACCTCTCTGACCTCAGCCACAGCAATTTCTTACTTGACACATCCCCAAACGCAAGGGAATTAAAAGCAAAAATGAACTATTGGGATCTCATGAAGATAAAAAGCTTCTGCACAACAAAGGAAACAATCAACAAAACTGAAAGGCAACCAATGGAATGGGAAAAGATATTTGCAAATGACATATCAGACAAAGGGCTAGTATCCAAAATCTATAAAGAGCTCACCAAACTTCACACCTGCAAAACAAATAATCCAGTGAAGAAATGGGCAGAAAATATGAATAGACACTTCTCTAAAGAAGACATCTGGATGGCCAACAGGCACATGAAAAGATGCTCAACGTCGCTCCTCATCAGGGAAATACAAACCAAAACCACACTCAGATATCACCTCACGTGAGTCAGAGGGGCCAAAATGAACAAATCAGGAGACTATAGATGCTGGAGAGGATGTGGAGAAACGGGAACCCTCTTGCACTGTTGGTGGGAATGCAAACTGGTGCCGCCGCTCTGGAAAGCAGTGTGGAGGTTCCTCAGAAAATTAAAAATAGACCTACCCTATGACCCAGCAATAGCACTGCTAGGAATTTACCCAAGGGATACAGGAGTACTGATGCATAGGGGCACTTGTACCCCAATGTTTACAGCAGCACTCTCAACAATAGCCAAATTATGGAAAGAGCCTAAATGTCCATCAACTGATGAATGGATAAAGAAATTGTGGTTTATATACACAATGGAGTACTACGTGGCAATGAGAAAGAATGAAATATGGCCCTTTGTAGCAACGTGGATGGAACTGGAGAGTGTGATGCTAAGTGAAATAAGCCATACAGAGAAAGACAGATACCATATGGTTTCACTCTCATGTGGATCCTGAGAAACTTAATAGAAACCCATGGGGGAGGGGAAGGAAAAAAAAAAAAAAAAGAGGTTAGAGTGGGAGAGAGCCAAAGCATAAGAGACTGTTAAAAACTGAGAACAAACTGAGGGTTGATGGGGGGTGGGAGGGTGGGGAGGGTGGGTGATGGGTATTGAGGAGGGCACCTGTTGGGATGAGCACTGGGTGTTGTATGGAAACCAATTTGACAATAAATTTCATATATTGAAGAAAAAAAGAAAATTAAATTTTAATAATTTAGGATTTATTATCATGTGCATTGTAAAGTAAAATTATTTAAAGCGAATGAATAATCATTTGAGATGATCCTGCTTTTTGAACATTTAGGAACTGCTAAGGTTTAAAAGATATTCAAAGGAAAGATAATTATATATGTTAATATTAGGGAGTTTATTTTATCTCATTGCAGAGATGTTTTCCATTCCATTACAAGGTCATTTAGAAGACCAATAAAATATTCCAACACCAAATATGTAATACTAACAACTTGGAATCACAAAAAACTAAGAGATTTATATCATTTTTCTCACTTAATCTTTTGTGAGGTAGATGTTATTTTTTATCGTACTCAGTTTTCAGAGGAGACAGGAAACATATTCAGACAGCTCTAAACTCTCCAGAAACCGTCAAATGCTTATTGAATAAAGCCCAAAATCATTATTAAAGATTATGCCATACACAGTTAAGTTTCTGTATTCTTCTCTGGCTTTATTTCTTCCACCCTTGTCCCTGCACCTTCACTCTCTTTACCAAAATAAATGATGAGTACATGAGTTTATATGAAATAACTTGTCATTCTATAGCCCCAAAACCAAGGCTACATCATGGCCTCTGTGCCTTAGTTCACAGAGCTTCCATAGCCTAAAATACATTTTACGGAATGTCTGTTTCCTTAGACATTACAGTTGCAAGATGCAGTTCAAAGGTCACTTCTATCAGAGGTGTACCTGTCTCCTCCATAGGTTGCTGCCTTGTGCTCCTCCATTATTCTGGTTTCATGTGTACTTTGTAACATTTATTGGGTTTATTTGTTGAAATAATGTTTCTCTTCTTGAAGACTGTACCTCTCTTGAGGGCAGGAACAAGGTTTTTATTGTTTTAGCATCCTCAGCACCAGGCAAAGTGTTTGCCTACAGTTCATAGTGCACTAAATGCAATTACATTAAAACAGTAAACGCTAAGTACAAAGTACAAGGTATGATAATGGGTCCAAAGGGTGTTTGACAAGGAAAAAGCGGCTCTCAACTTAAGTTTTAGAAGGCTCTAAGTAACTTGTTTATTTTTTTCTGACAGTATGTATTAGAATGTGTAGAGGGGCACCTGGATGGCTCAGCTGGTTAAGTGTCCGACTTTGGCTCAGGTCATGATCTCATGGTTCATGAGTTCAAGCCCCATGTGGGGCTCTGTGCTGAAAGCTCAGTCTAGAGCTTCCTTTGGATTCTGTGTTTCCCTCTCTCTCTGCCCCTCTCCTGCTCATGTTCTATCTCTCTCTCTCAAAAGTAAATAAACATTAAAAAAAAAGAACATGTGTAGAAAAAAGAAATTACCTTTCAAGTCAAAACAAAAAATAAAAATAAAAACAAGTGAAAATCAACTACAAAAATATTCTTTTGACCAAGTTTGTTTTAATTATGTGAACTAGATGAGGTACGGGCTTTCTGGATTTTATTTTTAAGTTCAGTTTTAATTTTTTTCTAGGTTCCTTTAAAGGTCTTTGTCCAGTAACACGTTCATTCAGTGGATCTACAGTGTGCTCCATCCAATGTTAGGAACTTTTTTAGCCAAATGGGTCTGGACCCACGGCCCAAGCTCATATTTTTACTTATTCCTACTTCAGCCTCTGACCCTTTCACTGATGGAAATTGTCCTTCTAATCCCCTGGAATTTTCTTCAGTTTAAATGAGTTGACTTTGTGAGTTATTGCTTTTTTATTGCCAAAATGTCTTTTGCAATTACCTTTTCTTTTAGGGAGAAGGTTTTGCGTGTGTGTGTCTATATTTACAAGATTAACTCCTGATACTTACTGTCTGCATCTTTATTCTGTATAACAAAAATATTCATTAATCAGGATGTCAAAGAGTGTTATTTTCATAGCATAGTAAATGCTTTTCCACTGTCTGACTTTTGAAGTGTGGAGGCTACACTGTAGAATGACCTAAGCCATATACGGTGGTATGATATTAATCACTATGAGAGGTAAAGCCTGAAAAATCATAAGTTGGGAGATAAGCCTGTTTGGGGGACAATTTGCTATTCAGACTTCGTGTGCACCCTGAGAGTAATTTTTATTGCACACTGTGACAATAACACATTCATAATATGACACAGAAATGAACTTGGCCTCAGAGTTTAGGACGGCAATTCACAAGTAGCCACAGTATTAGCACTGCATGCTAGGAACAATTTTAACACAAGCTACGAGTTGGAAGCGGGGCTTCCTAATTCCATCAGGTTCCTGCTGTCTCCTATTAGAAGCAATTTTTTTTTAATTTTTATTTTTTGCTTAAGACTTTTCAGAATTGCTGTAAGTCTTTCTGTGATTAACAGAGGATGAATTGGTAATAACCAAAATCTTCAAAGAAGAAAGAAAGATGTTTTAAAGAAAACAAGGTTTCCTGGGGCGCCTGGGTGGCTTAGTTGGTTAAGCGTCTGACTCTTGCTTTTTTTTTTAGTTGTTTTTAATGTTTATTTATTATTGAGCAACAGAGAGAAACAGAGCACGAGCAGGGGAGGGGCAGAGAGAAGGGGAGCCACAGAATGTGAAGCAGGCTCCAGGCTCTGAGCTGTCAGCACAGAGCCTGACGTGGGGCTTGAACCCACAGACTGCAAGATCATGACCTGAGCCAAAGTCGGACGCTTAACCAACTGAGCCACCCAGGCGCCCCTGAGCACCTGACTCTTGATGTTGGTTCAGGTCATGATCTCATGATCTCATGGTTCGTGGGATTAAGTCTCACGTTGCTTTGCACTGTTAATGCTGCTGCTTGACATTTTCTCCCTCCTCTCTCTCTGCCCCTCTCCCTGCTCTCTTTCTGTGTCTCAAAGCAAATAAATAGAGATTGTTTTTTCTTTAAAAAGGAAACAAGGGTTCCTGACCTAACAAAACTTGAGCGGTATCTTTTAAAAATAATAATTCAAACTTAGGATTTACACAAAACTTCTGGTGTGTCAGCAGAGTTCTAGAAGGGAACTGTATCCAACTCTGATGGCTCAAGAGACTTTACCTTAAGGGGCTCCTTACAGAAGCATGGCAGGGTCAGGAACAGAACAACAACATGAAGCACCAGAGACTAAGCAGTGGGAAGCTATTAACAACTTCAGTTCTGAAAACACCAGGATGGGGAGAGTGTTCTTGGACCCAAGAGCCAAGAACGACGGTGACCTGAAAGAAGCTGTAGACGTGGGTGGACAGGAGAGATGTTAGAAACGCTGCACATGCAGAAACAGCAGGGAAGAGTTAGCGCAACCCCTTTGCCTTTCTGCCCTTCAGCCTCTTTTGTCCTCCTGATGATTTCCACTGAGCGTCCTGGGAAGAGGGGAGGAGAATGAAAAATAGATATGGAGAGTAGGCAAAGCATAGTGGTAGACCTGGGGAATATCAGCACAGCTCAGTGTTCATTGTGGCATTTCACACTGCAAAATTTTCTCTTCATTATGATATTCTAACCTTTTCTGGAGATGATCTTTGACATAATTTTTGAATGAAAACACTTTAGTGCTGTGTAATCTGGAGCGATATTTCTATGGGGGTTTTATGTGCACTCCTCTTAAAAGGAGGCAAACTTCTTCTCATCAGTGTCTACATACTTTAAAAATGTTAGCCCATATTCCTATCACAATAGGAAATTTCTCCCTTGAAAATGTCTCAGGTTTAAAATGACACCTTTAAGAGACCTGTCTGAGGCTTTATGTCCTGACCTTTCACAGTATTCGATATTGATTGATCTTCCCATTCCCTGATGCTACTGATTACCTATTGATCAAAATATCTTTGATAGCCTCTTACTCAATCAGACACCCTACTCTGGCTTTTCCTCTTATTTTCTTTCTCTTCTATTCCCTATAATGTAAGCTGTCCTGAGGGTTATGGACAATATCTTTTATTCTATTTCTTTGAGTAACAAGTATGATTGTCTATCTATAATGCTAGAATCTGAAGAATGTTACCTTTTCATTTCAAAAGCAAAATCTCTATCATTTTCCTCCTCTACTTGCCCTGGATCATACTATAATCAAGAGTTTATGGGGGCGCCTGGGTGGCACAGTCGGTTAAGCGTCCGACTTCAGCCAGGTCACGATCTCGCGGTCCATGAGTTCGAGCCCCGCGTCAGGCTCTGGGCTGATGGCTCAGAGCCTGGAGCCTGTTTCCGATTCTGTGTCTCCCTCTCTCTCTGCCCCTCCCCCGTTCATGCTCTGTCTCTCTCTGTCCCAAAAATAAATAAACGTTGAAAAAAAAATTAAAAAAAAAAAAAGAGTTTATGTGTTATTAAAAATTATATATAAAAAAGAGGGGAAAGCCAGATCTTGATTTGTAGAAGGTGACCAACGTTGCTCTTGCATGCTTGGCTGCATGAAGTTGAACCCTCTGATCCCAGAGGACTCAGAAATGGTCCTCACAGCGGTTCACTCCCTGACTCATCTGTGACACTTAGAGACACTAAGACACTAAGACACTAAGACACTTTCGAGACTTAGGGGCTAAACGCGGCCCCTTCACAAATGTCATATATCACTCTTACTGTTGGGTGTGTATAAGTGGCTTTGGGTCTTTTCCTTGACCAGGAAGTTCTCAACTTCTCATCTCCAGAGAATCATCTGTCCTTCCTTTGATGAGAATTCCACACTTCTTTAATTCCTTGCAGTAGCCAAGTTCCATAACTGAATTTACATCTTTTCCCATTATGTCTTTTTGTTTAGAACACAGCCCAGGCTCAAACGTGAACTCCTATGAGAGAATGTTTCTTTTCTAATTTGTTTTCTGCTAGACTGCAGCACCTATCTCAATATGTGATATGTGTGAAGCTCATTATAAAGAACTACTCAATAAATCAATGAATTTATGAATTTCCATAATAATTTTACTGCTTTTCTTTCTTGCCTTTCAACTCTAATTGTTTTAGATTTTGTGAATGATCTTTCAAATGTATTATTTGTATTCCCACTACCTCAATGAAAATTTACACCCTTATTAAATGTCAGTTTTGGTATGGCAAAACTTCCCACTGCTGATTACAATTTTTTTCTAGCCTTGTAACTTCTACCCAAAGCGTCAGGATTACATTTTCAAGGATTTTGATTTTTAAGTCAAAATTTCAATCCTGTATTTGCCCAAAACAAAGAAACAAAAATATGGAAAATTGTACACAAAATTTCAACTATTGTTAAATGATAAAATCACAGATTATTGTCATCATTTTTTATCAGCATTTTCTTCATTGGTTTTTAAATAGGTTTAATCTATATTATTAGTTATTCAAGGGAGTAAACAAACTCAATGAGTTAAAGGAATACCAAAAATAAGTCATAGGTGAGCACTGGAAATTACATACTTTATGTAGGAATTGATTAAAAGCTAATTTATAATTATTCAGTTAATATATTCCTATTATCTCTCTTGATAATAAATCTTTCATGAAAGCTATGAGGCAAAGACCTATTTTTTTTCCTTTTTGCTTCAGTATCTATCTATTAGAACACAGATCATAATGTCTGCTATGTTCTGAGAATTGTTTAAATATTAAGAATACAGCCAAGTCCCCTGACTTTGCAGGCCTTTATTTAGTGAGGGAAAGCAAACATTAAACATTAAATAAACAAATTATTAAATAAGGCAATTTCAGATAGTAATAATGAAGAAAACAGACTTCTGTGGTACTGTATGCTGGGGAGGTAGGATGCTACTATACTTTTATTCATTTTTTTAAGTTTATTTATTTTGAGAGAGATCGAGAGCAAGGGAGGGGCAGCGAGAGAGAGAGAGAGGGAGAGAAAATCTCTAGCAGACTCTGCTGACAGCATGGAACCTGATGCAGAGCTCTGTCTCATGAACTGTGAGATCATGACCTGAGCCAAAATCAAGAATTAGACACCTGACCGACTGAGCCATCCAGGTGCCCTGGATAATACTTTATTAGACTCAGTGGTCAGGGAGGGCTTTTCTGAGATGTGAAATCAAAGCTGAGATATAGATTTATGAAAAAGAGTCAGTCATGTAAAATCTGAGACATGCAAATTCAAGGAAACTGTTAATATGAAGGGTGTATAATTCATCTCCTTAGTGTAGTAAAAATAAAAGTGATGTTTATGCTCATAGAATAGCTAAGGCAAAGGCCCTGGGGTGGCAACAAGCTTGTTCTGGTAAAGGAACAGAAAGTTCATGGTACTGTAGATACAAAGAGAAGGGGAGAGAGAGAGAGAGAAAAAGAGAGAGAGAGAGAGAGAGACTAGAAGATGCACTTGAGAGAGAGAGAGAGAGAGGTGACTGGCCATGTAAGGGCTTCTAGACTATGGTAAAAAAAAATATTGCAAGAGTGATGAAAATCCTTTAGAGGATTTTAAGCAGAACAATGGTATATTTATGTTGTAGAACATTCCTGGCTGCTGTTTGAATAATAGATTATAGAGAGAGAAGTGAATAAGGAGAGCAATCAATGTGGATACTATGGCAGTTGTCTAGGAAAAATAACCTATTCGTCTGTTCATACAGCTCAGAACAAAACTGAGGATAACTGGTTAGTTTCAACACTGGCATCAATGAATACACTGAAGTTTATCAGAAATGTCCGTTTTTAAAGAACTGTTGTTGGTCTGGGGGCAATAAGTATAATCTTTTGCCTTGTATATTGAGATGTCTGGGACCTTAATAAAAGAAAGAAGATGGGACACCTGGGTGACTCGGTTAAGCGTCCGACTTCAGCTCACGTCATGATCTCGCAGTTCATGGGTTCCAGTCCCCCGTCAGGTTCTGTGCTGACAGCTCCAGAGCCTGGAGACTGATTCAGATTCTGTGTCTTTCTCTCTCTTGCCCCTCCCTGCTCGTGCTCTGTCTCTCACAAATAAATAAACATTGAAAAAAAATTAAAAAAAAAAAGAAGGAAGAAGGATTAAACAGTCTAGTGAAATACTTTACAAAATTTATCTGGGGGAATTTTATGCTTTCATTACTCTGGCCTTGTTCCCAGCACTGATTTATTTATGTGATGCTAAAATATTTGGATTAAAAAATTAATTATATTATCAACTCTATGTTTTCTTAAATTACATAATATAACCCTAAATACTAAATAGAAACATAAAAACATATTATAATCAATTTAATGAAATCTGAAAGTTTAACATAAAATAAACTACTAATTGAATAGCTATTTAATATTTTTTAGGAAGTGTTGATGTCATGGAGAGAGAACACAGTGATTTCATTTGAAATGATATTAAATATAGTCAAAATATATCAAGTTGTCAATCTTTTTACTTCTCTAAAGTATTGATTTTGTGCTTTGTTTTATAAAACCCTATATCTTCTTTATAGCCTATAAATATTTTCAAAAGAACCAAGGTGAACACCTTCCTACGGCTTATTTTTCCCCCACTTAAAAGAAAATCACTTTGTGATATTTTTCATTCTTCTTCCTTTGACCTTGACTTGTCATTCCTGAGAATTAATGGAACTCAGTCAGCTGAACTTTTCTCAATTCACATTTCACATTTCTCTACTTTGGGTTTCTTGACAAACACAGAAGTTACATGATTTATTTGAAAGGGGAAAAAATGATCTCACACGTGGCATACATAACTACATGTTGAAACACAACAACAACAAAGAAGCCTAGAAAAGAATAAAATACATAATGGGTCACACTGATCAATGACAGTGAAGAATTGCTATAGGGATTTCTGACCCTCACAGGCCCTCACACGGTTTTAGGACCAAAGCTCTGATTCAGGAGGAAGAAGCTACTTGTAATTTAAGGCTGTCAGTGTGCCGCCCCCACTCCTCCTTTCTGGTTCCAACCATGGAGCTGGGTGTAGGCTTTAGGGAGCTAAACCAGCTTCCTTAATTTCAGATTAGAAACATGAGGCCCAGGGGCGCCTGGGTGGCTCAGTCGGTTAAGCATCCGACTTCAGCTCAGGTCACGATCTCGCAGTCTGTGAGTTCGAGCCCCGCGTCAGGCTCTGGGCTGATGGCTCAGAGCCTGGAGCCTGCTTCCGATTCTGTGTCTCCCTCGCTCTCTGTCCCTCCCCCGTTCATGCTCTGTCTCTCTCTGTCTCAAAAATAAATAAACGTTAAAAAAAAAATTTTTAAAAAAAATAAATAAAAAAAAAAAAAAAAAAAAAAAAAAAAAAAGAAACATGAGGCCCAATGTGGTGAGCAGTCATGCAGGAGTCAGGTGTTAAGTTACTCGGGGAAGCAGGTACTGGGAAGGGAATTGGTGTGCGGGAAATTTACTGGGGAGTGCTCTTCAAATCAGCATACCTGGAGGAATTTAAGGACACCAAATGAGGCGGAGAGGAAAGTTGGGCTGCAATAAGGTCACAATGAAGTCTTCGACAATAGGACTCTGGGTCTGACATGGTCTTGCAGATTAAAGCAAGGAACCCCCTATGCATGTGTTTCCACTGATCATGGGAGACAGGACATCTTCCTTCAGGGATGGCTGGAAAAGTGGAGCAGGTTACTTTAAATTTATCACAGTGTGCATTTTGCCATCAGGACACAAATCAGGATTCTCTTAACAAATAAGAGAGCGGGGTGGGAAGGAATGATTCTAGATTGGGCAATTTACCATACTTAAGGGAACCTCAAAATACAATAGGGTAATGGGTTCATGGACATTCAATTCTCCCTACTTCTGTATATGTTAAAAAATTTCCATATGGAAAGCTTGAATATTTTTTTTCCATTCAATGGTAGTAAACCTTAAAAAGCTTGATCTAGCATATATTCAAAAGTCAAAATATATAGTTTTACTATACTCTTAATAAAATAAAATGATATGCAAAGCAAAGAAAGAAGGCAATAAATCCAAATGAGTTTCTTTCCCTTTGCTCTACATTTCTTGGTTATTTTTCTCCTCAGTTTACATCTTTCATCCATTCAGCTTCAGCTGGAAGGGGGCAGCTAGGCAATTCCCCATCTTACTCCATTTTGACAGGAAAGTGTTCAAAATGGAGCCAAGGGTTAAGTAATATTTCAAGAGTAATGGCAGTGGTATTACAGATATGGAGAAGGAAAATAATCAGAAATTAAGTAGAGTTAAGGGCCTAGAGGAAGGGACCTGTGTGCCACTGTGGATTCAGACCTGTCTGGTCATATAGAAAGCACAGGCAGGTCAGGCAGTATATTCATGAGAAAGCTAAAGGTGTCCCCTAACAGCATAAACACAGGAAATATTAAGAGTATTCCACCTGTCCAGAGTTTATGAAACAACTTGGTATCCTTAATTAGGGACTCGAATTAAGGGGGAGAGGGCAAGGGAGGGTGAGAAGCTTCAACAAAGCCTGGTTCAGGGACAATGATTGGACTCAGGAAAAGGTTATCTCTAAATAGTATTCACTTTTTTTCTGTACTAGACCTCAGGAACATGGGCTAGTATGTTGGATGAGAAAAGCTTCATAAAGTAGCCATCTAATGAAGCCGTTGTATTATTATAGAAATGCACTAAATGTGAGAGCAAAAATGGGGGTTTTAGAAGCATTAAATATCTGTGGTGCCCATTTGTGGGTGTGTATGGGCGTGTTTGTGTAAATATTGCATTTTTAAAATTTTTGTGTATTGCATTAATTGTGTAACTATATATCACATATATGTGACTATATATGTATTATTTATATATATATACATGGTGTGGTATGGTTACATACTATGTATATAATTCATATAATACTTAATTTTCCTTATGGTTCTATTAGCAAGCATATTTTTTCTGTCAGTTGGCAGATAAGGAGAAAATCAGAGAAAGAGTTACTTTATCCAAGGTTTATCCGCATACGTCATATGGAGAATGATGACATGAACTGCACTTGTCAGTAGGAATGAATAAAGAGCTAACCCTCAGGATAAATAAATGATTGAAACTACCAAGTGGAAGATGTGGCCAGTCACGACCATTCCTAATCACTTGAGGAAAACCTCTGGCATTCTCTTGAACCTTAAGGGAGAAATTTAAAATAGCATGCCAGTGATTCTGTTGCAGGACCATGGTGTATCTGAAACCTACTATTTTATTAACAGTTATTATGACTCTATGAACCCCCAGCTGTTGTAGTCTGAGGAAAAAATACTGCATTCGACAACTGATGACACATAGAAAAAGACGAAAAGGTGATTCGCTGGAAGGCCAGAAAATGTGAAAGCGTTAAAAAACAACCACCGTGCTGATAGGGATGCCACAAAGGGGCACCTGAGCCGACTAGAAGAGCTTCCAATTGTCAAACCTACACCTAGTTAAACAACAAGATAAGTAAAGTAGTACTGGATCACAACCAATAAAATAAATATCCACGGTTCCATAATGATATAAATAAGTTAATGGCTATGCAAAAAAAAAAAACGAGGAAGAAGATGCCGGCCTCTCATGAGAAGTATTTCAAATGATCTACGAAGACACTCTGTTCTCAAGAAAGTGGAGCAGAATGTTGCAGTCTTCAAAGATGGGTTGCACATAATGACTTCCTGCCAAAGACTACAGTATTGTTTTTTATTTTTTTAAGTTAGTTTTCTTTATTTTTGAGAGGCAGACAGAGACAGAGCGTGTGTGGGGGAAGGGCAGAGAGAGAGGGAGACACAGAATCAGAAGCAGGGTACAGGCTCTGAGCTGTCAGCACAGACCCCGATGCGGGGCCCGAACTCATGAACCGTGAGATCATGACCTGAGCTGAGGTCGGACGCTCAACCGACTGAGCCACCCAGGCGCCCCCCAAAGAGTACAGTATTGACAGGGGGATAAAGGAAAACATTACAGTGGGAAAACCTGACAAACATGACCCTTTCCAGGTGAACAAGGTCAACGTCAGCAGAGGCGAGTCATGGTCGTGGCATGTAGCCTTGATGTAATGATAACAACGGCACTTAATCTCTGAGGTCGTTCTCACATAATCCTAGTCTAATCATGAGGAAAACGGACACATTCCAATAGATGAGGATCCTACATAATATGTAAGTGTCGTCTTCAAAACCATCAAGGTCATCAAAAACAAGGTAAGTCTGAGGAACTGACCTTTTCAAAGGAAGCTCATGGAGACATGACCACTAAACACAGTGTGGTATCCTGTACGGGATCCTAGAACAGAAAAAGAACATTAGGGAAAACTAAGGAAATCTGAATAAAGTAATAGCTTTAGTTAATCATGATGTCTCAATATAATTTCATTTATTGTGACAAATACACTATTGTAAGATGTTCACAACTGGCGAAACTGTGTGTTGGGTGTATGGGAACTCTCTATACTATCTTTATAACTTTCTGAACATCTAAAAACTATTTTAAAATGTAAAGTGTATTACCGGTCAGGCATCTGACTCTTGATTTCAGCTCATGATCTCACTGTGAGGAGATCTCACTGTGAGTTCGAGCCCCACTCTTCATTGTGGCATGGAGCCTGCTTGGCATTCTCCCTCTCTATGCCCCTCCCCTGCTTGAACTCTCTCTGTCTCTCTCAAAATAAATAAGTAAATAACCTTTAAAGTATATTATCCAAAAAAAACATGAAAATGTCTGTGGTATGATAATAAAAAAACAGGACATGTAATTATATTGAGTATGACAACTGCCTAAAAATAAAAACAGGTATTAGAAAGTAAAACATAGGAATACAACAAAATTTTTGTGATAGCTGTGCTTATGTGGTATGACTATGGAAATTTTCCCCCTGTATCTGTTTGTCAATTTTTAATGATATATATTGATGTCATAATAAAAAGAAAAGAAAGGCAAGATGTTTCATGGATCAAAGAACCAAGAAGTGCATGTTTTTTAGATGTAATGATGTATAGAGCAGTGTTCCTGGCAACGTTCCTTTGAAAAAACGTACTTAAAGGAACACACAACACTGGAAAGATCATTACAATGAAAATCAAAGTAAGAATAAATCAAAGTGCAATTATATTTCCAGCTAATGCCTCTGCTTAATAATTACCTCATAGAATAATTTTCCGTTTTTGTGATAGTTTCAGACTTACGTAAGAATTTACAGCATGAATTGTATCTATACAGAAAAGGTCTGTGAACGCATCCTGTATACAATATTGAGTGGTAGCTGCCGCAAGTTTCTGAAGCAAAAGCATCATCTTTCTTTATATGTTAACATTATACAATCATAAATAGGTTCATTTTAAAGTAGATGTTGACATGCCTCATCTTCACTGTTTACACGCCTTCGCACACATGCAGGGCAGTTGTAAATGAGACTCAATAATAGTAACCTATATATTTATAAAGTCTTTTGATTGCTACATTAGTTCTGATAGTAGACTACATAAAATTTCTTAGAAATGATATATAAACAGTGTGGGAAAGAAATCTTGGAAGCCTGATATTCTTTACCATAGAGGTTCATTATAAGGTAGGGAGAAACACTTCGTAACTACATAAAAGTACGTCACCTAAGTAATTTTACCTTATTTGAGAATGTGTACCTCAAATATTTATTTATGAATAAATATCAGAAAGTTAACATAAGTAAAGACAGCTAAGTGATTATCAGCAAGCACAATTAAAAAATTTTTTTTAAATAATTGATGACTAAGATACATGAACAGCTAACACATGAATTGACTCAATATTTACATCTAGGACCGAGAACTACCAAATTCATCTTTATTAATTTCACACCTTTTACATATTGAATATCAAAGAGATTTCAGCTCCAATTTTACTTCAAGCTTTAGAAACTCATGTGTGTTTTTAAATTTTTTTTTAACGTTTATTTATTTTTGAGACAGAGAGAGAGCATGAATGGGGGGAGGGTCAGAGAGAGAGGGAGACACAGCATCCGAAGCAGGCGACAGGCTCCGAGCTGTCAGCACAGAGCCCGATGCGGGGCTCGAACTCGTGAACCACCAGATCATGACCTGAGCAGAAGTCAGACACTTAACCAACTGAGCCACCCAGGCGCCCCTCATGTGTGTTTTTATTTTTAAAAAAATTTTTTTTCAACGTTTATTTATTTTTGGGACAGAGAGAGACAGAGCATGAACGGGGAGGGGCAGAGAGAGAGGGAGACACAGAATCGGAAACAGGCTCCAGGCGCTGAGCCATCAGCCCAGAGCCCAATGCCGGGCTCGAACTCCCGGACCGCGAGATCGTAACCTGGCTGAAGTCGGACGCTTAACCAACTGCGCCACCCAGGCGCCCCCATGTGTGTTTTTAAATGAATGTGTGGTTATCTCCATGAGAATCACTTCAACGTAATTATTTTAAAAGTGATTTTTTTTTTCCTGGCCAAATTCATTTCATCACCTAGTATATTGCCTTAATAATGTAATAATGAGCATCATCCTTGCTGCAATCAACAAGACAGTGTGGTGTGTTCTTTTTAATCAAAGATGTCACAAATGAGAAAATTAGATACCGAGTTCGAAAATGGATTGTTTTCATTATAAAGCTATTGTCGACACTAATTAGATTGTGTATGCACAGCTATATATCAAAGCATAGAAATCCACGGCACAACATTTGACGATAACTGGCTGACCTTCGGGTCTCCTTTTCAGCTGTCCAACTCTGGCCTTTGTAGAATATGCTCCTGAACTCGCAGCATGCACCTGATTGCCAAAAAACTACATGTAATGAAAGCAGCTGCTGGGATGCCATAAACTGTTTCACCAGCCAGAGATGACAACCTCTTAGAGGCACTGAAAGCTTTAATGGAAACAATTCTGTTTACTTGCAGGAAGCAAGACTTCTTGCTTGAAGAGACTAATCAATCCTTTTATTTGATAGAAAATTTAATTGAAGACAACATCCAGAGGTAAAAATATGGTTCAGCTAGCCACTTCTTTTGCCATTCCGTCATATTAATTGGGATTGTCCTCGTATTTTCATTGTTGAATTCGCTTGACAGAATCACTAAATTACATTAAAGTTGTTTAAGCATGAATTTTGTGAGAGGCAATCTTTTTAAATTTGAGCAGTATGTAGGAAGCATGAAGCTGATATATTAGAAGGATAATTTCACAATTCTTTAACAATGCAATATAGCATCCACTCCCATCTACCAGTGAGGTATGACACTCACCTCACGCTCATATTGGTAATGTGGGTAATTTGTTTTCAAGCAAATATTTACTCTGAAGTTGACGTGGAATGTTTATTAATAATTTTCTACTATGTTTTCTTGTCTCCCATGAGAAGGGGTGGAGTGTTTTTACCTCTTTTGTATATGCCCAATTGTATAGTTAGCAGCATGGATCAGTCAATAGATTGCTAGGAAATGTTGTTTCAACAATGCAAAGAAAAAAACAGTATCGAGGAAAAAAGCCCCTCCTTGTGTATTACACCATTCCATCACTTCATTAGGCACTGTTTCTAGAACCGTACACTGTCTCTGTGAATTCTCCTAGTGTGGTTGCCATACCCTTAAACTCTACTTATGGACAATTGGACAATACTCCTTCTATTGAGTGTCTGACATGCAGGTGTGACGTGCTTTGTTAGTTGCCTTCTACGTACACAAGAAAGAAACTAGGGAGTCATGGAAGGGTCCTCTGTGCTCTTAATATCAAGTCCTGAATCACTTATCTCTGAAATATTTTTCAAACATGGCTTGCATTTGGTTTGTTTTACTTCAAAGCTGTGTTGTTTCGTGTACAGGCTATACCACCAGCCGTTACACTGTTATTCCGAAGTTCTCATTGTGATGAAGTGACCTACCTAAAACTAACATCTATATTTTAGCATCATTTTGAAGTGTTATACCTATTTCCAATATACTGGCTATAGGTATAATCTGAGCTTCCTAGCATAGTTTGCAATGACCTCCATCATCTGACTCCTTTTTACCTCTACCTCTGACCTCCATCCTAGAGCCCTCCCTATGAAGCATTTCACGTAGCATACATTCGCTTCCTGTTTGAATTCTGGTTCCCTCCATGTTCTCTGATATGTTGAAAGGATCCCATATCCCTACTCTCAGCTTTAGGTATATACCTCCTCCCCTAAGGGCATTATTCCTGAGAGCCTTGACCTTCACAAACTGCTTACTTTTCCTAGGTTATAATGCATTTGTTTTCTTCTATCATTGCCCTTATTATGGGTTGTTTACCTCACCCGTGAGTTTCTTAAAATGAGGACTACATCTTATTCAAGTTTGTAGTCCCAGTACTTAGCATGGCACCAGACACATACCAGTGCTCATTAAACGTTCATGGGTGGATAAATGCATTTCAGCTGTAGAATAATTTTTTGACCTATGCTTTTTGTCTAAATCTTTTTTTCAGGATGACCAGATAAACTGCTCTCAATTAATCATGAACTTTCTCCAAATTCATAAGCAAATTGTAGTCAGAAAAGTCCACTGTGGATGGTACTTATTTGAGAATAATGAAGTCAGAAAAAACTTGGCCAGAAAGAATGTCCAGACCCACCGCAGGGCTGCTGTGGCTGAAGGGCAGGCCTGAACTGCCTAGAGGCCTGAACCCCACTGCAGAAGAAACAGGTGTCTCTGCCACTCTGGTTCCCAAAAGGTCTGCTCTCCCCATCTCACTGTGTTCACAGTTATGTGACTGGTGAAATGCTAAATGACATGGAAAATCTTGGGCTCAAAGGGAGTTTAAGGGATGTCATTTTACTTTTCCAACCCTCACATTATATGAACACAAGTTAGAAGACTGAAGGTGTTGAATGAGCTACTTTATATATTATCTGATACACCCACAAAATGTACATCTGAAAATTTTTTTTCTGATCCAATAAAAAATCAATCTGTCAACAGCCTACAACTGTTTTCCCTGGAACCTTGGGTGCTAGAAAGAACAAAGACAGAAGTCTGAAAATCATGGAAAGTTTCTGCTGGCCCCTATTGTTGACTTTCAAGGGGACCCCAAAATCTCATTTCCTCCTCTTTTCAATCCCTTATTTACTATTATTCCATCCACAGTATTAGGAAGTGTTGATGTGGACAGGCATAGTCTTAAGAATGCATCTGGACCCCAAATGGGCATCATCTCTTTTAGAGTCCCAAAGCTTTAGGAATTTTTGCTAGATGAGTGTGATTCACTCTCAGCAACTTCCCAAGCTGAGGAGAGTGATTTCAGCTCTTCTGTGAAATTCTGGCACAAGCTGTTTTCCAGGATGCAGGCATCTAGGGGACTCATTCATTCCTTCCTCAGATACTGAGGTACAGTGGCACTGAGGCCACTTTTGCTTGAGAATGGATCACTGGCTTCTCAGGCTCGGATGGTTGGTCTATACAATGACTATAGTGGCATTTAGAAAGAAATACTGTCTCTTTTCTGGGATTATGATTTTCAGGATGCTTTCAGAGAACACATTGTTTTCCTCCATATTTTACTGGTAAGTGCCAGTGGTCTTATAGGAAAGGGAGGTCACTTACACTCCCTGCTAGTCTAGCAAAAACACAGACTTCCACATGACTCAGGTTGTGTGTGTTTATGAGGAAAACTACACAACAGTAATGACTGATTTTGTCAGGATTGATCCTCTGCTCATAGATTGTTCTTATAGAAGGGGACTAAAACCATTGTAGGTGGTTGGACAAGGATATGAATCTGTGTGGTCAGAATTCTGTTCCTTTGGCCAAACAGTACTCTCTATTGTTACTAACATTGTATGTATTTACTGGATTCCTCAGTCCAGTGTCCTTACGCTTGCTTTAAAATGCATCAAAGTGGGGAAATACGGCAAACTAGCCAAAATAATATAGCTTCCGTGTATGAAAGTATACCTGCACATGTCACTTTACACATGGAGCTCTCCTGGGAAGTTTAGGGTTTATAATAGAGCTGCTATCTAAATGCACCTTGCCACCACTCACACTCAAGTGCTTGTGAACTTAAATGGCAATTATTATCTGTGGACTGTAGTTGGTAGTTAATCATATACAATCTTCTGATACCTGTTTGGTTGTTGCCCTGAATTGTCACTTAAATACTTTGTTGATGTTTAATTTTTCATCTGTTTTTCTATATTATCTTTCTAACCAGAACAGGGCCAGAATTTTTTTTTTTTTTTTTTTTTTGATATCCCACACTGCCTGGCCCAATTCTGTGGAATTGGGGAAGAACACAATAAATATTTACCAATGGATCTCTTATATGGTGTGGACTGCTTCCAGACAGATTGAATCATGATGTGGCAGAAAATGTTATATCTCTCAGGGTGCCTTTAAGACTGCAACTCTGATTTCATCTTTCTCTTCAGTTTCTTTAATTTCCCAACAAGACAAGAGCCCTGAGATTTTTATGTGCATTGAAACATTGAAATATTATATACTAAACTAGTACCACTGACTATCTCTGGGTGGAGTCTTCATAGATAGCTTTAAGTGTTTGTTTTATACTTTTCTAACACTTCCCCAAATTATTATGCATCAATTTTGAAATGACAAAAGGCATTTTAATTTTTAAATGAATAAATGATCATCATGACTATTCTGGTTGTTTTACAAAGAAGAAGTCAACTTAGTCTCTGCCTTTAAGGGGTATTAGATTTATTGTTTTATTTAACTTTACACTTGTCTTTTCCGCAAGGGTTTTTTAAGGGTGGATACAGATTATGCTGTTTTAAGTGTGGATACAAAATTTTGTAGTGTTATATAATAGACCACTTGACCTTTCCTTTCTTTTTAAGTTTATTTTACTTATTTTGAGAGAAAGAGTACGAGTGGGGGAGGGACAAATAATGAGGGAGAGAGAGAATCCCAAGTAGGCTCTGAGCTGTCAGCACAGAGCCAGATGTGGGGCTCGATCTCACGAACCGTGAGACTATAACCTGAGCCGAAATCAAAAAGTGGCCACTTGACTGACAGAGCCACCCAGGTGCTCAGGCCTTTCTTGACATTAGCAAACTAATCAGACTTGGTTCATTTGCTACCTCACTGAGAATATTTATAAAATTCTTTGAACTATTTTTATGAAGATTATGTATAAATGCAAAATCATTATATAAAATCCCATTATCTATATAGTCATGATCTTGTTTTAGGTATATAAAAATATACATGTGACTGACTTAATAATTTTTATTCATTCCTGTCCCACAAAAATAAAATGGTTTCTGGGATAGTAAAGGGAACATAATCTTTATTTCTTCACAATCCTCTTTCTGTAAATCTTTGTGTAAGTTTTACAAATAATTAATTTAGAATGTTTCCTGAACTAGAAACCACCAAACACATGCAAAATGATGGCATCTCTAGCCTTGAGGAGCTTACAGTCTTTTGCAGACAAGACATTTCCATGAAATATTTGGCCGTATCTTCCTATATAGTTGTTGAATCAATACTTAAATGACATCAGTTTGAAGGAGCTTTAAATTACCACCCTGCCTGAGGTACTTACATCACTCTAGCTGTTTGAAAATCTTTTTTAGTCCTAGAAATAAATGCAGTAATTTTGGTTCAGGCAGTTGGGGAAAAAAGCACAGAAGTTCTACTATTAAGCAAGTAATGATGACCTCAATAGCAGAATTTTGGGTTAAATACATATGAGCAAAACATAGAACAAATGCATAAAAGAATAAGGACATCAAATTAAGAGACACTGCATTATTATTTAAAAATAAAATTAAAGATACACAATTTCAAAGAATATGTCTTTAGCAAGATTCATTGGAATTGTGGATCTTGGAACTTTTAAATAAAAAGGAATGATGAAATTGATTGGCCCATTTGTTTTTTTCTTTTGAGAAAAGTAAGGGTAAGGAAGTTCAAGGTCACTCAATATCTTTGTACAATGTTCTTTATGAACAAATATATTACTCTTCTTTTGATTTACTTTTATTTTGTATATAAGACTATTTAACAAATAAATATATGCACCTAATTTAAAACTCAAATGTCATTGTAAGGCTTATAACAGACTCAGCAGTTTCTTTCTCACATCTGCCTGTCCACCGGATTTCTTGTGATTTTAATTACAGACTTATGTTAGTTCTTGATTTCTTCCAGTATCAACATAATTATGGACTTCCTATCCTCAAATTTGATTTTTCCCCCCCTTAGGCCACTTCCTCTACACACACATTGCCTTTCCCCCAACCTCCCTATATGGTTATATAGATTCAGTATAGATCAATATTCAGTTATTACATTATTCTGACTTTGTAAATACTGTTCACAATTAAGCCACATAAAAGGCAATAATTACATTTTCTTTCCTACAATGATCTATTTTTCCTAGAATTAATAGTGCTTGCCTGTGTTTGCTTGGTTTTCTTTGTGCCTGTTACTACTTTATCCCTCAACATCCACATAGAACTGTAAAACTTCCCCCAAAATATCAGGAAATACAAAAAGGTATCTTTTAATGTTTTTCTTAGAGATTATGACAGAGTGATTGCATTCATTGCCCCAATTTTTCACACTGCCCTATCTCCATGCCTTTTGATAGAACTCTTATATTGACTCTGGGCTTGGCCATATGATTTGTATTGGCCTCTAGGAAAGCAGCAAACTTGAGACAAGGAGCGGCTTGACAACGTGATGGTGCATTTCTGCTTGCTCGCATAAGATTAGTCCTTGGTTAATTTGCTGTTAAAATATGAGATAAACATAAAGAAGAGCCAAGGTGTCCGCCAAGACCATTACAGCACAATCAGCCCCCAGCCAACCTACTAGCTGACCACATGGATGAGTAAGTCTAGCCAAGATCCGTCTGGCCTATCCCAGTTATGCAGAACTGCTCAGCTGCTCTGTAAACGTGTCAGAAATGGCAAAAGATTTTTTTAAGCAACCAAGTTTTGGAATGGCTTTTACTCAATAATGATTAATCAATACACAGATATTCTTTCGAGGGCCTTTAGCCTGGATTAGTGACACTTTAAGCCTGCTGCACAGCTGCCATCCTGGGATCCCCATTACCATCTTGGAAATTTGTGTTGCCAGTGTCTCTTACTTTGGAGATCCTTTTCCCTGGGTCCCATATGTTTTGCGTTATTCCTTCCCTCATTTCATACAGCACATGTTCTAGCAGCATTTTAAGAAAGGGTAATAGATGGTTACAAATTTTTTAGGGCCTAACAAATCTGAAAATGCTGTTTTTTGTCTTTTAGAATTAATTCGTAGTTTGATCAAACAAAAATATACCTTCAAATCATTATTCCTCAGAATGTCGAATATATTTTTCTCCTAACTTCTAATGTTGTTATTTTAAAAAAAAAAAGTTTTTTACCCTTTTGAAAGCTTTTCAGCTCTTATTTTCATTTCAAAATTCAGAAATTTCATGGATGCTTTGCTATAATTTTTATTGCATTTGGTTTGCTTTGGTATGAGGTTTATTTTATTTATTGTTTAAAGCACTTAATGGATTACCACTATCTGGAAATTGATAATTTTCAGATCTACTTGTTGTCTTTTTAAATATATATTATTCCTTAAATCATTTTTCTTTCTGTATCTCCTCCTGTTGAAACCTACAGTTTCAGGATATTAACTCTTCTGCATTAAGCATTTATTTTCCCCCAATTTTCCATCTTTTTATTTATTTTACTGGGGATTTTTCAAATTCTACTTCAACATCTCCAATAGATTTGAAATTATTTCTGCCCTATGGTACTTAATTTCTAAGAGCTCTTTCTCATTCTCTGAATGTTTCTTTTAAAAAGCACTCTGTTCTAAATGAATGTATATCTTCTTTTATGTCTCTAAAGACATTAAAGTTTAATGTATATATTTTTTTATCCTCTTCCTTCCGTTGTCTTTTTTCTCTTGAGTCCCTTGTTTTCTGTTTCTTTTCTTAGGCTTCTGTGCTCCCAGTTGGAGGCACTGTTTGATGATCTTTGAAGGTTAATTTATATTTAGATTGACACACTAAAAGCAGATAGAAAACTAAATACTTGAGTAGATCTTGCTGATGTGAGGCTTCCCGAAAAGTGACGGGGCCGTGACCCGGCACAAAGCTATCAGTACCTGTGTGCATTTGCTCTCAGGTTGGTTATTTCTCCCAGAGAAAACTCTTTCAATTGTATGACTGGAAATTACACATCTGCTGTGTTGCTAAGCAAAACGAGGGGTTGGGGTTTCAGGATTTAGTACTAAGAAACTTGTAGTTGATTCATTTGCAGGGTAGACCCCCCTCTTTCCCTAGCTCCCCTCGCCACCACTTCCATCTCTGGCTCATGTTGCAGAATCCATATTTTTCCTTCATACAACATTTTCACATAGGAAAACTTTTGCCTTTTGCCACACAGGAAAGGGGTAATTTTGTAATTGAAGGGACTCAAGAAAAGGATGTGGGGTTTTAACTGCACCTGATAGTGACGTGCAATCAGGTATCTTGGTTTTCTTTTGTCCTGCTCTTCAAAGCTTCTCTCGTGCCTTTGTCCCCCAGACTTTCCCTGGTTCCAGGCAAGAAATTCCACTGCCTTGCGCGGGTCTCCCTCTTCTTCGTTTCTTCTGACTTGCTAGTTCGCTGCCATTTCTGTATCTCTGCTTTTCAACTTGCAAAATATGAAAGATATCTCCCATCTCCCATTTTGTTTTCCCCTTTCTTTGTCCCTCTGGGTCTATACGAGTATTTTAAAATTTTTACTATCATTTTTATAGAATTTGGGAAAGGGGCTTATGTTTTCTAGATGCTGTATTTAATTTATTAAAACCCTGAGTACGTGACTTTAAACTTCAAAATATACATAAAGATTCACATAATGATAAAATAACCCTCTATTACTGTAGCTAAACAAAGAAGACCTTAGGAATAGCAATAATTATTAATTTTAAACTACAGAAAAATACTAAATATTATGTAAAATGATGTGTTTTGTGAGTCATAGGAACTTTAAAATGAGGTAAATATTTCATGTGTCCCTGAAAATACACATATTTTTAAGATGGATTAATTCCAGGAAAACAAATGTAGTAAAAGCTTACCTGTTAAACAAGGTCAAACTCTCCCACTATGAAATAAACGTTAGTTTGGCTTACCTGTATATTTTCTAACAAATTGGGGAGCAGTGACCATTCTAACCAACTATTATCTCTGTAAATAATGTTTTCTCAGAAGCTAAGTTAATGAGGTAAGTCTTGGTCATCTGCTCATTAAAGTTCTAAAAATAGAGCAAGTGATAAATGTGGTGTCAGAATTTCCAGGCCAGGGGGAAACCTGTAAGACTAACAGTGATCAATGCCAAACTCCAGCATCATGACACTGCATATTCATTTAACAAACCTCTTATCTGTTAATTACTATACTTCCCTGGATTGAGATGATTACACTTTCTGTGAAAAACCTATGACTTTTGGACTTTGTGTGTGTGTGTGTGAGGATTTGTCATTTGCTGAATTTTCTAGGTGATCTGATGTGGATCCCACTTTCCAAAACTATGAAGAGACGCCATTATAATTTCACAGATAAAGGGAATAAACTTCTCAGTAAAAATTTACAACGAAGCAAGATCTAAGAGACACAATTTTGGGGGAAGAATTCAGTGTAGTAACCTTCGTGCCAGCGGACTTTGTTCTGTTGTGCTATTATGAGATCTATTCACTTATTAAAAATGTATGCTCTACAACCCATCTCCTCTGAATTCCATGTTCACTGAACAGCTAAGGGTTGTGAAGTGAGCATAGCAATCAGGCAGTCCAGGCTTGAACACCTACTCTGTATCAGGTATAATGACCTTGAGAGAGTTAATCACTCTGACACTATATACTCACCTGTTAAATGGGAACAATGCCGTTTGCCTCTAAAGAATGGAATCTGTGCATAGGACTGGTTAGGTTGTGCACGTAAGCACAATGTCCGTGCCAGGCACGCGTCAGCCGATCAGTCAATGCTGGCTTCTTCCCACAGTCAAAAATATATGCATAAAAAAATATACAAAGCTTCTAACAATAAAAACTAGATAAATGAAACTGAACTGAATTATAAATTCGCATAATTTAGGGTGTAATAAACTCAGTTCTTGAGTCCATTTTTCTCCTGGGGAGTGGGCAGATTTCTTTTCTTTTTTTCTTTTTTTTTTTTAATGTATTAGTATTTGAATCAGTTGTTCTCACCAGTAGGCAGAGGGATTGGGTATGTGTCAGAATCAGCTGGGAAATGTTTTCAAACTTCATGCTGCATTCTTAGCGATTCTGATGTATCAACATCTCCTGTCAAAAATTCACTGTTTTAGGAGAAACGGGAACCCTCTTGCACTGTTGGTGGGAATGCAAATTGGTGCAGCCACTCTGGAAAACAGTGTGGAGGTTCCTCAGAAAATTAAAAATAGACCTACCCTATGACTCAGCAATAGCACTGCTAAGAATTTACCCAAGGGATACAGGAGTACTGATGCATAGGGGCACTTGTACCCCAATGTTTATAACACCACTCTCAACAATAGCCAAATTATGGAAAGAGCCTAAATGTCCATCAACTGATGAATGGATAAAGAAATTGTGGTTTATATACACAATGGAGTACTACATGGCAATGAGAAAGAATGAAATATGGCCCTTTGTAGCAACGTGGATGGAACTGGAGAGTGTGATGCTAAGTGAAATAAGCCATACAGAGGAAGACAGATACCATATGTTTTCACTCTTATGTGGATCCTGAGAAACTTAATAGAAACCCATGGGGGAGGGGAAGGAAAAAAAAAAAGAGGTTAGAGTGGGAGAGAGCCAAAGCATAAGGGACTCTTAAAAACTGAGAACAAACTGAGGGTTGATGGGGGGTGGGAGGGAGTGGAGAGTGGGTGATGGGTATTGAGGAGGGCACCTTTTGGGATGAGCACTGGGTGTTGTATGGAAACCAATTGCACAATAAATTTCATATATTGAAAAAAAATTCACTGTTTTAGGCCTATGTAACCCAATCCTTATTAAGATCTTCTGAAATCACATGTCAGAAATGTGAATTACTATGGAGCCATACTTGCTTTCAATTATGTTTGGATAAATGACAAAGTCCCTTCCACTAATTTCATGGTTTATGACAGTATGTAGTTTCTTAATCTAAGCACTCAGGCATCCATTGTGTGTACCCCAGGGCCATGGAAACTGCAAATCCTAAATAGATGTAAAAGGGCAGAAAAAAAATCTAAAATGTTCCTTTAAAACTTGACATGGCATGGGGCGCCTGGGTGGCTCAGTCGGTTAAGCATCCGACTTCGGCTCAGGCCATGATCTTGCAGTCTGTGAGTTGGAGCCCTGTGTCGGACTCTGTGCTGACAGCTCGGAGCCTGGAGCCTGTCTCAGATTCTGTATCTCCCTCTCTCTCTGACCCTCCCCACTTCATGCTCTGTCTCTCTCTGTCTCAAAAATAAATAAATGTTAAAAAAAAAAAAACTAAAAAAAAATTGACATGGCAGCAAATGAAAAATCCTATCTGTTTACAATATTCAGATAGTGTCATAATGTTAAAATTAATTCACTCCACTTTATCAATTTGTAAATCACAGAATTTCTAAGTTAAAGACCATTTATTTTTACTGCTGCTGCTGCTACTATGAGTAGCAGTTGTACTAGTGGAAAATACTTATTGAGTTATTACTATGTGCAAACTCCTGTGTTAAACAACTTTTCCTGCATAATTTCATCGAATCCTTCCAACAGGGGAATAGTTCCTCTTGAGAGGAATCCAAGGTAGCATTTACGGCTCCTGACCTCACTGAACTATAAAGAATATAGGTAGAATTCCTACTCCATGTAAAAATCTTTTAAATTAGGACAATTTTATGTCTCAGTTTCCAGACTAATATTTTTCTTTTTCTGAAATTATGAGATTGTGATTTCCCTTTCTACTCTGGTAATTGCCTTCTTACAGTCTTCCAGTTTCTCTATTTTTCTCTTCTAGATGCTAAGTGCAACTGCACCTGACCCCCCTGTATTTGGTGTACAATAGCCAAGGATTATCCCGTCCCTTGTGATGGATTTAGCTCTAGTCTTCAATCAAATGCCAATTTAGCTCTTTTGGCCTTGGTTCCACATTCCTAACACATCACGCATATTATACTTCTTCATCTTATGCTATGCTGAAAATTACTGGTGAAAATACATATAGATATGTATTTGTAATATCCATATCTCAAATTTACATACAGTTAATTACCATTTATATAAACTTGAAGAAATGATGAGTATGATATAAGATTAATAAATCTTAAAAAAGTTTTATATTTTCTTTGAAGAATGTGACACAGAAGCTCAGATTCTCACTCATTCCATCCTTGAATTCTTCTTGACTTCATTCAACTATGAGTAATTTACAAGTTGGTTGAAGTGCAACTAGAAACATACCAAAATAAATAAGCACAGCCAAGGAAAATTGAAAACCGGCACTCTATTTAACTCTACTAATATGGGTAAAATGAAATGCCATTCTAATAAAATTCTTTTAACTATTTAAAAAATTTCAACGTGCCCAAGTACCATGACAGGAAGTCATAGTGTACATTCTTGTAGCGAGTTTATGCATATAAGTAATAGATGTTGGTGAAGAGTCATTTGCATGGCTATGTGGAAGCTAAAGGACACAGAAACTGTTGAAAAACCACCAAAACTGATGATCAACAGAAGAGAGATGGGTGGGGGATGGGTGAAATAGGTGATGGGGATTAAGAAATGCACTGAGTCGGTTAAGCATCCAGCTTTTGAGTTTGGCTTAGGTCACGATCTCACAGTTGGTGAATTCAAGCCCCACATCGGACTGTCTGCTGTCAGTGCAGAGCCCAATTTGGATCCTCTGTCCCCCTCTATGTCTGCCTTTCCCCCACTTTCACTCTCTCTCTCAAAAATAAATATTAAAAAAAAAAGGTGCACTTGTGATCAGCACTGGGTGATGTATGGAAGTGTTAAATCACTATATTATACACCGGAAAATAATATTACACTGTATGTTAACTAATGAATTTAAATAAAAACTTTAAAAAATAAAATAAAAGAGGTTAGAGTGGGAGAAAGCCAAAGCATAAGAGACTGTTAAAAACTGAGAACAAACTGAGGGTTGATGGGGGGTGGGAGGGAGGGGAGGGTGGGTGATGGGTATTGAGGAGGGCACCTTTTGGGATGAGCACTGGGTGTTGTATGGAAACCAATTTGACAATAAATTTCATATATTGAAAAAATAAATAAATAAAAATAAAAATAAATAAAATAAAAACAGTGCTTCCAAAGCCTCAGTAACTTGCATCATTTTGATCTTTTTATCACTTTCCCAGGTTATTATAAAGGAAGATAAAGACTCAAATATGAGTTTCCTTTTTTAGAAATGGCCAAATAACTACAAAGAAAGTGTTCTATAAAAGACTTATTTTTGGCTCATAAAATTATATACTTTGGACAGAACTGGACATTTAGACTTGGTCTCTGACCCCTCTATTGTTCAGGAAAAAAAAAAGATAAATTTTAAAAAGAAAATACGAGTTTAAGTTTTTTTCTATTTACCCAAATATTGTATTAGTCGGATGAAAGTGTATTTATATCTTAGATGATGCTTTTTTCCCCTATTAGATTAATTTTTCTGAAAGGATCTCTGCTTTTATAGTCTTCCTTTCAAAATTATGTATGAACTTCAAAAAAAGGTCTTTTCAGCATACCTCTTTCTGCTCTGTATAACACTGCATTTCATCCATGATTCCCTGGTTTATCCTGGCTATATCAAAGGAATGTTATATTATGAATTCTTTTATATATATAATATTTACTAAGTGTTCTTATAACTTTGACACTGTCAAAAATATTCTTATATGGAAACTAAAGTGCAAACTGGCGGAAAAATATCTGAGAGTTGACCAAAACCCATCATTTTTCTTTATTATATATGTGTTTTTCTGGATTGTCTGACTTTATCACTTTGTATTTACTTATTAAAATATTTGTCTATTGTATATAGGTAAGATGAGAATCAATTCTTTAGACATTAGGAACTTCTGAAATATTTTCTGTCATTTGTATCCATGGCATTTATTTATATAATTGGAGATAAGAGATCACAAGTAGTAATTTAGAAGTTAATGCACAAGGAGGTGGGAGACAGAAGGTGCCCAACACAGAATGTTGAAGTCCAACCCTTGGCACCCATTATTTTCCTCTTTGCCATATTACCTTTGCCCTAGTCTCTCTGTGTTTGGTAAGTTAGTTTCTTCTACTTGTCCCTATTGGCTAGCGACTCAAAGAGGGATTTGTTGGAAGAAGTGATTTCTTTCAGAACGTTCTCTCAGTATGCCTAAAAGAATAGAAAAATAAAAGTGATGTTTTTCCCTTAGTACTCTCCGTCTCATCTCACTTGGAGCTGTCAGGGACACATTATGGTAGCTTCTGAACGTGTTTAAACACTTACCACCAGCACTCTTTCTTCATTCCCTAATTTATTTACTTGTGCAATAAATATTAACTGAACATGCTTACTTTGTGCCAGTAAACTCTGAAGACAGATAAATACAGTTTTTACCCTTAAGAAATTTGTACATTTATGGTGACAATAAGTATCAGTACTTAGCCCTTCATTGGAAAACTAGGGATGATTTCTTGGAGAGATAATGCCTGAATTTACTCTTCTGTGTCAAACAACTGATGGTTAGACAAAAGAATAGGCCAAAAATTTCAAGACTGGAAAGCGACATAAACTAAGGGCCTAAAATCTAAAACAATTTGGTATATTTCAAAAACGTCAAGTCTTATAATGCTGTTGTATCACAAAGTGTCAGCCAGAGAATGACAGATGATGAGGTTAGCTAGCCCAGTAGCCAATAGTCATGAAATGGAGAAATTTGTGTGCCATCTTAAGAATTTTAGAATGTATCCACAGAGATAAATATCACTCATTTTTTTTTATCTAGGGAAGATAATTTGTCAATTTGGCATTCAAGACTGTCAATGTAATCTGTTACGTGGAGGATGGATTTTAGAGAAAGTGGAATTTCAGAAAAGAGAACATTTGGTGTGCCTCACTAATAATCTAGCATGAGTTTGTTGAGACTGGATTGTGCCAATTTTATCCTTCTTTAAGCTAAATTTACTGAGCATTTTCTTTATACCAGGCCATATCTCAAATCCTGGGAACACAGAGTTAAGCAAAACTGGACATAATTCCTATTCTCATGAGATTTACAGCATAGTAAGGAAAACAGATTTTAACAAAGTAATCACATAGATCAGGAATTGGCAAACAATAGCTCCCATGTCAAATCTGGCCTTCAGCTTTGTTATGGGTTGAATTATGTCCCCGCAAAAAGGTATGTTAAATTCCAACCCCTGCCCCACCATACATCAGAATGTGACTTTGTTTGGAAATAGGGGGTGATCATGAGGTGTTAAAATGTTAAATGAGGTCATTTAATATGACTGGTGCCCTTATAAAAAAGGGAAATTTGAACCTAGACCTTCAGAGAAGGAAAGTAAGGTGAAGATACCCAGGTAAGAGTGGCTTTGTGTCTGGAGTGATGGATCTACAAGCTGAAGAAGGCTGAGGATTCTTGGCCAACTCCAGAAGCCAGAGCAAATAAAGGAGTTATTCTCCCCTAGAGGTGCTAAAGAGAGCATGGTTCTACTGCCACCTTGATTTAAAACTTCTAGCCTCCAGAAATGCGAGACAGTAAACTTCTATTGTTTTTAAGACAATTTTTGGCACTTTGTTTTGGTAGCCCTAGGAAACGAATACGCATCTGGTTTTGTAAATATAGTTTTACTAAAAAACAGCCACATCCTTTTTTTTAAGTCAATGGAAGAATTAAATTTTTGTGACAATGGCTATTTTGCCAAGAAAGCCCAAAATATTTACTAAATGACTTTTTTACAGAAAATGTTGGCTATTCCCTGGCACAGATGAATGTAAAATTACAACTGAAACTCTACAGAGATAAATGTGTCTATAAGAATGTGCAACAAGGGAAGGGAGAATGGGAACATTAAGCGAGAGAAATTCTCAGAAAGATTCAAGACCTTATTGAGTGTTAACCAGATGAAGGTGGTGGGGGAAACATTCCAAGCATAGGGAGCAACCTATGTATCTTTGAGATAATCACTCTAAAGGAAAGCTTTTGAAACAAAGGCTTGCATGGGATTATTTTATAGAAAAGTTATCCAAGGGAACAGAAGTTAGAGACTGGAAGAATGAAACCAAAAAGGAAGGAAATTCAAATCCTGTTGGTCTCACTGGAGGCAACTCATGAGATATTTCAGAATTTTTAGAATTTTCTCTTTGTGTATCCAAACACTGGCATCAGAGGGGCTTTGGGTAAGAAGTGAGAGATACCTACACGTTTGTATCAGGTCGAGACCAACAGTAGGTACTATCAGATACACCTGTAGGAAGCTGTTCAAAGTATGTAGTGACCTGGTCAGTACTGCGGATGCTATGAGGAGGGAAGTGGAGCTGAAATGGTGCCTGCTGCAAAGTATCCAAGGCAAAGTATGTACAGTCTGAGGCAACATGGTACCATTGAAGTCTAGTGAAAAGGTTTTGTAAGGCTATCGTATAGAAAGTGAGGTGGAGAGCAGCATCAAATGCGGCTAGAGGCAAAATGAACCTGGAGAGTTAGGTAGGTGCCAGACAAAATAGTTTTTTGTTCATCATATCGATAACTTTGTTCTTTACCTAAGTCCAATATCAAGCCATTGAAGGATCGTAAATAAGAGAAAAAAACTGACCAGGGTTGGATTTTGTAGAGTCAGCATCAGCTTCAAAGACCTCTGGCTCTCGGTAACCCTGGCTGTAAGTAGTCTGCTGTGGAGAATGGACTGGAAAAGTGAAAGAGTAAAATATGAAGGAAACCTTTTAAGAACTTATCAACGTGGTCTGGTTGACAAAGGATGGTAGTGGCAGAGATGGAGGTGGAGAGAAATAGACATATTTAAGATATTTAGTGTTTAGTGGAAAAATTATAGCATTTGATGGTAGATTAGGTTTTGGGGACGTTGTGGTGATTAAAGAAGGAGGTGTCAAGAATGGTAAACAAGCATCCATCTTGTAGAAATTGATGAATGTTGGTGCCAGTCATTGACAAGGAGACCACAGGAAGAATCAGGTTTGATATAGAAGCTTCAGATACTTTTAAGACATCTAAATCACTATGTCAACTAGGCTGGTGAACATATAAATCTAGTTCTCAGAATAGAATTGGCTGGAAAGAGAGATTTGAAAGCTATCTGCATAAAGAATGTGATTAAAGCCATGTTTGGGGGCTGAAATTTATTGGAGAGTATAGATGAGAAAAGAAGAAGGGTTAGGGCAATTTGTGAGAAATGCTGATATTGATGATCAGATAGAGAAGGATACATTTACAAAATAAACAAAATAGCAGACAGAAAAAAGAGCAGATACAGAACACAGATCTAAGCAATATCTGTGAGATATAAACAGTAGCCCTGGAAATTTATTAGCATTGGAAATGAGTTCAAGAGAAACCAGAAGAATGACAGCTTATGTTCTAGTTTGCATGGGTGGATGGATAATGGCTGAGCTGGAAAAAGGCTGGAATGAGTCTTAAGCACTTGGAATTTGAGGTGACTGGGAGACATTTAAGTGCACACATTTGAAAATGCTATCATTAAGATTCGTTTTTAGATACATAACACACTGTGCCACGTATTGTTGAAAACATTCTATTTATATTAATTAAATATAAGAAACAGATACTACCACTGCCTCCATCTTACACATGAGGAAAGAGAGGCGCAGAGACGTTCAGTAATGTGTTTAGAATCACACAGCAGCTAGGTAGTAGAGCCAGATTTTAAACTTAGGAAATCTGGTTGAAGAACATTATCTCTTAACCACTATGTTAAATTGCTTTTACTATATAAATCTAACGATAAATTAGAGATATGATCTGGATATATAAATTTAGCAGTAGCCAATACAGGTTGGAGTTAAAATCATGAAAGAAGAAAAGAAAGCATGAATACAATAATAATAATAGATGATAAAAGAACCCTGGAAGAAAAAGCAATTTATGGAAATGGCAGAATGTATTTTTATTTTATTTAAAAAAAATTTTTAAACGTTTATTTATTATTGAAAGACAGAGAGAGTCAGAGCGTGAGCAGGGGAGGAGCAGAGGGAGAGGGAGACACAGAATCTGAAGCAGGCTCCAGGCTCTGAGCTGTCAGCACAGAGCCGGATGCGGGGCTCGAACTCACAAGCTGCGAGATCATAACCTGAGCTGAAGTTGGACGCTTCACTGACTGAGCCACCCAGGCGCCCCCAGAATGTATTTTTAGAAAAAGAGACAGAATAAGAATTATTGGAGGAGTCCAAGGAAAACAAAAGAGTAGAGAATTATAGAAGCCAAAGATTTAAACAACGCTTAGAGGGTAGTGACCACATAGAATATACAGTTAGCAAGGTCTCTAACAGATTTAAGTATGTTATATTTTCATGGAGTGTAGGAATCAAAGCATCCCTAGTGGCCTCAAAATGTGCTGCTTTGGTTGTGTGGTAGTAGTAAAAGTGAGTTACTGGAATTCATAGAGTGGAAATGAAGTGAGAAGGTAGAAATAATAAATAAATGTGATTGCTTCTTTTAGTTATTTGTATGAAGGCAAAAAAAAAAAAGGTTGTTCAGGAGAATAGAGAGGGCACATGATTTTTTAAAATATAATTTATTGTCAAATTGGTTTCCATATAATACCCAGTGCTATCCCAACAAGGAAGGCACATGATTAAGAGAGGTTTTCTTTGAAGGTGAAATAGAGATTTGGATATGTATATAGGTTGCAAAATGAACAGCTGGAGAGTGATAGGATTGATGGAAAAAAGCTCTGGAAATAAACAAAAGATGGGAGGTCATGATGTCAGAGGCAGTAATGAATGAACCACGCTATTATGAGGCAGGTTGCATTGTTCTCTTACATTGTCAACTAGGAGTGGGGTAAAGATGATGAGAAGATGAATTTTTCTTAACTCAAAAAGGAAGAAAATCAGAGAGATTATAATTTTTACATTGTTTGCTAAAAGTGAAATGGGTGAAGATTGAAATAACTTTCAAGAGGAGAATTTCTGGAATACATGAAAAAAAATGACAAAGTAAGATAAATAAGAAAAAGGAAGATGACTAAATGGACTGGCTAAAATTATAGTTGAAACACTCTGCAATTTTACTTGGTGCTAATCTATATATCAGTTCAGGTTTAATCTGTATACTAGCATTCAATAACCCCGGGAAAGTTAATGAAAACAACAACAACAAAAAATGGGATTGTGTTGTTGATCCAAAGGACCCAAGGGTGGAGTTTTGCTGACTAGGTGCAAATAAAACATAAAGCTGTAGGAAAATGCAAGGTATTATTGCAAGTATTGTTTGGATGCTCAATCACAGATTCTAATACAGAGAAGACAGAAAGAAAACCCAAGTGACTATATTGGACTTGGATGAAAACCAGGCAAGCTAAAGCCTGAAAATTTCTGATTTGTGCACGGGTTTATTGGGGGTAACATAGCTGTGCAACTGAAGGTATAGTGAAACAATGGCATATTAGAGTTCAAGATTTCTGCAATGTGTTAGTTCTGGTCGTTGGCAAGGTAAAAGACTTAGTCATGAGGGTTGCTAAAGACTGTAGATGATTATTAAGCTAAAAAGATCCAGGCCTTGAAATTTAAGGTTATGATGATGTTTGGAAGGTCCTGTTCTACAGGAGATGACCGTAAGACATCTACCATAAATTTGAATGAGATTGCCTTAACTCCAGTCATATAAGAATACTGCTCTGAGAATACCTTTACATCTTTTATAAGAGTCCTTACAAGGAATAGGGAAAGCAAAGAGTTTAATTCTTAAACATGGAGCTGGATTATACTTAAGTACCCAGTATGCTGGGGTGACCAAGAGAACTGTCTAGCCAGATAATCAGCAGGTTACTCAAATTGGTCGGGGTTAAAAATAATATCTGATGAGGATTAAAGTCTGTAAAGCCATCAAAAATGGTAATCTCATTTTAAAATAACTTATGTAGAGGCGCCTGGGTGACTCAGTCAGTTAAGCATCTGACTTCGGCTCAGGTCATGATCTCACAGTTTTTGGGTTCAAGTCCCGCATCAGGCTCTGTGCTGACATTCAGAGCCTGGAGCCTGCTTCAGATTCTGTGTCTCCCTCTCTCTCTGCCCCTCCCTGGCTTACACTTTGTCTCTCAAAAATAAATAAATGTTAAGAAAAACTTAAAAAATAAAAATAAAAAACAAAATAACTTATGTAGGTGTTTCATCTAAAGGTAAAAAATTAATATGACATACAAGCATCTAACTCTGCAAAAACATGCATTTCACATATACCTTGATTTAAACCACAGTTTTGAAGCTTTATAGCTGCTTGACCTTTAGCAAATTAATTAACCTTGGGGATTCCAAGTTCTTCAATTGTTGAATTAGAATAATAATAACTACCCCAGAGTTATTATCAATATAAAAAATAGTACATCTATCACATACAATATACTTTACATACTTACTTATTCAATACATTTCTATCACATACAATATACTTAACATACTTACTTATTCAATACATGTGTTTAAAATTAAAAATAATAGTACAAATAACACCATATATTTCTTTTTTTTTTAATTTTAGAGAAAGAGAGAGTGTGAGAGAGAGCACATGAACAGGGGAGGGAGAGAGAAAGAGAGAGAGAGAGAATCTCAAGCAGGTTCCACGCTCAGAGCCCAACACTGGGCTCAATCCCACAACCATGGGATCATGACCTGTGCTGAAATCAAGAGTCAGATGCCCAACTGACTGAGCCACCCAGGCACCCCAGTGCTAGGATATTTCTTAAAACATAGTACTTGTAATAGGTGTATCTATTCCTCTCAGTTGCCAGGTTAAGATTTATTAACTTACCAAATTCTGTCCATAAATTTTAGATAGTTAGACTTCCTAAACCATTACATTTCCAGTAGTCCCTTAAGTTTTCAAATATATTGTAACAATATTTTTTGAAATATGCTAACATGATGATAAAATGAGTGGGGATAATATAAGGAGGAAATGTTTGTAAGCCTCCTTACATGGTGGGATTGGGGAGGATGGGGTCTGGGAAGGGTGCTCTAGTGATTGTGATCAAATAGTGCTCTTCAAAATAGTTATTTCCCCAGTCTACTTCCTTCAGTCCCCTCTGGACCAGGAACCAAGCCTGGAACCTGTATTGGGATGCAGCGCAGAAATCTGCCTCCAGATTTTCATCTTTCTTCCAAAACTCTCCTTCCAGGACCCTGGTCATCGTCTTTCAGCTCTCAATTTCAAAAGGATTTAGCCTGTTCTTTAAAGATTTCTTCTTAAACAACTGTTTTTGATTGCCCATTACAAATGGTTCCTTTTTGGAAACTCACAAATACTTATTTTTCTTCCTTGAGTTTAGCTCTTTCAAAACCCAGACATTACAAACACAAATGCTTATTCAGCTTCTTGGAAAAGAGAGGAATGGTACTCTTGACTTTAATTTTCCCCTGATGCTTCCCCACACTTGAAGAATGAACAAAGGCAGTTATTTACTTGTAATGTCCTGCTCAAGGAGGACAACACCAAGTCAGTCTTCAGTGCAATGCCATCAATAACTGTGGCAGCGCTGGGTTTCAGTTCCAAAATCCTGATGAAAGTTTCTTAAGTTTCCCCTCAAGAAGATTATTTTGTTCCAACAACGTAAGCAAAAATGCATGGCTCTTTTAAAGGTGTTTGTGATTGTTTCTTTGTGTTTCCTGGTTTCCTCTCCCTTATAATTTACCAAAAAAACCAAAAAGACATAGGAAAAGAGACGGCATCTTAGAACACTTTCCATAACTGTGGTTAGCTTAGTATTAGGGAAGGAAAAAAAAAAGCCCCAGCAGAAGAATGGGTAAATATGTTTAGCTTTGTGGATTGCAGACTTTCAGTAAACAATGACTATTTCTCAAGGAATTAAAAATAGGAAATTATTCTCAAACCTGTTCTACCTTTGAGTGACATGCTCCCAGTCCTACTCAATCACGGGAGAGTATATGTTGGAGAAGTACAGACATGCTACAAGTGCTCATTCCAACCCAAGAAGGAAGCTGAGAATCAAGATTTGCATGCCAAACCATGTACAACAGAGGTTTTCCACCAAAGGTCAACAAAAGCACCTAACGTAGTTTGAGGACCTACTAAAACTATAATCAGAATTCAATGTTCATACAAACATTTAGTTTCCTGGAGGGATAGGCATCAAGTTCCACAAATCAGCGTTTTTAGAATGACTCCTGGATGGTGTTGGGGGAGAGGGGAGGGGTGAGAAGTAATGGGTGATCGGGAAAAATCCCTGTGCAGGCCAGACCCTCAATGACCCTGAGCGGGAGGCTCTTGAAATCACAGCCCCCAGGAGCAGTCACAATGAATCACCATGGAGAACCTGCAGTCGTTCTTGAGGAAGCAGGTTCTGGGTCTCTGAATAGGATGGCTTGATTTGCATCTGTTTTGTTTTTTTTTTTTTTCAAAATATGAAAAGTGTGTAGAAAAGAAAACGGGAAAGAGCCGGATGGTATAATGAATTTAAGTATTCTCAGGTATAAGAGGAAACAGGATAAAAAACAAAAAAGATGCAAATGAACAACTTGTAGATTATAAAAAACAGAATAGTCCTTACTGTTCTTTCCAAAATCTTTGCACAAGAATTTAAATTACATTAGACATTCAAAGAAAACAATAGAGCAACCCACATAGTATTAAAAAATAATTCACCTCAAGATGTTCAAAATAGTCTTGTTTTCTTATTAGTTGCAAATGAATTTAGCTTAGAGAGCATAAGCAAATCACTTTCCATTAATTGTAGCTATTATCAACACTGATTTTTGTATGTTTCAATTTATGAATATTTTATAAGTAAAACAAAGTGAAAGAGAGAAACTAGCATTTGATTTTAGTCTTTTCTTAAAAAATCTAATTTCTTATGTGAAAACTTTTAGTTCTTTGTTTGCAATAAGTATTCACATTTGTTAATAAACTGTTGCCTCCAGTGCGTGGCTGGCAAGTGGCTTGAGCTGTGCAGGACCTAATCGGACAATGCCCATTCTATGGTTTTATTCTACAGAGAAATGTTTACAACAAGATATGTGGTGATTCTCCATTTTAGATCATTTTCTACACATGAATGCAGAGTTTCATTGGAAATAGAAACTGTGCTTGTATCTATGTCTCTAAGTGTGGTATGTTTGAGGAGACCAGTCATAGCAAGAAATCAGAAAGCTAATTATAAATCATTTATTAAAACTCCGTCAATCAGAAGACGTAATTTTTCCACCAGTGGGAATTTCTAATTTTTCCACAAGTGGCTCACTTATAATAAAGACTAAATAAACAAACATTCTGAATAGACACATGAATTATTAAACATCTTTCCAAAAAGAAAAATGAATAAGGGATGATAATATGCTTATAAATTGCCACAGTCTCCCTGGTAATAATACAGATCAGGGGGCATTGCACATCTACCAAATTGGAACTATAGTAATTTTTCTTTAAATTTTCCCTGACTTTGAAAATGAGAATAATTAAGCAAGGAGAGACTTCTCAAATCTCTGAAGCTATAAATAATAGATTTTAAGGAGAGATGAATCAGGAAGGTATGAAGAAGAAAGAGAAACATGTCATAAAATCGAGGGATTGATTCTTCACTCCTTCAGCTGAAAGGCCCCCAAATATCCCAGTATTAGTTATCGACCATTCTTTTAATTGTATCACAATTCAAGTCACTTTTTTTAAAACTTAATAATGAACCCCTTGAAATGTTTATAATGTTACACCGATACTACCCCCTCTAACGGAAACCCTGAAACTCAACAACTTAAAGCAAGAACATCCGCATTCCCTCACACATAGCCCAAGGGTGGGGGGGGAGGGGGAGGAGAGATGGAGGTAGGGGAGGGGGTGGAGATAGGTGGGAGAGGGTCTCTACTCCACAAGGTCATTAAGGGGTCAAGCTGCAGAAGGCTCTGTTAACCTCAGTGCATTCACCAGTTCCCCCCTTACTCTGTAAGTTGAGATAAAAATCAAATCAAGAGCATAGAATCATGGGGGCTAAGACTAGAAGAAGTATTTATTACTTCTACTCATATTTAATTTACCAAAGCTCAATTATGTGGTCACATCTAACTGTAGGAGAAAGTGGAAGGTGTAATCTAGTAGTATTCTCAGAAGGAAAGAGAAATGAGTTTGGTCAACAGCTACCTAGTATTGCAAAATAATAATAATAATAATAATAATAATAATAATAAAATATTGGCAGCCTTTTTAATGCAAGTCTCTTCTCCAAATTCTGCGAGCATACAAATCATTTGGGTATCTCAGAAAATGCAGATTATGGTTCAGTGGGTCTAAAGTTGGGCCTAAGAATTCTAATTTCTAATAGGTTCCCAGGTGATGATAATGCTTCTGGTCCACAGGACCAGGAACAAAATAGTCCATAGGAACAAAATAGTAGTTAATCTGGTCATTACATGAAAACAAATCCCCAACTAACAAACAGAAGCCCAGGCTCAGTGGGATGAAGTTTAAGTCCAATAGCCATCTTGCTGTTTTTCTTGGAATATATATTCCCTCTCTGTGCCCTGGTTCTGCTAAGTGACTCTAATAATCCATAGTTCCTCCAAAACTCACAGAAAGCTGGAGATTTATGAAATAATATCTGCAAAATGCTGTGGCCTCCTTGGGGAAGAGGTATGAGAAATATATGACGTATTATATTATTATTAACTTGTCATTGGCTGGGAGGAAAGAATATCCTATTGGGGAAGAATGTTCCATATTCCTTTAAGTTTCTAAAAACCTTTGCAAAGAAGAGGAGCCCTTTTCCCTGCATAGAGCATTTTGCCATTATTGTTTCCATTATTCCATTTTCTGCTAAGGCATACAACAATCCAACCATAGCATACATACAATTAGCTAGAAATGTGATGACTCTTTGAGCTTCGTAGCACAGCTACTAGCAATTTAGAACCTAAGAATTATATATATATATATATACATATATATTTTTTTCAAATGTTTATTCTTGAGAGAGAGACAGACAGAGCCTGAGTGTGAGAGGGGCCGAGAGAGAAAGAGAGAGAGAGAGAGAGAGAGAGAGAATCCAAAGCTGGCTCCAGGCTCCGAGCTTTCAGCACAGAGCCTGACACGGGGCTTGAACTCATGAACCACGAGATCATGACCGGAGCCAAAGTTGGATGCTTAACCGACTGAGCCACCAAGGCACCCATATATATATATATATATATATATATATATATATATATATATATATATAAACAAGTGACACACGACACACACAGCCACACCTGAAGCAGCTCAGGTGTTCTGTAAGTGATAGAATTTAAGCATTCACAGAACTCCAGAAAATCACAGATCCTGCAAACTTTGTGAAGTTTTCCCTGTTAGCTACATTTGCTCCTTGTCTTTCTCCACCTTGAAACAAATAAATATGCCTTTTCATCTTTTCTCTGTTAGCTAAAACCATGAAACCAAGGTTGCCAGGATTGGTTTATTCTTTAATGTATTTATTCATTCATTTATCCTGATTTTTACTCTCCCTGCCCTACCCTTCCAGATAGGCTCAGAATTAGCTGGAGAAAAGAATGAGGGAGAAAGAAAAGAAAAAAATGGAAAAGTTCAGCACTCTTTTATCTCTGTTTTACAGGCTACTTTCCTATTTAAGCTGGGAGGAGCACTTTCAAGAATACAAATCAAGAATCGTGATGGTTATAGCCTAAGGGAAAAAATAGAGTAAAATATAAGTAAAAGTCAAAGACCAAAAAAGTATGTTCTTATTCTCACTCTTTGTTAGTCTTTTCTAATCAGTTGGAATGAGTGCTAAGTGGAAGAAATGTCAAATGTGGGGTTTTGAATAATAATATCGATCATCTGGTACTTTTTGTCCTGAAAACTTACGAGACAGCTATTTTAGGATACAAATATTATGCAACATTGTCAGCATATAGCATTCATTTAAAATGTAATTTTTGTATTTTGACTGAATAGCTAGTTTTGTTGGTAGCATTATCTGAATTATTCAAGCAAATGGAAATTTTCTTCTGAATTATATACAAAATTGCCTTCTCTACTTGGAAGCTAGACACCTGACCACAGTTTATTACCATAATAACACTAATAATTCAGTATATTACAGTAAATCTGGTTTTAGCCATAACACAACTTGAAAAGGTGTACTAGATCAGATTATATTGTTCCAATTTCATTAATGGGAAAGGAAGATCATTTAGATGATGTCTTTTAATATCAATTGTAGTACTGTTAGCAGAAGAGAGAGAACTAACTTGATTCCAAGTGTAAAATTACTTCAAATTAGACTTATTAGTTCAAATTAGATTTAATTTCCAATTCTCTCTTGTTAATTAGGTGAGCGTTTTTTTAAATTATATTAAGTAACAGAGGTTTAAATTTTTTAAAAAAATCAGACTACAGGAAGGTAATTGGTAAAAACTTAAAATCTCTCCTGTCCAAACTTCCTACCAACCAAAATTTTATTCGACTCCCCAGAGGTATGTGTTATTAACAATCTTTTGCGTGTATGCCTCCAGGAATTTTCTGTGCATATGCAGGCATATATCTTCAATTCACTTTCTAACTATAAACCCAGTGTAGACAAAATATGAATTGTATACACATACATAAGTTATATAATTCAATATGTCATATTGATAACTGAAGTCCTGCTAATTATTTTTAATTGGAGAACAATTTCTATTTAGATGATTTCAAAAGTTTAATTTTAGGGTTCTTATTACTATGAGAAGCTACATTATAATTATTCTTTCTTCATACACATATATTCCCTTGTCTATGTAGGAATACTTCCCATTTCAGCTTTTATTTTAAATTTTTTTTTTCAACGTTTTTTTTAAATTTATTTTTGGGACAGAGAGAGACAGAGCATGAACGGGGGAGGGGCAGAGAGAGAGGGAGACACAGACTCGGAAACAGGCTCCAGGCTCCGAGCCATCAGCCCAGAGCCTGACGCGGGGCTCGAACTCACGGACTGCGAGATCGTGACCTGGCTGAAGTCGGACACTTAACCGACTGCGCCACCCAGGCGCCCCCCATTTCAGCTTTTAAAAAGCATAAAAACCATTGAGGGAGGTGGTTTCCCTTAATCACGCTTCTCTCTTAATGCTTTGCTGCTAGAGATGCTGGGCTCATTGTCCAAATTATACCAGTAGCTGTACGTAATGCTGTTTAGAGTGCAGTCACAATGAATTCAAATCCCATCCAAATACATCCTAAAAATGTTGGTTTGACCCCTAATTAGTTGGTGCATGTCCATGAGCCACCCAGCGAGGCTGTCGGGGTTGCAGAGTCGCATTATTCTTTCTTAGTGAGCCTTTTCCCTACCTTCGCAGCAGACAGATGAGTCTCTTATCAGAAGGAGCAGATGGCAGCGTGAGTCTATTTGAAATTGCAGACATGCACTTGGAGAACAGTTCCTAGAATTTTTTTTTTTTTTGAGTGTATTACATAGGAGGACAATTGGCGTTAGGAGCCTAGGGAAAACTTTTGAATTTTGGCTCAGAAATATTTCTCGGGTTTTACTTTAATAGTTATGCAATGTTGGGATTAAGAATGAGATAGCTCATTGACCCTTGATAATCTGAGATATGAAACACTGAAAACCATTTAAGATTTAAGAATTCCTGAACTTCAAACCAGTAGTCCCTGAATAACATTAATGAATCGTCTTAACAGTTTACAGGTGCTTTTATATTCATGATTTCATTTAATCCTCATGGCAAACCAATTTTTTTTTAAGTTCCTCTTTTACGAGGATCAAAGAGGCAAAGTGGTTTATTCTAAACCATGTAGCTAACAAACAGAAATCCAGAAATTAAGTGTATTGGTCAAGATTGGCATAATAAGTGTAGTTCATGATACGGGTAGGTAACTATTATGGGTCAATCGTCGTGGCGGATGCTACATACACATAATGTCTTCTTTGTCACAAAATTACTGCAGCTGAGGAATAATTATCTCCATTGCATATATGAAGTTACTGTAGATAACCTGCCCAGAGTTGTCCTTCTGGCAAAGAGTAGACAGGCTTCAATCCTATGCCCATTTAACTCCAAATTTTATGCTTCCTTAGAGCTCCCGGAAGTTGCACAACCCTGACAGTATCTTAAGTCAAAAATCTACAGAACTGTAGATAATAAATCTATGTTGTATAAGCCACTAATTTTGTGGTAATTTGCCACACCAGCAATAGGAAACTAATACAGGAGCATTGTGGATATTAAACGAGATTAGATAGATAAATATGTGCATAGATGGCTAACCTGACATATTTTAGGGATTTAGTAAATCATAATTATTATTTTAACCATATGTTTTTTTTTTCTTTGACTATTACAATCCCTTTAATCAGTTGTATTGTTTCGGGTATCTTACACCTTATTTTGTGTATCATAAAAGTAGCCCTAAACTGTTGTATGTAAACTCATGTAGAGTTTCTGTTTATATTCACATGTGTTTTGTATCAGGTAACTCATGCACAAAGTTTATAAGTTTGAAAGAAAATCTATCCATCTATTCCTTTTTTCTTCTCTTTTCCTGTACATTGGGAAAACCTAGTTTTTTTTTTTAAACGTTAAAGCGAAGAAAGACAAAGCAAAGCAAAGAACAAAGAGCTCCATTACTGTTTACTCTATTAGCATTAGTTATCATTTTATTTATTCATGTTTTATTAATTTTGTTAGGAGTGGATTTTCGATTAGAAAGTTTGGTGTTCTGGTGAGTTAAGATAGATAAATAGCAAAGGTGTGGTGCTATGATACTGGTTTTGTAGTTTGGTATCACAAGATCTTCTTTTAATGCTCCTTTATTCGTCATGAATGATAAGTCAGAAGTAAAACTTATTATACAACTAGAATGTGCCAGCATTAATTTAGGTGCAAGGACATAACAATAAAAAACAGAGATAAAAATTCCCATTCTTCTAGTGGGGAAGTAAGCAAATGTAAAAGTAAAGCAAATGTTTATTTGTCTTAAGGCAACATAGAATTGAGTGCGTTTAAAATCCTGATGGTTAACTTTATAGAATTGAAGAGCTTGAAGTGTTGTCCGCTCCGGAGTAAAACAATGGTTTTCTTCTCTAGCATTATGTAGAAATAAAGCATTTCACACAAATGAAATCTCTTCCTGTAAAGGTCATTGCTTGTTTGTATGTCCTACATTTAACATTTTTTGAGGTAAAGTTTTAAAAGTTGATGTTAATGTGTTGTGGACTTTGGAATATAATACAAGCATCATCAGCATAATTTAAAATTTGATAATTACTTGCATCTATTTTTATCATAAAAAAGAAACTGGAAAGGTAGTCAGCTGTACTGATTAGCTTTATGCAAATGACCCCAGATTGGTAAGTCTTCTACACTTGGGTAACTTACTTGTAAAAAATCTTTCTTCTCTCTCTTTCTCGGTTATTTTATGGCACTTAATCAGTATACCTGAGTTTTGTGTTCCTTTGCTGCTATCCCTTCATCAATCTCTTTCCTTTTTTTTTTCTTTTTTCATCAATTTATTATTTCTACTCTTGGATTTAAGATAACCACACCAAGTAAAATTCTGGCTTAAAATAAAGGCATGTAGGCCTTAACTAAAACTTTCCCCAAAGTGCTGCCCAAGAAGCAAAGGCATTAGTCCATGCACTTTGATTCGTAGATGTTGGTGTTTTCATAGAATTCGGTGGCTTCCTGCTAAGATCCTGGTCTGTATCATAACCATGGAAGTGAGGTAGTCATGTGCGGGTAAACTCTGATTCCTCAGACACAACTCTACTTACACATAATTTGCAGCCAGAAAACTTGCCTGAATTCCATTCATTTTAACTAGATGTATTGCAGAATGTGAATCCTAGTACCTTTAGATCCAGAATCTGAAATATAATCTTAATAAAGAAGCTCCTCAACCTTGTTTTCCGGACCACCATGTTCTCTTTCCTTACTTTGGCTGAAGGGTTTTCTAGTCAGAATCTACCCTAGACTGTGTGAATAAGTATTTGTTTGTTTGTTTGTTTGTTTGTTTGTTTGTTTTTCAGTGCAAAAAAAAGTGTTTTTATTAAAGCACTGGGACACGACCCATGAGCAGAAAGAGCTGCACTGAGATTGTGAAGAGTAATTGGTTATATATGTTTAAGTTTGGGAGCAGAGAGACAAAGAAGTTTCCGAAAGGATTTTCATATGTCAAGGAAGACTTACAGGATCCTGGAGGTCTGACTGTTGTCAAGCTAGGGTTACTTTCTGCCTGTAGCAAAGCATTAATATTAAGACAGCTGGAAGGGGCACCTGGGTGGCTCGGTGGGTTGAGCATCTGACTTAGGCTCAGGTCACGATCTCAGCAGCTCCTGAGTTTGAGCCCTGCATTGGGCTCTCTGCTCTCAGGACAGAGCCTGCTTCAGATCCTCTGTGTCCCTTTCTCTCTGCCCCTCCCCCACTCACTCTTTCTCTCAAAAACAGACATTAAAAAAAAAAGACACTTGGGAGTTCCTGGAGGAATGTCATACTCTGCCTGTGTCAAGTATTTGTCAATGGACTGCAAGTTGTAAGGAGATTTAATTTTATCTACATTTCTTTTGACTTTGTTCTCCACGTCATTCCCCCCTGAACAATTCTGACCCTTAAATCTGTAAGGTTGCTGAGGCTGGAAGGTCTTTTCTTGAAACACATCCCAGTATGAACACACAAGGAAGCCAGCCTTATCTAATTCTTGCTTTTGCTATTTTCAAAATCTGGAAGTCCCCACCATAATTTCTCACCTTTTGGAAAGTAAGATCTTCCTTCATAAAACTAGAAATACTATCATTAATAAATACAGTAAACTTAGAGAATATAGTTTGAAGGTAACAAATAATGATAAAAGTGCACTATGGTTTTAAGGAAACGACAAAGAATTGACATTGAAAGGGCTTAGATTTTCATGAGTATATTGTTAGCTCACAACCACAGAATACCATAGTGAAAGACATTCTATGATTTTATACATGATGCCCAGGGAAGTTAAGTGACTCCCTTAAAGTGAAGTATTAGGGAGGGCAAGAACTTAGATATGAATTTGGGACTTTGGCCTCTAGCTCAGATTCTTTACACCATAGAGCAATAAATAGAATTATATGATAAAAGTCGTTGAAAGATGGCCTTGTGAGGCTTTATTTTATATGCTTTAACAGAAGAGGCTGAACTACAGACAGGGGCGGGAGTCTTCTATCTGAGCCTGACCAACTCTGCTAAACGTCACTTACTTTTCATGAAATCACTAACCACGTGACTAAGTCACCTGATCAAATTATGTTCCCGAGTAATGCAGACATTTTCGGTAGTGCAAACAATCTGACATACCCAGTACTCAGCTAATCTCACTGCTGAATTCATGCAGTATACTTTTGCTCTTTAGGCACTCACTTTTCTGAGTAGTTTCTTTCATGTCTACATAGGTTCTGTTTCATATGATTGGTTTTAGAATTAATGCATCTGGAGAGGTAAGGAAAACTTTTCATCTCATCTTCATTCCTATTTGTGGAATAGAATTTAATCTGGAAACATGGAAAAATACCTCATTGTATATGTAGAAGAGATAAAAATCTTAAATTTGGTATATCTTATAAGAAAACAAAATGCCCTGAATACTATGTTCACTGGTAGGGGTAACTTCCCTTTTCCTTCACTTCATTTCCTTTTGGAGTGACTTTCATTAGCCATTGGGTGCCACTCGACTTCTTTCCTAACTTCTTACACATTTCTGTGGTAGGTATGGAAAACATGTATACGTCATGTTTAACTCTTTCCCCTTTCCCATTGAGAATAATTATCTGCAAGGCAAGTGTTTACTGGCCTGCTTCTTATTTTGTGGTAGGCTTACTGGGGGGGCAAGTTATGTTTCTCTACCATATTCTGCTAGGTAAATATGAGTATTTCAAGCAAGTATATTCATGACCATCTAACCAAAGATTCAAAGCTGTGTCTTCAATCAGATTTAATAGTAACAAAAATGATATCATGATCTTCAACTTTTGACTTGATATTTCTTACCTCTTCCCCCATCCCCACCCCCAATTCTGAACCTGGAAAGAGAAGAGTGATATTTATTAGCTGTCTACAAAAATGATAATGCCCAGAATATCGAATGACCAATATAGTACCTGTATCAGTCAGAAAAGTAGTGAGGGGAAAGGGTAAGGATATGCCTGACCAGTTATCATGGCTGAATGTAAGGTCTGATACCCTAAAATGACAACATGCATTTGCAAATTTCCTGTAAACAGAAGAGAATCTAGTCATTCAATTAAGCATAAGAAGCCTCCATCTCATAGGAGTATTGGCATCTCATTTCAATCAATATCTCTGAGTAGTTACTAGTTTTTTTTGCTAATCACATTTTATGTTTATAAATGGTATCCATTCATCTGTTGACTTCACTATGTTCATCCATTCAATAACCATCCATTGAGCACATACTATGTGTGAGACATTACTAAGCTAGGCACTAGCAACACAAAGATGCATAAATCATGGTTCTGTCTTCAGAAAACACATGCTAAAATGAATTCAAGTGACTGAATCTTGATTTTTATTTAAAAACGCATTTGCATTTTTCCCATAAATCATCTTACAAATATCAAAACATATTTTCTCAATAAAAATACATGACTAAATTCAGGAGGGTCATTTTAGAATTGATAATGGCCTTAGAAAATAATACTTCCTGTGTCAGAGCTTGAAATTTACATTATTAAAGACTATTTGAATTATCATTTTTATTGGTACAAAGCAAGTCTATTTTTTCCAAAATTTACACACATTGTATAGTTTTTAAGTTTCTTGACATAGGGATGTTCATAATAATATGTAACTCTCCTTTGTTTTATCTTTAATTTCTGTCCCTAGCCCTCTGGCTTTTTGTTTGTTTGACTTACTGTTTGCTTTTTGGTGATCAGCTTTTTCATTCTTTTGTCTAGATTATGTGTCTTTGAGAAGAATCAGCTTTGTTTTTCATAATCAGTTTTTATTGTCTTGACGTTTAAAAATTACTCTTTCTGCTTTTCTTATGCTCTTGGTTTATTTTCTTGATTTTCACTCTTCTTGCTCATTTATTTTCAGTCTTTATTTCCTTATAGATAAACATATACAAAATTCCCTCTAAGTATTGCCTTAACTATAAACTCCAAGTTTTATTTAGTGCTTTCATTGTCATTGTTATATATTTTGCAATATTTTTCAGAAAATGTTTAGCTAAACGTTACATAGAGTTACTATTTCTTATTTTCAGACACCACACATAACAAAATTAATTTTTACTATTGATTCCTAATTGCATTGTACTTTTAGGAAAAAAAGGAAAGAAAGAAAAAAGAAAAACAAAAAAAACACATGAATTGTCTGTACTTTGTGGCCTCATTGAAACTTTATAACTTGGCTTAGTACATAGTTCATTTTCCATGTAGGCTCAAAAAGTATTTGCACTGTATATTTTTTGTGTGAGAAGTTGTTATATGTATGTGTGTGTGTATGTATATATTCATGTACGCATTACATATACACATATACAAACTGAAACATAAATTTTGATTTTTTTTACTTTCCAATAATTTCCTTTGTTTCAATTGTATCATCTATTCACTTCTTAAATAGTGTATTAAAATGTTTAATTATAATTGTTTTTCTATTTCTTTCACATAATCTTACCAGTTATTGTTTTAATATATAAGGATATATTGTGAATGTATACATTTGTGTGTCTGACACACATTCTCTTGAAATTTTTTTTTCTTTTTTAGTGTTTATTTCTGTATTACTTTATAATTTCTTCACCTATATTCTATTTTACTTAATACTAAAATTCCTACCATAGCAATTTTATTTGGTTAGTATTTATCATTTGTAGTTATTACACAAAGTAGGACTTATGTCTATTATCATGTTTTTTAATGAATAAACTATTTATTAGTGTAAACATCTGTAATATATATGAAGTTATATATTATATATAAACATACATTTGGTAGAATTATATTGTCTTTGCTTCTTTGTCAAAGATTAGTTGACTATATTTTTGTGAGTTTATCTTCAGGCTTTCTATTCTGTTCTGTTGCCCTTTTTCTTTTATCTTTCTTTTATCAATATCACAATGTCTTGATTACTATTGTTTTATGATAGGTCCTGAAACCAGGCAGTTCCAGTCTTCTGACTTTGTTTCTCACCTTCAGTAATAAGCTGCCTACACTGAGTCTTTTGTCTGTCTACACAAATTTAGAATCAATTTGTCAATATCTACAAAATAACTTGCTTGGATTTTTATTGTGATTGTATTAAACTATAGATTAAGTTGGAAAGGACAGATGGCTTGCCAATATTGAACATTCCTATCCATGAACATGGAATATCTCTCCATTTATTTAGTTCTTTGATATATTCCATCAGGGTTTTGTAGTTTTCTTCCCTCCTCCTCCTCTTCCTCCTCTTCTTCCTCCTCCTTCTCCTTGTTGTTGTTGTTGTTCTTCTTCTTCCTCTTCTTTCTTCTTCTTCTTCTCCTTCTCCTTCTTCTTTTAAATGTTTATTTATTTTTGAGAGAGGGAGAGACAGTGCGTGTATCCAAAGCGGGCTCCATGCTGACAGCAAAGATCCTCATGTGGAGCTGGAAATCACAAACCATGAGATCCTTACCTGAGCCAAAGTCAGATGCTTAACCGACTGAGCCACCCAGTCGCCTTTGTAGTTTTCTTTGCATAGATCCTGTACATATTTTGTTAGAGCTTTATCTAAGTATTTCGTTTTTAGGGGTGCTAACATAAATGATAATATGATTTTAATTTCAATTTTCATTTATTCATTGCTAGTATACAGGAAAGTAATTGAATTTGGTACATTAACTTTGTATCTTGCCACAATGCTTCAATAATTTATTTGTTACAGGAGATTTTTTTGTTGATTCTTTAGGCTTTTATACATGGATGATCATGTCATCTGTGAACAAAGGCAGTTTTATTTATTTTTCTCAATCTATATACCTTTTATTTCCTAGTCTTGTCTAATTGCATTCATTAGAAATTCCATTATGATGTTGAAAAAGAGTAGTGAGAGAGGGTAACCTTGCCTCATATTTGATCTTAATGGGAAACTAAGTTTCTCACCATCAAGTATGATGTTAACTGTAGGGTTTTTGTAGATGTTCTTTATCAATTTGAGGAAGTTTGCTTCTATTCCTAGTTCACTGACAGTTTTTATCATGAATAGGTGATGGATTTTGTCAAATACTTTTTCTTCATCTATTGACATGATTATATGATTTTTTTTTCTTTAGCTTGTTGCCATGATTTTCAAATATTGAACAGTCTTGCATACTCAGGATAAATCTCACTTGGTTGTGATGCAATATTCTTTTGTGCATTGCTGGATTGAACTTGCCAAGATTTGTTGAGGACTTTTCATCTATGTTCATAAGTGACACTGATCTGTGGTTTTCTTTCCTTGTAATGTCTTTGTGTTGTATTAAAATAATGCTGGCCTCATAAAATGAGTTCAGAAGTAGTTTCTCTGCTTCTATAATCTGGAAGGGATTGTAGACAATTGGTATAATTCCTTCCTAAATATTTGGTAAAATTTATTGGAGGATTCATCTGGGCTTAGTACTTTCTGTTTTTGAAGGTTATTAATTATTAATTCAATTTAATAGATATAGGCCTACTCAGATTGTATATTTTTTCTTGTGTGAGTTTTGACAGATTGTGTCTTTCAAGGAATTGGCTCATTTGTTTATTCATTTGTTCTACGTTATCACATTTACGGGCATAGAATTATTGAAAATACTGCTTTATTATCCTTTTAAGGTCCAGGGAGTCTGTAATGATATCCCTACTTTCATTTCTGATATTAGTAATTTGTGTCTTTTCTCTTTTTTCTTAGTTGGTCTAGCTAGAGGCTTATCAATTCTATTCATTTTTTTTTAAAACAGCTCTCTTGATTTTTTTGTTTTAAATTCATTGATTTCTGCTTACTTTGGATTTAATTTGCTCTACTTTTTCTATTTTCCTAAGATTATAGTTTAGATTATTGACCTCAGACCTTTCCACTTTCTAGTATATCCATTAAATGCTGTAAAGTACCTTCTAAACACTGCTTTGCTGCATCTCACAAATTTTGATAAGTTGCATTTTCATTTTCATATAGTTCAAAATACTAAAAAAAATTCTCTTGAATTTCTTCTTTGACTCATGTGTTATTTAGAAGTGTCATATTTAATCTCCAAGTATTAGGGGATTTTCCAGCAATCTATCTGTTATTGACTTCTGGTTTAATTCTGTTGTGGTCCTGGGGCAGAAATTGTATGACATCTATTTTTCAAAAAATTTGTATAGGTGTCTTTTATGGCCCAGAAAGTGCTCTACCTTTGTGCATATTTCACATGTTCTTGAAAATAATGTATAATTTGCTTTCGTTGAATGAAATGGGTTATAGATGTCAATTGCATTAGTTGATTGATGGTGATCTTGAATTCAATTATGTCCTTACTAATTTTCTGCATGCTGGAACTGTCTATTTCTGACAGAGAGGCCTTAAAGTCTTCAATTATAATGGTGGACTCATCTATTTCTTCTTGCAGCTTTACCAGTTTTTGCCTGATATATTTTGACACTGTCTTGTTAGGTGTATGTACATTAAGGATTGCTATGTCTTAGGGTTTTGACCTTTTTATCATTATGTAATTCCCCTCTTTATCCCTGATAACTTTCTTTGCTCTACAGTCTGCTCTGTCTGACATTAATGTAGGTACTTCTACTTTTCTTTAATTGGTACCATCATGGTATATCTTTCTCCATTCCTTTAATTGTAATCTATATGTGTTTTTTATTAAAGCAGGTTTCTTATAGACAACATTGTTTCTTGATCCACTCTGACAATTTGTCTTTTAATTGATATATTTAAAACATTGATATTTGACGTGATTATTGATGTAGTTGGATTAGTTTATACCATATTTGCTTTCTATTTGTTGCCCTTCTTTGTTTCTATTTTTGTCTTTTACACTTTCTCTGCCTTTTGTGGTTATAACTGGGCATTTACATTATTTCATTTTCTCCTTTTTCTTAATATATCAATTCTACTTTTTTTAAACTTCTTTTAGTTATTTTCCTAGGGCTTGTAATATACAGTTACAAGTAATCAATGTCCACTTTTTAGTAACATTATACTGCTTCATGGATAATGCAAATATTTCATAATAACAAAGTAATCCTAATTCCTCCCTTTTGTCCCTATATCATTGCTGCCATTCTCATGCTCATTCAGACTTTTCAAACTGTGCTTTTTTTTTTTTTTTTTTTTTTTTGCATGACTTGTAATTTTTGTAGAAAGGTGCATATGATGTTCTGGGTAATAGGAATTGCAGTAAATGGCCGTTAATGTTGTGGTGATAAGTTGTGTGTGTGGGGGGGGACACTTCAGTCCTATGCTGAAGTCTGTTCTTTTGTGAGCCTGTGCCCTGGACTATGACCTTCACCAAAGCTTCTGTTTCCTCCCCTCTCCCCTTCGGTGGAACAAGATTGTTAAAAGGGGCTGGAATTGGGTATTTCCTTTTCCCAGAGTAGGTTAGACCATGATGAAGCATGAGCAGTTTAAGGCTCTGGTAAACAGTTTCTTTGAAGGACAGGCCTTAAGAAGAAGGAATGCTCTGGTGTATTACAAAATGGTTAATTTTCCCTTCACTCTGCTGCAAGCATAAGAGGATTTTTCTCTGACATTCAGTGGAGATACAAAGAAGAACAGAATAAACCCATCCCTGACATTTGTTGATGTTTATAGATCAGTGGGTTTTGTCATGAATAAAGTTTCCAGTATTCAAATCTAACTAATCTAACAAATCTAACTAATGGAAAGTTACTTTTGTTTTATAAATTGGTAAATTATTTCATCACCTTACCTGAAATTCTTGGGGAAATACCAAGTACTTTCTGTCTTCCTCTCGTGTTAATATTATAGCAACTGTAAACCTTTCTTTTGAACACATACAATAATACATCAAGTTTCCATACATTTCTTAGTTTGCAATTCAATTTTATACTTGATTTTTCATTTAATTTCAACTTTGTGATATTCGAGTCATTATCTCTTATTAACAAATGAAGAGGTTGTAGCAAAAGAACATTTCGACACTTGCTCAAGGTCACACAAGTAAGTAGTCTTCATGTCAATGCAAGATACATTAAAGTAGAGTCCATGTCTCTTCTTATCAACCACTGAAGTAATGCCTAGCACAGTGCCCGGCATAGCCAACGTGATTAGTATATATTTGTTGAATGAAGAAAGGAATGAAAGCCTAGTAAGTCTAAAGCTCTCTCCTGGATAATGTGATGAGGAAGGCAAAAAGACACAAAAATAATTGTCTTGTATTCAGATGAGCTACGAAATGATCACTGTTTCCATACTTGATAAATACAAACGTTTTATATTGTGTTAGTTTAGCAAGGTTGTCTTTGGTACATAGGTATTAGAAATTATTGAAAATTTAAAATGCTTTGAGACTGTTATTATGCTTTGTGTTTATTAGATATACTGTTAATTATAGAAGATAACAGAAATGGGTAATTTGTAAAAATCGAGCCGCAATTAATTATAAAGAAGAACTGCTTTTTATTTACAATATTTGTGGTCCTGGTGGGGATAAGGACTAACTTTGAGATTGATAAAGGAATAGAAAATATTGAAAAATCTTGATTAGGAATTCCATTGCTATCAGAATAAAACCAACAATCCTTTGAGAAGGAATGAGTCAACATATAAATCCATGTTTCTTTTTGCATTCTTTCTTCTACTCATCTTTTGATTTAAAATGCATCCTCATCATTAAGTTTAAATGGATTTGTTGAAAATAAAAAGTAACAAAAACCAAGGGTTCGCTTTATGTGAAATCTCTGTGACTTGACAATTTACATGTGTATGTTTGCATTAGCCATGAACATACATATATGTGGACATATATGTGTATTAGCAATGCTTCTTTTCATTTAGTCCCCAGAGAACTTGAAGTTTTTTTTTTTTTTATTTAATATATGCTCAGGCTACCTTAGTGATGTCACACAATCTTTCATCATTATAAAAAAGAAAAGATGAGAATGAGACCATTTGTCTTCTGCTGTTGTGCTTTGATACTGATAAGGGAAGATGTATGGCTCTGATAAAGAAGAAATATATATTTAGAAAGATATTTCTAGCTGAAACATGTTGGAAGGGTACTATGGTTTTAGGGTGAGATTTATAATGTTCATGATAGTGATGAGTCTGTAATAACTTCTTTTCAGGAGAACATGGAAAGACTTCAATTAGAGCAAGTTAAAGAGAGTCACCTGCGTCGGAAACTGCCTCAGGTAAGCTATAAATACGTGGCAATCTATACTAGTTAGATGGAATTCTAACTTGTAACTAGTTTAGGATGCACAACACCAACTCACTGCCTGATGTGTCGCAGGAATAATAGCGTGAGCTGAATTCTCAAAGTAGATCATATTATCACAGTGACTCAGGACAATGGTCTATCTACGGCTGCGGGGATTGTGATCACAAATCATTGAGGTAGCCGAGCCACTAAAATAGCATCGATATAATAAAAAGGAGCCTGAAAAACCGGTGTATAACATTACTCTGTGGAGAAAGTGGTTGTTGAAATTTACATCTAAGCCACCTGATATTGTGCAATCAATAACAGAAGATTTCCTCCAAAATTTTGTTTATCAGGGTCAGCCTCAGAAATCTAATAGAGTAGCTTGCCAGTGATTTAAGCTGGAAGGCTCTGTTTTCCATGGCTTTTGCACAGAGAATTGAATTTATGGACTCTTCACGCAGCAGTGGCTGTTACATGCAAAGTGCCAATGACTACTTGATTATCTCGGAAGGACCTCAAAGCTAGTTGGGCATGAAATAGAGGACCTCTTCAAATGAAAGGGATCAGAATATTCAACACAGTTTATAAAGTGTGACAATTCTATTATGTAAGTTTGAACAGCAGCCACCGTCGGAAAAAAAAAAATCCATCAGAATATCCAAGAGAAAAATAGCTTGGCAGAGCTAGTGACCGTGAAAAAATATAGGCTTCATTACTAGTGGGAGAACAATGTTTGGAGATTTTCTATCTTGAATATCTGAATTATGCTCCAAAGAATATGTAACTAGTCCCCAGTAATGTGAAATGATGATGGCATAGATAATATTTGTAATGGCTGGCTCCAGATTTAATATGGAAAAATTTCCCCATGATTGGATTTTGAAATTTTTGATAATATCAAGGCAACTCCAAATAGAGACCATGATGTCCTTTACTTCCTATGATAGGAATCATGTATAATTGTGTGAAAGAACAAAGAAAAGGTTAGTAGTCCATTTTTTCGTAAGGGAGGGGAAATTGTTTTTTTTAAATAATTTTTTTTATTTTAGAACAGATTTAGAGTTGCAAAATCATTATGAAAACAGCACAAGAGTTCCCATATGCCCCACACTCAGTTTCTTCTATTATGAACATCTTCCATTATGGTACATTTGTCACTACTGATGAACAATGAACTATTACATTATTATTAGCTAACATCAATATTTTATTCAGGTGCCCTTAGTGCCCTAACATCCTTTTTCTGTTCCAGGATCCCATCCAGGATACCTAATTACATTTGTTCATCATGTCCCCTGAAGTTCCTCCTGGTTGTTACAGTTTCTCAGACTTTTTGTGTTTTTGATGACATTGACTGTTTTGCAGAGTACTGGTCAGGTATTTTGTAGAATGTTCTTCAACTGGGATTTGTCTAGTAGTTTTTCATGATACATTTCTGGGAGGTGATGTATTTCCGGGAGGAAGACCAAAGAGATAAAGTGCCATTTTCCTTACATCATATCAAGGATACATACGACTGATATGACTTACTATTGATGATAACCTTCATCACCCGACTTGATGTATGTTTGTCCGGTTTCTCCCTGTACACTTACCTTTTATCCCTCTCTTTCTATACTGTATTAATTGAAAGAAAGTCACTAGCATAGCCCGCACTTATGGAGTGGGTGTTATGCCCTACGTCCTTAAAAGCAGAGCATCTATGTCAGTTATTTGGAATTCTTTTGTACTGGAGATTTGTTTATTTTCCATTTATTTATTTAGTCCGTCATTTATTTATAACTAACCGAGTCATGAACATCTGCTGTGGGTTATAATTCAATACCATTTTACTTATTTTGTTGTTCAAATAGTTCTAGCTTTGGCCATTAATGAGCTCTTTATGGCCATTAGTTGGGCCTCGTATCTCTTTGACATACTCCTGCCATTGTTTTATTCTGAATTTTATTTGTTTTTAGTACTTACTTTCTGGCACTACAAATTTTCAGTGCTAGGTACGCGCATTGAAACTGGGATATCACTGCTTCCAAGACCTCTTAAATGACAGAGCAAGATGATATTCTGTGCATGTGTATTCACTTACCTACAAATGTTTCCATGTGTAACTCTATGTATCTATTTTAAGCTAAACATCAGTTCTTACCATAGGAACTTTTTTTTCAGCATCCAGGATTATACATTGCTCCTTAAAAACTATGTTTTGTGGGTATTTCTTGACGCTCTTCAAAAATTTTTACTGTGTGTCATGTCATGTTGCACTGGACTGTAGTTTTGCTACAAACAAAAATAAAAATGCTTTCTAATAGGACTATAGCTACTTTTATTTTAAGTGAAATTGGCAGTTTTTAAATGTTAGGATTCAGGGATTGAGGGTATAAATTCCAAACCCTGAGGGTCAGAAAATCCTGTGGTCTCTTCCTCCAGGAGCAGAGGGTTGTTAGAGGAGCCTTTAATACTTCACCAGCCTGTACGATACTGGTTTTCCTCCTAGAAATTAAATTGTTCCTTTTTTTTTTCCTTCTCAACTTGGCAGAGTTCCTATAAGTATGTGTCTTTCAAACGTGCCTGAATATTAAATCACCTGAGGAAACTACAAAAAAAAAAAAAAAAAAGTACTGATATAATCTCTCTACCTGAGACCAAATTCAATTTGTGTAGGATGAGACTCTGGAAATATGTTTTTTAAAATTTCCCAGATTACATTACAAAGTCAGAGTTAGGGGTAGTATTGACACAGATGACCTCCAAGATTCTTTGGTCCTGAGATTTGGCTGATCTTTGATTTCCATTAATATGATCTATCTGGATCAGTCTGTGCTTCATTCTCAAGAAGGTGTAATGCATACAAAATAACCACAGATCTAGAAGTTATTTGGTGCTTGAACAGTCAGTTTAAAGAGAGTTTGCTGTAGACCCGTGTATACTGGCACCATATAAACCCAATTTTCGACAATGGGCCTTATAGACATTTGGGAAAATAAAATTGAACTAAGCCAACATAAAACAGTTATTCCAGAAGTTCAAGTCCACTGTGGATGCTTTGAAATGCTTCCAATATTAGCGAATTGCATGCTTTTTGTTGACCTATTTTGAGATGGAAAGATTCAGCTCCTAAAATGCACGAAAATACTGTTCCTCCACCTTCAAAGTAGGATTGTACCAGAAGCAAAACAGCAATGTGGATTGTTCTTAGAGATCCTCGGGGAAGTTTTTACAGATCACTTTAATAATACATTCAGGTATTGTGTAAGGCCCAAGGTCAGGAAACATTGAAATCTAACGACTAAAAGTATTAAACGAAAAACCTAGATACTTGAATTTCAGTTCCGAGACTCTGCTAAAGCCTTTCTGATACCATAACACTTCTGTGTGTTTTACTTTCTCCATCTGTAAAACAAGCATAATTGCATCCTCATTACGATGCTGCGCAAATGCATGAGGCAATCTGTAAGAAAACACTTCAGACTCTATAGTCAAAAAGTCCCCTAAACTCTACCATAGTGCCATATTTCTGCTATTCTTCTATTTAACCCAAATATCTTTTGTAATTTAAACCCATTTCCTGCTAGACGGTGTTTGGGGGAACCAGAAGACTGGTTTGCCACAGCTTATTTGCAATAAGTTTCATCCCAGTGTTTTGGCCACATGTTTTCCTTTCGAACACCAATCGTCTCTATATGGTCCTATGTTAATTTCTTTTTGCATCGTAACTCAAGCCGTGAGTCACCTACGTGACCTCAAGTATTCCCCAAGGGCAAACAGCTCACCACCGCTGATTTACCCCTGTTAAAAAAGAGTGATTTCGCTTTAAGCCGTATCAGCTTTGGCTCTTCCAGCTCTAAATTCTGTGATTCTAATGGTGCGTGTAAAAATTCGAAACGGATTTAGTTTCCTCATTATAAGGGTCTCTGACTCCACCACACACGAAATAAAGGGAAGTTGGAGAAAATCATAGGAAGAGCCTTTATTTTGGGTTTTGATGATGAGCTACTTAGTTGGATGGCTTTCTCTATTAGTTCCTCTGAAGGGCTTCATTTAGTGGAGAATGAGGTAAGATGTTGGAACACGGGAAGTACTTCTGGGCTCCAAAAATAAGCTTCTTAATTTTTTTGGTGACATATTTTTACGTGTTCTCTGAAGGTAGGTCTCGACTCAGAACATTTGAATGCTCTTTCTCTGTGGGTAAAGATGGTGACACACAGATGGAACTCATTACCTGCAGTGCCACACACAGCTCATGAGAAAGTTTAAGGAAGGGCAGGGAAAGTGCTTCCAACTGTTACCATGGTCTTTTTTGCACCCATCATTCAGGCATCCAGACTACTTAGGAATGGCAGTGTATGCAAAGGCAGATTCAGCAGACTTGCATTTAAGGACAGGGTCGGATTGTGGTTTTTATACCAAGAAAAGCAAACTGTAAAAACACATGGGACAATCATGCCATGAATCGTGGTTTCACGAATAACTCTGGCTTCTCAGAAGCCTGTGTGCTAAAGGAGCTTTTAAAACTAGCGGGTACCTGGCTAATCTTCGAGGAGGAAGAAAATTGTCATGAAGCAACCCTACAATGGGATTTGGAAGATGTGGTCATCTGAGCACTGATACAATAGGGGCAAAAGAATCTCAGCGTTCTATATCTGAAAAGACACTAGAGATTTTTCTTTTTCGGTGAACAATGGATTTATTTTTAGAAAGTAACTGTAAAACAAACTATGACTGTGCCTTCATCCGATACTTTTGCAAGTGTTAAACTACTGTCAGGCACTTCTGTGATGCCTCATACTTTGCACCGTCCTATCCATGTGCCCAAAATACACCCAGCTTTTTCAGCCACAGTTATCTCTTCTACCTACACCCACTCCTCACCGTATAAAGCTTTGGATAATAGGCAGAAATGGACTCACCTAATCCATTTTCTGTGGGACAAATCAGAAGGTGAAGCTCGAATCAAAAGGAAAAGTAGAGGCTTTCTACTCCCTTGAAAACCTCATCTTGGGGTTTAACTAGACGTGGCTCACAATTGAGACTTTAGTTCTGAGGTACACCAGGCAGCAGTGGAGGGAGTGGAGACACTTTCCTCACAGACTTTCTTTCCCTTGGTGCTTTGGTACGATGCAGAGCAACTCGGGGGAAAGCTGAGGAACTTGTGCCTAGGTCATGTCTTACCTCTGCCACTCACTACCTTTCTAACTTTGGAAGGACCAGTCGGATTGCTCAGAACATGAATCCAGAGGGCTAGCGTGAGAACTGATGAAATCGGGTCATATGTGTTCCGGATAGAAAGTAGGCACTCAATAAATAGTAATGATCATCTTATTGTACTCTTCATAAATAATATATGTTATCCAAAGATGTCAATAAGAGTTCTAAATAAACTATTCAATACCTAAACCCACATTGCCAAATAATTAAACCCTTGATTTCTAGCTTTGATTATTGTGCCACCTAATTGCTGGGTCCCCAATTGCGCTCCCCAGATCACTCAGGCAGGCTTTCCCTGGTTTTCAGGATAAATACCAAAGTTCTCGGGCAGCCCTAATGTCTTGCACGATGTGGCTTCTTCTCTCTAGCCTCATCTTACCCCACTCTTCCTTCCATCTTGACACTCCAGCCCCATTGTGTTCATCTCTGCGTTGTCTTTAAGAAAGATATTTCTTCTTCTGAAATGGCCACCCTTCTCCTCCTCTCCATAGCCAGAGTTAGTTTCAGCTCACCCTTTGGGATGGTACTCAAATAACATTTCCCCAGGGAAACTCTCCCTGACTTTCCAGGCTCCCCAGAATCATCAGGTCTATAGTCTGTGGTGCATTCCTAGTGTATCAGGTCTGGTCATAACACTTATCACTACACTTTTTTGACTTACTTTGTTATTATTTATTTAATAATTATCTCCATTGCTAGAATTTAGCTTCAAGGGGGCAAGGACAAGTTATCTTTCTTCAGCATTTGTAAAATTGTTATAATAGAAGCCTCTACTATGGGAATAAATAGACAATGCAGGAAAAGTGCTTAGTAAGGTGACTTGTACACAGTGTATTCTCACTAAAATAATGTTTCTATGATTGCTGGGATGTGTGCTGCAGGTGGAGGCTGAGGGAAGAACCATAAGGATGAGACAACAGAGCCTGGTCATTTACTGACTAGTAATGCCTTATCAGAAGGAAGAGCGTGTGAACTTAATTTTAGAACAAGAATCGCGCATAGATTTGAGGAGCAACATCAGAAAAGTACTAGGAGCATGGGTGATCGTCTCATTTACATATCCAGAATAGTGTAATGGAACAATTTTAAAACCTGACACCCGAGGACTGAATGTCAGAGCCACGGACCCAAGTCTGCACTCAGAACCACGTGGACGTTTCTATAGAAAAGATGACCACCCAAAGGGGATCAGTTAACTATGAAAAGAATCCTGTGCTGAAACATACATTCTGAAGTTAACTCAGGTGCTGTGGAATGTTCTCTGAAGAGCTTCACACTTTTCCTGAAGTGGCTTCCAAGTTGCCATTTTCTCTGTTGATGGTGAACTGCCATCAGGAAAAGCTTTTTGCTTTATAGCAAATACTGGTCAAGAAAAGATGTAATGAGCAAAACCCAAAAGGACAAAACACTAAAGAGACATGATGCTCACCCTCTGACCTTAAGCAAAGGCAAATTTTGTCTGATGAAGAAGAGTCAGAGAACTTTACTTTTTCTACTAAAGTTTCTTTTCAGCTGAGGCCATTGAAGAATTCCAAAAACAATCAGCAACAACAAAGAAAAAAACCTGTAAATACTTTTAAGACTCTAAAAGTGTTTCTAAACATCCTCAGTCTATCATTTCTGAATGGAGATAAAGGTAGAAGAAAACTAACATATCTTTGTAATTATTTATTTTTTAATTTGTTTTAATGTTTATTTATTTTTGAGGGAGAGAAAGAGACAGAGCATGAGTGGGGGAGGGGCAGAGAGAGAGGGAGACACAAAATCTGAAGCAGTCTCCAGGGTCCGAGCTGTCAGCACAGCACAGCCTTATGTGGGCTCGAACTCACAAGCTGTGTGATCATGACCTGAGCCAAAGTAGGATGTTCAACCGACTGAGCCAACCCAGGTGCCCTATTTTTGAGACAGAGAGCAAACAGGGGAAGGGCAGAGAGAAAGGAAGACAGAGAATCCCAAACAGGCAGCACAGAGCCTGATGCTGGGGCTCAAACTCATGAACCGTGAGATCATGACCTCAGCCAAATCAAGAGTCAGAAGGTTAACCAACTGAGCCACCCAGGCACCCTGAAAACTGACATCTCTTAAACACAAATTATGTGCCTGGTTCTATATAGGTGCTTTCTTTATATTTTTCTTCTTTGTCTTATAATTTTAAATTACTTTGCAAAAATTGTTATTGTTTCTACATTTACTATTTTAAATGACCTCAGTAATTGCTAAGTCTAAAAATAGATGTACCTGGCATTTGGAAACAAGTTCACCCAGCTCCAAAACTTGTGTTCTGAATTTTTTTCCTCCCAAAGGTAATAAAAAATTTCTAAAGTTTCTTCCAAGCCTAAAAGTCTAAAAATATATTTAAGTCATAGCATTAACAATCTTCCTTCTAGCAAAATTTCAACATGGTTAATTGCAACTCTACACATATTGCTTGCTTGCACCTGAAAACCAGAAAGTGGATTGAGAAAAGCCATAAAGATGCTGACTGGACTCACTTTAAATTCATGATTACAAACCTCAAAGGGACTTTGGTTCTGCCAGGCACTCCTGCTCTATATATCTGCTATAGATCTGCTCTATCATTCAATGTTTTCTCATAGTCTCCTCTTTCCTCAAAACTGCACAACCTCTTCTCTTCCTCTCAGTTGTTAATCATGCTTTTGATTAATAGAGAAATTGGAAAACTTCCAGATGCTTCCAATTATATGGTCTACCAAGTCAACTTTGTATGTACGTATTTTGTCTGTCCTCATGATACAATGGATGGGCTGACTGGCATAATCTAATGACAGCACCTCAATTTATGCAATGGATTCCAATATCTCATTAATTTACAGAGTGTGTATGTGTATATATTTCAATTCCCATTATTTAATCTAGTTATGTCCTCTAAATCTGCTGGGAATACTGAATGACAGATATGGAACTATCATTCCAGGCAGATTACAGAGTTAGGCTCCTGAGAGCCTCAGGTCACAAATTTTTATTTTACATGTGTTTCTATTTAAATACACCAGATTTTATATATATATATATATATATATATATATATATGCATATTTTTTTTTACATATAATTAATTGCATGGTCTTTGAATATGTAAAGGAGCTTTGGAGTTCTTTGTGTTATACAGGTTTGTTTGCCAGGGTCCTTGTAAAACAAGCCATTCTCATCAGTGTTGAAACCCTATTCTTCCATGCAACCCTTTTCCCATATGACACTTAGCAGGTATTTTCATTAACTTCTCCCACAGTCTCCTGATCTGTGGACTCTGCCTTGCCTTCCAGTTTAACAGTGTCGTGCTCCATCTCCTTTGGAAATGTGTGAGCCTGCCAGCACTAGCTGAGATGGGTCTCACATTTTCCTGAACCTGGATGTGACTGTAAATTTCTTTGCCTTTCAGCCTCACAATAATATAGTGTACTGCACCCTTTTGAATTAGCTGTCATCTCATGAATCCACAAATTTAGGCATTTTTCCATCTTTACCATAGCTCTAACGTGCACTATGGATGCCATTTCATCACTTTCTAGAGTGCCTCACATACAGTTCCTTGAATTTCCTCTTCCTTTTTTCTGATTGTACCATATTGTTGAGTCATTAACACTGAACTCAGAGCCAATGGCATTATAACTCATGATCAAATAAAACTTAATCTAACACACATATCCATAAGGCATATCATGGCCCTCTTATGCCAAGGAGTTCTAGATAAATGCACTTCAATATTGCACTTGGGGGAATTTTAAACAGGGAAATCATTAACAAAAAGCACAAAAATGCAAAAATGTGGCTCTCAGAAGATGATGAAATGAACGCTTATTTTACAGTATAAGAGCTAAAACAAGAAGGCAGAGTGCTGCCTTGTTTGATCTCAACTGGAAATGTGCACATTAAGTTAGTCAAATTTTTCATCACTCTGCAAGTCTGCAAATGGCTGGGAAGGCATGGATGTTGATATGGAGCTTATAAATAAATTTTAGCAAGTAGGTGAATTTGCAAACACAGAATCTGTGAACAATGAGTATTGACGATATGCATGTACATGTACGTGTACGTATATGTGTGTATGCTCTGAATGTATATATGCTATAGTTATGCATTATAATTAAAATCACAAATATGTGTGTGTGTATATATATATATATATATATATATATATATATATATATGCTATAATTAGATAATAATGAAAACAAAAAGTTTGCTTCTGGTTTCCCGCAATTTATTGTCTTATATCTCTGCTCCCTTTGAAATTTTAGTTTCACTAGCCCTAGTAACTTTTATTTTATTCTTTCTTAAACTATAATATCAAAACTCCACCATCAAGTTCATGCATAGCCTATGTGTTGTGTCCTATAGTCAACACTTAATCCTCATTTTACTCAAACAAGCAGTCTCATTTGATACAGTTGACCATCTCCGCCTTCTTAAAACTCTCTCTTGAAATCACTTTCTGGAGAATATTCTTAGTGGATTCTCCTTCTCTGAGGCCTTCTCCTCTCTAGCAGTGATTTTAAAATTTATGAGTACATACAAATTGAGGTACACAAAGGCTTTTGGGGGTGCCTGAGTGGCTCAGTCAGTTAACCAACTGGCTCTCGATTTCGGTTCAGGTCATTACCTCCTGGTTTGTGAGATGGATCCCTGCAGCGGGCTCTGCACTGACAGCGTGGAGCCTGCTTGGGATTCTCTGTCTCCCTCTCTTTCTGCCCCTCTGCTGTTCTCTCCCTCTCTCAAAATAAATAAGTAAATATTAAAAATTAAATTTAAATTAAAATAAAAAAAAGACTTTTCTAAAAGGGTTACAGGCAAATAGTTTTAAGGGAATCATTGCATCCATTCTATCTTTGTCGAGGCCATTTCATGCTGGGCCTGTTTTGTCCCCTTCCACACTCACCTTTCTGTCACTTTGTGAAAGAAAAATGCACCTTTACCTTTCCTGAAATTTGCCTTCGTGTGCTGCCCTAAAAACATCAAGGGTCCATATGGATGCAAATGTTGGTGCTAAGAAAATGAAAAAGTATAATGATTGAGTGACTAATACTTGTGCAAATCAGGGTTCACCAGGTCTCTCCAATCTTTATTTTTAATAAGATTGAAGGAGAACCTACTGAGTTGTTTGCTTAAATCTTATGAGTACCAGGAACCACACACCAACCACATATGGCTTGGACATTGGGGATCAAAATTACCTACTTTATCTCCAGCCTTATCACCAATGTACCAATCTTATGGCTTACATTAACATGGCTTTCTATGCCAATGTTCAAGGAGTTAAAGTCACGTGAAGTTATAGGTTTATTATTTCAAGAGAAACTATTAACAGAGGCAAATAACTTAATTGTTCAATACAGGAATTTCTAGAAGGACTTATCAACTCTTCAACAGAAAACATCAAAAGAAAGTTTAACCTTTATATTCTGGTACCAGTAACTATAAACCTACTACAGGCGTGACCCTTACTCAATGCTAACCAAGTCCCTCTACCATCCTCCTGCCTGAACTAAAACTCTTGCCTTAAATCAAAGTTCAAATTTTCAATAAACTCTGGCCCTATTTTTTTTGCCATGACTGTGAGACACTACTGACGTTCTGACTAGGTGGTATTCCCTCTTACCAGGCTAAGCAAGAACGTCAGCTTTGCCTTATCAATAGGTTATGTCGCTGATATTTGGGCATCTGGCATCTAACCATTAAAAACAATCTTTGATTATAGATCACTATTTATTTTTAATTACTTTTTAATCTTAATTCCAGTATAGTTAACATATAGGGTTATATTAGTTTCAGGTGTACGATATAGTGATTCAAAAATTCTATGTTTTTGGCATAAAACTTAGGAGTTTTAAACCCAAGTGGCCCCACTGATTCCCATGTATTTATGTGAGCAAGTCTTTTGGGTGCTTTTATGCACACACACACACACACACACAATGACAAATATTAATAAAATTGATACTAAACTCTATCTCATTAATAGCTTTATAATCAAAATTTATATTTCTGTTTTTATGTATAATATACTACTAATAATTATAACAATAATTTAATCAGAAAATAATTTTAACATCTAGAACTTTACGGAAATTTTTCAAGTCTTATCTCCCAATGGCTTTAAGACATTACAAACTTACATTTAAAAATACACAAAGACCTTTTTTTGTCAGAGAAATGTTATAGTGGATGACCTTTAAATTTTTTTTAGCATAATACTATATAATATTTGATATATTTTGCAAAAAAAGTAGAATAGAAATAATGAGTTCAAAAAATAAAAATTTCAATTTGTTAAAGAAGCCTCGGTCAGGTATTTTTAGATCAACAAAGTAACCATCAAATTATGTGGTCTTAAAATTACTAAGTATATTTAAAAGGTGACAGAACAGTGTTATTTTAAACTTTTAAAATATCAATATTTATAATACACTAAAATTATATTCTTTATAACAACTTGGGATCATAATGAAAAATTGTGGTGTCAATTTTAAAATATGCAAGGGGATACCTAGTAGTTTTGAAATCATTTTATGAAACAGGGCAGCAGTTTGAGGCCACTGCTCTGTTCTGCCTCTAAACCTGTTTCCTTCCTGTCTCTTGAGTCTCCTCTGGGAAATCTTGTTGAGTCTCATGACATTAAGTAATATTGCTTCATTGAGTAATGCCAGATGTATATCTCCACTCTCCACCCCCAGATTAATATACCAAACCTTACATCTGAAATATCTAATTAGGTGTCAAATGTGCATCTCTAAACTGAACATATCCCCCAAACAACCCTTGACTTCTACTCCCAACCTACTGTAATATTTTCCTCTCCATTATTTCCCATCTCTGTAAGTACTAATTAAAAAAAAAAAAACTGAAGAAAAAAATAACTTGGAGTTGTCATAGATCCATCTTTTTTCCCTTTTTATGACATCACACATCCAATTCAACGGCTTGCCCTGTGGGCTCTGCTGTGAAAATATATCTGGAATCTGTCCACATCTTCCCATCTTCACCTCCAAAATCTAAGGACGTCCCAATCATTTGCTTCCCTTCCTGATTTCTCTCCAGCCTGATCTTAGCAAATGAATGTGAACTAGTCTCTCTGTTGCTACAATAGTCTTCTCTAGAAAATAGGAACAAAAATCTTTGCCACGTAAGTGAAGTTTTATTATTTTTGTGTTCAAACCCATGAATGCCTTCCCCCTGTACCTCAAGGTCCCAGTTAATGGAGGCTCCCGTATTTTATATCTTATTTCCAATCCTCTGCACCTCTTCCTGTCATTCTAGTCGCACGGTTCTCCCCTGTTTCTGGACCAATCACACTCCCAGCTTTGCATTGTACCTTTCCTTCTTTCTAAAATGAAAATTCACCAGCCAGCCGCATGATGTCAGTCTCTCCAGTCATTCAGGTCATCCTGTCACTGACTTCCCGATACATTAGCACAGAGAGGCCCTCCATCTACCACCATCCCTTACCCTGCTATATTGTTCCTTCGTAACACCCATCACTGCCTGGCACAGAAATATTTATTTGCTACTATTTTATTATCTTCTTTTACCTCACACTGGAATATAAGCTCCATGAGACCATGACATTTTTGTTTGTTTGTTTGTTTAGCTGTCTAGTAAATTCTCAGAATTTGGAACAGTGATCAACAAAGAATGGTACTCAGTAAATATTTGGGTAATACATAAATGGTTATCTTTTTGGCTAAAGCCAAATAAGTAAGAAAATTGATTTCATTTAAGCTAGTGCAATAGGGAGGTATGAAAGTCAATATCTGAGCAGTGTGGTTTTACCTTAGATTTTTGTAGAGGAGGAGAAGACAAGCTAAAAGTGGGATTGCTTTTGCAATCAGGAGATGTCTCAGTCAGGTAGCTGAACAGGAAAGGTTTATTCCTGTGTCTAGCTAGCTGCAAGGGAACAAACAGTTCTAATGTCAGCTAATCCTTCTTGAACCACAAAACTGGAAGTGGAAGATCTGTATCTGACATTGCAGGAGGTTCAGGCAAAAAGGGAAAGGTTTATATTTGACGTTGTCACAGGTAAATAAGGGAATTATCTGTGAGTTTCATGGGAATCATGAGAAAGGGTGGACAGAGTGTCACCTATGATATGGAACAAAGGTTCTTTGTGGGAAGGCTTTTCTGGAACACAAAAGGGTAGAGGATCTTTTAATCATCACTGTTCTCTGGGCTCAAATGAAGTGCAATATTGTCACCTATATTATTTTAGTTCCTCCTAAAAATGTTCCGATAAAATAATCTTTATTTGGACATATTTTGTTCTGTTGTTCTTCTTGTTTTGTAACTAGTGAAGTTACTTTAATTTTTTTTTAACGTTTTTTATTTATTTTTGAGACAGGGAGAGACAGAGCATGAACAGGGGAGGGTCAGAGACAGGGAGACACAGAATCTGAAACAGGCGCCAGGCTCTGAGCTGTCAGCACAGAGCCCGACGCGGGTCTCAAACTCACGGACCGCGAGATCATGACCTGAGCCGAAGTCGGACGCTTAACCCACTGAGCCACCCAGGCGTCCCATGAAGTTACTTTATAACATGCAATATTTTAAATTTCTTTGGGTTTCATAACTTACTACACTTTGGAATAACTCCATGTGTTAGCTTGCTGCTGATACTTTGTATAATTGAAATTTGTATAACCTAAAGAATGCTATGAAAGATGGAGAGTAGGCAGAAACTGAGGCTTAAAGGGATTGTATAACTCCCCAAGGTCATTGAACATGTAAATACTGGATCAAATAAAATCATTCCTGTTTGTAGTGATGTAGTTCTTATTACTTCTCTCTTATAGAACAGTCATCATTGGGAAAACAAACAGTAACATGTTTCCGATTCTTGACTTTATATTACTACAATTCCTCTTTTGTGTAAGTGTTAAATAATGATTATACATTATAATATTTATTATAACCTATGTGATCAAATAATATTAGCATTTTGAGACTGCCACAGTTTCCGATATCATTTCCTCCCTCCTATTTTCACCACCATTCTACTACTGTTGTCACTCGGACAGGAATATGTGCTTGGAGTTTTAGAATAGGTGACTTTTAATATTTATGGTGTTTGCTGCTGTCCCACACACCCAATAAATAGCAGCTAAATATATCACCGCAGACATCCTACACAGAGTGGTCCAAAGAGCATATGACTAAAATGAATACTAATTGATCTGCTGAACAATGTGCTGTTTATAATTTGGAGCATTTCTCATAGTGATATTCACCAACTTATTGAATACTTAGTACTATATACCAATCATAGTGGGAAATAAAACTGGAATGATCCCAAATTACAACATAGGGGAAAGAAGTATTTTAGGAATTGCTTGTAGATCATTCTCGGATTTTTCATTGAAAGAAGGAAGAAGGAAAGAAAGAAAGAAAGAAAGACAGAGAAAGGGAAAAAGAAAGGAAGAAAGAAAAAAAAGAAAGGAAGGAAGAAAGGAAGAAAGAGAAAAAGCAAGGAAGAAAGGAAGGAAGAAAAGGAAGAAAAAAGAGAAAGAAAGATAAGGAGGACAGAAATCTTGTTTTGCCTGGTGTTCATTTATTAAGGATTAAGCCAGCCATCACCTTGAATTGTTTTCTTCAGAGATTTATGATGTTTTGGAGCAAACATTTGCTTTTAAGTCTGTCTCCTACTAACTTCTATGGTTACTTAGTGTAGATGCCATGTATTATGCTTTTTTGTTTTATCTCTAAACAGTTGAAGGAAAACTGAATAAAAAAACATAATAGAGTGGTTCGTTTCTGAGCTTTCAGGTCATTACTATTTCTTTTAGCAATACTATTAAGCTTTTGAAGTATACATTATTTCATTTGTTCCTCCATTTATTTAGTAACACTTAACGAATAATTACTATATGCCAAGTACTGTGTTATATGCCAAATGTAAATAGTTAACAAAATGGTTGTAATGTACATTTTCATGAATTTATAATGTAGAAAAGAAGATTGATATTAAATGAATAAACAGAAAAAAACCCACAAATAAAATACCCCATAAATAGTAGCTATATGAGGACTGGCTAATTTTTTGTCCTAGTCATCAGTATATCCGCCTACAATAAGCTAGTAAGCATTTGATAGAGTCTCTAATTAATATAATTAAAGCTGTGATAAAATTATATGATTAGAATTAATTTGTGAATATAATTTAAAATTCTGGACAAGGAAGGAGTGCTAAGAACAGAATACCATTAAATCAAAAATAGTTTCTAGTACTATTATAACAATTCTCTCTATAACAAAATACCATTGTATGGGGCGGAAAAATAATTTTACCTTTACCCTTCTAGCTTCTTGGTTGACATCCCCTGTATAAAAGACAGATTAACAAGAGAAAAACAAACAGAAGTTTAAAAACAGTTGTACTTCCTGTATACATAGGAGATACCCAGGTAACTTCCTGAAATGGCCCAAACCATGACCTTAAATACCATCTCTAGACAGAGACAAAAGAAGAAGTTGGGGGTGGGGAGAGCTGGTTGTAAGAGGCTATCAGACAAAGAACAGTAATAAAAGTATGGTTGTTATGCAGGTTGAAATCCATGCTTTCTCCACTGACAAGTTTCTGAAGATTTAGTCCAGATAATCCTTTATACCAAACAGGCATATTTTGAGGTGGCAAATCCTGTTCCCCTTCACCATCGTTTAGAGTTAAAATCTTTAAGATACTGTTTTCCTTGTACTGAAAATTCTCTGCTTTTATTTACCTTGAAGACTCTTAAAACTAATGTGTATTTGTATATATAATGACTAAAGTAATTTGCCGGAAATATTTAAGTACCTTCGTCTACTTTTTTTCCCCACTGAAAAGTAGAACAGGTGAAATGTCCAGTAGGGTAAGTGCTTGAAGCATAAAATAAATTCACTAAATGGTTATTTAATGACCTTCTCATTCTATTTTAATGTACATTCCTGAAATTTGTTAGATATCACTTTGTTTATATTTCATCTTATATGCCTAGAGAAATTACTTTTGTAATACTATCTTTCAGATTGTGATAATGATTTTTTAATGATAATTCTTTAATGCCAAGACAATGTACCAAAGTAAACACTTTTCAAACCATCTATGCACCAAACATTTTGTCTCTCTTTTATTCCATTGAAAGAATATTAAATGGTCTGAATGGGCATGTGGCAGAATTATATTCCTTTCCTACTATAATAATAACATGCTCAGTTAATGTAATATTAAAGAATCAAGTTTATTCATATATAAGTTTTCTTCCTCAGGTACTTTAACTTTTAATTTTAATGAAATTCCAATCACCTTATGCAGGCGCATTTTAAGATGATCATCACTGTCCAAATATTGCTTCTCATGTATGTTTGTTTATAGCAATTAGTCTGATTTTCTTAAATGCAGTGTAAGATAAACGTATGCAAATAAAGTCTAGAGGGAATAGAATCAAAATTAGTGTTCTTGATTCAGAATGGTCTGTTCAGGGACAGCTTCAGACAAATTGAAAAGTATACATACTCACTTATATCATACCCTTTTAGTATTTGTCCTTCTTCCAAATTATGCAGCATAATTTCTTGTTTTCACCATCATTTGCAATCAGATCAAGGCTCGTAGATATTGTAATTCCTTCCCCAAATAAATGCACTCATGTGTTTTTCCCAGCATAAAAATTAATCAAATTGAAAACTAAATATACTCTAGTTGATTCTGGTAATAGAGTTTCATCTAAATTAGTATACATGCAGGGCGTTTCTTTGCTTTTGTAATCAGGGATATTGAAGTATAATTTACACAATAAAATGTATAATTTAAAGTGTATAAGTCAATGAATATTGACAATGAGAAAATATAGAAACTGGCTCGTCTATTGCACATTATACAATAATCTTTCAGTAAGTAGTAGATATTCACCATCTCAATGTCAATCCAGTTCATATTTCTAACCACTATACTACAAGACTAATGAACATCATGAATCATTTTTCTTCACATTCTCTCTCTAATACTTGCTCCAACCTGTGAAAGAGATACAGCATAACTATGTTAATGGATACATGGGAATCTCTCCTGTGGTCCTATTCTTGAGCTGAATTTTTTCCCATTCCTTTGTTTTCCAGTTTTTGATCTTTAGAACTATATATGAGACTCCAAATCCCATTCTAAATGTATCTATTCTACCCCCGGAGCTAAGTTCCCGTGCTCTTGTGGTATCTCTGTTCTTCCAGAACAGATTCCTGAACATCATCCACACTGTCATTTCATAAGCTTCCATCGCTTCATCTTAAGTGAAGTCTAGCTTGTCCCACAATGCACATTCCTGGAAACATTTCTTATTATTGTAGATACGTCAGAGGTGAATAAAGACCTAGATGAAGCCCGGTGATGAGTCTCAACCCATCAGGCACCAATCTGCTGGCCTAGGTGGATTGTATTTGCCAGATTTCCTTTCAGGAGAAGTAATACATATATTTGTAAGGTAGTCTTCCATAAGTCGTCTGGGCCAAGAGACACATGCCAGAGCAATGATACCAAGTTGCTTTTCATAGCACATATTGTTATAAGATACTAGTTTTATAAGACATACCCCATTGACTATCCTGAGATAAAGTTGGTAGATAGCATAACCTAACTAGACACAAAATTCCCTCCAAGTTACATATATTTCCTCACTGCAACATAAAGGCAAATAAAAGAGTAATCGATAACAAAATACTGCATTTCAAGGTCAGTTACTTGCACCTTATTAAACAAGAAGACATAATGAAACATCTTGATGCTGGAACTCCCTTATAATGAATAAATGCTGGTTTAAAGAAAGTAAAAAAAAATCAAAAGCTATCTAGATAAACAGTAAAGAAGAATCCTGAATAAAAATCGCTATTAGGATGAGTAAAAATTGGCCGGGTTTTGGTTTTCTTTTGTTTTTGTATTTGATGAGAGAAATAAGGAAATGACAGTAGTGGGCATAGGAACGATATCTGCCAAGACAAATGACAGTCTGTGAAGGTGGACACAATGAGGAAAAAGCATTCTCTCAAATAAGCTGCCTTTAGACATAAGTTAACGTCAAAATAATTCTGTGGAATGACATAGAATGGGGTGGTAACAAGTGTCACAGAAAAGAAACCATATCTTAAAATATGTATTATTAAGAAATTGGCTAACAGAAAGTTTCCAGTTTGGTGGCTTATGTACAATAGAGTTTACTTGTGGTAGAGTCTCGAAGGACATCTTGAAGGATACATCCAGGACAGAGTGGATGGCTTGACCAATGTGAAAAGTGGCTTTCAAGGTGGCAGCAGCATCATTATTTCCCAGCCACCAGCAAGTGGGGAAGGAACATCCAGGATACAGGGCTCCATTATTAAGGAGATAATTCAGAATTGCAGGCACTCTCTCCTCTTCACACCATTGACTCAGACTTAGCCACACGACCCATCTGAGTGAGAATGTGACCACGTGACCAGCTAAGCTATAGGGGGATCTCTTACTCAAAGGAGGGCTTTGTCCCCAAAGCCCACCCTCTGTTGAGACAAACATTCAGTTTCCATTATTTAAAAAGATCTTAGAGAACGAGAAGAAAAGTAGGAAATTAAAACAACCAAAACAAAAACAAAAAAAAGAATACTGCAAAAACTTTAGAGACATAGATTAGACCCTCTGGGACTATGTCAGTATAGGACTGAAAAGAACCAAAATACCTCTAACAAACAAATAATGTTAATGTGTAATTTTCTCAAATAGTAGTAAGTGACTATAACACATGGTTTAAATCACCTTTAGATCAATGCATTTCATGCACCTCTGCTAAATAAACAGAATTTGTTCTTCTGTTAAAAAAACAAAACACTCTTAAGTTTCTTTCTTATACATTTGTGATCGGTTTGGTTGCATTCTGGTATCTGTATAATGCATGCAGATGCCCACTTTAATTGAAATATGTAGTTGGAAATGCTCTCATAATAAATTTAGTTCTCTTCAAGGAGTGAGTTATGTGAGTTTTAATTGTGTTTAAAACTTATCATAATTAGATATATTAGATCTTGCTTTGGCTTTCAAAATCATTTTTAATTAATTCTTCCTGAATTATTGGCTAACATGTTTCACCTTCATTTCAAACAGATTAATCATCCAATCTAGTATTGCATGTTCATACAGATTTTTTAATTTAAACATAACTTTTTAAATAGAACACAAATGAGAGCAGTATAGTTCCATTTTTGTATGCTTGATCTTATCCTTACTTAACTGCTGCAAAGATAGAAACTGAAAGTTCTTGGCAAGCAAAGAGTTTTAAAATCGTATATGATTGTTTCTAAATTTACTAATACTCTTTTTATTTTACTTCATAAGAAGGACCTCATTTATCTTTTCACATACATATTAAAATATGTCACATCATCTCATAATATTTTAACATTGGTATTCAATTTTTATTTGATTAACTAAAACAATTCTACAACGGAATCAATTAGCGAGCAAAATCCTTTTAGGATAATTTTAGGATCAATTGTTCTTTTCTTTATTATCTTTTCACAGTTTATGAAATTTATCATTCAATGGATTACATTAATTATATGAATATCGCTGATAGCAATGTTCTTCAGTTTGTAAACTCTTTAAAATTCTTGGTGACTAGGTGTGATTGATGAATAGTGAAGCAAATGCTAATGAACTTCACTCCATTTTTAAAATGAGATGTTGAACCCACCTTGCTGACTAACCATACCTGCAGCTCCGTCTGTTTCATCGGCAATGATATTGGAGGCAGGAAATTTTTCACGCAAACCTTAGTACATAAAGGTTATGAAATTTGTCATTTTCTTTATGCTTCTTCTTGTTGGTGTGACAATTCCAGTTCTCCAAGAAGTGAACACCAAAGTAAGATTAGACATTCAAACATTTACTGGGGGAAATGCCTGTGACGAACAAATGGACAGAAACAGAAGGAGGCAGGGAATATCTTCAGAGTGGAGCACAGAGGTCTGACACCTGTGAAGGGGGAAGAAGAAACTTGGACTAGAGAACAGCTTTAAGAGAAATTTGAAAGAGCAGGTGCGAGATCCTCAAGATAAGGTCACGCATCGAAAAAGCCCAGTGCCCTGTTGCAATGGGTTTGGACCGCTACCCACGCAGTACTTGGCGATGGGACTGCAGCCAGAAACACAGCCTCAGTGTGAACACAACGGTAAATCCAGAGGCTAATGGATTCTGCTGAGGCTGTCGGTGACCGGTGCCCCCTGCAGCAGATCTGAGCAGCACGTTTCCCTGGCCGCCACGTTAGTGATTCTGAAAATCACATTTCTTCTATGACTTTTTAATTAGTGATAAACCATACATCTCTAAGCAGCAGGACTTTATTTTTATGCAGGCTGCTTTCATTCACTTCTAAAGAAAAGATGCTTATCCGCTGTTCATTACATAAATGGATCTTTTTTTAACTTTCACCATCTCATTGATTTTTCTTCAATCAGGTTCACTGCTTAATTCAATAGAAGAAAGTAATTTGATTTAGATTTTTCTCCTTTCTTGAACTAATGACCTGCTGCCACTGATAAATTTATTTTTCTCTAATGTTTTTTAGCTTTTGATGCTTTGCTATCATTTTGCTATTCTTTAAGAAATGAGTGTTTTATCATTTTGATTAGAATATTTATAAGCATAGCAGAGACAATATTACAGTTCTCAGACATTACTTTAAATACTGGAAGTATAATTTTGTCAAATACAATGGTGTGTTTCTTTGTAAAATGTACACTTAATCTTAGCCATCCCATAGTTTAATTGGAAAAAGAAAAAAGTGTCAGCAGAGAAAAAGTATCAGCAGAGTAAGTAGTTGGTAACCGTGGACTTGTGGGCAAAGCTACAAAACCCAACTTTAAATACTCAACTGAATATTGTCAACATTTTTCCTTCATTTGACGTTGTGAAATGAGGCCTAACTAAACACCCACACTCATACACACTCATGTGTATATAATTACCTCGTGTATGTAAAGGTTATGTCACCATGAATACAATGGTCACAAATTATAGATATGTTTAAGTGGTGAATTGAACACCACCATTGGTATGTAATTTTTTGGAATGTTAAACAACCCTTGGTAATGTTCTAAATAGAAGGAGAGTGTTAAAGTTTTCCCTAACTCACCAGTTATATGATTAAAGAATTTAGTGCCTTTCAAAATCTTGCAAAAACAACTTCAGAAAGTCACAAATACATTTTTTTTTTTTTTACCCGTAAAGACATTTAAAACTCAGTAGGACAAGGAGTACGTGCTCATTGGGTGACAATCTGTCCCATACATTGCAAATTACTATTCATGGCTCCTTCAATCAATTTCAGCAATTCCCTTCAGATGGTGATAGTCAAAAGAATCCTCACCTATGTCCCAAATGCCCCAGAAAATGCCTTCTGAGGAAAGATTCCTCTGAAATACAGAATCTTTTCTACATTAGATTATATGCCATGAAGCATGGCCTCAACATTTCCCCCTCCACTTTATTCCAGACTATTCAACTGCTTTTGTAAAATCATGATAAATAATTATTTCTAAGGATTCTGTTTGAAGGGACATCCACTTATTGTCCTGTGAAAATACAGAACCTTTTTTGGGGGATCTGGTTTGTTGTCTATATTGCCTGAAACAAAGAGTGAAGGAAATTGCTCAGTGTATACCCCGGGCCCCAGAATTTCAAGTTCATAAAGGACTTTAAGAGAGTTGATCCTATGAGGAAGAAATAGCAGATTTTGCTACCCTGAATTCTTGTGGTTTATAGCATAAGGGTTTCTAACTCCAACAGGCTTTTCAGGGTTTTCACTGTAGGACTCCGCCTGGAACAATGGGCTTGGCCACTGGATTTCTCATGTTTTATAGCCTTGCCTGACCAAGAGTGGATAATTATTTCCTTGTCATTATTTCAACATTTATTCCTGAAAACAAAATACAGCCAAGTACAAATGCCATCATGAAAAGAACATAACTAAGAAAACAGAGCAAATAAATATTTTTTTAAGTCTGCTATTTTCCCCAGAGATCAGATCCCAGCTTATATCCTCTCGCTGAACAGGAAACACTAATTGTCTTAGCTATAGTTTGTTGCAAACCCTGGACGATCCATTTGGTATGGTTCTAGGAAGCCTCACACCTACCCTGTCCTCAATTCAATGCACTGTTGATCAATCCTCTTGGGCCATGCGAATCTTCTCTGTATCATTCCATTTTTAGGATATGTGCTGTGGAAGTAAGAACCACCTATCCTTTTGGGGAGAACTTCTTTCAGATCCCTCCTCCAGGATGTTTGCTGTTAAAGTCTCTTCTCTGTCAATGAAATATTAAAGTCTTTTCTCTATCTGTGAAAGACCCAGTCTTTTTCAGATTAGCAGTTTATTTTTTCCCTTTAAATGTTTATTTATTTTGAGAGAGAGAGAGAGCAGGGCAAGTGGAGAGGGGCAGACAGAGATGGAGAGAGAGAATCCCAAGCAGGCTCTGTGCTGTCAGCACAAAGCATAACATAGGGGCCGATCTCATGAAATGTGAGAGCATGACCCAAACTGAAATCAAGAGTCAGATGCCTAATCGACTGAGCTACCCAGACACCCCTCAGATGATCAGTTTAAATATGTGTCTATAGACACAACAAATCATAAATTTTCCATGGAAATGGATGCAAATATTTTTTTTCCTGAATTTATAGTGGTTAGAGCACAAATCTCAATGGACACATCTGGATTAGAATCCTATCTGAGTAAGCAGAAGCCAGTTATGTGTCCTCTTTCTGCCTTCAGTAGCCTTATGGTAAAATGAGGAAAATACATGTCATAACATGAGCTTGTTTAGATAATGAAATTAAAATGATGTTTAAAGCAATAACTTAGTGCTTGGCCTATATTACAAGTTCAATAAGATTAATTACCATGAAAGTATTATAATACTAGCATTTTCCTTTATATTTTGTATAATAGTATAGCTAATAAGTAATTCAAAAACATTTTAGAGGTTTTAAAACATAAGACTTGATTTCTCTCTTGCTCAACAGTCCAGGGATGGTGATCTACAACAGTGGGCAGTCATTTTGGGGATAGGCTAAAACGTGAATTTTAAGTTATCTCTGATCATCACCATTCTATTCTCAAGAAGAAGGGCAGGAGTATAGAAGTACGACACTATTTTTAAATTCACTTAGCAGAAAGAGGACATATCACTTCCATTCATGTTCTATAGGTGAGAGCTTATCACGTGATTCATCTGTCTGAAAATGTGGCTGACTGGACAATCATGTCACAGCTATAGTTTGTATGAATACAGAGGAGAATAGATTTTGGTGGACATCTGGCCTCCCTGCCATGACTTTCCTGAAGTTACCAGTGCAATAGTAGTCTTTTCTCCATATTTCAAAAGGGTCTGAGGATTCTCTATCACGAGGGAGTGAAAATAAGGTGATTGGGTTATTACTTAAGTCTCTAGAATACTGTTTCTTAAATTGAGAGCCAATATGCAAGTGTATCCCAACCTCCTAGAGAACTTATTTAAATTACAGTTTCCAGGCCTCCAGCTCATCCACTGAATCAATGTCTCCAGGGTATGACCTGAACATTTAACTTTTATCAAGAAGACAGGTGAATCATAGATGCATCCAATTTGAGAATTACTGCCACAAAAATCTAAGGTGGCACTCAATTTTAAAGCTATAGGCAGTTGTGAGTATCAGTTCTCCAAAGACTATTCATTCTTTAACATGATAGGAGTAAGAATTTAAAACAAAAATGAAAACAAAAACTCATGGTGGACCTCTCTCCATGATGCATCTTTATCTTCTAAATGACATTGCTATCCTTCAGATCAAAGACAGTCACTGATGAATTAGCTTTCATAGAGATTTTGTCATTTGGTATCTTAACCTTCTGTATCCATCCCAACTCAGAATTTTAATGTGGTAAATGAAATAAATGTAATAAACAGTCAATTATGGTTAAGAACTATAAGTTAGCTACCATTAAGGGTAACTTTGATTTTACTTAATTATCATATATTTTTCAGTGATCAAAATTTATTTCATTCCTTGATTTAAATCTTTATTAAATATCTTGGTTTGAACAATTCAACTTCATAAAAGCCCTTTTAAATAAAACTCTAACTGATAAAATATTATACATATTTATATTTTATTCAGCAAGGTATTTTTTCATCACTGAAATCTTCCAATATAGTTGTTAAATTTGTTTTTTTCCAGTTGCTGTTATATGTTCACATTGAAGATATAACTATTTAGTAGTGTAGTTTCATGTGTTCCTTGATATCCTGAATAATTTTATTTCGTTACGTTTAGTTTCATGTTTTCAAAGATGCTATTTTTGTTTTTGAAAGCATTTTCTTAACATTGGAGATTTGTCTGGAAATCTCTTCTTGTACTGAGCTAGCAAAAGATTAGGCTTTACCCCCCTCCCCACTTTTTTTTTTTTTTTTTTTTTTTAGCATAAAGATCAAGCCTTGCTGAAACTTGGTGTGATCTTTTTCACTTTTGATGCTTTTTAGACGCCTAAGGCTAGTGAGCTTCATATCTCAGTTTCCACAGAGAACTCAGATCTGTGAGAATTAGCAAGGGATTAAAGTGATATTTCCCCCTCTGTGCCCTTGCTTCTAGCTACTGTGCTCTTTTACTGCTTAATGTTTCCAGGAGATTTTTAAAATTCACTATTCTCTATTAGGTCCTCAATTTTTCAAATATTCTTATTTGATTTTCTTGACATCATTTTGGCCAACAATGCCATCAATGTTGGCTTTATTTCCCTCTCTATATATTTGAATGGTGTTAAAAGAATAGATGCAATGTGAATCTGTAAACCAAATTCATGTTTATCTGTCAAAAAAACATTGAAATAAGAATTAATTTCTCACCTTCCATTAAAGAAAGCAAATAAATTGTAGCTTACCCAATATTGAGGTTGATTACTCAGTTCTGAGTTTGTTAGGAAGTGATCATTGATTTTACATGGTATAGGTTAAGTAAATTTCCCCTTTGTTACTTACAGGTGCAAGGCACAATCACATACTCAGATGTATGTGCCCATGCTCAAATAAGAAAAGTCAAACTTTCATATTCTGAATAGAATATAATACGTAACTATAAATACTTGATTACAATATTTATATTTAACAGCTACATTTATAATTAAAGCAGAAACAGTCCTAGTGAGAGAATGCATTTTAAGTCTTGAAAGATCTCATTTTCGAAATTTTTAAGAAGTCTTGCCTACTACAAACTATAAGATTTTGCGTATTCAGTTCAGTATAGATAAAAGAAATAACAATCTATCCTTATAAATAAATGAATGGATAATCATGAAAATTCCTTTGCATTTTTGATTCTAGAGGTTATAGGCAAGACAAAACATTAACCAAAGGGTAGACTCATGACCAATGTGATAGAGAAGAAAAGAATTGTGACAATATTGTTGTGCTTTTGCTGAAATTTATTTGGATTTTAACTCTACAACTTTTTTTTTTCTTAGAGAGAGAGAGCAGGGTCGTGAGCAGGGGAGGTATAGAGACAAAGGGAAAGAAAGAATCCCAAGCAGACTCCATGCACAGCGAGAAGCTGGATTCAGGGCTCTATTTCATGATCCTGGGATTGTGACTTGAGCCAAAATCAAGAGTCAGACACTCAACCAACTGAGCCACCCAGGTGCCCCAACTTTTGACATTGTGTTGATTTTAAGACCAAATCTGATTTATAACTCTGACAGGAAGTATGATCCCATTTTTCATCATTTGCAGTAAATGTGGGAAAACAACTAAGTTCTCGTCCTCCATGCCTTGAGAGGCAAAAGAATGCAAGCTACTGTCCTAAGACTGTGTACACTATCTCATTTAATTATATTGCCGTTTAACTCTCTTTAACCAATGAGGATCCTGACTCAAAGGTGACATCATCTGTCTAAGAGCACTTAGTAAATAGAGGAACCAGGAGATGCAAACATACATCCGACCCTGACAGAGGAGACTAAATTTTAGACCTGCTGAGTTACATCCCAGGGACTCTTGGGATTTATCTCACATTAAACCCAGTGACGACTGGAAAGTCTTATTTACATAGATGATAGGAATGATGAGAATGAAGATTCCAAGGGTGAGATATCTTTACGTTTCTAAATTAAGTGTCCAGTATTGTTTATGGTTCCCTTTTGGCTACAGGTAAGCCCAACACACATACCAGAATTGTTACATAGGTATCCCTCGCTTTTCGAAAGTTCACATTATTCCACTTGGCTTTCATGAGAGTCCTACATTAGTATCTGTTTTTGCTAACAGAAAGAAATGCCTAGAGGATTTCTGTTTTTTTCGAAAAGGTGAAAGGCGAAAATAGGCATTCAGGCTTTGTTTTGCAAGGCAGTTCACCCCAAGCAACGAGAGTGGTCCCAACAAGCCCCTTCCTAGGAGCTACACTCAGCATTTCATTCAAGCCTCACAGTTTTGAACTGTGTCTGTGAGCATCTGTGCTTTATATCCATTTGTGTGTGTGTGTGTGTGTGTGTGTGTGTGTGTGTGTGTGTGCACCCTCTAGCAAAATGTGACCTAAGGTATTAGAAAAGGCCTAACAGAGGTTATTTTCTGGGTCTAAGAATGCTTAAAAATGCTCAAAAATGTTTCCACATAAATTAATGGTAATTGCTTCTTCACTTCACCCTATTTTGACTTACCAAAGTTTCCATAGGAAAGCTTTTGGATAGCAGAGAAAACTGTATGCCTTTAGGAACAGTTGGATGGGGACACAGGATTATAAAAATAACTTGAGAAAGGGACCCAGTCGGGTGTCTCAAAGGATCTGACAAGATCTTCATCGTCAGCGTGTTGAAGGCTGTGAATTATGCCTTGTGATTCAGGGCCAAAAAGGCTTGCTTATCTGAATGCGTGCTGTCCACATCCTGGTCTTTGGGAAAAAAGAGTTATTGTAGACTTTACTTGCATTTAGGGAAGTGGTTCCTTCTTGATGATGTCTTTCTGCCAATCAGACTCTCTTGTGATAATTGCTAAGACACCAACACCGATGCTCTTTCCAATCAGTCTACTTCTCATTTAGGCCTGCTTGTGTGAGGGTATGCGAGTGTTAATTTACTTACTTAGGCACAAGCCAATTTCTACCTGACTTTCCCATTCTGAGATGACAGAATATATTGATTGAAGTAAATTGCCAACCAAAAGGTAGGTGTGTGCAATTCATAAATACTCTTTGAATGCAGGCAAATTATTCTTACCCTAATTATCATTAAATGATCATAATTATCAGCATCAACCACAGACATACACATTGAACTCTTTTCCTGAGTATGGCAGAGCAATTACATGTTCTTACTTTAAAATTAACATATAATCTCTGTTATGGGGGTCTACAATCAATTTGGGGAGGTAGTACATACATAAAAATACATTAAACTCTAAAAATAATACTTGTAAGCCTAGTATAGACCCAAAGAAAGATAGGAGTTTAGGGGTGTATTATATTTTTCTAATATAAAGCATCGCCAATCATAAAGTCAGGTGGTCTGGATAGATTTCAGTTTTCTAAAAAAGTGTAAACACGATGGTGTTTAATGAATTGTCAGAGATGTTAGCACAATTTCTCTCTGTAGCTCTAACATATGTGTTGAACAGTAGACAAAAGCAATTAATTGGAAAAAATCAGTCTTATCCCTTTAAAATTTCAATTCTGACAGTTTTAAAGATAATAGTTCCCTTGGATCTAATGAATATTATCCCCATATGTTTTAGGCACTTATTTGCTAGCAAAATCTCATTAGGCAGTGTGAAAAAATTAGCCCCTTATAAAATTACACATCTAAGAGAATTGACAGCTCTTTTGATCCTGCCTGCATTTGCCAGAAACAAAGAAGCAGATCCTGAGTCACAAAACATTATGTGTTTTGAATTACAACAGTGCCGATTTACTCAGGCAGTCTGTAAATTTGGAAAGTCCAGGACCTTAATATAACAGAATCTCCTCTTAGGGCTAACTAGATGAAAAAAACGGACATTCTTTTAAATTTGGGAATATTTTAGTCACCCAGTGGAATGCTTGGTAGCATGATTTCAGCTGAATGGGCTTGACAGGAATCTGACAAAATCTTGTTATTAAAGAAATGTTAATTTTAAGATTTTGAATCGTAAAAAGTTCATAGTAAATTGACATGAAAATTATCAGCGCATCTTAGGTCTGTAGGTTAGGTCTAGTTTATTCCATATTATTTCATGATATATATTTTTGTGTATTTCTGTAGGCATGTTTACAATTTACATTCATCATGTATGTCCAATTAGACTTTAAAAACAGAGGAACTAGGGGGCACTTGAGGGGTTCAGTTGGTTAATCGTCTGACTCCCGATTTAGGCTCAGGTCATGATGTCACCATGCGTCATGAAATAGAACTCCTTGGGGGGGATCTGTGCTGGGTGTGGAGCCTGCTTGAGATTCCCTCTCTCCCTGTCCTTCTGCCCCCTCCCTCCCCTGTGTGCACGCTCTCTCTCAAAACAAAACAGAAGAACTGGAACATGTTATATTTTTATCTCAAAAAAACACACAATGAAACTAACTAGTAATACACTCAGCAGTTAACCAGAAAAAAACTCATTGAACAAACGAGGATTAAATTTTCCCACCTAACCTGTAGTCTTAAGGGAGGTGTGGCACAACCAGCCACGCAGAGGCAAACAATGTCATCAGCAACCCAGTCCTCTGAAATTTCTCCTTCACTGACAGTCGTATTCCTTTATACTCATGCTTGTTTCCTCATGTATCAAAATTGTTCCTATAGCCCAGACATCATGTCCACATTCAAAGCAGGACCAAGGGAAAGTTAGGAAACTGCATCTGCCAAATACATACAGATTGTTTAAAAAAAAGGCAAGAAAAAAAAAAACTATTTATTAAAGATGGAAAGTTCTTTCCATTCAAATCCAGAATAAAGCCTTATGGTTTTAATTTAAATAAAAAAAATATTTTCAAGCTTCTTTTATATATTAAAATTACATATGTATTACATATATTTTTTAATGTTTATTTATTTTTGAGAGAGAGAGAGAGAGAGCTGGGGAGGGGTAGAGAGAGAGGGAGACACAGAATCTGAAGCAGGCTCCAGACTCTGAGCTGTCAGCACAGAGCCCAACACGGGGCTCGAACCCATGAACTGTGAGATCATGACCTGAGCTGAAGTCAGACGCTTAACCGACTGAGCCACCCAGGCACCCCATATATATATATATATATATATATATTTTTTTTTTTTTTTTTTTAAGAGAGAGAGAGAAAGAACAAGCATGAGTGGCCCAGAGCCTGATACAGGGTTTGATCCCATGACGTTGTGATCATGACCTGAACTGAAATCAAGAGTTGGACTCTCAATCAACTGAGTCAACCAGGTGCTTAATATTTTACATTTTTTATATATTTTTGCTCTTTGTTTTTTTGGTTGCTCTAGGGGCCACCACTACAATTTGTACTTGCTGGTTCTGAGCTTAGAGTTTCTCCAAGGCTCAGTAAGAGGAAGGACATATAGATGGGTACCAACTTTTTTCTATACCTGCTATTGGTTTGTGGTTTTTTTGGGTACATCTCCAACATCATTTTAAAACTGTTTTTTTTTTTAATAGAAATGTCCCTTTTCCAAGATGACTTTGACTATTTGAGGTATTTTGTGGTTCCAAACAAATTTTAGCATAGTTCGTTCTAGTTTGGTGAAAAACGCTGTTGGTATTTTGATAGGGATTGCATTAAATCTATAGATTGCTTTAGGGAATATGGACGTTTTAACAATATTTGTTTTTCCAGTCCATAGGCCTGGACTATCTTTTCATTTGTTTGTGTCATCTTCAATTTTTTTCATCAGTGGCCTATAGTTTTCAGAGTACAAGTCTTTCATCTCTTTGGTTTAAGTTTATTCCTAAGTGTTTTGCTATTTTTGGCACACCCCATGTTTATTGCAGCATTTTTTACAATAGTCAACTTATGGAAGCAGCCTCAGTGTCCATCAATAAATGAATGGATAAAAGAGATGAGGTATATGTATACAATGAAATATTATTTGGCTATAAAAAAGAATGAAATCTTGCCCTTCGCAACAACACGGATGGGGCTAAAGAGCATAACGCTATGCGATCCGAGCCCCTCGGAGAAAGACAAATACCATATGATTTCACTCATATGTGGAATTTAAGAAACAAAACAGACAAAGGGAAAAAAAAGAGATAAACCAAAAACCAGATTCTTAAGCAGAGGGGAGGGGGGCAGGCGATGGGGAAATAGGTGAAGGGGATTAAGAGTGCACTTACCTTGATGAGCCCTGAGTAACGTATGGAATTGTTGAATCACATTATTTTGTACACCTGACACTGATGTAACACTGTATGTTAACTGCACCGAATTAAAACTAAAAAAAGAAATATCCTCAGGTTTTTAATGTGCTAGAGGAATTCTTTCTTATTTTCCAGAGTTGCCATATATTAATTCTTTAACAAGTATAATTTTGTCACTTCACTGGTATATGGGGAGGACAGGTGATAAATATATGCATTTATCATTGGAAATAGAAGTTCCTTCCGTAATTTTCCACATCTCTTAATTCAGTTGAACTTCACAAGTTTATTGAGTACCTATCAAGACCAAAGCACCATATTGGCTTCTAAGGCAAACATACAGATGACTAAGACACGGTCTTTGACAAAAGAAAAGGTTAGAGGAAGGAATCAGTCTCATGCACTATTTACAGTGTTATTAAGGCAACTATTTATGGAACACTAAGGTTGAGAGGAAAATCTTACGTGACCAAAAAGGTCACAATCAAAAAAAAGGGTACAATTTTGAGAGGCAGAATGCTCCAGAGAGACTGTGAGGCATATTTGCTGGGTATGGAAAGTAGGGCAGATGCCAAATACAAAAAACAATACTGGAGGATTAGACAGTAAAATGGCCTAATCTAATGGACTCTGGCAACAAAGTCAAATCTGTATAAAAATTTAGGGAGGTTTAACAAATTTTCTATGTGAGTGCAAAAGTCACTGACAAGGATACAGGAGGGAGGTGAAAATCAACATTTTAATCAGGAAGTAGAAGGGACTTCTGAGTTGCAGTAGGCTATAAAAAATAGTGGTTGAAGAGAAATGAGCATTAGCTTCAAAACGTAAAGGCAGAAGACTGGGAGGAATAAAACTAGTCCAATGGGGCGGAGTCTGTTATCGAATCCACAGAAGGAAAGATGGTCCAGACTACTCTCCCAGGTAGCCAAGTGCCATTAACTGTGCGCTAGGAACACCCAAATCAATTTTCATCTATTTCAAGCATAAATCTCAATATGCAAATGTAGTTGAATAACTGCATCTGTAGCATTGATGTCAGGCAAAATATCTTAACTGCTTCCAAAATCTTCTAAAAGTCACGCATTAAAATTCTTTGCCTAAAGCTGTACATCATGTCAGCAACAGATCCAAGGTGAAAATTCACCAGTAGGTCTGCTATACAAGGCTATAAAGTATACATATGTGGTGGTGTTTGTGCATTTGTGTATATGTGCATGTAATTGGTATGTGTGTTTTTCTGCATTTGGTTTTACATATGTTACTTAATGTATGTCATGCTGAAAAATATTATTATGCTAATGAATGGTAAATATGTGCAAACAAAATAGGAGCGATAGTAAAATGAGACTGTCTCCATTGCTGAAAATGCATTTCATCACCTGAGACTCACTTTTAATTGATCCCTTAGGGAGAGTATAATAAGCAGTTATTTACCTGGCTGAAATGAATACTGTGGCAAATCATAGTTTCCGCTATTTCCTCTACAGCTAACACTTCCTTTGTGTTCATTAATGTCTCCCAATTTCATTTACTTATTAGATTTGGTTGTTGACTCACTGCAAGCAATCATTTCTAAACAGATGAATACTGAATTGAAATTGCTCAATTACTAAAGTTTTATTTTTGCTATATTTATAAATGTTTGACTATGGCTGAAAGTAAAATGACTTGTGGATTTCGTACAGGTGAAGAGCTTTATTGGGTTATTGCTGCACAGAATATTTCGCGGTGTCGTGTGGAAAACACTGCAAGTCTATCTGCCAGCAGAGTAAAGACAGCGTAGAAAATAGCAATCGCGGGGAAGGCATACTGACCAGACCAACCTCTCCCCTGGTCATTTCTAGCTCACGGCTCTGGCTGGGAGATTTATAGTGACAACGCTGTTAATTGTTTTGAATTCTGCAGAGAAAAATAAGCATAATTGCTAATGTTAGTCGTATATGATGCAAATTTATAGATATATCTAGTCACCTTGAATTTTGTATTTCTAGACATTCATTTATCAATGCAATTTCAGAAGGTATGGGGCCCTCTCTATACAGAAGCTTCTTTGTGATTCTTTTGATGTTATACAAGGAGCTCAATCATCGCTACCATGTTTTCCCAACGGAGTGTGCATCTAAGCAAATAACTGACAAAGTCAGGAATTTCAGACACTTAGAGAAAGGAATTAAAAAAATCCCCATTAATAAAAATAGTTCCTAATTTCTTAAATGATAGTTACTGTGAAAATTCAACTCAACACCTAAGTAGAAAAGGGGAAAAAAGCTGTTTACATGTCCAGAAAAAAAAAGTGTGGTTATTTTTCAATCGACATGTACAAAATGTCTGGAGAATACTGACATATACCTTATTGAGAACAACAGAAATATGTGCCAACTATAAAAAATACCAAGCACCTGCAAAAAATAGACTTCTTGGCAAATGTACTAGAAGTGCAAAGATGGACAGAATGAGGAGAAACGTGAAGTTCATAGATGTAAACTACAAGCAAGTTGGGGAAAGAATACCTCATGAGACAATCAAAAGCCAATAAAAAGTATTTCCGTGTTATCTAATGCAGAACTCCATGTAGGATACACCACTGGGATCTTTGGGTGACTTTGGATAAAAATGTGATACCTGATAGACTGAATTAGAGCTTTGCTTTAGACTTTAATTAGGAGGATATTAGGGAGATCCCCAAATCCAGATTGTTCCAGGAAATGAGCAGCTTGGATATGCAAGATCAAATAGTGGTCAATACTCAGGATGTTTTCACAAAATTGACAAAGTAAATGTGGATTAATCACCAGGACCAGATGGTAATAATCAGAGGGTTTTAAGGAACTCTAGGGTAAAACTGAGGAACAGCTGGCCACGCACAGCCAATCATTTCAAAGAAACATTGTGCCAGAAGACTATTTGTTTGCAAATATAACTCTTTTAGGGGAAGGCTCAGGGAACTGTAGTTGGCGAGTTTATTTTAGGAAAAGGCAAACATAGTAGATCTATAACAAAGAACAATTGTCACATACTTTCAACCTGTTTATTCTTATTTTAAAAGATCCTGTATTTATACTGTGCATAATCTGTTTAGGATCACCAGACATGCTATTGCAGTTGCTGTAACTCAACAAGACGGTCATTATTTCTCTGTGCTTTTGCATCCATCAACCTGGGTAATTGGCATCAAGAATGAAACAGTGACTATGGGGACTAAATAAATAGAAAAATGTGTGAAAATTTAATCCATGGAGTCTAATACATTTTTATTGTCTTTTTTTTTTTTTAATTTTTTTTTCAACGTTTATTTTTGGGACAGAGAGAGACAGAGCATGAACGGGGGAGGGGCAGAGAGAGAGGGAGACACAGAATCTGAAACAGGCTCCAGGCCATCAGCCCAGAGCCTGACGTGGGGCTCGAACTCACGGACCGCGAGATCGTGACCTGGCTGAAGTCGGACGCTTAACCGACTGCGCCACCCAGGCGCCCCTGTTTTTATTGTCTTTTAATACTCTCATGCTCCTGTTCTCTCCTGTCTACTCCTTACCTGCAATGGAGCGGTTATAATGAGGGATGTACCAGAGAAACATACAATGTACGGAGGGTCCCACTTTCAATTTGTGATCACAAACCTCCCGCAGGGCCCTCAGCCATACCTGGAAACTCTACCTATTTCCTTTCTTAGCATATTTCCTAAATCTCCATAATCCCTTACACACCCTAACCCCAGCTGATGGACTTGCCTCTTCTTTTACTGAACAAATAGAACAATGAAAAGAGAATGTATACATTTTTTTTTCACTAAAAATCTACCAGTTTATCTCTGTGTTTTTTTATATACTCTTTTCCCTCTGTTACAATGGATAAAATATCCCCGTTTCCATTTATGGTTATTTTCTCCACTGCTGTAGTGTACTCTCTCCTTTCTCTCCCATTCCTCGATTTTGCTCCCACAATTACACCTCCCTTGTCTTGCAGCATTCATATTTTCCTCTCTGTTGGATCAAATGCCTGTCTGGATAAAAATGTACTACAGTGCATCCCATAATACAAAACAAAAAACTCTTGGGACCATATGCCCCTTTCTGGAAAAATTCCTTAAAAGTATTGTTCTCTATCTGAACTCTCATTTTTCTTGAACTTACCTCAATTAGAATTCATCTTCCTTAGTCTCACTCAACTAAAAATTACTCTCGTCAAGAGATCCAATGATCCCCATGTTGCTAAATCTACTTGTCATCTCCATTCTCTTCTAAAATTCAGTCCCATTTTTAGAATACTGGATCACTCCCTCTGTCATGGAAACCTCTCTTCCTTGCATTTGGAGCACTTCATTTTTCCGGTTGTCCTTTTGCCTCACTGGTCACTTCTCATCTTCTTTTTCCAAGACCTTCTTTTTCCCTATCTCTAAATAGTGGAGTGACCCAGGGCTCAAGACTCAGATTGATTTTATTTTCTATCTTTGTTTTTTTTTCCTTCATGACACTCAGTTTTATCTTTTAAGAAATGACGATTATGCTGGTATCTTCAAGATTTATGATTACAGCGTGAGCTTTTCCTCTGAAGCCATACTCACTTGTCCAGTTGCCTATCTGACATTTCCAGATGGGGCCACAACATGCATGTCCAGTGTGAAACTCAGGATTCGTCTCCACAAATCCACACTTCTTCGTCTCTCCTATCTCTATAAAGGAGATGTCATTTGCTGAGATGCTCAGAACTAAAATTCTGGAGGAAACTTTGGAGTCACCCTCAATTTTTCTTTTTCTCTCATATCCCATTTCTAACCCATCAGCAACAGCTAGAAGCTCCATTTTCGAATGCTAAACCCTATAGCCCTCACCAGCTACATCACTGCTAGTTGAGTCAAAGTCACTATGGGTTTTTTAGTCTTTTTTTTTTGCCTAAACTTCTCCTATAATTTAGTCTTCCTCTTCTATCTCTGCCCCCCACCTTTTCCAAACTATTCTTCACACAGCAGTCAGGGTGATCTTTAAAAATATATGAATTACGTTGTGTATCTCTTCTGCTCAAAGCCCTCAAATAGCTTCCTACCACATTTAAAATGAAATCCAACATATAGCCTAACCCCCCCTCTATGACCACCTTTTTGGTTGACTTCTTATGCTTTTTCCCTTGCATATGCTGTTCCATTGGCACTGGATATCTTACTGTCTCTAACCTACATCAAGGATTTTGTCTTTGCTTTTCAATCTATCATAATGTTCATCTCCCAATATCCACCTAGCAAACTGTTTCACTCCACTTCTATATCCGGCTTCCACTAATTCTGGTATTTCTGAGTTATCCAAGTGTCAAAATCAGTATCCCCTCTGTCCCCCCCCCCAAAAAAAACCCTTATAATCATTTTCTTTTGTGATGGGGTGATTTTACTAAAGTATTGCTTCAAATATAATTTGTAAAATTCCTTATGGAAGCAATAAATTTATGATAAATACATGCATCTTAATAACAGCATTTGTGGGGGGGGGTCCCTGGGTGGCTCAGGCGGTTGAGCATCTGACTCTTGATCTCAGGTCAAGTCATGATCTCATCGTTCATGAGATTGAGCCTTGCATCTGTGTTGTCAGCAGAAAGATAGCTTGGGATTCTGTCTGCATCTCTTTCTCTCTTTCTCAAAATAAATAAATAAACTTTTAAAAAATTAAGAAAAATGTTAAAAAAGTAAAACGGGATTTTTTTTGTAGTGCCCAGAAGCTGGAAGCAACCACATGTTGGTCAGCAGTTGGACAGAAAAACAAAATGCATTATACATATAATGGAATATTATTTGGCCTTGAAAAAGAAGGAAATTCTGACACATGTAACAACATGGATGAATCTTTAGGACATTAAACTAAGTGAAATAAAATAGTCACCAAAAAGACAAATACTGTATGATTTCACTTAGATGAAGTACCTTGAGTAAGTTAGATGTCTACAAACAGAAAGTAGAATTGTAGTTGCTAGAAGCTAGGGTTGGGCTTGGGGTGAGGAGTTATTTAAAAGATACAGAGTTCTGCCAGATAAAAAATGAATTAATGATGGGACTGTAACAAAATGACGAGTATATCTAATGCCACTGAATTGTACATTTAAACATGGTGAGATGGTAAATTTTATGTTAAGTGTATTTTGTCACAATTAAAACTTAAAAAAAGAAATTTCTAATAAAATAATAGATAATAATTTACATATAGGAGAACTTACAAGTAAACTGCAGCACATGTAAGAACAAACTAAGTAGAGGCTGGGAGTAATGGTGTAATATCTTTCAGCTACATAATATTAGAAAATAACATTACTCAGTCTCATGTGTCTTTCCAAAGATGCCATGAACTCTATATTGGTTTGTGGATGAAGGTGAGAAGGACCATTCCTTCAAGAAGTTCATCTGGTTGTTTCAAGTCTTTGATAAAGGATAGGTCTAAGGCAAAACTGAATCAACCTGAAGGCAGGAAACTTGGTTTCAGTGTGCTTCCTCCCAGTGCAATAATGTTGGGGAACATATATGTATTGTTTTAATAAACTGATGATTGAGATCACCCTTGCCTGACATTGATGTCTCTGAATCTGGAGGAAGGCTCATGTTCTGATGGTTACCGGGTCAGGAAATAAAACACAGGGTTCCAACAGTTAAAAAGAGGCTGGACGAGATACATGGGAGACTCAAAGTTGATTCCAACTGCAGTAACTATTAACCAGGTAACAGTCATTTGTTCATAAGTCAACCAGGGAGACAAAGAAATGTCAAAGGCAAAAGATGAAAGGTTTGGAATGAGGACTTAGTTTTCAAAATGTGCAGAAGGTGAGTGAAATTTATATAATGAGTGTAAATGTAAAGGGAAACCTGGAAACTATTTTCTGTTGCAAGTATTCTTCTGCAATATTTACCTTACATGAGGAGCACCTAAGACATGGTGTATACTTCAGGCTTTTCTTCCTGAGATCTAGAAATCAAAGTTGCAGGAACGTTCTCTATACATAGTTCCCTAACCGCAGAAATACTTAGTTTGTATACTTCTTGGCCCAGAAGGGGACACAATTAATTAGAAACATGATGAAGTTGTTAACAAAGGGTGATACATTAAGAAATGTTTCAGGGAACTTCAAAAAGAAAAATTGATAGCCCTAAGATAAGTTTGTTTATTCAGGTATTTAAATGCTGTTCATCATGACAGCATCTGGGTGTTTCACATCTCAGACAAACATCATTACTGGAAAAAAAAAAAAGGTAATTTCAACAACATAAAGCAAAATAATTGAACAGAATTGTTGCCTGCAGGACTGAATGACCCCAAAACAACAAAAACCTTGAATAATCACAGTGAGGAATAAAAGCAGAAGGTAAACATTTTAAGCAAAATAGAGAAACACTGGATTTAATGGACTTAACTGGTTCCCGATTTAGAGTTCTGACAGATGACTTCAAAATATGATTCCCAAATACTTGGTAAACTTGACTAAATAAGAAATACTACTGTCTCAGTTTATTTCAAATTTGCCATTATCCTGTTATTTATGAGTGCCTCATATCTGGATCACAGCATAAGATATTAAAATTTTTTTTTAATGTTCATTTACTTTTGAGAGACAGAGAGAGACAGAGTGTGAGTGGGTGAGGGGCAGAAAGAGAGGGAGACACAGAATCCGAAGCAGGCTCCAGGCTCCAAGCTGTCAGCACAGAGCCCGACGCGGGGCTCAAACTCACAAACTGTGAGATCATGACCTGAGCGAAGTCGGATACTTAACCAACTGAGCCACCCAGGTGCCCCCAGCACAAGATTATTTTAAAACAGAGTTTCTTTCCCCTTGAATCTGTCTTTTAAGACATTGCCATACTAATCTGCCAAGGAATACCTTTCCATTAATGGAATTAAATTTGGTCAACCTTCCTTAAAGAACCTGACCCAAATTTCCTTGTCCTATGTTTTAGAATTGTAATCCATGTTAACTAAGGCCCTCACTTTGTATAAAAACCATTCTGAGTCTAAAATTTTGTCCACTTTTGGAGCTCTAATCCATCTCTCTCTCCCCCCTTCTCTCACCCTCTCTCCCTCCCTTTCTCTCTCTCTCTCTCTCTCATCAATTTGTTTAAACTAAAAAAAACTTACAAAAACAGTTCACCCCTTTTTTACCCTCTTCCCCAACCCATGTCTCTGGCAACCAGCAATCTGTTCTCTGAATTTGTGGGCTTGGTTTTTGTTTATCTATTTATTTTTAGATTCCACATATAATAGAGCTCAGGCAGTACTTATCTTATTTCTGTCTGACTTATTTCACTTCACATGATACCTTCAAGGCCCATCCATACTATTGCAAATGATAAGATTTTATTCTTTTTAAATAAATTTTTAAATGTTTATTTATTTTTGAGAGAGAGAGAGAGAGAGGGAGAGAGAGAAATCAGGGGAGGGGCAGAGAGAGAGGGAGACAACAGAATCTGAAGCAGGCTCCAGGATCTGAGGTGTCAGCACACATGCCTATGCTCAAATTCACAAACCGTGAGATCATGACCTGAGCTGAAGTTGGACACTTAAGCAATTGAGCCACCCAGGCGCCCCAATTTTATTCTTTTCTATGGTCAAACAATGTTCCACTGTACATATACCCCACAATTTCTTTATCCTTTCATCCAGTGATGATACTTAGGTTGTTTTCATATCTTGACTACAATACATAATGTTACAATGAATATGAAATGCATATATCTTTTCAAGTTAGTGTTTTTATCATCTTCACATAAATACCCAGATAAGGAATTGCTGGATCGTATGGTGTTTCTGTTTTTAATTCTTTGAGGACCCTCCACACTGATTTCCAAAGTGGCTGTACCAATTTACATTCTCACATCAACAGTGTACAAGGATTTCCTTTTCCCTACATCCTTGCCAACACTTATTATTTCTAGTCTTTTTGGTAATAGCTATTCTAACAGGTGTGAGGTGATATCTCATTGTGATTTTGACTCATATTCCCTGATGATTAATGATACAGAGAATCTTTTCATGTACCTGTTGGCCATCTGTATGTCTTTTTTGAAAAAATGTCTATTCAGACCTTCTGTCCATTTTTTAGTAGGATTGTTTTGCTATTGAGCTGTTTGAATTTTTTAATATGTATTTTGGATTTAGCCCATTGTCAGGTATATTATTTGCAAATATTTTCTTCCAGTCAGTAGGTCACCATTTCATTTTGTTGATGGTTTCCTTTGCTGTGTAGAGCTTTTTGGTTTGATGCAGTCCCACTTGTTTATTTTTGCTTTTTTTTTTTTTTTTTCTTTTTTTGCTTTTGGTGTCAGATTCAAAAGTCATGTCAAGGAGCTGACTGTTTATGTTTCCTTCTCAGAGCTTGATATCATGTTTGTGCTCAAGTCTTTAATCTATTTTGAGTTACTTTTTGTATATGGTGTAAGATGGTGGGCCAGTTCCATTCTTTCGTATGTCACTGTCCAATTTTCCCAACAGCATTTGTTGAAGAGACTGTCCTTTCCTTGTATGTTCTTGGCTCCTTTGTCATAAATTAGCTGTCGTATATGTGTGGGTTTATTTCTGGGCTCTCTCTTCTGTTCCACTGATCTACATGTCTGTTTTTATGCCAACAGCATACTGTTGTAGTTACTACAGCTTTGTAACATAGTTTGAAATCTAGGTGCATGATGCCTCCAGCTTTGTTCTTCCTTCTCAAGAACAAAAGCCTAGATTATTCAGGGTTTTTTTTTAATGGTTCCATACAAATTTGAGGAGTGTTTGTTCTGTTTCTGTGAAAAATGTCATTGAGACTTTGATAATTATTTTCTTAATTTCTCTTTCTTATATTTCATAATTAGTGTATAGAAATGCCACAGATTTTTGTGTATTCATTTTGTATCCTGCAACTTTTTCGAGTTCATCTGTTAGTTCTAACATATTTTGATGGAGCCTTAAGATTTTTCTCTATATAACATGTCATCTGTAAATAGTTACAGTTTTACTTCTTCCTTTCCAATCAGAGGTCTTTTTTGTTTTCTTCTTGTCTAATTGCTCTGGCTAAGACTTCCAATACCTTGTTGAATAAAAGTGTTTAGAATGACCATTTTTTCCTGATCTTACAAAACAAAACAAAACAAAACAAACCTTCAGTTTTTCACCATTGAATATGATATTAGCTATGGGGTTGTCATATATGGCCTTTATTATGTTGAGGTATACTCCCTCGGTACATGTTTTGTTGAGAGTTTTTATCATGAATGGGACGTTGAATTTTGTCAATGCTTTTTCTGAATCTGTTGAGATGCTCATATGATTTTTACCCTTCATTTTGTTAATGGGGTTTATTAAATTGATTTGTAAATGTTGAAATATTCTTGAATCCTTGGAATAAATCCCACTTATTATAGTGTATGATCCCTTTAATGTATTGTTGAACCTGATTTCCTAATATTATTTTAGGTTTATTGTTTTATTTTAGGAGAGAGAGAAAGTGCCTGTGTGTGTGAGCAGAGTAGGGTCAGTGGGGACAGAGAGAGGGAGAATCCCAAGCAGGCTTGACAGGGCGAACTCACGAACCACGAGATCATGACCTGGGCTAAAATCAAGAGTCAATGCTTAACCAACAGCCACTTAGATGCCCCTGCTTTGCTATTATTCTGTAGAGAATTTTTGCATCTATTTTCATCAGGGATATTGGCCTGTAATTTCCTTTTCTCGTGGCATCCTTGTCTGGTGTTGGTGTCAGGGTAATGCTGGCCTCATGAATTGAGTTTGGAAGAGTCTCCTCATCTTCTATTTTTTGGAAGAAGAGTTTGAGAAGGAATGGTGTAAATGTTTGATAGAATTCACCAGTGAAGTTATCTGTTCATGGTCTTTGATGTGAGGTTTTTAGTTACTGATTCAAAGCCTTTAGTTTAAAAGCTGTTAGTTCACTACTTTGCAGAGACATTTTTCTCTTGATTGCTTTATAATAACACACTTCAATTGCTTAAATATTGTTGTCTCCACTTCTCCTTTTCTTGTCCTCCAATCCCTCCTTTGGCACACACACAAAGCTCTCTTGTAACTGTTCAGTTTAACACTTCTATAATTTTTTTCTTTTTCTTTTCTTAGTGTTTGTTTTGTTTTGTTTTGGTAATCACCTTAACCTGTGTTTCAGTTTTCCCGATACTGTTCTAATTTAAGACATACTTGGATGATAAACATTTTCCATAACATTTCCATGTCTTCATCTTTCTGAACACCTCCTCTTGGCTGATCCCAACCTAACCTTTATTACAAAAATGAGTTTAAGGTGCAGTTGTTCATAATCCTCCAACAATTTTGACCCCCGCTAAATTTGTTATATTTATTTGTGAAATGCTGCTTTTTTTTATTATTATTATAAGTGTTTCCTTCTCATTGTCTACAGTGAAAAACTTCCATTTCAGGAAGGAAGGAAAAAAGAAAGAAAGAAGGAAAGAAAGAAAAAAAGAAAGAAAGGAAAAAAAGAAAGAAAGAAAGAAAGAAAGAAAGAAAAGAAAACATTTAGATCTTAAGGCCAAAATAGTATCTTTTATACTTTTTAACATGGCAAAGCACAACAAATGTGATGATATCATAGATTCTCAAATATTTGCTAAATTATGAATTAGTATAATCTCTGTATATAATATTAATTCTATTTTTTTATAAACAAATATGCTTCTAATAAATTCCCTGGATCAGTGTTAGTATAAGACATTCTGTGAACTTCTCTCTACAGATACTATTTTCTATCTGTAATGTAAAACCTAAATGGAGTGAGGTGAAGTAGTGTTTGATTGTTACCTACTTACGTTTATGCTTATATTTTACTTCATATTTTTATTTATGCCTGCATAGACATGGAAATATCAAATAATATGGCACTAATATTAAGTAAACTGAAGAAGTAACTATTATCCAGCTATGAATATAAGAATATTCATTGAAAGTTCCTTAAAGATCAAAATACCTCAAAGTAGAAAAATCATTCAAATGACTTCCAAGAAGCAAGAATATGGTGTGTTTCAGAAAACAGCAACAAGGGCAACAACAACAACAAAAAATGTGTCTACACACACACACACACACACACGTGCGCGTGCAACTTGTTTTTTGAGGCCAACAAAGTTTTACAGTTTACAGCATATGGATTACTATGTCATACCATTTCATTGTTTTTCCTCTACCACTGATCCAAAATACCAGTATTTCTCATAACACAGATGAGAAGATTCTGCCTTAAATATTTTTAGCATTTTGTTTTAAGAACTATATATATATATATATATATATATATACACATATATACACATATAGTATATATGTGTGTGTGTGTGTGTGTGTGTGTGTGTATGCACGTATCACCATGAACTCAAGCAGCTGAAGTGCCTTTATTTTCAGATGATTTTTTAATTTCAAAGAAGCATTAGGATCATATATAAAAGTATTTTCTTCACCAAGTTAATTGTAAGTGACTTATATCTGGAAAGGGGGTGTGGTGCACTCCCATTAGTTCAGTCTTAAAGAGCTGTTTTGTTGTTGTTGTTTTTAATGTGGCAGATTAAAACCATTATGTGCCATCAAAGCAAATTGATCTCTTTTCCTTTTTATAGGATGTAATAGTGAGGCACATTTCTGAGTGTGAAAATAGAACAAACTTTCCTCACTCATGTTTCATAAACTCTGCTTGGAACCATGTAATGCCTGCTGTTTTTTCATAACCATGGATTTGTAGATTCAAAAGTTCAAAATGGTTTATTCTTTTATCAGAAAAATCAATCATACAATTTATTTGCTGCCAGAAGTTTGCAATTAGATCTCATTCACTACCACATGGTTGAAGAAGTCGATAGATGGGTGTGTTAGAAACTGTGTTCAACAAACATTAAAAAGATATCAGCTCATCGCCAAGCAAAGTGTCTTAAACTGAATTGAACAAATACTCTGAACAAAGAAGTTAAAAAAAATCTATTTCTCTTTTCGATTCTTAAAACAAACTGCTAAAAGTATTTAAGGTAGAATCCTCTCAGCTATGTGGTGAGAAATACTGATATTTTGGATCAGTGGTAGAGAAAAGAAAAAGTGGAATCATATGACACAGTACTCAATGTGCTATAGTCTTTAAAATTTTGTTGGCCTAGGAAAACAAGTTGCATGTAAGAAGGTACATAATGAGATGATTTTGATTGCAAAGAGATTCAGAATCATAATAATAAGGTATATTTTACATATTTTCCCTGTGGGGTTTGCTTTACTTATAAACTCATCCAAACTATAACCTCAAGAGTTTTAAGTCCTTTTCCTTTTCTTTTCTGATTAGGAAAGTAACAGCAGCAACAACAACAACAAAACTCTGAAATGATGTTCACCAAGTTTCAACCATCTTAGTGGTACTTAGTACTCTTTTGGTGATGGAGTGTTGAATAATACTTATTTTTTTCCTTCTGCTCTTTTGTATTTGCCACATTTCCTCATATTTGTTTTAAGTCTATTTTAATGAAGTAAAACATTGTAGATAAAGCTAAAGTTACCAGTGTCCTTCCCTTGTATCCTGTTGTGCTAGAAACAATGCTTAACACACATTGTATAAATTTCCAGTACATCTCCTGGTTTTGTGTGTGTATATGTGTGTGTGCGTGTGTTCGTGTGTGCGTGTGCGTGTGTGTGAGAGAGTGCAATGTATAATATTACTTTATGTGAGTTTCATTCAAATATTGAGCATAATATTGCAATTTCCTTTTTTCATCATTTTGCCCTCTATGATAACGGTATATGCTATGTAGTTCATTCCTTTCCTTCTATATATAGTATTGCACCATAGAGTAGATAACACATCTTATCTATCTGTAAGTGTGTTGATGGACATATAAAATTATTTACAATTATTTCTTATTATAGAAAGAACTAAAATGGAAATCCTTGTACACATATTTTAGTGCACCTGTGCACCAATGTTTAAAATATTTTATATGTAGAATAGAATGGCTGGTTTGAAAGACATATAATTAATTCACAACTGGCTTTTGCCAAATTTTTCCCAAATTATTGTAACATTTTATACTCTCATAAATATGATGACAATTTGCCCCAAACTCCTTCCAATATGTAATATCAAATTTAAAGGATTTGATCAATATAAGTAATATTATTTTCTTTGTAAACTGGCACTTCTCAGATTATTTAAAAAATGTTTGGGGCTTATTATATTTTTACTGGGCTCTTGGAATCCTCTTCAGTGAATTGCTTTACATTAAATCTTGTCATTTTTTTCCTATTGGGATTTATGTTTTTTTCTTATTGAACACAAAAATGCTAATGGATAAAAATCATTTATCTGTTACAGAGCAGCATTATTGTGTCTTAGTCTGCCTTAGCTTACTTTTTTACTTTTTCTTATGGTGACTTTATTCATGCAGAAGTTCATAGTTTTGATATAATCAAATTAATCAAACTGTAGTTTATAAGATTTATTTATGTATTGGATTTAAGAAATCTTTCACTACCATATATGGGGCATATTCTCCTACATTCTCTTCTAATATTAAAAATTTTTTTCTATGTTTATTTATTTTTGAGAGAGAGAGACAGAGCGTGAGCGGGGAAGGGGCAGAGAGAGGAGACACAAAATCCAAAGCAGGCTCCCGGCTGTCAGCACAGAGCCCGACACGGAGTTTGAACTCACACACTGTGAGATCATGACCGAGCTAAAGCCGGATGCTTAACCGACTGAGCCACCCAGGCACCTCATTCTCTTGTAATATTTTTAAGTTGTATTTTTCCCAAGTTATTTCCACCATCTGGAATTATTTTATATAATATAAGGACCAAATGTTTTGTGCATCTTTTATGCCAAGACAATCATTCTAACATCGTTTACTTAATAGTGTTACCTTAGCCACTGATTTGTAAAGTTCTCTCTACCAAAATCCTATAGTTGCTTGGGCCTATTTCTAGGTTTCTATTCTATTCCACTTGTGTATTTTCTTTCTAATCCTGAATCACATTTATAACAAGCTGTGATATCTGACAAAAAGGAACCTTTTATTCTTCTGTTTTACTCTTTACCCCAGAATTATCTTGCTATTTTTGCTCATTCTCATAAAGTTGAAAATGTTTGTCCAAGACCCACAAGGCACCCCTTTTGAGATTTTCATTGTAATTGCATTGCACTGATAAATTTGACTTCTGTGCCACATAAAGTCTGCCATTCGTGAACTTGTTATACACTTTCATCTATTCAGAGCATCTTTTGTTCTGCAACAGGTCATAATCTTTGATTCCATAAAGAACTTGTACATGTGTGCCAACTATTTCCCCCTAAATATTTTAGTTTATGTTGGAATTGCAAATAGATAATTTTTACTACCACATTTTTTTAGTTATTTGGTAATTGCTGATCTAATATACAACAAATTTGCTGAATATTCTAGGTAGCTCTAATAATTGATAGATTCTCTTTGGTTTTCCTGGAGACAAACAGAGTCCACAAATAACTGTGTATTGTGTTCCTTTAAGATATTTTGCCTCGTGTTTCTGTCAAGTTCAATGTGAAACAATTGGGATTTAGAAGTCATCTTTGTCTTTGTTCAAATTTGTGACTCTTTTATGTGATTTTTTTTTAAGTTTGGTATATAACTTTCATCAGGTTAAGAGAACTCCCTGCTGTTTGTAATTTGATGAGAACTTAAAAGATGGATTAATTACTAATCCATTAAACATTTTGATGGACCTCTCTGGTGGTCATCAGATCAACCAGAATTTGAAATTCAGTTTTTGATTCATATTCTGATTGGAACATCAACATTACATTATCATTAGAATTGTTTTAAAAATGCACTTCCCAGTTGAATAAAATATAAGTTTATTTTTACGAGGTTATGACAAATAGAAGAATTTAAATACCGGTAGAAGAGCACAGTAAATATCTACTGGAGTCAGTTCCCCATGGTTGTGCATTATCTTGAATTTTCCCCAGAAATAGAAATTTTTAAAAAAAGCAGTTGCCAAATACATCAAAGAACACCAATCTTCTGCAACTAGCTGCATGACTTGAAGTCTTAATACTGTATTGGTCATAATTGATGCAATGGGGCTATTACTTTATTAGGATCTCTATAATTGTCTATCAATCACCAGTAGTCGTTAGCCTTTCTCACACACCAGACTACACTGTTAAAGAAGGAATTTGTGGGCATAAATACCTCGATGTCTAACATATTCTTAATTAAACCTGAAATTTCTTGATGGCTCCAAGTATTCTACATTGTTTTAGATTAATTCTAATTAGTCTTTAATTCTAAAGTTTTCAATCTTAATGCCCATTTAAAACATGACGATGAATAGGATTGTGTGAGGTTCTGTTCCTCAGCAGTTTGGCTTCTCATTCTTACATAGTATCTCAATAAGCACCCTGGTAGGCTGAAGCAACAAATATTCGTAGCTTTTGAAAACAAATTCCTCGGGGCGCCTGGGGGTCTTAGTTGGTTAAGCGTCTGACTTTGGCTCCAGTCATGATCTCACAATTCGTGGGTTTGAGCCCCTCGTCAGGCTCTGTGCTGACAGCTCAGAGCTTGGAGCTTTCTTCAGATTCTGTGTGTCTGTCTCTGTCCCTCCCCCCATTCATGCTGTCTGTCTCTTTCCCTCTCAAAAATAAATAAGCATTAAAAATAATAATAAAAAATAAAATAAAATCCTTTTCTGAAACATACTTTCACTTGTAAACCTGAATAATCATGTCATAATCATAATCATATTTAATTTAGTTACATTGACCTTTAACCTTTCTTAATTCTTTGATGTTTTTATTTTATTTTTGGGAGAGAGCGACAGAATACGAACAGGGAGGGGCAGAGAGAGAGGGAGACACAATCTGAAGCAGGCGCCAGGCTCTGAGCTGTCGGTGCAGAGCCTGACCGGCTCGAACCCAGGGACTGTGAGGTCATGACCTGAGCTGAAGTTGGACAGCCACCGACTGAGCCACCCAGGGGCCCGACCTTTAACTGTTTATCAGTATATTTAGATTATGACAACATGTTGTGCGCTGATGTCCAGCAATCCCTGTAGATGTATCTTCACCACCCTGGGTGACTTTTCTTAAACCTATACACATGACCATGATTTCCCTAGCATTTGCACGGAAAACATGGCTATTGTATTTCTCCGAATCATAGTTCTCTCCTTAATCTCACGCATTTTTAATCAGCATGGGTCCCAGAGACTCTAGATTTCTCTTTGGGTCATTACTAGATTATTAATAGTCATAAAACCTAGGATAATTTGAAAGAATTTGATATGGTCCTTTTCTAGTTTGATTTGAGGGCTTGATGAAGTAGCCAGAAAATCTACTCACTTATATTGATCCATTAAAATGTTAGCGGCTACCCCAGCTATCACCTTCTTTTTTGGGGTAATTTGTAAATGAATTATCTGAACATTTCCATCCAGTTTAATCATCCATAGGTTTTCTTCATCCTTATTTTTATTGTTTCTTTTTTTTTTGTGAATAATGCTAACCTTTTTTCCTTCACTTAACCTCATTTGTGGGAGCTGAGTTGGTAGATTCCCATAAACCTTCCTCATTTAATTGTGCTCACAGTACCAGCTGCTACGGTAACAGGGTGGGATCATTGACAGGACCTAGAAAACTTCAGTGAACATACTCACATAGGCTTTTATTAAAGGTACCATATAGCAGGTAAACAGAGAGAGGTCCAGAAACTCCAGGCACAGCTCCCAGCATCCTTTCTCAGTTGCACAGGATGCTTTGTCTCCAGATTGTTAACCAACAAGATACACAGAAAGATACCTTAGCCTCAAGGAAGCTATGGTGCAAAGCCAAGGAGAGTCTTCTATACCTCCCTGGTCCTAAAACTAGACTGGGGAACTGGTTAAACTAGGTGCAAAGAATCAGTCATAGCCCTGTATCAGACACCAGCCACAAGTTCATCATGTCCTTATACAAGTTGTCTATGATTTATGTTATCTCTTCTTATTTCATTTGAAAAATAATTACAATAGAATAAAAGAACATGGTCTATATGATTGATTTTTTGAAAGATTTTCAGACTTGTCTTAAAGCCTGAAGATTGTTTTATTTTCTCATAAATGTGTGCTTGAGAAGGAAATGGATTCTATAATTGCTAGAAGTAGGTAGCATAGATATATGTCTTTTCAACCAATTTGTCAATTAAGTTTTTCAAGCCTTTTAAAACCCTATTAATTATTTTGTCCATATCACCTATCAGTTAGTGAGGTAGGGATATTAGAGGGATTTTATCGTGTTGGATTTGTCGATACCTACATGCAATTATGTCAAGTTTTCCTTATATATTTGAAGATGCATTATTATGTTCACCCATGTTATACAGTTTTTAATCACACCGGTGAATTTAGGTTTCTCTTAAAACTATACTGTTACTACTTTTCTCTAAAGTATATTTTATATGATATTAGCACCAGTACAATTTTTAAGTTGTTCTTATCTTGGTATATTTTTTCTAACATTTTATTTTCAATATTTCTGTGGTTTTTATATTTATTTTTTATAAAATTATATAACTATATTTTTAAAAAGTTAATATTAGAATATCTATCGTTTAACTGACAATATAGATTATTTATTTGAATTATTTCCTCTATCTTATCTTCTGCTTTTTATTTACCATGACTTTTTCTGTTTTCTTTAACTTTCTTTCACTGCATTCTTTCCCCCACCCCCTTACTGTTTTGAAAGTTACATACATAGTGCTTATTCTTTTTTCAGAAGCACAGTCCTGCAAAAAATAAAGCTAATCAAAGTTTCTACTTTCCTCAGATCACTTTAAATCTGACCACTTTCTCCTGTTATAAATGCTGTTTTGAGGAGCTACCTTCCAAAGGGATGTATGCGCCATTGTCTGGAAGGACCTCTTCTCTTAATGGTTATAGAATCCAATTCTATTCAGATTTAATTTTCAATGAATACTTCATGAGATCCCACCTGTGTAAACCTGAATATAAAATGGTCACATTAATGACCCGAGTGTTCGTTGTTATGTAAGTAGCTTTTGATGACGATTCACTGTGCCTCTATCTGTTCTGTACTCTAATATACACATCTCATATCACTCTATCTGTGTGTATATTTCTCATAAGAATGTCCCTTTCTTTTCTCCTCTATCAGCTCCTTTATAGTTTGTGAGACAGTGCAATAACTTCTTATGCAATATAAGTTTTTTTTTCAAATTTTTCACTTTTAAACATTGCTGTATATAGTAGGTAATAATACATTTAAAAAATTGAAATAAAATTTGTATACCAAGATGCTAATATTACCTTCTAGTTAGTAGTCATATTGCCTTCATTTCATTGATTTGTTTATTCACGGTAACCTATCGAATTATGATACATATAGTGATAAGCTCGCAACAGTATTTTAACACTAAAATGTATTCAACATGAGCTATTTCAGGAAAAAATAAAATGCAAACCTGTAAGCAGAAGTCTATGTTTTTAATAATTAAAATGTAAATGAAATATATTTGAAGGTATGTTCTCATAAATCAATAAAAACACTATGCTAACAGCTATAGTTTTGAAATGAATATAGTTTTTCCCAGTTTTGAAACAAATGCTTTAAAAATGATATTTATCAGTAGTGTATCAAGAATCCTTTTTTTTCAAAGATCAATTTTGTTTTGCACTATTTTGGTTTACTTGATAAACAATATTCTTCACATGAATAACATTCTTTTTTTTTTTTTTTTTCTTTTTTCAACGTTTATTTATTTTTGGGACAGAGAGAGACAGAGCATGAACGGGGGAGGGTCAGAGAGAGAGGGAGACACAGAATCGGAAACAGGCTCCAGGCTCTGAGCCATCAGCCCAGAGCCCGACGCGGGGCTCGAACTCACGGACCGCGAGATCGTGACCTGGCCGAAGTCGGACGCCTAACCGACTGCGCCACCCAGGCGCCCCCATTCTTTCTCAAGAAAAGTCAGAATTGAATTTTTTAGCTCAAATGTAATTTGAAGTCTAAATTATTCTTTAAAAAACAAATGCATTAACTTATTGCTATACTTTATTTCAGGACTCATGAAACTTAATTTTGCCTTTGAGGATTACCTTGTTTTTGCTCAGGGGTCTGAAAATCTGAAATTTGGTAAAAACCCTCTCTAATTGTGGCTTTTAAATCAAAATTTATTTTTCACAATATTTGTGAAATTTTATGTCTTTTCCATTTCTAGATTTCTAGATTATAATATTGAGCCCTCAATTGTATTTTTGAAGTACCTCACTGATAAGAACCATCCTATATTAACTTGAATTTTTGAAACAGGTTTACTCATAAGAGAGTCAAATGATTCTATCATTCCTAATTGGCAGTTTATGACCTAACGTATTGCCTCTATGGTCTAAAATCTGACTAATCATGTAGGATATGTTCTACTTAAGAAGTTGAAGATTGATACCTCAATTCATTATAAGTAAAAGCAAAATAAAGAATTTTCAAAAATATTAATTGTGTCGTGTACAATATTAAAATCAAGGAAATGTATATCTCTGCCTTTGCCTTCAATATATTTACAATTTTGCCAGCAAGGTAAGTACTAAGTATATAAAAAGTTAAATAATAATAGAAAGATAAAAAAAATAAAACACTTAACTGCAGTAAATGTCATTTGATTAGTCAACAAGGGAGTAATATAGACAAAACTGGCATTAGTTCAAAGGAAGAAAAAACTTAAAAACAAAATCCTTTAAGGATGATTATGCCCTGAAACTAAAAGTTATTTGCATGTCTAGATACTTTGAGGATAATGAAAGGCAATTTAGTCTAGCTAAAAGATAATACTAGCCTTTGTCTGGTAACTGGTAATGAAACAACTTAGCTTGAAATGTACAACTCATCAATTATTGATGTATGAACATTCCCATCTTTCAACTTGTGAACTGAATTAGTTTTGGTTCATTAACACTACCCAAAAGTCATCTATTTTAATATGCATTTGGGTGATCATATTTGAATTGTAAATACTTCCATTCATTTTTTTTCCTTTCCTATCTTAGCTTTTGTGTAAATCAATTTACTAGCAAAATAAAGAGAAGTTTCTTCTGCACCACACAGCCATGAGAGAGGTAGGCTCAAATCATAACCACTTTATATGAGTGCTTTAAAAATATTACAACAGTTATATCTCCTGAAAAACATAAGGAATTAGTTAAACTCTTACATAGTTGTATATATGTAAACACAGTTAAAGAGGATGTTTTAATATACTTGAGCATAAGTGCAGTACTTGAGATTTAATCCAAAATATGAGATACTCCAGACAATCCTTCCTATACTACAATGCATAGATTAGATCTATTGTTTTGTTTTAGGAAAAGCTATATGAAAGAGAGGGGTACATGTAGAAATCAAGATCTACACGGGTTAGGTAACTTGTCTACAGGTATGGAGCTATTGGATTACAAACTCAGCTCTCTATGACTCCAAATTGTATGGTCTGATTATTGTACAATACAACATTATTATAGTATGTTGGTCTCTCTTGGAAGTAGATTCCCAGGTGGAGTTAAGTTTGCAGGGAATATCTTTAAGATCAACATTTGCGAAAAGGAAGCAGGGTTGGATAGATAAAGAAATCAATCGGCAATGCAAACCCAACAATAATTTTTTTCCAAGATCCTGGGGAACTCTGGAGTTGAAATGCACTATCAGAATCATTCCATGTTGGGAAGAAACAGATGGGCCTTTATAACCACATCTATCAGCTCTGGGCCACTCAGCAAAGGTGTGATGTGACAGAAATTTGGGTACTTGCAGTGAGAGATGAAGTGGAGGAGAAAGCTGTTCTTTGCCACTGAGACGATGCCTGAAGTTATTGACAGCTGAAGACTCTCTGTCAGCACTTTATCCATCTGAAGCAATCTTTCCTGAAAGAGGATCCAGATTAAATATTTCTGTATCCACTACAATCCCCGTCTTGCACGGCCCAGCTCCATATCTTTGTGGTCAGAATGCCCATCCTCTGCTGGTCTTGATGCCTTATCTAGTAGTATGACTTCGACACTTATTTCTGAGGAATCTGAGCCTCTGAGTATCTTTGCTGTTTTCAGGCACCTGCCAGCCAAAATTAAATGAGGAAGTACGTCATTTAAGAGTCATTTAGGAGTCACCCAACTGGATTACCTGGCTCCACGTGTGTTCTTTCCTGACCTCATTGTGGAAAAGTATCCTGATGATAAAGGTTTAGTGCTTCTGCCAAAATAGTGACTGCGTTCTTACTGGTCCATGGATTCAGGAAGCCTGAAATACCCAGATGGTAGCATTAGCTTATAGTTCAAGGACTCATGCTGTGGGGTATGAGTGCCAAATTAGCTCCCCTCTTGCATAATAATATCTTTAACCCAGAGTTACAAGATTGGGAAACACAAATTCACCCAATTCACCCACTGAGAATAAATTGTTATTATTTTATTGTATTTTATTATTTTATTTTAATTTTTAAATTTTATTTAATAATCTTTATACCCAACGTGGGGATTAAACACATGACCCCAAGATCAAGAGTCGCATGCTCTTCTGACTGAGCCAGCCAGGTGTCTATGGATGATGGCGTTTTAAACTCGTGCTTCTCCTCTGAGCTAGGATTTTGGTTATTTGTTTAACAGACTATTCCAAGCAGATTTTGGGTGGCATAGTGTGTGATATGACAGTAAACAGAAAGATCATCAGCCCACTCTCATGTCTCCTTTACTGTAAAATGACGTCCTGCAGCCAGAAAAGGAAGGGGTTCCAATACAGGCAACCTTCCACCAAGTGAATAATTATTATCAAGGAATGGTACCTTATCAGGGTACAGCATTGATCTCAGTTGTTGGCAGGTTGAACCTTTGCCATCCTCGGGAGCTATATCAGCCATGGGTAAGCAAGACCTCTTGCCTATGTGTCTGTACATAATCTCCATCTCTGCCAACATGGCCACTTTGTCCATAAACCCATTGTACTAGCAATAGGGTGGACAATGACAAAAGATGAATGATTTCAACTAATTGAGTGATTTTGTCTATATGGTTGATCGGTGCCTCTTCCATGAAAAATTATTTCTGATAGGCATTAACATATGGTACAAAGATCCCTATTCTCCCATTTTCACTTGTACCTCTATGATCCTCTACCCCAGACCTTTTTATCTCTTTTTATCTCAGGTTTCTGACCAAGCCATTCCCCACTGCCGATAAATCAGGCTACTTCTCATTCTACATAAAATGGCTAACAGTTGTACCTCCCAAAGATGTTTGGGAGCTTTTGGTAAGATTTTTCACAAGTTCGTTTTACAGCCACTAACGTGTGAGGTTATAGCACAGCTAGTGTTCATTTTCTGCTTGAACCCATATACCAGGTCAATCCCTCTACAAGCCAAGCTTGGATTTTTTTTTTCCTTTTTCATTATCTGTATCAAAAGATCGTTGATATGGCTTTAAGATGAGCTGAGGTTGAAGCACAGTCAAAGCAAGGACAGAAGGCATGGGCTTCCTGCTCGTGTTTGTGCCCTTTAAGAGGGAACAAACTGGCTTGTATCCTCTTAGAACCCTCTTGGAACCTATCTCATGAAAGGTAGTTCTATATCCATGGTCATGTGTCCTATCTCTATTAGGACACAATAGCATGTCAGGACTTGTTTTAAACAATAAAGAATAAAATTCTCCACTGGAGGTGACATAGTTTTTATCCTAATACCAGAAGTTGACCTTTTGATTTTCCTACTGGGACTTGCCAGACTTGCCATAAACTCCACACAACAGTTTTTCTCAACACTGATTTATTTTTTTAATTTTTTTAAAATTTATTTTTGAGAGAGAGACAGAGTCTGAGCAGGGGAAGGTTAGAGAGAGACGGAGATACAGAATCCAAAGCAGGCTCCAGGCTCTGAGCTGTCAGCACAGAGCACCACACAGGGCTTTAACTCAGGAACCATGAGATCATGACCTGAGTTGAAGTCGGATGCTCAACTGACTGAGTCTCCCAGGTGCCCCAACACTGATATTTCTAATTGCTCAGGATCTGTTGGGGTATATCACTTAAGTGGCTGGACATGTTCTCCAATCCATTTCTGTTCTAAGACCTATCAAAGCTCGTAGCCTTTCATATCACACAGTGTATGGCAGGTGTGGTATTCCTAGGTATGGCAAATACCAGCTGTGGAACACAAAGAAACATAATGGGGGTTATGTTTCTTTTGTCATGGTGTGAGGTGCAAGATGAAATTATTTATATTTAGTTCTGAATGGAGTATTCTGGCCTCCCCTTAACCACTAAAAACTTTGCTGTTATGGCAGACACATAAAAATTTGCAGTGGTTACACTCTACTTTCATTTTTCTTTTCTTTTCCTTTTTTTTTTTTTTTTTTTTTGACAGGAAGCAGGATTTATTGGTAGGCATGAATGGGGAAACGCAGTGCTGAGGTTCTCATGAGTGCTGAGCCCACCATTTGTCCAAGGGGTCACTGATTAGGGATGTGTTTGACCCCACAACCATCTGGGATGAGCTGCTTTTCAGCCACCATGTCTTCAAATTTGTCTGCATTAAACTTAGTAAAGCCCCATTTCATGGAAATGTGGATCTTCTGGCAGCCAGGGAACTTGAACTTGGCCCTCTGTAGGGCCTCAATCACATGCTCCTTGTTCTGCAACTTGGTACAGATGGACATGATGACTTGGCCAGTGTGGACCCTGGCCATTGTGCACTGGGGCTTTCCAAAAGCACCCCACATACCTGTCTGGAGCCTGTCTGCTCCAGCACAGGACAGTATCTTTTTGATACAGATGGCATGGAAGGGGTGGAGTTGCACTCGGATGTGAAACCATCTTTGCCACAGATTTTCACCATGTACTTTTTGGCGCAAATATAGGCAGCCTCCAGGGCTTCAGAGGAAATCTACGCATTCATTTGACACCATGTGGCCACATAGTGGGAACTCATCCACTTTGGCCTTCTTCCACCCCAGGTCAAAAATGTGGGTCTTGGCATCAGGGAGGCCTCTGCCGAAGCAAGACATTGGATACAACTTGTTCTTACAATACCAGTAACACCGGGTGGGGCAGTGGCCCGTGGCAACACCGAGATCTTCAGTGGTGCATGGAAGGAAAAGAGCTTACTCTCCTTTCTAGGTATTTTTCCAAGGTCTCCAACATACTATATCTTTCTTGATCACAGACCTAGTTAACGTGATGTCATTATAATAGATACGTATAATGTTCTGTGGAACATCCAAACTATATTATATTCTGACTATAGTACGACAAAGGTAAGGAGAATAAATGTATAATGTTGTTTGTTTATAAATGTAGTTTCTGATCCTTTATGAAAAAAATAACAAACAATACAATCACCAAACTCATAGCCACATACTAATTGAGCGATAGTGCTCCATGAATACTTTCATGTTTCAATACCTTCTGGGCTTCATAAAGCAGACATGTTTAGGAAGCTAGAGATTCTATTTTACTCCTGTGATTTAGAGACGTATCTCTCCCAAGCAGATTTATTTGTTTATATTCAAAGGGTTGTACAAATCTAGGTATCTTTCACTTCCTTTTCCTCAATGTTCAATAATCTATATAATTGTCTATAGAACCCTTTTGGATAAGACTGGTGGTATCGTTACCACATGGCTTCTAATGTTTCAACCATTCCCATTCTTATCTGGGAATCCACTTATAGAATCTCCTCTACCATCATCTGTGGCTTATAGAAAACAGCCAACACTGAGTTTCTTAGTAAATGCCCCTTATAGCTCATTCTCTTTGACCTTAGGAAATGGTCCATTCCTTTATGTGGTGATTAATTATTTTTCTGGTTTTCTAGCCTTACATACTGAAAACCCTCAGTGAATCCATTAAAAAGACAACTTTCAAAAGAAACCAAACAGCTTTGGATCCCTTCTTCCACCCTTTGCCATGGTAATTATGGCATTTGTAAGTATTTTTAAAATTTATTTTATTTATTTTGGAAGAGAGAGTAAGACTGCAAGTGGGGGAGGGGCAGACAGAGAGGGAGAGAGAGCGAATCCCAAGCAGGCCCTACACTGTCAGCAGGGAGCCCAACGCAGGGCTTGAACCCACAAACCACGAGATCATGACCTGAGCTGAAACCAAAAGCTGGATGCTTAACTGACTGAGCCACCCAAGTGCCCCAATTATATATTTCTACCTTACTCTACATGGGTATTTTCTTTTTTTCTGCTTCTAGCAACCATCTTAATAGATCGTCCCCACCATCTCTTTGATTTCTTGCCAGGTAGTTAAATCCTGTATATCAGAAGAATGCTCCCAATAGTTTCACTTGTCCAATCTCTTGTTTTTGCCCCCTTAATCAATTAGAACATAATTACCTTCGTGCTCCCTCATATCCTGCCAGGACATGTTGGCTTGATCTTGCAGCTTCTTTGGAATAGTCCTTTTCCTGTGTTACAGAACCAACACATTTTGGATTGGGTCATGCTGCTCTAAATTAGTCTTAGTAAATACTAGATCTATATGTAGTAAACAGGAGGAGTGATGGCAGATCCCAAGGGAGGATTGTGTTGCCTTTTGTTGTAGTGGTAGAGGTAGCAATCAGGGGAAGGAGAGAGAGTTCTGAATTAACTTCCCAGAAGTCTGGAGAGCAAACTGAAGGTTGACGGAGGGGAGGTGAGTGGGGGGGATGGGCTAAATAGGTGATGAGCATTAAAGAGGGTACTTGTTGGGATGAGCACTGGGCATTATATGTAAATGATGAACCACTAAATTCTCCTGAAACCAATACTACACTATATGTTAACTAAATTTAATCTAAATAAAAATAAACCAGTAAACAAACAAACAAAAAACTAAAGAAATTTAAAAAATAAGGAAGAGAGGACAGGTCACTTCCTAAGGCTCAGAGAGTTCAAGAAAATCTAAGGATTCAACATTGTGGTAGAGATTGATCCAGATAATCCTATCCCACATATTTGCTGTCCATTCTTTCTCAACCAAGACCATGGTTTTGGCATAACTCATCTGTTTTACATTTCTTGGACCTTGGTAGTTCTTGCTGGTAAGCAGCTTCCTCTGCTTTTCTCTTGAAGATTATGCTACCAAGGAGACCCTCTGGATTCCATAGGTGGCTTTCAGTTGCCTACTAATCAGTTAGCTTTTTGTTATCTTTTTTTTAAATCTAGAATATCAATGGAATTTAATAAAAATCATGCAATTTCATTGTCTTTATAATTACTGTTTTATTCATACTTTCCAAACCTGATATATCACACCCATTATTTCAATCTTCCACCAGTATATGATGCCAATTCAGCGAAGAAAGTATTAAGCATTCTATTGTGATACCTAAGTCAATAAGGTAGCATACCTCCATCACCAACATAATAAAGAAATTCCCCTCTGTTGGCTTAAAATACATCAGTTTCCCCATAAAGAGAAGGTTACAATAGAAACATTACTTTCCTAGTTGTGAAAAACCAAGTAATTGCTCTCTACTCCCACTTTAGTCTGTCATGGGCCTTTTGCTTTATAAGTGCCACGTGAAACTCTTAGCTAACAATTGTTAACATGGCCTATAATTCTTTTCTGAATTATCCAGATACTTGTCTTAATTCCCCTATCCCCTCCCAGAATGTGGAGATGCAAAGTAGAACATGGACAGTATCCCAGATATTTGCAAACAATATCCCATAGTTCATTTGCAAATTGGTTTGTATGGGAATTGCCTCAATAGTTTAAGCCTTTGTCCTACTTAGAAAGATTCCAAATAATAGGTTTATTGTATTTGCTTATTTGTTTTTAGCTTGAATTATGCAAACAGTTGTTTCAATTTTTCTTCTCACCTATTGAAAAACCACAGGAGACCTTATTACAAATAATCATTTATTAACTATCTGTTTACTATGGGAATTGAAGTCTTGGGCTTTGAAAATATGTCATAAATTATAACTGCTAATATGAAAATGAACATAAAAGTACACTTAAATTTTTTTTTAATTTTGTTTTACATTTATTTCTTTTTGAAAGACAGAGAGACAGAATGTGAGTGGGGGAGGGGCAGAGAGAGAAGGAGACACAGAATCGGAAGCAGGTTCCAGGCTCTGAGCTGTCAGCACAGAGCCCGATGCAAGGCTAGAACCCATGAACTGTGAGATCATAACCTGAGCCGAAGTTGGTTGCCTAACCAACTGAACCACCCAGGAACCCGTCACTTTTAAAAATATTTCAATAAAAATAAAAATGGTGCCCATATATTATTTCCATTAAGGTGTTTTGTTATAATAGCATGGATAAAAAATTGGCTAATTACAAAAAAGTCATCATTTGTCCATGGCACGGAGTCACTTTAAATACATGATACAGGGTCAATATAAGGAAAAGATTTATTTTGCTTTGTTCTTTTTTGAAGGATGACAAGTTAGGAAACAGAAAACTTCCTTAAATACAAAAATAAATTCCAAGAGCTTTTATTAAGTTTAAAACACAAAACAACATATGCACATGATATGTATAAGTTTTGCCTTCAACTGTATGTTTTTCAGATGACAATGCTACATCTTCTCAAATACATAGCTCAAATTGCCCTAATGTAAAAATTTTAAAGTGGCCTCACAAAGACTTCCAGTTCAATCCGAGATGGAGTAAGAGGAACCACATTGCATGAAACAACGAAAAATCATGGCACTTTATGTATGTTACAATGACTTTCAAGATATTCTACGTCATACAAAATGGCTAGTGATCTCTAAAATGTGAGAAACGAGGTGAGCTCTGTGATTGTCACATCTTACTGCTGGAGGAATTTTTCAGACTGTTGTTCTTTTCAGACTGTTGTTTTTCAGACTGTTGTTGGACCCTCAGCCAGAGTCCAGGGTCTCCCTAGGTTGAGAGTCCGGGGAAATCAAGGTGGCTGTAATTTGCAGCTCAGGGTAACTGCCAAGAAAGACCTACATAAAGAGGGAAAACCTAGAGACCTTCAGAAGATCCATCTGAAATATTGGGTTGAGAAGAGATCAACTAATGCATATGAGGAAAATACTAAAGACAAGAAAGAGAGAATTTAGTAAAAGGTACTTGGGACATCAAAATAACAGGGAATATTGCCTGTTCCAAGCAGTCAGAGTAGAAAGATTTATAATTTGTGAAGCATTATTTAGCATACTAATAAGTGTTTAAATATTGGTTTGATCTTACATAACAAAACTTATAGGAAAAACCTGAAGGGAACAAACTGATTTCAAATCACATGACTTTGTCAAAGAACACAGTTCAATAAAATTTTTAATAATATGAAAAGATTCAGCATCCAGCATACACAATGTTGAGCTGTCAAACAAAAATTTTCACATATGCAAAGAAATAAGTAAATGCTATCCATAATGAGAAAGGTTAATTAATCTCTCTAAACTGAATTAGACATGATAAAGATGATAAAATTAGTGAAAAAAGACATTAAAACAGTTATTATGCTTGTTTTCCATAGGTTAAAGAAGGTAGAGAAAAAATGGCGCATGTAAAATCAATAAATAGAAGATATAGAAAAAGGCGCAAACTGAACTTCTAGAGATTCAGATATGATATTTAAGATGAAAATGATCTGGATGTCATTAGTAGTAGATTAGACCATGCAGAAAAATGTTTAATGAACTTGAAGCAATGGCAATAAAGCCTATTCAAAATGAAGAGAGACAGAAAGAACAGAGTTTCAATGAACTATGGGGCAAATCGAGAAGTTAAATTTATATGAAATTGAAATGCCTGAATCAGAAGTGGAAAAATTATTTGAAGAGGTAAAGACTGACATTTCCCCCCAAACTTGGTGACAACTATCAGCCCACAGATCCAAGAAATTAAATGAACCTAAGCACAAAGAATACACCAGTGCACATAATAAAATTATTTACCACCAGAGATAAAGAAATATTAAAATTCCAAGAGAAATGACACACATTACATACCAATGAACAAAGATAAAGATAAGAGTAGATTTTTTTTTTTATTTTGTCAGAAACAATACAAGCTAGAAGAAAAATGGGAGAGAAAAAAAAAGCTTTAAAGTATTTAAAGAAAAGAATTTTCAATGTAGGTAACTTTACCAACCAAACATATCTTTCAAAGTTAAAGGCTTTTTCAGATATACATAAGTGAAATTATTTGACATTTATAGACCTACACTATAAGAGATGTTAACAAAAGTTCTTCAGGGCACCTGGCTGGCTCAGTGTGTTAAGTATCTGACTCCTGGTTTCGGCTCAAGTCATGATCTCACAGCTTTGTGTGTTCAAGCCCCACACCAGGTTCTGTGCTGGCAGTAGGGAGCCTGCCTGGGGTTCTCTCTCTCTCCCCTTCTCACACTGCCCCTCCCCCCACTCATGCTGTCTCTGTCTCTCTCAAAACAAATAACTAAACTTAAAAAAAAGTTCTTCAAGCAAAAGGGATGGATGGCAGATGAAAAGCTGGATGGACAAAACAGGATAAAGAGAACTAGAAATGGTAGGCATGAATTTTTCTTATTTTTTAAAATATCTAAAAACAGAATCATTTTTTTAAAGCAAACATAGCAACATATTGTGGTGTTTATAGGCTAGAGGGAAGTAAAATGTAAGAAAATAATAGCACAAATTTGAGGAGGATGAAATAGAAAAATACTATTATAAGACTCTAAATACATTAAACAGTATAGTATAATGTAAAGTGTATTGTGATATGGTAAAGATGTATACTATAAATCCTAAAGAAACCACTAATGTAACAAATAAAGAGCTGTAGCTCACACATGAAAGAGATCAGATAAAAATAATAACTATATAATTAATTTGATAGAAAGCAGAAAAAGAAAAGAGAAACAAAGAAGACATAAGAGGAAAATAGCAAGATGGTAATTTTACACCAAGACATATCAACAATAACGTTAAAGATAAATGATCTAAACACATCAATTAAAAAGCAAAAATTCTCAGACTGCCCCCCCCCATCCCTTCCTCTCTCCCTCTCTCTGGAGCCTGCTTCAGCTCCTCTGCCCTCCGTTCTGTCTGTCCCTCCCTCTCTCTTTCTCTCTCTCTTTGTCTCTCTCTCAAACATTAAAAAAAAAAAAAAAAAACATTTAAAAATCACTATCTCGTTGCAGCACAAAATCCACCAGTGTGTTTCACATTATGATTCTCAATCATCTACTAAAATTCTCATGTTTTAGAAATATTACTTAAAACCAAATGCTTAAAAGAACTACCCCATTACTAAAAATATAAATAAGATTGATTACATGGCTATCCAAGCTCTGCATACACTTTGACCTATATTGCTAAAATCGTAGAGGCCAAGAAGTGAAAATGGTTTAACTTCTAACATTGGCCTCAGTGTTCCTCTTCAGTTCATTATAGAGTTGTCCAAGTATGGTCTGCTTAATTTCCTCCATACTTCGCCAGGCTGAATACATTTAATTAAAATCCTTTTACTTAATAAATGAAGACAGTATGGTGACTCATCTAAGAAATAAAGCCCTTGTACAAATTTGATCATTAGGAGCAAGCTCTGGGCTCTGAATTCATCTGGTTTCTGTCTCAACTTCATTTTGCCTGCCTTCCTTAAGTTTTAGTTTATTTTCACAGCAAGAATATGTCTACACAGAGAAATGTTAAGTATATTTCTGTGATGATTTTTCCTTTTCCCCCAATTCCAGTATCTATATGGGGGAAAAAAGTCACTAAATCAATAACAATCAAGTAAGACGATACATCTGAAAGTATACAAAGGCAGGCATTATCAATAGTATTAGTATTCGTTGCTACTGTTACTGTTACTATTATTTCTGAGAAATGGAGAATAGAGGGGCGCCTGGGTGGCGCAGTCGGTTAAGCGTCCGACTTCAGCCAGGTCACGATCTCGCGGTCCGTGAGTTCGAGCCCCGCGTCGGGCTCTGGGCTGATGGCTCAGAGCCTGGAGCCTGTTTCCGATTCTGTGTCTCCCTCTCTCTCTGCCCCTCCCCCGTTCATGCTCTGTCTCTCTCTGTCCCAAAAATAAATAAAAAACGTTGAGAAATGGAGAATAGAAAAAAAAGGGCGGAAGGGAAATAAGAAAAGAGAGAAAAGGAAGAAAAAGTATCATTGGCTACCTTCACTATCCTAATTTTTGTGTTGAGGGATTTTAATCTTCTATTTGAGTACTCAAACAGCCTTCTCTCTTTCTGGAGTTGCCAGATTTAACAAAGAAAAATCCAGGACATCTAGGTAAATTTGAAATTAAGAGAAACAATAAGTGATTGTTTTCATAAAAGTGTTTCATGTCTCATGCAATATTTGAGACTTATAGTGAAAATTATTTCTTGTTTATCTAAAATTCAATTTAATTATGCATCCTGCATTTTATCTGGCAACTCTAGCCTTTACTCCTATATGTTTCACCTTCAAATGATATGTGCCCCTAGTAAAGCATGTAAGAGTAACTTTCGTGACACATATAATCCAGTTTCATAGGGGTGCAAACTTCCTCTCACCAGCTAAGTATGGAATCAAAACTTCCTACATTTTTTTGTTTGGCAAATAGCCGACTTGAAGGGATAAAAGACTAAAGAGGAACAGAAGCATAAGAGCTGAGCAGGGGAGTGTCTTCGCAGAGATCATAAAAACAAAGTGAACTGGGTGAAAATTAAGAAAGTATATGGCTTGGGATATAAGAAGGCAGAACATGGACCAAGAGGCTGTAGCAATGGCTCAAACTCGTCCCATTACACACAGGACTGTATGCGAGCAAGTGGGTGAAATCAATAAATTAATTGAAAAACTACCTCTGCTGAATCAAACATTCTATTGAGTCATAACATGTGTTTACTAACATTAGCATGGGTAAATGCACCCCTCTTTTAAAATAGCCAATTTGGACTCCAACATCTTTTTCGATCTTCTAATGTTACCAAATGTAAATATTTAAGAAATGAAAAGTGTACTGATAATTCTGCTTGTGCTACCAGATATAATTCATGCACCAGAGCCTGAATGGTTGAGAATTCTCTTTTCTTTGTTCTTTAAGTATAGCTTTTATCTCAGATCTGCACAAGTCCTACTCATTCAGCCAATTATTTCCAAATGTTATAGGTGTTACTTGATCTTTAGTAGAAAGAGCAGCGAACTAAAAAATCAGGAATCAGGATACTCATCTTCTCTTCTACCTTAAACTTGGTCAACAGTCACTCAGCTCCTCTGTGACTCATTTTCGTACTCGGATAATGCAAATTAATAAGACCTCTGCCTTACCGCATAAGATTCTTAAGGAACTTAATGATCTTTTAATGTGTTGGAGTATAGAATAAAAACTAGTATTCCAGACTCATCGCAGACAGCAAGAGGCTATAGGAAGTTAGTAGCCATTTTATGTCAGCTAGTGAAATAGTAGGTTTGCCAACAATTTAGTTGAAATGAAGACTAGGTAGGGTAACCCTGTAATTTATTGTTCAAACTGGAAGATTTGGGTAGTAAAAGGGCTATTCATAATAATCCTGGTCAGCAGAAATAAATGGGGATTATCACAAGCAATTGAGCTACATGGTCACTCTAGGTCTGGGGGCCTAGTCTTACATTTACATTTACAAAGACTCTGCAGCATTTTTACTGAGATTGCATTTTTGTTTTGTGTGATGGAGAAGAGTGGAGTGATAGAGATTTGGAGGTACACAGGGATTCCCAAAGAAAGGAAAACTGTTCAGGGATTGGCATGTAAATTTAATTACAGAAGAATGGATTTCAAAAACCTAGTAAAGATCTGAAGAATTACATACCTGTAACTCTAAAAGAGAAGAAATATTGTAAAACACGTAATTATCATATTCCGGCAACATCTAAAACTAATGAAGAAGTAAAAAAGCGTGAGTAATTTTGTAGTCATTTTAAAAATGATATTTAAGATGGAAATAAGTGATTTTATTTATTTATTTGTTTGTTTGTTTATTTATTTATTTATTTATTTATTTAATTTTTACTTCATTTTCGAGAGTGAGAGAGACAGAAGATGAGCAGGGGAGGGCAGAGAGGGAGACACAGAATATGAAGTAGGCTCCAGACTCTGAGCTTGTCCGCACAGAGCCTGATGCAGGGCTCGAACTGACAAACCATGAGATCGTGACCTGAGCTGAAGTCAGACATTCAACCCACTGAGTCACCCAGGCACCCCCTTGATGATTATATTTATATTCCAGACTGCCTTATGAACCAAACATCATAATATGGACATACATATTTTTAAAGTTCGATAAGGAGAAAAACTTGCAAAAATCTTCAAAAGATAATACACTTTGTAAGCTGGTAAAGGAAAATGCTACACTATAATAATGAAAAAGAAGATTATCTTACATTATGTTATCTTATTTAATCAGGCTGGCTAATGAAATATATATTTTATGCAATAGCTTAGAAAAATTAAGTAACCAATTAAACTCAAAAAACTAGTAAGTGACGAAACTAAGAATCAGCTTAATTCTCCTTGACACAAAACAGATGCTATGAATAAGCCCCAAAACCAAACCTTACATTGTGATATTTGAATGGATATATATATTGTGCAAAATCATACAATATAATCCTATATAGAATTGAGAATTAATGAAATACTGTGAAATACTCCAGCACCCAAAATATGGTTGAATCTCTCAAAACCAATATTGAACAAAAGAAGCCAGAGATAAACATAGTGTATGATCCTATTTATATAAAGTTCAAAAATAGGCATCACTAAGCTATAATGATGAACAATTCTTAATTAGGTGGTAAGAGTATATGGGGAAAAAATAAGTGATAATCACAAAATTTAGAGTAATAAACATTTCGAGGAAGGAGGATTCATAGTTGTAAGCCTCTGAGATGTTGGAAATGTTCCTTATCTTCATGTAGGTTTTGAATATACAGTGTGTGCTTTGGGAAATTATTAAACTATATTTATGCTTTATGTACTTTTCTGTATGTATAGTATATAATAATTCAAAGTTACATAGTTAAGAATTTATGGATATTTCTATGTCACTAAATTTTTTTAAGTTCCTTGGAGAATTACATTTGTAGAAATATATAATGTCAGAGCTGACTCTAAAAGAAATAGAAAACCCAAAAAAATCATAACCATTTAAGCAAAATACATCTAAATTTTAATTGTCCCTAAATGGCTATATAGGATGTTCTCCTAACTATTTAACAGGCAGATAAATTAAATTTATACAAACTCCTTTAGAATAGAGAAAAATAGAAAATCACTTCCAAAGTACTTTATGAGAATAGTAAAAACCTAATTTCAAAACCAAGTAAGGACCAATAAAGAGGGAGGGGATTACATGGTTACCCCACTCCTGAACATAGAATACCCCAAACAAAGAATTAGCAAATACAGATTTTTAAAAAGATAATATACCATGATAAAGTTGTGTTTATTCCAGGAATGCAAGCTTAACCAAATATCAGAAAAAGACTGAATTAGCTTCATTTACATTTTTAAGAAGAAAAAACATATGATCATCTCCATAGTTGCAGATATAAAATTTCACAAAATCCAACATTTTATAGCTGAAAATATTGAACAAACTAGAAATAATATAGAACTTCTTAACAAAATTCAACAAGCAAGGCATACAAAAGAATTTTAAAACTAAGAAATAGACAGGAATTCCTTATAGAAAGTCAACAATAACATTAGAAATAATAATAAAATGCCGAAACTATTAGTAAAAAAGCAATCAAGACGTGAATGCTTGCTATTATCAATTCTTTTAAACAGTTTAACTGTATTGGTGCCTACACATTTTAGCTAGGTAGGAAAAAATAGACAGGAGTATAAAAATAGGAAAAGAATAGTGTAAAAATTGGAAAGACAAAAAAAACCTGTCAATATTTGCAGATGAACAGATTGTTTACACAGAAAATTTCCCCCCCAATTATTGAAACATTATTTGAATTAGAAAATTTAGCAAGCTTGATGGATTAAACAATCAGTAGTCAAAATAAATTGCATATATATATATATATATATATATGAAAATCAGATAAAATACTCAATTACAGAAATGTTCACAAACCACAAAACACATGCAAGAATCAATTTTATATCTATATACTAACAATGAAAGTAAAAACACAGTACTACTTGCATTCACTTTAGAGAAAATGGAGAATTTATAATAGACAACAAAATGTGGAATCCAGATGCTGAAAATTACAAAATATTGATGACAGAAATCAAAGAAGACTTAAATAAATGGAGTCACTTATCAAGTCCACAGAATGGAAGAGTCAGTATAGTAAAGATATTGAGTATCCTCAAATTGTTCTATAGATTGAATGCAATTCCATTACAATTTTTACAGAGGTATTTTGCAAATATAAACACTTACTCTAAAGTGCATGTGGCAAAGTATGGGCCCTAGAATAATTAAAATAATCTTGAAAAAGAGGGGTAAAATGGAAGGATTACTCTACTTCACATGAAGCTCTACTATGTGCCTAAAGAGGTCAGGGGACTGTGACACTGGTGTCGAAATGAAAACATAAAGAAATGACACAAAACAGGAAATTCAATAATAAATCCGCACAGATGTGTCCAACTAGTTTTTGACTAAGATGAAAAGTAGTAAAAGAATAGCCTTTTGAATAAATGGTGTGGGAGCAACGGAACAAACATAGGTCAGAAAGTGAATCTCATGCTTAATACAAAATCTCATGCTTAATACAAAAATAACCCAAAATGAACCATAAGGCTAAATGTCAAGCTATAAAATTTTGTTAAAGTTCCTCATACGTAAACATAGGAACCTTTGTACTTTTGTAGTAGCCAGAGTTTTCCTGAGACATAGAATAAATAGAGGTGGGGGACAGAGCAAGAGGAATGGAGAGAGAGAAAGAGATGTATTTTAAGGAATTAGCTCACATGGTTGTGGAGGCTGGCAAGTCCAAGATCTGTAGGACAAGTCCACAGGCTGCAGGCATGAGTTGTAGCTTGAGGTTGAAGGTAGTGTGCCATATGAGTAGCCTCCTCCTTAGGGGAGATCAGTTTTTTACTGAAGTCCTTCAACTAATCGGTTGACGATGCCCACATGCACTGTGGATAGTAACCTTCTTTACTCAAAATCTATTGATTAAATTGGAATGTCATAGAAAAAAATAAACCACACATGCCTTCTCAGCAATATCCAGACACATTTGACCAAATATCTGGGTACTGTGACCGAGCCAGGTTGACACATAATATAAGCCACTACAATTTCCCTCCTTAAATGTAGTTTAGATGTCAAGACTAATGATGCTACATACATGCATAAAGAAATTATAAAGTTTTATACTCACATAATGAGGCTTTCTGTGCATTTCAGGGAAGGCTTCCATGCAGGACTAAAATGGCTAGAAGTGGCAAGGAGGGACTACTCACTCGGGATGTATTATGTTAGCAAATTGTTCTGGGGTGCAGATTCTCACACATGGGCCAGGCAAGGTGATGTTTGATTTGAAATTTCAGTGCCAAAGGAGGGAACATGTGGTCTTTTTAAATGGCTTATCCAGACGTGGGGCGTAGGGAGAAAGGGATGTTGTGGGGTCTCAAAATTGTCAGCATTCAAACATCAAAAATGGAGCCATCCTCTTTATTACAAATTTGTTAGGGGGAGAAAAAAAAACAGGAGAAACTCATCAAGATCAAGAGTTCAGACACAGAGTTCTTAGACTTGACACCAAAATCATGATCCATAAGAAGAAAAATTGATAAACTGGGCTACATCAAAATTAAAAACTTTTGCTCTTCAAAGCCCTGTTATCAGAGTAAAAGGATAAGCTATAACTGGGAGGAAAAAATTGCAAACCACATATCTGACAGAGGACTAGTATTTAAAATATATACACTCTCTCAAAAATCCAACTATAAAATAGATAGGAGATACGAAGAGACATTTCAGTGGAGAGACTATGCAGATGATAATAAGTGCATGAAAAGATGTTCAACTCTTAGCCGTTCAGGGAATGAAAATTAAAACCACACCGAGACGTCACTAGATTCCCATCAGAATGGCTAAAATAAAAAATGGTGCCAGCAGCAAATGTTGGTGAGGGTGTAGAGATACTGGAATCACTCATACTTTGCTACTGGGAATGTAAAATGGTACAGTCATTGGGAAAGTTTTGGCAGTTTCTTATAAAATTAAACATGCAACTATTATAACTCCAGAGATTTATATACTATATGATTCTATTTATATAATATTCTTGAAGTTACAAAATTATAAAAATGGAAGAACATGTTAGTGGTTGGCCAAAGTTATGAGTTAGATGTGGCTGCGAAATGCTGACATGGGGATCCTTTATGGTGAGGTATCTTGACTGCTCTGTATTTTGACTTTATCAATGTCAATATCCTGGTTATAATATCATATTATAGCTTTCTATAGGATGTTCCCATCAGGGATAATTTGGCAAAAACCACATGAAATCTTTATTATTTCATACAAGAGCATGTGAGTCCGTAATCATCTCAATAGAAAATGTGTAATTAAAAACAAGTACATTTACAGTAGCTAAAAACAATAATAAGTCTTAGATGAAGTTCAAAATCTTGACAGGAAAAAAATAACATATTATTCAAAATTTCAAAGTTGAACAAGTGGACAGTTATGTCACATTTTAAACAGGAAGACTCAATATTATAAACATTGGATACAAAATTACTTCCAAGATGACTTTAATAGACTTATTTGTATAAGATATGACAAGCTGATTCTCAAGTATGTATGCAATGCAAAGGGTAAACCTTGTATTTCTCAAGATAATATATTTGGAAGGATTTAGCTCTGCCATTTACCAGTTAATACATACAGATAATGTTTCTATTTTTAAGCTTAATGATAGGCACATAAAAAATTTTTTCATTATTCTTCCTTAAACTATGCTTACGTTATATCTTTTCATATATATGTACTACACAATAATTTTAAAGCATATAACAAAGTAAAAAATATATTGTACACAAATGTGTGTGTATACACGTAGCTGCATAGGTACACACATGAAAATAAATATCTCTGTATGTTAGGATTGCTTGTGAATTTATTTTTGTTTGGATTTTCAATTTTTCTACAGAAAATGTGTATTAGTTGTGTCATAAATGAATACTTTGCATTGAAAGAAGAAGTTAAAATTAGAAATTTCTGTAATTGCTTCAAGAGAAAGAACCAAATTATTGGTTTGCCTGGGTCTTGAACTGCATTTGCATCTCCTTTTTAATGCGTTTATTTTTCTGCTAGTGAGCATTTAGCCTACTCACAGTAGTGTCATTGAATGACAAGTTTGTTGAGGGACAAGATTGCTGGGGCTTGCCTTGCCTAAGGTCACATAGCAGATCTGTGTTCTAATGAGAATGAAACTCCAATTCTTTAGATCTGACATGCAGAACCCTCGCTTCAAGCATCTTTTAAGAATTTTCTGATGGTTATTACTAACATAGAGCAAAAATTTATTAGTGGAGTGAAGTCCTCATTGCCCTTCTGCATATAACACTGGATTTATCCCCTATCTCTGCCTCCGGGAGTTGGTAACTCACCTCAACTCTTTTCCCTTTTCACCCATTCTGCCATTCCCCATACCCATCTACCCAAGCAAATCGCTGAATTCATTGTTTCTTTTTAGTTGGGGGCAGGAGATAATTAAACTGCTTCTGTCTATTGAATTTAATTTGTTCTTCAGTCTATTCAATTTGGTTTAAAATATAGTAAGACATAGTGTAGACTTACAATCTGAGTAATTTTTGTGATATAGATGATTATAATTTTCTATTGCAAATACTTAGCATTCTGTGAATACCTGGTTTTAAAGTATGCCAATTGATATTGATTTAAATAAAGTCATTTTAAAAAATTTCTCTATACATTTTCCCACACAACTATACATACATATTTTTAAATTTTTCATTATATAATACAGTAATTCATATTATTTTATTAGGAACACTGTTTTTAAGTACATTTTTTGTGTTATTTATTTTTTAATTTCCTTTATAAAAGTCATCAATATCTTTTCAGTTAGTGGTTATTTAGAAATGAATTTAGTTCTGAATTATGCTGAGAGATCTTCCATTGTTATTTCACTTTATCTTTGAGTACATTCCATCCTAGCTTGCTTGGGGGAAAATCAAACTGAGGCTCCAATCACCAGAGGCAGCCCTAAAATTATGAACAAACAATAAAATTGGCATTCCTGATTCCCATCAACATCATGCAGCTGTGTAGATAAATAAATCATATGGGGTAAATGTTTCCGTTCCATCTATTTGGAGTATACTCTTATAGACTAGCCTTACTATGCAAAAATAGTTATTGCTGTCTTATGTCTTCATTTTCATCAACATCATCATCATCATCATCACCATCATCATCATATCTTATTCAGATGAGTTGATTAGAAAAACTCTAATGAGTTACAGGATTTGATATCATGCAAATGTACTTTTTCACTAGTTGATGAGTTTATTCTCATCTTTCGCTTAAGAATACAAACTCATAACAAGGGTGAATCAAGCCAATGCATATGTAATGATGTAGAAATAGTTCCATTCTATGTATGTGTGTATGTGTGCCTGCAGTTGTCTTTTTTTTTCTATAACTCTCTTTTCAATAAAATATGCTGTGAGCTTTTTCTACTCATAGACCAAAAAACAAAAAACAAAAAACAAAAAAAACCAAATCTGTAGCCTGATTATTGAAGAATCTTGACATTGTTTTAATTCTGGTTTAAAATGATACTTGGAATGGATTTTGAAGAAATAATTTAAGAAACATTTTATGCCTATGTAATCATCAAATTCGGTAAGAATTTCCATTTGGCAGGTTAAAGAACTAATATGACATCAATATAAACAGATTGTTGTATATCTCATACCTTGATGTCTTCAGAATAATCAAAATTCCTTTGAATACAAAAATCCTCTTATTAAAAGCATTAATATTACATATACTGCACACAGATAAAATTTACATCAAAGCACTTCACAATGGAGGTGGTAGAGAGTCTGAATTAAATATATGGAGGAAGTTATCTTAAATAATAATCATTTCAAAGTAATAACCTGTCTAAAAATGACAGCTTCGTGCTTTTGCATTTGGTATTCAGCAAGCAGTTTGCCTGTCAAAACTGCCAATGCTGACTGATAAATGTTCAAAATACTCTACTGGAATATTGACAAACCCTCAACTTGTGTGCATTATGGAGATAAGAAGACTGAATTTATATTTACTCTAACTCATAGCCCAGCCCTGAACTTCACAAAACAGAAAAGCTTTGTTAATAATTTCTCAGGATGATGAGCATTATGTTTGTGAATGAGGATACATGCACATACACACACGCGCATGCACACACCCAGACACCACTCCATCATTTTTATCACAAAAGCATGTGGCGCTGTATCAGTCAGGGCTCTATCAGAGAAACAGAAGCTGCGAGATATTTACAGGAAGAGATTTATTGCGGGGGATAAACTTATGAGATTGTAGGGGCTGGAGAAGCAAGTCTGAAATCCATAGGGCAAGCCTCCAGGAAGGGCGGGCAGGAACACTTAGACCCAAGAATGCCTATCCACAGGTCAAATTTCTTAAGGAAAACTGCAGTTTTACTTGTAACTGATTGAATCAGGCCCATGCAGTTTATCTAGGATAATCTCCCTTACTTGAAGCCAACTAATTATTTAATCATGTCTACAAAATCTCTAGGTTAGCATTTGATTAAATAACTGGGTATTGAAACATAAAACTAACCATTAGGTGCAGAGTTCAATGATACGGTGTGTCTTACTGCCCTGAACACTGTCAGAAATTCAAATATTTAAGGTAATTTCATTATAAATACATCCTCATGTTGGCTTCAAATGCTAAATGTGTGAGTGTGCTGGCCATTTAAAATTTTATTAGTGTCCAGTGAATACCACATTCTCTGCGTTAAAACCATTGCAGTCAAAACTCTTGAATTTTCTCAATTTCCTTGCTGTACGGTGAGAATCTGTAACGCTATTTACAATATTATTTGCATACTGTGTTCATAAAGCACTAAGTTTATACCATGATGTCTTTTCACTTTATCTCCCCTGGTCTGTATGCTTTACCATCATGCTTTCCATATTGCTCTACTCTGATGTGTTTAAAGCATTAAATATAATAAATTATTAACTAGCACATGAAGTAGCTTTTATCATTTTTAAAGTTTATTTATTTATTTTGGGAGAGTGTGAGCAGGGGAGGCAGGGGACAGGCAGACAGAGAGGGAAAGGGAGAATCCCAAGCAGGCTCCATACTGTCAGTGAAGAGCCCAACACAGGACTTGTTCTCACGAACTGTGAGATCATGACCTGAGCCAAAATCAGGAGTCGGATGCTTAACCAACTGAGCCACCTAGGCTCTCCAGAACTAGTTTCTATCTTATTTGTCTTAATATAATCAGATTATTGTGCATTCTTAGAGTGCCACATAGGTCTCCATATCTTCATTTCTTCATTTACTTTATAAAAACATTCATTAAACAAAGAAACATGAAGGATTTCAGTGAGAGAATGATTAAAGTAACGAGATCATGGTTAGATACAGAAGGAAATGTAGGTACAAGTGGATTTATTAAGTTTAGAAACAGAAGGTGGTAAGATGAGAGAAAAGTAATGTATCATAGTATTCAAGAGTGAAATATAGAATCAGAACTACTTTGCTTTGAATTACCAATCTGCCACCTAGCAACTGGTTTTGAGCAAGTTATGTAACATATTTGTGCCTCTATTTCTTCATCTGTGAATGGGCTTAATAATACCTGCAACTCATTTATTCAAAAAATATTTAATAGAGCGTCATATGTGAGTAAGGTACTACCCTATTCATTGGATACACAATAGTGAATGAGTTGGATAATGGATACAAGGAGCTCATACTTTGCTCCACAGAGTTAATACCTAAGGAAATAGTGTCTGTAAAGTACTTAGTATTATGCCTGACACACAGAAAATAACCAAAGAATGAAAATTTTTGTTATTGTAATTATATTTAATAGTGGTATCATGTATGCAATAGGGTACTCCAAAAAAACAGAACCAATAGGGGATCCTATATACTTATAATATACACAAAGAGATTTATTATTTATTATCACGTAGTTATGGAGACTGAGAAGTTCCATGATCCGTCATCTGCAAGCTGGAGATCCAAGAGAGCTGACAGTATAGTTTGAAAGGCTGCAAGCCAGAGAGCCAATGGTACAGCCACTGGTCTGAATCTGAAGGCTGAAAACCAGAAGCTCCAAGGGCAGAAGATTGATGTTATAGCTCATGCAGTTAGGCAAAGAGTGAATTCAACCTTCCCTCACATTTTTGTTCTACTTAAATCCTGAATGGATTGTTTGATTCCCACCCACATGGAGGAGGACCTTCTGCTTTATTCAGTCCACTGATTCAAATGCTAATCTCTTCCGGAATCACTCTCAGAGACACATTAAGAAATATTGTTTAATCAACTACCTGGGCATCCCCTGGCTCAGGCAAGTTGACATATAAAATTAACCAACCCAATATATTTGTGAAATTATCGCATGAGATAGCTGGAAAACGTGATCAGAGTGAAATACAGAAAATGGTAATACAGTCTTGAAATTTTATTGAGGTATCATTCAGTTAGAAGATTTCAAGGAATGTGAGACTACACTATTAGAAATGTACTATATTGGATCTTAATTTATCAACTAATCGTGATAGACAATGGAGTCCATAGGAAGAGTTTAGGAAAGTGTCTAATTAAAAGAAATGGTAAATATACTCAGGAAATAAACACTAGAGACATTCCACTCATAGGACCAATAAAAAAATCACTAATACTTGTAATAATATGGAAATTCTAGGCTCTGGAAAAGAACAAGACAGAATCAATTTAAATATTGAAAAGTGGGAGACAACTTATCATTATGTATAGGTCATTCACATATTCATTGGACAAGTATCTCCTAAGGACATGACATGTCTTTAGGAGCACCTAAAGAGTTTTCTGAGACAGTGACGTTCAGGAATAGAATTAAAAATGAATAAAAATTGTTTTGGGGAAGAGGAGGACAAAGTATGTTTCAACAAAGAGAAAAGGTAAAAGAAAGAGAGAAAATAAAATGTATAGGGCCATGAAAGTGTTTGTAATATAAGACTTTTTATGTTCATTATGTTTGGAAGATAATTCTCCCAGAGCACTTGTATTTTTGAACAGTTACTTATGTAAGTACTGAGAGCTTTTGTTTTGGACTATTTCTTCTAGGATGTTTGTATAGCAAAAAGTCTTGGAAGATGGAAATAGTATCCTCCTCCCGAACAGAAGACAGGTCTGTTTGCTATTATACATAATAAAGATAATATCTCCCTTTGGGACAAATTTTGGATGGGTTTACTTGCAGCTGACTACAAAATTAAAAAAAAAAAAAAAAGTGTTTCCTAAGATTCAGGTTCCTCAGCTGTTGTTTTAGCTTGTTCAGGCTGCCAAAACAAAATACCATAAACTAGGTGTATTAAACACCAAGGATTTATTTCTCACAGTTCTTTTAGTTGGGAATCCCAAGATCAAGGTGCCAGCAAAGAAGGTCATCCCAAAATCTCTTTTCTTTGCTTACAGGCACCTTCCAGCTCTCTATGTGTTCGCATGACGTCTTTGTGTGCATGCAGGAGAGAGAGAGAGAGAGAAAGAGAGAGAGAGAATATGAACTTTGGTGTCTCTTATCATAAGAACACTAAACCTTTTAGATTAGGGCCCCACCTTTCGAACTTCATTTAACCTTAATTACTTTCTTAGATGTCCTATATCCAATTATAGTAACATGGAGTGTTATGGCTTCAACATATGTATTGATAAGGGGTAGGGGGTACCCAAACATTCAGTGGATAACAGCTATGATGCAAACTGTGTGTTCAGCACCTACCTGGGCTGATTTGTGGGCTTGGGTTGGGCTGGGAGGGGAAACAACACACCCATTAAGTTGATTCTACTTGCTGTGCTGTGAGTAATAAAAGTTCTGGTCTCTTACCCAAGAGTCTCATCTTCTGTCTACATCTGTTAAACTGTAACCAGCTAATTTACCTTGCAAGTAGGATGAAATCTCAGACCTTTCAGGGTTCTTGACTCCTGGCAGAAGCAACCTTCTCTGTAGCACTGACTCTAAACCAACAGAGCCCAGATTTATAAATACAGAGGCAACAAATTTACTAATACGTTTATTGAATTGTCCCTCCAAATGAATCCATTTTGTCATACCCATGTAAACTGGCTATTAGGGTAGCAGCTGCACATGTTGCAGCTTTTTCAAAGCATGAACTACATCATTTTGAAAACATACTAACCTCACAAAATACTGGTGTCTGGATTCTACTGAATATAGGGCCAGCTGCATCTGAGTGATTGAGTCTATCCTAAGGCCAGTGAACATCACAAACATCAATCCATTGTCTTAGTTTTCTGCTCTGAAATATGTGCTTATTTGCATAAGACAGAGATGTCAGGAAGGGAAGGCAAATCAAAACCTACAAAAAAGGAGGATTAATTCTTTCTCATAGTACCTGATAATAAGTACCTGATTATATACACACACACACACAAATATAAAATATATCAGATGTCTATAGATATGTCAGATGTCTATCTATTTATGTATATCTATGGATAAAGATATAGATATCAGATATATATTTAGATACATGTGTATCTGATACCTGTTTACATAGAGGCCCTCCAGAATATCAGGACTCAGAGTTAATCATGACTTTGGCATGTTGGGTAGTAGTTAAAAGCAGTCCAGCTTTGATGAGCACAGTCTAACCGAGGACCCATGAAAATGCTCCATCCCTGCAAATATGGCTACTTCATTCATGAACTAATTGAGCAAATAATGGCATGACGTAGAAAAAAACCTGATATCCACAGGTGAGTTAATCTTTTTTATCTACTTATTGAAAACTTCCTTTCCAACAGACTTCTGTTAAATAAATTACATGGACTGAAAATTTATCACACTCCAGACCCATTCCAAGAAATCTGTCCATGTAACTCTTTCTTAGAACTCCTTGTTACCTATCCTCATGTATGTTTTTTTTCCAAGCCCCTGAACATCTCCCAGTTAGTCACCACTCACAAATGAGATTATATCTCCTTCCAGGCATCTCCACCAGAAATCTCCTTTCTGGGAAGATATATGCTTCTTCCAGGAAAAATAAACCACAAAACCTACCTCCTGAAGTTCTCTCCCTTTGAAGAATTTCCTTCCCTGCTTTTCCTTCAAGGTCCCATGTGCCTGGAGCTATAATGCTATAGCAGTCTCCTAGCATATTATCTGTTAACCAGGCTTGTTCTTTTTCTCCTTAGTGAATTAGTCATAGGGAAATTCCTATTCCTATGAGAATAAGATGGGGATTGTGAAAATGGGCAGAGGAGTGAGAGCAGGTGCATTGAGAGTGTAGGCCACATTCGAGTACAATTTGCCAAGCCTTAGGTTCCTACAAGAAGCAAGTCCTCCAGATGCCACTTTTACCTGGTGATAGTGGGCTGCTGGTCATTCTTGAGTTAACTAGGGCTAACAATTCCGATAACATCCAATTAATTATTGGCATCTTAGGTCACTTTGTCACCTGGTATTCAATCATGTGGTTTCTAGTAGAGACTAAAAGTAAACCAAAGCCTGTTTTCTGAAAGGATAGTGGTATTGACAAGTAAATTTCTCCAACTCTTAAAAGGATTCTCTATGATCTGTCTACCCTAGGTAAGATTTTTTTTCCTTTTTCCTTAAAGGTCCGTATGGTAGATATGTTAGGCATGTGTCCCTTTTGGTCTTAGTCACAACAGCTCAATTTGGCCATTGTAGAACATGCAATAGGAGTCCAAGACAATATGTAAGTAAATGGGCGTAGTGATATTCCAATAAGACTTTATGAAATCAGACAGATGCCTCACAGGCTGTGGTTTATTGAGCCCTGCTCTTATCTGGGCTTGTGACTAATTCCATAGAGCATTCCACTCTTCCACGAAATCTTAAGCATCTTGGATCTTCTGGTTCATAGAGCCAAGTACACAGATGGTAGTATTGTGGCTTGGAGAAGATGGAGAGCCTTCTCTTGCCTTAGATTTTATTCAAAGCTAGTAGCCACTGAGATTATTTAACGAATTGTTTAGAACCAAATGTTTTGTCCCAAAGTCAGAGGGACCTTGTAAAAGCATTGTGTATCTTTCTTAGGTCTAATGAGTATATTTCACTTTAGAGTGGATTTTCCAAATGCCCTGGAACATCAGAAACACTGGAAGTTTACAGAGTTGCAGACCTATTTGTTCATGGGATTTATTTTTATATGCAATGGCATAAGATTGTATTGTAAGTCAACTGAAACTTCCTATTTATTAGATTCTATTAATATGGCATTATTGATATAGTAGACCATGGGTTGGCAATTTTTTTTCTCTCTAAAACACTGGAGAATAAATATCTTAGGGTTTGTGGGTCACATTTAGTTCCTGTCACATGGTCGTGTGTGTGTGTGTGTGTGTGTGTGTGTGTGTGTGTGTGTTTATAACTCTTTACAAATATTATTCTTAATTCACAGGCCCTACAAAAGCAGGTTGTAGCCTGAATTTGGCTAATAGACCAGAGCTTACCAATCCCTTCAGTAGCCCAATTTCATTTACTTTGAGATTTTGGGATGATCAGGTCTCTGTAAAATTGAATTATTGCATGGATCACTACAGTTGATTTAGCTCTAAAGCATAAGAACAAAGATACAATGCTATCTCTGTTGACTGAATGCAAACCACTTCTGTGTTCTTTCCCTTGTGGTAATAGAAACAAATGTAACAGAGACAAAGGCCTTTGCTGATTTCCTACCATAAAGACACAACAGGAAGAATAGACAACACTATTGCATTTAGCTTTTGTTTACATTCTTAATAACCAACTGTCATTCTCCAGGATACATCTGTCTTCTGCACAAAAGGGAGTTAAGTGGGGAAAGTGATAGGAAACATGTCTTTGGCATCTTTCAAATCTTTGATGTCTGTGTTATACACGGCAACCCCCTGCCCCCTCGCCAAGTATTAATTTTTTTTTATTTTTTTATTTATATATGAAATTTATTGTCAAATTGGTTTCCATACAACACCCAGTGCTCATCCCAAAAGGTGCCCTCCTCAATACCCATCACCCACCCTCTCCTCCCTCCCACCCCCCATCAACCCTCAGTTTGCTCTCAGTTCTCAACAGTCTCTTATGCTTTGGCTCTCTCCCACTCTAACCTCTTTTTTTTTTTTTTCCTTCCCCTCCCCCATGGGTTCCTGTTAAGTTTCTCAGGATCCACATAAGAGTGAAACCATATGGTATCTGTCTTTCTCTGTATGGCTTATTTCACTTAGCATCACACTCTCCAGTTCCATCCACATTGCTACAAAAGGCCATATTTCATTTTTTCTCATTGCCACGTAGTATTCCATAGTGTATATAAACCACAATTTCTTTATCCATTCATCAGTTGATGGACATTTAGGCTCTTTCCATAATTTGGCTATTGTTGAGAGTGCTGCTATGAACATTGGGGTACAAGTGCCCCTATGCATCAGTACTCCTGTGTCCCTTGGATAAATTCCTAGCAGTGCTATTGCTGGGTCATAGGGTAGGTCTATTTTTAATTTTCTGAGGAACCTCCACACTGCTTTCCAGAGCGGCTGCACCAATTTGCATTCCCACCAACAGTGCAAGAGGGTTCCCGTTTCTCCACATCCTCTCCAGCATCTATAGTCTCCTGATTTGTTCATTTTGGCCACTCTGACTGGCGTGAGGTGATACCTGAGTGTGGTTTTGATTTGTATTTCCCTGATAAGGAGCGACGCTGAACATCTTTTCATGTGCCTGTTGGCCATCCGCATGTCTTCTTTAGAGAAGTGTCTATTCATGTTTTCTGCCCATTTCTTCACTGGGTTATTTGCTTTTCGGGTGTGGAGTTTGGTGAGCTCTTTATAGATTTTGGATACTAGCCCTTTGTCCGATATGTCATTTGCAAATATCTTTTCCCATTCCGTTGGTTGCCTTTTAGTTTTGTTGGTTGTTTCCTTTGCTGTGCAGAAGCTTTTGATCTTCATAAGGTCCCAGTAATTCACTTTTGCTTTTAATTCCCTTGCCTTTGGGGATGTGTCGAGGAAGAGATTGCTACGGCTGAGGTCAGAGAGGTCTTTTCCTGCTTTCTCCTCTAAGGTTTTGATGGTTTCCTGTCTCACATTCAGGTCCTTTATCCATTTTGAGTTTATTTTTGTGAATGGTGTGAGAAAGTGGTCTAGTTTCAACCTTCTGCATGTTGCTGTCCAGTTCTCCCAGCACCATTTGTTAAAGAGACTGTCTTTTTTCCATTGGATGTTCTTTCCTGCTTTGTCAAAGATGAGTTGGCCATACGTTTGTGGGTCTAGTTCTGGGGTTTCTATTCTGTTCCATTGGTCTATGTGTCTGTTTTTGTGCCAATACCATGCTGTCTTGATGATGACAGCTTTGCAGTAGAGGCTAAAGTCTGGGATTGTGATGCCTCCTGCTTTGGTCTTCTTCTTCAAAATTACTTTGGCTATTCGGGGCCTTTTGTGCTTCCATATGAATTTTAGGATTGCTTGTTCTAGTTTCGAGAAGAATGCTGGTGCAATTTTGATTGGGATTGCATTGAATGTGTAGATAGCTTTGGGTAGTATTGACATTTTGACAATATTTATTCTTCCAATCCATGAGCAGGGAATGTCTTTCCATTTCTTTAAATCTTCTTCAATTACCTTCATAAGCTTTCTATAGTTTTCAGCATACAGATCTTTTACATCTTTGGTTAGATTTATTCCTAGGTATTTTATGCTTCTTGGTGCAATTGTGAATGGGATCAGTTTCTTTATCTGTCTTTCTGTTGCTTCATTGTTAGTGTATAAGAATGCAACTGATTTCTGTACATTGATTTTGTATCCTGCAACTTTGCTGAATTCATGTATCAGTTCTAGCAGACTTTTGGTGGAGTCTATCGGATTTTCCATGTATAATATCATGTCATCTGCAAAAAGCGAAAGCTTGACTTCATCTTTGCCAATTTTGATGCCTTTGATTTCCTTTTGCTGTCTGATTGCTGATGCTAGAACTTCCAGCACTATGTTAAACAACAGCGGTGAGAGTGGGCATCCCTGTCGTGTTCCTGATCTCAGGGAAAAAGCTCTCAGTTTTTCCCCGTTGAGGATGATGTGAGCTGTGGGCTTTTCATAAATGGCTTTTATGATCTTTAAGTATGTTCCTTCTATCCCGACTTTCTCAAGGGTTTTTATTAATAAAGGGTGCTGGATTTTGTCAAAGGCCTTTTCTGCATCGATTGACAGGATCATATGGTTCTTCTCTTTTTTTTTTGTTAATGTGATGTAGCACGTTGATTGATTTGCGAATGTTGAACCAGCCCTGCATCCCAGGAATGAATCCCACTTGATCATGGTGAATAATTCTTTTTATATGCCGTTGAATTCGATTTGCTAGTATCTTATTGAGAATTTTTGCATCCATATTCATCAGGGATATTGGCCTGTAGTTCTCTTTTTTTTGCTGGGTCTCTGTCTGGTTTGGGAATCAAAGTAATACTGGCTTCATAGAATGAGTCTGGAAGTTTTCCTTCCCTTTCTATTTCTTGGAATAGCTTGAGAAGGATAGGTATTATCTCTGCTTTAAACGTCTGGTAGAACTCCCCTGGGAAGCCATCTGGTCCTGGACTCTAATTTGTTGGGAGATTTTTGATAACCGATTCAATTTCTTCGCTGGTGATGGGTCTGTTCAAGCTTTCTATTTCCTCCTGATTGAGTTTTGGAAGAGTGTGGGTGTTCAGGAATTTGTCCATTTCTTCCAGGTTGTCCAATTTGTTGGCATATAATTTTTCATAGTATTCCCTGATAATTGTTTGTATCTCTGAGGGATTGGTTGTAATCATTCCATTTTCATTCATGATTTTATCTATTTGGGTCATCTCCCTTTTCTTTTTGAGAAGCCTGGCTAGAGGTTTGTCAATTTTGTTTATGTTTTCAAAAAACCAACTCTTGGTCTCGTTGATCTGCTCTACAGTTTTTTTAGATTCTATATTGTTTATTTCTGCTCTGATCTTTATTATTTCTCTTCTTCTGCTGGGTTTAGGCTGCCTTTGCTGTTCTGCTTCTATTTCCTTTAGGTGTGCTGTCAGATTTTGTATTTGGGATTTTTCTTGTTTCTTGAGATAGGCCTGGATTGCAATGTATTTTCCTCTCAGGACTGCCTTCGCTGCGTCCCAAAGCGTTTGGATTGTTGTATTTTCATTTTCGTTTGTTTCCATATATTTTTTAATTTCTTCTCTAATTGCCTGGTTGACCCACTCATTCGTTAGTAGGGTGTTCTTTAACCTCCATGCTTTTGGAGGTTTTCCAGACTTTTTTCTGTGGTTGATTTCAAGCTTCATAGCATTGTGGTCTGAAAGTATGCATGGTATGATTTCAATTCTTGTAAACTTATGAAGGGCTGTTTTGTGACCCAGTATATGATCTATCTTGGAGAATGTTCCATGTGCACTCGAGAAGAAAGTATATTCTGTTGCTTTGGGATGCAGAGTTCTAAATAGATCTGTCAAGTCCATCTGATCCAATGTCTCATTCAGGGCCCTTGTTTCTTTATTGACCGTGTGTCTAGATGATCTATCCATTTCTGTAAGTGGGGTGTTAAAGTCCCCTGCAATGACCACATTCTTCTCAATAAGGTTGCTTATGTTTATGAGTAATTGTTTTATATATTTGGGCGCTCCGGTATTCGGCGCATAGACATTTATAATTGTTAGCTCTTCCTGATGGATAGACCCTGTCACTATTATATAATGTCCTTCTTCATCTCTTGTTACAGCCTTTAATTTAAAGTCTAGTTTGTCTGATAGAAGTATGGCTACTCCAGCTTTCTTTTGGCTTCCAGTAGCATGATAAATAGTTCTCCATCCCCTCACTCTCAATCTAAAGGTGTCCTCAGGTCTAAAATGAGTCTCTTGTAGACAGCAAATAGATGGGTCTTGTTTTTTTATCCATTCTGATACCCTATGTCTTTTGGTTGGCACATTTAGTCCATTTACATTCAGTGTTATTATAGAAAGATATGGGTTTAGAGTCATTGTGATGTCTGTATGTTTTATGCTTGTAGTGATGTCTCTGGTACTTTGTCTCACAGGGTCCCCCTTAGGATCTCTTGTAGGGCTGGTTGAGTGGTGACAAATTCCTTCAGTTTTTGTTTGTTTGGGAAGACCTTTATCTCTCCTTCTATTCTAAATGACAGACTTGCTGGATAAAGGATTCTCGGCTGCATATTTTTTCTGTCTAGCACACTGAAAATCTCGTGCCAATTCTTTCTGGCCTGCCAAGTTTCAAAAGAGAGATCAGTCACGAGTCTTATAGGTCTCCCTTTATATGTGAGGGCACGTTTACCCCTTGCTGCTTTCAGAATTTTCTCTTTATCCTTGTATTTTGCCAGTTTCACTATGATATGTCGTGCAGAAGATCGATTCAAGTTACGTCTGAAGGGAGTTCTCTGTGCCTCTTGGATTTCAATGCCTTTTTCCTTCCCCAGTTCAGGGAAGTTCTCAGCTATTATTTCTTCAAGTACCCCTTCAGCACCTTTCCCTCTCTCTTCCTCCTCTGGGATACCAATTATGCGTAGATTATTTCTTTTTAGTGTATCACTTAGTTCTCTAATTTTCCCCTCATACTCCTGGATTTTTTTATCTCTCTTTTTCTCAGCTTCCTCTTTTTCCATAACTTTATCTTCTAGTTCACCTATTCTCTCCTCTGCCTCTTCAATCCGAGCCGTGGTGGTTTCCATTTTGTTATGCATTTCGTTTAAAGCGTTTTTCAGCTCCTCGTGACTGTTCCTTAGTCCCTTGATCTCTGTAGCAAGAGATTCTCTGCTGTCAGCTATACTGTTTTCAAGCCCAGCGATTAATTTTATGACTATTATTCTAAATTCACTTTCTGTTATATTATTTAAATCCTTTTTGATCAGCTCATTAGCTGTTGTTATTTCCTGGAGATTCTTCTGAGGGGAATTCTTCCGCTTGGTCATTTTGGATAGTCCCTGGCGTGGTGAGGACCTGCAGGGCACTTCCCCTGTGCTGTGGTGTGTAACTGGAGTTGGTGGGCGGAGCTGCAGTCAGACCTGATGTCTGCCCCCAGCCCACCGCTGTGTCCACAGTCAGACTGGTGCGTGCCTTCTCTTCCCCTCTCCTAGGGGCGGGATTCACTGTGGGGTGGGGTGGCCCGTCTGGGCTACTTGCACACTGCCAGGCTTGTGATGCTGGGGATCTGGCGTCTTAGCTGGGGTGGGTAGGCAAGGTGCACAGGGGCAGGAGGGGCAGGCTTAGCTTGCTTCTCCTTAGGTGATCCACTTCAGGAGGGGCCCTGTGGCAGCAGGAGGGAGTCAGATCCGCTGCCGGAGGTTTGGCCCCGCAGAAGCGCAGAGTTGGGTGTTTGCGCGGAGCGAGCAAGCTCCCTGGCAGGAACTGGTTCTCTTTGGGATTTTGGCTGGGGGCTGGGCGGGGGAGATGGCGCTGGCGAGCGCCTTTGTTCCCCACCAAACTGAGCTCTGTCGTCAGGGGGCTCAGCAGCTCTCCTTCCCTTTGTCTTCCAGCCTTCCCGCTTTCTGAGCAGAGCTGTTAACTTATGACCTCCCAGACGCTAAGTTGCGCTTGGTGTCGGAACACAGTCCGTCAGGCCCCTCCGCTTTTTGCAAGCCAGACTCGGGGGCTCTGCTTGGCCGGCGAGCCGCCCCTCCGCCCCGGCTCCCTCCCGCCAGTCCGTGGAGCGCGCACCGCCTCGCCGCCCTTCCTACCCTCTTCCGTGGGCCTCTCGTCTGCGCTTGGCTCCGGCGACTCTGTTCTGCTAATCCTCTGGCGGTTTTCTGGGTTATTTAGGCAGGTGTAGGTGGAATCTAAGTGATCGGCAGGACGCGCGGTGAGCCCAGCGTCCTCCTACGCCACCATCTTCCCTCTCTCTCGCCAAGTATTAATTTTGATTTATTATTTTGGAAGGGAAGAAGAATTCCAGGGATTCCTATTGTCCCAACATCTCTTAATTCTGTAGGGATTCTGATCATTGTTGACTCTATCCATTTATCCTCAGACATCTGTAAGACCACATTATCTTTGTCGTCCAGGATGATATTGTGGATCTTCCAAAGTTAGAGCATTAGTTCAGAATCAGTATTCAGTCATCTTCAAATAGTATGGCATTTTCCTTAGTACACAGTAAACCCAGAAAATAGCCACAAAAGAAGGTTAGGAAAGAAATTTACAGTACCTTTTTATTATATTAACAGAGTTTCCTTACTCAAGTGTACCTAGAGTACTTCAACAGGCTTGGATTTTATGATCTGATACAAGTTTGGGAATTGGGTATCTGGGCATGGCTATTGTGGTGGCTCACATCGGATCTCTGACTGGCACACATGAAATATTTCCAGGAACTTTCTGAGTAGCCATAAAATGTATTGCTAAGGGCACCATGATCAATAAGTAACCACCAAAGATTTATCTGTTTCAGACCATTCTGGTGCTGAGTAGGGTAAATAAATATATATTCATCCTATAAATTAGAGCTGCTGCTTGAATGCTTCCAGCATCACTATCAAAAATAAATATCCATTTCACTAGCAGTATCTCCCCTTACCCCCTTGGCCTAGAGAAATTAGTCATACACTTCTCAAAGACTCTCTTCTTATCCCATCTATATATTTCTGAAAATCATGGTGAAGCGTCTTTCTCATGGACTTTACCATAGGACCTAGACAGGGGGTGGGTGTGAAGGTAGATTGACCCACAATATCTCTGAAGTTATTTTTCCCCTCCCTCATTCAGTATCATAAAAATAGCTCCCACACTTATTCTCCAGATTTATGTTGATACTATTTAGCAAAATCTTGTAATACTTTTGATTAGTAACCCTGTCTTGTAGCTTTAACTCTGTAATTGATCTCTTGAAATATACTGACATCTAATTAACACTAGGTTGAAAGCTAATGAGCACCTAACTGGGAGGGACAAATGAGGTGAAATTACTTTGTTCTGTAAGGTAACTAACTGTCTCCTGGAAAGACATTATGGAATCTTTAAGCAAGGCAGGCATGGCCTCTGCAGGTTGAAGAGAAGGTTGCTGATTCTCATGGATGGAAGTGTCTACAGGATTGCTACTTAGTATCCTGCTAGTCTGCAACTGAGCTGAGAATAACATTGCTGGAGTCATAATTATGTGAACACTGCATATTTATTTAGCCAAAATTATGGAATACATATTCTAGAAAGATGAGAGAAGAATGTAAGAAAAGTCAATCTCCATCTTTTCTGGTATAAAGTTAATAATATCTACATCTGAAATGTGAAAAATAATGTAATATTATATTTAGAAATGAGATTTAGAAATGAGAAAATACAAAAGGAAACCGCTAAAAGAGTTGAAATTGGTAGTCTCTGAGGAATAGAAATCCAGGGTAAGGCAGATGATCATGATCTGAGTTGTGAGGGCTGTAATGCTATTTGACTATTTAAAACCAGGTATGTATGCTATGTTCACACAAATTAAAAATGTGTGTGTGTGCGTGTGTGTGTGTGTGTGTGTGTAAATACATTAATTATCTAGGACTGCCTAACAAAATACCACAGATTAGGTTCTGCTAAACAACATAACTTTATTTCCCTACAGTTTTAAAGGTGGCAGTCCAAGATCGAGGTATTGGCAGATTTAAAGTCTCCTGATGTTTCTCTCCTTGGCTTGAATATGGCACCTTCTCCTTATATTCTCACATAGTCTTTTCTTTCTATGATGGTTTTTTGTATGTCCAATTTTCCTCCTCTTGTAAAGACAACAGTCAGATTGGATTAGGGATTACCCTAATGGGATATTTTTAACTTAATTAACCTCTTTAAAGGTAAAGTGTGATCTCTAAATACAGCCACATTCTGAAGTACTTGGAGGTCTGGGCTTCAATATATGAATTTTGAGAGATGCTCCAGTCCATAATATAATATATATTATATTACCACATAATTATAATATATGTATATATTATGTGTGAGTATAAGTATATATATCTCCTCTCTCTACCTCTCTTTCTTCTTTTTCTGAGAGGGAGAAAGAGAGAGAGAGAGAGGCTTTAAACCATGGCAACCTTCAACGCCAATCCATGGTTTTAAGAAAGTAATCTAATTTTCATATATATTTTCTTGTCTGGAAATACAGGTTTTGGTGGGTTGTATAATATGCCTTTTATGAAGATGCTAGCCCCAATAACTGTGAGTAGTAAGTTCTCTGAGCATTCACTGAACTTTGCACAACCCGATAATAGGCATGTATTCATGCTGCCATGCATTCAACATTTATTGAATATTAGTTATATTTCAGGCACTTTTCCTAGAAAGAGAATATGAATATAAAGTATAGCTAAGGCTTCAGCAATTTATACTTAATGAAGGAAACACAAATGTAAACAAAAAGTGAGACAAATCTGTGATTGCTGTGAGGAAACCTCCACAGCATGCTAAGAAAGTGTAAAAGTGCCGAAGGTCAATTCTACCTGTTGGGATGGGGAGGGGAGGCAGACTCAATGAAAGTTTTACGACAAGAATGATGTGTAACTTGGTGCTTCACTGTTAAGTAAGAGTTTACATGGGGCACCTGGGTGGCTCAGTGGGTTAAGCCTCTGACTTCAGCTCAGGTCATGATCTCAGAGTTTGTGGGTTCAAGCTGCGCTGACAGCTCAAAGCCTGGAGCCTGCTCCTCCCTCCCTCTCTGCCCTTCGTGCACTTGTGCTCTCTCAAAAATAAATAAATGTTAAAAAAAATAACTCAAAATGAACAAAAGACCTAAAGGTAAGAACTAAAACTATTAAAGTCTTAGAAAACAAGATGGGGGGAAAAAACTAACTAAATAGCAATTTACAATAGGAAAGAACTGCATTCTTGGTAGTGCAAAACAGCAAAGCAAAACAAATAAGGAATAATAAGAATGGTCCATTCAGAAAAATGAAAAGAATGGATTTAACTGGAATAGAGGGCAAAGGGGGGCTGTCAGGAGATTACACCCTACCAAGTACATTTTCCTGGCATTGTTTTATTTGGCACTGATAACATCACCATGAATAAGTACTCTTATTTGCTCCATGTTATGAATGAGAAAAATAAGTTTCCAAACGTGAAATCCATTGTTCAGCGTCACCCTTATAACAAGGGACAGACCCCACAACTGAATCCGAGCACCTTTTTTTTTTTTTCTTTAGGTCAAGATCATTGTGCTTACTAACTGATTTGGTAGTCATTAGAACTTAATGGGCCATCTTCCTAATACATTATGAGGCCAGGATGATATAAGTGAAACATCCTTCACATCTAATATTACTCATCTTTTCTGGAAACATTTGTTAATGTGGATAGCTGTCAAAATATTTAAAGTTTTCATGCACACAAGAAGCCAACCACACTAGATCCATGAAACTTGGTTGCATTCATTAAGGACTATTTATTATGTTAAAAAGCTGTGCTGTTGACAACTGAAATAACTATTAGTCTCTAAATGTTATGCCTATCCTATACCTTATAGGAACATCCCAATTCCCAGTTCTTTATGTCTCTTTCTGAGTTAAATAGACCGAATCTCTGACTGTCCTGAATTTTTATCTCTCCCCGAGACAAATAGACCCAATGCATGCTTATTTTATTTATCTCTGCATTCCCTGAGATTCAGGACCTGTGTAGAGAGTGACAACTCCATAGCAGGGCCACCAGAATTTCATCTCTCCAGAGGGCACTGTCCAATTTCAGTGGTGCAAAGGCAGCGGGGTGAGGGTTCCCACTGGGAAGGTCATAATATAAATTATAGGTTATATAGATTTTTGCACAAAAGTGCTAAAAATGTCAGCTTCAGTATGAAAGCAATTTATTTGTTTTTTTTTAATAGCGACCGTTTCCCAATCTTTTTGCAAAAGGCAGTAATTTCACCACTTAAAAATAATTTGGAGGAACAAGAACAAAATCAGACAAAAGAAGACAATGGCATAAGCATTAAGGTCTAAAAGTTTGGAAATTAACCATTAGAATCTCTTTTTCCAATCTCTTAATTATATTTTTAACTTCTATTTCATTGTCATTGTAGAGTAGCTTTGAAGAAGTTCTAGGAGTTTTAGGCTTCAGATTAATAACATTTCAGATAATTAACAGAAGAACAAAGTAGCTTAATAGCTTTGGAGGCATGAGGCCTATAGAAAGAAAAAAACAGCTTTTTAGTTGAAATTGCTTTGGGGTCACATTAGTATTTAATCAATGGGTGAGGGTTCATGGTAATATGGTAAGGCTAACTCGTTCAACAGGCACATAGACTCTGCTTTAGAAGTACATATTTCAATAGCAGATAATGCTTTAAAATTTGAAAGCAATTTCCAGGAGCTTCCATTATTTCAAAACTAGAGACATGGATTGAAACATAGTGAAAATTAGTCCTACTTTAATGAACCTACAGTAAGAGTCCATTAATTCGGAATCTTAGGCTCTGTAATTGATTAAAAAAAAAAAAAAACTTTAACCGCCTAGATATGTAATACCATAAACTTTAGTTTCACTCAAAAAATTAAATAATACTCTTATTTAAAGTAGCTGACCAACTGTACTATGCTGTCCCTAAGGGGAAGGAAGTGGATTCCTTCTCAGGTCTCTGCTTCAGTACCTTTAATAGCTTCAGAAATGACAGAGAGGCAGGCATGCTGATATGCATATAACACATTCCCTTCTGCTCTGCAAGTGACTTGATGACACTGTGGATTGCTTTGAAACATTTAAAGACCTTTCTTTCCACTCACCCTTGGGGCCAGCCAGTTGGGGGTTTTACATCCTCTTCTGTCCTCCTCTCTCACATGAGCGTTGTGGCCTCTTGTACCCACGAGGAACGTCATTTTAAATGTAATTACTGTGTCCCAAAGCAGTTAGCAATAACAGATTCGTTATGTATTTACTTGTTCACTATACTTGTTCGCTGTTTATCTTCCCCACTGGAATGTAAGCTTCCAGAGAGAAGGAAGCTTTCTCTATCATTGTTTGTTTGCCTTTTTGTTTCTGCACTGATGAATCATCAGTACCTGAGAGAAATCCTAGTATATAGTAGGTACCCCATCCATTTTTATAGAACAAATAAATGTTTCAATAAATAAATGGATTTAGATCTTTGTTTTGTCCCAATATCTTTGACAAAAGTCATGGCCGTTGATTATGTCTGTCCTTTCTGGCATGAGAGTATATATTCTTGTGAAATCTGGGTCTGGAAATGTCCTTTATGCACATGGAGCAAATTTTATGTTTTATAAACAGCATCTTAGATCTGATCAGAGCACCACATTATCTTATCCTCTCTCCAATATCTTATTCTCTCTCCAATATTGCGGCCAGTGTTCCTCCCCGACTTTTCTAGTTAGTTTCTGTCTGCCTAATGTTTCTTCATACCTCTAACTGCTTCCACTCACCCTAGTTCCTACCCCTTAGGCAAATGTGGGATAGGAATCTGAAGTTCGCCTTAATCCCAGGCCGGTGTCTTGGGACATCTAACATTCTTGCCTGGTCCCTGAAGCTGTTGATCTCCCAAGAATTATCTTTATTTTGGCATTATGGTAAATCAGTGCTCTTGGCAATGATCTGGTCTTTCACCTGACATTAAATGTTACTGCTGCCCAGAATGCTCAACTTTAAGCTTTTTGGTCACTGATACCTTCCTTACTGGATTAGATCTAAATTCCCACATGCTGGTTTGTGTTTGGTTGATTGGCTTTCATTCTTACAGACTGGCTTAGATCCTCTGGAAACACAAGCAGTTTGACACAGGGGCATTTCGCTATTTATCGACCGTGATGCCATTAGAAAAAAAGTTGCATCTGAGGGTTAAGAACAGTCTGTCTTGGATAAATATAAAATAAGCAATATCCTATATGGTATGATTTAAAGGATGCAGTAGGAAACGAACTTGATCCTCAAATCTACCCCATTAAAAGCACACCTTGACTAAAATAGTAATTACTTATTTCTGTGATTAGCATGTGTATATGTATTCCTCTGTTACCACAAAATTATAAGTTAGCATATTAAAACTCATCTCTGACCATGTTATGTTCTTCGTTAGAAATCTTTCTTAAAAAAAAAAATCAACTGAGTAAATTTAAAGATCTAATTGGCTTTATTTAATGATTCATGACTGGGCAGCATACATCGAGCAAATAGAAAAACCTGTGGAAAATAGAACACTTTTGGGCAGAAGAAGGTGGGGCAAGAAAGTTATTCTAGCAAAGAATTGACTGTTTCAGGCAAGGTCAACTTTTATGGCCAGAACACCTTGTACCTTGTCTTCGCTTTTCTTCGGTGATAATGATAGTCACCCAATTAGACACAAATACCTACGTAAATCATAGTACATATAAACTTTCACAATTTTATGATTATCTAAATTAGATATGTCCCCCGTCACAAAAAGACCTCACTGCAGCACACATCTATGCAAGGAATTTAGAGCAACGTTTTATTTCAGTCTAGAAGATTTTCTTCCAGAATATGCACAAAAGCTAACTGCCCCGTGGCTTGAACGGGCTAATGCAACAACCCCTGCAAGCGAATCCTTGAGCTGTGCTACCTTAGTAGGAGTGGTTTGTGCCCAAAGGGCAGATCTGTTGGGACATCTCTAACAGTCTCTGTCTATGGTTATCATTGTCCTTGGGCCTCTGAAAGCCTAGATGGCTGGTGTATAATTAAGTAATGCCTGTTTAAAAAAAAAAAAAAGTTTATTTATTTTGAGAGAGAGAGGGGGCGTGAGCAGGTAAGGGGCAGAGAGAAAGGGAGAGAGAGAGAATCCCAAGCAGGCTTCACACCATCCCCAGTGTGGAGCCTGACATGGGTCTCAAAGCCACAAACTGAGAGATCATGATCTGAGCCAAAATAAAAAATCTGATGCTTAACCAACTTAAGCCACCCAGAAGCCCCAATTAGGTAATGCCTCTTAAGTTACTTAATTGTGCCCCTAACTATTTACAAACAAACTGAGACACCTCATTTGTCAACGCCCCCTGAAATTTACATTGTTGAGTTAGAAATGTTCATATTCAAGATTTCCTTTACAGAGTGGATTGATTTAGGCAAGGTCACTTTCCTTTGGGGGAAAGTGGGAGTCTGTTAGGCAGATTTCCTTGCTCATGTTGACCAGGAAATTCCAGACTGACTGGTTAAGCTTACATTCCTGGGAGTAAATGTTGAACATGTGCAGGAAAGTTGAAATTGCAGTTAGTCTTGGTTTGGTGGTGTGGGCCTTAGCCAAGGACTCCATTTTGGTTCTGTTGTCTCTTTTTTAACACCTTCAATGATCTTCTGTTGCTCATTAATTAAAGTTCAATCTCTTTGGACTCAAGCAGAGCATTCTACCAATCTGTGCCATTCTCCTGCTCTTCATTTACCAGGTACCCTAACCAACCTGCAACACTCCCTCTCCTCATATACATTCAGAGTGTGCCTGCTCTCATTTTTTGCCCCTACTCTCCACTTAGTCTGGCAAACTCTCCATTCAGTCTCTATATAACCCCCCAAAATTGGGTAAAATATCAGGTTTTGGGATGAAAGACCTGGGAGTAAAACGATCTTTGTCACTTGGCGCCTGGGTGCCTCAGTTAAGTGTCCAACTTCGACTCATGTCATGATCTCATGGTTCCTGGGTTCGAGCCCCAGGCTGGGCTCTGTGCTGACAGCTCGGAGCCTGGAGCCTGCTTCAGATCTTGTGTCTCCCCCTCTCTCTGCCCCAACCCCACTTGTGCTCTGTCTCTCTCTGTCTCTCCAAAATGAATAAATGTTAAAAACAAAAACAAAAACAAAACAAAACAAAAAACAGACAAGAAAAACTATCTCTGTCACCAAATACCTGCGTGAGTGTGAGCAAGTGTCACTTCATCTGAATTTATTTTTAAATCTTTATTGATTTAATCGACTGAGCCACCCAGGCACCCACCCCCTTTTTAAATCTTTAAATGGAAGAAATCATATTTACTCTACAGGGTCGGTGCAAAATGAATAATATAGGTAAGGTAGGTAGCTCAATGCCTGATATAAATATCCACTACCCAACTTCCTAAATATAGCTTAAATGTCAAGCAGTCTTTGCTCTTCCTCATGAAAGTTATGTAGAGGAAAAAGCACAGACTTTGGGTGCAGAAAGTAGTGCCATAATTCTTGGCTTTGGTATGTACCTGCTGTGTGCCTTGGACAAGTGCTTACATTGCAATATTTACATTATTTGCTTATGTGTGGAAAGTGGGAGTCAGTACTTTACATTATCTAATTTAACACTGAATGGTCCTTTTCTCTCTTTCTTTGAACATGCAGTAGCACTTTGATCATACATTTCTTATGACATTTGAAAGGTTCTCCTTTGTGAATTGGTCTTATTATACTAAAAATATCTTACCTTTCTTTAGGGTAGGAACTGAGCCTTTATTATTTATCTTAATAGTTTTCTCTAATATTTATGTTATAGATATTTTTGTGTACATAGAGATATGTGAGATGAGTAATATGTAACAATTACGAATAGCCTGTTTCTAGAGTTACTTCATCAGAGTAGGGGAGAGTGTCTAAAATTCTGTCCAGAAGAGTGAACAAATTAAGTCTTGACGTCAGAAGAACAAGGAGGCAATGAAGGATGGTATTCCCACAAGGGAACTCTAGGGGGAGTTAATAGGCACAGTGTCTTGAAGAAGGACAAAAACAGCACAGGAGAAAAGGGTGGCCAAGGTAAGATACACGATAGAAAAGGATACCTTGCACTTCTGTTGTCCTTAGCTAGCTGACTAGCTGAAGCATTAGCCCTTTCTCCCCCTACTCTACTCTCCACCAAAATGCCTTTGCTCTTTTGCTCAATCTCAAGGGGCTAGTTTGTGTCATTGGTTGAGACTCCCCAGAGCAGACCCTGAGATGAGAATTGACAGGTGGGATATTTATTCAGAAAATGCTGACAGGGAGTAGGTAAAGCAGGACAGGGGAGGGTATGAAATGGAAAATCTAAATGAGGTCTCATCGCAGGCAAAGTCCTACGAAGGGTGGCTTCAGCCTGATCTTACAAGGGATTTCTGAAAAGTAAGTTATGCCTCACTGTTCTGGCCTGATTCCCAGGTGCTTCTTGATCTTTGTACAAGACAGGCAAAGGAGGTTCTGGTAGCCTAAGGGCAGTTCTCTGGAAAAGAATTGCACATGCTGAATTTTGGAAATAAAGGCACAAAATGTGACCACTCCCCCCCCCCCCCCCCCCCCCCCCCCCGCTCAGCCCACCTCCATACACAAGGGGAAAAAGACATCCAAGTCTCTCTGAGCAGAGCACCGACCTTGTCTATATACCAGCTAAGGTGAGCAAGAGCTGGGGCACCATTACCACTTAGAGTCTGCGGTGGAAATGTAGAATTCTTAAATGCTTACCTTTTGCTCCTCCCTCATGACTACTCTGAGAATTTGAACGGATAGGCTCCACAACCTGAAACACCAAAGAGAAGACTAGGGAACTCTTAGGAGGAACGCTTTAGAAACTGAAATAAAATAAGGTTTTATTAAGCTGAGAGAATTCAGATGGTCACTATTTTACTTAGCTTTGAAATCAGGCATTTTATAATCATAGTTCCTGGAATGCTGGGACACTTACTTTGGATTTATGCTTCAGAGCCGTAAGATTCTATTCAACATGTGACCCCCTCATGCATAGATAAGCCATATTGTTTGGTCTGAAATAATGCAACTTCCAAAGTTGCTGCACTTATTTCAAGGAACAGAGGGCTGAGTACGTGTCCATTCCATAGACCCCGTTCCTATATTCTTACTCCATTACTCACAAGAAAGGATGTACTGTGTGCAGAAGTGGGAGCAAACTGTGTTAGTGCCCTCAGCAGTAGAACAAGCCCGGGTGAGTTAACACAAACAGGAATGCTCCAGAGAAACCAAAGTTAGCTGTATTGCGGGTCTTTTCTCTGTGCCTTAATTTTGAAGCAGAGCATTAGACTTGACATTTTTCAGCTGATAGGTATTTTTCTAGATATTCTTTGGGGATTTCAAAGTAGGCTAAAAGACTTTTTGAAGGATGGGGAAATGAAGCTTTTGTATTTGTTATTTCCATTGCAGCTATTACTGAGAAAACTAGCTCCATGTCAAGAGAATAGAACAAACAACAAGAGATTACTTTCCTGGGTCTCAAACCAGACTTCTGACAATGTGTTGTGCTGTGTATCACCCCGCACCCCCCAAAAGTTTCATTTCTTCTTAAATAGCAGTAGCCAAAATTAGCTATGGAAATCACTTAATAACATCGTTTTCACAAAAACATGTGATGTCAAAGATCTGCTTTCATTTAGGCAGGCAGGTAGCTTGTAACTCTCTAAAGCTGGATCTTTTCATGAGAACAAAATGACAAACTCCTTAAAACAATCAGTGCCATGTATTATGAAAAAGCAAGATATGCAATATTCCTGGTACAGTTAGAATCAGCCTAAGCAGAGTGAATCCTCCTAACACCTAAAAGTGAGAGATAAGATCATGCATGAACCAAAAAACGACGTGTTTTAGGTGTTTTAGCCATTGGCTAAAAATCCCACATGAATCATATAAATAGGTCCCCCTGTGGAACAGTTGTTCCCAAATCAACTAAAAGAAAATGGTATCTCCCTTTATGCTTATGACTTAGGGACACAGTTTCAACACTCAGTTACTTCTGTATCCTTTTTTCTTAGCAAATTGTTTGGGAAATCACACTTGTCAGATACTAGCAAAGGAAAGTATTCTCCTTCACCGTAAAGAGCTCACAGCACAAAGCCACATAGGTAGAGAGATTGCACAAGCTATCTCATTTCCTCTCCAAGGGAGGAGTATAGAGGTGTGAAGACATTTATAATTCTTATATTATGAGACTTGCAGGTGCATATACATTTATAATGGTCATATTTTCCTGATATATTGACACTCTTATCTTTATGACATGTCCCTCTTTTTTCTCTAGGAGTATTTCTCCCAAGAAATCCAAGTCTATTTTCTGTGATATTAATGTAGTCGCTCCGTTATTTTATAGATTCTATATGTAGCATATTTTTTTCTATATTTTCAACCTATTTGGGTCTTTGAATATAAAGTGTATATTTGTAGATAGTATATAGGAAAGCTGTGCTTTTTATCCAATCTAATAATCTCTGCTTTGTGATTGAAATGACTAGTCTATTCACATTTAATGTAAACTGATATGGTTAGGTTTACATCTGTCATTCTAGTATTGATTTTCTATAGATCTCCTGTTTTTTAGCTCTGTTTTTTCATTACTGCCTTATTTGGTGTTACATAAATACTTCTAAGTGTGCTGTGTTAATTCCTCTGTAGATTTTTTAAACTATATTTTTGAGTTATTTACTTAATGGCTGTTTTACAGATGATCATAAACACACTCGATTTTTATGTTTCACTTTTTTGTTTCTTTCTCACCTCCTTTTGTACTGTGTTCTTTTGTGTAAAACAAATATTTTTGAGCACCACTATAATTTTTCTGTTGATTTAAAGTATTTTTGAATTATTTAACAGTAAAGAAAAAATATTTAAGAAAAGATTACATAGAAATTATAGAGTTTAAAATTTAAGTAGCCAAAACAAACAAACAAACAAACAAACAAACAAACAAACAAACAAAAAACCAATCCATTCGAAGTGCTGAACAGCAGATATAAGATAGTAGGGGAGTAAATAAGTGACTTTGAAGTTTGATCAACAGATATTATCTAATCTGAAGAAAGATGACAAAGCAACATTAAACATAGGAAGGGGCATGTAATGTAAGTGTCATAAAGAAGGAAAGGGAAAGAAAAAATGTTTGAAGACATAGTGGCTGTAAATTTCACAAATTTGATGAAAAAGGTTAATATATAGATAGATAGAATCTCAACAAATCCTAAGCAGTATAAATCCGAAGAGAATCATACCTAGGCTCATTATTACAGAAGTAGCTTTAGAGTATGAGTTTGCATATCTTTTTGTTAAATTTATTGCTAAATAATTTATCTGTTTTTGATGGTATTCTACATGGAATTATTTTCCTAGTTTTGTTTCTGAATTGTTCATTGCTAGTGTATAGGAACAGACATTTTATTTATTTATATTTTATCTATGACTTTACTGAACTTATTAATTCTAATAATTGTATGTGTATGTGTGTGTGCGTGTCTGTGTATGTGTCTGTGAGTATTCCTTAGCATCTTTTGTATATAAGATTTTGCCATCTGCAAATAGAAATAGTTGCAGTTCTTCCATTCCAATCTGGAGACCTTTTATTTCTTTTTCTTGCCAAACTGCACACCATTTTACTTTCAGTTTTCTATATTTCATGTTTTTTTTTTCCTTCTGTTTCTCCTTTACTCTTTTCTTGAGAGAAGAGAGAGAAAGAACAGGGAGGGAAGGTGCAGAGGGAGAGGGAGGGAGAGAGAGAGAGAGAGAGAGAGGGAGAGAATCTTAAGCAGGCTCCATGATCAACATGAAATCATGACCTGAGCCGAAATCAAGAGTCAGAAGTTTAACTGAGCCACCCAGGCACCCCACCTCCTTTACTGCTTTCTTTTGCATTTCATGCGTATCTTCTAGTGTAAAATTTTAACTATTTAATGATTTTTATATGTTTTTTGAGTTATCTTCTTAGTGGTTATTCTATGGCTTACCATATACAACTTAACATCAGAATCTATTTCAGATTTATACTAACTCTGTACCCCCACCAATATTGTTATACATATTACATTCATATATATTAAAAACCCGATGACAAATTGTCAGAATTATTACTTTATATAATTTTAATCTTTTAAAGAAGACGAGAGAAGAAATAGCAAGCACATATTTATAGAGTTTATTATATTAAACTTCTTAATTATCCTCTCTGCCTCTCCTCATTTGTTCCTATTTTTACTTCATTACAACTATTTTCTCTTTCACATCTTTTGTTCTTTTATCTCACATTTGGGTTCAATTCCAACTTAAAAAATATTTACTGTACAAATGAATAGGTAAAATCATTTCACTTAGGAATAAAAAACAACTGTACAAGTGAAGATATTAAGTCATTTTACTTGGTAACATCTTTGAAATAATTATAGAATAATTATATATATATATGTAGCTATGAAATAATAATGCATTATTATATTCAAAGCCAACATCTAACATAATTTAGCTTGTACTCATGGGGTACAATCCCAGTGAAGGAGGGACCTGAGACAAGGAATAGGTATTAGACTCATTTTTGTCTGTATTCAATGGAGCACTTTATATAAACCATTATAGTCAGTTATGTACACTTCACTCTAAGAGTAGTAAGGTTAGTAAATATTTCAAAGGGATGGTAAAGGTGTAAATGATGTCCTAAATAAGGAGTTCTAGGGACATATATAGAACTAATATGGAAAAGATCATGATTTCAATAATTTGAAGAAATGGCGACATGGAAGAAATTTTGGATCTCTTTTTATATCCCTAATGAGATAGAAGGGGAACTAAAGGAGGAAGCTGTGGGGTCCAAGTTTCAGTTCAGAAAGAGAGAGGGTGTCTTTAACATGCAAAGATAAATATTAGATGAGATAATTGGTTTCTATCACTAGAGGTATTTAAGCATGGATTAATTGAAAAATTAATTAAAATTTGCAGAATAATTAAAGAACCTAAGCAAAAGCTAAACAACCTATCTTTGAAAAATGCTAAAACTAGGGGAGCCTGGGAGACACAGCCAGTTAAGCTTCCAACTTCAGCTCAGTTCATGACCTCACAGTTCATGAGTTTGAGCCCCGCGTTAGGCTCTTTGCTGTCAACGCTGAGCCCGCTTCAGATCCTCTGTCTCCTTTCTTGCCCCCGCCCCCCCGCTTGTTCTCTCTCTCAAAGATAAATAAACTGAAAAAAAAAAAAAAAAAAAAAACATGCTAGAATTAGAACAGGTGATGGCATCTGGGAAGCAATCCCTTCACGGCTGCTTTCCACTTGTGGAACACTGCTCAAGATTCAAAAGCCCTTAAAAAGAGTCTCTTTGGTATTTGATTTACATATTTATTTGAGCATAGTTTGATCACTTTAACTGACAGTCTCCAAGATGTCAGGCCATGAGGTGTTTTTCCCAAAGGAAAATTAAGGGTTTTATTACAAAATCTGGATGGTGGATACAAAAGAATACAAAATGAAATGAAACAAAACGAAACATTGCATGCCCTCTGCAATATATTATACGTATATCAACCAACAGAGTGAAACAGAGATTTTATGTTAATTCAATTATTCTCTATGATATTACTTCATCTGGTAATATTGCTATTGCAATTTGTTTTTGTCTTTTGTCTTAATTATTGGCAGCAAAACATTACTGATAAAATGTTTAGCATTTTGTTTGAGGTCTATTGGAAAGAATGCATTTTTTTTCCTCCTAATGTTTCCTCTCATGTGGAAGCAACATCACTATTGTATAACTTCTAGTCTTGCCAAACTTTTATCTGTATATTAAGCTGGAAGGAGAAATTAGCAGGTGTAAGTCAGTTATTTTTTCGTCCCTTTTTCTCCATGGAGTGAACTGCCTGTAGGAAGAAAGCATTCTTCTCTTCTTGCTGTAAGTTTTTCAGAGCCAAGCCCCCGTACTGCCCTGACCTTAACAAAACACAGGTCTTAGATGGTCTCAGCCACATACAAGTTCCAAGAGAAGCAAATGTCAGTTTGTGTCCCTTTATCAAACGCGTGGGGTCTTACAGTAAAATCTCTTTAGCTTGATCTTGAACTACGCAAGCTCTACTTTCCCTAAGCAGAAGTGGCTGAGATAAATATTTGGCTTTGGGGAAAAGTTGTTCTATTAAACAGTAGAAGTATATCAGTATTTGTTGCTAATAAGTTACATTTCAGTTACTTGGGAAGCAGACATTTTAAACTGGTAGTGGTGTTACAAATTGAATTTTGTGTTCCCCCTCTCAAATTCCTATGTGGAAGCCCTATCCCCCCCCCCCATTGTGGCTGTATTTGGAGATGACGTTTCTGAGGAAGTAGCTCAAGTAAGGTTAACAAGATCATAAAGTTGAGGCCATGATCTGATAGGATTGGATAGGCTTGGTATCCTGATAAGAAGAGGCTCATTCTCTGTCTCTGTCTCTGTCTCTCTTCCTCTCTGCACATGCACCAAGGAAAGGGAAAGTGAGGACACAAAGTGAAGGTATCATCTGCAAGCCAGGAAGAGAATCTTCACCAGAAACCAACTCAGCTAAATTATGATTTGGGACTTCTAGCCTCCAGAACTGTGAGAGAATACATTTCTTTTGTTTAAGCCATCCAGTCCCTGCTATTTTATTATGGTAGCCCAAGGGGACTAGTGCAGTGGGCAAAAGCCTTAGGCCACTAGAGGAGGGCCAATAGATCTCATTCACAAGACTCAGTGGAGGTTGGTTATCAGAATCTTCAGAGATAGAGAGGGGGTGATTTACTTGATTAGTCAGATCCTACGGCACCTTTTCCAATATGATGCCTGCTTAAAATTCTGTTATATTCCTAAAGTAATGTTGGGCATATATTCTCAAAAAAAAATCCCAAACCCCAAACCCTCAAAAATGAAAAAAATGAAAACTTCTATCCAATATCTTTCAGTGTCTAGGAAGTATCTGAAATGTTTTCTTCCTCAACTCAGTCTCAGTGCTCGTTTAATGAAAGCCAGGATTTGAGGTAAAAGTTTTGTAACCGCCTAACACATTTTAGGAGTGAGAATGAAAATTTATAACAAAGAACTTCAGACAAACCAAAGTAAGAAACTCGGGACACATTTTTTTCATCATAGTTTTTTCTTTTTTCTTTTTTTTTTTTAACTTAAAATTTTTTTTTAACGTTTATTCATTTTAGAGACAGAGAGAGACAGAGCATGAACGGGGGAGGGGCAGAGAGAGAGGGAGACACAGAATCGGAAACAGGCTCCAGGCTCCGAGCCATCAGCCCAGAGCCTGACGCGGGGCTCGAACTCACAGACCGCGAGATCATGACCTGAGCTGAAGTCGGTCCCAACCGACTGAGCCACCCAAGTGACCCATTTTTTTCTTTGTTTTAAATTTTTTTCATCATAATTTTTTCTTAGGTGTGTGTGTGTGTGTGTGTGTGTATGTGTGATGATGTGAAGTTGATATGTGAATTATAATTTGTTACAGTCACTTTTGACCAGATAGCAGTTATGATATTTTCATTACTTGTACGTAGACAGGTTTAGCCACAGCTGCATATTCTTCTTTTAAAGAAAATTACGTGCAATGTTGTTACAATACATGTTAAGTTTCATTGCCATTTAAAATATCTTTAAAGGGGCTCCTGGTTGCTCAGTCGGTTAAGCGTCCGACTTCAGCCAGGTCATGATCTCGCGGTCCGTGAGTTCGAGCCCTGCCTCGGGCTCTGTGCTGACAGCTCAGAGCCTGGAGCCTGTTTCAGATTCTGTGTCTCCTTCTCTCTCTGCTCCTCCCCTGTTCATGCTCTGTCTCTCTCTGTCTCAAAAATAAATAAACGTTAAAAAAATTTTTTTTTAATAAATAAATAAAATATCTTTAAAGAGGGGCGCCTGGGTGACTCAGTCAGCTGAGTGTCTGACTTCAGCTCAGGTCATGATCCCACACTGTTTGTGGGTTCGAGCCCTGCATTGAGCTTTGCGCTGACAGCGTGGAGCTTGCTTTGCATCCTCTGTCCCCCTCTCTATCTGCCCTTCCCCCACTCATGCTCTCTCTCAAAAACGAATAAACATTAAAAACATTAAAAAAATAAGTAAAATAAAATATCTTTAACGAATTACTCCATGATTTGACATTAAATGAAGTTACTGTGGGGGCGCCTGGGTGGCGCAGTCGGTTAAGTGGCCGACTTCAGCCAGGTCACGATCTCGCGGTCCGTGAGTTCGAGCCCCGCGTCAGGCTCTGGGCTGATGGCTCGGAGCCTGGAGCCTGTTTCCGATTCTGTGTCTCCCTCTCTCTCTGCCCCCTCCCCCGTTCATGCTCTGTCTGTCTCTGTCCCAAAAATAAATAAACGTTGAAAAAAAAATTTAAATGAAGTTACTGTGTATTCAGGAAGGCATGAAAAGTGATCAATGGGGAGTAAGTTTGATACTTATGGAACATTTACCATTAGAGAAATGAGCAAAATTCCTCATTTTCTTGCAGTCAACAACCCAATGTTTATAGGATCTTAGAAAGATGCCCTCAAGTTATTTAACTTTTGTTGTTGAGTTTGGTAGTAGAATACTGTTCACCAAAATGCAGCTGAGTGATGGCGAGTGTCATTGCCAAATGCCCAGAACAGATGAAAAGTTAAGGTGCCTGCTTTGTGCATCAACGAAGACTATTGTTAAAACACTGAGTCATTTTTTAATTGGTAGCTTTTTTTTTCCTGAATGATGGTATAAATGATAAAATAATGGTCCATCTTACAATTAATGGTTTAAGAGAGATGAAATACAATGAAATGAACCCCACCAAAGCATTATGTGGTTCAAATGTTATTCTCTTGGTGATGGTTTGCTGTAGTGTTATTTGTGACTAGACCTTTTTTTAAATCCTTTTGAAAGATAATATTCTTTTTGAGAAGAGCCATGGCATGGCTTTTGCTTATTAAATTTGACACCTGTTTTTGTGTCAAAAACACAAACATATGGTTTTTTAACCACATATATTCCTCACATATGAAAAAATAATCTATGAACAGTCAGTACACTTTTGCAAGGTTAAACCAAATCCTGAGGACATGTGCAGTTTATTCTTGTAATTTCTTCATTCAAAAAGATACCTTGAATAATTTCATGTTTGAATTGGCTCCATAAATATAATTGCCATAAAATAGGTCATATGTACTATTGCTTCAGGCAGTTAAGCCTGCGATTTATTGTTGTGTGAGTCTCATTATCTAATCTATCTTTGTTTCAGAGCTCATTCAGCCATATGTTCATTTAGGTGCATTTATAGTCGCAATCCAGTATACTTTTAGGGGGGTGTTGGGAAACAAAGTTTTACTTGGCAGTGAAAGGCAATCAAGAGATAGTCCAACTGTTGATTACACTGTTAGGTGGATATTGGATTATCTAGAGGGAACTTCTATTTTTACAAAGATGAAAAAACAGACCTATTTCATTTCAAAATGTGGTTAGAGGAAAGACACCCCCACTCCCACCAACACCCATACAGCCAAAAAAACACAAAAAAAGCTCTGCTGGGGGCACCTGGGTGGCTCAGTGGGTTAGGTGTCTGACTTTGCCTCAGGTCATGATCTCACGGCTCATGAGTTCAAGCCCCACATTGGTCTCTGTGCTGATAGCATGGAGCCTGCTTCAGATTCTATCTCCCTCTTTTTATGCACCCCCCCCTCCACTCTCTCTCCCTCTCTCTCTCTCTCTCTCAGAAACAAATAAAATTTAAAAAAAAACATTAAAACAAAATAAAGAAAGCTCTGCTGGAAATATCTATGACCTCAGTTGTGGTGATGGTATCACAGGTATTGGCATATGTCCAATCTCATCAAATTATACACATTAAATATGTGCAGTTCTATGTATATTGATTATATATCAATAAATCTATTCAAAAGGACCTATTATCCTCTTCTGTTTTAATATACAGGGAGCATAAGCTGATCATTTTTGTTAAATTAATGTCATTTTTTCGGGGCGCCTGGGTGGCGCAGTCGGTTGAGCATCCGACTTCAGCCAGGTCACGATCTCGCGGTCCGTGAGTTCGAGCCCCGCGTCAGGCTCTGGGCTGATGGCTCAGAGCTTGGAGCCTGTTTCCGATTCTGTGTCTCCCTCTCTCTCTGCCCCTCCCCCGTTCATACTCTGTCTCTCTCTGTCCCAAAAATAAATAAACATTGAAAAAAAAATTAAAAAAAAATTGTCATTTTTGTTTTTAGTTTTATGGAATATTCTTTCTGCCCTCCACTTGAATAAATCTGTTAAAGTACAATCTTAGTTGAGATTTGAAACGTCAGTGACTGAGAGTGTACTAAGAAACAGAAGTCTATTTTTGGAGGCCTTTTTCCTTGTTAAACATGAAAAAAGGAACTTGGCAGTCGGCACAGGCCTTGATTAAATACAGCTCAGATTCAATAAGGAAAGAAAACCTTTACTTGATGAAATTCTTCTATAAAGGTATTTCCTTTCTTGGATTACTAAAGAATTGTGATTTTATTTTTCAGCCATATAGTTAGGATGTAATTTGATTCCTTTGGGAACTATTGTGATCCTCTCCATGAATTCTGTAATATCTTCAGAAATTTTATTTATTTTTTTAAAAACTGAAGGTGAAGCAAAGGAATTAATTAAGGTATTATAATTTATCGCCTGACTAAATTTTTAGGGATAACATTTCTTTTTTGTTTCTATTTTTCTTATGTTTTTATAAGCACACATTCATATAGTTCCACAAAACTTAGCATATAATTATTCTCATGTACTTAATAATTTATTAAAAGAATGTGTGGGTTCACGTTTGGAACTACTATTACTATGAAGAAGTCAATATCACGCATATCGGTATCACCTTTGGCACATAACTAATTGTATGGGAATATAGTTCCTACCCAAGAGTTAACTGAAAATCTGCTGGAAGACTGTAGTACTTTGGAAATGGTGAGTCCAGAGTCAAAGAAACTTAAGTAACTACAAGCATGGACCTTCAAATCAGAGAAGACATCTCTCCCTAGAATATTAGCCTTACCAGACATATTCTTTTCTTGTTTGTTTTCACATCTCAGACTAGGAGGACAATTCCTTCACAACCATCCCCTCCCCACCACATCTAGGATATTTTAACCTGTAGTGTGTTTCTGCAGCTTGCTATCCTCCACCTGTCATGATACATATCTTGCTTAATTATAAATACTTGTCTATTTTTGCATATCATCTTCAGTTGGTAACCTCTGTTTGGACAGGGACTGTGCCCGTATTGATTTTCACTTTCTAAGTACCATAATGTCTGGTAACTTGAAATTGGGTATGTATTTACTAAATGTGTGACTCAAACGAGTGAATTCATTATCTAAAATTTCTTGCTCTCCAAAGCAAAGAATCATGTCTCATATATCTTGGTAGCTCTTGCTCAAGTGTTTTTTTGTTTTGTTTTTTTGTCTTTTGTTTTTTGCTAAGTGAAAGGTCAATAACAGGATCACGATGATAATCCTCTTACTGTTTTAAAACCCTATGAAACAACAGAATAAACCCATACCTCAACAAAACAAGAAAGGATACCATGTTGAGGATTTCTAGAAAGCAGGTAATGTTAGATACATTGAGAAACAATTCTGGAAAAAAAAAAATCATAAGCAAGAGCAGAATGTGCTTAAGTAGAGAAAGTTTGGGAGAGCTCAAAGGCTAAAGGGAGAGTCACAGGAGCCACATGGAGCCACTTTGTTTGAGCAGCCTCACAACCTGCCTTTTTGTGAGCTTAGCTGACCAGAGTATTTGGCCAAAGGCTAAAGCAGTGAGTTAGACGCTTGGACTAAGTTGGAAGGCCGTGCTCCCAGGGACCACTAACCACCTTGAGGGGGGCCTGTCAACACCCAGAAGACCAGATAGTACCTTCATCATCCATAACTCTCAACTGCTGAACAGGTATTTTCAAAAACAAAAATAAACAGGCAATAAATCTCTGAGTTAGAGCAAAACATCAAGGAAGTAAGATACCAAACAAACAAGAAACAAACAAATAAAGGAAGAATTAACAACTAAGGCAATGGAGTTCCTAAAGCCAATGGCACAAATACGGATAGCAAAGTCATAAAATGCAAAAAAAAAAAAAAAAAAAAAAATCTTACATTCAAGAGATCTTGAAAATTTTAAGTCTATTATAAAAGTAAAACAAATATTCCACGTGGTAGGCAGAAATTCAAAATGAGCCTTCTGCCCATGGTTTCTCTCTCTAATTTTAGGGACTGTGATTATGTTATATTGTATGGCAAAGAGAACTTTGTCAGTGCAATTAAGGTTACTAAGCAGTTAGTTTTGAGTTAATCAAAAAGAAGATTATCTAAGTGGTTACAGTTTGATCATATGAGCCCTTTAAAAACTTTTTTTTCTCTGACTGGAGGCAGCAGAGCAAGTCAGAAGAATTGCGTGAAACATGAAGAAGGCTCAATGCACCTTTGGTAGCTTGAATAGGTAGGAAGTTATGTGGAGAAGATTAGAAAGCTGACTCTGGGGGCTTATACAGGCCACAATTGATGCCGACAGGGAAACAGGGACCTCAGGCAGATAGCTACAAGGAACTGGATTTTGATGACACCTTGCATGAACTTTAAAGGGGATTCTTCCCGAGAACTTCCAAATAAGAGCTTACCTGCCTTGGTTTCAGCCCTGTGAGGTCCTAAGCAGAGAAACTAGTTAAGCCAACTTGCACTTTTGACCTTCAGAACTCTGGGAATAGTAAATAGATATTGTTCAAAGATGCTAAATTCTGGTTAAAAGAACAAAACAAACAAACAAATAAAAAAAGCTAACACATTCCACAAACATCTTGTCAGTGGTATTTTGTTAACAAGACTGGTTCTTTTATTATTACCTTACCTGTTGACATCATATCATCTATTCCTTATTAGATTTATGGAAAATGGGTCTGCATTTCTTCTAGAGGTGAATGGAAAAGGATTTGTTATTTTATTAGTTTTTAGTAATTATCACTAAGTAAACATACTTAGGCACCTCCTACTAAAATAAATCAACCAAAAATTTATAAGAATGTGAAAATCTAGGGGCGCCTGGGTGGCGCAGTCGGTTAAGCGTCCGACTTCAGCCAGGTCACGATCTCGCGGTCCGTGAGTTCGAGCCCCGCGTCAGGCTCTGGGCTGATGGCTCAGAGCCTGGAGCCTGTTTCCGATTCTGTGTCTCCCTCTCTCTCTGCCCATCCCCCGTTCATGCTCTGTCTCTCTCTGTCCCAAAAAAAATAAACGTTGAAAAAAAAAAATTAAAAAAAAAAAAAAAAAAAAGAATGTGAAAATCTATTGTAGTGAAAATCTACTGTAATCTTCCTTGACATCACTATATTTTCCTAAATAAATCACTTATGACTATGCCTTTTGACATAGTAATTTATTTACTTCAAATTAATTTTCTTATTTTTCAGATTATTTCTTCACCTCACCTTACCTCATTAACTGCTAAGAATACTTGTCTTTTTCTTTCTTCTTCTGGGGGGTCATGACTTATGAACATTATGACTATGTATGAATTGATAGACAAGAATTTGGAAACAAAAACAAAAACAAAAGCCTTTTGTTGATTATGAATACATAGACTCCTTTAGTAGCCTGGAGGGAAAAATGATCAGAGTTACAGTGTACTTTTCTTGATTATTTCTCTCTTTCCATCATATCACACTTTTTTTCCCCCAACAAATATGTCATAGTACTTTCTCATCTTCATATCTTCAATAACAGTCATTTGAGTTCTAAATATACATTTCTTAAGAACATTTTAACTTTTATTTCTTGTGACTAACTCAGTCCTAATATGTTTAAATAATCTTCTCATTTCTTACCATTTTTCACAAGTATGAAGTCTATGGCCTGGCAGTTTTAACACCTTAAAGCCGTACTTAAAAACCTACTCTTTATTTTATTTTCAGTAGACATTAATCATGATATCATTTGACTACTTTGAATTATTTTTAAATTTATTTCTTACAAATGTTACATTTAGGCCTTATCTCTTCATATGTGGAAATTGGAAATATTCTGGACAGTTGTGCCAAACTCTGTTTCCTTCTCCTATCAATTTATCCTGCATAAATGCCACCAGTATAATATTAAAAAGCGTCTTTAATCATGTTGCCTCCTTGCTCACAAAACTACTCAGACTTCTTGTTGTCTAAACAATATTAAAATTCTTAGGTCTGCAATTCAAAAGCTTCTATAATCTAATCTCTACTGCCCTTCCAATTTTATCTAAATTTTCCCTTTTGAACACTCTAATACAATAAAATTATAATTTATTAAATACTGCCCACTGATTTCATCTTGTGTTTATTAGATATTGATTCAGTTTCTAAGATGATTTATGCACAATATGTGTCCTAGAAAATTTCCTTCCTTCCTCCAAAATCTATTTCAAATTTTATCTAATCCAATAAAGTCTTCCTGAATATCCCAGGTGAAAATGACATTGTTCTATTTTAATATTCAATTATTTCTTTAAAAAGTTTATTTATGTATTTATTTTGACACACACACACACACACACACACACACACACACAGATAGCATGAATGGGGAAGGGGCAAAAAGAGAGGAAGAGACAATCCCAAGCAGGCTCTGCATAGTGCTTGATCTCATCAACCGTGAGATCATGACCTGAGCCAAGATCAAGGGTCGACCTAAACTGAGATCAAGTGGCTTAACTGACTGAGCCACCCAGGCACCCCTCAATGATTTTTGAATAAAGTTTTACAAATAAACTTGGTCCCCAATTTCCACATTAGATTTCAGAGAATGTAATTTTTCATTAGATAATTCAATATATTTCTTTTTTTTTAATTATTTTTCTTTATTTTTGAGAGGCAGAGAGAGAGAGAGAGACAGAGCATGAGCGGGGGAGGGACAGAAAGAGAGACGGAGACACAGAACCCAAAGCAGGCTCCAGGCTATGAGCTGTCAGCCCAGAGCCTGACATGGGGCTTGAACCCACAAATCGTGAGATCATGACCTGAGCCAAAGTCAGACACTCAACCGACTGAGCCACCCAGGAGCCCCAAATAATTCAATATACTTCTTACACAATTGAATCAAAAAGTAACTAGAAACAGGGGAGGGATAGTAGGAACATTTCTCATGAATTTGGAAACTAAATTTTTTATTATTTATGAAGAATAGGTATTTCGGTGGACTGTAATTGACGAAGTGGTTACTGGTCTCTGTACAAGGACCAATATCAGATGAGCATTCAGGCTGAACATCTCTCTTTTCTCCAAAGGGAGAGATTCTTCAAGTCAGCATTAAAGGTCAATGACAATGATGGCTAGTGTGACCTGCTCTTCATATCTTATCAATTCTATGGCCAAAACTCAAGTATTTAGCATTCAGAATAAATTCATTAACAATATGTTAAATTAAATATCAGTGGCAGTAACAGTATACCTGAAATGATTTTGCCATGAATCATGAAAATCTAGAGAAAAATCAGCTGAAATATGTTTTAGATCAAATATTGCCAGGTGATTATACCAAAAATTATTGTGGCAAAACCGAAAGACATTCTATGCCCTCAATAGTTGAAAAGAAAATATATTAGGGCTCCTTAAGATGTTGCAATTTATATTTATACACACACATGCACCTGTACGCATTTGTTTGTTTACTTTTTATCCAAATACGCACCAAAATTTATCTAAAGATATCCTACACTTTATATTTTGTTTCCTAAGTGACTGAAAATGTATCTTAAATTCAACCTGAGACTTAGTGGCTGTATGTGTGTTCAAGAAAATCTTTTCCAGGGCCTACTATCTTGGCTTATAGACTTTTCATCTTTTAAACTTCAATAATGTCATATAAGGAGTTTCCTTGCTCTCAGTTTTGCCACTCTCTAACCTTTACCTTATACAGGTATAGAATTTTTCTAAAGGACAAGTCTTGTCATTTTATTCCCCATTAAGTGGTTTCTATGTGATTAGAGAAGAAATCAAATTCCCTACCTTGGCATACAAGGTATTTCAAGAACCAGCTTTTGCATTCTTGTTGAGAACAGTATCCCACACCATAAATATTGAGAGCTTCCCTGTGCTTTCCCTCACTGTTGCCTCCTTCTGTGGAATGTGCAAGCTCTGCTCTCACCCTCCCTCTCTCCTCCTCTTCCTGACCTATGTGTCTGGCAAGAACCTGCTGGTCTTTTAAGGCACCACATTCCAGAAAAATATATGATGAATTTTATTCCCAAAAGAAAATTCGCCATACCTTTCTCTATAAATCTCACATACACTGTATTTATAATATCTTATAATTTATTATTTTATAATTTACTCCCTACCCTGCATAACTGCTGTAAGGTCATGATATAGAATCCGTAACATATTTACAGTTACCACTACACGAAAGTTAGTAAAAAATGAACAATGAATGAATATATTTATCCGTATAAGAAAATTTACATGTGGACATAACCATTACTCAGAGGAACATTGTGGATGTCTTGATGATTAGCAGTAGCCAATCAAATACCAACAAAATTATACAGATGTGACTATTCATTATGAGGAAAAAATATACTACTGAATAGTACTGAAAACAATACTGAAATACCAACACTCCTATAGCATTTCCAATATGCCAGGCATGATATATGCACTTTATGTGTATTGACTCATTGAGGTCTCTAAACTCTATTTAGTTCCTTGGAGATAAAATTCTGTGGCATTCACCATTTTAGACTCAGTACTTTGAATAGTGCATGACCATGGTGGATGCTAACCATGTAAATTCTATTAGCATTTTTGGAGGAATATAAAAATATGTTGCTAATGAGTCTTCAATACGTTACTATAAATTAAATTCTGTCTTATTTAAAAAAATTTTTAATGTTATTTATTTTTGATAGACAGAGAGAACACAAAGTTGGGGGGAGGAAAAAAGAGAGAGGGAGACACAGAATCTGAAGCAGGCTCCAAGATCTGAGCTGTCAGCACAGAGCCCCCCATGGGGCTTGAACCACAAACCATGAGATCATGATGTGAACTGAAGTCGGTCACCCAACTGACTGAGCCACCAAGATGCACCAAATTCTATCTTATTGAAGTTTTGTGCTTATGTTTCTAGTACAATGTAGCCCAAGGTAAAATATTTTTTGAAATATTTTAGAGAACAAAGGTAATTCTTCATTCATTTTTAAAGTTATAATTAATATAGTCTTATCACAAAGATGTACTTGGTTCAAAAGATACCTCATGTTTTGAACATCCTAACTTTCACAAATGGGAAAGCAATACTTTTTGTTTTAATATTTTATGGAATCACTTATTTTATTATGTTTCACTTTATCCTTATTTGCATACATGTTTTCTTGTTAGATTGTTGGTTCCTGTGGGTTAGACTCTAGTTGCCAGACTATGTACCACCCCTGTTTTTATCCACACAAGAAAATAGAGGTGTAATATGATAAGCAACAGGAGCTAGTGGAAAGGAGAGACTATAAAGTTGAGTACTGAGATACAGTCCCAGTTCTGCCTGGAGGTAGTTCTGCTGTGTTAAATAACTCTCTGTTTTTTCTGGGATTCACTTTATTCTTATGCATAAGGTGTAGGATTAAATCATATCAAATTTCTCTCTAGTTTTAACATTCTATTATCCAATAACATACTTAATTATTATGCTAAACCTAGTCATATCTGTGAATGAATCCAGGCTATATGGACAAGAACTTGGAATTCTTTAAAAAAAAAAGTTTCTATATCAAAATAAATTAGATACATAGGGAACCAGCTAAAGATATGTTACCCAGCCTCCCTTTCTGTTGCTAGTTCTGGCCTGGTGACCATGTTTTGGCCAATGAGATATTAATAGAAGCAATGTATTTATTTTCCAATATATCCCACTAAAAGGAATGGACATACCCTTCACTTTCTTTTTATTCCTTCCTGCTAAATAAGATACACACTTGGTGGTGAATTATGCAGAAAAAAACACTTGACACCCAAGAAGATTTCATTCACACATGGAAAGACCTGGGTTCCTAGCACTATTTAACCACTGTATCAAGCCTGGACTGCTTATATAATCTATTACACAAAGGAAGATAAATAAATTCTGCCATACTGCTGTAGTTCCAGATAGATTGTCATTACTAAAGTAAATCAGCAGTTGTGCAGCTAATAAAATGGCATATGAAAAAAATTCTTTTCTGTAGGCAAGCACAACAAGAAGCAATTTGGATTTATGTGCCAGAGACAGCAATATACATTCACTGTGCTGTCACAGGCCTACGTCAGCTCTTCAGCTCTTTGGTATCCTATAGTCTAGAGGACCTTGATCTTCTTGATATATCGCAGAATATCTTTTGTGCTACTCACTTACATTGAAGATACTATGCCAGACAGATATGGTGTTCAGAGAGCAGTAAACATTCTAGAAGCCCCAGTAGGATTCATGTATGCCTGAGAATAGGAGATAAATTCTATAAATGTTAGGGGCCTGCCACATTGGTAGAGTTGCTCAGAATCTATGGTTCTTTATCATAGCAGAATATCCTTTCTTCAGTGAGAGGTAAGTTGTCCCATCACCAGGAGAGTCACCATGCTTCATGGTGTCTTTGAATTTTAACGGCAACTCACACCACATTTTGGTATGATACTTCATTCAATACTTTTACAGGGTAACCCATAAAACTGTTAGTTCGAGAGTCCAGAGTAACGTATTCAGTAGGTCTAGCCTGCTGTTTAAGGCCTCACAACCCAGTAGACTGGAGTTGCCATAGCACAGTCTGCAGGCCAAATCTGGCCCATCTGCTTTTGCGTAGCCTATGAACTAAGATGAGTTTTTTTTATTATCAAATAGTTGAAAATACCAAAAGAAGAAGAAAATTTTATGACATGAAAATCACATGAAATCCAAATTTTCATGTCCATAAAGCCACTTTTATTGGCATGCTACAACTAAGAGGGAGAGTTGAGGCAGAGATTGGATATCCCATGAAGCCTAAATATTCACTCTCTGTACCTTTATAGAGAAAGTTGCCATGCCCTCAAGTAGAAAAACAACAACAAAAACAAAGAAAAAACAAAACAAAACAGGGACTTGCCATGGAGACTCTGGCAGGCCTCAAGACAAAAACCATGACTCAGATTCTGAGTTTTATACCAAGGCCATGCTCTCTTTTTCCAGGAATAAAAGTTGTCATGGGTTCAACATCAGGAAGTCCCCTCACTCAAGTAATCTACCTATTTCTACTATAAAATGTCTCACCTGCCAACCTCAGAGGCCATTTGAAAAACTGCTCCTGGAATGTTGCTTAGAATCCAAACTCCTAATAATAAAGTGCCATGTAAAATGTGACCTAAAATGCCCAGGATGATTTGGGCACTATCTAAGTCACCAAATAATAAAATTGGGGATATTTTTCCAACATCTGCTGAAAACTGGAGATGAAGTGTGTAAGAACATAACAAAGCCAGACCAGAAGGAGAAAGTACACTACACAAGTGGATACCTCAGACAGGCACAGTAACTGTTCCTTCTGCTTTACTGCCTCGCCTTCCTATCACTACTGAAGCTGAACAAGGAGTTCCCTGTGATCACCTTATGTCAGAGGAAAAGCATACACCTGCACAGTGTGTTGACATTACCTGGAAGTGGATGGTTGCTGCATTATAGCTCCACTCAAGGAAGACCTGAAAGTTACAATAAAGGGAAATCCTCCCAGTGGACAGAACTTGGGGCCGAGGATCAGTTTGTCCCCTTCATGTGGAAGGAGAGACTGTCTGAGAAAAATACCTAAGCTAGCTGATGGGTTGGAAGGTGGATCAAAGCTTTGCCACGAACATAATTTGCCAGATTGGTGATGAGTCTGGGCAATAAGTAACTGAATGGACTTCTGCGTATAGGCACCTATGTTGAAGATAATTGGGTTCAGTGTAGATGACCATCAGAAAAGATCCATTCATCATGTAGCATATGCCAGAAACCGAAAGCCACTATATGATGTTATCATCACTAAAAAACTAGATACATAGAATGTAGAAACTAAGGGGTTAGAGGTGAGACTGTTCTTACTATTACGCAAAGTAGCTCACGGGAAAAATTTTTGCTTCTTTTCTCTGTGACTTTGATTTTAGTGGCTTTAGAAGTCTTAATGTCCAAGGAAGAAATGCTTGTGCCAGGAAACACAGTAACACTCCTTTAAATAAGAAACTGAAATTGCTCTCTGTACTTTTCATGCCATGCAGAAAAAGGGTCACTCTCCTGGTGAGGTGATTGATCTTCATTATCAAGGAGAAAATTGATGGCTGCTACACAATGGGATAAGGAAGACAATGTCTGGAACCAGAAGATTCACTGGCTTTTAGTACCTTTTCGTGCCCCCGTACTCAGTAATAGTCAATGGAACACTTTAGTGGTCTAATAAAGACAGAGCCAGAAAAGATTCCGATCCCAGGGATAGGGGTTTTGGCCACCCCGTTTGGTAAAGAATCTTATCTATTTTAGGTAATTGCAGAGGGTAAGAGGGGCCTTAAAAGGATAATTGTGAGAAATAAGCTCACCGACCCAATCAGAGGAGGGGTGCAGAACACAGTGAAGGGAGGCTTTAATCAACATTCTTGCAAGAGCCGGTGTCTGACTGATGGACACACTCTGGGCAGTTACAGCAGACAATTTATCTCCCAGAGTGCAAGTCCCTCCCCTGGTTTCTCATTGGCTGAGTGCTACAGAGGTTACAGCCTTACCTGGACATTGCCTATGCCCATGTAATGCAAAAAGTAGTCTGATTGGAACAAATGTACATCCCCTGAGGTGACACGGAGGCTTTCAGTCCCTCCTCCCTGTGTTCTTTGGTGCATGCTCATTGCAAAGTCCACGAAAATAAGCCCGCAAAACTTAGAGGCAAAGAAGAACCAGGAAGTGGAGTGTCTAAGGGTTTGGGACTCCGCTGGGGTGTAGGGGAAGCGGTGGTTCCGACATATTTCGAATAGGTTGTAAACTTACAATTAAGTAGACAGCACAGCTTTTATTTGGTATCTCTGAAAAGGAATCATCTCCCTTACTTCTCACATATTGAAAGATGGAAGTTTCAGAAATATGACTGTTAAAGGCAAGTTTTATATTAATTGTTTCTTTCCCTCCTCCTTTTATTACGAAATGGTGGTGGCTGGGGTGCCTGGAGTGTCTAGATGGCTCAGCCTGTTAAGCTTCTGATTCTTGATTTTGGCTCAGGTCATGATCTCAAGGTTCATGTGTCAAGTTCAACGTAGGGCTCTGCGCTGTCAGAGACTGAGATTCTCTCTCTCCTCCTCTCTCTACCCCTCCCCCTCTCTAAAAATAAATAAACTTAAAAAACAATTTCACAAAAGGCAATGGCAGTGGCCAAAGTTTTATATTTTATGTGGGAGTATATCTGTAGTGCTATCATCTGTGATTAAATATGATAAAATGAAATAAATATATTGTATGGGTACACAAATTTTTCATCCAGAAAGGAACAAGAATAGATATTGCAAAGCAAAAGAGGTGGGTGATGCTGGATATTTTTGTTTGCTTATCCAGATCTCTTCCTCACCCTTCCCACCCTATTCTGCTTCCTGAGAAGTTAACTATATAGACTGCATCAAAGAGCTCCTTTACCCCAGGGCTGGGTGTGACCAATGGGAAGCATCTGCAAACGATGTGATGGAAAGAGGAAGTTGAGATTGGGGTATGTATTCCTCAGACTCCTGCAAAGCCCATTAAACACTGTAGCTGCTCGCTCAGAACCCCTTCTTACTACTGTAGTTACATTTTCCGGGTTCTAGTAATTGCTTTATCCTCTTGCCTCTTCTGATCTGAGTCTTAGCAGCTCGCATCTCTTGCTAGCTCTGATGTGCTTCAGTCAACCTTCCTGGTGTTCCTTAACTGCCCACATTTGGTAAATAGTTCTTTCCTCAATATTTCCTCAGATATATTTCAAATATATGTCTTGAAATCTATTTCCTGTGGAAGTGATAGAAGCACAGGTAGGCAAAATATTAAATGTTAGATATTATTTTTTCTTCTACCTCTTAAGTCTGAGACTTTAAAAGGTCTAGGTAAAAATAGATATCACTGTCTTAGAAAATGTCACCAATATCATATTCCCTTATGGCAATTCAGTCCTGGTTTTGATGAGAAGGTAATATATGAATAAACGGATCTTTTTGTCTTTTTGTCTTTTTCTTTAGAAAAAAACGACCTTTAGAAGCAGTGCACTGGAATATAAATGCAAACTGCCTTTAAACATTTCTGACAAGCTTAGTGTACTTGAAACCTCTATTGCTGTGTAAAAACAAGTTTATGTTTTGTTAATGCCTACTTGACAGTTACTAATAATTATAGTCCCTTCCATATAGCTTTGGTTTTTATTATTTTGTGTATTTTTATGTTAGTTGTGAAAAAATTTAAATACTTTACCCAAATGATGAAATTTTATATGAATGAGAAATGCATTATGACATTGGAAAATGAAAAATGAATAATCTAAGCTTAATTATAGATGCAGATCACCCTTCTCAGCTGTCCTCAGTGAAATGGACTAAGTGATAAACACAATCAATGAATATATCCAATGAATAGTTAACTAGCAAATAATACTGCATGTCATAGTAATCTGTGTCAACGCTTGAATCATTTCAACAAGGTATCACTATAAACTTACAATTTTGTAAAATTACTTCTGTGTTTCCTTATTGCCTCATGTTGGTCTTACATCTTCAAGCAATGTCAGTAAACACTTTTTAACCCGGAATCTCTACGTAACACACCGTTATGGTTCTACCATATGGTTTCAAAGACAGAAGAGTTTGCTCACAAATGTCATTAAGTCATGTTACTCTATGTGTATAACTTCAACATGGTTTTATACATCTATATTTATTTATATTTGAAAATATCAATTGGTGAATATATGGGATGTTGTCTAAAATATGCCATGTAATTAAAATATACCATAATTAAATTCTAAAAGAGTCACCATAATGATCAACGGTCCTTATTAAAACTGTTCTATTTGGAATCTTTTGGAGATCAGGTAGGTAGGTGGCATTCAAGAGTGATTTGTCATGTTCATATTGCACTTCTGTGTGAAATTTGCCTCTATGAAATACAAAAATAGAGCTGAAAGAACCTTCCGAAGTATTTATGAAAAGAGATTAAGACAAGAGAGAGATAATAAAGCTCAATCAATTAATTAAACTTAGGAAACTCAATCAACATACTGCTTTCAGGGGAAGGAATGTTATTACAATTTTTTTTTTTTACATAAAAATACTTCAAATTTCAAGTGAAATTTCCTGCCCCCATACCCAATAGCTAGATTTGATTGTCTCCATCCCCTCCTCCCCAAGCCTCCAATATCCCATCTACTACTTTTGGGCATTCAAAACTCTTGAAGCCACAGAAAGTAGGAAGATGGCCCATTTCATGGGACTCTACTTCCCTTCTGACTCTAAGTTCTCTATGTGCTAAATTGGTTCTGTTTCTGGGTTATCTTATGAGTTGTTTTTACTGCTAGGGTTGTTATATTCAACCAATAGACATCCAGAATTTTAAGTTTGAAATTCAGATAAAAACAAATACTTTTTTAGCCTAAGTGTGTCCCATGCAATATTTGGGACTGATTTGCTGTTCATCTCATTGTTTATTTGATACGTCTAACTGGGTGTTCTGTTTTTGATCTGACTACTCTCCTTATTGCTCTTCAATGGAATTCAGCTTCTTGCATTAGTTCTGCTCTCTCTTGCCTCTCCACAGCGATGAGATTCTTTCCATGTAAAACACTTTACAAGAGTTTAAAACAACAACAACAACAACAACAGCAACAAAACTTTCCAAAAATGTTTTGGGAGAGATAGAGGACAAACATATAAACAATAGGAGATGTTTTAAAAGACAGTTTATAAGGGTACCTGGGTGGCTCAACGGGTTAAATGTCCATCTCTTGATTTACACTCAGGTCATGATCTCACAGTTTGTGAGTTTGAGCCCTGTGTTGGGATCTGCACTGACTGTGCATAGCCTGCTTGGTATTTTCTCTCTCTCTCTCTCTCTCTCTCTCAAAATAAATAAATAATAACTTTAAAAAAACACACAATTTATATTTCTTCTGATAATAGAATAAAATGGAAAAAGCTTTTCCAAAGGGGTTATAGAAAATGAAGCCATGAGGACATTGAGGAAGCAGGGGTAATGCATGTCTTCTGTCTCAAATTCTCAGAATTTTTACTGAACACAGCTAAAAACCAAGGCGCCCACTATACGTTAAAATGGACATAAATGGACTTTGTGCCTAACACTAGCCCTAGCAACCAATCACATATAGATTAGTATTAACTGTAGCTATACCAACACCAATCACATTTCATTCCAAACAACACCCACAAATTTCCTGCTTTCTTTTCAAAATTTCTAACCTCCTGTGTCTCTCTGGAGCTCACTTTCAAGACTGATGGAATCTGTGTCTCCCGATTGCAATCCCTAAGACCTCAAATAAACACACATATTTTATTATGCAGCTTGCAGTTTGGCCTTTCATTGGTTGACACTTCCCTACATAAAAGCAAAGTTCACTGGTTTTTGTCATCAAAGTATGAATTTTTTAAAAAAATTTTTTTGTTTATTTTTGACAGAGAGAGAGACAGAGACAGAGCATTAGCAGGGGAGGGGCAGAGAGAGAGGCTCCAGGCTCTGAGCTGTCAGCACAGAGCCCGAAGCAGGGCTCAAACTTACAGACCGCGAGATCATGACCTGAGCCGAAGTCAGACACTCAACCGACTGAGCCACCCCGGCTCAAAATATGCATTTTTAATTGGTATTGATCAACTCTGATTACAAGAAAACAGAGAGATTTTTAAGTGAATTTTGACTAAATTAAAGTTTTCTTAATGTTTATTTATTTTTGAGAAAGAGAGTGAGAGAGACAGAGCATGAGCAGGGGAAGGAGCAGAGAAAGAGGGAGACACAGAATCTGAAGCAGACTCCAGGGTCCACACTGTCAGGACAGAGTCCGACACAGGGCTTGAACTCAGGAACCCTGAGATCATAACCTAAGCTGAAGTCAGATGCTTAACTGACTCAGCCACCCAGGCGTCCTGACTAAATCTAAAAGGTCTGTATCCTTATTTCTTCATGTAGAACGTGAAAAGATTGACTTTATGAATAGGCAGGTAGATGTATCTATTTATCTGTTTAAGTTTAGAATTGCATTAAGATTTTTGGGCCATCTTATGTATATTGATTTTGAGAAATAATAATTTTCCTTGTTATTAAGCAAGGAAGCAGAATAGATGAGATAAGGAAACTAGACTGATGGGTTTAGAAAATATTAATATGGAAAAGGCTAAAATTAGCTCCTGGCCTGATTTCTGACCCCCTCCCCGCCCCAGGATATCCTACCTCTAGTCTTCCTACCTCTATGGACCAGTGAAATAAGCCTAGACTTTGTAATTGAGGAGACCAATTCAACATTTTGTTAGTTTTACAAATTTTTGTACTTTTTAACTTTTTCTGAGCTTTTTTTGATTTTTAAAGCTTGATATTTTCTTCAGGAATATAATTTTTTTAGATGTTTATTTATTTATTGAGAGAGAGAGAGAGAATAGGAGAGGGGCAGAGAGAGAGGGAGAGAAAGAATCCCAAGCAGGCTCCAAACTGTCAGCACAGAGCCCATTGTGGGGCTCAATCTGAAGAACCTTGAGATCATGACCTGAGCTGAGATGGAGTTGGACACTTAACCAACTGAGCCGCCCAGACAACCCTTGCTTCAGGAATTCGATCAAAGTTTTGTCTCTGATGTGATGTCACAATCCTATATAAAATAGCAAACCAAATGTATACTTTTTTTTTCCCATAGCACTTACCATGATTTCTCACATCATATACTATTCATGCATATACTGACATATACATTCATATACCAACTTGTTTCTTATTATTTCCTATCTGCTGAGGCCAGAAGGTAGCTTCCAGACTGACCAGGATTTTGCCTGTTTACTTCTTTGCTAGATCCCCAGCACATCACACAGTTCCTAGCACATAAAAGGACACACTATATACATGACGACTGAAAGGGGAATTTTCCTTATTTCCATGTATACATAAGGGGCTAAACCAAATTCCAGGTGTTTCTAAAGCTTTAAAAATGTACTGGATATAGAGAGTTTGGATAGTATCTGGCTTATGGTATGCAGGAAATGAATGATTAATTTTATTGTCACTAACACAGTACACAATCCCTGACATGTAGTAGTAAATCAATGGGTTTTAATACTCTTTCCTTCCTTCTCAATTTCTTTGATTTATCTCCTGTGTTGATTTCCTAGCTTTTCTCTCTTACCCTGAACAGAATCATGGAAATGTAAGAAAATACCAAGAACAATAAAAAACCTAAATATACAAAATACTAATAATAATGTTTGTTGTTTGAATCATATGTATAATTAAATTAAAATGTTTGGCAACAATAGAGTTAAAGGTAGGAGGGAGTCTATGATACCACATTATTTAAAAATTTTAGCATCTTGAGGGTAGTAGTGAAAGTGCTCATTTTATAGCAAATCTTACTAAGACAAAGATTCATATTCTGTCTCTTGAGTAATAAAGGAGTAAAAAGAAGTCTGCCACTAAAAGTCTCACAGGGAAGAAACATAAATTTAAAATAGCTTGATCAATCCAAAATAAGCAAGAAAGAAGAGAAAAAATTCTAGTTCAATAAATATACACAAATCCAAATATATAAATAACCCTAGTAATTCTAAGGAAAATAAATAATCAAATAAAATATGATCACTCTGGATTAAAAAACAGAATCTCAATATAGGTGGTTTTATAAAGACACATCTGAAATTAAAAAGCACACAGTACTGGGGTGCCCGGATGACCCAGTCAGTTAAGAGTATGACTGTTGATTTTGGCTCAGGTCATGATCTCACAGTTCGTGAGTTTGAGCCCCGCATCAGGCTCTGTGCAGCCTGTGTGGGATTCTCTCCCTCTCCCTCTCTCTCTGTTTCTCCCCTACTTGTGTTCTCTCTCTCAAAGTAAATAAACGAACTTTAAATTAAAAAAAAAAAGTATATGTTGTTCTTTATCGTTAAGTCTGTTTTTTGGTTTGCTTCTCTCTCTTTTTTCTCCTCTACTTGTTTGTTTTGATTCTTAAATTACAGATGAGCAGATTAATATGGGATTTATCTTTCTCTGACTGACTTATTTCACTTAGCACAGTACTCTCTAGGCCCACCCACATCATTGCAAAATGCACTGGGTGTTGTTGTATGGAAGCACTGAATCACTGTATAGTATACCTAAAACTAGTATTACATTGTGTGTTAACTGACTGGAATTTAAATTTAAAAAATCTTAAAAAAGCACACAGTGTATTGCAAAAGTATGGGAACTATACTGAATTAAACAAAACAGCAGTAAACCAGTTGGTATAGCTATGCTAACATCAAAGATGACTTTAAGGCAGATAGAATTACCAGAGCTGAAGAAAGATACTCCACCATGATGATAGGGCCAATCAGTCAGAATCATCAATTCAAAATTTGCATGCATATACTAACATACGTTCATACTATGTCAAGAAAAAAGTTGATAGAACTAAAAGGGAAATAGAAACTACTACAAATCTGTGGAAACTATTCACATATTTCTCTTGGTAATAGAGCAAAAATATAAAAACAAAACAGTAAAGATATAGAAGATGAGATGACATATTTAAAAAAAAAATTGAACGTAATTGACAAAGAATGCCACCAATAACAACTGAAGAATATCTATTCTTTCCCAGTGTGCTTGAAACACCAAAATTTTGGCGCAGGTCATGATCTCACAGTTCGGGAGATCAGGCTCTACACTGACATTCTCTCTCTAGATAGAAGAAGAAGGGGAAGGAGAAGAGAATAAACTACAGTAGAACTACACTAGGAACCAATAATAAAAGGATCACTAGAAAATCCTCAAATGCCTAAAAAACATCAAACCCTTCTAAATAACCTGGGTCTAAAAGAAATCACAATGGAAATTATAAGTATTTTGAACTATATAATGAAAGTGAGACTTGGTGAACTTTCTGGATACAATGAACATATAATTTGAGAAAAAAATGTCATGTGTCAATGAGCATGTTAGAAACAATCTAAGTAGCCATCTCTCAAAGTTATAAAAAGACATCTAGCAATTCCATGTTTCGAGCAAAGATCAGAAAGTCTAAGCCACTTGGAAATGTACTTAAATGTATGTGTATGCGTTTTAAAATATTAAAGGACGAATTCGAAGCAGCCCTAGACTTAAGGGAGCAAAGTTCCCAAGAAGGCAAACCTTTTGGAGACGTGTGGCAACACTGTGCAGTTTCTTTTTTCCTCCTGTCTGAGTAGGGTATAAGTCACGCGCAAAGAAAGACATAACACCCAAGAGTCTGGAAAACATCAGAGTGTTGGCAAGTCTCCTAGGGACAGAATAACAAAAAAGGAACACAAATTAGGGTACTGGGGATCAGGTTCTACCGGAAAAAAAGAGAGACGAAGAAAAGAGTCAGACACTTCAGTTTTCCCATGTTTGATAATTGAGTTATTCTGAAGTCAGAGACTGGTCTAGAAAGCCAAGATGGCATCCTATACAAACTAAGGACTTCCAGTTTCTGGTTCTGCATGGAAGGAGGGTGGAAGTCACGACTGCCCATCGTGACAAGTAAAAAGCTGCACAGACTGAACTGTCCACGATGCCTCTTGGGTCCGTGAGAGAGGGGAGGACCCAGGCAAGCCAGTGCCCCCAAGTTTGGAGAGAGACAGGCAAATGTCAGGAGTCAGGACTTCCTGGAGCACAGATTCAGGACCTGAGAGTGGGAGCCAGTGCAGCAGATTGGAAAACCTGAGCTGTAACTGACAAACTGCTGGAAGCTTTGAGCAGACAATTTTGAGAGTTAAAGACTCCGGGGGAATCCTGCCATAGGAGGGTTCCCACAAGAATTTCCTCCAAGAGCCTGAGTATCAGAGATAAATCCCCTTGGGCTTCAGGCAGGGGGACAGTAAAAAAGGAACCGTTTTCAAATATGCCAGAGCACTCTTCTTAACAAGGCCTGCCCACAAGGAAACTAGTTAAGGGTAGCCTAACCTGCTGGGGAATTATCAGAGTCTCACTGATCTGGGGAAGAGAACTACTAAGCCCCCACCCACTCTAGCCATGCTTTCCTACCTAATCAGGGAGTAAAAAACCCGAGAAACACTTGGGAAGTTCATAGTCCCGAGTCACAGATTGGCTAAAAGACTGAGCCCTAAAGATAGGACTGTAGAACCTGCCCCTTCCCCACACCTCACCACCATATTATTAAAGGTCCATTTATAGCATTTCCTTTTCTGAAGTACATCATATCGAGCTTTCAAGAAAAAATTTACAAGGTATACCAAAAGGCAACAAACGAACAAGCAAACAAACCACAATTTGAAGAGATAGAGGAGCATCAGAACCAGACCAGACAGGGATGCTGCAATTATCAGACCTGGAATTTAAAAACAATTATGATTCATATGCTAAGGGCTCTAATGGCTACAGAAGACAGCATGCAGGAACAGATGGGCAATGTAAACAGAGAGATGGAAATCATAAGAAGGAATCAAAAAGAAATGCTAGAGATAAAAGCAAACAAACAAAAAACATTGTAACAGAAATGAAGGATAACTTTGATGGGCTTATTAGCTGACGAAACCTGGTTGAGCAATGTGGATGGAGTTTTCAGCAGTTGATTAGCTATGAAGAGTTAAGAGGTAAAAGTTCAGAGATCAATGGAGAAAGAGGACACTTTAAAGACCAAGCATCTAAGGTAGAACGTCTCAAAGACTGTGACCTAGTAGCAGGTGGAGGAGACCAGGAGTGGAAGTCTTACCAAAGTAACAACTTACATTCAAGCCGAGTCAGTGCTTAATTGGAGTAAGGTGGCCAGCTTCCTTGTTATTTGTTTAGCAAAGCAGAGAGTAAACCTCCTAGAGAAAAGGTAGTCTGATTTAGATGCTTGAAAAATGCTTTTAGTTTAATGTCTGGTATTGCTCAAAACATTAACAAAACATGCCAAGAGAAAGACTAAATGACTGAAAGTCAATAGAAAAGAATGAAAACAGACCCATTGGTAATAAAAGAGCTTTTAGAATTATCAGGCAAGGATATTAAAGAGAAAAATGGAGGCATATATGGGGAAGAGAGATAAAATATGGAGAATTTCTCAAAAAATTGGAATTTATATAAACTCATCAAATTAAAATACTAGTATTGAAAAATTCAATAAGTGAGTATCGAGAACTCTGATCAACAGAAAATATACAGATTTTAATACAGAAAGGACAATTGAATATACCAAGAAGTATGTGTGTGTATGTGTGTGGGTGCACACACGTATATCAATGAAATAACTAATGTATCTATAACAGCGTTCCTAGAAGGACACAGAAAATTAAGCAATTTTTCAAGATATAATAGCAACCTGGGATTTTCCAAGACCAATGACAAATTTCAACTCAGATATCCAAGAAATCTACAATTCCAACCATTAAGGAATAAAAGCAAATTGTGACTAGGCGTACCCTGGGCCAGCTTCTGAGAGCCAAAGACAGATAATATTTTGAAACCAGAAAGAGAAAGAGAAAAAAGATATATTAACCTTAAAATATCAACATACAACACCATCAACTATCTTTTAAACAAAAATTATCACAACCAGAGGAAAATATAATGCAGTCATTAGAGTGCTAAATAAAAATAGTTGCCAAACTATAATTCTATGCTCAGAAAAAAATTCTTAAAAAAAAAGAAAAGCAAAAAAGCAGAACTATGTTTAAAAATTAAAAAAAAAAAAATACCAAAGGAAATTCTCAGATAGAAAAAACATGATCTCAGTCAGGAACAGAGAAATAAGAAGCAAAAAAAAGTTAATTTGCCAAAATAAAAACAGGATTAAAAAAACCCACAAGTGTCCTGTATCTATTAAAGAAATTGAATTTGTATTTTTAAATATTCTTATAAAACATTACCAGCCCTATACAGTTTTAGTGATGATTTAGTCAAACCTTTAAGGTACAAGTAACACTAATATTTTAAAATGTTATTTTGGAGAATGGAGGAATGGAGAATACTTCTTACCTCGTTGTATGAGGCCAGAATAATTTTGAAAACAAAATCTGATGAGGACATTAAAAGGTATAAAATTAGAGGCCAAGCTCTCTTATGAACACAAATGCAAAATCCTGAGTACAGTGTAAGCAAATAGAATCCAATAGTATATAAAACTTGATTATATACCATAACTACTTTGCATTTCTTACATCAAATTCTGGGTTAGGTGTCAATAATATCCCAACATAATTAACCACAGTGACAAGCATATTGAAGGAAAAAGAACTATAATCATCTTAATACGTGTAAAAATATTTGCTAAAATTTCATGCCATTTATATTTTTAAAAATAAACTTAGCATTCAAGAAGTATGAAAAACTTCCTTAACCTGATTATTGTATCTACAAAAATTAACTAATATATAATTTCTAGTGAAATTTCTCAAAGGCTGGACCAAAAAGACACAGGCACTCACTACCATTAATCAACATTCCACTGGAGGATCAATCTACATTAATAGTATTACCATTTACAATAGTATTTACTATTTACAATAGTATTAAAAAGTCACAGGGGCGCCTGGGTGGCACAGTCGGTTAAGCGTCCGACTTCAGCCAGGTCACAATCTCGCGGTCCGTGGGTTCGAGCCCCGAGTCAGGCTCTGGGCTGATGGCTCAGAGCCTGGAGCCTGTTTCTGATTCTGTGTCTCCCTCTCTCTCTGCCCCTCCCCCGTTCATGCTCTGTCTCTCTCTGTCCCAAAAATAAATAAACGTTGAAAAAGTCACAAAGACTTAACAATATATCTAATGAAAGATGGGCAAAGCCTCTTTCTACAAATCTGCCCATTTTTATTAGAGAAATTTTACAAGGCCTAAATAAGAGAAAGCATGGACTGCAACCATAATTTGAAAGATTCAGTGTTGTAAAGATATCAATCTCCCTAAAATGATCAGTAAATTCCACAGTCTCAAACTTAATTTTATATCTAGAACATAGAAGAACTACAAATCAGTTACTACATGGCCAAAAACAAAATAGGAAAATAGGTTAAAGATTTGGACAGGTACTTTGCAAAAGAGTATGTTCAGAGTCAATAAACATAAGAAAGGGTGTCAGGAAATGCAAAGTAAAAGCCTAATTAAACATATTATCTCATTTCCATTAAGGTGGGTAAGTTTTGTTTTTGTTTTATTTTTCGTGGTATCTATAACCAGTTGTTGTTGGAAGTACAAACTGATATAACCACTTTGAAAATCTGTTTAAATTTTAAGTTTAAATATTAAACATTCACGTATATCCTGACTCAGTAATCTATTACTAGGAATACACTCCCAAAATTGTGCATATATGTTCACCAAAAGGCATGCATAAGGATATTTATAGCAATACTATTTGAAAGGACCCCAAAATGGAAATAACCCTAATGCCTATTAATAATAGGATAATGACATTATGTGTTCATTTAATGGAATATTAGAAATCAATGAGCATGAATAAACCACTGAATGGATTCTTCTCAAAATATAACATTGAATGTAGCAAGATCATCACAAAAAATCATACCCTATATAATTCCATTTTCATGACGTTGAAAACTAGCAAAACTAAGTGGTAACAAAAGTCAGAAAAGTGTTTTTTTGAAGGGAGATAGTGACTGTAAAAGGGATAATGGAGGATATCTGATAATGTTCTATTTCTTGATCTGACTGTTGATTATAGGAGTCTGTTCAGTCATGAAAATAGTTGATCTGTACAGGTATTTTTGCACTTGTCTATATATATGTATATATACATATATATAATTATTATATGTCATGCTATATGTATACGCTTTGTATTATATGTATTACGCTTTGATAAAAGCCTTACTTAAAAAATAGCACAACCTCTTCCGTCTTTGGCTGTCTTACATCTCTTAATATCCAAATGATGAGACTGTCAAGTCCTCGTCTAATGAAACCATAGTCATTGCCATCTTTTACTAATGTTTCTTGCTTCCAATATTATTGAAATGTACATTAGTTCCTTAAATTAACACTCCTTCTAAGGAGAAACTCATTATAATCATTGTTTTGCTCTTAAATCAGACACAGTACACAGTGACATCTCTCTCCAGATCTGCAGTGGAAAATTTTTCTGTGACAGCTTTTCCATTAATAAATTCTGAAAAAGAAAGTTTCCACTCTCGAATTTTCTTGGCATCAGTGTATTACAGGATCTGAGATGGTTGTAAACTGCTGGCACTATGGGAAAACAGCATCATAACTATTTGTAAAAATGGATTTTCTAGTTGTACCTGCTAGCCCACAGTAAGTAGGAGGCATTCTCACAGATATCTGGCCATCCAATTCGGCAGTTTATTTTTCCCCATGTAAGAAAGATAGAAGTACAGCTACCCCAGAGGAATTGTTATGGCCTCTGCTTTTGGAAATGGCCTATTTCTTTGTCCATAGCTATGAGAATGTGTCCAATTCCTTTGTGTCCAATTCCTTTGTGAGATTTTAGCAACTTTGAGAAAATTTCGCAAGTGAGTGATGAAGTCTCTTGTCATTTCTCCTCAAAATATACCCTCACCTTCCTCACCTATGTGGTCTGAAATTGAACTCAAACTCAGGTTCTATCTCACAAAGCAAAAATCTACAGAGGTATGAAAAGATCATGAAATGTGACTATGAATTCCAATAATCACTTGGTCTTTCCCATAGGAAGTGAAAGAAATTAGAGAAAATTAGATTTTACTGAGCTAATGAGGCACACAGGAAAAGGTCTGGTTTTGCTTTCACTTTTTTCATTGAAGCAAGCAATGTGAGATGGCAGCTAATTTTGCATTCACTTTCCTCTATTTAAGTCATAAATCAGATAAATGTAAAAGTTCAACCGAAAATCCGGTATGTCAAAAAGGATGGGGAGGAAGATTTAGCATTTACTGGGCAACTATTATTAACATATTACGCGTAATCTTCACAATAATCTTATGAAATAAATATTATTGTGATTTTATAGATCAGTAAACTAGCGTCAGTGGCCCACCATCTCCAAGTTCACAAAGCTATTATATCACAGGAAAAAAAGTCCATATTCTTATCATGCTAACCATGTGGCCTTTACCACCATGGGGACTTCAACTCTAATTTATGGTAGAAATCATTTTAATTCATGCCAAATCTTATTCTATTTGGGAGCACATGGCAGCTTATTTTTTGGAAAATGTGTGGACTATTTTCAGATTATATCATGGGCTTTGGATTTTCTAAATAGCAGAAAATACATGTAAAAAATTAATTTGCACCTACACACCTGGAATGCAATTAGAAAAGATGTCTACAATAATGTTTATATTTTCCAGGGGATTTGCTGAACAGGAAGGAAAAAACACTCTGAAGTAAAAATCTAGTAACAAAGCATCGTATCATGAACCAGATAGCTATCTTATGCAATGTAGTCCATCACTTAAGGAGATATATAATGTAGGCAATGATTAAGATCATGGATTTCAATATCAAGAAAACCTGTGAATTACCATATGTCATGAAATCTAAGACATTATTGACTATGAGAACTAACAATACATTATAATGAAGGAAAGAATGCTATCAAATAATTTTAAGACACTTTTGATTGTCTGATGCATCCTTACTTCAGAGGTGTTAAATTTGAAAAAAAAAATATATATATGTAGATTTAATGACATGAGGAAGCTATGTTATATAAACTATAAATGTTATGGTGGCTGAAACAAAACACAAATGTATTCCTCACTAATGTGTGTAATGGGTGTTCCTCACTGTGGCTGCTTCCCTCTGAGAATTGACTCAGGGATCCAGAATTTTTCCATGTTGAGTCTGGTCCATCTTTAACATATGATTTGTAGGGTCCTTGTGCTTATATACATAAAGATGGTGGAAGAGAATAAAGAACCTGGGGGACTATGCCTGAAAACTGTGTATGAAACAGGCTGGGAATGAAATTTATCACCAGTACTCCCATTTCATGGCTAGAACTCAGTCACGATGCCACAAAGCAAGCATCCAAAGTAAAAGAAAAGTGAAAGAAAAGGAATCAAGTTTGGTGCAGAGTCAAGCTCTACTGAGACCTGCGAAGTTAGACTCCTCATGCTCACCAGTGTCCATGGCTCTCCCCACTCACAGACACACACATTCCTCTTTCCCATCCCCCTTTTGTTTGAACGGATCACTGAATGAAAACATCAAGGACAGCTGTCCTAAAGAGATACCCAGATCCACAGTGGCCTTGTTATGTACAAGATTCTAGTGTTAATTGTTTTAATGCATCTAAGAACTGAATACAGTGCCTGGCATATAGCAGTTAATCCATAAATAAAATTTATTATCCTTATTTTTATAAAATCATTACCAACTTTTGAATGTGGAATCTTTATTCCGATTATACTTACATCATGTGTAAATATGTAAATAATTATCTTCACATTAGACTTGCAAACTAGTATTTGCCTCAATTACTTCATCTTTTAAAGTCACTGAAAAAGTAAATCCATTGTCATAGTCTTCAGATAGAATTAAGGTGCTTACCCTACGATCTAGCACTTGCACTACTGGGTATTTACCCACCATATAAAAAAAAAGCTGATCAAAGGGATACATGCACCTGGATTTTTATAGCAACATTAATAGCCAACTAATGGAAAGAGCCCAAATGTCCATTGGCTGATGAATGAATAAAGAGGTGTGTGTGTTTGTATACAGACACACACGCACGCACACACACACACACATACACACATACAATGGAATATTGCTCAGCCATTAAAGAATGAAACCTTGCCATTTGCCATGACATGGATGAGCTAGAAAGTATTATGCTGAGCAAAATAAGTCAGTCAGAGAAAGACAGATACCATATGTGGAATTTAGGGATAAAAACAGGTGAACATAGCGGGGGAAAAAAGAGAGAAAGAGAGAGAGGCAAACCACGGAATGGACTCTTGACTATGGAGAATAAGCTAGGGTGGAGAGGAGGTGGCCAGGGCACAATGGGTTGAATAGGTGATGGGAAACTGGGGAGGGTGCTTACTGTGGTGAGCACTGGGTGTTGTGTGTAGGTGATGAATCACGGGATCCTGCACCTGAAACTGATATTATGCTGTATGTGAACTAACTGGAATTTAAATAAAAACTTGGAAGAAAAAAATAAAGAATTAAGGTGCTTAGAACCCTTCATAGGGTAGTACACAAAGATGATCTGTTTACAGAAGCCAGGAAGAATGCTAGCAGTTGTGACCTCTCTACCTGGGGTTATGTGAGAGTTCTGGTGTTTGAATTAGGATGGGCACAAATTGACAAAAGTTCAGTCTTCAGTGACTCCAGAAAGCTTGTCCTAATCTCAAATCTTTCTAAAGTTTTTGGGGTCCATGAAAAAACAATGAATTTGCACCAGGAAGATGGCAATAGTTTTGGGCTCGAATATGCCTAGACTCCACTTCCATTGTGAGACCACCACTCTGCATTTTTAGGAGCCTAAAAGGAACCACAGGCCCCTCATTTTATATATAAAGCCAAGAGGCACTTGGATTTATGTGAAATTGTGCTAAGGGGGTGAGATGAGATTAATATTTATCTTACCTCACGTGAAACTGAAGGGATGTCATATTCTAGAATGAGTTAAAATAAACGTACAATTTAAGGGAAAAATATGAAGAAAGGACACATTTTGATGTCATTCTGGACAAAACTGAATGCATGCATGGAGAAATAGAATGAGTGGGACAAAATGAGAATTTAGGGCCAAAGCATAATTCTGTCTGCCTATGGTCCATTCTTTTTGTTTTGCTTTGTTTCCTGGCCATTCTTCTTCTTCTTCTTTTTTCTTAAGATATAATTGATATTGTCTAAGGGATCCATTCTTAGAGCAAAAGTACAAGTTAAGTTTTCAACTTCCCAAAGTGCAGAATAGATGTTATCCAAAGCTAAATTATTATTCAAAAATAATTTCAGTTGATAAAACTCATTGTATAGCCAGGCGTATTTTTGGGTGAATGACTATAAATACAGATTACCCATCTGCTGTTGTCTTTGAAAAATTCACTGCTTCTTATTCTCATTTTATCTCTTCTTTGCTCTCACGCTGTCATTAGCTTCAAAGTGAGGACCATACACAGTACAGACATGCAGGGGATACAGAAGCTGATGTAAATCAGGGCCACTGTGGACTGATTTTGGATGCAGCTGTTACTCAATTTTACAACATACACTCACTGTACTTTTGTGTTTTTCTAAATTATCAAAGTCAGTAATTTAACTGATTCCTGTAAGACAGTTCACAATATCTTCTCTTTCAATTATTTGAACATTTTACTGGAGTAATTTTGACTCCAGTGAAATTATTCTCACTTTTAAAAGTAAACAAGGGGTGCCTCGGTGGCTCAGTCGGTTGAGTGTCAGAATTCAACCCAGGTCGTGATCTGCGTTTCATGGGTTTGAGCCCTGCATCGGGCTCTGGGCTGACAGCTTGGAGCCTGGAGTCTGCTTCGGATTTCGTGCGTGTGTCTCTTTCTCTGCCCCTCCCCTGCTTGCACTCTGTCGCTCTGTCTCCCAAAAATGAATAAATATTAAAAAATTTTAAAAATAGAAATAAAAGTAATCAATGTTTTAAGTAACATTAAATATGAATGTTATTGAAATTGATTAGAATAAAAATATTTTATTCTTTATTGTTTATAATTTTTTCCTATAAAACATTATTTTAAATTTTCTAAAAGATGTCTATACTCTGAAGATGAAATAATTACTTTATAATTTTTATAAGGATGTTAGTTTCCATAACTACCAAATATAAGATATTCAGATGTGGAAAAATGGCCCATATCATCTATGTGATAAGTTTTACTATTGTATATTTAAAACTTATTCTTGAGGCTTATCATCTCAGACATGTAAAGCATGAAATTGTTAACTATAGAGATAGGTTTTTAGCATGCAAATGTTAAGTTCTGTCTTGAAACTAATTCTTTTTCTTTATATGTTTATGACAAAATATATGATAAAAGTATAAAGCTTAATATTTGAGGCCCTTCCTAAAGCAAATAATTAAAATCACATTGAAATGATTACCTGAAAAGGTATTCATTCTTTCTTCACATACTGTCGGAGTTATCTGTGTTAAAAAAAATTAAACTGAGTAACTTTTAAAGATCTTATTGACTTTATATATAAGGATTTATGAATCTGGCAACATCCCATCTTAGCAGTTAGAAAAGAGTCTTTGAACTGTACAAAATAAAAGACTTTTATAGGCAGAAGAGAACCAGACTAGGAGGTTATACTTAACAAAAAGTAGATTGGTCCTGGTAAGATCACTTTCTTTTAGGGCATTCAGGGTGTATCAGACATATTACCTCACTAGGTTTGATTAGGTATCTCCTAACTCAGTGGTTTAAGGTTCCATTTCTGAAACTGTAAATTAAATTAAGTCTCTTAGTTTGGAGACCATGGGGCTTAGCATAAGTGACTCCACTGCTGTTGACATCTTTTACATCTGCAAGGTACTGTTTGCTCAAATATTCCTGTTTTGGCTTACATTTATTATGCTCTCTATGTCAAATACTTAGCATTGGTTTTTTGTTAACTGAGGATGTTGTGTTAAAATTTCAAATCTAGATCTATCCTGAGTAGTTTGCAAACCATTAAAAATTGTTTAGTAAACTAATGAAAGCTCATTTCCTGAGGTATCTCTAGTAAAAACAACCAAACACTTCTCTTAACCCATTGTAGGACAAACTGACTCCAAATATTTTATTGAATATTTATAAATTTTTATTTTAATTTCTGTACAAGGGTCAGTGAAGGTAACTTGCTTGTAATCCTCTTAAATTTTTCTTTTTTTTCTTTTCTTTTCTTTTCTTTTTTTCTTTCTCTTTCTTTTCTTTTCTTTTCTTTTCTTTTCTTTTCTTTTCTTTCTTTCTCTTTGCCTTTTCATTCTTTTTCCCTATCATCCTCTATGGCAAATTTTGAGTCTATGGCAATAAAAAAAATATGAATCCAGAGGCAAATTTTTGTCCATGAATTTCAAAAGCTATCTAAAAGCAAAGATGTCCTACTTAAAAACTTAAAGTGAAACCAAATTAAAATACAAAATTAAATTAAATTACAAATTAAAATACAAAAACTGACATTAAAATCTTTATTGCAAAAGTAAGGATTTTGTTTTTTCATTTTCACTGAATATCCTTCATGTATCTTTGGAATGATGACCTTAAAAACAATTACACATTTTTGTTTTTATTCCCAAGGGCTACTTGCCAACCATATTATACTTTCCGAGTTGGATCTCAATTTGTGGCTGCCCTTTAATCACTGAAGGTCCCTTTTTATCATGTCTGTACTAATTGGTGTTAAAACACTTGACAATCTATTGTGATTTGTTTCCTTAGCTTGCATCTCTTTCCCCACTCAATGATTAATAGAGATGTTAAATAAGATTATAACCTAATAACAATGCCCTTCCTTCACTGCCTGAATCTCTCCTCAACTAGATAGCAATATGTTGTTGTTTTTTTTAAGTTTATTCATTTATTTTGAGAGAGAGAGAGCAAGAGAGCCCATGTCCAGGCATCTGCACACGTGCACAGCAGTGACGAGGGGAGAGGCAGAGATAGAGGGAGAGAGAGAGAGACAGAGAATCCCAGGGACTGACAGTGCAGAGCCCAACGCAGGGCTTAAACTCAAGAACTGTGAGGTCATGACCTGAGCCAAAGTCAAGTTAGAGGCTTGAGGGATAGAGCCACCCACGTGCCCCAGCAATATGCTTTTTCAATGGAAGCAAAATATGGTTTCAGTCCAGTGTCCTGTGAAGAATTAGACTGGATAATTTGCAGATTTATGGTCTCCCTTCAGTCTAAGATATCTATAACTTGAGGTTGTCATTTTAATTAATTGACAACAGTTTATGTTAGTATTTTAATGAAATAAAATGTGAGCCTTATTTCTAAAAAGGAATTTCACACACACACACACACACACACAACATATCACATGCACACACACACATGCACCCCTTAGGTTATAGATATTTAAAAAACTAATTTACAAATTTCAGTTTATACTTTTCAGTTTCTTGAAGACATCTTAAAGTGGATTTACTCCAAAAAGTGGGCTTCAATTAACCTCATCTCAGAATGATTCTTGTACCATTTTGGGGAACAGTTTCATTGAGATGAGATTCATGCATCATAAAATTCACCCTTTTAAAATACATAATTCAGAGGTTTTTCGTATTTGCCATTGTGCAATCATCAGCCACTACCCTGAGCTGTATATTTTCATATGCTGTTGTTACAACATTTTTGATGTTACTTGACTGTGTTATTTATTGTAGCTTAAATATTTACTTCCTAGTTATTTTATATAGACACTTTTTTCTTGACATGATTGCAAGTTCATTTTGGCTGGACATACATGCTTATAACACAATATTTAATTGGATGTTTTGAGTGTAGCAACGAGGTAAAATGGATTGCAACTTCAAAAGGAATATGCGTCAGATCACATCAGGCTGATTTTATTTTATTTTATTATTATTTTTTTACTGTTTTATTTATTTTTGAGAGACAGCAGAGGAGGGAGGGGCAGAGAGAGAACCCAAGCAGGCTCTGCATTTGACAGCACTGTCAGTGCAAAGCCTGACGTGGGGCTCAATCCCAGGAACCCTGAGATCATGACCTGAGCTGAAATCAAGAGCTAGATGCTTAACTGACTGAGCCACCCAGGTGCCCCCATTGGGCTGATCTTATAAAGGAAATACTTAAAATTCCTTTTGCAACTCATTTTCTCATGTCCCTTTGCTGTCCTTAGATCCTGGCAGATTGGGTCTTTATCTAGGTCTCTGTGCCTTAGAGATTGCACTGGTTTGAATAGTGTCCTCACCCCTAAATTCGTCTATCCAGAACCTCAGGATGCAATCTTATTCATAAATAAGGTCTTTGCTAATGTAATCAAGTTAAAGATGAGGTCATACTGAAATAGGGTGGCTCCCAAATGCAATATATCTGGTGTTCTTATAACAAGAAGCAGATTGGGGCACAGAGACAGAGAAGGCCATGTGAAGACACAGGCAGAGACTTGTGTAAGGTATGTACCAGACAGGGAACATCAAGGATTACCAGCAATGACTGTAAGCTAGAAGAAGCAAAATGTCCATGCTAGAGCCTTCACAGGGAGAATGCCCCTGCTGACACATTGATTTCAGGCTTCTAGGTGTAGAACTGGTAGAATACATTTCTGATATTTAAAAAATTTTTTTAATGTTTATTTTATTTTTCGAGACAGAGAGAGACACAGCATGAGTGGGGGAGGGGCAGAGAGTGGGAGACAGAATCTGAAGCAGGCTCCAGGCTCTGAGCTGTCAGCACAGAGCTGGGTGCGGGGCTTGCATGGGTCAACTGTGAGATCGTGACCTGAGCCGAAGCCTGACACTCAACTGACTGAGGCACCCAGGCACCCCACATTTCTGATATTTTAAATGACACGTTTTGTGGTACTTTGTTTATAGAAGCCCCAGGGAACAATACAGGGTCTCAACACTTGGGAACGCCATCCTCAAACTCTTTAAAGTTCCTCTCTGTTGTCCAGGTCTAGTATCCATGGGCAGCAGGATGGGTAATACATCGTGATGTATAAATGATAAAACTAGGATTAAATACATGGTATTAGGGAAATTTTGAGGTAAGAAGATAGATAATGTTTTTAAATGAACATTTTTCAAAGATCAGAGCATTTTGTTAAATAACGGTATTGCTACCTTTTTCTTTGGATGGAAGATATGAAATTAACCAGGAATGGTGTGTTTGACAAAAGAATGATGCGAAAAGATAATGTCTGAACTGGAAGATCTGAAGAAGAACAAATGGGGCCTGAATACTATATTTAGTATTCACATGCTGTGATTGGACAATTAACAAAAATATAAGTTCTCTTTCTTATATTTCTTAAATACAGAAAAAGATATTCTAAATCTTCATTCATGAATGATTATATATCACATGGACACATGTGAGAGAGATATATATATATCCATATATATACATATATATTTATAATCAAATGGTTTTATAGACAAAATCCCCACAGAAACTATTGACTCAAGGACCCACACAGCCTAGGAATGGCCCAGCCACACCTATATAAAATACTAGAAACGAGGAAGAAGCACAATTTGTAAAGAGGATTGTCTGAAGAAATTTGTTCTCTAACACTTGCCTGCCCTTTCAAACTTCTAACAAAAACAAGGGGAATAAGTAAGATGTTCTTTTTCTCTTCAAGATAAGAGGTCCAGCTTCCATGGGATAAATAAAAGAGCTTAATATATATCCTTTGGATTTTGGAGAGCATACTCATATCTGACATGTAGCTGAGGAGTCTGAAGACAAGAGGCTGTTTCCATTGGCCTGAGGCAGCAGGAAAGATATAGACATAGAGATAGAGAGAAAGGGGGGGCGGGGACAAGGCTTTGTCGGGAAGTAACTGAACTTCCACTGAATATAAGAGCTACATGGGAATCATTTAAGTCTTTCAGGTCTTAACAGAAGAGACCTGGAGGCTGACTGTTGATCATCTGATCCCGAGTATGAAGGGCAATCACAAACAAATAAGCATCAAAAACCACATACATCCTCTTCTGGAATAATAGCCATGAACGACCAACAGCATTGTTAAATTCTCTGAAGACCATAGGAATAAATGCCCCAGGGGAGAAAGTGGGATTTAAGTTTTGGTCAGACCCTGAGTCACAAATGCGATTTAAAAATAGCAATCAATAAAGAACTTTCTTGTACCCTTACCACCGCTCCCTCCCCAGGCTCTTACCAAGAATGTGAAAATGGCATTTTGTAGTAAAAGGGAAATAAGCATGAAAAAAAAATCAACAATCACTTCATACATATTAAACCACATCTTGGTGGGGGGGGGGGAATCTTCATACGGTTAAGCATTTGCAACTTAAAATGAGAGTTAAAAAAGCTTAAAATAAGAAAAATCTCATAGTGATCCACAATGTTGAGGCACTGCCTGGTGTCATCCTGTGGCATAAGGCAGACTACTCTTCATGAAAAGATTTAAAAAGTATGTGTGCGATGGGGAAATGAACTCCTTCTGGTTGCCTTCCATGAGTTTTGTTAATTAAGGATGTCAGTCAAAATGTTTTATCTAATAGAGCAGAGGCTGTGCTATGATGATATATAGCATGATACAAGCCATGATATGTAGGGGTACATGGAAGGAGGAAATTAGAATTTTGTCTAAAGCTTTTATAATGCATTTTCTTACTTTCTAGCTTCATTTTCATAGCTGAATACTTTAAGTTCTTCCTGAAGAATCTCTAAACAACCTTGACCTGATGTCTTTTCATCCACTTGCCCTACAAGCATCCAGCCTTGGGGAAATCTCGCTGCCTGTGTTCGCTTTGTCTGTACATAGACTTTTGAGACTGTGGAGAAAATCACACACCTGAGCCAACTGGTGACACTACGCATTCATGGTTGCCTGTTTGATCAGTGTTCTAACAGTGATTTCAACTGAATTATGTTTCACCAGGCAATGTTCTTTCTCATTCTGACAAGAAATATTTTATCTTCTGTACTTCCTTTCTTTTCTTCCATGATTCCCTTTATTCCCAATAGATGATCAAGGCCCCTATTTCACAAAGGAAATAAACCTCTCTGAGAAGTAACGTCCAATTCCGGCTCTCCACAAGCCAGCAAACTTATCTGCATCTACACATACCTGTTTCTTTCATTAACATGAAGTTCTTTCACCAAAGGCAAACCTATATCTGTTCCTATGTTTTAAGCCTTGTCTTATCCAAACTCTTTGGGACCTAACACTATTTATTAACTCACATTCTTCTAGAATATCCAACTGTACCTTTTATCCAGGAAACTTCCCTATTTTCTCATGAGTCTTTTCAAGTACCAACAAACACAGAAAATAGAAAAAGGAAAAAGTAAGCTGTTTCATGTTTAAAAAAAAAGTAATGATAACACACATACATGAATACCAGCAAAAGGGAACAGAGATAAATATAAAATAGAAACAGATACTCATTTATTGCTGGGGGCAGTAGGCAATGATTCAACCTCCATTGGGTGACATTTTGGGCAATATCTTTCATATTTGTAAAAGTGTATATCCTTTTTCCTATAATCCTAATCTGGAAATTATCCCATGAAGACATTTGTGCATACGTAAATGGAATATGCACAAGTTTATTTATTGCAATATTGCCAGTGATAAAAAATGTGAGTCAAATCAACTCACTGCTCAAAACGTAAAATGGATCTGCATTTCACTCAAAGAATATACCCAAGTACTGTCAGTGGCTGCTCTTTGATCTTTATTTCATCATCTACTGTTGTCTTTGACCTACTATGCTCCAGGCACATGGACTTTCTTGCTGTTCTGCCAACATGTCAGGCATGTGCTGGAATAAGTTCTTTCCTTTTGATTGGAACACTGTTTCCATATTATCTGCCTCTTGCATCTAGAATGTAAAGTCCATGAAGGTTTTAATCTTTACCAGTTTTGTACACGGATAAAGGTCTGAAATAATCCTAGTACATAGTAGGCACTTAATAAATGTGTGCTGCATTAATGAATAAATCTGGATCTCCATTAAAGCTGGGTGTGAGGGTATAATATAGTAAATCCATAAAATATAATACCATGCACTACAAAAAAGACAAATAATGATTATGTTTTCTTTGTTCTGTAGAATACGTGTAAGGCATATGTTACATCACGCACTCACACACACATACACACACACACACACACACACACACACACAAGATGCAAAGGGATACAGTATGCCATATTTGTATAAAACGTAGAAAAAAGAAAATACTGGTTCATAGTGGTTTACACTTTGTAAAGAAACTTCAGAAATGCGTTAAGATAACTAAAAATTTTAGAATTGTTCTCATACCCATTGTTTTGAACTCCATCACATGGCCACACCTGATTGCCCTGGGAGCTGGTAAATGTAGACCAGCTGAACAGTCTTGAATCCAGATCTTCACTAAGGTGGAAGAAGAGAATGAGCTTTTAGAGACTGAAAGTGTCCTCTGTGGTGTTTAAGAAAATATCATATATATCCATGTTGACCACAGAATACAGATATTCTGATTTCTCCCAGAATTTCTAAACTCAGGTCTTTTTTTTTTTTTTTCAGTCCTATACTTGAAAGGCAACTGCTACTTAAATGCTTAAGTTATGCCAAGTGCTAAAAGTTTCCCCTTGTCTTATCTCTTCCTTTGAATTATTCATAGAAATCTGCAATGGTGTTACTGTTAGTATCTCCAAAATGCCTGCCCCAGCCTTTATGTAATCCTTTCCACAAACGTGCCTTTCCTCAGTTTTCGAATTTCACAACCTTTGAGTATCTTTGTCTATTTCAATAACAGCCAAATATTCCTTCCTGCCTCTTCCTGAATCCTAGGAACCTTATATATAAAGTAGGATGTATGTTTCTGGTGTCTCATTTTCTCCAATTGCTTTTCTAGTCACTTCCAGCCCTAACATAAATCTGGCTGTTTCTTGAGCAAACTTCCTTGTCTGCATGCTTCTTAAGTAACAGAGGGTCAGGAAATGGAATAGATGCTCTCCTCGTTCCCCATTGTCACTTTCAAGTTGTTTCTCCTCGTTTCTCTTTCCAAAAATCTTAGATCCTTTGACATCTGACAAAATCCCCATCATCAGCCTACATCCTGGTCCCACAACTTTATTCATGGAAGATCTTAGCTCCTGCCCCACTGTTTTTGTCTGTGACTCTGCCCCATGTGGGTGCTCCTTTTGACATCTTGACATCTCAGGGTTTTGATCAGTCTATCAATCAGAGTCCTTATAAGAAACATTATCACCCCTTATGGTTCACAGGGAGAGATTTTGATGAGAGGACAACTTATATAAAGGAAGACAGTTACAGGAAAAATGGTGAAAGAACTGGAGAACAATCAAATAAAAACAAAACGAAAATAGAAAAAGCAACAAACAAACATCAAGAATCCAATACGAAAGAATGAATGAAAGAGAAAAATAAAGAGAGATTATCTAGGCAAAGATTGGGATTTCAGTCCTGCCATTTATCAGTTACCCATTGTGATTATTTCATGAATAAGTCTCCGTGATACAATTCTGGTCTTCACTTGACCGATACAGGATTTCCTTCTAAATATGATGTGTCCTAAATTCCCCTGGCAGTGGGCTCTTTGCAAGTTCTACTGGAGGGCAGAGGGGGTCTGGCAAATAGGCAGGTGTACCATAGCTGTTTGTGAAATGCCTTATTGAATAAACGAGTGAATGGATCATGAATAAGACACCCTGATTCACTTGTGTGTTTAAATCTGTAGTTCATAAAACTGTTTCAAAGACAGCACCTTTTAAAGGAAATTACCCCACATATCTCAGTGCTGGACTGCTATTACACTGTCCCAAACTAAATAAATGTGTTCACCCACATATCCTGTATAACCCAGATGTCACAGACCACAAATCTGTGACAAAGGCAGTATGCCCCTTTAATCACTAAGCTATGAGAGATCAAGAATCTTTAAGCCTCTTTGCTAGAAATTACTTCTCAAAGAGCACTAAAAAAAAAAAAAAAAAAGACTCACTAATCTTTTAACCACAGTCAGTTCTGTTTTTCTTCATTTCTAGCTCCCACTTACCCATTTCAGCTACCTCAGTATCTTTGCACTTGCTCACACCTCCCCCTGGAGTGTTTTTATGCAGGATCTTTGAAACAGTGACCCTATTCACTGTTTAAGTTAAGGCTCAAATAATACCTTTCAGAGAAGACTCACCGCACGTCTTTAACTCCTTTCCATCCTGTTACTGTATTATAGAAGATCAGAGTATTGTGGTTTTTTTTAATAAAGCATATTATATTTGAAAGAACTGATTTTCTGTTTACCTATTTAAAGTTTTCAATATTTAAAGTTTTACTTACTTAGGGTGTTCCTTCCCTTACTAAATTATAAACTCCCCATAAGGAAGAATGCCGTTTGTCTTTACTACTGAATTTCCACAGTGTAAAGAGTCTGTGTGTTCCCTTTAAACATCATCTATAGGTTGTTTCTATCATATATATGACCTGAGATCACAATTATAAAATTCATTAATAATCTGCACTCACTATATATTTCATAGCATATGATAAATATGTATATAGACGATGGTATTGCCAAAAAAGTTGTATTGAAATAATACTACTTTTCTTTACATGCAGGTAAAGACTATTTATTGACAAGCTACAGTTACAAGGGTTATTTAGGCAACTATGTTCTTTATTTGAAAAAAAGATTTTAGAATAGCCTTTTAAAAACATTGACTTGTCTTCAGATTTGCTAGTAAGGAAGTATTAGATGCTTTCTAACTTTTACTTGTTTTTATTGCCAAAGTTTGAGCTCTCATTCAAACACATAACTCCACTGGGTATGGAATGAAGACATCTTGTGCGTTTACACTCAGGACATGAAGAGTGGAGATTGTCATTTGATTGATATTTATTAAAATGACAAAGAGGCAAATTCTATGTACCTTCTTAAAAACTACGTGCTTTGTTTTTAATGCTCATTTTTGAGAGAGAGAGAGAGAGTACAAGCAGGGGAAGGGCAGAGAGAGGGAGACACAGAATTCGAAGCAGGCTCCAGGCCATGAGCTATCAGCTATCACCATGCGGTGCTGGAACGCACAGACAGCGAGATCATGATCTGAGCCGAAGCTGGCTGCTTAACCAACTGAGCCACCCAGACGCCCCAAACTATGAGTTGTTAATAGGGAAGCATAACTGTCCAACAGTAGAATGCACATTTGGACCTACTGATTTTCTGGCATCCAACATAGTTGCATTTTGTATCATCTCTGTTTCTCATGTTTGATATAATGATATTTGTTTACTCATTTACCCTATTAATGACAAGTTCCAGGGAATAATACCATTTTTTTTTTTTTTTTGGCTAAGCACTTCAAGTTGTTGTGGCTGATAAAATATGATATCCTCAGATGCTTTAATGAACTCCACACATGACTCTGTCTCTGAAGGACTGGCCCCTAATACTCTGTAATCCATGAAGGACTCCTGTACAGCATTATGGGGCACTTAGGTCCAGAATATCAATAAAATCTGAAAAGGGGAATGTATGTTTGCTTTATGTCTCAGATTTCTGAGATGTCCCATCAGAACCATTTTTTATTTTCTCTTCACGGTACTATATAACATTTTACCTTCAGGGCTGCTTGCATTTTCATGCCAAACCTCTCCTTAAAAATTTTACTAACCTAGAGATTTAAGAAGGGAAATAAAATGGACTAGTAAAGATTGGCTTTGTGGTCCATATCCATTTCTTAGTGATAAGATTTAGACGAAGGAATTTCTATGATGTCAGAATAGAGTAGAGATTGTCAACTACTCACAAAGAAATACAAATAGCCATAAAAGAGAATAAATCTCTGTATAACACTATTACATGAGTCCTTTCAGCATAGATACAGAGGTTTCTTTATATTTAATATCTTGCAAATTCTTCTGATACTTATTTCAAAAACTATGGGAAAATGAATTATCAATATTCTGGCTGTGCTGTAGTTATTCTAGAATCTGCCAGACTCCCTCTAGTAGGAATCAAAATTTTACTTGACTGATGAGCTTGGTTGAGACTTTGCTGAAACCTGATCTGGTAAAAATGATGTAAGCAACTTCTCTTTAAGATAGTTGAGGCAGTAACATAGTCATTGAAGCAGTTCAATTCTGGAATTAAATTGGTGGTTTGAACTAGACCATCAAGTTCAATTCTAGCTCTGGTAACACATGGGTCTGTCCATAATATTACACATAACCCATGGCACTTCATGATACACACTGCTAATAGAGGCCAAAGCTAATGCAATTTCAGAGTTGAACAGAGAACATATCAGTAGCTTGCTGTTACTTCAGGCTTATAAATACTTGGAACTCTCAGTAAACTTTTAATAAAATTTCCAAATCACTAAAAGCTTGAATGTATGTAGTAATTTTATAGTCTTTTGTTCTCTCTCTCTTCTTAGATAAGTACTTACAGGAATTTTGCTGATTAGCCAGGATACTATAAGTCTGAGGAGAAGTCTAAAAAAAAAAAAATGCTAAATCAGGAAGGACTTTAAAAAAAAACAAGTTGAAATGTTTTTATTTAGAAGAATAGGAAAAGCTATTGAACATTTTACCCTGAAAATGGTTTTACTAAGTGTCCATTTTGGTTCAAATATAAAGCTTATTGAAATGCCTATGCAACATACCCAAAATCAATTTATCAAGTGGCTATCTTATCCTTCTGGGCAACATACATCTCAGTACCTCTGAATAAAGTTATCAAGCAATCTTGGTTAAATCACTGCCAACAAAAGGTTTATATTTTTCTATCAAATTTTCATTGTACATATATGAAAATCAATTTGTTCGTGTTTAATAGACAAAAATAATTTAAACAAATAGAAAGTTTTTTTGCTTCAAGTTAAACTTGGTACATAAATTTAATTTAATTTTTAATGTTTATTTATATTTGAGAGAGAAAGAAAGAGAGAGAGAGAAAACATGAGCAAGGGATGGGCAGAGAAAGAGGGAGGCACAGAATCCAAAGCAGGCTCCAGGCCCTAAGCTGTCAGCACAGAGCCCAACGTGGGGATCAAACTCATGAACCATGAGATCGTTACAAACTCACGAACCTGCGAGATCATGACCTGAGCCGAAGTTGGACACCCACCAACTGAGCCACCCAGGTGCCCCAGTACATAAATTTTAAAAGTAAAAGTAGTTTATAAGTTGGAACATTGATTTGCATACAAAAATTTCTGACACTTGCTGAGGGTCTGACTCTGTGAACATCTTATAGTTAGAGAGTTAATGCTGGAAATTTGTGAAGTATTTTCTTCTTTCTTTTATTATTGGGATAAGATTGTTTTTTTTTTTTTTTAATTTTTTTCTTTCAACGTTTATTTATTTTTGGGACAGAGAGAGACAGAGCATGAATGGGGGAGGGGCAGAGAGAGAGGGAGACACAGAATCGGAAACAGGCTCCAAGCTCTGAGCCATCAGCCCAGAGCCCGACGCGGGGCTCGAACTCACGGACCGTGAGATCTTGACCTGGCTGAAGTCGGACGCTTAACCGACTGCGCCACCCAGGCGCCCCTAGGGATAAGATTGTTTATACAGTTACAGTACCTGAACATTCCAGGTAACAATCACCTGTGTTAAACCACAACCTTTCTACCGTGCTCAGAGAACTGTGGGTCAGGAGTCTGAATATGTATGGTAGGGATGATTTATCTCCAGGTCTGGGGCCTCTGCTTGAAAATCTCAGCTCCGGAAGGGTGACTCGAAGCACCAGGAACTGGAATCATATGGAGGCTATGTTATGTGCATGTTTCTTTGGCACATGGATCGAGTGCCTCAAAGCTTGGGTTCAGATGAGTCTGCTGACCCGGGCTCCCACCTGAGTCTTTTCCGCATGGCTCAGGCTTCCTCAAAGTATGACAATCACACGTCTTACGTCTTGTCCCTGGAGCCTAAGAGCAAGTGTTCCACAGAACAAAGTGAAGGACACGTGAACTTAGCCTTGAAATCTCAGAGTCACTTCTGCCATATTCTTTTTGTCAAAGCAATTACAAACCCACTGTAAGATATAAGGAGAAGGGGCCCTACCTGCATTAAGATGATTGTCAGCAAATGTGTAGTCATGTTTTAAAAGCAACACCCTCTGGTATCTAAGAAATTATGCTTTCAATTAGTCCCCTAGTCTATTTATTGATTTCTAATAAATATTCATAAACTTTTATTTAACTGAAGTTAAACATATACATAACATTTAAACTTATCAGAAGGTTTTGAAATTGTGATCTGATCTCATTACTAACTTAATTGAAGTGTGCAGCACAACATGGGGAGAAGTTCACTCTCATTACTAAGTCTCATAGGTGGAACACTCTGGAATTATGAAAGAAGCCTCTTGGTATCTTGCCAGAATCTTCTCTTTCAGAAAGCTTTTTAAGCTTAATTTGTCTTTCAATTCTAGCCTTTCAAATTTAATAGTCCCATCAAAAGTTTTAGAGATAGTGAAACCTTTCAAATAAGCCAACTCATAATTTGTAATGGCAACAAAGACAATTGAGATCTCCAAAGTTAAAGTTTTATCTTATATTGCCCCCCTCCTTTGGAAATAAATACGTTTTCGAGAACTAAGATGGTAAGCTATGTCGTATATCATATCGCTTGTTTTTAGGTTTACGTTAGTATCTGTGTCACATGTATGGGTCTATGCATTAATAGAAATGGAGAAGGACAAAAAGGGAGGTAAAGTAGAAGTAATGTAACAGTAATCATTTTGGGTGGGAAAGTGCACTGGAAAGAAAAATAAACTCGCTCTATGGAAGGAATTCTGGGTGAAGGAAAGAGAAACACTTTCATAATCACCACCAGGAGATGTCTGGCCAGAGGTAGCAGTGTACTGGGTACCTAAAGAAGTGAAAAGACAAGACTGAAGTAACCAGAACTAAATGGCCTTTATACTTAAATTCTATGACACTAAATGTTAGCAACTGTCTTATGTTGTATTTGGTGAAGGGGAATGAAATTACATTACAAATGCATGCCCAACACTATCCTGGACTAAGAAGCTACAAGTAGTACATGAAGTTATGCTTTCATCCTTACGATTGGGGAAGATGGAAGCTCGTGCTAGGATGTTGGTAAAGTTCTTTATTACCCAGATCAACTACAAGCAATACACCGACTCCTCCCATAGTTTGTTAAATTAGGCTACAATGACTACAAAAGACATTTTCAAATGCTTCACATATAATTTGGAATGCAAATACTGAGAGTGCCTGGCTGTATTAATTATAATACATATTTATCTCTGTTTCTTCAGTTAAGTCCCTAATACTTAATTCTCTAAAATATATCCCCTAAATTTATACCATGAAAAATGCATAACTTTCTAGACCACGGATTCTACATGATTTAAGTACATTGCCAGCTAAAAATATGTGGAATCCGTAGCAGACACAGCAATGTGCTGCCCAAATCCTGCTTCATGGAAGGATCAATGACCAATTGCTGGGAATGATAGCGTCAGTGACTGATCCATTCTGAGAAGACATGCCCTTTCAAGGATGTCTATAGTCGCTGTCTGATGACAGTGAGGTATGATATCTTGGCCACTTGGGACAAACCTGGTGGGTCACTTATTCTTTTGCCCACTCCTGCTTCCTTTCTCTCCCTTCCCCCAGGGTTGATTTCAACCAAGGTCACTCGCTAATAAATGTCTTGCATGTTAAGTTTTACCACAGAGCTGTTCTAGAAAACTTAACCTTCAGTAGAATCTTAAAAATTAAGGCTAATCAAACCTGAATATAAACTATCAGAATACACTTAAACTTCTAAGATATGCAAAAACACACTCTACTAGAAAAAGAGTAACTTATTTTCTCTGGGAAAGAGTTTCTCCTCCAATTGATTATGTCATTTTGAATTAAAATAACCCGCTTGCTGATAATAGAAAATGTCAGTGTCAATGTCAGTACACATTTCAAAAGCATGCTTGGAATAATGTATTGAGTGGAGGCTTGATAAATGTACATTGACTTGCCAGATAATGCTGCTGCCATATAATATAATGGTAAATAAAGTTGTCCAAAATGCCATAAAATATATGATAGTTTTCCTTTAAAAAAGTGAAGCGGAGTAGACAAGCTTTAACGACAACAAAAACACTCTCAGAAAACTTTCTTTAATGTAAACAAACTTCAACTCTCATAAAGACAACTAGTAGGTTATAGATTCTTTTCAATGGCTTAAGATGAAAAAGAGCAGACTAATCTGGAAACTATAATGGGAATAATTGGCCAAGACAAATAAAAGGCAGCCATTTCTCTTTGTGAAGTAGAAGATGGCAGTTTTATCATTTACCTGCTTTTCATGTTTCTTCTTAGTTCACTATTTTGTGTATTTTGGAGTATATGTGGTTTTAAGATAGGTTTTTCATTTGTCCAGCCTTTATTCTTATACTGACATACTACACAAATCATTTCCTTGTAGTTATCTTTGTGTTTTATTCATGATTTTTTCTTCCTTACCAAAATGTAAACACATTCCTGAACACATGAAGACTTTTATCATAAGAACATTATTCTTGAAAATACTTTTTGGAAGTCACTAGATAAAAAATGAAAGCTTGTTTTCCTTGCTATAGTAAGCAATTACTATATGCATTTTAACCTATAAAATGTGGTTGCCAGGGCATCTTTATATATTGCTAAAAAATACACATTTATGTGCTCCTTTATTGAAATATAGACTTTTATTTAAAACCTTGTATTGTTTATTTATACATTATATGTATATGCATATACATATAGAATGCATTTTATGCTAATGTAATAAATAATTTTACTAAAACAAATATAAATTTTAATTATATATAACAGAGAAGAATAAAGTCAGTTAAAATATATTGGATCAGGGGCGCCTGGGTGGCTCAGTCGGTTAAGCGTCCAACTTTGGCTTAGGTCATGATTTGACCAGTTGTGGGTTCGAGCCTTGCGTTCAGATTCTGTCTCCCTCTTCTCTCTGCCCCTCCCCAGCTCTCTCTGTCTCTCTCTCTCTTTCTATATATTGAAAATAAATAAACATTTAAAAAATTTTTTAAAAAGATGTGTGATCAAATAGCACATGCCTACACCAGAAAACATTTTGAAAGAGGGGGTCCATTCACTCTAACTGGTTCTCAAGTTAGACCATGGTAAGAACTCCTGAAAAAAAAATCATGAACCAATTCACTACTAGTATATGCAACACATGGATAAAGAAGAAAATGTAACCATATGTCTTAAAGGAAAATCTCCTACAACATGAATGAACAGGCTCGATTTCACTATGTTATAAAAAAATGGACCATGTTATCATAAGTTAGTATTCTTTTTGTTTTTCATAAGACATCTGTTGAGTAATTTCTAACTACCAGACAGTCTGCTAGCAAAAAACTCTGCTTTCAAAACACTCAAAGTCTATGGGTGAGAAATGAAAGATTCTTAATTTTAAAATGGGCACATTTAAAAAATTTAATGTATTATTAGAGTTATTCATGGTTGGTATAACAAATAAAAGCAAAAATGGAGTATTTAAAGTAAAAATTGAAGTCATACCTTAATCAAAGATAAAAATCTATAAATATTTATGGGCTATTGGGCATATTTTCTTGGGACAATTATACTCCCTTTCCGCGTGAATAGCATTGACTTTTCATGTTTTTATCTAAAATGATTCATTGCTGCACTGTATTCCATTTCTTCTAGCCAATTCAGGAAACTTATACAACTTCCCCACTTGAACACTTGCCCGCACTTTATTTATAACTCTGTATTGGTGTCCAATTCCCATCCACATTAGCACCCAAAGAATCTGTTACTACTTCTTATTAATGTAATGGCACTCTAGCAGGGCAAGGGTTAACTTGCCTCCAGTTAACACACGTCTTACTTGCTGACCTAAGGCCCTTGATTTGTAGCAGAACTAATTTACTTTCTTTGAGATTTGCAGACCACTGGCTTTGAGGAGTAAAGAATCAGAACCTCCTCAGCTTTCTGATTGTTTAGCAATTTTTTTTTAGCAAAATGTTTTTCTGTCTTTTAGGTTACATAAGTGATTTTACGGACCCCCCCTTTGTGTATCTGTAGAAAGAACTTGCTCTCCTTTGCAGAAAGAACAGAGTACTTCTGCACGTCTCAGAACAAGAACTTGCCCCCCTTGCACAAACACCGAGCACTGAGATAACTATTATAGCTGGCATTATTGCCATAAATGGGGCAGACAGCTGCACTCGCTTTCCTAATTAACTAGCCTCAAACCCTTTAAAAATCCCTGGTTCATGCCCACAAAAACAGACACATAGATCAGTGGAACACAGTAGAAAACCCAGAAATGGACCCACAACTATATGGTCAACTCATCTTCAACAAAGCAGGAAAAAATATCCAATGGAAAAAAGACAGTCTCTTCAACAAATGGTGTTGGGAAAACTGGGCAGTGACATGCAGAAAAATGAACGTGGGCCACTTTCTTGCACCATGCACAAAAATAAATTCAAAATGGATAAATACCTAAATGTGAGACAGGAAAGCATCAAAATCCTACAGGAGAACACAGGCAACAACCTGTTTGACCTCGGCTGTACCAGCTTCTTACTAGACATGTCACCAGAGGCAAGGGAAACAAAAGCAAAAGTGAACTATTGGGACTTCAGCAAGATAAAAACTCCTGCACTGCAAAGGAAACAATAAAATAAAAACTAAAAAGGCAACCTACAGAATGGGAGAACACATTTGCAAATGACATATCTGATAAAGAGTTAGTATCCAAAATGTAAGAAGTTGTCAAACTGAATACCCCCCAAAAACAAATAATTCAATTAAGAAATGGGAAGAAGATGGAGCCTGCATGGTTCATTCTATCGAGCATCTGACTGTTGATTTCAGCTCAGGTCATAATTCCAAGGTTGTGAGATTGAGCCCCTTGTCAGACTCTGTGCTGGGGGTGGAGCCTGCTTTATGATTCTCCTCTTTCTCCTTCTGCTCCTCTTCCCCACTAGTGCTCTCTTTTTCTCTCTCTCTCTAATATAGCTATATATCTATCTATACACACACACACACACACACATATTTGAAACAAAAAGAAGTGGGAAGAAGACATGAATAGACATTCCAAAAAAGATATCCAGATGGCTAACAGACACATGAAAAGATGCTCAACAACACTCATCATCAGGGAAATACAAATCAAAACCACAATGAGATACCACCTCATACCTGACAGAATGGCTAAAATTAACAACTCAGGCAACAACACATTTTGGTTAGGATGTGGAGAAGGGGAACACTTTTGCTCTTTGTTGGGAATGCAAACTGTGCAGCCGCTCTGGAAAACAGTATGTAGTTTCCTCAAAAAGTTAAAAATACAACTACTACGATCCAGCAATTGCACTACTAAGTATATACCCAAAGGATACAATAATACTGATTGGAAAGGACACATATACCCAATGTTTATGGCAGCATTATCACTACTAGCCAAATTATGGAAAGAGCCCAAATGTCCATTGACTAATAGATAAAGAAGGTGTAGTATATATACACAATGGAATATTACTCAGCCATCAAAAAGAATGAAATCTTGTCATTTGCAATGATGTGGATGGAGCTAGAGTATATTATGCTAAGCGAAACAAGTGAGTCAAAGACAAATACCATATGATTTCACTCATGTAGAATTTAAGAAACAAAACAGATGGACACAGGGGGAGGGGGAAGAAAGAAAGAGAGGGAGGCAAACCATAAGAAACTCTTAACAATAGAGAACAAACTAAGGGCTGATGGGGGGGGGAGGTTGGTAGGGGATGGGTTATATGGATGATAAGTATTAAGGAGAACACTCATTGTGATGAGCACTGGATGTCATACATACGTAAGAGATGAATCACTAAATTCTACTCCTGAAACCAATATGTTAACTAATTAAAATTTAAATAAAAAGTTGAAACAAAAACCAAACAAAAACATTTTAAAAAGTACCAATTAGATAGATAGATAGATAGATAGATACATAGATAGATAGATAAATAATAAGAGTGAAAAACAAATTCCTGAGTCAGGCAGGAACCTCGAAGTTGGTTTTTGTACCAGAGCCTGCCTTCTCCCCAGGTTGCTGGTCTCCTGAAAAAAGTTCATGTTCCTTCCCAATTAAAACTCGTCTCTTCAGTAATGAACTTTTAGGTGATGGGCAGCTGAACTTGAGTTCAATAACATTAATAAACAGCAACAGTCTCTAGATGCCACTGCCTCCGCTGAACATTACTCTTTATTTGCTTTATTTTTAAACTTTGAACTGCCAGAAAGCTGTCTATAGGCACTGTATCCAATTTGTCTTTTCCTTTTCTCATTTAATCCAATCAGAATCTCACTCCACCACCCACCAAAAGTGCTCTTGTCAAGATTATCGATTACCTCTATGCTTTTAATTCAACGAGTAATTCTCAGTCCTCAGACTTTCTTAATAGCAATTGACAAAGGTTGATCACTCCCTTTTCCCTGGCATACTTTCTTCCCATGACTCAAGGACACCATCCTTTCTTGGATTTCCTCCTACCCCATTGTGTATTTTTTGCTCTGTTTCACTGGATGGTTTCTTTTTTCTCTTCAGTCACTTAAAGTAGGTATGACCCAGGGCTAAGTCTTTGCTTTCCATTCATTTTTTATCTAAAATGTTATCCAATGATATCATCATAGAGCCTCACACAAATCTCATTTCTATCCCAACTATTCCCAAATTCATGCATTTAGTGCAGATCTCTTTCCTGAACTTCAGGCTCCTACATCCATCTGTGGACCTCATGTATATACATCATAAATATATATAAAATTAAAGACGACAAGTTAGGGGATACAACCAAACTTTATTGAACACTTCATTAAGCAGGTAGTCTTTACTCTCAAGAGTATGGAGAACAACAAAGTAGGGAAAAGGACTGCAAGCTTTTATAGAAAGAGGCAAGCATGAAACAAGGAGGAAGTACTCAGCCTGAGTTAATTGGCTGCGATTGCATATCTGACTATATTTAGAAAGATCAAGAAACAAGGAAATGAATATAAAGCTTAGAGGCGGCTGCCATTGGCTAACTTTATGTACTGCATTTCTGGTCAAGTAGAACTTTTACAAGGACACAAAAGTTATCTAAGATTTTGCTATCATGGTGCCCTTGGCAGGAGAGTTTCCATTTTAGGCCTGGAAATTTATTTCAACAACATATAAATATCCTTAGGGTTAACCCTTCACGTTTCTATTTCTCCTCCCTCCTACCTCTGATCTGTTATAAGATTCTGTTGGATCTACCCTCACATTCATACAAAACATAATTACTTATCTTTATCTCCACTTATACTAAGCCACCATCATTTTTCCCAGTCACCACTGCCAAGCCCCTGTCATCTTTTAAAAGACTCCAGCTTCTCTTTCCTAAATTATTAAACTTGTCTCTTAACAGATCTCTTTCTTTCTTCCTTTTCCACCCACAGTCTATTTTCATCATTGCACGTCTTCTCTGAACTGTTAAAAATTGCAATTGACTTGTTCCAGCCCTTTCCATCCCCATTTCCTGCTTCAATTTTCTTTATAACACTTACATGTTGTGAAACACTGTATCTTTATTTATTTGGCTATCTTTATATTCATCATAAAATACAGGCTTCAGGGTGAGGGCAATTTTTGTGTGTGTCCCATAGTGTATTCCAAAGTTCACATGGTGCGTGGTTAATAATAGTTGGTTAATACATACCTGTTAAATTAGTGAAGGTGACTATTGTCTAGTGGATGAAACATGAACTCTGTGTGCAGAGGCATATGCAGCAAGAAATCAAACAACTCATCCCAGGGTCCTTCAGTTTCTTAGGAATCTGAGGTATGTGATACCATAGAAGATGCGGAAGACGCAGGATGTGGAAAGGACAGTTGTTGGAATCTTGTTTTGGGATTAGTTAATGGCTCTATCCTCACTCCTGCAGAGAAAAACAATTCAATCAAGACTCCCCTACCACCTCAAGTTGAAAGTTTCATTCTTTGAAATAAAAACACTCCATGTGTTGGAAAAGTTGAAGGAAGGACTGAGGCCATGGACTAAAAATAAAGAAACTTAAATGAAAGTCTATATATTAAATATAGACACTTCAAATGCTTTCTTCCCTCTCTTAGTTTCTAGAATGCTGGAAGCCAATCTAAAACGCCCAGGCAGTACATTAGAGATTTCTTCTCTGGAAAAATGGTGGCCAGAGAAAAAAGACATATACATTTTAAGGCCAAGGAAAAAAAGTCCCCTCCCTAGTCAACAAAACCTAACCAAACATATGGAGACAAAAATGGTGTTTTACAGGCTCCCTCTTAAAAATTAACGGACCCTCAAGGATATTTGAGGAAATCAGAGAAATTAAAAAAACAAAATAAGCAAATAAAAACAGGAACATAGAGGAAATAGAAATGAAGGGAAGCAGAATAGGGTAGGGAAAGAAAGTTAAGCAGAGAAATCAGCTTCAGCCTGACCCCAAGGAAGATCCAGAACAAGAGCTGTAGCAGAACATAGCTTCCTTGAGACAAGGGTTTGCACTGCTTGACTAGCCCATCATTCCGTGGGGACATAACTCCTCGGATGAGGCTGCTTTCATTGGTGAAAAGCAATCCTCCTACCAGCAGCTAGAAAATTGTGCACAATCCCAGAGAAAAAAACCTAGGCAGGGCAACAGGTGTATTTGTTTTGTTTTGTTTTGTTTTGATAAATATTTTAGTAAATTTTGCCATTTTTAGACATGTGGTTAAAATGGTAAAATAAGTCATTTTAGCACAGAGGAATTTTAAAAGGTTTGAGAACACTTCATTAAAAAGTTATTCGAGCTAGCTTCATATAGTTATAAATACTAAATAACTCATGTATAATAAGGTGTTTTGTAAATGATAATAGCTCCACTTTGTTATAAAGAAATAATTTGGGATGGCGTGAGAAAAAACATACTGTTATTGATAAGAATTATGGCTTATATTAGCCAAGATCATTGCTTTCTAAATTTTCAGATTTTGAGAGAATTCTAAACCAAAGATCTTGGGCTTATTATTTTGTTTTAATTTAAAGTCTTTTATCTCTGTACCGGGATAAAGACAGATGTCTAGCAATATACGTTGACAGAAACTTCAAATTGCTGAGGAAAAGATTGTATTGACTTCAAAGAATATTTTATTCTTAATTATATAATAATGTTGCAAATCTTTGAAAGACTTAGCTCAGAATAAGCCTCTTTTTTCAGTGTAAAATGAGCTATAATATTTTAGATAAAATAAGGACACTTAAGTATAATTAAGGGAAGTAATATTTTTAAAAGGTGCTGGCATCATTTTTTTTCTTAAAAAATAGTGGAAAAAAAGGTTTATTTGAGAAAACACTTTTGTGCATAATATATTCCTTCTTATCTAGAATAAAAATTCTCCTTAGTCTGGACCTTTCAGAATTTGAATTGTTTTTCTCAAGACTTGTCTTCAAAAATCATTTCAATTCCTTCCCATCACTGAAGTCAATGACAATGCACTTGCTCTCACAGTTTAGAAATGTCCTATCATTTGTTAAAAATTCCCCAAACTGTGAATATTTTGTAAACATTTGAGGTGAAAAAAAATACATCACAAAATGCACATTTTTCATTTTTCCTGACAACTATTGTTCAATTTTAATGATTTACGATCACATTTTAAAGCACATTGCTAAATGAGCTGTTGCATTTATGTTTTGAAAAACATAAGCTCTACATGATATCTGATCTCATTACTGCTTGCTGTCACTAAAATCATAGACAGTAAAATTTTTTAAAGACTGTCATTCTTTTCAGATAAATATAAAGATATTTAGCAAAAACTGTTGGTGTGGACTACATGAGAGGCTGGTATAAAAAATGAGCTATTGCCCAGGAAAGTTGGTGTGTTTAGGCTCATTCAAATCTAGAAGAAAACTTTCCATGAGTTGGAAAGCACAAAGTAAATAATTGATTTAACTTCTTCCCACACCAACGTGGTACAGTTCATATTACCAATGCTTCCAATGGCGATGAGCATCTTAAAAAAACTAAAACATTTTATCTATGTAACTGATAAGTATGGAATAGACTGTAAAAAGCATGGTTTTATATATATATATATATATATATATATATATATACACACACACACACACACACACATATATACACATATATAATATATGTATATATATTTGCTTTTTATAAAATAAAATAATTACCAGGTGCAACTAACGAGAGAATTAAAACCTGAAGAGACATATGGCAAGCAGTTTAACTGGAAATATAGCCACACCCGGAGGGATTGCGAGTCTCATCCACTGGTTGGTGTTGGTTGGTGTTGGCTGGTAAAACTAATTCATGGTAGAGGTAAGGTTTGAGACCCTGTGTGCCAAAACGTGGTATTTAGATGTGAGGAAACACTAAAATATTGAAACACTAAAATATTTGATCACTAAAGTGATAAACGGCCAATAAAAATGAGAGAATCAAAACATTCTTCCTTTGGCTCAATGTATGAAAATGATAGTTAAGATGTTTAATGTGATTTCTTAATGGGGGGGAAAGACTCCTTGATAGTTCACAGCCAGCAGCTTTTCCCTCACATTAATTTGAAGTTCAAATTTAGATTGCTCATTTCATCTAGCAATCCACATACTGAAACGTGTTCACAGAACTTTTAGCTCACAGTTGTTATGACTCTGGGTGCCCCGTAGGAAAAAAAAACAACAACAAGATCTCTTTGGACCAATCCATGCTGAACTCAAGCCGTGCAGTGTTTCAATGAATTAATGCTCTGCTGTGGGTTCCCTACCCTAACTAAAATTCCTTAAGATATAAGGAAGCAATCCTCAATGACTAAGAACTAATAGACACTACAAACATAAGATTATATGCCAGGAAACTTTAGATTATAAAACCCTTTCTCTGATACTGAGTCTAAAATTAAAAACCATTAAAAACATGAGAAAATAGCAAGGCATAATGAAACCAGATGTGCAGTTTTGCAAAATAACAAAATGGATGTTCTAGGAATAAAAAAATGGCATTATTGAAATGAAAACTCAGTGGGAAAAAGGGTTAAACAGCAGATCTGAGACAACTGCAAAAAGAATTGATAAACTGGGAAAAATAAAAGGATGTTTACCAAAAGTCCATGTGGAAAGATAATGACATGGAAGGACATAAAAAATAGACTAAGAACATAAGGACTAGGATGAAGAAGTTCAACATATACTAATAAAAAAATTCCAGAAATATAGAATAGAGGAAATGAGGGGGAGAGACTATTAAGAGATTATAAATGAGGATTTGTCAGATTCATATGTTCCAAGAATCATATTTTTAGTATATGTGCTGCTGAAGCGAGCACGGTAAGTTCCGAAAATTATAATAAAGTCATACCCAGGCTGGGTATTATAACTCTAGAACCACAGAGACAATGTTTCTTAAAGATTGTTCTCAAATAGAGGAAAATTACACTGACTGCAGCCTCTGAAACAGGAAAAAAAAAGAAGACACTACAATAATATCTTCAAAACACTGAGAAAAATAATTCTCAATGTAGATAATTTATTCATTTATTTAAATTATTATTCAACACTAAAGGTGGGGGGGAAAAACCCCACATTTTCAGGGAAACAAATACAACAGCTACTGAAAGAACCACCAAAGAATGTATTTGAGATAGAAGGGGATTTACCCCAGAAGAAATGAGAAGCCAGAAGCAGTGGGTAGGAGTAGAGACACTGGCAAACGAACGGGCATCTGTAAATAAGGTTTCCTCACTTAAAAGCGAATAATAAAATTATTCCTAGGAGAATCAGGGTTTAATTTACAATTTGTTAACAGGTAATAATAATGACTCTGTGGTGGAGTTAAGTATAATTTAGAATGAATAAGATCAAGGTAAAACTAAAATGCTAAATGACAGTTGTATGTTAAGAGAGGAGAAGAGTATTTGGCATTAGAATGCAAGACACTTCTTAGTTACGAGAAGATAAAAAGAGACATGCTGATTAAGTGTGGACTTATTCAGTCAAATATGCATGTACTCATTAAAATCCTGGAAAAATTATGTGTAAATGATAGAACAGAAAAAGAATAACGACTGCTTCCTGATTTGAGTGAACTCTATTAAGAAGAAAAAACAAACCCCCCACCAAAGGAAGCACAAAAAAAATGGTATCCAAATAACAACAGAAATGTGAAAGCTAATGCATTTCTGATTGATCAAAATTAATTTTTTTTTATTTTGTTTACAGAACACATGACTACAATTTAAAAGCAAAGAAAAATTGACATTAAAGGGATAGAAAACATGTTTTATGTATGTATTTATTGATTTGAGAGAGTGAACATGCTCACATGAGAAAGCAGGGGACAGACAGAGTGAGACAGAGAGAGAGAGAGAGAGAGAGAGAGAGAGAGAGAATCCCAACGAGGTTCCACACTCACTGCAGAGTCCACCACAGGGCTTGACATCGGGTTCCTTCCAATGACCCCAAGATCAAAAGCTGAATGGAAATCAAGGTTTGGAGGCTTAACCGACTGAGCCACCCAGGCACCCTTACAAAACACATTTTAAATGCCAGGACTAAGCTAATATAGCCCATGAATTCTACTGGGACCCACGGCTTCTGACATATTAATTATCTATCCAGGTAGTGGATGACTGTGAATGTGGGAGAGTCAAAGTCATGCTGAGTTGGTCAAGAATGGGCACAATAATGCTGCAGTCTCTGTTCAAACTTTGATGCATAGCTCTTCAGCTGCTTTCAAAACTGTGAGGTATTTGACAACAGCCAGAACTACAAAGACTCTTATTTCCTTACACATAGAATGTACTCAATAAATGCTTATTGGATGAATAGATGATTTTTTATCTACCAAAATGAAGCATCTGCCTCTTTTTCTTTGGTTAACTCTTTGACATCATTGACACAAGAAAAAAAAATGTGGAATAACAAGGCTTCAGGTTGTGCTTGAACATGAATCCATTAAGGACACTTTTTCCTTGAGCTGCATTTTACAAATTCACAAAATGGAGCACTGGGCAAAAGGTTGGAGAATTTTCTGAGTAGTGGGTAAACATTATTTATACATGTATACACAGCAAACAAAAACTGGGCCCATGTTATCACTTTTCAGCTTAAAAGCATGTTTAATATACTACAAAATGTATAACTTTAATAAATAGATGAATACATTTCCTAAAAAAATATGGCTTACATATTTAAATGATTACATAACTGTTACATTTGCCAGTCTCATCTCTTCCCATTAATGAGTAAAATTTGGAAGAAAATTTTGTATCCATGATAGAAAAAAATGCAGTGTAAACTTAGAAGCAGTCCACTCTGTTTATTAGAGTTTTTCCCTAAGGTAACTGAAATAGACAATTACTCCAATATTTCTCTTCTCATGTTTTTGAGGTAGCCTAGCATGCTGGATTTCAGAAGACTTATTTATAACTAGAGCTTGTAATTCTATACCTCTGCGTATTATTTTAAAAGTAAACATGACTTTTGATATTTTCAAAACAAACATTCAAACAACTACTTTCTCTCTTCCCCCTCAATACCTCCTACCTCCCAAACTGATTTTCACACAAAAGAAGTTTCAAATGGACAATTTTTAAAAAGGCTTTGTCTTACTATTTCAATGTCCTGGTCAATCTAGAAATTTGAAAGAAAGTGTTAGGAAAGTATCCTTTCAATAGTGAGTCACTATCAATATCAAACAACTGTCAGCATTCCTAATCATAATTGTAAATGTCAGACAGGGGAACACTCATACTATTAAAAACAAAATTAAAAAAATTAAAATAACTGATAGCACGTCTAACATGATGCAATGTGCTGGGGCGCCTGGATGGCTCAGTCAGTTGAGTGTTCGACTTCAGCTTAGTTCATGATCTCACAGCCTCGTGGGTTTGAACCCCTCATCAGGCTCTGCGCTGACAGCTCAGAGCCTGGAGCCTGCTTCAGAGTCTGTGTCTCCCTCTCTTTCTACCCCTCCTGGTAGCACCCCTACCTACTGGTGCTCTGTCTCTCTCTCTTTCTTAAAAACAAACAAACAAACAAACAAACAAACAAAAAACATGACAAAATGTGTTAAATCTTCACTCACTATTGGACAACTTTCATGTCCTGTCAAGTTCATATACAGATACTGTGTACCTGACTCTGATGACATTTTATGGCACATGGCCTTGAATGCTGTGATCGTCTACTGGCTTGAACAATTTTATAATAACTGCAATACAAAGTCCAAAATGAAAAAAAATGTAGCTAAATTTCTAATTAACAAGACATTTACAAGATTTTTTTTTTTACCTTAGAGGAAAGAGTGTGCCCACGAGTGGCAAGGGAGAGGGGGAAGAAGGGGGGGATGACAGAATCTTAAGCAGGCTCCATGCTCAACCCAGAGCCTCCACCCTCAACCAGAGCCTTGATCCCAAGACCCTGAGATCATTAGCTGAGGGGAAATCAAGACTCTGATGCTCAACTGACTGAGCCACCCAGGCATCCCTACAAGGTATGTCTTGAAAGAAGAAAAGATATTTCAATATCCTCAAACAAAAATAATTGGCTTAGAAGTTCTGTAGCCTATTGGTATTGTGTTTTTAAGGGGAAGAGTGCTGTGGAGCTGTGGGGAAGTTCTGACAATTAATATTTGTCAGATTTATAAGCCAAGTCAATTAAAGGGTTTATAAGTCAAGTCCTGCAACTTCCTGCATGTAGGGGGGGTTTGTGAGTGCCGTAAGTGAAGATGCAGCCATGAAGAGAACCTGAGAGCATTGGAAGAGAAAAGGATCTGATACTCTTAACTTGGTATATTATCCAACCTGAAGCAAGCCCAATTTCAGACTTGTTCTGTGATATAATAAATATTTACACTGTGTAGGCTAATTGTAGTTGCATTTTATGTAATTTGCAATTAAAAGCATCCTGTCAGATACACTGCCATTACTAAAAGAAATAAGCATGTGATTTTTTTAAAAACCAAACATCTACCACTTTGCATGAAAGAAAGCCAAAAGGTGCTGCCTAGTTCTGTTTGAAACTTTATATATGTGTTTATGAAGAAGCTGCACATCTTCTCTGAGGTTTGATTTCCTAAGTCTTCAAAACGTAGGTAAATAATAAGTGATAAAAAATAGTACCTCTTCTGAATTTCTGTCCCTGATGGTGTGAAATCAAGTGAGGACATCATATGTAAATTTTTTTTATGAATGTAGTAAGCTCTGAAATGCTATGAGAGTAAGGGAAATGAGTGATTAAATATGAACACATGAGGAGAAAAGATAATAGCAGGACTTTTTTTTTTCTATTACCCTTGTTAGAGTAGAAATTTATCATTTTTTTAGAGTTTTAAACATTTTTTTAATGTTTATTATTTATTTTTGAGAAAGAGAAAGACAGAGCGTGATTGGGGAGGGGAGGGGGCAGAGAGAGAGGGACACACAGAATCCAAAGCAGGCTCCAGGCTCTGAGCTGTTAGCACAGAGCCCAACACAGGGCTTGAACCCATGAACCGTGAGATCATGACCTGAGCTTAAGCTCAACTAACTGAGCCATCCAGGCACCCCCAAATTTTATCATTTTGACTATAAGGCGTCCAACACTTTTTGGTTTCAAAGGAATCACATAAATGAGAGGTATGATGGGCTCTTTCCAGTAGCCCAAGAAAGTCAGATGCTCCTTCTGTTTCATTGGCCTCTAGTCTGTTCAGGTATGACAAGGGAGTGGCCAACTGAATCCTTTCACAAGGACTTGGATTCTTCTAGAGTGAAGCAAACCCATCGTGGGTAGTCAGTACCCAACAGGGCTATGGAGCGGTCTGAGTCTGGCCGCCCAGGGCTAGTATGTGGGGGACGGTGGCAGAAGCTCTGTCTGGAGCCCACTGGTCAGGAGCTCCCATCTTGCCTACACTTGTAGACTCAGAACTCTCGGATATCCTTCCTCTATGTTCCTTTTTGCTTAAGTTAGCCACAGGAGGTTCTGTTACTTGCAATCAGAAGCCAGCTCCAGGACATCTACAGAATAAATGTTTTTAATGCATAATTAATTAAAAATTTAAGGTCGATTAGAATTTTATTTGTAAAAATCTTGTCCTAGACTCTATTTACTGTGTTACATCTCTCTAAGTCTGTTGTTCCCTGAACTCCTTATAATTATCTGAAAAACTGACAATGTGATTTAGGAGAAAGATTAAAAATATGTATACAAGCCTGATTTTATTGAATTTACTTTTGTTTCCACTTTCATTTAAATCAAGAAAATTCTCTATTTTGCTAAGAAAATTCTCTATTTTACTAATGTTGATGTTATTATCATAGGAGCTGATTAAAACTTGTTAGATTAAAATGCACGTTCAAGTTTTTATGTATTAATTTGAATGGAGTTCCCTCCACTTTTGTGTAAATCACAAGAAGGAAGGCAGGGAAATTGGAATAGCTTTCCATTAACTATCCTAGCTGGTGTTAAAATGCAATGTTCCCGAACAATGTATAAATGTTCTTTACAAATGAAAGAATAGAAGGAGAAGTAAGAGAGGAAAAAAAAGAAAGAATTTTTAAGGCTATTTTATAGGTCAGCTGAGTGTGGTTATATTATATAGCATAGATTGTATTATAAATTGGGAATGGTTGGGTTAAAGACTCAAAAACTAGTTCACAAAGTATGATCCCAGATTAGTACCTAAAGCATCATCTGGAAACATGTAACAAATATGCAGTCTCAGACCTCACCCTAGGCCTACAGGACCAAAAACTCTGAAGGTAATCCCCAACAACTTGTGCTATCACAAACACTCCAGGTTTTTCCATGGCATGTTAGATTTTGAAAACCACTAAACTACACAATTCGGTCAAAGAAAACCAAAATAATGGAAACAGGTCATTCCACTCTGTAATTTATTTGATAACAGGTCCATATCCCCTAATTGATTATATTTATATAAGCAGCTGTGTCTTACTCACTCCTGGGAATCTCTGTCACAGGCTTAATACATCTGTCAATAACAGATATCAACCAAACAAAACACTTCAGATGAATTCCAAAAAAGAAATTAGACATTGACAATTGAATAAAAATTCTAAATGAGTTGTACAGTATCTATTGTCATATTTTCCTTCTCACTTTTCTTATATCAATGGAAAAATAGCAAAAGTTATCCTTGATCATTTGTCTTTGGATGAGTTGTATGTCTATACTACCAGTCTGACTTTATTTAGTACTGTATAAAATAAAACCTGCCATTATTCACCAATTCATATTATATGGTGAAGACATTCTTTAAAAAGAAAAAAAAAAAAGTTTATTTATTTATTTATTTTGAGAGAGCAGAGGAGGGTCAGAGAAAGAAGGAGAGAGAGAAAATCCCAAGGGGGATCCACGCTGTCGGCGCAGAGCCTGATGCAAGGCATGAACCCATGAACTGTGAGATCATGACCTGAGCAGAAACCAAGAGTCAGATGCTTAACCGACTGAGCCACCCAGGCACCACTGGTGAAGATATTCTTATTTTTAATTTTTTTGTGTTGTTGTTAAAGTTAAAATATTAAAGCAGTATCTCAACCAGCTCTAAATGGTAGTGATACACTTTAACCATAATTATTATGAAAAACATTGTTCTATTTTCTTGAAAGAATTTGAATTTATGCAGAAAACTTCTATCTGATGGGTAGGAGTAGCTGTTTATTGTTCCACTCAATTCTGTTTTGGTTTGCTTCTGCGCTCATACTGAAACAAGAGATGATTATAACACTCTTAATAACAAAATGTTTCTATTCCAAAACCATAATTTTTTCCCCAGTGATAATTAAAGGAAAACAACAAAATATTGGTTGTTTCAAGTAATATATTATTTAGTGAATATATTGTTTCAAACCTCAACTATATCATTTCATATATGCATTTAAATAATTGTGAATGATCTTTGAAATAAAATTTAACTATGGAAAATTTTTCAGGATTAATAGTTATGTATGATGGAAGTTAGGCACCTCTATACTCCCAGAAAATAATATGACATTGATCAAAGAGGGTTATATGTGGTTTTGTGTTTTGTATTGTATAAACATTTAATAAAAAGTAATATATTTCCCTATCACTTTATCAATAAAATGTTAAAATAAAATATCAAGGCCAATGATTCTGATTTCAATTATGACATCTAAATTGGTTAACATAAATATATTAAATAGCCTTGGGAGTCTCAGATATGAGATGAAAATACATTATTAACATTTACCAAAAGCAATTTTAAATTTTTTTTTTTCAACGTTTATTTATTTTTGGGACAGAGAGAGACAGAGCATGAACGGGCGAGGGGCAGAGAGAGGGAGACACAGAATCGGAAACAGGCTCCAGGCTCCGAGCCATCAGCCCAGAGCCCGACGCGGGGCTCGAACTCACGGACCGCGAGATCGTGACCTGGCTGAAGTCGGACGCTTAACCAACTGCGCCACCCAGGCGCCCCCCAAAAGCAATTTTAAAAAGTTATTTTTGCCACATATGATTTCTTATGTTCACTTCTTAAAAAATTATACTTGGGGTGCCTTAGTCAGTTAAGCATCTGACTCTTAATTTTGGCACAGGTTATGATCTCACAATTGTGAGATCAAGCCCCATGTAGGGCTCCATGCTGGGCATAGAGCCTGCTTAAGATTCTCTCTCTACCTCTTCCTCCGCCCTCCCCAATCTCACTTTCACGTGCTTTCTCAAAAAACAAAAAACAAACCACTTTTACTTAATTATACAAAATATATTTGTTCTTTGAAGGATAAATGGAAAAAACTATTATGCACCCAAATTAAAATGCAAAATTAATCTGTAATCCCATTTCTGGCTGTATAACCTTCTCAGTGTTGTCTCTATGTATCAACTATTCTTTGAAAAAGTAACATTAACATCACTTTATGTATTACAAATATACACATCTATATTATTATCTTTAATGACTGGATAGTATTTCATGGAAATATTGTATTATAATTTGTTTAATAAATCTTAGGTTAACATTAACTGGGTTTGTTTTCTAATTTTGTGATTTTAAGTTATGCCTTTCTATATTTTTATACACACAGGTATGCAAATGTATTTCCTTATGAGACAATTTTAGAAATTTTCCCACATCTTAAGTATATTTTTCCTTAAGACTTTATTATTTTAAAAGCAGTATTAGGGGGGCGCCTGAGTGGCTCAGTCAGTTAAGCGTCTGACTTCCGTTCAGGTCACGATCTCGCGGTACCGTGAGTTCCAGCTCCGTGTCGAGCTCTGGGCTGATGGCTCAGAGCCTGGAGCCTGTTTCGGATTCTGTGTCTCCCTCTCTCTCTGCCCCTCCCCCATTCATGCTCTGTCTCTCTCTGTTTCAAAAATAAATAAACGTTAAAAAAAATAAATAAAAGCAGTATTAGGTTCACCACAAAATTGAGGGGAACGTACAGAGATTTTCCATAGACCTTCTGCCCCCACACAAGCATAGCCTCCTCCATTACCAACCCCAACCAGAGTGTTATATTTATTACAATTGATGAAAGTACATTAAGACATCGTAATCACTCAAAGTCCATAGTTTACTTTAGAGTTCCCTGTTGTGGTTGTACATTCAATGTATACTGACATGCATCCATCATTATGGTTTCATACAGGGTATGTTCACTGTCCCCCAAATCCTGTAGGCGCTGCTTATTCACTCCTCCCCACCCTACCTCCTGGCAACCACCACTCATCTGTTTATTCTTTCCACGGTTTAGCCTTTCCCAGAATGTCATATATTTAGAATTATACAATATGTAGTCTTTTCAGACTTGCGTCTTTCACTTAGTAATATGCACTTAAATTTCTTCATGTCTTTTCATGGCTTGAGAGCTCCATTTTTTAGCATTGAATAATAATATTCCATTGTCTGGATCAACCCTAGTACATCTATTCACCTACTGAAGGCACGATTGCTTGCTTCTAAGTTTTGGCAATGACGAATAAAGCTTCTACAAACATCTGTGTATAAGTTTTCGTGTGGATGTAGTTTTTTAGTCCATTGAGTAAATAAAAAGGAGCAAGATTGCTGGAAAAATATGTGCAGTTTTGTGAGAAACCTCCAAACTGCCTTCCAGTGTAGCTGTACCATTTTGCATTCTGCCCCGAGCAATGTGTGAGAGTTGCTCTACATCCTACCATGTTTGGTAGTGTCACTGTTTTGGATTTTGCCATTCTAATAGATGTGTAGTGGTATTTCATTGTTGTAACTTTAATTTCCCTCATGAGACATGATATAGAGTATCTTTTTCATATATTTATTTGCCACCTATATATCTTCTTTGATGAGCTTCTGTTGGGTCCTTTGGCCCATTTTTTAAATTGGGTTTTGTTTCCTTATTATTGAGCTGTAAGAAATCTTGGATAACAATTCTTTATCAGATGTGTCTTTCGCAAAAATAGTTCTCCCAGACTGTGGCTTGTCTTCTCACACTTTTGACATTGTCTTTTGAAGAGCAGAAGTTTTTAATTTTAATGAAGTCTAGATGAAATGTGGTCTCCTATACCTATAGTATGTTTAAGTCTTCTTATTTGGGTAGTAGACAGCAACACATCGTTTTCAAATCTCCTGTTTTGTTATATTCTTGTTGCATGCTCTAATTTTCTTTCAGGACAATAGTTTGTTTGTTTGTTTGTTTTTTAGCTAAAAATCTATACTTTGATACACTAAATTTAATGTACAAATTGCAGATGATTCAAAAAATGAATTGCAATTTAAAGTGGTTTATATAATTATATTGAAAATGATTATAACTGAATAGTTATAAACTTTTAAATCATTTATTAAGAGAAATTTCTATATCATTTTATGTTATTTGAATATATTTATATTCTTCCAGCTTAAGTTAGAGATTTTGAAGGCAGAGAGCTGAGTTTTCTCAAGCAATGATCAAATTGAAAAGAAAGCCTAATATCTGGGGGGAACTAGTAATTTGGGTAAGATTTCCAATGAGTAAAATAGTGTCTCTTTATTTGGTCACTATCACAATGTGAGACAGGATGTTGTGATAAGTTAAGAAAGTACATTCTACATGTACAAAATTTAAATAGAACATTTAGATTGTTTTGTGACTGTGCTTGACTTTCCATGATTAATCAATCCTTTGTCATTATCTATAAGATCAAGAGTTATTCTGAACCAGTGATAGTGTAAAACTTTTTACTATTCAGGAAAATTGTATGCAAAACTATCAAGAGTTACTAACTTCACAGATTCAGTTTACCTCTGCTTTTTAAGAGGAAAAAAGTGTTTACTTCCAGAAATATATACTTTTATGATCCTCTTCTACCAAGGATGGATAGAGTTTCAAGGGATGAGGGAGCGAGTGCTGGGTAGGTGAGGATTGTGTATGGAGAACACAGACATTGCAGATGTTGGGAAAAGTTTCAGCTTTGTTTGGGAGTATAATACTAGATGTCATGATCTGGAGACTATCTAGGAAAGCAATAATCTGTGATTTCAGGAGAACAATTTACTAAAAGCCCCAAATATATAAGGTAAACATGCCTTGACATTCCATAGAAAGAGGCAAAATGAGCTTGCTAAAGGATTCTGGCTACATCCCCTATCTGTGGAAGAGCCTGTGATAACTTTTCTGTATACTCCATGAAAAGTTTATGATGATTAAACAAGTGCATTTAAAAGAGTCAGCATGTAATAAAGCTGTATGATATATATTTCCATTTCAAAAAAATGTATTTTTGGTAGGTATCTTAGAATCTCCTTATCACCTGGCTTTGTATGGATCTAGTGACAATTTATAACAGACAAATAGCAACAATGAAAATACGTAAACAGTTGTGCAAAGTTATTTATGTATTCAGGCTCTGATGTATGGACTCTATAATTATGGACTCAGTTCAAATATGGACTTTAAAATTAGCCAGTTATGTGAGCTTGGATAACATATTGTTTTTTGTTAAGGCTCACTTTTCTCATTTGTGAAATGAGAATTATAATAGCTATTATCATTGTATATATCACTGTGATGACGATTATATGAGATAATGTGTCATGAAAGAGGTTCTGAATAAACACCAGCATTGGAGCAGGAACTCATCGAACAAAACAAGTTCTGCTGGTCTTGGCATCCTTTGGAGAGATGTGCTAGGTCTAAGGCAGAGCTGACCACATAGTAAGGCTGGGATTTGGTTGAATGACTCCAGCAGAGAAATTCCTCTGCTCTGTTGTTGTTTTGTTTTGTGGTGTTTTCTTGTGTTTCGGTTTTTTTTTTTTTATTTTTAAAAAAAAAATTTTTTTTTCAATGTTTATTTATTTTTGGGACAGAGAGAGACAGAGCATGAACGGGGGAGGGGCAGAGAGAGAGGGAGACACAGAATCGGAAACAGGCTCCAGGCTCCGAGCCACCAGCCCAGAGCCCGACGCGGGGCTCGAACTCCCGGACCGCGAGATCGTGACCTGGCTGAAGTCGGACGCTTAACCGACTGCACCACCCAGGCGCCCCATGTGTTTCGGTTTTAATGGAAAGAGCAGGTGAGCGGACTTGTAGGACTCACTGACAACTGTTATGGTAGATTGTTATGGTAACAAAACCTTGGAAAGGAACTCTTTGGGGAAGGTTAGGAGAGCTGGCTGTAGTCCCTGGAGACTGAAAACTGGGCTCCTTCTCCTTCAAAGCTGAGATCAGGAAGTGCCTCTCCTTTGGGAAGCCGAGACCCATTTTCCAACTACTCATCACCAGGCAATCCAGAAAGTGATTTCGAGGTCCTCTAATGGGCTATGCTGCTTGTGTATAACATTCATAGTGCACTGTTCGTAATGCGATAAGGACTTAGGAGTAATAACTATTTTAACTATTGTTAGGCATAAGTATTAGAAGTGGTAGGTTGATGTGAGACTCCCCTGTGTAGCAAAATGTGATAAATCTCTACTAGGGGCTCATTTCCAGGTTTGTGGCTCATTCACAGATGGTTGAAGTAGCTACAAATCTGATCATTAACTTAATTATAACAATTCTATTTGCCATTAGGAGAATAAAAGGGTGGTTTATAGATTTGAATATGAACTGTGCTAAACCTAACTGGCTTGAAAAATGTGATATTCTTTTCAGGGCTCAACAAATCTCTCAGGGCTTCAAATTACTACTGTCATATTTATTATCATTATTTTTATTATTCACATACATAAGAATGTTAATACTCCAAAATCAAATTTTCAAGTAAAAATAGAAATGTGGAACCAAGGTCAATAGTATGTAATACACCAGCACAGTAATAACACAGTCAGATTTTGGAAATCTAATAAATATTTACCATTAATATAAATGTGTGGTATTTATCCATGGAGAAGTATTATGCTATTTTAAATCAGCACAATAATGTTAATCACTGTTTTACAGTATAATGGCTTGACATTAATATTTGTTTCTGAAGAATAATGTCATTCTATTTCCCATATCTTTCTTACTTTCCTGAATGAATAAAGCATGGATGGGAGAAATTAATGGAAATGACTCTACTCATATAAGTGACCCTGTGAGAACACTAGAAGTATCGTCAATCTATGGATATTATCAATGTGAAATATTTGTATTTATCTATGAACATAGTGTGAAAGGTAGACAGTGAAATATCTCTTGTCTCCAATCCAACCGCTTACTCTGCCCACAAGGAGAGTATCAGGTTTCTTTGTATATAATTTAAGTGATATTCTATACAAATACACATTTTTTTTACGTTTTTATTTTATTTTTGAAAGAGAGACAGAGTGCGAGCGGGAGAGTGAGCCGTCAGCACAGAGCCCCACGCGGGGCTTGAATTCACGGACCACGAGATCATGACTGAGCCAGTTGGATGCCCAACCGACTGAGCCACCCAGGTGCCCCTATACAAATTCAAATTTTTAATGTGGTTTTATTTATTTATTTTTAAGTACTCTTTACACCTAATGTGTGGCTCGAACTCATGACTCCAAGGTCAAGAGTTGCATGCTTCACCAACTGAGCCAGTCAGGCATCCCACATGTATTTCCTTTTTTTTTTTTTTAAATGAAATTTATTGTCAAATTGGTTTCCATACAGCACCCAGCTCATCCAAACAGGTGCCCTCCTCAATGCCCATCACCCACTTTCCCCTCCCTCCCACCTCCCATCAACCCTCAGTTTATTCTCAGTTTTTAGGAGTCTCTTATGATTTGCCTCCCTCCCTCTCTAACATTTTTTTCCTTCCCCTCCCCCATGGTCTTCTGTTAAGTTTCTCAGGATCCACATAAGAGCGAAAACATATGGTATCTGTCTTTCTCTCTATGACCTATTTCACTTAGCATAACGTTTTTCTTAACAATAATGAATATTTTCCTTAACAGTCATTAAAACATTTTCTTTTTCTGATAAGATAAATCACTTTTAAATATGACATGTGTAGATTTGATTTTTCTCTATAGATATGCTCCTGGAAGACAAAATTGTCAAATGGCTTGAATATTTATTATTTTTAGAAAGAACACAATTATGCTCCCACTAGGAATATATAATTGCTATTTCTCTATATCTTTATTCAACCTAGTATTTGGTCAAACTTTAACAGTCTGATAAAATTGTAATGTGGTTTTAAATTTCATTGAACTTTCATCTTAAATTAAATTGGAATTGTGCATATATTTAAGAAAAATATGTATATTCTTTTTTGTGAACTGCAAGTTCAAATAATTTGCCCATGCTTTCCTATTGGATCATTGGTCTTTTTCATATTGATAAAAGCAGCCATTTATATTTTAGGAAAATTAGGCCTTGGAGATATTAATGGCAAGGTTTGTATTTGATCTTTAGTTTATCACATAAAGTTTAGTCTTGCTTATTTTGATTATAACACCATAACTTATTAGTGTATGATGTAGGAGTTCTTTATTTTCTGTCTTCTGAGTTTTCTTATCTGAATTAAAATTATGGACATAATATAATTTTTTTATTATTTGTTCTAATACTGGAATAGTGCCTTTTTTTTTCTTTCTTGGGGGAGGATGATTTTTGTTGTAGTATTATATTTTGGCAGTTATTAAGCTATTGCTTCTCTGCTTTAAACTCAATATCCTGTACCCCAGTTAGTGATGCTGGGCTTTTGCAACACTTAGAAAACCAGCTGCATCATGACCCCTAGAGACTCCAGCACCAAGTACATTTGTTGTCAAGTCACCTCCACATCTGTTGTTGAGTCACCACTCCCCAGCCCCCTCTACCAAGTGCAGAGATTCTGTGATGTGATTCTTCATTTTGCATTTTTTAGGTTACCAATAAGTAGTGAACAAGGGGTTATAGTGAAGTATTTCTGTTAAAATAATTGATGTACTGTTTGTTTCCTGCCAAGACTCTCCCATGTGTGTAATACAAACACACATTGAGGAAAGTGCCAAGATCTAAAAAGAGTGCAGGAGCGCCTGGGTGGCTTGGTCGATTTAGCATCTAACTCTTGATTTTGGCTCAGGTCGTGATCTCATGGTTCGTGAGTTCAAGCCCTGCGCTGGGCCCTGAGCTGACAGTGTGGAGCCTGCTTGGGATTCTCTCTCTTCCCTCTCTCTGCCCCTACCCGGTGTGCTCTTTCTCTCAAAATAAATAAATAAACTTAATAAAAATATTTTTCAAAGAGTGCAAAAGAATGTCCACAATGTGAACATACCTGTGTAAGATGCACCTAGAGCAAGAAGCAGACATGTCTCATGTCCCGATCCAGTGTCTCGATTCTCCACCACAGACATAACCAGTCTTTGGGCTCCTAATGCCTTCGATGCATTTTGTCTGTCCTTTAACTTTACAGAATCACAAAGTGTATACTCCTTCTTAGTAACTTTTCTTACTGAATATTGTTTTTGAGATTCATTCATGTTGCTGACTACCGTTTTGTTTTTTTTATCCACATTAATATATTGTACTCCACCATTTGAATGTATCAAAAATTTACTTTTTCATGGATGGAATTTGGGGTGATTTTAGGAATAGTTATTAAATATTATTTTTCTTTTTTTTCCTTTTTTAAGTTTATTTATTTCTGAAAGAGAGAGAGAGAGAGAAAGAGTAAGCAGAGGACGGGCAGAGAGGGAGAGGCAGTGAGAGAGAATCCCAAGTAGGCTCTGCACAGTGAGTGCAGAGCCTGTCAGTGCAGAGCCTGATTCAGGGCTCGAACCCACGAACCGTGAGATCATGACCTGATCTGAAACCAAGAGTCGGTGCTTAATCGACTGAGCCACCCAGACGCCCCAGGAATAGTTCTATGAAGATTCTTGTATATGACTTATGGTGAAAATATGCACAGATATTGGGGGGTTATATCTAGAAGTAGAGTTGCTGATGGTCACAGATGGCTTTATTCTATATCAGCAAACAGTTTTCTATTAAAATATTTGCAGACAATTCCAGAAACTCCACAGCTATGTTAATGCTTCATTTTTCTGTCTTTTCACCTTAGAAAATTTGGTGGTATATAGTTGTACTATATTTGAATGTATTTCTCTGCTGATCAGTGAATTCAAGCCTCTTTCTAATTGGTAGTGGGCATTTGGAGATTCTTGTTTTTAAGAGCTCAAGCCCTTTTTTTTTCCCAATTTTCCATTTAATTTTCCCCTTTTCTGATTGACTCAAAAGAATTTATGGACATACTCCGACTCTGTAGCTTATCTTCTCATTGTCTTAATTTTGCCTCTCTAGAAAAATTGCTCATATGTTGGGGTGTCTGGGTGTCTCTGTCAGTTAAGCCCCTGACTTTTGTTTTCAGCTCAGGTCATGATCTCACATCTTCGTGGGTTCAAACCCCAGGTCGGGCTCTGTGCTGGCAGCCCAGAGCCTGCATGGGATTCTCTTTCTCCCTCTCTCTATGCCTCTTCCCTACTCTGCTGTCTCTGTCTCTCTCAAAGTAAATAAATAAATTTAAAGAAATAGTTCATATGCTTATAAACTATACATTTTCTTTTTTTGTTATGACTCATACTATTGTGTTTTATTTAATACATATTGTCTTACCACATGTTCATGGAAATGTTTTTTTATTTTCCCCAAATCTTATTAGGAATAGATTATTGTGTATCATATAAAACAGAAATCAATATTATTTTTATTTTACCCAATATTGGCCCTGCAGAATTTATTGAAAATATTAGCCTTTTAACTTCACTTCAATGTATTATTTGTCATAAATCAGGAGACCATATTATATCTGTCTGTCTGTCTGTCTGTCTCTGTTCTGTTTCATTGGTTTATTTAATATTCCCCTTACCCTAAAACTGCACTATCTTAATTAATTCACCGTTATAATACATCCTTTTATCTGATAGAATCTACCTCTAACTTTGTTCTTCTTCTTTGAAAAATGTGCCTTTGCTTTCCTTGTTATTTTTCTGTATTACATATAAATTTTAGAATCACTTTATGACATTTCTGTCCAAAAGCTGGTTATTTGATAAATACTGCTTTCAATTTTATGCTAATTTAATTAGAGTTAACATTTTTTAATGTTAAATCTTTCAATTCATGAATACTGAGAGTTATTAGTACTTACTCATGATGGAAAAAATTAATATCCTTAAAGTATCATTATTTTGATTCATAAATTCAATATAATCTTTACCCAATTTCAATAAGATTTTTTTATGTTGAAAATTTTTTAAAAACTGGAATAAAATTCCCCAAATTTGCAAATACAAACTAAAAACCTAAAAAAACAAAAATCTAGTGAACATCACAATCAGAAAATTTATGATGCACATAATAACACATCTGCAAAGCCAGCATGGTTGATATGGATATAGAAAGAAACAGATTAGGGGTTCCTGGGTGTCTCAGTTGGTTAAGTGTCAGACTTTGGCCCAGGTCATGATCTCATGATGCATGGGTTCAAGCCCTGTGTTGGGCTCTGTGCTGACAGCTCAGAACCTGGAGCCTGCTTCAGATTCTGTGTCTCCCTCTCTCTCTGCCCCTCCTCTGCTCGTGCTCTGTCTGTCTCTCTCTCTCTATGAAAGAAAGGAAGAAAGAAAGAAAGAAAGAAAGAAAGAAAGAAAGAAAGAAAGAAAGAAGAAAGAAAGGGAAAGAAAGAAGGAAGAAAGAAAAAGAAAGAAAGATTAATATATAAACCAGGGCTCCAAGAAACAGATGATTGCCTTAAGGATACAATGAAAACCCAAGGACAAAAATAAGAATCAATGGGCTCAAACTTATAAGACAAATAAGAATATAAATAAATGAATTACTTAATTAATAGAAAATATAGGAAAGCTCTTTCCTAAAGTGGAATGACAATCTCTAAATGTAGGAAGAATGAAATAGTGATAAAATATCTTTTGAGGGCGCCTGGGTAGCTCAGTCTGTTAAGCATCTGGCTCTTGATTTCAGCTCAGGTAATGATCTCACGGTTCCTGAGATGGATCCCTGCATAGGACTCTGGCTGACAGTGTGGAGCCTGCTTGGGATTCTCTCCCTCTCTCTCTGCCCCTCTCCCCCACCCTGTTTATCAAGATAAATAAATAAATAAACTTTAAAAAGTATATTTTGAAAATATTATACTTACAATTAACTTAGCTAAGTATCATCAATAGATGCTAAACATATTGGGTGAAAATTTGGTGGAGAATCCAACATTTACTAAGCCATTTTTCTCCCATATTGTCAATGGAAGGTGGTAACTTTAAGACTTAGAAACCTGGCAGTCATCAACTTCACAAGTTAGCAAAATTAACATCACCAATATTGAAAAAACTGACAAAATGTGCCTGCTAATGTGATACTCTGAGAATGTAACACCTCTCATGTCAAACTTCTGCCAAAAAGGCATATGTAACCTGAATGTAATCATGAATAAACACCAGACAGCCCGGGTCTCCAAAAGAACAAATCAGTATCTTCAAAAACAGAAATGTCGTGAGAGAAAAAAGACTGTTTCCTGTTTAAAGAAGACAAAAGAGATGACAATTAAATGCAATGGATGATCTTGTTTTGGATTCTAGTTTGCAGAAAGAAAATACATAGAGACATTATTAGATAATCTGCCAAATTTAATATGAGCTAGGTACTAGATAATAATGTGTATACATTGAAATTTCATGAATTTGATAATCATACTGATAGTAGATGAGTGAATGTTTTCATTATTAAGAGGTACATATTCTGGTTACTCCCAAATCGTTCAGTAAAAATAATGGACTAATAATAATAATTTAGAGATACAGAAAAACAAAATATGACAAAACTCTCACAATTGGTGAATCTAGATGAAGGGTAAAAGGCAGTACTTTCTACTATGCTAAGAACTTCTCTACAACTTTGAAATTGAAATCAAAAATTAAAATTAAAACAATCTCTACTATAAATCTTAAGGACTTTGTCAGCAGACAGATCTTTAGGAACGTTAGGAATTATGTCAGACTCTTCAGCAATGTTTACAGACTACTGCTTTTGCACTTTCCCCTTCAACTTACTAAATTATTGGTTAAGTATTTTCAGGTAGTTGTTATTGATATATAACACAACATACCATCTGGGTAATTTCATCATTTTTGTTGTTTTCTCCAGAACCAATGATATTTTGTCTTATATTATGGGTAGTCATCTAGGACAATGTTCTCCCAATGGGGCCAAGAGTGATCATTGAAAAAAAAACTATCAATATTGTCTTATCTTCCCTAGGGTGCTTTAACATCTAGTTAGGAATACTAACGTATAAATAGATATGTTTAATACAATTTGTGAAAACATAAGAAGCTGTTATATAGAGCAAACTCTGAGGACACCAGAGGAGTGTCTAACTTAACTGAATAAACTTGGAAAGGAGTGGGTTAGGACAGGGAAGGAATAAACAGGAAAGGAATAAAAGGAATAAACAGGAGGAGGTGACTGTAGAACTGAATCAGAAGGAGGTAAATGAATTAAGTAGGTGAAAGTGTGGGTCTCCCGGAGAAATATGAGTAAAATTGAAAGCAACAGTGTGGTGTGTTTGAGAAAATACCAGGGAAGACAGAACCTATGGAAGGAGAGGAGTTGAAGGCTAGTGATAGGAGTTGAGGTTGGTGGTGAAAAAGTACCCATCTCAGCATTCAAATGTTTTCTTTTTTAAGTTTATCTATTTATTTTGAGAGAGAGAGAGAGTGAGAGAGGGAGAGCATGCGTGCACACATGCGCATGAACAGGGATGGGGCAAAGAGAGAGGGAGAGAGAGAGAATTTGAACAGGCTCTGTGCTGTCAGTGAGGAGCCCCATGTGGGTCTTGAACTCACAGACCAAACCATGAGATCATGACTTGGACCAAAATCAAGAGTTGGATGCGTAACCCACTGAGTCACCCAGGCACCCCAGGTACACTCAATGTGCAAATGTTTTAATGGCTTTTAAATTATACGCGAAAGACATATATTAGTTTCCATTGTCTCCTAAGCATTTAGAAAGAAGAATGCTACTTCTATTTCTGTCTATATACTCCACAGCAATTTTTCTACCCAGGAGAATTATAATGAATTATTTAAGGTCCACCTCCTTGCTAGATCTTAAGCTCAGTGAAGAAGGTGCCTGACTCAGGGTTAAAATTCTTGTACGCCATTCCTATTTGCATGCCATTCCTTCTGTATGGCCCCCATTTCCTTCTTTCTGAAATGCATTCTTCAGAATTTCTCCAAGGATTCGTGAGTGGTAAATTCTATGCATTATTGTGGGTCCACAACAATAACTTTACCTTAGCTGCATTATTTGTTAGAAGTTTAGTTGTTTGTCATATTCCACTTTTATTTTATTTTATTTTATTTTTAATTTATTTTTCAGAGAGAAACACAGCATGAATGAGTGAAGGGCAGAGAGACAGGGAAAAAGAGAGAATCCTGAAGTGGGACTGGAACTCATGAGCCATGAGATCATGACCTGAGCTAAAGTGGTATGCTTAGCCAACCGAACCACCGAGGTGCCTCCACTTTTATTTTCTATTATGACAATAAATATTGTCATATTATGCTTTTATATTTCATAACTATTTTCTCTCAGCACCTTCAAAATATTATGTTATTGTTATCTGTCCCTTACTATCATTGCTGAAAAAAAATCTGTGGATGGATATTATTTTCCCCATAAGCAGATGTAACAACTGAGTTTCAGAAAAGTTAAATATTACAGAGCTAACAATCAAATGCTTTAAGCCAGAGTCTTTGGCTCCAGGGCATGTATATAGCTTCTCTTCTTGCAGATTCTGCTTCCTCTCCTCCTTATGTCACATGTAAAAGAAGTAAAAGGTTTAAGCCAATGAACTACTACAGTGGCTCTATCAGAGTTTTAATGAATGTTTCCAAGTAACCCTCTTCTCTTTGGCAGTAAAATAGGTAGGGTAGTAGAGTGGTTAGAGCATCGACTCTGAAATCATTTGACTGTAATTTTCTTCTTATGCCAATTCAGCACATTTTACTTTTTACAAAATAAATAAATAAATAAGTCTTTGTGCCTTGGTTTCTTTATCTGCAAAGTGGGAATAAATAATATCATCTCCCTCACACACATATGATAATTAAATAAATTTTGATAGAAAGTATTAGCACAAAGTCTGGCACATAAGGCTCTCAAAGGTTAGAAAGCATCATGTTGAATAGAACTTAATTTTCTTTACTTTTAATTTCCTTAATTTTAATATGTTTATGCCCAGCCTTAATACAAAACTCTATAGGGTGCCTGGGTGGTGTAGTTGGTGAGGTATCCAACTCTTGATCTCAGCTCAGGTCACAATCTCGTAGTTCCTGAGTTCAAGTTCCGCGTGGGGCTCTGTGCTGATAGTGCAGAGCCTGCTTGGGATTCTGTTTCTCCTTCTCTCTGCCTCTCCTCTGCTTGTGCTCACTGTCTCCCTCATTCTCTCTCAAAATAAATAAATAAACTTAAAAAATATTTTAAAACCTTTATAGGGATATATATCAGGATAACATAGAGGGACAAAAACTAGTTCCATATGTTAAATATAAAATGAAAAATATATTTTTGGCATTTATAGATGAACATGTTGCATAATAATTTATAATTTCTACATTATTTACAGAGATAAATTGAATCTAATTTGCTTATATTGCTTTTGCCTCAATAAATTCAAAGAATTAATCCCTAAGTTAAAAGCATCCAAGAAGCAATCATGTGGCAAGGGATATGGGATCATGAGTATCCATATATTTTTCTCTTAAATAAATGGAAACATCAGAGATATCCACAATTCACCATGAAGGTTTGTGAAAGCAGGGTTAATTCTTCAGGTCAAAATACATGGGTTTCATGGACAATTACCTACCACATCCATCATTTTTGCTACTATCCAATACAGACGTATAAAGTATAACAAATGTCCCTTGTGTCAGGTCTTAATCACCGACTTTTAAGTTTGAAAAGTATTTGCTTTGTGCTGCTTTTATTAGATGTACATCAAGAAGAATAAAGTAGAAACACACACAAAATGGAAAATCTATGGTTGCCTTGACAATTTTTGCCTTCAGAAAAGATGCTTGCCGTCAGCTTGGAAATTTTCATTTACTAATGATAGTATGTCTTAGTGGCAAATTCTAATGACTTCTGAAAATGTAAAAAGAACCTGAAGATATTTATTTTAGACAGCATGCATATTTTTAACTTTACAAAATAGACTAATACTTGAAAATTGTGTAATTATATTCACTTTCACATACTATCTATATATCAGTTCAATAAGACTTGCCAAATGGTAATAAATCAATGCTCTTGAAAATCAGATGTTTCTTTCAGGCCACCACTGAAACAGAGAGAACAAATGCAGGATTATATTGTTTTGTTTTTACTTAGTGTTTTGCCTGTCATCATACGCAAATTTAATCAGCATTATTAGTAACTGTCAACAGCATATTTTGAACATAAGGCTAATACAGCAGGTGGTTTAAAAGATGACTGAAAGCAAAAATGCAAAACAAATGATTGCTAGGAAATGCTAATCTATTTCTGCATAAATTTAAGATAAGTTAAAATGCATGCAAATCTCCCACTGGAGGTTAATACTGGAGAAAAAGGGAAATAAATTAACCAATTTTTGTTATTAGGCCATTTGTCTAAAAGCTAAAATACTAAATATTTTACTCTATACCAATTGATTTGATTCAAGAAATGTGGCTAACTTACATTTATAAAATATGAGAAAATGAAAGTTAGAATTTAAATAACAGTTCTCTATACTAATGAATTTGAAAGTTGTTGCTTTGGTCGAAACAGTATTATTTCTATAACATATTTTATTATTTTAAACATAGCGCCAATTTTAACTGAAAAGAAATTATTGAAAATATCAAGAGAAAATGAGTAATAAGATTATGTTTTATTCTGATATCATTACATCTTGAGTAACTTCAAGATTGCCTTTCTGGTTGGAGGGAGACCAAGTAAAATGCATTAGGGAAGATATTTTGCACTTGTTAAAATCATGCGGTCTGATTATACAGGGATATAGAGGACAATTTGAAAGAAAAATGACATGGTTCTCCACCCACTGTTTTCTTCTCCATAGGGTAGGGAACCACCAGGGGATACCTTCTGAGCTTTTTATAGATATCACAGAAACCATCATTTGAAACTGTGAGTCCAGATATCTATCAGGTGCTTAGATGATAGAAGCAATTTCGTCTGTAAGAAAGAATATCACTCCAGAGCACCATTTACCCACCTGCCAAACTAGATACAGGAATCTCCAAGGGGCTCTTGCTGTTTTAATCTTCTGAAAAATTAAAAGGTATGATAAAACAATTGAGACCAGGGACTTAGCAATGATTAACTCTAATGTCTTTTAGTGCGGGCCGTAGCCAGAAAATGAAAATTTAGGTGAAATACGTACATTCATCAATTAAAGTTTAAATACCCATAGAATTCAGACCCAAGTATTAAGAACTCCTTGAGAGCAGAGAGTTGGTTACACAATATAGAAAGAATTTCTACATTGGCAAGAAGTTTGATGTTGAGTGTCTATTTCTGTTTTTATGTAAAATACATATATTCATTTCAAAAGAGGTCCCAACCAAAGTTAAAAAGTTTATATTTACCGAATTATTAATTTCTTGGAAAGCAGTCTATGAAAATTATCCCCCCCCCAAATACAGAGTAAGTGAAAATTAGAATTGATTTGACCCACTGGGAACGAGTGTTGATTCAAATAGACAGCATATACCTACAGTAGCCTCTGTAATATCAGTGCGAGGACAGGAGATTCATTAGAATGCATTTCTGAATGTCTTATACCCTTTCTGTCTACCTGCTCCCCTGTCCTTTGTTATAAACAGAGTCTACTTCTGCAGACCTCTCTACTCCCACACACAGCCTCTCTCAGTCATAATTTACAGATGCTTTCTCTTGCTCTCCTCTCTCAGCCCTTCCAGGATGCACAGTTCTTAGTTCCCTGGCCAAATTCAAACTTACTTCGTGCTGTAAATCACTACATCTGCTTTTCGGCATGTGCTTTTCCCTATCCCTTGCCCTAGTTTTCCATTACAAAATCGTAGGGTTCAAAACAAGAATATAAAGATTTCCGTCTTTGTTGGCAGGGGAGCACAGTCGTGAAAAAAAGGGAGATGATACAAATATTAATATTCACTGCTTTCTGTGGCTTATCATCTAATGAGAAATACAGAAAAGGCAACCCCAGCTTATAGTGCAACCTTATATTATCATGATGAGCATGTAAGATAAACTTTACCCAAAATAAGCCAGTCAGAGAAACACAAATACCATATAATTTCACTCACATGTGGAATTTAAAAAACAAAACAAATGAACAAAGGAAAAGATACAGAGAGAGAGAGAGAGAGAGAGAGAGAGGGAAACCAAAAAACAGACTCTCAACTATAGAGAACAAGCTGATGGCTACCAGAGGGGAGGTGGGTGGGAGAAGGGGTGAAATAGGTAAAGGTGGTTAAGAGTACACTTAATCATGATGAGCACTGCATAATACATGGGATTGTTGAATCACCACATTGTACACCTGAAACTAATGTAACATTGTATGTTGACCACACTGGAATTAAAATAAAATTTTAAAAAAGATAAATTTTACCAAAGAAAATAATTTAATTAGGCCATAACATGTATTTCCCAAATATATCATTGCTCAATAAATAAACTAGGACCATAAAAGATAGACAGGAAGGGTGCAAGAAGTAAAAGCCTGACATATGAGGAAGTGGGCTGCAGAAGGTCATCCAGGGTCAACAATGCCAGAAGTCAATACTCATCCCAATAAAGAGTTTTTTAGGTTTTGTTGTTGTTGTCGCTTCAATTTTTTTAATGTTTATTTATATTTGAAAGAGAGAGAGAGCGCAAGTGAGGGAGGAGCAGAGAGAGATGGAGACAGAATCTGAAGCAGGCTCCAGGCTCCCAGCTGTCAGCACAGAGTCTGACCTTTGGCTTTAACCCATCAGGCCTGAGATCATGACCTAAGTGGAAGCTGGATGCTTAACCTACTGAGCCACCCAGGCCCTCCTGTTTGTTTTTTAATCTGGACAACCACTGCCAGGATATAGAAGTTGTGTTGGGTTGTGTTGTGTTGTGTTGTGTTGTGTAGTGTTTTAACTTGGGCCCAACACACTCCTGGTGGTTTTGAGTAACAGCTGTTTTTTTGCTCCCCTTCAGTCACAGTACTTTTTTCCTCCCCTTCATGTAGTACATTTAAAGCTAATACATCAGAAGTATATGGTAAGCATTCCATAAATTTTAGCTATTGCTATTACTACTAGTAATAACTATGACAAAAATTATTTAGGTGGCTAGAAATGATCCCTATGAAAAAACTAGTTCTCAAAATCTATAATTCAGTTAAGTAAGATGAGAATTAAAAAACATTTATTGGATTTATATTTCAAGCGTATCTGATAAACAGCATATTGTTGGGTCTTGCTTATTTTTCTCCAGGCTCACAATTTCTGATTTTTAATTCAAACTTGTAATCTATTTATATATACTGTAATGATGGAGATGCCTGAGCATTATTCAACCATCTTGCTATTTGTTTTCTGGTTGATCCCACTATTCTGTTTTTCCTTCTGTGTTTCTGTTTGGATTATTGAATATTTTATTCAATATTATTCAATATTATTGAATATTTTATTTGTTTAAAAAAATTTTTAGTGTTTATTTTTGAGACAGAGACAGAGCACAAGCAGGGGAGGGGCAGAGAGTGAGAGAGAGAGGGAGATACAGAATCTAAAGCAGGGTACAGGCTCTGAGCTGTCAGGACAGAGCCTGATGTGGGGCTTGAACCCATGAACTGTGAGATCATGACCTGAGCCGAAGTCAGATGCTTAACCAACTGAGCCACCCAGGCACCCCTGGATTAGTTGAATATTTTAAAACATTTCATTCTATCTTGTCTATTGGCATTTTATTTTATTTTATTTTTCAATTATATTTTATTGATTATTCTAGGGATTACCATATTCATCTTTAATTATTATAATCCACCTTGAATAATATATCACTTTAATTAAATAAACCTTATATCAAGTTAATTCTATGTACATCTATTTCTACCATTTGCGCTATTGTTGCCATATGTTTTATTTTTATTTATGATATTGGCCCCATGATTATCTTTTTCTGTTTTAAATTTTTTTTTAAGTTATTCAGTTTTGAGAGAGAGAGAGACAGAGCATGAGCAGGGGAGGGGCAGAGAGAGAGGGAGACACAGAATCCAAAGCAGGCTCCAGGCTCTGAGCTGTCAGCACAGAGTCTGACGTGGGGCTCTAACACATGAACCGCCAGATCATGACCTGAGCCAAAGTCAGACACTTAACCAACTGAGGCCCCCAGGCACCCCATCACTTTTCTGTTTTAAGCTGTCAGTTGATTTTCAAAACATTAAAAAATATAAATGAGTATTTTGTAATTATATACATTTATCTTTTCCAATAATGTTCATTCCTATTTATGGACCAAATTTTTTATCTGGTATTATTTTCTTCAGAGTGACCAAATCTATATCTATGTGTCCATCTTTATACTTTATAGTGAAAATTTGCTCTTGAAAAATTCTATCAGCTTTTGTTTTTTCTGAAATGTCTTTATTTCACTTGAGATATGTATTTTTGATGGATACATAATATCCTTAGTGTGTTTTCGTTTGTACTTAATGGGGTTTGTTGAGTTGTCTGAACATAAGGGCTACTTTTAAGTAAACTTGGAAATTTTTGATATAACTGAAATATATTTAGTTTTAATGATTTTTGCTGATTTTCCTTTGAATTAACCCATCTTTTTTTCTTAAGCAAGTAATACATATTTTGTTTTCAAATATTGGCTAGTATTTTGTTTTGGGATGTCCATCTATTTCTTTTTTGAAGTTTCCATATCTCTCTTGAAATTCTTCTTTACTCAATATGCTTATTACTTCCTGTAGATTCTTTAATATTTACTATGGTTCTTCCCCCATGGTGTTTTGCTAATTCCAACATCCAAGTGGTCTGAGTATCAATGTCTATTGATTGATTTTCCTCTTGGCTGTAGGTCATAAGTTTTGTTTCTTTGTATGTCTAGGAAGTTTTTAATTATATACTGGACATTGTGAATGATATACTGTAGGGCCCTGGATTTTGTTATCTTTCTCTAAAGAGCTTTGTGTTTTGTCCTAGCAACAGATAAATTATCTTAGTGTCATCTTGAACTTGCAGATGCTTACCTATGGGCTTTGTTAAACCTTATTCCTGGGACTTAATCATTACTCCTAAGACTTGGCTCTTGATTTGGACTCACAAGTGCCTTCAACAGATGTTTCTCATTTTTTTGTCTATATGTATTTGACAGAGGAGTTAGTCCATGATTAGTTACTCCACCATTACTGGCAACCAAAAAGCCCATGTATTGGACTTAAGGAATTGGAAGTCATAGCTTACTTTCTAGGAACACTTTCAGGAGAATACCAGGAAGAAAGTCCTGCTAGCAGTCAATTGAAAAGTAATTAGGCTTTAAGTAGAAACACTAGTATGAAAGAAACTTTCAATAATCTTGGCTGTGAATTGGTAGGAACACAATCATAAGTTGAATAAGATATGAAGTACAAGTGAAGGTCTGTTTGCTCCTCCAATAAAAATTCTCAAAAGTAGTTTTTTCTTTACTGATTATAAAAGTATAGGGGCGCCTGGGTGGCGCAGTGGGTTAAGCGCCCGACTTCAGCCAGGTCACGATCTCGCGCTCTGTGAGTTCGAGCCCCGCGTCAGCCTCTGGGCTGATGGCCCAGAGCCTGGAGCCTGTTTCCAATTCTGTGTCTCCCTCTCTCTCTGCCCCTCCCCCGTTCATGCTCTGTCTCTCTCTGTCCCAAAAATAAATAAACGTTGAAAAAAAAAATTAAAAAAAAAAAAAAAAGTAGAACATGTTTTTTATAAGGTGCTCAAACAAAACAATAGAACATTACCTTTACCTCTATCACCATCTCACCAACAAAAGCATCAGTAACTTTTTAGGATCGATTTTTCTTGATATTTGTATGAATGTATTTTTATAAATATGGAATTATAATATAGAATAAGTGTCCTTAATGTGCGCTAAATAATTCCTTGGATGAATGTCTGTAAATGGGCTTTCTGAAGAGACATGTGTCCTCCAAACTGCACAGAAATTTGTGTGCAAATGTACATTTTCTGTATGAAATTCATAGTTCCATTAGTGTCTGAAAATGGCACATTAGAGAAACATATTTAAATGTCGATTTAAATTGGTAGAATGTTTTAACTTCTAGGAATTCATTCTAAGAAAAGTAATAGAAACGTAGCTAAGTGTATACATACCAAACTATTTATCGCAATACTGTTTAAAATGGCAGAACATCAAATAAATAAATAAAATGTCCAAAATGGTTGTTTTCTCTATAATAAATGCAATATATCACCACATTTTTACAGCTATAATATAGACTATCTTTATTGGGGCGCCTGTGTGGCTCAGTTGGTTAAGCATCCAACTTCCACTCAGGTCATGATCTCACGGTTCATGAGTTGGAGCGCACGTCAGGCTCTGTGCTGACAGCTCAGAGCCTGGAGCCTGCTTCAGATTCTGTGTCTCTCTTTCTGCCCCTCCCCTGCTCACACTCTTTCTCTCACTCTCAAAATTAAACAACCATAAAAAAATTAAAAGAAAATACATATAGACTATCTTTATTACTATGGGAAGATTTTTTTTTTTTACAATTCAATGTATTTTTACCCAAAAATGGCAATTGTACAAGACTAAATTTTAAAGAGACATCAATTATATAAGTGATATATATTTACATAAACCTAAATCAGACAGGATCTTGAATTGCAGTATTTGGAGCTTTTAATATTTTCTTATTATCTGGTTTTATTTTTCCTACGGTGGATATGGAGTCTCATGACAAAATTAGAGGAGAAAATAACTATATTTTCTTGGGGGGGGGGCCAATCATTCCACGCCAGGAGTACAATCAGTAGCATGGAGTGGCTGTAAATGTCAGTCATCTTGAAGCAGCCTAATGTAGCTTGTGAAAATAATGGAAGATTCATGATGGGAAGGCAGCAGAGGCACAGAACATTTCATTGCTGCCAAACTGGGTATTTTTCACCTAAGCAGTGTATACATATGCTCGTCATGCTGCTAGTGTTTTTGTTTTGTTTTAGTTTTTACTTCACCATTGCTTATTAGATTTGTCAATCTTCCCATCTCCAATTTTGTGGCCATTTCTACAGATCAAGGTCTCAAGTTTGTCACTATAGAAACTTTATTTTTAATTTTCCTGGATAATGAATTTTTACATCATTCATATTTATATATGTGGGAAGAAACTTTGGTTGAAAACCTCAGTTGTAAGATTCTTTTTTCATGCAGTCTCTCTGTGAAACACTAACTTATCAGATAAAAATGACCATAAAAATACATCACTGAGAAATCCAAATAACTTTTCTGATGGAAATGATGATTACAGGTTTATGCATGGATTTCTAATTTAGCAGTGACTAATAATATCTAAGTGATAAAAAGCTTTATTTGAGGAATGAAAATCAGCAATAGACATGTCACTTTTGTTCCAATTTAAGCCTCTCATATCCCACTCTGAAGAGTTTTAATTATGATGCTTAGATACTACAACTTTCATATCGTATGAATTTCCTAATAATTAAGCCTGAAGTTCCTTTTAAACTATTTTCCTATAACATAAACGATTTATTAATATACTTCCTGGAAGTTGTGGCTGAATGAATCCCTCTAGGGGAGAGACAACAGTCTAGGTGTTTATGAAGACAATCATGATTGCCCAGTAATTGACTCCAGGGACTTCTTTCGGTTGCTTGGTAATGAGACAGCTGGGCACAAGACACTTACTCCCAGGTAAAGGGACTGCCACTTCTTTTAACACTGAGGGCACTTCTTCCCTCTGTAGGACATGCCTCACAGGTTTGAGGATGATGAAAATCTCCATTTCTAAGGAGCGTCTTTAAAGGAGGCACCTAAGGTCTGAATGAATTATACCTAAGTCCAAAGTGTCTTTTGACGAGGATGCTCTTTTATTCTATAAGAAGAAATAACAGCAGGGAGACAGTTACTTTCATGAATTCTATTCTGTATATGTGTTCATCCTTACCTGGCTCCAAGTGTACCCCTCTTCAGGATGCCAGACCAGGTGACACAATCACCTGTCAATCTTTTTAATGTTAAATTCTGACATATGGCAAGTGACCTGGACTATGGTTTATTTCAGTCAGAGTGGACTCTAATGTGGAAAAAAAGAGATCATACTATCAAAAAGTTGGAAGGGCTAGAAGAGAGAAAAGCGGGAGTCCAAACCTATACTGAATTTAAGGCTAAACCTTAAACTAATAGCTGTGATCCTGCGTTCAGAAAGTTTCTCCCTCTGTGATTTTTCCCGGCGATACCATCACGACTTCCTCATACCTGGAAGACTGGCAACTCAATACTGGAATCGGGGAAATGGCCACCAAAATACTAGCATCTGTCACAACCTGTTTCTAGTCAGTAACACAGGCAAAGGAAGATAACCTGCTCCTTCCTTTCTCCTTTGAAATCTCATTTGAGTGAGATTCATTAGCAGAAACAACTTCACATTCCGAATCATAGCTACAAGGAAGTCTGGAAAACGTATACAGTTCCTAAACTTCTCAGCAATGAGATAAGAAGGAACATAGAAGAATGTGGGAGTAGAAGTTCATTGTTACATATTAGAATATCTGCCTGTCTCTTAAAGTGGCTATTTTCAAAATCATGGATTTGACTGTGGTAACTTAAAATACTCAAAATAATTTAAAACAAAAATTTCCCCCACCTGCTTCAAAATTTTTTTTAATGTTTGATTATTTTTGAGAGCGAGAGAGAGACAGAGCATGAATAGGGGAGGGGCAGAGACAAAAGGGAGACACAGAATCCGAAGCAGCCTCCAGGCTCTGAGCTGTCAGCACAGAGCCTGATGCAAGGCTCAAACTCACAAACTGAGATTGTGACCTGAGCCAAAGTCAGACACTTAACCGACTCACCCAGTCACCCCTCAAAATAATTTTTATTTATAGTTGCAATGTTTCTGTATTTAACTAAAAAATTTAGAAGGAGAGAGAAAATATCGGCATGGCCTGACAATTTTTTTTTAAGTTGATTTATTTTGGGGGAGAGATAGAGTACACGTGAGAGTGAGGGAGGGGCAGAGAGACAGACATGGAGAATCCAAAGCAGGCTCTGAGCTGACAGCAGAGAGTCCCATGCTGGGCTTGAACTCAGGAACCATGAGATCATGACCTGAGCTGAATTCAACGCTTGACCTACTGAGCCACCCAGGTGCCCCAACAATTTATTATAGGAATGATTCTTGATTATTCAATTGAATCTGTACCCATTTTTGACTGCTTCAAATCATGGTTACGGAGTGCTACTAAAACAAAAATACATGCTACAGGCTTATAAGGATGTTTATTCCAATATTTTTAATAATTTTAGCAGCTAAGGAAGAGAAGAATTTCTCAAAGGACATCCAAGTCCTTAGTTTAGACACAGAATTAAAATGTGTATGTGTGAGAAAGTGTCTCATCCTAGAATTGATTTTTTGCTGTGAGATACCTGCATAAATATATATTCCCTGAGATATGAGTGTCTACACTTGCCCAAGAAACTGACCTCCCCAACTTGTGCTGCCCCTGTCTCTCTCAAAATAAATACACAAACTTAAAAAAAAAATTTTAAAAATTCCTACTATTTTGCAAAATTTCATCAGTGTTCATAACAGTAGCATTGCTCATGAATTAATTAGCAAATCTAGAATTGTTCTGTCACTATGTTGTATACCTGCAACTAATATAACATTGTATGTCAACTATATGTCAATAAAAAAAAAATAAAAAAGGACTAATAAGTATTAGCAATATTCATTATAATTCCATAGATAACTATAAATCTTTGATTATTTCAGTATGTTTTCCAAAGCAGTCATTCTCAAATATTTAAATACTGAAATAAATATACTTTTAAAAAATGTTTAAAATGTTTATTTATTTTGAGAGAGAGAGAGACAGAGAGCGTGAGAGGAAGAGGAACAGAGAGAGAGAAACAGAATTTAAGCAGGCTCCAGGTTCTGAGCTGTCAGCACAGAGCCTGACCCAGGGCTCGAACCCATGAACCGTGAAGTCATGATCTGAGCCGAAGTCCAATGCTCAACTGACTGAGCCACCCAGGCACCCCTGAAATAAATATACTTTTAATAAAATGACTTTTATTTTATTTCTCAAAAGGATATATGTATCCAAAAGGACATTATACTGCTTTTTACAATTGTTGGAGTAGGTATATAATTTTTTATGAATTTTCCTTAATGTTAATAAATGGTTTTTACAAGACATTTTCTATGAAAAGAAAGTATTTCATTTGTTAGTGTTGAGAACAGTGATCACAGACTATTTCAGGATTAAATTATAAGAATTCCATGGTTTGATTTGTGTATTTGAAAGATCTCTCTGGCAGCATTGAAAATAGGGGATTGAAGGGTTCAAAGCAAAGAAAATACTTATGACAATATTGCAGTTGTGGATCAGAAATGATAAAAGTCTAAATGTAATCATGATGATGGGAATGGGCAAGATAGATGACTTTCAGGAAGTATTACAAATATAACAGACTTGACTTAGAGAGCTGAGGTTGATTCCAAGTTTTTACTTGGATAACAAAGAGGACAATGAATTCATAATTCAGATAATTATTAGACAATCAGAGTAGACTTAGAAAAAGGTTAAAGATCTGTTATTTTTTTTCTTTTTGAATAATTAGCTTCTGTGGAATATTCAGGTATAGACTCTCGATAAAAGATGCCATTTTGGCAATTTGTGATAAATACTTGTAGGTGTTGGTGAAATCAGTTATGGAGCAAGTGAAGAGTGAAAATGTCCAAAAACAGAGAACCAAGAATGAAATGCTGAAGGGAAATAGTATGCAAGAGGCTTCTGGAGGAAGAAAGGCCTGGAAGGGAGGCTGAGGTAACTCAGGTACAGGAAAATGAAAAGAAAACAGAGTAAAGGAAGATACAAAAGTATTTCAAAGACAAAATGATAAATATTATTAAATGCTACAAATGAGTCAAAATAAGAAACCAGGACTTTAAAATGCTCATTATTTGAAAATCAGTGATTTTTTTTTTACAAGGGTAAGTTAGTGAGAAAAGAAGAACTGACTACATAATTTTCAGGGCCCAGTGCAAAATAAAAATGCAAGTTCCCTTGTTTAAAGACCATTAAGAATTTTCTTAGATCAAGGCACTAACCCAGGTGCAAGGCCCTTCCAAACTTGCGACCATTTATGCCTATGCAGGCTGCGTGTCCGTCAAGCTGGTCCTGGGTGGAAGAATGAATAGCGTAGGCAAGAACAGATACGTGATTAAGACTTCTGTTTTAAAACTCTTCTTAAGAGAGAAATAGAGCAATATGTAAGAGAGTTATGGAAGAAAGGATTTTATGTGCTAGAAGTAAATAAGTTTATATGCATAAAAATGTCAATGGACAGGAGACTTGTGACAAAGTCACAAATGAGAGGGATAACCAATAAATTAAAAATGTAGTACACATGACACTGTCTGTATGTGGATCGCGTCTCACTTGTATCGAAAGAACTTCGGGATTATTTTTAAAAATTCAGATCCCTGTGCCTCCCCCTACCCTTCAGATAAAGAATCTCTGAAAGTGGGATTGAAAATAACCAGTTTCTTACTTTATTTGCATAAACTATTGCTTTAGGACAGTGGATTTTAACCTCGTTAAAATTGGAATATTGGATATTGGAATAACCCGGAGCACGTTCAAAAAGGTACTGATGTCTGTGTCACCCAAGAGGTTTTTAATTAGCGTGGGGCACAACATGGGCAACATGAGAATTTTTAAAGCTCCCTGGGCATTCAAAATCACAACACAAGAGATTCTGAGGAGACTTCAATAGCTTTCTGCAGGACTCCAAACACTTCTAAATCAAGAGGGTTGGGGGAAGGAATGAGAAGGGAGATGGAAGTCATATAGGAATGGATAAATGGAAGCAATGCAAAATGCTAACCAAATGGTTTCACCTTAAAAGATCTTTTAAAGTGCATGTCAGTGGCTTTAATGTATCCATGGGTCAGGAGTAATTCTGGGGCCATTTCCTTTGGCAGGCCCATTTCCTTCCACTTTGGATGGATGGAGAAGGAAGGGTTACCTTTTTGTGAAAACCATTCAAATATAATAACATGACTGAGCTGTCAGATTCATTAAAAATCCCGAAAACTTGGGGCGCCTGGGTGGCTCAGTCGGTTGAGCGGCCGTCTTCGGCTCAGGTCATGATCTCGCGGTCCGTGAGTTCGAGCCCCGCGTCGGGCTCTGTGCTGACAGCTCAGAGCCTGGAGCCTGTTTCAGATTCTGTGTCTCCCTCTCTCTGACCCTCCCCTGTTCATGCTCTGTCTCTCCCTGTCTCAAAAATAAATAAAACGTTAAAAAAAATTTTAAAAAAAATCCTGAAAACTTATTTTTATGGTTTTTGATTTGACACTGAGCTTTTTTTAAATTAAAATAATCCATTAAGTAAAATCAACTAAATTCTAAATCAGTTTGACTTATGACAAACAAACGGATATCATACCTTGGAAAATGTCATAGAAATCTCACAATAATCAAACTGATAACATCCTTAATGAAATGTCATGAACATATTTGTTCATTCAATACATAATATTAAATTATTAAATAATATTAAATTATTAAAAGGATTTGTGTTAGCTATAGCAACACAGATTTGACCATTTGCTACTGTAAAATCTATATAGTCCCAAATGTTCAACAAAACGGTTACTATTCAACAGTGTGAAAAGGGAAAAATTGACTTTTTCCTCCCATTTTCTTGTAGCTATAGCTCTAACCTGAAGCCAAACATAGGGTGAAGCATGTGACTGAGAATGGGTATTTTAGCATTCAAATCATATTCTGTTTTTGGGTCTATGTTTTGCAGGTGCTCAACAAATGAACTGAGTGACTATTTTCAACCTAATCGGTAGGTTTTGCTTTCTATAAAAGGAAGCAGATTTTTCTTGACCTATTTGTCCATTAGTTTGTGACTCTTGATATTGACAGAAATTCCATGCAAAAATAAACTCTATTTTATTGCAAAGCTGTGGTATTTCGTGATTGCTCATTATCTTTTATTTTTAAATTTATTTAAGCATTTGCTAGAGCAATCTTTATTGGAACTAGCTGGAGGATTAAGCATTTGCATTCTGTATCGTGAGCACTTAAGTCCACAAGGCTAGGCATGAGCATGGATTGGACATGCTGTGCAGTTTCCAGGAAGCCAAGTAGAAGGACAAGAGTGAAAACGAATATATAGTCCATATGTATACGTATACGTATATGTATATGTATATGTATATGTATATGTATATGTATAGGGTGTATAGAATATATGATCCAAGAAACTCTGCAAAATCTACAAAAAGGCAACAAAGATGACTCAGTCCTATCAGCTTGACTCTGTTCTGTTAGACCAACGATTCTGGATTTAAAAGTCCTTCCCTGGGGCGCCTGGGTGGCGCAGTCGGTTAAGCGTCCGACTTCAGCCAGGTCACGATCTCGCGGTTCGTGAGTTCGAGCCCCGCGTCGGGCTCTGGGCTGATGGCTCAGAGCCTGGAGCCTGTTTCCGATTCTGTGTCTCCCTCTCTCTCTGCCCCTCCCCTGTTCATGCTCTGTCTCTCTCTGTCCCAAAAATAAATAAACGTTGAAAAAAAAATTTTTTTTTAATAAAAGTCCTTCCCTACGTCTCTCATAGAATCTGTTCTGTCAAACACATGCAATCATATCACATATACATTCACATGCCCTCCTGAGAAATATTAAATAGAGACAGACAATTGGAGAGGAAAGTGAGGTGGAAACCAACCTGTTTGTACTACTTTTCTTACTGCTGTTGCTGTCAGCTTCCTAACTGGTATCATTGGCCTGGTCATGGATAGAGACTCTAATTTATCACATGCTGTAGCTGCAAGTCAAGTAACAGATGGCATAATTTAATAAATAGGAAGAAGTCACAGTCAGGAAATATGAGATTGTTTTTCTTTTAATACATTAATTAGGTTGAACATGTAAGACTGTGCTCTTCAACCAACTGTTCATTTCTTCCAGCAAATTTCTTCATCTGCTGAGCCAAATTTACTACTCAAAAAGCCAGAATTAAGCTTATTTATAACTTGTTCATATATGAAAGAGTTTTATATAAGAATGATGATGATAGTTTGATTTTTTAAGTATGAAACACGTAACAAAACATTAATCACTGTTAATTGTGAGTCCGTTTTTTCCAAAAAAATCCTCAGTTTCAGCCGATGATCCCATCAGTTCCAATGGGGATTTGACTTAAGGATCAAGACAAAGTGAGATACTCCCTATATAAAATTATTCGGGAAAGAAAATGACTCCTTTAAGAATGGAGTCAGTTTTTCATCTTTGAAGGCTAAGAGACACTCTCCAGTGAACTTTCTTTAATGATCTGAGAATAAAATCAAGCATCAGCCTCTAAAACTTAGCTGTGACTAGATAGAGTTCCTATTAGCACAGAATCTCCGTATGCTCACTGTTTTCAATATTACAGAGGCTATGCTACAGCTCAAAATTTAATCTACTTACCAAGTTCTGCTGGGTACATTGGCTGACCTTTTGAAGACAAGTAGATAGTTTTAGAGAACTGCGAACTCAAAAATTGTTAGTCGGTTTGAACACTACTCATTTTGCAGAAAGGCAACTTATCTTAGTTTTTGATTAAACATATAATATAAGAAAATGAAGTTTTAGCAAATATTACATTGGCTCCTCTTTCTGGAAATGATAGAAACGAAAGGTAGACCAACTCTTCTCCTGAGATCACATAGAAAATCTCGACAGCGTTTTACAAATGCAAGATCCTAAAACAGAAAGAAATCTAGGGAAAGAGGCCTTGCCTTTGAGTTGTATTTTCCCCCATGGGGTTTTGCTAGTTCTGGAAGAATCAGCTGAGACCCTGAGAAGCAAAATGATAATTTTGAAACTTCAACAGTCAGGGAGACAAACTGCAGAATTCAGGGATCAATCATTACAAATTTACAAAAAACCCACAATTTATTACATGCAATATAGAATTAAAATTTTAGCTTTTCTTCTTTTTAAAATTTCCCAAATTTATAAGCCATAGGATGCTATAGAAACATATTTTTAATAAAGTCATTCTGACAATTTTCCCTCCTACAGAAAATTGATCTGGATTTTAAAACAGTAAAGAGGCAAAAATGCCCTAGGAAAACAATACTTATTAAAATATTTTTTAAGTCTGCTTTTTTTTTACATAGGCTTATGGAGGTATTAGCAGTAAATCTTAATACTAATTTAAATTGTTTTAAAATATGTTTTGACTTCAATCATCATCCTCCAATTTGACAAATACAGATTAAAATATGTAGATACACTTAAATGGTAAAACTGAAGTATAGTCATAGTTAGGCTATTTGAAAAAATTTAGGAGAAAGAAATAGATACCTGAGTTCAAGATCAGGTGCCCCGAGAAATGTATTTGTATTAAGAATAATTGAAAAATTTATCTGAGGAATTTATTAGGTTAAAAAAAAAAACAAAATAGAACTACTGATTATTTTCTTTTGTGTGTACATTCTTATTGAACAATAGAAATGCATCCTAGTAACAAAGTTTCCCTTTTGTCCACATCGCCACTATGTTTGTGAATATTTTATATGGGAAAAATGTTCACAAATGCAAAAGAATGAGTAGCTGTGATCTTAGAATATATTTACACATTCTCTTCATTAAGGTTACTGATTATTCACATATTAAACTAAACTAAGGTTGTGAGTTTGGCTGTTTATGCTTATTTTTAAAGATTTGATATAATCTTTGGTATTTCACTATTGTTAAGGCCAATTAAAAAGTGAGTATGACATTCTATGGAAATGTGTCTTTCAATAGACAGAGAGAGCAGTTTAATTATAATTGTCTCTTAAATTGATGAAATCAGTGCTGAAAGAGAATCTGCTTTACGTAATTTGATTTTCAAGATATTAGTGAATTCTCCTATTAAAAATAATTTTATAGGGGTACCTGGGTGGCTCAGTCAGTTGAACGTCCTACTCTTAATTTTGGCTTTGGCCATGATCTCACTGGTCGTGAGTTTGAGCCCGGCATCAGGGCTGACATCATCACTGTATCACTGACCATCACTGACAGTGCAGAGGATGCTTGGGATTCTCTTTCTCCCTTTCTCTCTGCCCCTCCCTCCCTGTTCATGCACATGTTCACACTCTCTCTTTCTCTCTCAAAATAAATAAAATAAACTTTAAGGATAATAATTTTATATTTTCTTATACTTTTTAGTTAACAAATGCTTTTTGCTGTTCTGTTTTCTTTTTCTATTTTACTATTTTTAATAATGTCAAAAATGTTATGTATAGGTGATTTAAAACACTGTTAGTGCATGGGTACTGGTAGAATTGTATATTTTATTTTGAAAGACATTTTCAGATTTGTTTTTGATGATTTGGAGTATTTTGTTATTTTTCCTATTTGATCTTACTCTGATCTATGCAACATATCAATTTTCCACTGAATGATCACCAAAGCCAGAATGCAAGAAAACCCCTCAAGGCTGTTGGAAGCTGGGATCATCTCAAAATATCCATAGCTGTTTGCATTGCTGTCTTAACAATAACAAAATTGTGTCTTAATTTAGATTTTTAAATAAAGTTTCTCATAGTAAATGATCTGTTTAATGTTAGAAAAATGCTATATTGAATATCAATGGAAATAATTATACATGGCAAGTGTACATATATGTGCACATATTTTATTCAAAATTTGGTATCTTCAAATTCCTATGCTTATAAATGTAACACAAGTCAAGTAACTGAGTCGCATTTATAAATATGTTAGTTTGGGGCATGTATTGCTTCAGCTTAAAAAATTTGAAATTCTTTCATTGATACTTTGGAAAACATACCAATGTATAAAGGCCAAAAGTCCATGATTCCACACCCTGGGAAAATCACTGAGCATTTTGATATATCTACCTTCAGAATTTTAGTGAGTATGCTAGCTCATGTTATACCTTTTTTGCTTTTTAAAAATATTTTATTTATTAATCAGCTTCTAGTGATATTAAAAATTCAATTAACAATATCTTGTAATTTTAAAAATCATGCTGTTATGTTAGATAACATACGGTTATTTGGTGAGATAAATTTCACTTTAGTGGATATTAGTTGTGCTGAAAATTTTGTACATGTTTAGGATGTTTTCCCTCAAAATAGATTTTGAGACATGAAAATACAATGTCAACTATTGTGAATATTTTATGATTTTTAAGTTCATAGGCTGCTTTCTCAAAAGATGCAATAACTACTAACTGTATGAATCTGTTGCTTTTGGTACTTGCCCTACTATGAAAATCCCTCCTTCCCTCCGACTCACCTTCCCTCTCTCCCTCTCTTTCACCTGTGTTCATTCTGATTGCTGGAAGAATATCTATTACATAAACTGGAATTCCTTCTTCTACATAATAAACATTTTATATAGACTCTTTTGGGTTTTTAAAGGAGAGTGTAGTTTTCCTGGGATAGAATGGATACCCACATATGGATCCATTCTTTTTGTTACGGATTAGTTTGAAAAATCTATGTATAATACTATATCATTTCTGTGCCAAACATTTTTTACCATCTTAACCATTTCTAAGTGTACATTCAGTGGTATTAAACGTATTAATAATGTGCAACCATTACCCCCTCTATCTCTAGAACTCTCTTTATCTTGTAAAACTGAAACTATACCCTTGAAAAAATAACTCCTTTGTTCTTCCCTCCCCTAGACGTTGGCAGCCATTATTCTACTACTTAACTCAATGATTTTGACTACTCCAAGTACTTAATATAAGTGGCATCATTTGGTATTTTTTTGTGTGACTGTCTCATTTTACTTAGCATAATGTCCTCAAGATTCATTTTTGTTATAGCATATATAGGTATTTCTTTCCTTTTGAAGACCAAATAGTATTCAATTTTATGTGTTTACCACATTTTACCTATTCAGTCATCCATCAATGGATACTTAGGTTGCTTCCATGTTTTGGCTATTGTGAATAATGCTGCTATGAACATGGGTACACAAATACATCTTCCAGATCTTGCTTTCAATTCTTTTTTTTTTTTTTTTTGGTATGTTCCCCCCAACTGTGTCTAATTTTCCAGTCTACCAAAACTTACTGTTTTGTGATTTTTGATAGTAGCCATCCTATGTATGGAGGTGGTATCTCACTGTAGTTTTGATTTGCATTTCCCTACTGATTAGTGATGTTGAGCATCTTTTCATTTCTTATCAGCCATTTTTTATATCTTCTTGGGAGATATAAAATAAATACATTTAATGCTATAAAAAAGCCCAAAGAGAAGTCTTACTTCCTACCTCTATTCAGAGGTTATCATTGATCTTCCAGGTTGTTTATATTTTTAATATAGATTTTTACTTCTGAATTAATTATGTGAAAGTAATTTGGAAATGAAAGAGCTCTGCATGAACATTGTTGGTCATTTTTCATCTTCTTTCAGATAATCAGTTAAGACTTGAAGCTGCTGAAAACAAAATCTACCACAGTTGACATGTGAAAACTTTTTAATACTTTAACGTTTGCAAAATTTTATCCATTTTACTCTGATATACATATTCAGATATTTTATTTTATTTTATTTTATTATTTCATTTATTTATTTATTTTAGAGAGAGCCAGAGTGCAAGTGGGGGAGGGGGAGAGAGAGAGGGAGACACAGAATCTGAAGCAGGCTCCAGGCTCTGAGCTGTCAGCACAGAGCCCAACACGGGACCTGAACTCACGAACCATGAGATCATCACAGCCAAAGTTGTATGCTTAACTGACTGAGCCACCCCAGCGTCCCTATATTTTCAAATATTTTAAACTTACATTTTGAAATTATTAGCACATTTAGGTTGCATATAAAAATGTCCCTGTCCATTAAATTTACAATTTTACCTTCTGCCCCCAAATATTTTATGGGTGCTGGTCCTAATATTTATAAATTCTTTAAGGTAAAGTACCCACATCCACACACCCACATGTATTTTAAGACATATTTAATCTAAAACAGTAACCAGTTTGAATTTAAACATCACTGAACATACTTTCTTTTTGAAATAATATTTTCTGTTAACTGAAAATGTGAATATTTAAACTCCCTGTAATATTTCACTGAGGGTCGTTTTCTTATTTCTTCTTGACAATTCCCATATCTTACATGCACCTGTATCAAAATAAGGAAAGAGAGAGAAAAAAAGAAGAAAGAAAGAAAGAGAAAGAAGAAGTGATGGAAAGAAGCAGAAAAGGGGGAAAAGAGGAAGAAAGAAAGAAAAGAAATGCTTTATAATGAAGATTGAATCAAAACAGAACAGTTTTCTACATTGATTCAGTTTGGATAAAAATAGCTTATGGTAAAATGTAGATTTAAAGTAGCACGAACTTTTATATTCTTCACTGAATACAATAAATGCCTTTGGGAAGAAGCATTCAACCACATACATTTATTAAACGTTAAGTCCCTGATGAATTTGAGAAAAAAATCACTTTGTAGATGACAAACTAATGAAGCTAAGTGAGGTCAAGGGTTCTGGCCAGTGTTTCACAGCTAGTGAGTGGCAAGGCTTGGGGCTCAAGTCTTCTGTCTACCAGCCTCGGGCTTCCACACTCTAACATGCCACCTTGCACAAAGGAATAATAGTATCAAAGAAAGGAGCTTGACGTAGCACTTACAGTTCATCTCACTTGCTAAGTTCAGTCATTACTTTGATATTGTTGAACACATTTGTTCTCCCGGCCCTTATCTAATTGTAATCAAGACCCTTTCAGATTTTCTTTAGGAGCTTATTAGACTCATAGATCAACAAAGGTATTCATGCTCTTGGATTTTATATAAGGTAACCTTTCATGATTCCCTAATAAAAATTAAAGTAGTTGTGTTATTTAATTATGAAATATGTAACCTCATTTCAGCTTTCCTATCAGGGAAGTATTGAAGCTGACACTTCAATTGAGTTTACCCAAGGGTCCCTAAGCTTGGGGAGTTAAACACATGCAGCTATCAAAGCGCAGGCATCATCACGGACTCCCCATACCTAATTACTACAAGTGAAAAGTTTCCTCCTGAGAGAGACCACTTTCATTCCAAATCTGACAGGTAGAAATTAGTTGCCTAATGGAATGGAATAGTTCTGCAAATTGAAGGAATTAAGTGTGCTTTTTTAATTTAAGCTCCCTCTAAATTAGATTTTAATTTGGATCCAAATGTGAAGAGGTTGATGGCATGAAGCAGCTTAGGTTGGCCCGGAGCCAATTATTTTATACTGCCCTTCTCCGGATATATTGTGTCTCTTTTATAGTCAACAGACATTATGGGGCAGAAAAGCTGTCATGCCTTCATCAAGCAGAGTTTTCTGGAGAGCACTATGTCACTTTGGAATACTGCTAAGTGATGTGCTTCTCTCTTGGAGTCATTTCACTGTCATATAGACATCAAAGGTTGAACAGAGGATGTGTGTGTGTGTGTATGTGTGCGTGTATTATTTTTAATAATTATTGTTAAAGGGAAGAGTAATGAAGAAAGTATTAGCCTATCAGAAGTGTAATATGATAAAGAGAGACAATTTATATAGCTCTGGTTCAATTTTAGAATGATTCCTTCCTCAAGCAATAAAACAGCAAAACCAAAGAGATCGATAAGGAGATTATTTCTTATAATGGGAAATATACCGGTAGATCAAAGTGACTAGCGAAAGACTCTGCAGAACATCTATTTCATTCAGTAAACATAAATATACTAGGAGGGTGTCGATACTCAAGGGTATCTGTGGATGTTAGCAGTGTGTGCATGAATTGAGAACATCAGCTTTTTACACCAAATGAATATGTAGATTAATTATATTTGAAAACATGTCACAGTTAACTCTATAAGAACAAACTTTTTCTTAATGTTCTTTAAACTTTCAGATGAAAACTCCAGATAACCTTAAAAAAATAAAACCAAACACTGAATTATTCTCTAGTAAGTACAGTAAGAGTATACTACAAATGCTATTATGATTCCAGTAATGGCGTATGGAGTCCAACTGATGACATGGCATGGTAGCAGGGAAGGAAAGCTTGTGTTAGGTATAGGAGAACAGGTGAAGATATTGCTTAAGTAATGACAATAAAATAAGTGCTTTCTGGGCAATAGGGTTGCAAAAATATCATTTGGCATCCAAACTGGAAAATACTCCTCATTTCTCACCAAAAGCCAAGTCAGCCTAGTCTCTCTGTGTCATTGATGGCCAAAGACTGTTTTGTTCCTAAGTAACACATCATTTCCAGAGAACACAATTTAGAGGCAAGAATCTTTTCCATAAGCTGGCATGAGCACTGGCTTGCTAAGGAGGTGGGTAAGAGGGACAGGCTGAGTGAAACTGAGATTTCAGCAAAAGGGCTCTACATAAGGTAGACTTCCAATAAAACCAGACAGATGAGGTGTGGCTCTAGTATTTCTTTGCAAGTAGTATTTGCTGGCACGAAGAAAAAAAATACTGGAGGATACAGGTCTCCAGCTATGACATGAATAAGTCACGAGAATAAGGGCACAACATAAGTAATAGAGTTAACAACAACAAAAATACTATATTACAAATATAAATGAAATGGCAAGAGCTGGGGAAAAATAAGTAAAAAAAAAGATATATAAATAGATATTCTCTATTCATTTGAATCGCAACCTTGTGTATAAAGATCTATTCAATTTTCTATTTTTGTAGGCAAACTTAATATAAAAACAAATGACAGAATTATTATAGTAGGCTGAGTTGATTAATCTAACTCTTCGCCAAAAACAACTAAAAATGCTGAGAAAAATATTTTTCTTTAAATATCAAATTAATCGTGTTGAAGAGCTGACAAGCTATTAGGGAATTTCCGGGCCTGGGCTGGGGCTGGCCTAAATCCATCAACGTTAGTAAAATATCAGGCACCTCCGTCACCTTTGCCCTGACAGTGTTCACTGGTAAAGGGCAAGTGTGTGTGTGTTTCACTAACTGAAAAGATAAAAATCAAGGCCCAGTGTTAATACGGAAGAGATGTTTAACAGGAATTGTGGGCGCGTGATTAGAGAATGCTGAAGCTAGGATGTGCCATGAAGCTAGGTTCACTTAGGGTAAGTCTGAAGCTGATGTACACCTGCCACCATGCACTTTGGCTGCAACAGGAAGAATTTTTTGTCAATGCTGCTTTGCCTGCTGGTTTTCATGGGCATTAAGTGAACCAGAAAAACTAGAGTAAAGATAGAAAACAAAGTCCCTGAGCAGTTGTGACGACATCTGGCCCACCAGCCATCCAACAGATATCTATAGCCTGGATAATCCAGGTGTCTTAAAGCCATACTTGGGTTGAGGTGGCTCTCAATTGATTTTGTGCACAGTCACACAGAAGAATCAAACTCAAATCTTCTCTCGACGAAGGTTCTTTATCTTAGTCCCAAAGATTTTCTACAAATAAGTTTGTAGGGCAGTGACCATACCAGCATTCACCAAAAATATCATTAGTGAGATCCAGCAGGAGCAGGAGGTGTATACAGCAGATGTAAACGGTCTGTCATCATTTCTGGTAGCAGAAATTCACTAACACAATCTTAAAACAGTTCCAACAGGCAAGGAGAGAAATTATAAGGAAAAAAGATATTTGAGAGAGAAAATCTGATTCTAACACATATGTGAGATTCTATTTAAAGATACCTAACGGTTTACTGAAATAAATAAAATCAAACTTTAGATAGGAGTAGTGAAGCACAAGAAAACAAAGACAAAGCTGTTAAAAGAGAGAGAGAGAAAAAAACAAAGGACTAAATCTAAAACATGCACAGAATTCCTAAAACTCAATAACAAAATAAACTAGTAAAAGAACGGCCAATGTCAATTATATCTCAATAAAACTGGAAAAAGAAAAAAGGAGAATGGTCAAAAGACTTGCATGGACATGCCATAAGAGAGAAAGTCTTCATGGTCAACCACATGGGGAATAAGAGAGAGAATTAAAGCCTTGATGATATACTACAAAATAGACAAAATTAAAACGTTAATAGAAATACTGTTGGCGGGGCGCCTGGGTGGCGCAGTCGGTTAAGCGTCCGACTTCAGCCAGGTCACGATCTCGCGGTCCGTGAGTTCGAGCCCCGCGTCAGGCTCTGGGCTGATGGCTCGGAGCCTGGAGCCTGTTTCCGATTCTGTGTCTCCCTCTCTCTCTGCCCCTCCCCCGTTCATGCTCTGTCTCTCTCTGTCCCAAAAATAAATAAACATTGAAAAAAAAAAAATTAAAAAAAAAAAAGAAAATAATCTTAACGGTTTATCCAGCTGAAAGGGGGTACTTTATCTTAATACACAAAATAAGGAGGAAGATAAGCCACATTCTTTAACTTTTAGCTGTAAACCCTCTCTAAAAAGAAGCCTTTCCTTTTTTTCCATTTATTCAACTCATGCAAAAGTATGTATTTTTAGTCATAAAAAGATAATTGTCAATGCAAATTATCTGCAAGGCTAATAGAAGGGGTTACTTAGTCCTATTTACATATGAAACCATTTATATTACGTACATATAATATAGTCAATGAAATGGATAATGTAAATAAAAAAATATATAGTTTCCTTACCAGTAAAACAGACACATCCAGTTGGATTACTCATAGCCAAACTGTAAACTATTAGTTGTACTAAAAATACAGAGCTTTTAAGATAAGTAGATATCTAGAGGTTTCTTGCCCTGATTCTAGCTAGACTAGGAAATTTGGAAGTTTCATTAAAACTTACTATTCCTCTAGAATGCTATTGTGTCTTGTCCCCAAATGTCCCCTTTTCTTCCAGGGAAACCTTTGATTCAGCATTTAAAACTACAAACCAAATATCAAAGGAAAATGTTTAAATTTTAACCAGTCTTCCTAGCACACTTTCAAATTTTTAGGGATTCTTTCCTGTCTTTATTTATTTGTTAAAAGCATATTGACTAGCTCAATGCAAACAAAAACAAAAACAAAAACAAAATAAAAAAAAAACCAAAAAACAAAAACAACAAAAACCCCCAAAATCCTATTCAAGAATGGGCAAAGGGCATGAATAGACATTTCTCCAAAGAAAATATAAACATGGCTAAGCACATTAAAAGATGCTCAATAATGCTAATCATTATGGAAATGCAAATCAAAACTATAATAAAATGCTACCTCACATCAATAGGATGGTTACCATTTTCCAAAGTTCGTAAATAACAGAAGTAAAACCAATAAATTACTAAGGTAGTAATTGTTAAACATTTGTTATGCACACACCAAAAAGACACTTTTCCTACTGGGAGCATTCAAACAAAACATGGAATGAGGCTCAAGGATATATTGCTATAAAGCAGCTTATGCAGTGAAAGAGCTGTGACTACTTATTCTTAACAGTGATTGGTTATAATATTAGGGTTTTCTTAAATGATAGGGAAATAGTTAATGGTTGCCTCATATCAATTTTGGAAAACAGCTTAAGTTTTGCTTATGATTTTCAGAGGCATAAGCAGGAAATGACCCAGGTCAAGTTAACCTTGCAAAATAAGATAAATTAAGCTTTATTTGTATGACCAAACTAGTTTTGTCTGCTCAGGATATTTTCAAGATTGGCTTCCATTTATTTTCTTATTTTAACATTATCAAAAAACAGAAAATATCAAGGGTTGGTGAGAACCCTTATATACTGTTGGTGGGAACGTAAAGTGGTACAGCTACTGTGGAAACCAGTCTGGCAGCTCCTCCAAAATTAAAAAATAAAATTACCATCTTATCCGGCAATTCTACTTCTGGGTATATACTCAAAAGAATTGAAAACAGAATCAGAAAGAGCTATACCTGGGTTCATAGCAGCAATAGTAGCATTATTTACAATTGCTAAAATGTGAAAGCATTACAAGAACCGATGATTGAATAAGTAAAATGTGTTACATACAGACAATGAAATATGATTCAGTCTTAGAAAGGAAGGGAATTCTGGGGCGCCTGGGTGGCTCACCAAATGAGTGTCTGACTCTTGATTTCTGCTCAATTTATGATCTCACGGTTGGTCAGATCGAGCCCCACATTGGGCTCGGCACTGACAGTGTGGACCCTGCTTGGGATTTTCTCTCTCTCTCTCTGCTCCTCCCCAACTCATGCTCTTTGTCTCTCTCTCTTTCTTTCTTTCTTTCTTTTCTTTCTTTCTTTCTTTCTTTCTTTCTTTCTTTCTTCTCTCAAATAAATATTTTTTTTTTAAAAAAAGGAAGGAAATTCTGATATATACTACCACAAGATTGAACCTTGAGGATATTATGCTAAGTGAATAAGGCAGTCACAAAAAGGTAAATATTGTATTACTCTACTTATATAAAGTACACAGTCAAAATCATATAGATAGAAAACAGAATTGTGGTTGCAAGGAGCTGTGAGAAAGTGGTAAAGAAAGAGTTACTGTTTAACAAATACAGTTTCATTTTTACAAGATATAAAACGTTCTGGAGATGGATGGCAGAGATGATCACACAACGTTATGAATGTATTTAATACCACTGGACCATACACTTAAAAATGATTATGTTGGTAAATTTTCTGTTACGTATATTCAACCACAAGTTAAAAATTGGGGAAAATGCATTTAGTAATTATGTTATATAGATATCCTCTTAGGCGTACAAAGATAAACAACAAAAAATCCCTCAGAGTTTTACTGTCTAATGGAGGAGACGTTATAGACCAAAGTACTGGCGGGGGAACTACAGAGGTACTTCTATCAGCTTTATAATGTGTTATGACCTGAAAACAGCATCTTCTCCAAGACAGAACTTTTGCCATCCTGTGCTGTCTGTTGCATAATATCTGAAAAAAGTTCTTTCCTACATTTTGTTGGGTTTCCTTGTTCTTTAAGATGGGAAGTCACTCCCAGACACTGGTACTCATCTCTGGCTGGGAATGGACACCCCTATCTTTCATTTTAACTTTCCCAGGTTGCTAAATCCAGTATCGCCCATCTTTGGCTTTTCATTTTCCGCATTATTTATACTTCTCATCTGCCATCTGCTCCCTTATTCATTTTGTCCTTTTGGTTTTATACTAATCCTTTTTCTTATTCCTTTACTATCATTTTACTTAGGTTTCAGAATTCAAAGATAAGGGCACATGATGTATTTCCCATGGAAGCCAAACTTCTCTGTATCCTCTAATTTGTATTCTTAGGACCTTCACAAATGAACCAACCTCTCCCTTCGCCACTGTCAAATGATATTTTACTTTTGAAATTTTTATAATATGCCGTGTCAGTTTCGTTTTGTTGCTGTAACAAATTACAACAAACTAAGTAGCTTAAAACAATATAAACGTATTCTTTTACTGTCATAGAGTGAGGAGGTCTGAAATCATTTTCCCTAGGCTAATGTCAGGGATTTGTCATGGCTGTTTCCAAGTAGAGGCTTTGATAAAAGAATTTGTTTCCTTGCTTTCTATTGGCTACCTATATTCCTTGTCTTGTGACCCCTTTGTTCATATGAAAAACGCATCAGTCCAACCTCTGCTCCAATCATTACATCATCTTTGCCTCTTCTGTAAGAGGAAGAGTACTAAAAGGACCCTGTGATTACATCACTGGGCCCACTTAGATCATCCAGTATAATCTTTCCATCTCAAAATCCTTAACACATTCACATCTACAAAGTCCCTTTTGCCAAATAAATGAACACAGTCATAGGGTCCAAGGATTAGGATGTTGGCGTCTTGGGAGGGTAATTTAGTCAAACTACTGCATGTAAAACCAACTTCACTTTTTATGATATTTTAATGTATTTTTCAATAATTGTCAAAACACGCTTGGAAGATAGAAACCGAGACTTCGGGTTTTATCTTGGTTTGCAATCCTTGGACGATAGTGGTTTACATGTGAAAACTATAAGACAAATTCAGGGATCAGTATTGCAACATTTTTATTTTGTCATCTCTACGTTGAAGCAAACGTTCTCAATCATACTTTCATAATTATGATGAAGTATTGGTAAGGAGGCAAATGAATCATTCTGTAAAGAGCATGAGAAGATGAGGGTCTGAGATAGTATTTGGTGTGCTTAACCATGTGACTTTAGTCAGTTACTCAACATTATGTCCAAATTTCTCATTTTTGTATAATTATATCTCAAGATAACTCTGAACTTGCTCTGTGGATTTGTTTTTTATTCGCAACACAAACAAAATAAATTTTAAGACTGATGCATTTGGAAATAAATCCCAGTCACTGAAATTGTTAGGCTATTTTGCTATCATATATCCATTACTGAGCTGTCAATGCGGATACGTGTTATGCCTCTTTCATAGCAATTACCCTTCTCTGATAATGTTTATCAGCATGAATTTGAATAAAGTCCGAAAGTGTCCTTAAGGAAGTAAAAATCAAGATCTTTTTAAACAAGCAAATTGAAGACTGGAGATAATCCAGCATCTCTCCTGACATGTCTTTCCAAAGTTTGCAAGAAATTACATGCCTTTACAAACTAAAGAGCTGAGTCAGCATTAGCTTTGTAACTCTGAGGATGTTCTTTAAAGCACAAATCTAAGACCCCAAATAAACTGTAACTTTGATGACTTCAAAACTCATTTTAAAAAAGGAAAAATCAAAATTCTTCAACACAGCGCATTCTAAATGAAGATCGCATCAAAATGTGAATCAATAGAACAACGAAAAACAAATCGAGAATTATCTCACATCATGAGGTCAAGACACTAAAATTGGCCCTAGGACAAATGTTTAAAAGACACATTTAAAAATAAGTAGACTCAATTAAAAGAAGTAACATCTAAAGAATAGTTTTTTGAAAATTCCAAAACTCACTGAAAAGAAATATCGACTGACTACTCCTACCAAAATAATTCTAAAATTACTCACAAGGACAAACGCGCTCAGCCATGTGAAACTGTAAGGACAAGCTTTCCACTTCTGTTGCAAATCTTCAAAGGGTTCCCAGGTTTGGTCACCTGGGAAACTGATGCCTCTGTCCTTCTCAGTCTCCAGTGATGTCCCCCTCAAAGTGTTCACATTCTTTTATGCTAAATGTGTGCTTCTGTCCCTCCTTTGAGAAAGCTTGATTTATTGCCCTCAAGGAGCTCAGATCTTTGAAAACAATGACCTCTTTAAGATAAAGATGTCTTTAAGCAAGATGTCTAGCATATACAACCCTCCTTATGTGGGTAGAAACTATTCACTTTTCATTCATTCCTGTCCAACCTATGTGTGTAAAATAAAGCATATGTAGGGATTAAATAAATTAACAAGTGATGAGTTCTTAGACTGATGTTAGCTACTAATACTCTTATTGTTGTTTTTAATGTTTTTAAATGAAATGGGAAAATAAAGATATCCAAAAATATAAAACAAATAAACAAAAATAATTCTGCAACTGTGATTTCTTCATTGTTTTGGAAGCCCTCAATTTTAGTATTTCGTATCCCACTCCTTCAAGCCTTTATAGTAAAACAGAGATAAAGTCAATTATAGATTAAGCTGTATTATCATTTATGTTTCAGTAACAATGAACAAGAATGAATTGCATATAGTCATTTATTTTATTTTATTTTATTTTATTTTATTTTATTTTATTAGGTTTTAATTTATTTTTTTTTTAATTTACATTCAAAGTACCATATAGTGCAACAGTGATTTCAGGAGTAGATTCCTTAATGCCCTTTACCCATTTAGCTCATCACCACCCCTCCCAACCACTCCAGTAACCCTCAGTTTGTTCCCCATATTTAAGAGTCTCTTATGTTTCATCCCCCTCCATGTTTTTATATTATTTTTATTTCCCTTTCCTTACGTTCATCTGTTTTGTATCTTAAAGTCCTCTTACGTGTGAAGTCATGTGATATTTATCTTTCTCTAACTGTATAGAGTCATTTTTTTAATTATACCATGTATTCACAGAAAAAAATACTATATAAATGTTTTTTGACTCATTTTTCTGTTTTTATTATGAATAATATTGATGACTGTATTTTCAACAGTCCAGGAATTCAAAACTTACTAACTTCCAAACATACAAAAATTACAAATTAGTCTTTTAAAAATAGTTTAATATTATAGAAACTCAGGAAAAACGAAGCATCCAAAGAAAACAAACAACACGTAGGCACAAAATTATGACTACTAATACACTTATTTCATCCATCAGATATATTGTGCGGTCTATTTTCAGAATTTCATTGTAAAATGATTAAAATGATTAATAGAAAAATGGTAATTCTGAATTTAGGGTTGACTTCTTAGGGTTACGTTTCTAAATGATTATCAAAGCTGTTTCTCTCCTCTCTGCTTCTTTTCCAATTAAATGAGGTATATTAAAATATATAGTCTACATTGTTGATATGTAAACATAATAAGATGAAGACTGTTGCGTCCACCAAATGTTTGGGAGATCATTGGATTGCTTCAAAAGCAATAGCTTGATTAAAGGCTTGAAATGAAAGTAAGATTCCCAGAACAGAAGCCCAAAATGGAATACCTGTGATATAATTTATTTTTCCTGAACTGTGTTTTAAAGTTTTTGAAAGGATTACAAACATTTAAAAATAGTTTTCTCTATAGAATCTTCACAAGGCTTCCTTGAGGTATCACTTCCTTCTGGTTTAAAACTAAAAAATGCTTTTTTCTGATCCATCATCAGAAATATCACTTTCTTCCAGCTCCTTATTCTGTAACACAATCTTCTACTTTATTTTTCTTTCTAGCACTTATCATTACCTACCATCATATACGACATTTATCTGCTTATTATGTATTCCCCACTAGTATGTAATCTCTGTTGTTTTTCTTGCTCTGAATCCCCGTGCATACAACGCTGATTCAGAGCACAGATTTTTAGAAGCAAATATCCTAAGTTTGAAACTATCTCCACTACTAAAGTCATACAAATTAACACTATGCCCCAGTTTTCTAATGTTTGAAATGATGATTGTAATGGAACCTATCTAATAGGCTTATGCTGATGACTGATTTTATGATATCCTAGAATAACGCTTGGCACCTGTTTCACATTATATACATGATTTGAAATTATTTTCCTTCCTTGCTCCCTTCCTGTGTATTTCTTTCTTCCTTATTTCCTTCCCTCCATGAGGTAGGTGGACACAAGATGTACCCATCATGCCTATGTTTCCTGTGTGTAACAGTTTCTAAGCCTTCCCTTTTCTTTCATAAAGTAAGGGCCAGTGCTCATGAAATTTATGCCCATGTTCTTCTAAAATTTTTGAAAAGTTATCCTTTTCTTCATATTTTTTAAACTTGATGTCAAAGTAATATATAATATTAGTAAATTTGAAATTAATTTATCTTTTAATTCTATCGTACTTTTTTATAACAGTATGTTGAACATTGAAATAATCTCTATGCCTCTATGTTATTTTGGTTTGAATTTTCATTACAAAGTATATTAGTATACAACTGATCAAAACAATACAATATATTACGAAGTTTGATAAATGGTTATTAAACATAAGCAATAAATATTTCTGGGATTTGACCTTCTAATAAGATGTAAGAGGCTTTCCTCCTATTAGTTTAATTATATGAGAATGAACATTTTTCAATGCATAAATGAGAAATGGTTTTGCAACAATTCTAGTCCTTTTTCCCAAATGTGTAAGCTCTGAGAAAATCTGTTCACATAAACAAATAGATGGGAATGGAAGAAATTTTATTATAGAAGTGTAACTTAATTATTTGAACTCCATCCAAAAATCATATAATGATCTACATGCCAAAAATCATATAATGATCTAACATAAAAAATTAATTTTAATAATTTATCAGCTGACAGCTAGATTAGATTTTTCTTCAATACCTTTGTTTCCAGAGAATTTTTAATTGCTTGTTGAAACATTTTAATGATGGGTGCTTTAAAATCCTTGTCAGTTAATTTCAACATCTGATTCATACTGATGTTAGCCTCTGTTGACCATCTTTTCTCATTCGTGTTGTGATTTTCCTGGTTCTTGGGTTGAAGAGTGATTTTTCCATTGTTTCCAGGGGGGTTTTGACATTATATTATGAGGCTAGATTCTACTCAATCCTTTTTTTCAAATGTGGTCCCACTTTAAAGTGTAGCATAATATCTGGATGGGCGTGTATGTGCAGCTCACTGACTCATGCTGCCTTGTTGCAGAAGGGTGGCTTGGAAATTTAGGTCCTCTCTCTGACCTGTACCATCTCATTGTTTCCTGGGAATGGCTCAAGATCAACTGATCCTCGAAGTGACAGGTAAGTATAAGCAAACAGGAAACTCTTGTTGCTTTGTTGCTATGGGATGAACAGGAAGGGCTGGGGTCTGTTGACATCAGGTGAGAGGGAAGGTAGAAGCACGGTGCCACTCAGTCTCATCTCCTGCTTCCTCCACCTAGGTAATGCCAGGGGGATATGGAGGCCCATTGCCCTCATGGCCCTCACTGACATCAGGGTGGCAGGACAGGGAGTGCATACTAGCACCAGCTTGTAGCACCTTGCTCAGTCTCATGAACTCCAGGTAGAGCTGGAGGCTCCACCAGACCTGCTGACACTGGGGACATGGTGAAGCATATTGGTGACTAGCAGCCTTACTTGTGCCATCTTAGCAAGTTTTGTTTCTTCTGCTGATGGATGCCACTGATATACCCTGGGATGAAACTCTGAGCACTGCCTGTTTCTGTCAGAGAGAAGATGGAAGATCAGCTTTGTGCTCTGCCTCTCCCAATCTGTGGGAGAGGTGGGGTAAGGAGTCAGAGATGTGGGTGGAAAATCAACTCCCTGCATTGCCCAACTGAAAGCATGATTGTGGTGGTGGGGTTTTCCATTAATGGGGTAAGGTGAGTATTGCTAGAAATGTTTTGCTGTAAGTCTACCCTTGTCCTATTCCTCTGACGGGGGAAATAGGAATAGGTTTTCCTTGGAGCTTTTTTGGTCTGGGCCTGGTGGTAGTGCTAGGCTGGAAGCTTCTGCGGTGCCCTAACACATACAGGAAGCAATGAGGAAACCCCAGGGACTCACAGGTGTCAGCTCAGGTTCCGAGGACCTTAAGCAGTCCATCTACTTTTCACCTTCCAGGGCCTTCCTATGCTTGTTTGATGTATGATTTCCAGAGTTTTTTTATTTTTCAGTAAGAGAACCTGGAAGAAATAGAAGTGCTCTATCTTGGTAGAACCATAAGTCTCCTACCTTCAATTTTTGGGAAGCAAAGAATTTGAAACCATTTGGTCTGCAAGAATATGTGTTATCTGGTCCTTAGATTCAGCCCCTTTCTCAATTTTATAAAAGTGTATTTGAAAGAATTTAATGAGCTCATTAAATAAGTTTTGATTTTATCTGCTATTCTTTCACCTAAAGCCACCTTCTTTAACCCAATAAAATAATTTTTGATATTTTTTATCTTATGCATTTTCTACAAATTGTCTCCAAAGTCTTGGGCTAAAGATAGAGTTTATGGATCCTTGATTAGGAATTCTCACTAGTGTCAATTATTACAATGACTACTTGACACCCTAGGGGACCTTAAGTCCCAGGACAAAGCACTGCAATAAGATTTGTGATAATTTTTTGTTGGTGGGGTGAAGCTGAAGAGGAAAAGAAAACTAACCCGATATCTAGACTATAAGCTATTCTAAGGCAGAGCCATTTTATGAAAGAGTGTTTGAGGAATTTGAGAATCTGATACTACTTGTGTCTATATGTCTGTTGGAAATTTGGGAAGCATGGGGTTAGGGATGTATAGACTGGTTCAAAGATCACAGGTTCAGGTGAATGCTCCTTGACTTCTGTTTGTTTAGTTTAGTTTAGTTTAGTTTAGTTGGCATTTATGAATTGTTTTGTTTCCCTGAGTACATTTGTTTGTGATGGTGGAAGAAAAGTATCAAGAGCTCAAATAGAGTCTTGGTTGGATGACCTGGCCTCTTTAATTCTGTGTCAAATGCAGTGGGCTCAACTTTACTTCTTTTGGGTGGATTGCGTGTTAATGTGGGGGATCCTTGGGCTTAAAAAAAGCCATCCCCACGATGGCCTTCAATCCTGGAAACCATAATGTTTTCCTTTTTTCTTTATTGTTTCAAGTTTTATTTAAATTCTAGTTAGTTAATATATAGTCTAATATTGGTTTTTGGAGTAGAATTTAGTGATTATGCTGAATCCAGTCTTCATCGCAAGTGTCCTCCTTGATACCCATCATCCATTTAGTTCATCCTCCACCCACCTCTCTCCGGCAACCCTTGGTTTGTCCTCTATAATTAAGGGTCTTTTTATGGTTTCCCTTCCTCTCTTTTACCCCTCGTTCCCTATGTTCATCTGACTTGTTTCTTAAATTCCACATATGAGTGAAATCATATGATATTTGTCTTTTTCTGACTGATTGGTTTTGCTTAGCATAATAAACTCTAGTTCCATCCATGTCATTGCAAATGGCAAGATGTCATTCTTTGTGATGACTAATATTCCATTATATTATTCGTTATTATTATTATTAATTCATTCATCCCCATGAATGGGAGCCATGGGAGAATTTTGAGTGATGGTGTAATGTGATCTGATGTATGTTTTATCAAATTAAAACAAATCTAAACTTAGGTAGCAGACTTTATTTGAAAGAATTAGTGTAATAAGAAGAAGGGGATCATTGCAATGAGGGGAGGGGAACTCAAAGTTTGGGTAGAAAGGAATGTTCTTTTATAGAGAGGAATAAACAAGTCTGGAAAGAGCCAGCTATAAAAGAGTGGGACAGATGATCAGGAAATGTTTCTCCTGGAGCCAATCAATTCTCAGGAGGCTACCTAAAGGAGGGGCTTTATCTTGGCACAGGTTGAGCGTGGTAGAATGATCAGGGGCCAGGTGGAAGAGAGGTAAGACTAAATTTTGTAAAGCCTGATATTTTGTCCAGATTGGTCAGCATGTGTAAATAGTTCTGCTAGTCGTTTATGAGGTAAAGAATAGGAATCTGGCAGATCCGTGTCTGATTTTGTCACAACATAAGCAAGGAGGGCAACTGGGAGTCTTATCTCAGTCATATAAGGAATATTTTCAAATATCTTCCTCCATTCTCTCGTCTGTATAGGAATGTGGTTTTGGTATACGTTTTACAATAGAAGTCCCTAATTTTGATGGAAACTAAACAAAAAAAACCATTTTCTTTAACAAAGTGCTCCTAAGTTCCAGAGCACGGAGGGCTTCAATGAGATGGTTATTTTATATATGCAGAGACTGATGTGAAAATTTAAGATCTGTCTATTGGATCTATGCTTTTACTGCTTTACTATGTTGAAAAACTGCGGGTCAATCATTCTGTCAGTATTGTTACGTCCTAAGACCACATATAATGCTAAGTGGTTTGCAGACAGTTTAGGGTTGAGTTCTAGATTTAGGGCTCAGAATGCAAACCCTGACGTTGATTTAAGCCATATCCATATTCTTCTGAAAGCACTTGAGTGGGTGGCAAGATCTGCAATTTTGAAGAAATGAAGGATTTAATTAATACTGAGGTATCATAGAATTGATTTCGTGAGGGTCTGTTTCTGAGGTAATGTTCATCAGAGCCGTTTAATAAATCCCCAAAGCACTATACAAACTACAATTTACTGAGCCAGAGACACTCGGTGAGAGAAATTATGAGGGAGGATGAGAAGTAGATCCTTCAGTGTTGAACTGGCAGTTTGTTATGTGTCTGAGCTTTGTGTTGTTTGACTTTTGTTTGACTTTTTTCTCCACTCTTTCTACTTTTCTGTCATATGCAATGACAGAATCACATCTGATTGGGGCAAATGTCTCATTGCTGACTTGAGAAAACCTTGGCTGCTCTAATCTCCAGCAGTGGCTTGAAGAAATGAAAGAATTTTTCCTTGGCTCCTTAGTTCCATAGTTCCATAGTTAGCTACCCTAGCTACCAAAAAATAGAGGATCCCCCTACTACCTCTGGGCAAAACCATGTTTTATCCTCTGCTAATAATGAAACAGATCACAATACAATAAATTTCATTTATCATATATTAAATTTTCCAATGTACTTTTACCTACGCCGTCCCCTGTCCTTCTGCCTAAAGTAGGGAGTTTTCAAATATTTTGGCAATTCGATTCCTGAGATGCTGTGAAGCCATCACATTTGGCAAAACATGAAAATGGAAGAGGGTGTCACCCATACCATGAAATACAACTTCTATAGATACATTCTCACATTCACTCTGTGATCCCAGGGCCTCTCTGACATCTAGTCAGAACTCTTCCTCTACCGTATTTGGAACGCTGGGGAAAAAATACTTTTTAATTTCAGTAAATTAATCTCATACCTTAGTAACCCATTAATTAATGATGGATTTATAATCATGTAATAAGAGATTTATTGCATAGAATCTTTAAGCACAGCATAGCTGCATCAGAGAACTTCAACAAAGTCGCCTGAGCCGTTGTATGATATATTTTCCACACTGATGATAGAAAAAACACATCTTGGGGTGCCTGGGTGGCTCAGTCAGTTAAGCATCCAAATTCGGCTCACATCATGATCTCACGATTCGTGGGTTCGAGCCCCACGTCGGGCTCTGTGCTGACAGCTCAGAGCCTGCAGCCTGCTTCAGATTCTGTGTCTCCCTCTCTCTCTCTGCACCTACCCCTCTTAGTGTGCTGTATCTTTCTGTCTCTCAAAAATGAATTAAAAAAAATCTTAAAAAATTAAAAAAGGGAAAGAAAAAAGACATCTTGCAAAGGGTCATGGTTCATGGCATAATTTGCCCAAGTATAATCCCAGCCTGTAGACTCCATCACTCTCCAAAGAGAGAAAAAATCTGACATGCTGATGCCAGTGAGTTCTCATGCACCATTCCAGAAAATCTCCCTATGCTTTCAGAAATTTGGCAAACCTTGGATATTTGTGAGGCAAGAGATTTTATTATTAAGATTATTAAGAAGTCAAACCTTTCGTTAGCATATTTGAATGCTCCATTTTAGTCTTCATGACATAGTTAAGTATAAGGAATTATAATATCTTGAAAGATGAAAAAAAATATTCCTTTTTTATAGACACTTAAGTTACATCATTGTAAATGCACAGGATGCTTTGCAATGTACTATGATGGATTGGCTGTGCAGAATATCAAGAAGTAACTATGGAGACTGTATTTTTATAAAAGAGGGTAAATGTATGGGGAAGAAGAAAATGGGACTTTCTATTATATATTTTGATTAAAAACATTGCTATGTTAGGGGCTTACTAAGAGGGAATTTTTGAATTATAATTTCATCATATCTATTCTTTATTTACGTGTTAATTGCCCAAATTCATCCTTCTTTCAGCAGAAATAAAGCCCAGGTTTAGTCCCCTCTGTTATCTTATTTTATATCTTTTTTAAAAAGTGGTATTGAAAATCTGAAAAGTGGGAGTTGCTGATATAATTTTAATTTGGGGAAATGATTAAGTTTGACAATATGTGATAATATCAGAGTTCTAAGCATAATCTTTTAAAGATATTTCCGTGTTACAGGGGCACCTGGGTAGCTCAATCAGTCATGCAACCAACTTCAACTCAGGTCATGATCTCATGGTTCGTGAGTTCGAGCCCCCCATCAGGGTATGTGCTGACAGCTTCGAGCCTGGAGCCTGCTTTGGATTCTGTGTCTCCCTCTCTCTCTGCCCCTCCCCTGCTCATGCTCTGTCTCTGTATCTGTCTCTCTCTCTCTCACAAGAATAAATAAATATTAAAATTAAAAAAAATTTCCATGTTCTAGAAACTGTGGAGTATATCTAATAAAAACAAGAAGTTGCAAGTTATTTGGATTTTACTCAATGACTATCTTTGAATCCATTTAAGTCATTGGACATTTTATTGTAAAATGTAGCATTTTGTAATAGACAATTGTGATTCTATTAACATTTTAACGCAATTTAACTTTGCCTATCTTGAGAAAAATTTAATACTTTGAGAAAATAGCTATTTATCATAAATATGTATGTGAAATGAAATATATGCAGTTTTATGTATGAAGTTTTATTTATAATTTTATGTTCCTCAAATTTTATTCCTTTTCTATTATCATTATTGCCACCATGAAATTATTATTTAAATGTAACAGTAAGAAAATCTAATGAAAATTCATAGATATGAAACTTAGCAGTGTCTTAATATACACTGTCTCAGAGGACTGACTATTTTTTCAACTGTCAAATACAATTAATGACAATATTGAATTTTTCTAAATAGACAGAATGTTAAATGAGACATTATATCTGCAGAATTCTAATTTGTTGTTTTATAAAAAATAAATATCACTGAGAAAATTTTATCATCTTATTTTTTTCACTTTTAATGAGTAAGTATTCATATGGAACAAGGAAGCCATTCATTCACTTAACTTGCAGAGGATTCTTAGATTTAATTAAGACTGCTTTAAAAAAGATATAAAGTACTGAGGTTAAATGCAAAGAGAAGGAATTTTATTCTATATTGTTTAATAACAGAAGATAACACCTGATAAATGAAATGTCAACCACTGGCCCCCTTTCACTTGGGGTGTGTGGGGTACAGAACATGTTATCCAATTACATATTGGGAAATTTAAGTGATGAGTATAATAACTCTGTAACTTTCCAGAACATACTGGCCACTTCAGTAACAGGTGGTTCTTTTAAGATGTGTAGAATAAACAAGTATACTTTTTAAAATCACATAGAAATGATTAAAAAATGTAATTATGTCCAAATAAAGATTTGAAAAAGTCAGTAATTATGCTGCAGAAAGCAAAGACATAAAAAAAAGGCCAGGGAACAGCGGGTTAACCTGTGCAAAATTCAGTCATCAGAGAAAAGGTTAGGGACGGATAGTACCAAAATTTGATTAGACTCAGGATCCATATACAAGGACTCTGTTTTCTTGGTTTGTGCATTTGTCCTCTGGAGTATATCATTCTCCTGTAACCTCTCTTGTAATAGGAGGGTATAGCAGTGTTACATCCTCTCCTGAGCACAAAGCCAGCAAAAAATTAGAAAGGATTTGCAGGTCGAAACAGACAAGGATTGTAATTCCTACAGCTGAGGGACTTGGGAGGCAGAAAGGGGAAAAAATAGGTGTGACTGAAGCTTAAGAATTGTCATGTTGGCCAATGCCCACAGGAGGGATAAAACTGGTTCTGGGATCTTGCAGCATTTTGCAGTCTTCCCAGTACAATCTGGTCAAATTAGAATAAATCCACACAGGACCTTGCACATAAAATTGCTGCAAAGTGGTTGTGGAACAGGCGATTACAAAAATAATCGGATTTAACAAAGTAAAAATAGAAAAAACAAGGAACACAAAAAATAAGTAAATAAACATAAATCCCTTTCACAGATTCTCTATGACCACATATTTTCACTGATTCTCTTTGGTTCCTGCCCTATTCCATCCCAGTCTGTCATCTCTCTTGATTTCTTTCTTTCTTTCTTTCTTTGGTAGTTGCATTTTATTTTCTGCTCTAACATCCTCTGCTCATTTACACCTCTCCTCCCAACAGACACACACGCCTTATGCTACCTGGTCTCCTTCTTTACGTTTCTGATTATGAAGATTTTTACACCTAGGCTTCTCTTCATCATTCAAATTTCAGCTCAAATGTCACTTTCTCAAGGGACTTTCCTTTTCTCTTTTTTTTTTTTTTTTTAATTTTGAGAAGGGTAAACAAGGAGAAAGGGAGAAAGAGAATCCCAAGCAGACTCCACACTGTCAGTGCAGAGCCCAATATGTGGCTCGATCTCATGAACCGGGAGATCATGACCTGAGCCGAAATAAAGAGTTGGACGCTTAACTGACTGAGCCACCCAGGCACCCATAGGAGACTTTCTTTGACCATCCAATCTACATTAGCTCTCTAGGTCTCCGCTACATCATCATGTTTTATTTTCTTCACAGGATTACTAATACCTTATGCTGTTTGTTTTTATCTGCTTACTAGAATGTAAGATCTATGAGAGTATTTTATCCCCAAAAAGAACAGTTCATGTGGCAAACTAATAAATATTTCAGGATAAACACGTAGTCTGTTCAAAGCTTGTAGGTGAGCTTGTAGGTGAAGCAAGGTAAATAACATTTTTTTTCAAAATTGAAATAAATAAATAAGTCAGTATGTAAACTCATACATCATCTTTAGGCTACTGGAAGATTTTGGTCCCTATCTCTGTGGGTACTTATTTTTGTTCTGTTTTCTTTCTAGATGGTATTTGAGTGAGTTTTCTTACACTGTAAGTGCAAGAACTTCTAACTCTCAGGAGAAAATATTTGGAAGTTCAAGGCAGTTTTTACACCAGTAGGGAAAAATAACTGAAGTTAAGCAGGATATGAAGTGGAAATTTTGTGGGTTTCCCTTCAGTTCATTTCACTGGAATCCAATTCTTAATAGCCCTAAAGTGTTTGTACATTTTAGAACTGCAGGCAACCATGCTTTCCTGTGGACATTCTTTTGAAGGTTGCAACCTTACATGTATAGAAATGTAATACCAGGAAAAAAATGTCGTATTATGGAATGATCTTATTTACTCACCTCCTCTGAAAATGATGCTGGTCGTGCATTCTTCTAAGTATTCTACTTATGCTATAGGCATGTTGTGTGTATTTATGCCCAGGGCATTGCATATGGTATTGAAGTCATTATGAAAATGATCAGCATCACCTTCATCTTTCATGGAATTCACATCCCATTGGCTTGTCTGGGGAGCACTTAATGCCATTTCTCAAGTCCTTAATGCATTTCTTGCAAGGCAGAGAAACTTGTTTTAAGTAGCGATTACCTTACATGACCTGCATGCAGGTAATTATACGTGAAAATGGAATGTCTTGGGGTCAACATCCAAAATGGCAAAGAAAACCTGGCACTTAATCCAAGTGGTAAGAAAAACCTAGGATATTGAAGGTAGCAGAAGCTTGTGGAAGAATAGGGCAATAAAAGCGAACTCAGTTTCCTCCAGAGATGTGAATGACGTCTCATGAAGCTGACATCACAGGTACCCGTGGAGGAGAGGGACAGGAGGGGCTGATAAATGGTGGACTGGTTAAAAACTTTACAGTGGATGTCAAGATGCCTCTCGCGATTTAAATCTTGCTTACTCGTGCTCTTTCATCCAAACGGAAATTGGGAGGTTTATTTGGAAAGATTAAAGCACCACTAGGTCAGGGGAGCCTGGGTGGCTTAGTAGGTTAAGCGTCCAATTCTTGCTCTTGGTTCAGGTCATGGTCTTGAGGTTGTGATATTGAGCCCCACGTTGTGCTCCATGCTGAATGTGGAGACTCTTTGGGATTCTCTCTCTGCCTCTCCCCATTTTCTTTCACACACATGCTCTCTCTCTCTCTCTCTCTCAAAATAAATAAACTTAAAAAAAATAAAAATAAATAACATACAATGTCAGTACTGGAAGATACCGGGCCCAGTTGAGAGGCTGGAACCCAGCAACTGTGAGTTCATGAGTGGCTAAGTGAGTGGCTCAACTGACTGAGCCACCCAGGTGCCCCAGAAAATGTTTCTGAGTAGAAAATAAAGCAGGCCATAACTGAAGTTTAAAAATAAAATTTCAACTTTGCCAGAGAGTTTGGAAAATAATTGACAAGTGATCTATGGAAACAAAAAATGATGCAATTAGGCATACATAAACTCCAGAGAATATTAAAAAATATTTTAAAGAAGAAATACATCTTTATGTACCTCATGGGGCTCCATTGTTAATAAAAGTTACATTGAAAACACTAAATATTCGTTTATCAAAAATGATGGTAAGAAGTGTGCTGAAGGGAGATTTCTTAGTTTCCCTTCTAGGAAGTCAATTGATTTCTAGTAAGAAAAAAAAAGAGAGAGAGAGTGAGAGAGACAGAGAGAGAATGAGAAGGAAAAATTATTTAGAATATGGTACCAATAGGTATAAACATAATTGCCTATGGTTTTAAGAACTAAGAACTGAGAACAGCAGAAATAAGACATAAGCTTGTTATTTTATAATAAAAATATTACTTATATTTCTATTATTAGTAATTTTTAGTAACAACATAAGCCTGCAATACCATATGTTTTTTAAAGCTGTGTGTATAACTTCTTTTTTAAATTAAAAAAATCTTGGAGTGCCCAGGTGGCTTAGTCCCTTAAGCATCTGACTTCGGCCCACGTCATGATCTTAAGGTTCATGAGTTCAAGCCCCCATTGGGCTCTCTGCTGTTGGCATGGAGCCAGCTTTGGATGCTCTGTCCCCTTCTCTCTCTGCCCCTCCTCTGCTGATTCTCTCTCTCTCTCTCTCAAAATAAATATTTTTTTTAAAAAATCTGAAACTATATTTTAAGCAAATAAGCTTCATGTATGCAAATATGTATCTATTAGGGTGTTCTTTGAAGCAAGGATTTAATAGTGAAAAGGACAATCTAAATGCCCAAGAAAATAAGATGGGTGAAAATACAATCGTATATAATGGAATATGTTGAAGCTATTAAAATAACATTGTAGAATAATATTTAATGGCACAAAAGTGTTTATTATATATTAAGTGAATATGAAATAGATTATAAAACAGTAGGATTTCAATAGTAGTTGTTAACATTTGTTGATTTCTTTTTATGTGCGAGGAACCGTATTAAGTGCCATACATGCATTTTTCTCATTTCCTCCCTATGATAACCCCATGAAATGGGTAATGTTGATGAGGTTAAGCAACTTTAAACAAGGTTATAAAATATGCGCAATAATGGTTCTGTGTTTCTAAAAATAAATAAAACTAAAATATACTTGCATGTGTATGTGTATTGTATGTGTATGCATATATGTAAACATAGATACACAAGTATTAGCAGTTATCTCTGGCTGTAAAGTGATACCTGTTTTACTCTTTTTGTTAATTTGTATTTTTAATCCTCTGCGATAGACATATATGATATGTTCAATAAGAAAACAAGTAAGTAAGGGGCGCCTGGGTGGCTCAGTCGGTTGGGCGTCCGACTTCAGCTCAGGTCACGATCTCACGGTCCGTGAGTTTGAGCCCCGCATCGGGCTCTGGGCTGATGGCTCAGAGCCTGGAGCCTGCTTCTGATTCTGTGTCTCCCTCTCTCTCTGCCCCTCCCCCATCCGTGCTCTGTCTCTCTCAGTCTCAAAAATAAAACATTAAAAAAAAAAATTAAAAAAAAAGAAGAAAAAAAAAAGAAAACAAGTAAGTAAAAGATTAGTCTTGCATATCTGAAGTGTTTATTTAGTCCTTATTGTGTGACAGTCACATTGCTGGGTTCGGAGGATAGTAAAATAAATAAGATAATGTTTCTGCCTCTTTATAAATATATTTTATTTTTCTCAAGACAATCCCTTGATTATCCTGTATGATCACATGTGGAGTCTCTGAGGTTGATTATGTCATCACAAAAGAGCTTGTATTTTTCAAATATCATATTGTCATCACAGTTGGTAATGAATTCTGCTTTTATTTAGTAGAATGAAATCAATATGTTATAAAGTCTTTCTTAGAAGAACACATAAAACAGAAAAAAACATATAAAACACTTTGACTTGATAAATGTAAAGAGAGTTTTTAGGCTGATGTTTGCTATTTTAATATTTTAGTTATCTTACTTGGTTGTTTTGTTCATTCAACAAATATTATTTCTGTGCTAACTATATACCTGATAGCCTTGTAGTGATTGGAGACACAGCAGTGAACAAGAATCATACAGTCTCTACCTCAGTGAAACTTATATTCTGACGACAGAGACAGATGGGAGAAACAGACAAATAGACACACGTGCGTGCACTCACACACACACACACACACACACACACAAGCAAATCCATTTATTTCTATTAACTATCTTTGGTGTTTTAGACATTAATATCTTCCCTAATGTTTATATTTTCTCTTGTATTTCATGATTTCCCTCGTAACATTAAAGTGCACCACAATCTAATTCAGGTCTTTATTATTCCATAGCTAATCTTCCTAGGTTAGCTTCTCTTCAAGTTAATCTTTCCTATATATCAACAATAGTTGCTATTGCTACGGCAATATTTTTCAAACTCCAGAGACACATTATGAAATAGATTTAATGAAGGCAGACTAACATTTATGCAGTGTAAGTGAACAGAATAGAAAATATCAAAGTGCTTTGTAGATAGAATAGGTAGCATTTCGTAAAATAACTTTTTCAGAAATAAGGGGATTATTTACGAAAAGGGCTTATATAAGGGATTTAAAGTAAAATACTTTTATTAATAAATATCATGATCAAACTTATGGAGAGCCACACTACACTCCTAGATTATAATACCCCCCATATTATCATTCTGCTCCAAAGCATACTATAACAATCTATTTTCTACCTAAATACATGTGAAATTATCAACTCTTGTCAATGTCATGGAATATTCCCTATAGTTCCCTCTAATATCAGATTTATTTCTCTCTTTAACTCAGTAGTAGAGCTACATGCATATGTACATTTATAGATATACAGATAAATAGATAAAATCAAACGACATGCTGCTTCGTGTGCAGTCTACCCGGAAAGCTCTCATCCTCTCCTCCACATTGCCCTTCAAAATGTTCTCCATTTTACATGACATCATTCAAAACTACTTCAAAGCATTTATTTATGAAAGAGGATCTTTACTTGAATTAAGAGCTCTCATTTATCTTAACTATATGGTGCTTTATTAATAATTTCTCAAAATGTAGAGAAATAGGGAAGAGATCATTTTGTATCATATTCCTTTCAACAGCATAATTATTTCCTTATAGTCCTTGCTCAAAAAACTAAGTTCATTTAAATTGAATTTAGTAGAGATGCTAGATTTGAATCCATAAAATAATCATAAAAATATCCAAGATTTTTTCAAGTACTAGAATGCAAATATGTAGAGATTTTAATTTTATAGCAAAAGAACATGAGTTTCATTACTTTTGTTGGTCGGTGTCTAGCATGTCATAGGTATTCAATAAATAGCTTTTCTCAAAATAAGTTGTAATGCTTAAGAAGTCTAATACTCTGATCTACTTAAAAATTTCTAACTGCTTAAATGGAAATGCCTATGGAAAAAAGAAATAAGGCAGGAGGCTTTCAACTCTCAGCTTGTTCTGGTTTATAGTGTATTTTTTTTTTGCACTTTTGCTACTCCAGTATGTCAGAAAGCTATCCGAAGAGCTTGGCTTTCCTATGACTATTTATAATAAATTATTTTAAGTAATTGTTGGTTTACTGACTGCAATATACATTTTGATAAACACAAAGAAAAAGAAAGTAAACTTGAGTGGAATGATTGTATTCAGCATTTGTTTATTACAATTGAGTTTCATTTAGTCTGCCATTTGATTGCTCTTTCCCTCTGCTCTCTACTTACCCAAAATAGTCTTTATTCATTTTAGAATAAATCCTCACTAAATATTATAGAAACCACGAAGGAATTACAACTGAAATTTGTAATATTGATTTTCAGCACAGTATTAGCTCTGTGCAGATTCTGTATCAAGTGGGATTTCTAATTGTGGTGTACTCAAAACCAAACCCCATCAGATGGTCTTACATTTAATGATGGTAACATAACGTCAAGAAGAAGCATGAACAGAAGATAGTATTTAGTGTATTAACAGTAAATAATAACTTATTGTCATATTTGACCACACCACATTAAATATATAGCAAAATACACAGAACTAGCTCGCAACAATTCATCTTAATACCAAGAGATTGGCTGCTTGTTTGATCACACGACTCTAACACACAAATAATAAAGCATGCCAAACAGAGCCATATTTTCTCATCCTGAGCTGGAAATCATTAGAAATTAGAAATCTCCTCTCCCTGTCAAATACCTTCATTTAGTTACATTACTAGCCATCATGTGAGAACTATAGGACAATTTTTGAATTTAACAGTGGAGAAGTTTGATATTCTAAGTGCTTAAGTTAATTAAAAATCAAAAGGAATGCTCCATAAGTTATAATATGATTCTAACGATTTAATTTGTGAAATATGGCTGAAAATAGAAGGACACACATTATTAATTGATGCAAAGGTAGATTATGTGTAACCATATAATGAACATTAGTAGACATGGGGAAAGGCTCAGAATACCTAAACCAATGTCCTAACTACCAATTGCTCTACCCATGCTACAATTCCATTGACTCAAGTGACTCTGCAGATTTTCGTAAGTTTAGAGCATCTGAGGAGTCAAGATGTCTATGTCAAAGGGAGGAAGAGTAGACACAATGTTTTAATACAATTTGGGGAAGATTCATTTTGAGTCAAGTGTGGTAGCACAGAGAGAACTGCCCATTGACACGTGGATTAAAAAATTATCAAGTTTACAGTTGAATAAGAGGTGAGAAGTGAGTTCAAAGAGGATGGTTGGTAAGCAAGATAAAGGGAATATAAATTTACAATGTTGACCTACACAAAATTTTGCAATTTAATATTTTCTCAACTCTTTTGGTTCATGAATATTTGGGAAAAAATAATTTTATAGAAATAAGGGTATGTATTTTGCCAGACAGGTAATGCCCTCACTGAATATAACAGCCATAGAATGGAATATTACATCCAAATTATGAGCATATATAAATAAATCCTGCTACATGCAAAGAACATATTGTTATGCATTTAAAAAAGGTTATTGCATAATTTTAATAATGGTTAATTTTAAGATTATAAAAATAGTCTATAAGTATGTATGCAATATGATCCTAAATATATATTGGAAACTACTATAAAGTGATGCAAAAATGTGTTTATGATGATTATAGCTGTGTTGGTATTATGGATATTTTTAATTCCATTTTTACTACTGTCTCAATTTTCCAAATTTTTAAACTATAATTATGAATTCCTTTTAGAATATGAAAACATATATATAAAAGAAAAAATTGGAAAAATTGTTCAGTAATCACAGTCATTTTATTTATTCATTTTGTTTGATACCAATGTTGTGGGAAATGTTCTGGTTTTGTTTATTCTGTTCTGTTTTGTTTTTTTTCTGGAATGTCAGCACTTTGTAAAGATACTTCTGGTTATCTTCTTTATTTCTTCATAACCCAGTTAACCTGGAAACACATATTTTTACAAGTCTTTCTCTATTCTGTATAGAATGATAGCATATATCAAATGAATTTCAGGTTTAAAGGGAGAAGGTAGGAGTCCAACAGTAATGTTCAGATATGGACAGTACTATAGTAGCTTTATGTTATGAAAAATTTTCTGGTCTTCCTCATTAGCTCCTACCTGTTTGATAGCGGAAAAAAATTCAATTATTTCTGATAACTTCAACTTAATTTAATCAGATATGTTTTCTTTAGGACACTCAGGTTTTGCCAGGATGAACCAAGTAAGTGAATTGGTGCCCTCCCCTTTCCTTCCACATCCACCCCCACTGTGTCCTCTAACTGAACAGGGAAAGGAGCCACTATGAGTTCACACAGCCTCCTCCGCCCCTTTCAACCCCATTTCTTTCCTCTGGGCACTGCTTGCTTTCCTACATGTAAGGCTAAATCTACCTGGATGGTAGAACTTACTATCTAGTCTGGATGAGAGACTTCCCTAGCTGGCTAATAGAAGCATCTATAACTTAGGGCTTCTTTTTCCCCTGCCATACATCTCCACCAGGTTCAATTGGGCATGACTGCTTGACCGAGTTCCAGGTTTACGGAATGGCAACCCCCAAAGTAGATTCCTTTACAGAGTTTTCTGTCCAGGATTGCCTAAACAGACACAGATACATTTAAAGATCACCTTAATTAATATACCAAGAACATATTAATATTTTCAAATCATTGCCATTTCACATGGAGTGATGACATTACTGTTAAGCATATACATATACCATGAAAAACCTAGGGGATTAAAATGAAAAACACCATTTGGGTTTGAAAGATACAAACACAATTACTATGCTGCTTGATTTTGATGGAAAACATACCTGGATTCCATGTTTACTTGGCTATATAAATACTTCCTGTAATAGCTGCTCTACAAGAAGTATTCAACTTAACTCTCTAAAAATGTTATTTAAAACATACGAGTACAAAGGTGAAGATAACAAAGTCCTCTGACGGTTCAATTTCAGAGGTACCTAGTGGGATTTCTTTTCTTCTAGCTGTAATTATTGCTTTGAAATCTGTGATAACAGATCATGAGTTTTCTACTTTATATTCCTGAATTCGCACTTAACATCACATTAAGTCAGTCTGTTACTTCCTGAATAGCTGCGCAGCAACACTTTTACCAGGTGTACAAATCTTATTCTGTCACTGCCATCCTTTGACTAGTCTCTTGATGTTCATTGCAACACACATGATTGTTTCAGCTTTGCAGATTTTTCCTGAGTCTAATTTAGCTATTCTTCATGACTCATTATCTAGCAGTCACCACGACAATAAGTTATTGACCATTCACTCTGTGCAAAATCTTGTCCTATATAGTGAAAGACAGAGGGTTACAAGGGGAATAAAATACCTGTTCCCTCCTGTCAATGACATTACAATCTAATGGATTTTAAAAATCTCTGCTGTCTTAGTGTTTAGCCTGGTGCCATATCAGTTTCTGTTTCAGTACTGAGCACATCAGAAACTCACTATAATACCTTTTACTACACAGCAGAATCCGCTTTAAAGAAGATTAATTTTGACATTCTTCTCAGCTAATGATAATTCCAAAAGACTATTTAAGATTTCATGGATATAATTAGGACAATGCTTTGTGTCACTTTAGCATAATTTATCTGATAACATTTTACATGTATACTATTAAATATATAGTATATGTATTATCTATACTGTATAAAATACGTATAAGATATATTTAATATATAAATATTTGTTTACATTTATATTTTATTTATTTTTACATAAGTATATATAAACTTGGTTTATATAGTTGATATGATTTTAATTTTTTAATTTTTAGTTATTTTTTAACGTTTATTTATTTTTGAGAGACAAAGATAGATAGAGTGTGAGCGGGGGAAGGGCAGAGAGAGAGGGAGACACAGAATCTGAAGCAGGCTCCAGGCTCTGAGCTGTCAGCACAGAGCCTGATGCGGGGTTCAAATCCACAAACTGTGAGATCATGACCTGAGCTGAAATCCTACACCCAACCGACTGAGCCACCCAGCCACTCCATGTTTGTTTTTAATTTTTTAAATGTTCATTTATTTTTGAGGGAGAGAGAGAGAGGGTAACACAGAATCTGAGGCAGGCTCCAGGCTCTGAGCTGTCAGCACAGAACCCAATGCGGGGCTTGAATTCATGAACCATGAGGTCATGACCTGAGCCAAAGTCAGATGCTCAACTGACTAAGCCAACCAAGAGCCCTAATTTTTATTTTTTTATGATGCTTTTAAAGTTGAGGAAATCTAGGCTCACAGTAGATTCTTTGTTACTGTGCAATAAAAATTATTTTGGATGTATAGTAAGAATTTAGAGCTAACCCCTTTTATTTTCCGTTTTTTTAAAGAATTGACTTTATTTTTTTTTTTTCAACATTTATTTATTTTTGGGACAGAGAGAGACAGAGCATGAACGGGGGAGGGGCAGAGAGAGAGGGAGACACAGAATCGGAAACAGGCTCCAGGCTCTGAGCCATCAGCCCAGAGCCTGACGCGGGGCTCGAACTCACGGACCGCGAGATCGTGACCTGGCTGAAGTCGGACGCTTAACCGACTGCGCCACCCAGGCGCCCCAAGAATTGACTTTATTAATGATAGTCTCATCTAGTGAAGAAAATTAAGTAAAGAGTAAAGCACCGTGGACCAGTCAAATAGGGATGCATGTCCCTTGTTGGGGAGTTTTCCATGTAGGATATTATAGCTGTCATATTTCTAGATACCATGACTTTTAGAAGACTTATGGCTTAGTTTAAAAATATGTATTGCATGCCTTCTACGTTCCAGGCACTATTCTTTGCCTGAGATATCAAAGATGGATGTTTTCTAATTGGATGGTCAAGAAAGACAAATAAACACGTATATATGAAATTCCAAGCATGTTGGTAGCTACAAAGAAGACATGCCTGGTGTTATGAGTGAAAGCTTTCAGCTAAAGGATACTGAATTGATATCTGAGCATTGAATAGAAGTTAACAAGACAAAGGAGGAGCAAGAATACACCAGGCAGGGGAGCCTGGGTGGCTCAGTTTGTTATGCCTCCCACTTCAGCTCAGGTCCTAATTTCAAGGTTTGAGAGTTGGAGCCCCACATAGGGCTCTGTACTAATAGCTCAGAGCCTGGAGCCTGCTTTGGATTCCTTCCCCTGCTCACACTCTGTCTCTCTCTCTCTAAAAAATAAATGAACATTAAAACCTAATAATAAAAAAAAGAAGAACACATGAGGCCGAAGTGACAGCATATGTGCAAACCTTGATGGGGATGGAAAACGGTGTGAGAAAGGATCCCTTGGGCTGGTGTCTACAGGGTGATGGTGGTATGGTGAGTGGCGAGACAGAAGTATTCAGGGGCTGGACTGTAAGACATTTCAGGATTCTGCCCTAAGCCTTTATCCCAATAAATAGCCCTAAGCCTTTATCCCACATGGTCCTGAAGCTAAAAACCTGTATCCTAAATTCAAGGATCAAATTCAAATATGAAAATGCTTATTATAAGGGTCTTCAGGCCCTAAATGTGTCAATTAAGATATTAGAGCTATAAATAGACAACATATAGGGATGGGTAACCAATAATATATGACTAGATGTTCTATAAAAGTTTAGAGATTAGCATTTGGTACAGTTCATCTGAAACTGCAGAAATGGCTTAATGCAACAGGTGGGGTTTGAGGTAGATCCATTTGTAGATAAGTGATTGTTGGCTAGAGAAGGGTAAGGTGGGGACTCACAGTCTGAAAATGGATAGTTAGCATGCCTTTCCTAAAAGATGCTTTCTGCTGAGACATTGATGCAGAAGAGGGACCTATGCAGACTAGTGAAAAAACTAAAACCTTTAATTAAGTGGAGAAACGACAACATAGTCTCCTCAGTATTAGGGAGCTATGGTATGGTATTTTGTAAAGTTTTTCTATACATTTCTCTGAATGAAATGAAGTGGAAAGAATCAGAGACAGAAGACTTAAAAGAATATTAATAAAACACAGACATGAAGTAATGCAGATTTGCACTGTGCTGACAGCAGTGGTGAAGAAAATTCAGAGTAATTTCAAAAATTATGGCAAAGAACGGCTATATAATATTTCACAAATCTCTATACATTATTAATATTTACCAATTGCTTTTTTCATTGGTATCTTCATTTATAAATCTTTTCAGGAATGCTTAAAAGCCACCAGGCCTAAATGACTGTGTGTAAAATCAATCACAAATAATATTATTTATATTATGTTTACTGTGAAGAGTTTCATTAGTGTGAAAATAAATAAAATGTAATAATGTGACCAAAAATGTCATAAATATCTAGTAATAAAATGTTAAAATATGAATTTTAAAATGTAATTAGTATGGTGTAACTTTAGTTCAAATTATAAAAATGTAAAAATATAAATACACTTCAGACAGTAGTAAATCTTTTTTTTTTTTAAGACAATAATAAAATAGAGCTTCAAACATCTTAGCATGAGATCTGGAACATGTGACATGCTCAATTAATTCTGAGAATAAAATAATGATGATGATGAAGATGATGATAATTCCATAGTTTCTAAAATGCCAAACACTTTTCAAGTTATTTTAGGGTTACCTATTATCTAACAGTTCCGATTTTTTTCTTTGTCTGGGTTGTTTCTGATTGTCTACATTTTTGATATACAGAAATGTATGTAGAATTCAAAACTGGGATATACTTATTTTTTCAGCTAGAGGATAAATATGTACTGAAGAGAATAGTAAGTGTATTTGAATTTATTACATTGCACTTTAGAGACTAAATGGATTTTAGAAATCATCTAGCTCAGTATCCTTTTTCCCTGATGAGGAAGGAAAATGAGGCAAAAAAACAAAACAAAACAATGAGAGTTTTTGCTTTTTTTTTTCCAAGAGCACATAGCTCACAGCATGTGAGTAGAATCAATGTCTTGTTTTTAAGACAAGTGTTTAGGATGATCCTCTGCTTTAAGCAAAGCAAAATGATGGTGCTCCTGGGTGGCTCAGTCAGTTGAGCATCCAATTCTTGATTTCATCTCAGGTCCTGATCTCAGTTTGTGGGATCGAGCCCTGTGCTGGGCTCTGTGCTGACAACGCAGAGCCTGCTTGGGATTCTCTCTTCCTCCCTCCCTATCTGCTCCTGCCCTGTTTGCACACATGTGTATGCTCTCTCTCTCTCAAAATAAAGAAATAAACTTAAAAAAAAAATAAAAGCGATAAAAATTTGCAAAGAACATACTTAGTTAAAGGGTCAATGAATATTTCCAGTACTTGCTGTCTACCTTGGTTAAAACACTGTCAATGTATTCCTGCCATTTCGACTTTTATTCTCATGTGACAAAGCTCCAGTCACTTTTGAGGAAAGGTAGATATAAATGGTAATACTAACTAACCAACTATACTGGAAATGTAGGGGGTCAACTTAGATAATGGCTATTCAAAGCAATTATTTGTAACAAAAAGGTAATATCACAAAGACTTTATTGATGAGTACATACCAAATCCTTAAACAGGAAAATAAAAGTTATTCTAACTATTAAAATATATCTCTTATACATGGGTTTATCCAGAATTTTCATATGTGAAGAAAAGTAATGGACTTTTGCAAGTAATGGACTTGCAAAATATGTGGCAAATATATGTGGATAACAAAGTTTTCTGAACCCTTCAATGTAGAGTGCACTATCTATATTTTTTTTAATTGCAAACATTCTCTTTGTAAGATGTTATTCTGTCTTTTACATTTAAAAAGTTAAATGGTGCATAATACATTATTTCTGTTTCTCATGCAAAAATGATCGTAAAAATCCAACAAATTAAGATACATATTTGCAATAATATTTAGAGCTCTTTGTTTTACTTAGAAAATAGACCACACTGTCTTTCAGAACTATAGCTTTTATTTGATATGGAACTATAGACCTTATTCAATTGAGACACATTTGATATTTTCTAATTATATCATATGAAGGTACAGCTGTCTATAGGCACGGGTTGTGTGTTAAACCTTGAAGAATGTACAATAGCTTAACACTATGCTGAAAGAACATCCAGTTACTTAATATCTCATCTTTATACTTCGAATACTATTATTGCTGTGGCTTGCTCACTAGCATTCAATCTTAAAAAGATAAAGGGTGTCCAGGCTGAGTTATTCCTTGGTTTAACCATTTTTGAAGCATTTTAGAATGCCCTCTGATCATTATAGTTCATATCCTTGCAGAGATCAAAATCAGTTCAGAGAACACCTTTGCAGTTCTTTTTTTTTTCCCACGAGGTAATTTCAAACAGTATGTCTTTAGGCTGTGAGGTGTTGAGGGTTTTTTCTTTTTTTGGCCCCACATTGAAAAATAATTTTTAGAAGCAAGAAAAATAAGTTAACTTCGTGGTAGCAATATTTTACTCTGTAACAAACTGACAACTTATGACCATTGTTAGTTTTTCAGGAGTAGATATTCTTGAAGATTGTAGTTACTATTCCTATTTTTGTTTTCAAATGCTCGATCGACATTTTCATTTGTCAATGCAAAAATTCTGGGTAACTTAAAATCATACTAGTTATTTTTTTCCTGATGTTATCAGAAACTCAACTCTTTCTTTGTACTTTATAATTACTTTTATGACATTTTCTATATTCTCAAAACCAAAACAATGCCTTTTAAAAATAGAACATTTTACATTACTTTATTATGAAAATGCCAAGAGGGTATAGATTGCTTAACAAAGGGCAAAATAAGAGGCATGTGTAAAATTATTTATTATAAGAATCTTAGAGAAAATTGAGTCTTTCAAACTCATATTAAAGTGTGGTCAGGATATTATGTAATCTAGCTATTTCATTACCTGTGCGTTCTACTTATAAATAAGTGAATCTACTTAAAATAGATTGATATTATTCCCAGGGATCAAATTTGTCATAACTTTAAGAAGTTGTTACTACATTTGTAACTGATGCATCAGTACATTTTAATGCCAATTTGCATTTCTTCACTAAGCCTCTATTATCTACATGATTTATTTCAAGGTTTATTGTCCTATCATTAACTATAAGTATACTTCAACGTTAGCCAGCATGAATCACATCTATACAGTTTATGTTAGATTTGATCAGATTCAGTAGAAGTCTTCTCAGTGACATTAGACCAGAGACAAATCATTGACGTCAACATTTTCCAGAAGTGCAGAATATATTGGTTTTGGCTTCTGGTGGGAGAATGTATGTCACACTCTTAATTTCAATTACCATCCAGATAAGAGTGCCTTACACCAGCCTGAATTAAAGAGCAAGATAAGCCAGATTTCTAGGTTGATAGAAGAACATTATTTATATAAAATCTGGAAATAATTAGTGTGTTCCAACATCATGAGTATGACCAGGTAATACTGGGATGACAGTTACATCAGTGTGTATGTCTGAATTCAGCAGTAGTGGGAGGGTCCACTTACCATCTTTGGATTCATGCTCTTCACTGAACAATCATTCAAATCAATAAAATGATTGATTTGATGGCATGGAAAGGGATGAAAAAATGCCAGTAGCTTCCTATATATTCCCAACATTGAGGGTGTGTGTGTGTGTGTGTGTGTGTGTGTGTGTGGTATAATGGGAAAAAAAGTAGTTGGGAACAAGGAGAGGATAGAAAAAACATGTTGGGTCAGTGATCCTACCATGTCATATACAAGATTTCAGTGATATTTTCTAATACCTTAATGTCAGTGAGACTCTAAATGGCACAGTGATAGAAAATGGAATTGCTCATCTACTAAAAACAAACTTCAATATTATATTCTGTTTAAAAGAAAAGTATCCATTTCAGTTACCAAAAGGCGAGTTTAGTGTGAATAAGAATCCTCTTCTGTAAGAGAGAATGGAGTACCTTCTGTGCTTGAATGCACATTCAAGAATGGAGAATCCCTCCTCAAATGCCAGTTTACCTTAGGCAGAAGTTGGAAAGAGTCTAAAGCAAGAGTGGAATAAAGACTCAACCATTCACTAGGCATGAACTCTGAAAAACATTAATTATTCAGAAGAAGGAACTGACATTGAATAGAAAATGGTTTAAGCTTCTCTTTGTATATTCCAGCCTTATAAAAGCAAACTGAATTGTGTCTTATTAAAACATTAATAGAATGGGGTGTCTAAGGACTTTTAAACATGTTTTATTTATTCAAAAGATATATTCAAAATCTTCCAACAATTTCTATTTTACTCAGAGCAAAAGCCAAAGTACATACAAAGGCCTACCGAGCCCTGTATCATGTGGTCCCCGTCACTTTTAAGACTTCATCTTTTCGTATTTGTCCCTTCAACTCACTTGACTTCAAGCATGCATGGCCTTCTTGTTTATTGACACACACAACATGTTACTGCTCAGGACCTTGTTCTCATTCTCTCTTTCTGGAATGCTATTTGTAGGCCTATTATTTTCCTCATTCCCTATATTCTTCAAAGTTTTTTGAACTCATTAAGGCCTACTCTGACCAACTGCAGAGTAACTGCAACTCATCTCCTCATCTTGACCATGTTATATTTCTCAACATGTGCCAGCTTATAACAAGCAATGTGCTTTTCTTATTCATCATGTTTTGGTTGATAATTTCTTAGTTTTTTAATATATTTTTACTATCTGACGACTAGAATATCAGTTCTACAAAGGTACAGCTTTTTCTCTTTTTAATTATTTTAACTTATATATCTCAAGCACTTATAAAAGTGCCTAGCACAGGGGCAGCTGGATGTATCAGTCAGTTGAGCACCTGACTTTGGCTCAGGTCATGATCTCATGGTTCGTGTGTTCAAGCCCCACATCAGCCTGTCTGCTGTTGGTGTGGACCCTGCTTCAGATCCTCTGTCTCCCTCTCTTTGCCCTTCCCCCACTTGCAGTCTCTCTCTCTCTCTCTCAAAAATAAACATTTTTTAAAAAAGTGCTTAGCACATAGTAAGCACTCAATAAATAGTCATTGAATGAATTAATTCTAATACATATATATATATATATATATACACACATATATATATATATATATATATGAGTTTGGTTGACACACAATGTTACATTAGTTTTGGTTGTACAATACAAGGATACAATAAGTTTATACCTTATGCTATGTTCATAAGTATAGCTTATGTCCCCATTCATCACCATTACAGTATCATTGACTATATTACTTATGCTGTGACTTTTATTCCTATGACTTACTTATTCCGCAACTAAAAGTTAATATATACCATTCCCCTTTATTCATTTTGCCCAACCCTCCCTCCTCTTCCCATCTGGCAACCATCAGTTTGTTCTCTGTATTTATAGGTCTGATTCTGCTCATCGTTGGTTTAAACATTTATTTTGTTTTGTGCCTTCAGATTCCACATATGAGTGAAATCATGAGGTATTTGTCTTTCTCAGTCTGACTTATCTCACTTAGCACAATACCTTCTAGGCCCATCCATATTGTCTCAAATGGCATAATCTCATTCTTTTTATGGCTGCATAATATTCCAGTGTGTGTGTGTGTGTGTGTGTGTGTGTGTGTGTGTGTGCGCATACCACATCTTCCTTATTTATTTTTCTATTGATGGAAACTGAAGTTGTTTCCGTATGTTGGCTATTTACAAATTATATTGTTAAAAAAAAGCCCTAGAAAGATTTCAAATGAGGGTTTAAGAATTAAATGATTCAAACAGAACTCTTTTGTCTGTGTGGGAGAATGAGTGTTCTTTCCTCCCTCATTCTTTGGTACATCATTCAGGAGAAGGCAATGATCACCGTGACCCCTTCCACAAACTTCCTCGATGGTCTGTGCTCCTAACTCTTGCCATTGTTAAATGCCCCTAAGAATGCTCTGTGAAAGGCAAACTTTAATTGACCCAGTCAAGATCCCTGTGATATTTTCTTTCTGGCCTCATTCATGTCTGGGATCCTTGTGTCAACATTTCAGACAAAGCTAGACTTTTTCAATAGTTTCCCCCCAGAATCATGACCTATCTCTACTGGACAACATAGAACCCCTCTTGCCCTCTCTGCATTTGATAAAATGCCTAACAAACAAAGAAACAAATGCACATGCATTAAAATCTGATCAGAGTGCACTTTTATGTTCTGCCAGTTCTCTCCTCCCTTTGCTTTTTTAAAAGCCATGAAAACCTCACATTTCTAAGGCACAGTGTTTCCAGCAAACAGCAAACATGGGTTGCAGGATGACTGAGATAGAAACACAATCTATGTCATAAAACACACTAACTGATGCCAAGTAGAATTAAGATGCCTATTATTCAGGCATTGGGGGCAAACAGGTGAGAGCTTACCTTTCTTCAGAGGATGATCCTCATTGTAACTAGATCTATTTCCAAAATCTGTGATAATAACCCTTCACCATATTATTCACACATAGGCTTTCTAGGCTTCTTTTCCTTTCTTTTAAATATTTTTTAATGTTCATTTATTTTTGAGAGAGAGAGAGAGATAGAGAGAGAAACAGAGCATGAGTGAGGGAGGGGCAGAGAGTGAGGGAGACACAGAATCCGAAGCAGGTCACAGGCTCTGAGCTGTCCGTGCAGAGCCCTACGCGGGGCTCGAACTCATGAACCGTGAGATCATGACCTGAGCTGAAGTCGGACGCTTAACCAACTGAACCACCCAGGTGCCCCTCTAAGCTTCTTGTATGGATTTAATTCTGTCTCTTTATGCTAAAAGAAAGCATGTGAAGAAGATGAAGATTATTTTTCCCATGTGGAGCTTCAGAGGCTAAGCTAGAATGATCATCTGAGTTGATACTGGAGAATATTCCCAATGTGTCCACTATTTCAGTCATGAAAAGTCTTTTGGAAATTTAATCACCTTTAACATATTTCTTTTGAACCTGTTACTCCATATGTGGGAGTCTATCCTACATCCACACACCCAAGACACGCACATAATATTAGCAACTGTTTTCCTATTTAGGTTCCTGGTTCCTCTTATAAAAGTCAATGTAAAGAAGAGAGATGACTTTCTTATGCAAGCAGGGCATGAATATTTATTCATTTATTATTTGTTTGTTTATTTATTTTGAGAGAGAGAGAGAGAGAATGCAATTGAGGATAAGGGTGGAGGAGGAAGAGAGAGAAAAAATCTTAAGCAGGCTCCAGCCTCAGCACAGAAAGCTATGCGAGGCTTGATCCACAATCATGGGATCATGACCTGAGCTGAAATCAAGAGTTGGACGCTCAACTGATTGAGCCATCCAGGTGTCCCAGAGTAGGAATATTTTAAATGCCCTATCTGTATGAGAATACATTTCCTAAGACTATACTTTATGTCCTATAGTGCTTGTTTTTCAGTGAGGAGGAAAGAGATAGAAATGTTACCACTTAGATATAATTTACTAGAATAATAGAAATAGAAATAGAGGCTTACTGGGTAGAGTAAAGTAAATAAAGAAAACTTAATCAAAAAGCAGTCAGGAAAGAAGAAAAAAAGAAACAAAATGTTGTAAGTGTAAATTCCAAACTAAAATGGCATAATAAACTTCAATATATCAGCAACCAATTTAAATTTTTAAAAATAAAACTTACTTCTCCTGTTAGAATAAAAAGACTTAGATTGGATTTTTAAGAACTCAGCTTTTCACTGATTATAAGTGATATACTTAGTAAAATAATGCATAATGTTTGAAGATAAAGGGATTTAAAAGATATATTTGTAAAATATAAATAAGTTAGATATAGGTAGTATGATGAGATTATTATATACATATATATAATGTATATACATATATACACATGTATGTATATATATATATATATACACACATACACACACACATACTTTGTGGCACATAGTAGTATAAACTCATGAATGGGAAATGTACATACATTTATGGTAGTGATTGTTTGGGGGGAGGGAGGGTTGAGTATTTGACTGCAAAGTGGAATGAAGTGTATTTCAAATCTATCTGATAACTTATATTGACAAAATAGTAACACCTAGTAATTTTGGCAGATGGATAAATGGATCTATACAAGATTTTCTTCATGAATTTCTCTGTTTTAAACATTAAAATAGGGATATCTGGGTTTGCTCAGTTCGTTGAGCTTCTGACTTCAGCTCAGGTCGTGAGTTCAGCCCCACATCAAGCTTGATGGCATCACCCTGTCAACACAGAGCCTGCATCGGATCCTCCGTCCTCATCTCTCTGCCCCTCTCCCACTCACGCTCTCTCTTTCAAAAAATGAATAAAACACTAAAACATTAATAAAAATAAATACTTGAATTCATCATGGTAAGTCTGATATGGTTATACCTCTTCACGTTCTGCAATTCTTTAATACACTCTTCGAAACCTGTAAAAGTCAGAGCAAACTATTCAGTTAACTCCCGTATATCCTTTAAAATGCTTTTCTGGAATCACTTCTTTTTATAATTCTTTTTGTCCCTGTATCAGTTTTCACTATTTTGTGAAATGACCAAAACCCCAATTCAACTGGCTTGAACAACGAAAAAGAAGGTAAGAAAAGAATATATCAGTCTGAGTAACTTGGAGTAATTGAAGCATTAAGGAAGAATCTAGCTTTAGGCAAAGCTGCATTCAGGGTTATGCATTCATAGGATTGCTTCTTTCTGTCTTTTGGCTCTACCTTCTGCTCTTTTGAGTTGATTTCTAAATATCTCCACTATGCTCATAGATGTTTGAGGAAAAGTGATATTCGCTAAGCTTCAAATCAATTGCAAAAGAAATAACAAGAGTCTGCATTGGGTGCCAGCCAAATTCTCTTTGAAGCCAACTGAGAAACTGGGGAAAAGCCCAGCTCACTGGTTTCAGTAGGGGCAATCTGTGGCCTAACGGCAGGAACATTGTGAAGGTACCATCCTCAGGACTTTGACTGAGCTACTTCTTTGTGTCTTATTTTCCCCACCCATTTGACAACCTCCATGATAGTCCTCCATAGTAAATAACTTACAAGACCTTGACTCAGGGTGGGCTTCTTGGGAATCACACTTAACACAGGGATGTGCACATAATCGTAAGGCATTTTGCTGAAGCAGGAGTGAGATCAACCAACCTGAACCACACCAATGAAGAGTATGAATGGGGTTATCTCTTAAGCAAAACTTGGGAGTCCAGTTTCAACAGACTTATTATAGCTATATTAATAGGACTTGAAATTGGGTAATGTGAATCCTTCACCAATGTGCTTATTTAAAATGTTGCCTCTTTGATTTCTTAGCCTTTCCACATAAATTTTGTGTATAGGAATATGATTGACTTTTGTAAGTTGACCTTGAATTCTGCCATCCATCTTGATTCATGTATTAATTCTAGGAGATTTTTTGTAGATTCTTTGTGATTATCTACACAGACACTTGTCACCCATGGATAAAAACACTTCTCCCCTCAAAGCAATATGTTTACTTATTTTTCTTGCATTCATGTGCTACCTAGTACTTCTAACCTTTAAGGTAAGTCTAATATCCTTGGCATAGTTCAAAAGATCCTGCTTAGGTTTCCAATTCTACTTTGCATTCTGTCTCTCTTAAATGAAATGAAGCTCTTAGTGCCTCAAAAGTTCCAGATTCATCTCATCTCCAAACTGTCTTTTCAGCAGTTTCTTCTTCCTGCCACTCCCCTTTCCTTGCCCAACTGTCACCTAGTTAACTACTACTCATCCTTGGGCCTTAGCTTCCTTCAGATGACGTTCTTTGAGTGTCTCACTGTAGGGAGGACCTTCTCCTATTGCTACCTAATGACCATGTTCATAGCACTTAACATAGTTGTCATTACTTGTTCAATATCCATTTATTCATGATACTATTTTCATTTGGGCAGAGACTACATCTATCTGCTTTACTCCTCCATTTCTAATACCTAACACAGATAGCAGCTAGAAAATGGACGCTTTTTAAATATTTCTTGAATAATTGAATGAATACTATGTAATTTAATAATAATAATACATATATAAGTTGATTACTGCAGTATTAAACTCTGAGATATAAAAATATACTTCTTCTTTATAAATGTACATACCCGGGATATCAGATTAATAAAATCCAGCCAAAGCAGCTTGAATAATCATTGTCATTACCAGCAACAGCACAATTTTGCCAACTACTGTTTATTGAGTACATTCCATATAATAGGCATAATAATAGGTATTTTACAAGCACTTTATTATTTATCAGTTATAACAATCCAATTTTAGTTACTGTAATCTCCTTTTGCCATTTAACTTAGCAAAAATGTCCACATATTGGGAAATTTGAAGTGGCTCTTTGAATTTCACAAATGAGATAAAATGCACATCACTGGTGAAATACAGCTATTTCAGTATGAACATGCAAATTTATAAATCCAGAGACATTCAAAGTTAAGACAATTCTATATTCAACAATTATTTACAGTTGGTCTCTTAGCCATTAAGACATTGTCCTTTTCCCAATTAAAGCTGTGTGTCAACAAATATGTCAATGATTCTAAAATAAATCAAACAATTATAAACAACAGTGTAGGCAAATGTGTCTGGGGGTTTGGGAGAGAGAAAGATTAGTTCTAAAGTCTTTTAAGAGGGGACAAATTTCAGGAATATCCTTAACTGACTGTGAAAGGAAAATATTTTCTAAGCATAATGTAAAATAAAGAATAAAAATAATGATATTAATAAGTTTTTCAAACTCTATTCTCCTACCTCTTTGATAATTAAATGATAGGAAGTGGAGCTTCTCTTGTTCTTTGTTGGAAAGAGGTGAAAACTCACCCTTAGTGAATTTTTCTTATTTTATTTTATTTAAAAAACATTTTTTAAATGTTTATTTATTTTTGAGACAGAGAGAGAGAGATGGAGAGAGAGAGAGAGAGAGTGTGTGTGTGTGTGTGTGTGTGTGTGAGCAGGAGAGGGGCAAAGAGAGAGAGAGACACAGAATCTGAAGCAGTCTCCAGTCTCTGAGCTGAGCCTAGCACAGAACCCAATGTGGGGCTTAAACTCATGAACCATAAGATCATGACCTGAGCCAAAGTCGAAAACTTAACCAACTGAACCACCCAGGTGCCTTGAATTCTTATTTTAGATTAGCACTTACTATATTAATACCATGCAGATATTCCCTTTATATTTCCCAGAAAACGCAGGTAGGCAAAAGAAAGATATTTCTAGTGATTTTGAGATATGGTCCAATATTCCTATCTTTATCTTTATTTTTAATATACTTTAGGGGCGCCTGGGTGGCGCAGTCGGTTAAGCGTCCGACTTCAGCCAGGTCACGATCTTGCGGTCCGTGAGTTCGAGCCCCGCGTCGGGCTCTGGGCTGATGGCTCAGAGCCTGGAGCCTGTTTCCGATTCTGTGTCTCCCTCTCTCTCTCTGCCCCTCCCCCGTTCATGCTCTGTCTCTCTCTGTCCCAAAAATAAATAAACGTTGAAAAAAAAAATTAAAAAAAAAATACTTTAAATGTTACAATTTCACCATTGGATGGCAATATTGCTTATTATTTCCCCTTTGGTATTCTTATAAGCATTTAACTGCAGAGGAAAAACTGACATTGCCTAAGAATTAAGATTTTTTAGTCAATTTTATTTCTTTTTTTGCATTATTTTATTTCATATGTTATAATGAAACTATATGCAAATGATGTTGCCTTCTAGACTGTTAATGTAGACGCAGTTAAGAAGTTAGTAAGTACAACATTCGCCTTTCTGGGTGGAAGATGAAATTATATGTCTTATGCTGAGCCTGATTCTACTCCTAATTTGATGTTATGGTGGAATAATCTGTGCCCCAGTCCTCTCAGAGGCAAAAATTCCTACAACTAAGGGCCATATGAAAAGATGGTCAATGATCATTTCCTATGAATCATTAGGATCTCACACTCCTGAAAAGTACATTTGCTCAATAAGTATTGTTAAAATGGTTTGAATTAGTGGACATAAATTTCAAAGAAGAAAAGGTATGATATGTTTCTCTAAAGCTGTAATTTATGTTCTGATTTGTAAATCACCTATCACATTTTACCTGGTCTTCAAAATAGTCCAAATGTAGCTAACCATGCAGATGTTAAACACTTCTCAGAGGAAAAACGTGATTGCATAGAATATTATGGTAGCCTACCATTCATAAGAAAGGGAAGAATAAGAATTGTTACAAAATATCTCTGAGTGATGCCTAGGTGGCTCAGTCTATTAAGCATCCAACTCTTGATTTTTGGCTCAGGTCCTGATCTCACTGTTCATGAGATCAAGCCCTGTGTCAGGCTCTGCACTGACAGAGCAGAGCCTGTTTGGGATTCTCTCTCTCCCTTTCTCTCTGCCCCTTCCCTGCTCATGCTCTCTCTCTCTCTCTCAAAATAAATAAATCAACATTTTTAAAAAATATCACCAAATATATAGAAGGCTAATATGACACTTTCATCAATTTAGCAATAATTTATATTACAAGTAGATTAGAATAGAAAGTTATGATCTTATCCATAGTCCATGACAAAAACATATTCTTTCTATGCATTTCCATTTGTGGAGTATAGTTATTTATAATTAGAATTCATTAAGGAATTTTAACTAGTTGTGTTTCATTGTGACTCCCGGTTGCAGACTACTTACAGACTGCATAGAGATGTTTATCTATATAAAAACTATTTTTTTCAAAGTAATATCTATTATTTATCTTAATTTAGTAATGTAGTCATGCATGTTCAATGTGTCTAAGCCTTCTAAGTAAATTGTGTAAATTTGTATAATTTTATCTTTTAAAATTAAACATTGAGACTAAGATCATTTCCTCAATTGATACATCACCTGATCTCCTGATATGTTCATAGTTTACTTTTATTTATAATAGTATTTCATAAAGTTCAAAGCATATTTTAATAAATATAAAATTAGTTCATTATTCTTCCATTCTGCTTACTAAAATTTGTTTCATTATGTTGGAAAACATGTCAGTCTCCATGTAAACCATTTCAATCTAGAGAAGACAGTAGATTGGGATAGATCAGACAAGGGCCAGTCTAGGACTTGAGTACTCTTTTATCATTACATGCTGAAGAGTCCACATACTATGATCACCATATTAACTGTATGTGTATTGAAAGACCTGATGCTGTGTAACATAAAATTTCACCATTGTTTTATAAAAATTTGTCACATAAGCACTTATTATTATTATTTGTAAATCATGAGTAAAGGATCTCTATATCTAGTAGCACCAGGAAAATCATCCCGGTATATTTATATGGAATCACATTGCTTTATAATATTTAACACTTTAGAGCATCAATACTTCTAGTACTAGGTGAGTACTCTGAATACATTCAGAACAAATGAGAATCCATAGCTTCGATGGTCCCAGAGTCAAACACTATGAAATATTCATGGTCCAGAGTTTGTGCTTGGAAAGTAAAATATAAGTTGGGCCCATTTTCCAGGGTGAAGTTTTCATAAAATTAGAGATAATCATGTTCCGTAAATAGTTTTACATTTGTTGTATTTTAGAAGCACAGGCTTTGGCTTTCTATATAAGCCCATAAAGTCTTTAGGTTTTGCAATTTTTTTGTCTTGACAATTCAAGAGCAAAGCACCATAACTTCACCACTGCCTCCATTTTATCATCTAATTCTTCCTACTGAAATATATTCTTTTAATTCTTCTTTATCTCAAATAATGTTAAATAATGAGACAGTGTTTTTAAAATAATCCACATATCTTCATATGAAAATTTCTGTTTTCTATTTGATGAATAATACACTCATCTTTTAGTAAAAACAATAGGATTCTAAATGAAAATTCAGTCATTTAAAAATATATAGCTTTGCCAATTCTGCTAAAACTAAAGGCAGATTTTTATGAAAACTGTAACTCATGCAGTAATAATTAAAATTAAAATATTACATATTTTATAAAGCTCATCTCTGATTCAGCAAATGGCAAATAACTTCCTTAGGTAGTAAAATGGGTACAGAGAACTTTGTAGTATTCACTTTTTTTTTTTTTTAAATTTTTTTTTTTTTTCCACGTTTATTTATTTTTGGGACAGAGAGAGACAGAGCATGAACGGGGGAGGGGCAGAGAGAGAGGGAGACACAGAATCGGAAACAGGCTCCAGGCTCTGAGCCATCAGCCCAGAGCCCGACGCGGGGCTCGAACTCACGGACCGCGAGATCGTGACCTGGCTGAAGTCGGACGCCTAACCGACTGCGCCACCCAGGCGCCCCAGGAGTATTCACTTTTTAAAGAAAAACTAATTCTTCCAGGACATCATTTAACAAATGGCATTGCAGTTATTTAAATTCTATTTTCATGTGCATGAACTGAAAGCGACAAGAGAAATAGCAAGAGTAGCCTATTTTTATGAGTGGGAAGAATAATTAGATTTCCATGCAGAGATCAGTGCAGTGTTTTGAATTGAAACTGATTCTAGGGAAAATAATTATTGGATACATTGCTATGGTAAGGATATATGCAAAGTTCTATTTGCCCTCTGTGACTCACGGTGACCTGAAATGTTCTCCTGTTCTTTCTGAGTTGTGATGACCTTGCTGGCACCAAGCTCCTTGGATCTCATTTCAATGAAAATGCACAAGTTGATTACCTAATGTCAATGATAATAAAAAAAGATTTCGCCAGTTGGCTATTTATGGCTCAGGAAACTATCTGCAAACACAATTAAACACTTCATTTAAAACTTTATATCAATTATTAAAAACCAACAGAGTTGCTGTGATAGCATCATACCACACAGAATCAAAGACTTTGTTAGGATTAATTTCTTGAATCATAAATAAATGAGTAAAAAGAGATGACAGGACTACTCAAAATGTTTAAACTTTCCAAAACTAAATAAAATCTTTTACCTGCTTGATGATTGCAGCACAGACCAAATGTCTTCATTTAGAAGCCATCAACATTTACTTGCAGAATTTCACCATAGAAATTCCAGGGGAAAGTAATTATAGAGGTAATTTCAATTTAAAGCCACATAGGGAAGTAATTAAGGGTAATAATATCTGTAGCCTCTAAACAAAGATATAGAAAATAGACCCTGTATCTTATTTAAATGAAAGAGGTTACAAAGAAAATAGCAGTGAATGCGGCTTTAAGGTAAGGAAAACCACAGTATTAATAAAACATTTCCAGATATACGTCACACAATTATGTGTGGCAAGATTGTGCTGTGGTGTTTTCTAGAAATATTTTTCAGATATGCTACAGATACACATAAATAGGTTACATATCTTGTTTCATATATTGCTCTCAATGTTAGTTTTGGTCTGATGGCTCCAGTCCTCTGATTTCACATTTCAAGGACTCTTTTCTAGCTTTCAAGTTAAGTTTGCAGACCTTAGTCTGGTGTTCAAAGAAGAGAAGGCATGGGGATAGAAAGAGAGTTTAAGGAGGAAGAAATAGTAATAAAGACAGTTCAGTAGTAACAATAGTATGATTCATGGTTATTTGGATTGGGAGGCAGCATTACTGGAATGCTTAAGAAGTCATCTTAGCAACCAGAGAATGTTGGGTTCAGATGCCAGCTTCACAATTTATAGGGAGCATGATTTCAGTGAATAATTTAAATCTCTTTCTTCATTTTTAATTTGTAATAATAGTTTCAAACAGTTTCTTAATCCTTAATTTGATATAATAAAATCAAATTTCACTTCAAGTTACTATAATGATAACGGAGATATTATATTTACAATTTTTTGCACAATGCTTGATTTGTACTTGGTAAACTTTTAATGATTATTTATTAGTATTATCCAAAGCTCCCTAACAGTCTTTCCTTAGGAAATCTTCTTTTCCCACTTCTAGTTTTCCCTATTCCTATTCATTATGATCCAATGATTCTGCACAAATGAGAGATTGATGGGTCTACTGGCTGTGTTATGTCTTTCTCACTCTTTTTATCTCTATCATGGTCTCCCTACCTATATATTTCTATTTCTATCTCTCTTTCTGCTCCTTCTTATTCTTAGAAACATTTTTTTGCCTCCATTTTCACACACTGCAACCTCCAGATACTTCAAGATGTTGTATTCTCATGTTTGCATGTGTCTTCATGTGCCAAGTATCATGGGCGTACAGGTTCACAATTAAGTATCCTTCACTCTCAAGGAAAGAAGTCCAGAGAAGACCATTGAGAGAGGTTCACAGGACAGCTTTTAGCTAGATTATGCGAGATAGGTAGCATTGCAGGTTATGCAAGGAAAATTAAAAGGGGATTAATACTGTCTTCAGATCTGCAAAGGGATTTTTTATAAGAAGAGAGTTGATCTATGTTATAACAGAGAACTAATGTGTCACCTGTAAATTGTAGTGGGTCTGTAGAGGGACAGTCAGGAAGCAGATTTCAGCTTGGTGAAAAGACTATGCTGATGATTAAGCCAGGTAGTGCTAGAAAATCCTCTTTCATTACCTAGAGGTCAGCTTATACTTGAACCAGTCAAGGGGAAACTGGACATCCATTTGTCAAAAAAATCCCTCCCTTGAAGATACACAAGACTGCAATAGATGGTGTATTAGTTTCATGTAGTTGCTGTAATAAATTACCACAAAATTGGTAGCTTAAAAGAAGAAACTGATTTCTTCCTGTTCTAGAGGACAGAAGTCTGAAATCAAGGTGTCAGCTGCTTCATTTTCTCTAGAGTTTCTTGGGGAAGAGACATCCTATGCCTCTCTCTCAGCTGCTGGTGGCTGTTGGTAGTCCTCAACATTCAGCGATCGGCAGTCCTATGACTCCACCCTCAGCCTCCACTTCACATGGCCTTGTCCTCTGTAGTCTGTCTCAGAACTTCTGCCTCTCTCTTATAAGGAAACTTATGATTTATGGCCCCTCTAGATGATCCCCGATAAGATCCTCCCATCCAGAGCCTTATCATAAATCTCTCTTTTGCCACATAAGGTAATATCCACAGGTACAAATTTAGGACATGCACATATAGTCTTGGGGGCCACCCTTTAGAACATTAGAGGAGGCGTCAACAGTTCTACGTCTCAGATTCTATTGCTCTATGATTCAGTAACTGACTTCAGTTTTGAGTAAGTACTAGAGGAGGCAAACACTAAAGGAAACTCCAAGGAGAGTTAGCAATTTATAGGGTCACTGCCCCCAGCTAAAAAAAGTAACATAAACCAAAAACAGCTCAGGTTTAACTCATCAGTAGAATGGGTAGACCCTGATTGTCCTGGCCACTCTATCTCTGTCATGTTATGGATTTGTTTACATAGGAGCGTTGGGATATGAATACAAATATAATACTAAGCCTATGAATATTTGTCATTATACAGAGGGAGACAGACAAAAAAGGCCCTGTTTCTGAAAGGTAATAGGGAAATAGACATATATTTTTAAATTTTCAAAGTAATGAACTACTTTAAGGTCTGACTATATTAACAAAAATTAACATATGGGAGAAAAATTATATGTACTGTTTTGTAAAGAGTGGTATGTAGATAAAGAGTGAGGGAAGGTGATTTCATTAATTCTCCTTTTAATAATTGTCATGTATACAGCATCTTTTTTCCATATTCACTTAGGTTGGTAGGAAGTACTAAACCATATAACTTGGATCAACAGATAACTGCTTCTCTGCAGTTTTAACAACTTTAATAGCTATTTTTAAAATGATTTGAATGCTTATATAATTTAGCATTGTTTCGCTAAATGATTCCTCTGTACTTTTACGGAAAAGAAGACAGATAAAAGCAGTTTTGTATGACTGCACTCATTTTTCAATGCTGAGTTTGATAGTTTAGTCTGATGATTATGATCTTCTACTTTTAGTTCCTAGTCGAATAAACATTCAATAACTTCTTGTTGGGTAATGGAGCAAACCAAATATAGAAACTGGCAAAATAATAGCTATTATTTTTATTTGACATAAAACAAATATTGACCATTTTATTCATTTAAATGCTGTTTACATGTGAACATTTTTTTGCATTTAATAATGGTTGGAATGTTTTTTGAAAAATAAGATTTCTTTTCAGTTTCACAAGTGGTGACTACCAAGTTTGAGTTAGATATAAGAGATTTTTTATTTTAAGGGTGCATTTGAATGTTGAATGCTCAGAAGAAACGTTCGTTTATAAAATAGAGTTTCACATATAGACTATTACAATGTGTTTGTTATTTTTATTAACAATGGGCAATGCTGTCATAGATCGATTAATTTAGCATGCTAGCTAGAATTTTGTGAATCACAATTTGGTTTTTTTTGTCTACCTAAAGTCCTAGAGTTAAGAGATTCACTAACGTCCTAAACATAATTAGGTTGCCTAATAAACAGACAGTGTTATCCATAAATACGTGCTCTTCAGTCCAAATTCATAAGTTTTTTCTTTAGAATATTTTAATTCCATTTAAATCATGCATTAGCTAAGATGGTAGGTATGTAGGTATTAAGGGATTTTAGAAGAATTTTTCAGACTTTAGAATACTTTTTCTCTTACCAAAAAAAAATTCTAAATCAAAAAGAATGTGAAAGAATTTTAAGATATGCTAAGTGCAAATGATTAATGTCCATGTGTAAGTCTAATTACCTCTACTTTTTTTACCAGGATGATGCTGATCTACCATCTGTAGAATTGGTACCTTATTTTACTTTTTTATGTTAGGGATGAAAGTTCAAGTCTCCTCCTGGCACCTTCTAACCATTTATAATTTGGTCTTCAGTAGAACCTGTAGAAGAAAGAAAGGTAATTGGTTCACAAAGCTATTTCATTTTCTTGAACACTTAACCAAACATAAAACGTACAGCTGAATCAACCTATGTGTGTTGCCTTCTTTGCTCTTAAACTCAGGTTGCTTTGCACTGCTAGAGAGAATCAAACAGAAGCAGTGCAGACTAATGTCACTAAAAATGCATGGGCCACAGTCTCAAGTAATTCTTCCATGGTGTCCGGTGTTATATGGGAAATCCATACTTTCTAATACTTCCTGTGCAACTCCTCCCCCAAGTATCTCATGGATCCCCCTGACTGTCTTATATATTTCCAGTAATAAATCCAAACTTGTGCACTCTCACTGTCTGTTGGTCACCTGCCACAACTGAGAATAAGCAGACTTGAGATGCTGAAGCTTCATCTAGTACTAAGCATTGGATGCAGAATCCCTCTCTTCTTTATGTATGTTATATATTCCAGAGACATCTAATCTAGTATTTGAACCCAAATGTCATTCAGGTTTTTTGAAAGAAGCTGGTGGGGTTATTTGTTTTTGTTTTTGTTTTTGTTTTTCTCATATATTCTTTTCTTGAACTTTGTAAATTTGCTAACCTATTTCTTTACTTTTAAAATTCACATAATAGGAATATTGATCTTATTGAGTTCCTATGAGATTTAATTGAGATAGTTCACATAAAGCACTAAATACCCTATTCTTGGCATATAAATAGTACTAAAACAATGTTAGAAGTTATCAAGATCATCAGTATCACCATGATCATCCAATTTCCCCAAACAGAGAGTGACTCTCTGTTGATGCCAGGAAAAAAATCTAAAATCTTTAAATAGCTTATAATAATCTTGATGATTTGGGACTGTTTCTCCTTTCAGTTCTCCAGACACGCTATTTATGCTCTCTGAACAGTGCTGTTAATTGTCTCTTGCCTCTCTCTGGGCCTTTGCACATGTTGTTTTTGTCTTACTTGAATATCTCTCCATTGCCCTTTCTACCAATAAGGTGAGGGCTATCTTGAACAAAGGGAAGGGAATTCAGATGTTATTCAGCCAAAATGAATAATAAGGGTCCACTACAATATTCCTTATTGAAATTTATCCATTTTATTTAGATTTTTGCAGTTTTGGGCATGTGTATATTTTTATAATATTATTATATTATTTTTGTAATATTGTATCTATAGATATCTCTCCTTTTTCATAGTGCGTTTTTCCACCTTCACCCCCCACCCCCACCCTTGGTCAGTCTTACCAAGTCTTTTCTAACTTATCAATCTTTTCACAGAACCAGGTATTGGTTCATTATCCTCATTAATGCTTAGTTTCCATTTTTGCTGATTTCTATTCTTATTTCATTAATTCCTTTCATCTTCTTTATATGGATTTTGCAATAGTAATATGGATTTAAAAATTAACTTGTTCACTAATTTATTGCTAGTTCTTAGAATAGTGTCTGGTCCATAGTAGGCTTCCAACCAGTATGTAACTAATGCATCAAGGTATAGATATCAGCTTCTTCATGAAGTTTCATTATTATTACTACCCATCCAAGGTTAGATTCTGTGCTCATCTTACATTTTTTTAGTGTATTCTGTGTTACTGAAAATGCATTATGACTTTTTTTTACCCAATAGACACTAAGAAAGTCTTTTCTAAAATTCTTATGCCAGCACATTACCTAGCATTTAATAGAAAATCAAATAAATTATTGTTGGATAAAGAAATGAATTTTCATGAGTTCAAAATGCAAAGTGGATCTCTTTAAACTATAATCTTGGAGTCATCAAATTTCTTGATTACCAGGATAGTGTTTGATAATCCTTTACAAATATATGACATTGTATCTCTGAATGATAATAAAAATTCTCTTCTAAGAAAATGTCCATATTTTATTTATGTCACCCTCAAAAAGTCAGGAGGCATGCCATGGAAATAGGTGTTACCCCATTTTTTTCTAATCATTTCTGTAATGTCATTACACAGCACATCAGAAATTAGGATTCATCCTGACTTACTATCTAATATAAAAACAAAAATGCATCTTTTTATAAATGTATCTGTATCAGGAATCAATGGATTTTAGTAATTTTATGTTCATATTCTCCACAGCTTTCAAGATTAATAAAAATAATCATTTGCCGTTTCAACTTTTACCTTTACACCTCTTTTCTTCCCCTTTCCTCCTTCTCTTTCTTCTTCACATGGCCTGTTATGACAGAGACTGACCGCACAACAGAAGGAAAGAACATATAGAGGCATTCAAATCTAGGCTTTGGCATTTCGTAACTCGTGTGATTTTCAGTAAAGTACTTCACCTCTCTGAACCTCTGTTTACTTACCTTTAAATAGCAATGACAATAAAATTAATACCTGTCTGATAGGATTGCCATGGAAACTAAATGACATAATATAAATAACATTCCTGGTACATATTAGCAGATCCTCTGTTAGGTGTTCTCTAAAGAGAAGTAACATTCAAAAATTGTACCCAATATTAAGTGCAAACTCACAAATATCTGTAAGGCTAAATGAATGGGTCTGGTTCTTCCTGATAGTTTTTCTAGCTATTGTTCATCATCTAAATGGTCTCTTATGCAGCACCATAATGTCGGGCTCCTATCTTAGGAAAGCAATCTGGCCTGATTTCCTTGCTATTGACTGAGGGTTCAGGCCACCAGTCCTAAACAGTGACATTTCATTTATACTAGATCACTGACATTCTCCTCAAGGGACCAGTACTGATAATTTCATGAATCTTTAAAACCCCCAATACTATTATAGAATGTAATTTCTGTCATAAAATTCAGTAAGTGAAGTAAATTCATGAAGCTCATAAGTGACCCTTTTGGATTTTTAATGATTCTATAAATGCATTACTAAAATAATTTATAAAGCTAAATGAGTCATTCCACACATCAATATGGGTAATTCAAACAGGTGCTTCAGCAAAATTCTGAACTGCTAGAAGTCGTGGACCTTACCCCTTTACTCTGCTTATTGCTAAATATATCCAAACTACATCACTAACCTCACTCCATAAATTTTGTAAACCTGATAATTCCACATTGACTTTGACAGATCTTTAAACTATTTTAAAACGACTTCCTGATTTCGGGTTTGCTTTTCTTTATTAGAATCTTTCTATCAATTTTTTTTCAAGATTTTGTTTGTGTCTATACATTTTTATGAAATGATATCTTGTGGTTTTTCAATCAAAAAACAGTGACAACTTCAAGGCTATTATGTGCTTATTGTGCCCGGTGAACTAAGAGTCTAGCTATTTTTGCAAGCAATACTTGATTTTCCTTTCATAGACTTACTTGACACCAAAGTGGAACTTTCAGAGTAAAGAATATCTGGATTTTAATCCAGCTACATTTTTTTTTTAAAGAGCACTGCTATGAGACAAGTTATATAGACTCACTTTTCCTGTCTATAAAATATTGATCTACTGTGAGACTGTCGGGAGGATTAAAAAGAATAAAATATGTCACCATTTATTATGGGAAAGGTGTTCAATAAATATTGGTTCTCTTCTCATTTGCTTCTAATCACACTGGTTTCTTTTATGCTTTCTTACAGGATAAACGTGACATTTTAAAAATAGAGACCAAGATGAGAAATGTATTTGCAAACCCTTTTTATCATTTTCTATTCAAATAAATAGTACACATCTTCTTATTGTCCTGTCTCACTTAGCATTTTAGGTCCATGTTTTCTTTTAAAAAAGTTCTTTTATACTTTCTTACTGGCAGTGCTATTTCTTTGTTCACTCTTAAATAACTGTCATGATTTCTATTTTTGGAAGATTTACTATTTGGCTTGGGTGCAACTGTGTTTCTTTATTCTTTTTGGTGACTTTTACCGCTACTGGGCTAATTTATTAAGGAAGGTATTTTGTTACCAGTTTCTTCAGATGTATATTGTGATAAGGAAGTCAGTGACATCTAATGACAGGAAAGATCTAGACTGAGGTGAAGAGTCCATTTACTGCCAGAAACTAGCCATCATCAGATGTTAAATAAGCTTTTTAAAATATCAAGATATTGAAAAAATCATAATTGATTTCATAGTCACAACTTAAACATTTATGAATTTGCAAGGTGTCTTTCAATATTCAAATCTCAGGGTAAGCCAATTTCACAATGCTCTCTCTGAAAAGTATAGAGAATTAACACTTTTATATGGCTTCTCCCTACACTTGTCCCTTTGATCTATACGTGTGCTCATTCCACATTTATGGACAAGTCAGAATTTCATATTCCTTTCTACTTCTTTAATTATTTTTATTAGCATTATCATTATTTAGTTCTGTCAATGCGGACATTACTTTTACATGGCAACTTGGGTTTAAAATGCACATTCATCTCCTTTCTTGAACAAATAAGTAAATGAATTAATGATGTCTGTAAGATGCATGAACTGATCCCATACTCTTCAGTGAATAAAAAGAGATGCTGATAGGGTATAGTTTTGGCCAAGTCCCCAGAGCTGTGACTCCAAGTCCGATTTTCGGAGTCCTAGTCCTTTATTTCTTAAATTACATTCTTTTTTCAATTTCCCATTTCTCTTTGTATCTTCCTGAAGTCATGAGCAGTGATCTTCCTTAAAGATTTTATTTGATTTACTAAGCCTTCTTTTTTGCTTTCCTCTATATAGAAAGATAACAAGATTAATTAACAAATGCAAGAAGACTTAGATATACCATCTGTATAGATCTTTAGAGAAACAAAATCAATATAGAATCAATTCATATTCAACCACCATGAATATAGATGTATATGATTGATATGAGTATGAATGTATGTTCATATTACATATTATGGAAGCTGAGACGTCTCAAGATCTCTGAATACATATTACGGAGGCTGAGATGTTCCAAGGTCTGCAGGTGGGACCTGGAGGCTCAGGAGAGCCAGTGGTGTAAGTTTCAGTCTGAAAGTGATCAGACTCAAGATTCAAGAAGAGCTGTTGTTTATATCCCAAGTTTGAAGGCAGGAAAATACCTATGTCCTAGGTCAAAGCAGTCAGACAGAAAACGTTACTCACAGAAGGGTTAGCTTTTTTGTTCTATTTAGGCCTTCAGCTGATTGGATGATGACAGCACACATTTGGGAGGGCAATCTGCTTTACTCAGTCTACTGATTAAAATATTACTCGCATCCAAAAACACCTTTACAGACACACCCAGAATAATGTTTGACCAGTTATCTGGGTATTCTGCGATCCAATCAAGTCAACACATAAAATTAACCATCACATCATCTCTTTTTTTTTCCATGTTGTTTGGGAGACATTTTTAATGCTTCACATTTATGTGGGAAGCAAAACAAATAAAGCAATGTGCATCTCTTAGGCTCTGCAAAGCCAATAAATAGGAAAGTGACAAAGCTTGGAGAAACACTTAATTTTTTATTTATTTAAAAAAATTTTTTTAATGTTTATTTATTTTTGAGATAGACAGAGACAGAATGCGAGTGGGTTAGGGGCAGAGAGAGAGGGAGACACAGAAGCATAAGCAGGCTCCAGGCTCTGAGCTGTCAGCACAGAGCCTGACGCAGGGCTCGAACTCACCAGCCGTGAGATCATGACCTGAGCCGAAGTCGGATGCTCAACTGACTGAACCACCCAGGAGCCTCTAGCACTTAATTTTTTAAATCTTTAATACTTTCTAAGCATTTTCTCAATGTGGTCACAGAAAAAATCAATTGAGAATTATTTCAGAAGAAAATTTAATTACTCTGCAGGATTAAAATTTTAATTATGAGTATTCAATTAAATGTTAATATTGAGATTTACTCTTCAGATTTTTATGCAAATATGTCCTCTCATATGCATAAACTAAAGATAAAGGAGGTTCATAGTAAATTTTGTTTTTGTTTTTGTTTTTGTTTTGCAGTTCACTAAATCACTGATAATTGACTTTGTGCTTATGACCTGAAAAGTAATAATAAGACTATTCTTACATGATCTACTAGAAAAAAATTTAGTTGGTTGATTTGGATGTCACTACCTAGACAATTTAGAAAGGGACTACCCTTGTGGACAACTGGAAGTGATCAGCATTGTAGAAAAGAAACAAATGAAAACAAATAAAATGAATTTTGATATTTTTCTTTTGTCACTCTAACTCTTAGTAATACAGAAAGTCATTTCCCATTTCATACAGTTTTAAGGTTGAAAGGGAATTGTATCTAATTTAGCTTTCTTAATATTACAAATGAAAACTGTGAGGCTAGAGGAGTTACAAGAATGTTGGTGAAAAAATATTTCCCTGCTCTAAACACTGGGCCACCACACCTTCCCACATCACTTATAGAAGGAACACCAGCTCAGGTGACTTGAGTTTTACTTCCAAATCTGCAACACTAGCATGTGATGTTGACCATGTCAGTCTCTGTACTTTTGATTCCTCCTCTCTGAAATGAGGTTGTTGGAAGATATGATTTCTGTGATACCTCCCAACTGTAATGAAGAAGAAGGGACATAGGTACTTAGAAAGAAAGAAAAACACACAGAATAAAATATGATGGGCTTTACATTGGTGAATGATGGTGGTGTGCAATAAACAACTTATTTTAATTTCTTTCTCTAGAGATTTCTTCTCAAAATAGGAAGATAATTTATTAAGGTATATCATTTACCTAGATGATACTACACGTAACTATACGTTATGATAGAGTTAACATTAATAGTTTAAATAGCCTTGATTAAAACTTCAAATTATCGGGGCATCTGGGTGGCTCAGTTGGTTGAGCGTCCAACTGTGGCTCAGGTCATGATCTCATGGTTTGTGGGTTTGAGCCCTGCCTCGGGCTCTGTGCTGACAACTCAGAGCCTGGAGCCTGCTTTGGATTCTGTCTCCTTCTCTCTCTGCCCCTCCTCATTTGTGCTCTGTCTCTCTGTTTCTCAAAAATAAATACATGTAAAAAAATTTTTTTAAAGAAACTTCAAATTATCAACAGTCTTGCTAGTCAAATAATAAAGTTAATATTTTAATTTAATTTTATAAAATGTGGATTATTATTGGCTGCATTTACTTTCCTTTTGAAATTTGAAATGAGTGGAATTCGTTGGCTAATATGTAATGTCATATCTTATGAGGGCTTCTGAGAAAAAAAAGAAAACTCCACCAAACTAAGTACTCCCAAGTAAAATTTTCTTCTGGATCTAATTGTTTCATTTGTGAAATGATTCTATCTAAAATTCAACAAATTGAAAATAATGATTGGAAAATCTGGAAAAAGAGTGTATGATATGGTGTGATGTCATCTTTGTGAATGATATCATGGGCTAAACTTTTTAAATAAAAGTTGAAGGAATTCATTGTCAGAGTATATGAGAATATCAACAATTGGCAGATGTACTTCTCATTTCAGCACACCTCTAATATATCATGGAACTACATTCTGGTTGCTGCGAAGTGTGTAATATAGGAAATCTTTAAAAATTGAATCTACTTGTAACCACTGAGGTAAGTTTTTCCCACTATTTTCTTTGTTGCTTATAAAATATATACTCTCTTTTATTGATCACATTTTATTAATACAAATGTATATTATTTACACACACAGACACAAGATTTCAGTTTCTTTGAATGTTTTTGACATAATACTTTGGATAATTTTTGTTATATTGAACTAGTAAGTCTGATTGGAAATCAAAATCTGTGCATTTAGGATAATATTTCTAAAGAAAATCCCATATGAGTGCATTATTTACTATGGCCAATTTAATTGTACTTTTGCCGATAGAAATAGCATAAGTAATTTCATATGCAATCTATAGTCTTACCCTACACTTCCTTAAAACAAAGTCTGAGGCAAGGGTTAACTGCCAGTGGGTGATTTGGTAGATGTAATGCCAGGCCAGCAAGGTGAGGGGGAAAAGAAATGAAGAAGGCAGAATGGAAAACGATAGTCTTTTTTCTGATGTGGTGCCTGGGTGGCTCAGTTGGTTAAGCATCCGACTTCAGCTCAGGTCATGATCTCGCGGTTTGTGAGTTCGAGCCCCGTGTTGGCCTCTGTGCTGACAGCTCAGAGCCTGGAGCCTGCTTTGGATTCTGTGTCTCCCTCACTCCCTGCCCCTCCCTCACTCATGCTCTGTCTCTCTTTTCAAAATAAGTGAACAAACATTTAAAAACCTTTTTAAGAAGACCAAATTATCTAGTAAGAATTAGCAAACATAAATATTTTGAGCAACTGGCGCCATATTTAAAAACACACCCATTGTATTTTTGGTCCGATCACTTGTGCCACTGTCATTTTTTCCCCCTTTAAAACAGCAAAGTGTATAGCGTGCAATGATTTACCAATTTTCCCAGATCATCAGACTAGAAACAGCATCAAATTTGTACAACTGTCTTATAAAATAAATGCAATAAATTTTCAACAAATGATTTTAAATCTGTAAAAACTTTGGGGTGCATGGGTGGTTCAGTCAGTTGAGTGTCCAACTTCGGCTTAGGTCATGATCTCACCGTTTGTGAGTTTGAGTTCCACGTTGGGATCACCGCTGTCAGTGCAGAGGCCACTTCAGATCCTCTGTCCCCCTCTTTCTGCCCCTCACCCGCTCATACTCTCCCTCGAAAATAAAAAATGAAAAAAAAACATTAAAAATGTAAAAACCTTGACATATCACCAATTTCTACATCTAAACTTTAGTTTCTAGATGCATGATTTAAATGAGTATATTTTTCATAACTTATCCCTTTGATTTTTTCCACTTAAGCATAAAATATATTAATTCTTTCATGTAAGCTTGTGGAGTGAAGCTAATTATTTCCTGTTATCATTGAGTGAGGAGGTAACCCCAGAATAGATGCAGAGAAAATTTATCCCAAAGATTTACAAAGTCAGAATTATAATTTGTTCACAGGCCTGCAAGTGAAACCACTCTTATAAATTGCCTCAGGAAAATCATGATCAAATGAGTTTCAAACAAGCCAGGATCAGAAAGAACTCTGTGTTGTTTCTGAAACAATCAATGCCATAATACACATTTTTACACATTTTACTGCATTTAAATGTTGCTATATATAGTTTTCTTAAATGTCCACTAGTTTTTTTAAGATTTATTCCAATTATGCAATTAAATGGAATCAGAAAAAAAATTATCCCCAAAATATAACGCATACTTTGTTTCAAAATTATGATATGTGAAGATATCCTAAAACTTTGACATACACTTTTGTCATAGTAAGAAACTCAGATTATTTGTGGAAAGTCTGTTCTCGAGTAAAAAATTAGAATTACATTATTAGGTACTATGGTTATCGGATTAAAAAACTAAATGCATCTCATATAGGAAAAGATTCAATAAAACGTGGTGTGCCTAAGAATTTATTAGATTCATGTTGCAATATCCCTTGTAATGTACTGGTTTTATGCAGTTTTGCATTTTAAATGTATGCCAATGAAATATGTAGAACACATAGAATTTTAGATTTGAAATTTAAATTACTGAGTGTATTACTGTTTATGGCTTTAAAAAACAAATTTTATTTTAAATTAGTTGTTTAAAAATATAACGTTTAAGTAGTATTCTTAACTAATGCTTTATCTTTTTTTTCAATATGTGAAATTTATTGTCAAATTGGTTTCCATACAACACCCAGTGCTCATCCCAAAAGGTGCCCTCCTCAATACCCATCACCCACCCTCCCCTCCCTCCCACCCCCCATCAACCCTCAGTTTGTTCTCAGCGTTTAAGAGTCTCTTATGCTTTGGCTCTCTCCCACTCTAACCTCTTTTTTTTTCCTTCCCCTCCCCCATTTAACATCCATATTTTCCACTAGTGATAATATTGTCTTTACATTCAGGTATTGGAAATACCAAAGATGGGTGTCCAAAACTAGTATGGGCATAGATATGTATGCTCTTTCATGAGTAAAAACCAGTAAGCTTTGATTTGTTTTCTAGTCATGTTTATATGTGTGTATTGAGTGAATGCATGATTCCATTTCTATTACATTCTATTTTTTCACCTATCACAAGTAAGTGCTTATCTGTGTTGGCTGTTGTGTTGTGCATGGAAGAATAATGCCTAAATGAGATTATTGTCCCTGCCTTTAAGGTTTTCAGTTTTACTTTTTTTTGCTTTATGAATTATGCATTTGTGAATATCTTTTTTAATGTTTTATTTATTTATTTTGAGAGAGAGAGAGAGAGAGAGAGTGTACACACAAGCAGGGGGTGGGCAGAAAGACAGAGGGAGAGAGAATCTTAAGCATGGTCCACGCTGTCAGTGCAGAGCCCCATGTGAGGCTCGATCTCACAAACCCTGAGATCATGACCTGAGCTGTGAAATCAAAGTGTCTGACACTTAAGTGACTGATCCACCCAGGTAACCTCTGAATATCTTTGAATAATCTTAAGATTTCAGTGTCTGGCCATAGAATATAGAAAACTAATCCATATATATCATTGAAACTATGATCTGTAATAAGTATTTTCCACAAACTGAATGCTTAAAAGTTGAGAAGTATAGATTCATTACACATTCCCAAAATTTCAATAATTTTTTGAAAATCTGAACCAAAGAAGTTTTATATCTTCTGTGATTGATATCTGTACCAACACAGTTTTTTTTTTTAATTTTTAATGTTCTATTTGTTTTTGAGGGAGAGATAGAGCACAAGTCGGGGAGGGGCAGAGAGAGTGGGGGACACAGAATCTGAAGCAGGCTCCGGGCTCCGAGCTCTCAGCATAGTGCCCCACACGGGGTTCAAACCCACGAACCTTGAGATCATGATCTGAGCCAAAGTCAGATGTTTATCCGAATGAACCACCCAGGTGCCCCTGTACCGATGCAGCTTTATAATTAGCACTGTTTGGTGTGCATACTGAAGCAAAACCAAATGAATAATTTCATGATTTTTGTTTCATTGTGTATGTTAGTTATGTTACAGATGTATACCATACACAGGTAGTTTGGGGAACAATGTCTAAAATATCTATAACATTTTACACCTCACATTTCCTTAAGTTTAATTTTAGTACGTTCAATGGAATAGTAACATGTATTCAATTATTCTTTGAATTTATATAGAATGAAATGATGTAGCATTATATAACTGAATAAAAATGCCTTTTAGAATCATCTGGTTTTCAGTATGATTTTTTCAGTGTCAATCTAGTCTAGTTTCAATAACTTCTCACGACAACTCTATCTTTTTAAATTTTCTATAATAAGCACCAATTCTACCAAGAAAATACTATGCATAGATTAATCTTATTTTCATGAGAAAGAAGTATTGATAATTGCAAGTGGACTTTAGTTAAGCTAATATCTAAAGAGAATTATTTATGTGACTGGATAAAAATGTGGCTGAATGAAAATCTTCCAGCAGAACTGCAGATGGACAGAACAAATCAGGTAATAACGAGGACAAGAAACTTGGCTACGTTTCTGGGTAATTTAATTACAATTCCTTGGAATAAATACTTGCAGAGTTATAAAGTATGATGGACCAGAGTTCAGGAGATAACTCTCTTAGGATCAAGGACAGAAGATGCCAAGACAGAGCAAAAACTAAATCAAAAAGCTTTTTTTGAATTTAAACAAGTGTATATGGCTTTTTAAAAAAGTGTGTGTGTGTGTGTGTGTGTGTGTGTGTGTGTGTGTGTGTGTGTGTTTAATCTGGAACCAAGGATTTTCATGCTGTTGTTCAGACTAAAGATCTTCCTTTCTCTATAACAGGCAGTGTTACAGTTTGTTGACCTGATTCTCACTCCGTTCTGCAATCAAATTATTTAATTAACAACATAACTGTGTTTTAGCTTCATCAACAAATAACTGGAGTTTCTCAAATTTCTATCCTTCCATGTTTTTTCTTTAAGAAAATGATAAAAAAAAAATTTTATCAGCGCTCTAAGAAGGCCATACTTTGACCTACGAGTTCTGAGGGGGGCCCTTCATTGCTGTCTACATTGCTGGATTCCTCTACTGGTCCTCCCATCCCCATCGCTTTGGCTTCTCAGCTCAGTCTGGGCTGTGTCTTCCTCTTATATCTTATTATTTGCAACATTAATTTCTGACATGATGATTTATGTACATATTATATATTAACAGATACAGCACTAGATCTCAGAATTTTTTATTACAATTCAATAGCTTAAAGGAAAATATTTTGTGTTTACTTCCTCTGAGTTCAACATTTAAGAACCACCAGTGTCCTGATCAGCATTTCTAGGCCATCATTATGAGAAAGGCTTTTATAAAGTATAACACATTATTTTACTTCTAATTTTTTTCCTTGAAGTATTTTCAACATAATTTTTAGGTCTGCCTCTTTCTTCCTTCATATGTCTATGACAAACATCTTAGGCGAATTGCAGTTGTAACTATTTGTTCTAAATTTATTTCTATACTAACTAAAAAATATGAAAGTGTGGAAAATAAATCTAGAATGAAATGAGTGAATAAGGATAAAATATGGATTTCAATAGTTCATCTGATTCAGAATAAAAATTGAATTGGAAAGGAAATAGAGGTAAGGAAATTTCCTATGTTCTCCTTTGCAAATTAATGATGACCTTACTTATGTATAGCAAATCCTGCTTTCACCACCCTGGTGGTATTTTAACCCATCTTGTTCATTAAATGAAATTATACATTACAATGCAAAATATGAAATAGTTTAATTTATTAAAAAATAGTCTCTATGAAACCCAATATGCATGTATTTCTAACATCAAAATAAAACAAATAGCAACTCAGCATCAAAAATAATAGAGAATAAAGTAAATTTTCCTGCAATACCAAGGGGAGAGTAAATTCGTAATACACAGAAGAGCTTTTTAAAACGTAAGGGAAAAGATGCCTTGTCTCTCTTCACTTGTCCCTCACTTTCATTCTAATCTCCATCAAATCATGTAGAGAGAAGACTGAGGAAATTCTCTTGTATCTCCCCCCAGATATTTGTGGCTTAGCTCTTTTTTACACAGATCAACTTAATTCATTCTATTTTATTCAATTTTCCTCTTCCTCTTCCATATTGGCTCAAAACTGCAAGCCACGCACAACCTCCTGCCGGAAGGGGAATGGGTGTTTGTACAAATTGCTGAATCTGAACATTTTACTCCTCATATGAATCTTAACAATGCTTTGTCCTTCTGCGTGTCCCTTCTAGGTCAGTGATCAATGGGGTCTCTTGTGGTTTTGTGTCCATGAAAAATGTCAATGGCACAGCCTGCTGAACCTTACATAGCTGATGGCATTTCTCTGCATTTGAAGTATATTATCCACCTTTGTTTCTATAATGTGTTCTAAAAATGTTTCTCTGTCCTTCAGGCTATACAATAGTAAATGTTGAAATTTTCCATTTTTTTGTGTTTGTGTTGGTAACATGTTCCAAAAACTTTACATGTCCAGTATCATATCAGGAGCTGAGTGCCTGTAGAATTTGGACCAAAGGCTCCCAGGTCAATGAATGTCTAACATCATTGTCCAAAAAGGCTCATTTCTGAAGAATTTGTGGAGATGGTGTTAAAATTTGTTTTAAATCTCAGAATTACAGGGGAATTTTTAGGCTTTTTCAATAACTAATAGAGGTATATTTGGTCCTCAGAATAGCGCATACAGTTGCATTTTGCACACTAATCCTAAAATTATACTGTTGATCTCAGAGTGATTTCCATCATTGTCTTTTAATTTTGTGGCATTATTCTACAATCAACAGAGTTCATGTTATCTCAGTCAGCTAAAGACAAATGTTTCGTAACAAACACCTCAAGAATCTAGCATGAAACGTAATGAGCATTTCTCACTTACATGTCTGTATCGTGGTTGAGGACCAGCTGCTCTAGATCGAGTTTCAGTAAACTTGGTCTATATCTGCTTCACATGACTTTCATTTTCCTGGGATCACAGGATACCGTGGCATGTCCTCATGGTGCTTGCAAAAGCTCAAGAAAGCAAAGAGAAACATATTGTTGCTTGAGATCACAGCTGATAACACATGCCACTGGCCAGAACTAGTTACTAGGCCAGAGGTAGAATAGTACACCCCACCTAATGTGGGAGGGGAGGAGGAGGACTTGCTGAACAATCATCCAAATTTTATAATGTCCAGTGAAACTGTACTCTTTTGGATTATAATTCTAACAATGGCAATTTAGCTTCAAACACTAAATTATAGCTCCCAACATGTGAACTATAGATTCAATTAGGAAACTTTGGGCTACAACCAATGGGATCTTTTATTTACACAATAAAAACATTTTTAGGAAATCTAGATGTAGTGCTGATTTTAAAGCTGGCTATTTAGCCCCCAGCCGGGCCCTACATATCCCCTGATCCCTTCATTTCCTTGTCTCTGCTATTTTTGATGTTCTCTTTACCCTCAGGTTTGTTGTGGTGGGAATACTCTTATTTCAGGATTTACAGTAAAAGATGACAACACAAGAGGAAGAAGAAAAAATACAACCTCTTATATGGTCTCTATTGGCAGATGTAAAAGTTTTCCAGGAAACCTCTGCAAATTTTCCCAGGTATCTTATAGAGTAAAAAATGAGTAAAAATACTCATTTTTGAACCACTCACTTGCACGGGAATGACCTTCTCTTTAGGTCAATCTTTCCTACTTCTGGAGTGGACAGAGCTGGCAGTCAAATCATTTTTTTTTTAGATGAACATGTTTTTATTTTTGTTGTGTTTTGTTTGGGGGCAGGGTTTGAGGGAGATGCATCAGACAGTTGTGTCAGACAATCATTTGAGTATGGTTAAAACATTTATTTCATGGGTCTGTCATTATTTGTTTAAGATAATTTCTTAAATGTTAATTGCTGGAAGAACACTTTAAAATTTACATAGGATGTCACCATTGGCCCCCACAGTAACAGTACCAGTTCTCGTATCACTTCAGGGTAGCAATATGCTACTACCGCTCGTGGCCATTTTTTGAAAACCCAACACTGCTTTAGCCAGAGATAAATAATTTATCCGGACAAAGTTTCCATTTTTGCTAACATTTATTTCCAATGCCTTTATATGATGAATTGCTTCTTTGTGTCCTTTGTCTTCTTAAAATACTTTTCTCACTGATCACGTATAGGTAATATGTATATTAAACAACTGACACTTGGTCACTTATTTACAATATTTCTACTTCAGTTCTGTCCTTAGAGTTTCTAAAATGTTTATGAGGTCAAATTTATTTGTATTTTCCTTTATGGTTTCTTCCTTTGAAATAATTTCTTACTGAAAGAGATCTCTCAAAACAAACTTCCAATGGTTACTGGTATTCTACTTTTTTAGTATTTCTTTAAAAATAATAATGCTGGGGGCACCCGGGTGACTCAGTCGGTTGAGCATCAGACTCTGGCTTAGGGCATGATCTCACAGTTCCTGAGTTTGGACCCCCACATGGGGCTCAGGCTTACTGCTGTCAGTGCAGAGCATGCTTCAGATCCTCTGTCAGCCTCTGTCTTCTCCCTCCCCTGCTTGTGCTCTCTCAAAAATAATTAAACATTTAAAAAAAGAATAATAATTCTGTTAGCTGTATAGAAATTAGCTGTGTGTGTGCGTGTGTGTGTGTGTGTGTGTGTGTGTGTGTGTGTGTGTATGCATGCATGGGGCGTGTATGTTGCCATAAAGACTTAATTTGATTTGATTTTGATTCAAATATTCAACTCATTTTCCTTGAGCTATTTTTCCCACTGATTTGAAAGGATCTGATTCTCTGGCTTTCTTTTGATAGGTCTGTCTATTCTCATGTAAGTACCAATCCTTTTCTTTGAAGCTTTGTATTTTATATTAACATTTGACAGCCAAGTCCCTACTAATTTTCTCTTTTTTCAAGATAGACTTATATTTCAACTGTTTATCATTCAGATAAACTTTTGCAATTTGTCTGATGAATTAAACTTATATATTAGTTTGGGAAAAGTTAACCGGAGTGTTTATCTGGAGACTCTAGAAGAGTCTCCTTTTAATTATCTTATTGGCTGAATTCTGAATTAAACTTAAATTATTTTTTAAGGTGAAATTCACCTCCATTTCTTATTTTATGCATTTTCTGTAGATTATCTCATCTGACTTCATGGTTATGTCTGCAATTTCTGTGTTAAATTTCCAAAATGTGTATTTCAATTTCATACTCCTCATGGTAGCTTCCTTAGGTAATGATCATTAAGCACTTACTAGGTAAAGATACTGAATGAAGTGCTTTATGTGGATTATCTCATTTTTTCTGGAGAACAACTCCTTAAGGGATGTATAATCAGTACCTGTATTTTACAGATGATGAAACTAAGGTCCTAAATGATTGAAAAATCAAGGTCACAGAAGAATAAAAAAGACATAGAAGTTTAACCCAATTCTACCCCAATGTCCATGTTCTTAATAATTAAAGTCTTCTATCTCTAAGTGTTTGTTTCCTGTATACACTGTTGCCAGTTGGCACTTCAAATTTAGGATGCCAAAATGCTTCCTGAATATCTTTACCTCAACTGCTTTTTACCCAGTTTTGTCTTCTTTTTAAATTGGTGATACTGTAATATTCCAACTCGCCTAAAAGAAAGAAATGGGAGTCATTTTTATAACTTGCTTTTCCTTCTCACATTACATTTAACAGTCAAATCTTGTTAATAGTATATGTGTGTGTGTGTGTGTGTGTATTCTTTTCTCAAACTAGACTCTATCTATGTTACATACTTTTGTTACTGCTCTTGGTTTAAGAGCTCAGTTTTGGGGCGCCTGGGTGGCTCAGTCGGTTAAGTGGCTGACTTAGGCTCAGGTCATGATCTCTCAGTCCGTGAGTTCGAGCCCCGCGTCGGGCTCCGTGGTGACAGCTCAGACCCTGGAGCCTGTTTCAGATTCTGTGTCTCCCTCTCTTTGACCCTCCCCCATTCATGCTTTGTGTCTCTCTGTCTCAAAAATAAATAAACGTTAAAAAAAATTTTTTTAAAAAGAGCTCAGTTTTTTCCTTTGCATATGTATCATAGGGGTCCTTCAAGACCCAAATATAACAAAGTACCCAGCGAAATTTCTCATGTGTCTTTCCGAAGCTTTAAAATTGGACGAATTAATTGCTGCCTTTTTAACCCTCCAGTAACTAGATTCAAAATTGTACTTACAGAAAAATCCAATGTGTTTTTATTTTGATGAAAGTGAGATAGTGCCAAACACAACAAAAACACTACTTTTTAATTTTGTATTGCCTTCATATGTTAAATATAACACTTTTTGCTTAGTGTGGCAAAAAGAAACAATAATACCTTTACATATCAAATTCAGAATATTTCATTTGTGAAAGATTAAATTCTAGAAATGAAACAGAGAGGGGAAGCTGGTACAAAGTAAAATACTTGTATTTTTTAGGAGTTGAATTATAGAATTTCAGAACTACAGTGTATTAAACTTTCTTATCAGTAAATAACAAACATATTCAATAACTAATAATAGCAGATGGGTTTCACCTAACGCTATGGGTATCATTGCTCTGGTTTTTGAGAAAACTTATAAGTTTATAATTTTAAATAATTATTAAATTGGATTCTTAGGCTTCCCATTTATCTTACCATTACAATTATTAAGATGATTAATTTTATCTTTAGAAATAGTGAAAATTTGGAATTAAACCTCCAGATGGCACCTTAGGTAGATACTAGTATTTCAAGAGAGAACATGTAACTTTGTGGATAGCACAACTTTGGTTAGATAAAGAGAAAACAAAAGAAAAAGAAGAAAAACATATGCAAAAATTGGAGAGAATAGATTACTAAAAAATGTTTATGACTGACTTTTCCCCACATATAAGATTTGGTAGAATTAAACTTTAGTGTGCTATTCCAAATGAGATATTTTCTAGGAAAATGACAAAAAGTGATAAGAAGTAATGACAAGAAGATTTTATATGGTGCATCCTTTATCAAGTACCAAAATAAATTAATGGCTTGGCATAAATTCAAGTAGACAGTAAGCACTTTTAGAGGCTGTTTGATTTTTGTTTTTTTAAAAATTATTCTGAGAAGTACAAATCTTAATACTAAATAAAGCTTTATTATCCTTGAGTTTCCAGAACACATTCTGGAGAGTAAATTTTAATCAAGATATCCTGTAGCATTTAGAAAATGCAAGGCAACTTAAGCATCAATTTAAAACATAAGTGGGCATATTTTTTATTTTTTGTAAATTCTTCTGTTTATCATTATTTTAAATTTTTTGCTGGCTTCTTTTTTTCTTTTCTTGCATGAGTGGTTATTCTGGAAAAACCAGTTATATTTTGCATCCATATAAAGGGGGATTTTTCACAGGAATGAAATAACTTCTGGGTTCTGGTAACTAGCTTTTATTTTTTTTCAACACACATTTTATTGAAAAGGCTTTAGTAATATGTTGTTTAAATATAGTTTTGAATGTTTGAAAACTGCATTGTATTTGGTTTCAAATGAGTGCTTTTATAGAGAACAATAAATGCATGCATTGATTGTACATACAGTAAGATAAATACTTTTTTATTTTGTGATATTAAAACCTATTTTTCTCTTAGAAAACACAAAGGATGGAAAATATAACTTTGGGGAATTCTAAACATGGTGTGTAAAGGTTTCTGTGGAAATCCCACAGATTATGTTTCTGTAATACTAATATATATACAGAATTAAACTAGAAAGTTGATGATTCTGAATGTAAGGGGTGGGGACATATCAGATGAATGAAAAAAAATGCTGATATATTCTAACTCTCTACTTCAGCAGATGCAATTTATGGTATAAGTTGGTATAAGGGTTTTGGTAAGTTCTTATTTTCTTTGGTTAAAAGTCACTGTGTAGATTTGGAAAAACTCTAAAAACTCATGTCTTCAATATGTGAGAATAATAATACATAAATATGTGAATGAATGCATGGATATTCATTCTGTGGTTCATCATTGTGTCTTATTTGAAATAACATTTGGGTACTTCCTACTGATTTCAAATGGAGATACAGATCATTAGATATACAGGATAGAATGGTATTTAATGGCATGGCTTTAAAGACAAATTACTATATTCAGTTATTGATTCTGCCTCTTAGTAGTATTAGGAACTTGTACAACTTATCTCTATGTGTTCCAGTTTTCTCATTTGAGAAGTAGAGTTAATAATTGGATAAATACACTTACACACTTTAAAAAGTACCTGGCATATATTGCAGGCAAAATAAATCTTACTTTTATAAACAGTAAAGAGCTTAGTCAGTGGCTGGTGAATTTAATTAATGTCTAGAAGGCCTTAGAAAGAACTGCTTGATTTTGTTCATGTTTCTAATAACTTAGAATTTACAAAGTATCCTTATTTTTAATACCGCACCTATAAAGAGGGGAAAGCTTAATTGAATTTGCAGCTTGTTAATGAAACAAAATTATCCTGAATTAAGGACCATCAGACCAGGATTAGATATATGATTTGTATACCTTGTGTACTCAGATTTAGAGCACTTCTTCCTCTAGCAAGTTTTGTTTCTAACCTAAAAAGGGAGGAAGAAAAAGTAGTGATAAGTGTAAGGGAAGAAGATGGGGTCATTAGTTAAAGGCTTTAAATCAATTTTCACTTTTTTTTTTCTTATAATCTGTGCCTTTTTAAAAAAAATATGAAATTTATGTAAAATTGGTTTCCATACAAAACCCAGTGCTCATCCCAACAGGTGCCCTCCTCAATGCCTATCACCCACTTTTCCCTCCCTCCCACCCCCATCAACCCTCAGTTTATTCTGTTTTTAAGAGTCTCTTATGGTTTGCCTCCCTCCCTCTCTAACATTTTTTTCCTTCCCCTCCTCCATGCTCTTCTGTTAAGTTTCTCAGGATCCACATAAGAGTGAAAACATATGGTATCTGTCTTTCTCTCTATGGCTTATTTCACTTAGCATAACACTCTCCAGTTCTATCCACGTTGCTACAAAAGGCCATATTTCATTCTTTCTCATTGCCAAGTAGTATTCCATTGTGTATATAAACCACAATTTCTTTATCCATTCATCAGTTGATGGACATTTAGGCTCTTTCCATTGTTTGGCTATTTCTGAAAATGCTGCTATAAACATTGGGGTACAAGTGCCCCTATGCATCAGCTCTCCTGTATCCCTTGGGTAAATTCCTAGAAGTGCTATTGCTGGGTCATAGGGTAGATCTATTTTTAATTTTTTTGAGGAACCTCCACACTGTTTTCCAGAGTGGCTGTACCAGGTTGCATTCCCACCAACAGTGCAAGAAGGTTCCCGGTTCTCCACATCCTCACCAGCATCTATAGTCTCCTGATTTGTTCATTTTAGCCACTCTGACTGGTGTGAGGTGATATCTCAGTGTGGTTTTGATTTGTATTTCCCTGATGAGGAGTGGTGTTGAGCATCTTTTCATGTGCCTATTGGCCATCTGGATGTCTTCTTTAGGAAAGTGTCTATTCATGTTTTCTGCCCATTTCTTCACTGGATTATTTCACTTTTTGTAGATGACACAATATTATACATGGAAAAACCAATAGACTCCACCAACAGTCTGCTAGAACTGATACATGAATTCAGGAAAGTCGCAAATACAAAATCAATGTACAGAAATCAGTTGCATTTTATACACTAATAATGAAGCAACAGAAAGACAAGTAAAGAAACTGATCCAATTCACAATTGCACCCAGAATCATAAAATACCTAGGAATAAACTTAACCAAAGATGTAAAAGATCTGTATGCTGAAAACTATAGAAAGCTTATGAAGGAAATTGAAGAAGATACAAAGAAATGGGAAAACTTTCCATGCTCATGGATTGGAAGAATAAACATTGTTAAAATGTCAATACTACCCAAAGCAATCTACACATTCAATGCAATCCCAATCAAAATTGCACCAGCATTCTTCTCGAAGCTAGAACTAGCAATCCTAAAATTCATATGGAAACAAAAAAGACCCTGAATAGCCAAAGTAATATTGAAGAAAACCAAAGCAGGAGGCATCACAATCCCAGACCTTAGCCTCTACTACAAAGCTGTAATCATCAAGACAGCATGGTTTTGGCACAAAAACAGACACATAGACCAATGGAATAGAATAGAGACTCCAGAATTGAACCCACAAAAGTATGGCCAACTAAACTTTGACAAAGCAGGAAAGAATATCCAATGGAAACAAGACAGTCTCTTTAACAAATGGTGCTGGGAGAACTGGACCCAGCACCATGCAACATGCAAAGAATGAAACTAGGCCACTTTCTTACACCATTCACAAAAATAAACTCACAATGGATAAAGGACCTGAATGTGAGACAGGACACCATCAAAACCCTAGAGGAGAAAGCAGGAAGAAACCTCTCTGACCTCAGCCACAGCAATTTCTTACTTGACACATCTCCAAAGGCAAGGGAATTAAAAGCAAAAATGAACTATTGGGACCTCTTCAAGATAAAAGCTTCTGGACTGCAAAGGAAACAACCAACAAAACTAAAAGGCAACCAATGGAATGGGAAAAGATATTTGCAAATGACATTAGACAAAGGGCTAGTTTCCAAAATCTATAAAGAACTCACCAAACTTCACACCCAAAGTCAATTTTCACTTTTAAGAGAAGAAATGCTTCCTTGAGAGGATTGGCTAATGATTCACCAAAAGGTTTTATTCACGTGCCTAGAGAAATTTGCATATATATTTTCACTACCTAAGCCACAACAGCTTTCAAATGTAGGTGCTGAACTTACAAACGCTCCATTTTACAGAGGATGAAAACTGGTCTCAGAAAATTCAAGCAATATTTAAGGTCATTATCACCATTTAGTAAATAAGAAGATTGAGGCTGAGGAATTTTATGAATTACCATTGGAGAAAATATTTTTAAAAAAAACCCACCAAATACAATTTCTGAAGCTTAGAATTATATCCATGCATAATGTCATAAGGACTATACAAGTCCTTTTCTTCCTTTCATTAACATGTATAATATGTGTATCTTGTCACATTACGACTTCAAGTGTTTCCCAACAATAATCTTAGAGTCATTAATGAAAAATAATTATTTCAATCGCTTCTCAGCCTTTTGGCTAAGATCAAGTGTAAAAATAATTATTTCAAGTTTTGTGAATTATTTTATCTTTAACATCCAAAGTTTCAAATAAATATACTGGTTACCATTCTAACTGGATGGAAATCATTTATATAAAACTGCCATACTTCTACCTTTGAAAATCATACCTTTTAGTATTTCAGATATAATTTAGAATGACAGAAAAAAAGAGCTATTATTAATTCATGTTTTCAAAGAGAAAAGTAAAATTCAGAAGTAGTAGGCTCTTGTTCTAAATTTAGAACATGTAATTTTCTGCTATGTTCAAAAGTTACTTAACTGCAGTTAATAATGCATTATTTACTCCAACATCAAGTCTAAAATATTGCAACCGTTTGGCATTTTATCTCCATTGTATCTAAAAACATTTTTGAAGCAATGCCATCTACACAATTTTTCTGTAGCTGTTAACATCGATTTAGTCTGCAAAACGCTAAAGCATGATTTGCTATGCTCTGGCACATCTCTAGTCTATGTCAGAGAAGAAATGTCACAGGTTTACATATAAGTAGGTCTGTCTACATGACAATCAGGTCTACTGATTAAATCTAGATTTTGAATGTCTGAACAAGCCAGAATATTCCTAGGACAGTGGCCTCTTCTTTCGACCTCCAAGGAATTTGCATGATCCCTTTCTGAAGATTTGCAACAGTCATTTGTTTAGCAAAGTGCATTGATAAGCAACACTGAGCATAAAATTTGTGCATGTGAGGGGTATTTTGAACGTGACATGGAGCCGTATTTCCCTAGATTTGAAATTAAGTGAATGTTGGGAGTGAGGGAGCTGTGAGAAGGGAAGAAGGGACCTGTGAGAAGGGAAGAAGGGACCTGGCCAACTGCTCCACACAATAACCCCCTCTAGTCCAATGGATTAAAAGTCAGATACAGAGCTCAGACTTTCTGGGTTGAAATCTGGCTATACTATCCCCTTGCTCTGTGATTTTAGGTTCTTAACAATTTAAATTTTGTTAAAATGGTATCTTACTTATCTATCCTGTATGATTTTTTTCCTTCTATTTAGTAACAAAAGATATGAGTTGCAAAGAAAAACTATTGAGATGTATATGTATATACGTCATATATATATATATGACTTCACAAGCAGCAAAAATTGCATATTTCTTACTTTATTCCAAAAAATAATTTCCAGATATTTTTGAGATTCTTAATATATGGCCATTTATAGACTATTTAGATCTATTATAGATCTATATAGATCAATATTCTATAATATTTAGATCTATTATAATTGCCTTTTATTATTTTCACTATTCATTATTTTAATTTATCAAGGTCTATTAACATATTTATTAAATGCATATTCAAAATTTTATATGAGCATTTATTATTCCTACACTGATATTAACATAAACATAAAAATAATATAGAACTATAATAATTCACATAATTGTGGATTTGGAGGAAAGGACTTAGAAATACCAGTATAATCATATGCAAAAGGCACATGATAGATTCTTCATAACCTGTATTTTCCAAATAAAATGAAAAAAGATGCTGTATCAATATACAGGTCAAAAATATTTGGCATATGGGGCTTGCTGAAAGTCCTTAGGTGATCTGTTGACTTAATCTATAGCCTAGACACAGGGCATTTACAATTGTTTTAAAATTATTCAGCAAGGTTTTTACAAATCGTATTCTTTGGATTAAAGATTCATAGCTTGTTTTATGCTCTTAAATACCTGAAAACATTACCCAATCTATCACTGAAATCAGAGAAATATACACATTTATTTTCACTTTGTTAAAAATCATATTTTACTTATCTATTCGGCATACTTTTTTTACATCTATTCAATAACAAAAGGTCAGAATTGCAAAGAAAAACAATCAATATTCTGTAGTAATTTGATGGCATTCGTTTTTGAATCTTATAATAACACATTGTTTCAGGCACAAACTTTGGTTTATGACATTTCCCACTATTTGGTGTTTGTGTTCTTGTATCCTGTAATCCTAGAAGTAAACTAATTCAAACAACATCTTTAGTGATGCCTGGATGGATGGACTATCTTCCAGTAGGGAAACTTTAGCAGTAGTCAATAGTTAACTACATTTATTACTTCACTTACCAGTACTTTAAAATCCACAGTGGGCATGTTTACAGCATGTACTGAATAATTACATCTCTTTTATATCAAAAGTTTTATTCCAATTTTTTCCCAAATGTACAAAAAGTACTCATAAAAAATTTACTAGCAAATCTCTCACAATGGGATATATAAAACTATGCTAATCTATTTTAAAGTCTTAATAATAGTATAATATGACTTTATTTTAAATTTATAACAATAAAAATTGCTATCCTCCGCAGATTTGAATATATTTGTATGAAAACATTATTCTGTGTTCCTGGTGGTTTTGTTTTGTGAGGGATCACTGGGGCAAAATTGTAAGAAAGGCCTTTCAATAAAACTATTTTCAAAATTTTTCAACCTTAATTCACACTTCCTAGTTTCAGAGGAAGATCATATTCACATACCTAGGGAAAAGATTATGTGTGTATTCTGGACTGATCGATATGCTGCCAGTCATTCAACATTGCATAGAATATCCAAGTGATCAAATAATATACTTTTTTTTTTCTTATTCAAGTAAGTGGGATATTTTTTAAATCTTGTAGAGCAACTGGTTCTAGGGATTAAAGGAGTTGGGAATTGGCTCATGAAAACTTTTTAAAAACGTAGTAGAGGGGGACACCTAGTAATTCAGTCTGTTAACCATCTGACTCTTGATTTTGGCTCAGGTTGATTTCATGGTTCATGAGATGGAGCCCTGTATTGGGCTCTGTGCTGACAGTGTGAAGCCTGCTAGGGATTCTCTCTCCGGCCGCCCCCCGCCCCCGCTCCTCCCCTGTTCGTTCTCTCTCTCTTCAAACAAATAAATAAGCATTTTTAAAAATGCAGTAGATGTTGGCAACACCTGATAAGACCATATTGTTACTTCACTCATGAAACATCTTGGGAACTATATTTTACATACAGCCTCTCAAAGAGAATGGATGAGTTGAAAAACCAGATAGAATATAATTTATCCCAAAGCATTGCCTATCTGTATTACAGTGGGGCATATTCTAACTTGACTTTAATGGGTCAAATGTACAGAGAATCACACAGAACTTAGTGAGACTACAGAACCTAGGCACAGCCAGAATATCCAAAAGACAGCACCTAAACATGGGCTTTCAGGCGTTCCTTACCTTTCTCCCACCTCTTCCTTCCTCACACCTTCCATCTTTTTGTCCTGCTTCTTCTGCTGGAAGCGGTTTGCAAACTTTTCTAATCATGAAGGGAAACTTAAAAAGATTGAGAAGTGAAGGGAACATGTGGGTAGAAGAGACAAAACCATTTGTCTCCTAGAAAAAGAAACAAAACAAGAGTGGGAGCTGGTCTGGAAACACGCCTGCCCAATATCACATGACAAATGTAAACACTGTCAGTGCAGCTGTCCATATTTATGGCTTCTTCTCTCATATTTACTACCATCCAGTCACCATCAATTCCAGCAAAGACTCGTCTGTCAAGCAGTGGCATCAGTTTTATGAAGATGTTGACAATTGCTGTGAAAAAGTTAAAATGTTCCTGCTCCTAGGAACTTGCTTTCCAAAGCATACTGTGAAATTTGTGAAGAGAATCTCTGTGCAGGCTTGAACAAATGAAATAACGTACCTACTGGAAACATTTTCACTCAATTCAAGTGTGTTGTAAAAATCAGGGAGAATTGAGGAACTAGTCAAACTGGAACAGAAGTAAGAATATGTCATGGGGCTGTACTGGGTATGTTGTGAAGGAGACTCCAACCTTTTCAGGTTTCAATAGAACTCTGGTGGGATTTAATCCACTCCATGTAACTGGCTGTGTGGTATCTTTGACTTAATTACTTGTTTTACCTTAGTTTAATTGTTTTGATTTGTTTACATTTGACTTTTGAATCAGGAGGGGGAAAATACCATACAGCTTTGGAGTTAGAAAAGAAAAAGCCAATCAACTTTTAAGAACTAGACACAAAAAGTGAAGAACTTCATTATCTTAATAGTAACTAAAGAAAAAAAATAAAATTTTGAAACTCCTATTATGAAAAAAAGCAATACCAAATTTAAAACATATATATTAGTTTAGAAAACAGCATGCATTGTCTTCCCAATTATATTGTTTTTTTTTTTTTAAGTTTATTTATTTTGAGAGAGAGAGAGAGCAAGAGAGAGCAAGCAAATGGGGAAGGGAGAGAGAAAGAATTCCAAATAGGCTCCACACAGTGCAGAACCTGACATGGGGCTCAAAGCCACAAACCGTGATATCATGACCTGAGCCAAAATCAAGGGTCAGACACTTAACTGACTGAGCCACACAAGGGCCCCTATATTCTTGTTTATTGGAGAGAATGACATCTGTCTACTTCAGAACCTAAGGTACATAGGACATTTTCAATGCATATTTTAGTTGATAGATTTGTGATTTATTAATTTGTTCTGCATAAAGTTCTATAAAGCTAAAGAACACCTTCTAGTTAGTGGAGTGCAATGCAATTTTTGAATGAATCAACAAATGGTTAAACATTAAATTTGATCTGGATTGTAGTAGATATAGCTCATGCACTGGTTTGGGCAATCTCTGATCCCTCGGTGACCAAATTTGTATGGCCTTTTTATTTTTATGTTTATTTATTTTTGAGAAAGAGTGAGTGAGCAGGGGCAGGGCAGAAAGAGGGAGAGAGAGAATCCAAAGCAGGCTCTGCACTGTCAGCACAGAGTCGGATGAGGGGCTCGAACTCACCAGCTGTGAGATCATGATCTGAGCCCAAACCAAGAGTCGGATGCTTAACCAATTGAGCCATCCAGGTGCTCCTGGGTATGGCCTTTCTAATATCATGCAGGTACAGCCTGACAGCACTTCATCTCATGTACATACCATGTAGTCAAAGCCTCCCCAGCAGATAATGAGGTTTGGGACACTACAAGATGCAGTTTAGTGTCTATGAATGCAGCACCCATGAGAACAAGGGGTTTAACATTCCATGGGACGAACCTTTGCCTTAAGGAGCACAGAAACCTGTGAATAAATACTTTTTTTTTTTTTATATCACTGGAAGGGTTGTCTTAAAATGTAGTTTCTTGTTTTCTCAGAAGAGTCTCTCATGATTGAATCATTACCAACATTTCACAGAAGGTTCCTCAAAAGTGTCACCTTTGGATGCCTAGGTGTTTCTGTTGGTTAAATGCCCCTCTTTTGGTTTGGCTCAGGTCATGATCTCACAGTTCATGAGTTCGAGCCCTGCGTCGGGTTATGTGCTGTGGTGCCTGCTTGGGATTCTTTGTCTCCCCCTCTCTCTGCCCCTCCCACCCCCCTTTCAAAAAAAAAAAACTCAAAAAAGAAAGTGTCACCTTTCTAATTCTCCCTTCCTCCTTTCTACTCAATCCCTCCCCTGGGTGTGTACTTTTAATTAAAATAACAATGCATGTCTTCACTTCAGCATCTGAGTTCTAGGAAACCCAGGTTGAGGCATGGGAATGAGATTTGAAAATTTCAGTACTAACTTTGGGATTCCTTTTTCATGTGTGAGTCTGTGTGTGTGAGTGTGCATGTGCGTGTGTGTGTGTGTGTGTGTGCGTGTAATGCTTTGGGTATAGCATAAAGCTTAATAAAAACTACAAAAGCAATACCCATTCTCCAAGCAAAGAATAATTTCTAAGATCATCCGAGTCACATACATTACCACTCTAAACATGAATTTAACTCTGAGTTATCCTTTGGTTACAATAAGCTTAGAAACATCACCTTGATCTTGGTTGCATCTTTGCTATTTCTGATACAACCTTCTCATTTCTTCATATACATATATACTTACATATATATACCTATGTATGCAGTCCAGAAATAAAATAAATGTATGTTTTAGAAGGGTTTATTCATATAAAATTAACAGGATAACCTAATAGATAATATATTCACCTAAATGCTTCTCCTCCAACCCTGGTATGTACTTCCATATGAAAGAAGCCTATAAATATCACTCATGTGTTCTCTCTACCCCTTTATTCATTTTGTTCTTTTGAAGGTAGAAGAGTCTCTATAACAGCTAGAAGAAGAAACTGAGGCACCATGTTCTTTTCTCTTCTTTCGCTTGAGAGCAAAGAGTTTTGGAAGTAAATGCTCCTCCAAACTCCCAATCAGCTCAGCGTGGAGTAAGGGATTAGTACAGCAGGACTGTCACATTCCCATACTGTCAATGACTAATTCTAGCAAATTCTGTGGCTCTGTATTAGGAAACACATTTTTCCTGCATACCTTAGCTGTGCTTTCCAGCCAAACTTTCTCAGTAATGAAGGTGATTTTTTTTTGAACCACATCTTTGCTTCGATGAAGTGAATATACTGCTGTTATGGACATTGATTATGATTGATAATAAAAAATTATGATTATTTAGTGATTTTCATGTATTAGGTGGGTTCTATTTACCAAGCATAAAAGTTACCTAATTATTAGCATTTCCATTTTACAGGGACAAAAAGCTTAAAAAGAACAAGTGAAATGTCCAAAGTCCCAATGCCTAGAAAGAAGTAAAAATTCAAACTTCCTGTTCTTCTACATAACATTTAATTTAATTTTATCTTTTTAAGGTTTATTTATTTTGAGAGTGAGAGAGAGAGAGCATGCATGTACATGCATGTGCAAGCAGGGTAGGGGCAGAGAGAGAGGGTGGATGAGAATCCCAAGCAGGTTTTGCACTGTCAGGACAGATCCCAATGTGGGGCTCTATCTCAGCAACTGTGAGATCATAACCTGAGCTGAAATCAAGAGTCAGACGCTTAACTGACTGAGCCACCCAGGCAGCCCCACAATGTTAAATTTTAAATTAATAAATTAATAAAGACATTTATCTAGAGAACCAAGTTCTTGTGGTCCAGGTACATTGATTTTGCTAATTTTTTTTTTTTTTTGTAAATTTAAGTGATTTAGATTGACCAATAGTTGATATACACATTAAATTGTCTCACTCAAACATCACATGTCTCAAACAACCTGTTGAAAGATGCGACATTTTAAATATTTAATTGTCTTCTGAGATGGTAACCACATGATGCACAGTTTTTAAATGAATTTACCTTGTGGAATTACTTAAAATTGTTACTTTAAATATTGGAGAATAACTATGAAATTAAATTGTTTCCATTTTTAAATATAATTAATTCAACACTAGTATTTTCTGAGCAATAATTAGCCAATATAATTATTTTCAGATAGAGAAGAACCAAAAATTATCATTTGTTATTGCTGAGGTCATGCGTGCAAATCGGTAACAACTCCTATGAATCTATTTCATTATATATGCAATATAAGGCAATCCTCAAGGTTAACTATTTTATAATGATATTAACAAGGAATATAATTTTGTTACATCTTATAGTTTAGAAAATATTTTCTCAAATATATAGTTCTATTCTTTAATGGATCATTCCAGAGCTATCAGTTTAACCAGTTTTATAATACAGTTTTAACCAGTTTTATAATACAAAATTAAAGGCTTTTAATGATGATAACTCTCGATGATAACACTATCATATATTTTGTGTTTTGTGTAATTATTTATTATAATCCATGAATTTGAAGCCCCATGTAAAGTTTTATACTATACCTACTACTTTTGTGATAAAACAATATTTTATAGCAATTATTTTGCAGCAATAAATATTTTGGGTGCTAAACTAACATGATTGATAAAGGACATGTCTCCCAAAGTTCAGTGTCTAATATTAGACACTATTATTATTATTATTATTAGCAATCAGGACATGATAATGCATTCAATGCATTTTAACAGTGTTATGATAAATAACTATTAACATGTGAGCACTCAGGAAGGCACCTACTTCAGACCTGGTGGTGGAGGGTGGTGATGATTTCCTTAAAACCATCATCATTTAAACTCTTTTATAAAAATTATTCTCTTGTAGGAGTAAGCTAAGGCAGTTAGCTTTGGGTAGTTTAATTTTTAAAAATGTATACTGTCAGTTCAATAAATATCGTACATTTTATCTTTTAAAGACAGTTTGTGCATTTGATATTGGTGACTTAGCTTTTTCTGGCAAAATGTGAAAGATGTCTTTTGCCTGTCTAGAAAAGTAATAAAAAAACCCAAGAGAAGTAAAAGTGATCTGCAGGTGACACTTTTACATACACCACTTTCACTCATCCTATCTCTCTGTTTTCCTTTTATTATTATTATTATTATTATTATTATTTATTATTATTATTATTACAGGTCAGCCTTTCACCATGACTATTATGACACCCAAAAGCTGAGCATCTAGATGTGACCTAACAAAGTAAAAAGCTAAGCATTAATCAGATGTTTCCGATTTATGGCAAAGTCACTGCCTTAACTGGAACTATTCTTTCAAGGTTAAGTGCTCAATGTTACAGTATCTCCAAAATTAAGTCATAGCTTTTGAGTTAAATTTTATATCATTGATCATTGGTGCCTGTGTTACAACATAGCATTCTGTTTTTCACTATAAATAAGGTAAATCGAAGAGAAAATAGAAGTATTTGAGAATTATGAAGCATATTTTTTTATTTTGATGATTTTAAATAAGATTATATAAAGTTTTCTACGGCAAGTTGATTTGACAAACGTTTATTTTAAAAGTCAAAGGGAACTTAGTAATGCATTTATCTAAAACTAAGGATCATAATTAGCTTACATTATGCAATGCCCTCAATAAATAAATGTCAGTTTTGAGCTAAGGCACATTTTTGCTACTGTTTTGCTTATTATTTGTAGAAAAAATGATTTGAATCATTTGCAAGTTATATGAGCCATTAGTGATTATGGCCCAAGGTATTAACTGAAAGTTATTTAAGTAATTTCCAAAGCCTGTTCCACAGTAGGCCAGGCATTAATCATCTGTTATGTCTTTTATAAACATGGAAGCAATTAAGTGAAAATTGCCAGGTTTACATAGACGATATTATCATTGGCAATTATAGTATTAGAGAATAACTAGTGATTTAAATTTTGTATAAGAATAAAAACCTGTACCACATTATGATGGCCCTTTTTAAAATATAAAACTAAGCAAATTACGCAGATAACAAAGGGGATTTGCAACAATACTCATGATCCTGGAAAGAAAACAGTTGCAATACAACAGTAAATACAGCACAATCTCCATTTTAAAAAGTAAAATAAAATATACATGAATGTGATTAACTTTAGAAATAGTGAGTTTGGAGAGAGTGACTATACAGTGTTTCAGTCTTTTGTTTGTGAGTGAGGGCACCATACTGCATTTGTGACTAATCTACTTCTTAAAAGCACCAAATCTGGGGGTGCAAAATAATATGTATATCAGATGGCTCAAGGGTTTTAAATCATTTGAAATAAAATCCATTCATAAAACTAACATATAATTTTAGACAGATTTTAATGTTTTTTTTTTTTTTTTTTTTCCAACGTTTATTTATTTTTGGGACAGAGAGAGACAGAGCATGAACGGGGGAGGAGCAGAGAGAGAGGGAGACACAGAATCGGAAACAGGCTCCAGGCTCTGAGCCATCAGCCCAGAGCCTGATGCGGGGCTCGAACTCACGGACCGCGAGATCGTGACCTGGCCAAAGTCGGACGCTCAACCGACTGCGCCACCCAGGCGCCCCTTAATGTTTTTTTTTACATTATTCAATGGCAGAGTAAGTAAACTCATGTTAAACTCATGTCAAAGAAAAATGTACCTAATTTATACCCATTTGGTTTAGTTACAATATGAAAGCAAAAGTTACAGCTATATTCAGTAGTGGAAACTTAAGTATAGAATTTGTACATGTGATCATTGAATTAGAATAAAATGAAGACCAAATACGAAGTTAATTTGTATGTCCGCAGGGGTGCAGTTCGGCCCATGAAAGGTTTCTCCAATCAGTGTGGATGGAAATTCATCTGAATAGTACTAACTATAAGCCTTAAGTTGACACATCATTTTGAATTGCTGATTGACAGCTATATCTGGAAAACTGAGCCAGGTGTTTCACACATATCTCTTTGTGTCTTTTAACTTCAGACATCATTGGAAAAAATGAGAAAATTCATCTTTTTTATTGTTCTACACTTGACTGAACTATATTTTTCATGGTTTAAGGGCTCATGAAAAAAATCACAGTAGAGGAAAAAGAAACTTTTTCTAAGGAATTGGAAGGAAAATCTTCTCATTAAATAGCTACTTTGTGCAAACAAAACAACTTTCAAAAAATATCTATTCTTTCGGAGATGCAAGTTGTTTTCTTTGTTAATATGGTTGCAGGCTATAAATTCCTCGTTTTCTTCCCATTTCCTTTGCAAAAACCTATGAAGACACATGAGTAAAATAAACAAAGACAATAGACTATAATGATAATGATTAAAAATATACAAAGGTTTGGCAAATTTCTTTGCTTTGTGCCATAACAATGAAGCTTGGCTAGAAATACAACTTGTTTTGTAGAAATACAACTATGTTTTAAAATGGATTGCCATGATGAGGTGAGTTGTAAGTTTTTTCACACTCTACTATGTCTTGATACTGGTAGTTCTGTGTCATACATTCAGAAAAATAGTAAATTAATACCTACTTTCAACAGGAAAATTCTGTCTCCTTAACTTTTTCATTCATTCTTCTTTTTTTTTTCCCCACTAGTTCAATCATCCTTGCTTTCAGATGTTCATCAAGTGCCTACTATATTCAGGGCACTCTGAAAGACATGAGGAATACAGGAATAAATAATGAAGTTTTCCTACTTACTTTCATGAAGCTTAATGTCTGGTTGGGCAGTACATTAAAAATATTAAGTGTGAAAAGTATTAGAAATTATGAAAATACAGAGTTCTCAGAGAGTATGCGGCACAGCCTATCAACTTACTTTTTGTCTGTGTACTCAGAAAACTATACCTCTCATGATGTAATATGAGCCACTAATCATTTGTTTCATGAAATATAATATATATGTATATATATATACACATACATATGTATATATAATATATACATATATGTATATGTATACATATACATATACATATATATGTATATATAATATACATATGTATGTGTATACATATATATACATATATATACATAATATATACATATATATATACATATATATGTATATGTATACATATACATATACATATATATGTATATATAATATACATATGTATGTGTATATATACATATATGCATACGTATATAACAGTATATATATATAACATATATATATCATATATATATATATATATATATATATATATATATAAACAGAAAAAATACTTCAGATCCTGACTAGTATAAAAAATACATCAAAGGATTAGGGTAACAACAATAAAATCTGCAGTGCGGACCTTGTGTTCACTGTGAAAATTCTTTAAGTTATGTATTTATAAGTTCATTTTTCTGCATGTATGTTATACCTTAAAAATATTTTTAAAATACATTTTAGTGAGGCAGGATTGGCATTACAGAACATAAATCTGGTGATGAATAAGACATATTTGAGAATACAGCAAAATTGTATAAAGTATGGAAAATGATGAGAAGACCAAAAAATGTATAGAAGAAAGATTAGGAAGATCCAGTGTATGGAAGTTATTTATTCCTGAAACTAGAAAAACAATGGCAGGAGCCAATATCAAATCTATAAGAGAAACTGTCCTAAGCTGGACAAATACCTTTGTCTTCATGTCATTTTGCAGAAATATGAATACCAATATTTAGATTTGAAATATTAAACCTGGCAAGGAAAAATATAGAGAAAATATGGAAACAACCATCAAAACAACAGTAAAAACAAAGAATGAATAAAAGCCAGAAGATCTTAGAGTAGTATCAAGGTTGCCATTCAAGGAAGTCAGAGCCAGGTGTATTTCATTTTTTAAGATAGTCAAAAATTATTCTCAAATTTTCAAATTTTGAGAAAATACATTGCCCAGACATTTAAAAACTCACCAAAAATGTTCCTAAATATTTAAGATATTAATATGGTAATATTAAAACTGGAAAAGTCTTGCTAAAAATAGTCATGAATAATTAAGCCAAATGAATAAGGTAAAAATAGGAAAATAAATTACTTATCTTATTTTTATGTTTAAGTAATGCTATATGTTTATAGCAGAAATAAAGACAAAATAATTTTAAAAAGAGGATTAATTATTCTTTTAAATGAGAAAATGAAAGGAAAATAATTTTTTTTTAAATTAAAGAGCTAACTATAAAAAAAAACAAATTAAACAAAAATAACTTTTGAAAAATAAAAAAATATTGTCTGGGGATTTATAATTAGATAAATGTATTTCTAAAATAAACTTGTAAAACAAATACTTAGCTAGAGTTTATTTGGATTAAAAATAAACATATGTATATTCCAAATCATTTCAGAATTATTTTTATAACAAAAAAGTTACAAAGCTAGATATGGCAAAATGTTATGGTTTAAAATCTGTTTATAGGAAGCAAACATTTGAGATTATATCAGAATACAAAACTGGGAAAATATCTGCTTCTAAATAATTAGCCTACAATGAAATGATGCCAAAGATCTTAAAGTCAAAAGGATATATTATGGAAACTGCACCCAATTAAAGAAAAGATGACAATATTAATGTCAGGCAAAAATAATAGAAGAAGAGAAGCACAATCAATGATAAATACAAAACAAATCTTCAATTTTATGCACCAAATGATATGCATTAAATTAAAAATAACTGTTAGCCATTTAAAAATGAGCCAACGGATTTCCAACTTTACTGGCACAAATTAACACATTATCATTATTTCATCTCGTAAAAGAATACGTTGATTTTAATACATAGAGGATCTGTTCAACCCAATCAACATAATGAAACTAACTGATTTGGAAATCCTTACCCTTTATTCACATTTAGACCTCCATTTATATGTTCAATGGGTTATTCACATAAATTTAAGTATTTGGCCAGAATGATACTCTCAATGAATTAAGAAAAAAAAATTAGAAACTATGTAAAGCCAAAAACTAAAAGCATTTTTCAAAATGAATTTTCTATTCAGCACAACAGACTATTCGCACTAATAAAACTAGAATATTTCTTATTATAGTTGAAACCACAAGTAATAATATCTTAAGGAAAAACCTGAATAATGTAGATTAAAACACGTTGGCAGTGGCTAACTTATCATCTGTAAAGTTTTCATTATTAGTGTCGGTAAACTGTATATACATGATAGGACTCAGAGACTATAAATGTTTTTAATTAAAAAAGAAAACAGGGATGCCTGGGTGGCTCAAGTCATGATCTCAAGGTTGCTGGGATGGAGCCCTGCATCAAGAATCAACCTTGAAATTGTCTCTCCCTCTCTCTCTGCCTCTCCCCCACTCACTCTCTTTCACTCTCTCTCAAAGTAAATAAAAAATAAACATTTAAAAAGAGGAAGAAGAATGGGGTGCCTGGGTGACTAGTTGGTGAAGCATCTGACTTTGGCCCTGGTCATGGTCTCACAATTCGTGGGTTCAAGCCCCACATCGGGATCTGTACTGACAGCTCAGAGCCTGGAGCCTGCTTTGGATTCTGTGTGTGTGTGTGTGTGTGTGTGTGTGTGTGTGTGTGTGTGTGTCTGCCTCTCCCCCCTCACATTCTGTCTCTCTGTGTCTCTCAAAAATGAATAAACGTTAAAATAAATAAATAAATAAATAAATAAATAAATAAAACAGTTATAAATTAATAGAAATAGAAAAAGCATTACCACATCTAAGATTTTATTTCTTAAGCCAAAATTGGACAAACATAAATTCCTGGAAAATATAATCAGGAATACAAGAGTGAAATGTTCCTAATTCACACCCGTCAGCAGCATTTTAGGTGATATACAAACATCAGCTGTAAAGGAAGAAATTACTGAGGGAAAAATTACTATTCAGGTTTTTTATTTTATGAAAAAAATTAGATACTGTGATCACAGATAATGCCTTTCTACAAAGAAAATAAGGTTAGTCTTGAATTCTGGCAAGCAGGGATATTGCTGAAAACCATAGAAATACTGTGTATTTTTTGTGGGTGTGTTTTATGACTGTATTCAATATTTGTATACCTGCATATGTTCACATTTGCATTTACAGAGATTTCAAAGTGCTTTACAATTTCAGTTTGCTTAATTCTAGAAGGTTGGTTATTAAATTTTACAATAGAGTTTTAAAACTCTGTCATGGAATGTAGTTTTGCTGCAACTATAATTACTATTGTGCCAATGATTTCTTTTCCATAGTGATGTCTTCAAATTTCTATTCTTAACCTTGTTGCATATTTTTTTCCTAGACTGTATTATGCACATTCATTATTTTAACATATACACTGATAAATCCTGATTATGACCAGTTTAAATTTATAAAACCTGGGAAGTCAGCATTTTCAGTTGGAAGTTCTCAAAATATCTCATTTTTAATATACCTCAAATACAGCCTAACACTAACCCACCCCCAAATCTGTATTTCCTTCAGTATTTGTTAACACAGTAAATGTAATCAACACTCACCTATGATAGGAATCTGGCAATTATCCTAAATGCCATTCTTTCTGTTGCCAACTAACAAATCAAATTAAATTTATGGTTATGTTCTAAAAACATTACCTTCTTAAGTTGTTTTCTATTCAATATTCATGGCAATGCCAAGAATCGATCAAGTGGTTATCTTCACGCCAAGCCTGCAAATTCCTACTTCTAATTTATCCTCCAGACTGCTTCTGCTATTATTATTTTTGTCCTCTAAAGACTACATCCAAGCTCTATAGCATTTCAGACATGTTCCTCCAATATTTTCCCTTGTTTGCTTTATAAGCATTTCCCATCTGTTGCTTTCTTGACCCTTAGCAAATTGCTTCTTGCCTTGGAAACACGTTCTTTCTCATCTCCATGACATTGAACTTACTGTTCTTTCCTGAAATGTCCTCCTCATCCTTTCTTGTTATCCCTCTCTGTATTCCTCAAGGCTGTGCAAGCATTCTCTATAAAACTCTCTGAAACTTCTTATATAAGTAGAATAAATTACTCATTGTTTGTTTTATATATTTTATAAACCGTAATACTTCCTCAATTACATGTTCTCCTCTGCTATATTCGATTGTATATAAATTTTGTCTGCATAATGCTTGCCTACCAGGTGAATGGAGGCTTCAGTATACAATTAGGCAGTCCAATAGGACTAATACTAAATAGAATATTGAGTGTTGATATTAGAAAAAGTTAAAGTAGACAAAGAGTGAGATCATTTCAGTCCAAGCTTTGAGAGAAATAAAGATAGCTGCATTTATGATAACCTTATCCTTAGACCTAAACTGAAGAGGGTATTCAGAAACAACAGCCAAGATCACATGCTTAAACATGGACTCATCACACGCAAAGATAAAATTATATTCAAATAAGTTTTTCTTTCTCCAGGACTATGCTTTCTGCACAGTATTTCTGACTATGCAATGGGTGTAAAAAAACATTCTGCTGTAATCCTCTGACCACACACTTTTCTCTTTGTTGAGATGTCATATGAAGAGCAAATTCCTCAATAAACTTAAACTCAGAATGTTTTAAGATTTTATACCAACTCAATTACATAACATTTAGATTGGCTTTCATTGTATTCATCAGAAAATCTTCACAAGTATTTGCATATTTTTCCACTGAAATTCCTTTAGAAACAAATTTATCTTCCCTTCTTCTAGTGTTTTTATTTTTTAGCTATCTGAAAATGTTTGTGTTATGTTTTGTGTTCAATTTGCTTGCTTATTTGTTTTTATAATTTGAAAAAAATCTATTTATGAATCTCTCAGTATAAAATTCTCACAATACAAATGTAATTGCATTCCTTGGTCTCTGGGTAGTCAAACTGAAGGGAAGTTATCAGGAATAAAGAGAATTAATCTCATTTCATTTATTTTAAGTAAGCTATTTTATTATTTTTCAAAAGTTCTTTTTTTTTTTTTTTTAGTTTGGTCTGTTGTCTATTGTCTATGTGCCTATCCCTAAAACGTGGGAACATGTTATGTCATATTAAAAAAGAGCCTTGATTTGATTAATAATCTTGAGATGGAGAGAATATCCTGAATTATCAGGGTGGGCCCAATAGCATAACAGAGTCATTACTATGGGAAGAAGATAGGACAGTCAATTAGAGGAGATGTGACAACAGAAGAAGACATCAGAGAAATCTGAAGATTGCAAATGGCCTCCTAAAGCTGGAAAAAGCTAAGAAACAGATTCTTCCCTACAGCTTCTGGAAGGAATGCAGCCTTGTCAATACCTTGATTTTAGGATTTTTGGCCTTCAGGACTGTAAGATAATGAATTTCTGTTGTCCTAAACCACTAAGTTTGTGGTAATTTGTTAAAACAGCAGTAAGAAACTAGGCTATGATCAACACTAGAAATGTTTCAGATCATGGAAATAGTTTTGTAAAAAGAGGAATAAAGCTAATATGTATTGAATACTTCAATGTATCAGGAATAACAAAGGCTACACACTTTGCAAAACTTACCTAATTTTATCTTCAAAATTTTGTGAGATAGAGCTTATCTCTAGTCTTACAGATAAGATTTGGTAATGAACAACAACACCAAAAACAAAAAAAAAAAGAAAAAGAAAAAAGAAAAGAAAAAAAATCACACAGCTAAATGATAGAACCGGCATTCAAAATCTGTATCATTGACCTTAAAATCTGTTGTTTTTCTCATGTATGTTGAACTGAAATTTTACATCAAAATTATTTTTCAATCTGGAAACATCTGAAAACAGCACCATCACTCCTGGCTTGATTACTTTCATTATAAACATTATTTTTTATTGATTTTACTAAACTCTTACAATTCACCATTGTTAAGAAATCATCCTTCTCCCATCCTTCTGTAAGCATGGACTAGTTGGTCTTTTTAAACGTTCTCCCATTCTGCATCTGCATCTATTTTTTTAAGCAGTTTGTTTGTTTGTTTCCCCTCTATTCTATAAGATCTTTAGAACATGTAGTGTTGTTTGTTTTGTATGTAATATGGTAACATGATGACTTCTACTTTGTAAAATTTTTGTATAACTAATAATTTATAGCATGAGCCCACTGATATTTTAATAAAATGTTAAGAAGGAACATTTTGAAATATTGGGCAGTTGCATTGCTTTCACAAAACATCTTTATCTTTACAGGATTTGACACTGCATGAATTTAACCCATGCTTCAAATGTTGCCTGATGCTGTTTTATTTATCTGTGTAGCTGATTCTAAAACATTGCTTGGAGATAACACTATTGCAGTATTAGATAAAGGAGGCAATATTATTATTCATAGTAATCAGAAAGAAAGACTGAAAAGAGAAACAGAAACAAGTTTTCTATCACGTCAATAGCAGATGAAAATTGGGGCGAGGTAAGCTAGCAGCATAGACTACTTTCTCTTCTCAAATGTTTCCTACTTTACCTCATGGTGTATGTGACTTTCAAGTTATTTCATCTAATATATTCCCAGATGAGAAAGAGCTAGTTAATGGGTATATACATATTGGCTCAGTCACATCTGGATCCCAGTTCTACCACCCACTAATAAGCTGTTCCCTGTTGTGAAGTCAAAATGTAAAGTGTAAAACACATCAGAAGCATGTTCTAACAGCAAATCTGAAATAAACAGAATCTTTAAAAAAAAAAAAAAAAAACAAGATTGTAGGAGTATAGAGTACAGTTTGTATATGACTTTAATACAAGAGACATTTTCCCGGTAAAATCATATGTGGTTTACCAAATACATGAGACAACAGAGGAAAACTGTGAAGAGAGCTATATGTACACATCTTGGGGCTCTGATTTAATGAGATTTGCTTGAGCTTTGGCTCTTGAGATTTTTAATTAAAATATTACTTTTTGAGATGAATAATATGAATATATTGGAATATATATTTTAAAATATGTCATATATTTTTAATATAACATGATCATGGAATAGAACTTTCACATTAATCAAGTAATCATTGAACTGTCAAAAGGAAATTGCATGAGACACTTGTTATAAATAGCAAGAATGGATCTATTCCAGATTATTGCAATAAAGGTCAAGACTATAGGGGAGATACAAAAATACTGACTCAAAGGGGCACATGAACACAGATGTTTACAGGAGCATTGTCAACAATAGCCAAATTATGGGAAGAGCCCTAATATCCATCAACTACATCAAGTAATGACTGGATAAAGAAGATATATATATATATATATATATATATATATATATAAATGTATTTATGTGTATATTTATGTATGTATATAAATGTATTTATGTATATATTTATGTATGTAAATATATATATATATGTATATATATATATATATATATATATATATACACACACACACACACACAATGGAATATTACTCAGCCATCAAAAAGAATGAAATCTTGCCATTTGCAATGACGTGGATGGAGTTAGAGTGTATTGTGCTAAGTGAAATAAGTAGCCAGAGAAAGACAAATACCATATGATTTCACTCATATGTGGAATTTAAGAAACAAAACAGATGAACATAGGGGAAGGGGAAAAAAGAGAGGGAGACAAACCATAAGATACTTTTTTTTTTGTTTAAGTTTATTTATTTATTTTGAGAGAGAGTGAGCGTGAGTCAGGGAGGGGCAGAGAGGGAGAAAGAGAGAAAAAGAATCCCAAACAGGCTCTGCACTGTCAGCACAGAACCTGATGCAGGACTCAAATTTACCAGCTGTGAGATCATGACCGGGGCTGAAAATCAAGAGTCAAGTGCTTAACCACCTGAGCCACCCAGGCCCCCCACCTAAGAGACTCTTAACTATAAAGAACAAACTGAGGGTTATTAGAGGGGAACTGGGTAGGGGATGGGCTCAATGGATGATGGGAATTAAGGAGGGCACTTGTGATTAGCACTGGGTGTTATATGTAAGTGATGAATTACTAAATTCTACTCTTGAAACTAATATTACACTATATGTTAACTAACTATAATTTAAATAAAAACTCTGAAAAAAAGACTGTAAGGGAAAGAAATTGAACTCAACTCCACTGAAACAGAAGGCAGAAGTATTTTCAAACTCTAAAGTGGACAAATGGAAAAATACTGAAGACCCTAGAGAAAGGAGGAGGACAGGAGTTAGCAGTCAGAAAGAAACCAATCTAAAATCTAGAGAACTTGGAGGGAATGTTAAGGCCCTCTTGGTAAATGTATACAATGCATAATTTGAACAACATGAATTTTAATTATAATACTAAAAACATTATGTTATTGTGAACAAATTTCAATGTTGTCTTTAGAATTCAATCTTTTTTGGAAATGTAACATTTCAGGAATTTCCTTTTTTTCTTATAGTTGTGTAAAATTGCCAGTAAGAAAATAATTCTGTTAGGAGAATGTTGGGTTATATTTTCCTTTAGTTCAAGATCATAATGCAGAAAAATGTTCTTCCATCATTTTGTAAAAAAATCTCAAAGATATTTCAATAGCAATCAATGCAGTCAACTTGAATCTTGAACAGTTTGAAAATCTAATTTATGCCATATAGGTTTTCATGAAAAGTAGGGCTATGAAAACTAGATAATTTAAACAATAATGATGATGGTTTACATTTCCACACTTTTTTTTTTTTTGAGAGACAGAGAGAGTGAATGCTTCTAGGGGAGGGACAGAGGGAGAGGAAGAGAGAGAATCTTAAGAAGTATCCACACTCAATGCAGAGCCTGACACAGGGCTCAATCTCACAACTGTGAGATCATGACCTGAGCTGAAATCCAGAGTCAGACTCTTAACTGACTGAGCCACCCCTACATTTCTAATCTTTTTAAAAAGAGATATCAACATAGTATTGCTAACCTCAGTTACACAGTTTTATAGCTCTGATTTATATTTCTGTATTTATAATCAGATCAGAAACATGTTAAAGTGAACAATAAAAAATTCTATTCAAGGTTAGTATTTTAATTTCTGCTGGTGAGATCATGCAAATTAATAATTTTTTTAAGTGATGTAGATGGGTAGTTCAATAATCTGCTTATTGTGAAATTATTAAAACCAAAACAAGACAAAAAACACTTAAAAAAAGAATAAGTTGTATAAAAACCTAAAATAAGAGTACAGAGCTGAATAATTTTAAGGTAAACATCCTGTCTAGATATATAATTTCCATTGGGCTCTACACAAAAACAAAAGCAAAAACAAAACCAAAACTAATAAACAAAAACAGCAATCAAGCAAAAATAATGATAAGAAAGGCTTTAAATCTCTAGCACTAAAATAAAAAAGGAAGAGAAAATAGGTTCACTCCTATTCTTCCTGGAGACCCACTTAAGGAGAGCCGAATTTGTCACCCCAAAATATGTCTTTTTAATATTAAGATTTGGTTAAGCTGGTTATTTGTATAAAACAAAAACAAAAAGGGGCACATGGGTGACTCGGTTAAGTGTCCAACTTTGGCTCAGGTGATGATCTCCCCGTTAGTTTGAGAACCCTTTATCCGGCTCACTGCTGTCAACATGTCTGTGTGGAGCCAGCTTCAGATCTACTGTCCTCCTCTCTCTGTCCCTCCCCTACTTGCGCTCTTCCAAAAATAAATAAATATTTAAAAACAAACAAGCGAAAACAAAACAAAACAAAACAAAAACAAAAAACAGTAGACACAAAAGAAGCTCTGAAACCCAAGTAGAGATTACCTTTTTGTAAGACACATGTACATTTACAAGAGAAATCTCCATTTGTAATGGTATCTCCATCTCTGTAGGATGACTAAATCTTTATAAAAATTTAACAGAGAAGAAAGAATAGATTTAAATCTGCATAATAACCATACCCTTGTTTGTTGTGTTTTCCCTAATAACTTACATAACTGAGTCTCCTCACCCTCAACATCTTTCTTTTGTCTTTAGCTGAAGATGGTGATGGCTTGGGCCATTTCAGAGAGTTACTCAGTTTTCCTGAAGGAAATAAAACAGGAAGTATACATGTTATTAAATTTCTGTTTGGGGCGCCTGGGTGGCGCAGTCGGTTAAGCGTCCGACTTCAGCCAGGTCACGATCTCACAGTCAGTGAGTTCGAGCCCCGCGTCAGGCTCTGGGCTGATGGCTCGGAGCCTGGAGCCTGTTTCCGATTCTGTGTCTCCCTCTCTCTCTGCCCCTCCCCCGTTCATGCTCTGTCTCTCTCTGTCCCAAAAATAAATAAACGTTGAAAAAAAAAAAAAATTTTAAAAAAATAAAAAAAAAAAAAAATAAATTTCTGTTTGTTTTTCCTCCCATTAATCTGCCTTTTATTACAGGAGGGTCTCAGCCAAGAACCTAAAAGGGTGGAGGAAAAATTATTTTTTCTGAGAAAAACCCGTGAGATTTATTGTCTATCAGTGTAAAATCAGTCTGAGATTTGAAAATGGTCCAAATCATCTGGCTGTAGCATTTCCAAGGTTCTTATGAGTAAGACCGAATTGAAGATATCAAAGGTCATTGATGTAAATGACCATAATGGAGCTATGGTAATATTGATAATGAGGCATATAATGAAGTAGACTTCATTTTGGAGATCCTCAGTGACCAAAAAGAGAATTGCAAATGAAGTGGAAATTTAGAGAAGATTAGTCAGGGATGATGAAAAAAGACAATTTTAAAAGGTAAAATTTCAGGTTGGTTGCAATTTAGTGTGATGAGATTCTACTCTTAAGTGAAAATCCATTAAATGACAGAAATAATTTAAATACTGAGAAATTCTATGAGATGAGACAGCAAAGTCCATATATCCAGAAGAGATGTTCTCTTCTGACCTCAGTCCTTGAAAAACCACAATGAATCTGTCTTAGTTACTGGTCCATTTTGATCAATTGGACCAATGTAATAAACCAAATAACCCAAGAACCCTTTTTCTTACTTGCACTGAATTAATTTATTATTAAAATTTCATTATATTATTGTTATGCAAATTAACAGATATATTTTATTATTTAAATGTATAAATCTATGACATTTTCTATGAATTTATACAGTTTTTTTCAAGCTTACTTAATAAATTTTTGGGTATACAGTGATACAAATTGATCTATTTGTCTATTTATCTATCATCTCTCTATATATTTACATAGAAAACAACCACTACCCAACCTTAGATGGTAATAGTAATAATTCATCTATGTGATTATTTTTTGTTCTTAGAAAAATGTCTTTTACCATAAAAGCCTCTTTGAGAAAGCCGCTTTCTCACTGACAGTACTATTTTCCATTGTTAAGGTAAATACCTAGTTCCACCATTTACCACCTGTATGAACTCCAATAAGCTTATTATCCTTTCCAAACTTCACTTTTCTCACTGGTGAAACGGCACTAACCACCATTCTCACAGGGTTGTTCAGAGGAGTCAATGAGTTGACTCAGATTATGACCAATTATGGGAATTGAGGTTGGAAGATAGACCATTAGGGAAGTTTGCTAATGTTCATCAAGAAAATATATAACTAAAAGTGACTTCCAAAAGTATTCATTTACATATAAGGAAAGTAAAGATCACAGAGTATAATGAATTATCATGATTATTAGAAACCATGACAATATTGGAATCCAGTACTCCTAATATCTAAATCAGTGCTTTGAAAGGATTTCTTTAAATATTCTAAGTAAATAGCATTAACTGTAATGGTGATGAAAATAATAAATTACCCTATAAAGTCTTTCAATAAGACATTCTCAGCATCTGTTTCGAGAGTCATATGCAAAATTCAGTTCTAGAGGTATTTTACATTCCATATATTATATTCTGAAGAGTCATTAAAAGTTTAAAACTAATTTCAAGAAAGCTATGTGCTTACTTTCAGATTATAGTTTTATCACCTATCTTTTCTTCAGGAAAAAAAGAAGTCAGTTGAATAAACATACATATATGTTCATGCATACAGAGACATATTAAAATAATTTGTAATATCCAGAATCTAGAAAGAAAATACATAGATTAATCACTTTAAACATCTTCAAGATGAGTGTTCAATTTACACTCACACACACACACACAAACATACAAACATCCACACACACCCACAAACACACAATCTTTTAATCAGTGTTTGAGGAGAAAAACTTGGTGGCATTTAAGGAAAAACTCACTGCAAGGGGATGCTGAGGTAAGTACAATTGGTTTGTAGATTCTTCTCTCATCAGACTTCCCTGATCTTTTCTGAGTGGATAATCTCAGGGCAATTAATAAAGTTGGCAAATGTTTTTGATTCTTGAGCATGAAATATTTGGTACTATAACTCCTAATTTCATGAGAAAAATTGAATCATAGAATGTTATATCATCTTGTATGTTTCAAATATTTGCTTCTAGTAAACAGTAATTTTCTGCTTATCAATATAAGTGCCTTGCTTAAACAAAAATACATTAGTAAATGAGGTGCCTGGGTGGCTCAGTTGGTTGAGTGTCCAACTCGATTTCAGCTCTGGTCATGATTCCAGGGTCATGGGATTGAGCCCTGTGTCAGGCTCCATGCTAAGTGTGGAGCCTGCTCAAGATTCTCTCTCCCTCTCTCTCTCTCTCTCTCTCTGTCCTTCTGCATCCCTCCCCACTTACACACTCTCTTTCTCTAAAATTAAAATTAAAAAACATTAGTACTTATATATGATAAATGTAATATATAAACACAAAAATCTTTGTCATGTATTTATTTATAATCCCTATAATCCTTTATGAGTATGTAATAATTAAATACCAATTGCCTCATTTAAAAACTCGATTTTATGGGGCACCTGGGTGGCTCAGTTGGTGAAGCGTCCGACTTCAGTTCAGGTCACGATCTCACAGTCCGTGAGTTCGAGCCCCACATCGGGCTCTGGGCTGATGGCTCAGAGCCTGGAGCCTCCTTCCGATTCTGTGTCTCCCTCTCTCTCTCTGCCCCTCCCCGGTTCATGCTGTGTCTCTCTCTGTCTTAAAAATAAATAAACGTTAAAAAAATTAAAAAAAAAATAAAAACTCGATTTTATGTACTGTAATTTGGAGTGTTTACTTATTAATACTTAATTCTTAAATTTTGTAACTTCTGAAATATGCATTCTTTTAAAATAGCTAATAATAAATACAAGCAAATGAAAATAATTATTTTACTTAAAGTTAACAATTGTTAATGTCTTTTTTTTACTGAGATTTTGTTTCCTTTTAATGTTTTTGTTTTGTTTTGTTTTGTTTTGTTTTGTTTTTAAGAGAGAGAAGGAGAACACGAGAAGAAGAGCATGAGCAGGGAAGGGGCAGAGGGGGAAAGAGAATCTTAAGCAGGCCCCATGCCCAGTGCAAAGTATGTCACAGAATTTGATCTTAAGACTTTGGGATCATGACCTGAGTAGACATCAAGAGTCAGATGCTCAATTGACTGAGCCACCCAAGTGCCCCTCTTTTTAATGTTTTTAATAACATATTCTTATAGGATTTACAAGTAAAACAGGAACATTTTAAGTATAGATAATCTTAAAGATTATTGTCAATAAAAAGTATTATTTTCACTTAGTCAATGAAACACTGTTCTTACAGTTGGCAATACAGAATGAAGAACCCTGCAGTTATATTCTCAACTTAAATCATGACTGACTCCTTAGAAGTCCTACTAGAGTATCACTTTGTGGATTCCTCTTGGGCTCCAGTTCTTGAAAGTGTCAGCAGTAATTTGCTAGAACACTTCATCTCCTATAGGATAGACTTGTGACCTAAATTTGGATAATATTTTCTTTTTATAACAACTCTTTAGTGTAGTTGAAATAAACTCCATTTTACAGATTAATCAGTGTTAGGAAACAAAAGTTTACATTAATCCTCATTTAAATTATAAAAAGCAAGCTTATTTTTTTTTTTCTTAAAATGCTCAAATCACTAGCAAATGGCATAAGTGATTAAAAAGGAATTATCTCATTGATTATTTTGTGCATTATTTTAAAAATATAAGATACATTTTTTATGATTATTAATCCATGCCTATTTTGGTTCTATCATTAGTCATGTGAAAATGTGCTATGCACATACATCTACTGCATATATTTATAACCTTCATCCAATAAGAGATCATGTCCAAGAGGCTGTCTGAAGTTAAACACCATGAAACACCCACTTTCAGTGAAAATATATTTCTGATTTACAGAATAAATCTTGCTCAATTGCCCTAAAACATTAAGCTCTTCACACTTCAAGTGGTCTCTTCTAATTATGTTTTCATTAGCTTTGGATTTATGACATAAGCTGGTCTATTGGGTCAAAGGGAGGATATTAGAAAATCAGTGAAGAACACATAAAAGACGAGTTGAATAGGGGCATTTCACAAGTTAGATATTGGAAAAATATTTTTCATACATAGTAATGTGAGGAGAAAGATGTATACAGTATCAAATTTTAATGAACATACATATCTCATTAGTCTCCTCGATTATTCAAAGCTTTTGTGTAAATTTACAAAGGAAAGCAATGGTATATTTCCGTGGTGAGTCAGCAGGGGGCAGTAGGTATCACAGAAAGATGATTGAAGAAGCTTGAACTCTTCCAACGAGTTCCCTCACAAACTCTTCTAAGAACAAACCTGTTACTAAAGAATCACTTTGTTGTTTCTATGTCAGTGCTTTTACATACCTGGTTTGAAAATGAGCTGATGTAAAAAGTAAACCTATTCTCAATTTCCCCAGAGTATAGTTGTTGAGTGCATTCATTTTCAAGAGGAGAAATTTAATCCATGTAAATAAAAACGCTTACTGGGACATCAAGAATAACATATTTGGATTTAAATGAGTCCTTGTCTTTACTTGAACAGCTTAGAGTTTTATATGGGTGGTACTCTCACCCAGTCCCCTATCCAGTAAAGGCATTTAACCATAAATTTTAATTTTTCTATGTAGTTGAAATTAAAGTAATAGTTAGAATATAAACTGCTCTAAAGCCAAGGTTTCTAAAATAAATCACTAAAATATTAAAATTCTGTGATGTCTTTTAGTTTAAAAACTGCTTCAATGACGTTTTTGCTTTGCTTTGTTTTGTTTTCTGAAGTCCATTTAAAATACAGCTTTCTGTGGTTACTATGCGATAATGGTAGCTGATTATATGATAGAACTGCACAATAATAATTTGCAATCTGTCATGTGTGAAATCTTGCATTGAAGCAGATACACCCAGGCTGCTGAAGTGTGTTCTGTATCATTGCATTAGATGTAATAGCACAGATTGTATAACAGCATATAATAAAAACCCTGTGTTTCTTCTATGATTAGAAATTTGATTACACTAAATTATCATTCTGCCAAATGTTTGAAAGATCTTTTTATAAGTTTAACTGGAACTTTATACATTAATTAAAATGATCCACCACAAATGAAGAACAAACAAAGTGTACTCTACCTGGTTATTTTTTACAATCTCAAGAAGATTTGAATAAATGTCATTTTCAATTCCACCCATTATCCTAGTGCCTTGTATTCTATAATGAATATGGAAAAGATGATGAGGGTAGTTTACCAATGAGACCGGCCATGACACTCATATACTGAATAATATTGTCATGATTCTTATCTTCCAATGAAACTAGAAAATTAAAATTGTTAGGAGAATGACCCTCGTGTAAAATCGAGGTCTTTTATTTGAATGTTGTGACAAAACAAACAAACAAACAAACAAATAAACAAAAAAACTTCCAGGTATATTATGCCCTGTACCAATGTCACACCTTGGACACATACAATGTAGTGTGCTGCATCAACATTTGTTAACCTGTTCCTGTTGGTAAAAATTTCCCTGGGTTTATTCAATAATCATAAAATTATCTTCACGTACAGGATTAAAGAGAAAACAAAAATAAAACAAAAACAAAGAAACAGTTTTGTGTGTGGGTACAGGTGCATAAATTTTATCCATGTGAAGTATGATTGAAAGTTAACTTCAGGTAGGTATGAAATCCAAGATGTGGGTTGCAAGATTGGGTAAGCAAAGGTAGACTCTTCATGGAATGGGAAAGAGGTCTTATGGTTAATTGACATTAGGATGGACAACTGAAGAGTTTGCTTGCCTGTCTTTTTTTTTAAAAAAATTTTTTTTTTCAACGTTTATTTATTTTTGGGACAGAGAGAGACAGAGCATGAACGGGGGAGGGGCAGAGAGAGAGGGAGACACAGAATCGGAAACAGGCTCCAGGCTCTGAGCCATCAGCCCAGAGCCTGACGCGGGGCTCGAACCCACGGACCGCGAGATCGTGACCTGGCTGAAGTCGGACGCTTAACCGACTGCGCCACCCAGGCGCCCCGACTTGCCTGTCTTTTTAAGAAGGGTAGGATAGCTGGTTAGGATGCCAAGATAAAGAAGATGCCCTCGTCAAGAAATGTATGCATAGAGATTCATAAGGTGCAGACATTTTAAAATTGGGTGCTTTCAATCTAAAAAAAAAAAAAAAACAAAAACACAGGTGAAGAGAATTAAGTTAAAAAAATCAAATATCCATTAACAACTTACTTTTCTGCCTGAAAAATCTCTATCAATCCAGAATTTTGTGGTGGTCAGGACAGGCCAATTACTGGCAGTAACAAAAGTAGGTATTTAATTAATAATAGTACTAGTAATAATAATGGCTAAAATTTCTTAATCTAAAAGGATGTGAAGGAAACATTTCAAAGTACTTACCATATATTATCGTATTAAATCCTCTTGACAAATCTATGAGTCTGATGTTAATTTTATGCCCATTTTTTAGATGTAAATACTGAGTCAAAGAGTGATTGGCATGCCCAGTGTTCTGAGAGTAGTTGTGGAACCAGGATTTGGATTTTAAAAATCTGGATTGAGAAATACAGACCTCCTAATCATATCTATAATGTTATTTATTGAGAACTTTGAAATAGCTAACAAATTTATGTTCTGATTTTTGTTGCTAATTAATATTTTGGTCAGTAACATATTACTAAAAACCTTTTAGATTTATGTTACTAGTGGTCTAAAATTGAAGTCAACTAACATTGAAATTGCCTATTTCTATTCATTAACATACAATGTAAGGCCTTTCCAACCATGTTTGGAATTTTTCAATTTGTCGATTCTGATGCAACGAAATGAAATCTAAAATGAAATTTGAAGACGTTTTGGTTGTTTACCTGTTCATGTGAGGAAAGGGGTAAAAAATTTAGGTGAAAAAAATTCAGAGTAGAAGTCAAATGTATATGCCACAAACATTCTACTGCCTCTAAGTTGCTAAATTATAGTATATAATTCTTTTTTTAAAATTTTTTTTTTAAATTTTTTTTTTTCAACGTTTATTTATTTTTAGGACAGAGAGAGACAGAGCATGAACGGGCGAGGGGCAGAGAGAGAGGGAGACACAGAATCAGAAACAGGCTCCAGGCTCTGAGCCATCAGCCCAGAGCCCGACGCGGGGCTCGAACTCCCGGACCGCGAGATCGTGACCTGGCTGAAGTCGGACGCTTAACCGACTGCGCCACCCAGGCGCCCCTATAATTCTTTTTTTTAATGTTTATTTATTTTTGAGAGAGAGAGAGAGAGAGCGCGCGCGCGTGCGCAAATGGGGGAAGGGCAGAGAGAGGGAAACACACAATCCGAAGCAGGCTCCACGCTCTGAGCTGTCAGCACAGAGCCTGATATGGAGCTGGAACCCACAAACCATGAGATCATGACCAGAGCCGGAGTCAGACGCTTAACCCACTGAGCCACCCAGGCACCCCATATAGTATATATTTCTTTGATACTCTTCTTTTTACTTTTTACTTTATATTACCACTGTTTATGAAATTTCCTTGTCTCCATGATATTCTCATCTGCTTGAGATAAAGTCCTTATTCACATCATCTATTGACCAGCAAAAATGCATTGAATGGTTGCAAAAGAAGACAACATTCATCAAACACTTACTATGTACCAGAGTCTATGCTAATCTACTTATTCTATGTTCATTGCTGCAGCAGTCTTTACAATAGTATGAAATCCTGATAAACAAGTACCTTCAGTTCACACCATTCTAAGTGGTGAGGTTGGAGTTGTTTCTGTTAACTCCAGACCCTCAAATGAGAGAATAGGGAGTGGAGAGTATGGTAAATAAGTGAATGAATAAATGAATGCACATATGAATGAGGCATGGTTCCCAATTTCACCTTATACTGCCTAAAGCTATACATTTTTTTTTTTTACAAAAATTTCTTACTTTAATAAAGTGTCTCCTAATATTGTGGAACTCTTTCTCACTAAGTGCATTTATCAAAACTGTGACTGTTTTGAAGTTTATATGGCATTGCTTAAGTACAGAAATTTGCTGAGCTTAGTAATATAATTTGAGGAAAACCCTTTCTCCCCTGATTTTAATTCTCTTCGAATGCGGGGTGTGTGTGTGTGTGTGTGTGTGTGTGTGTGTGTGTGTGTGTGTATTTCCGTGTATGTGAGTGCATGCGCACGTGCATGTGTTTTTGCTATATCGATAATGGATAAAAAGTGAATGTAGTAAACTGGTGAGAAATTTTTCATCATTCCTTCAGTTTTCAGAGGAGTAAAGGAATTACTGGAAGAACCTGGCTGCCATTTTTATCACGGACACCTATTCTTCCCTGTGTTTTGAATCACAGAGATGGGAGGGAAGTATATTCATGAAATGAACAAAATCTTTACATTTTAAAAGGTGCATTTAACATGATCTTCAATACGATATCCAACATGATCAGATTTACAATATCCTCATCATTATACCTATAAGTAAAGAGATGTGAACCCAACTTAGGTAAAAAATAGATTACATTCATTTAATTTTTTTTAATGTTTATTATTTTTGAGAGAGAGAGACAGAGAGAGAGCAAGCAGGGAAGGGACAGAGAGAGGGAGACACAGAATCAGAAGCAGGCTCCAGACTCAGCGCTCAGCACAGAGCCCTACGCGGTCTCGAACTCAAAGACCGCGAGATCACGACCTGAGCCGAAGTTGGCCGCCCAACTGACTGAGCTACCCAGTGCCCCTAGATTACATTCATTTAAAAAAAAATTTATGTGTTCAGTCTTTGTCTCTGTTAAGTAAATTAAAATCAAATTAAAATATCATCAAGAGTTTTGCATAATTATCATACTACCTTAGGATTGATAAAAGCAATAAAAAAACTTTCCTATAAACACTATTAACTAGATATATTACTGATTGAAAATGGAAATGTTATGGTTGTAACTGACATGTTTATTAAATGGGATAGAACATGGATATTTCTACGTAAGTCCCTATTATTTTTATTTTGCTTGTGCATTTTTATTTTCATATTTTAGGTCTTTTATTATGCAATAGCCACCATGAGCATTTAAACAAAATAAAATTTATAATTAGTATTTTGTTTCAGCAGGGATCTAGATTACCAAAGCATATCAGTGCAAATTATCTTTTAAATTTATTAAATTATTGTTAGTTCAGGAAGTTACCATAAATTGTTCCTTCCACAGAATTTATATATGAAAGGTAAATATTTGAACTAGCTGAAATAAAAATCTTCAGCAAACTGTGCTTCATATAATTCAATAAAAACTCTTAAAATCTACACAATTTAGATCAAATATTTATTTTATACTTATGCTAGGTCAGATTTAATTTAAAATAATATTTTTGTATATTTTAATTCAATTCATAAAAGTGTCATAACTCTAATTTTTTTAAGTATGAAAACAGAGGCAAAGAGGGGTAAAATAAGTTACCTAGGGACATGTAGTTACCAGTAGAACAACTGGCATTTGAACCAAATTCTCTGGTTCAGTTTGAACCTTTAATTATTATTCTGGACTAACTCCTCTATTTTGCTGCCATATCAAGAGTCTAGAAGCACTAGGATATTTTTGTATGTATCAATCATTTTTATCTACAAGCTCATGTTAACATTTATGTATCAAATTGATTGATTTGTGTATGTTGAACCATCCTGTATTCCAGGGATACATCCTAGCTGATTGTGGTGTATGATCCTTTAATATACTGCTGAATTTGGTTTGCTAGTATATTATCATGAATTTTTGCATCTGTATTCATCAGGGATATCAGCCTTTAGTTTTCTGGTAGTGTTCTTTTCTGGTTTTGGTATCAAGATAATGAGATTGGGAGTGTTCTCTCCCCTTTGATTTTTTGAAATAGTTTACAAAGGATTGGTGTTAGCCAGTTCTTTGAACGTTTGGTACAATTCACCAGTGAAGCCAGCTGGTCCTGCGCTTTTCTTCACTGGGAAAATTTTGACTACTAATCCAATTCTTTTACTAATAATTTGTTCAGATTTTCTATTTCTTATTGTTACAGTCTTGGTAGTTTATACATTTTTAAGAATTTTTTCCATTTCTTCTAGGTTGTCTAGTTTGTTGGCATATAGTTGTTCATATTAGCCTCTTATGATCCTTTGAATTTCTGTGGTATCATTTGTAATGTCTTGTTTTAAATTTATAATTTTGTTGATTTGGTCCTTTCTCTTTTGTCTTGGGTTAATCTAGCTAAGAGTTTGTCAATTTTGTTTACCTTTTCAAAAGACCAACTCTTAGTTTGGTTAATTTTTTTCGATTATCATTTATTTCTCCTGTAATTGCTATTATGCTCTTTCTTCCACTAACTTTGGACTCTGCATGTTCTCCTTTTTCTAGTTCCCTAAAGCATAGAGTTAGGTTGTTTATTTAGAATCTCTTTTGCTTCCTAGTACAGGTATTTATTGCTATGAACTTGCCACTTTGACTGCTTTTGCTGCATCCTGTAAGTTCTGGTATGTTGTGTTTCCATTTTTGTTTCTCTCAAGAAAACTTATTTCCCCTTTAATTTCATCTTTGATCCATTGGTTGTTCAGGAGAGTGGTGTTTAATTTCTAAGTATTTGCAAATTTTCCAGTTTTCCTCTTGTTATTGATTTCTAGTCCTATGCCATTGTCATTCAAGACACTATTTGGTATGATTTCAATCTTCTTGAATTTTCTAAGACTTGTTTTGTGGCTTAGCATATGGTCTACCTATAAATGTTCCATGTGTGCTTGAGTATGGTGTTGTCGGAAAGAATGTCCTATATATGTCTGTTAGGTTCATTTGGTCTATAGTAATGTTTAAACCCACTTTTTCCTTACTGATTCTCTGTCTGGATGATCTATTCATTGTTGATAGTGGGGTGTTAAAGTCTCCAACTATTATTGTTTATTTCTCCTTTTTTGCTCTATTAGTTTTTGCTTTATAAGTTTAGGTGTTCTTCTGTTGGGTGCATAAATATTTATAATTGTTCAGATCTTCTTGATGTATTGACCTCTTTATCATTACATAATGATCTTTATTGTTTCTTTGTATCATTTTTAGTTTAAAGTCTATTTTATCTCATAAAAATATAGCTATTTCTGCTTTTTTGTTGATGTTGTTACCATTTGATAGAAATATCTTTCCCATCTCTTCACTCAGCTTCTGTGTGTCTTTAAGGTTAAAGTCAGTCCTTTGTAGACAGCATATTATTAGTACTTTTATTTAAATCCATTCAGCCATTCTTTGTCTTTTGATTGAAGAATTCAATCCATTGATGTTTAAAGTAATTATTAATAGTTAAGAACTAATTATTGCCATTTGTTAATTATTTTCTGGTTGTTTTGTTCCCTGCTTCTTATGCTGCTGTCTGTTTGTGTGTGTTCAAGTGTCTTTTGGTAGTAGTATGCTTTGACATCTTTATCATGTTCTTTTGTGGAATTACTATAAGGTTTTCTCTTGTGGTTACCATGAGGTTGATATAAAATATCTAAAACTCATAATACTGTATTTTACACTGATAATAACTTCAATAAAATTCATATACTTTAATTTTTTAATTCTCCTAACATTTTTGGCTATTGTTACAATTCATATGTTATATTGTGTAACTAATAGCAGATTATTGTATTTATGGTTATTTTTGCTACATTTTTTAAAAAGTTTTTAAAACAGAGTTGTGAGTCATGTACCACTATAACCATATTACACAATCTAACTATGATTTACCATTCTCAGTGAGATTTACTACCTTTTACCGGTTGAATGATGATAATTAGAGTTCTTTTACTTCCACTCAAAGAACTCCCATTAGCATTTCTTGTAAGGCAGGTCTGGTGGTGATGAACTCCTTCAATTTTTATCTGTTCAGGAAAATCTTTATTCTTCCTTTGGTTCTGAAGGACAGCTTCACTGGGTGTAGCATTTTTGTTGACAGTTATTTTTTTTCTCAATATTTGAACATGTCATTCTATTCTCTCTTGATGTGAAAGGTTTCTGTTGAGAAATCCTTCAATAATCTAATGGGTGTTCCCTTTTGTGTAACATTTTTCTCTTGTTGCTTTAAATTTTATTTTTTTCTTTGACTTTGATAATTTAATTATAATGTGTCTCAATGTAGCCCTATTCAGGTTCAATCTACTTGTGGTCTTTTGGGTCTGATGGATCTTGATGTCCATTTCTCTCCCCAGGATAGGGAAGTTTCCAGCTATTATTGCTTTTTTTTTTTTTTTTTTTTTAATTTTTTTTTTCAACGTTTATTTATTTTTGGGACAGAGAGAGACAGAGCATGAACGGGGGAGGAGCAGAGAGAGAGGGAGACACAGAATCGGAAACAGGCTCCAGGCTCTGAGCCATCAGCCCAGAGCCCGATGCGGGGCTCCAACTCACGGACCGCGAGATCGTGACCTGGCTGAAGTCGGACGCCTAACCGACTGCGCCACCCAGGCGCCCCGCTATTATTGCTTTAAATATAGTTTCTGTCCCCTTTTCTCTCTCTTCTCCTTCTGGGATTCTCCTAATGCAAATATTATTTCTTTTCATCGTGGTTCACAATCCCCATAGACTTTCTTCACTATTTTTCATTTTTTTTTTATTCTTTCTGCTCTGGTGACTGGGTAATTTCCAATGTCTTATCTATCAGGTCATCCTTTCTTCTGCATGGTCAAATGTACTTTTGAAATTCCCTATTTAATTCTTTAGTTCAGTTGTATTTTTCAACTCTAGGACTTCAACACTCTTGATTGTGTTTTGATGGTGGCTATTTCCTTGTCAAGCTTTTTATTTTGTTCATGCATTGTTTTCTTAATTTCATTTAGTTGTCTGTGTTTTCTTATAGTTTTCTTCTTTTTTTTTTAATGTGTATTTATTTTTGAGAGAAAGAGACAGAGTGCCAGCAAGGGACAGGCAGAAAGAGAGGGAGACAAAGAATCCGAAACGTGTTCCAGGCTCTGACTTGTCAGCACAGAGCCCGACACAGGGCTCAAATCCATGAACCTCGAGACCATGACCTGAGCTGAAGTCAGACGCTCAACTGACTAAGCCATCCAGGCACCCCTCTCTTGTAGTTTTCTAAACTTCCTTAAAAGGGTTACTTTGAATTTGTTGACAGTTTATAGATCTCTGTTTCTTTAGGATCAGTTATTAGAGTTTTATTACTTTCCTTTGGTGGTGTCATATTTATCTGATTTTTCATGATCTTTAATTCCTTACATTGGTATCTGTGCAGTTGGGTAATGGGGTTCCTTTTCCAGACTTCACAGATTTGCATTAGCAGAGATAGTTCTTCACCAGTCAGCTCAGGTGGCAATTAAGTGTGACTGCTCATAATTTCTTTGGGTAGATGGGGCCTGCTCTTATAGTCTGTTTTTGGACTGGGCAACTGTTTGAGCTCTGAGGAGAGGGATAGGGAAATTTCCCACTGACAGAGAACAGTTGGATAAAACTACTTTGTTCCCAACCCAGGTGAGGCTGTAGGATGGGCTCTGTGGTTCCCTCAGTTCCCTTGTCTGGCTTACTTGATGGTTGGGACTGGGTACTATGTTCAAAAAATAGAAGGCACTATGAATTAACTCCCCTATTCTGGCAGGGCAGAAGACCAGGAACCAGGGCTGTGTAGTATGTTGTTTGGGGGCTCTAAGCAGGCCTGAGTGTGCAGTGAACTCCCTGGTCATTTGAGGCCACTGGTTTTGATCTGTAGACAAGGGAAACCATGTCTGTGCTCTCTGTTCCAATGCCACTGTATGGAGGCTTGTTGAATGGCCTATGGCACTTCCTGTGTCCCTGGTTAGATACCCTCGTCAGATGTGCTTGGGACTATCTTCAGTGATGAGCGGGGCTATGAATTAGATTTCTTGCTCAGGCAGAGCAAGAGAAGCTCTTCCAAAACTGATGAAGCTCCTTCTTTATTGTCTTAACTCAAACTGATCCACACCCTAAGTTCCTTGGCTGAACATAGTCACTGGTTTTTCTCTGCAAACTATCACTGTCACACTCTCTCAGCTCAAATGCCATTGGGTCACACAACTTTCAGGTGTTTTCACCAGCCCTTCTCATCAGATGGGGTTGGAAGACACACTCCATAGTAGGTGGGGCTATCCCTCTGCCCCTTGCCTGGGCGAGATGGGAAGGAACTGTTCTCAAGGAACAGTTCCTTGAGAAGGAATTGTTCTCAAGGAACAGTTCCTTGAGAAGGAATTGTTCTCAAGGAACAGTTCCTTGAGAAGGAACTCTCAATTTCCCAAACAAGCTTTCTTGTTGGGAGGGGCCAACAAGACCTTCAGTCTTATTTAGGAATTAATCTCCCTGCCTGTGTATTGTATGAGAAGACTCTAGACCCAGTACTGCTTTGAAGGCAATCAGCTTTGCCTTCTTGCCTCCTTATTTCCAGGAATTGTCATCAGCCCTTTTGATCAGGTGGGGCTGGAAGGTACTGTCCACAGTAGGTGGGGCTGTGACTTAGCTTCTTATCTTGGTAGACAAACCAGGACCTAAGGCCAACAAAACTCCTTGTGTGAGGATTGAGTCAGGTCAGTCTGCACCTACTGAGTTCCCTGATAAAAGTACACTCCCAGTTTGGTTCTGCAGATAAAAAAAACTGCTGGATATGATTTCTACTTCAGTACTGCAGGTATGAATTTGATCTACAAAGATCCATGTGCTAGTTGTTGCAAACTCTTTCCCTTTTTTCTATAACATCCAATTCCTAGTAGCTGGGCCTTACAGATTACTCTGCAATTTCCATGGTGCAAATTTAGAGTAAGGGTTCCCACAAAGCCACCTATAATTCTAGGGGAGGCTGATTGTTCTCTTTGGTTTCCCTTCTCCCACTGAGAGATCTAGAGACTTAAGGGAGATCTCTCCACATGGTGCCATTTTATCCTGGGGGGAGGGGTAATACAACACAGGTAGCCACTTCTCTTACCTTCTAATATAGTCTTTTATGGTCTTTGAGATGCTGAAGTCACTACAGCCCAACTCTCATGTTGTAAGATTCTTTCAGTAGTGTATCATTCTCAAATAGATATTAGCTGTTATTCTGTAAGGAAAAGTGAAGTCACAAACAATATATGTCACTATCTTGGTGATGTCCTTCTAAATCATATATTTAAATCTTTAATAGTTTTGCTATTAACAAGTAAAAAAATTAAATTCAATTCTGGAGCTTACTTCTTATACATCCCCTTCCCTACGATGTTCTGATAATTGCCAATTTCAATTGAAAGCAAATTCCAATATCACAAAACATTGCATATTAAACTTCACTGTAACACTTTAAAGAGTACACTATCTATGCAAATTTGTGGTTAATGGGACAAGGAGAAGATTCGGGTTTGGTGATCAAAGGAGACTTTAAATCTTTATAAGGAGAAGAGTAAATAATTTACAACATAAAGTTTAAGTAGTGGCTTATAGATAATTTAGTATATATAATATGTTCTTAGAAATGGGAGTTTTATAGCCCATTTGATTGTCCTGTATCACTCTAGCTTTGTCAACCTATTAAATATTCAATATTCTTATCAGATAGCATTTCTCTCCCATATGATCTATCTGGGAAGAGCTCATTTCTTTATGATTTAGTTGACTTAATTTTTCATACTTAATTTTTTAGTAACTGCACATCTATATTAAATCAAATATGTATCTATAAATTTATATTCCTTGTCACTAGTAGTTATAAGTAACTACTAGGAATATATGTAAGAGTTATAAGTTACAAATTAGTTCAAGCAAACAACCTAGTATTTATGCAAACTGTACATCCCAAAGTATGTTAAGGATCTATAAGAGTGACCAAAATATAAGATACTATCTTTGCCAAAAAACCTGGAAAAAATAAGTGAAGACCAATTAAGAGCTAAAGAGTGAGATGCTGATTTTAAGGTCAATAGAATTCAGAGAATGAGAAGCTCACTCTGGGCTGAAACTCAATGGAAGGGGTCAGGAGTGAATACTCAGGGAGAATAAAGAAATTGAAAAGCATAAGACTTCCTGTGATTGAAAGGAATCCAGACAAAAGGAATCTGAACAAATTTGTAGTTCTTGAAGCGACTCATAAGATTAGACACTGGGGGTTGACCTAAGCAAACCCTGAAGAAATCATGGGGATCAGTAAAAGGAAAGAGAGACAAATTTGGAAGGGAAAAAATTGCTTGAGAAGTCAAGAGATGAATTCTCTGTGCAGATACAGAAAGTTAAAGTGAGGAAAAAGCAGCCACTGCTTTCGGAATGGGTCTCAAGTTTCAGCCTGCAGAAATAGAAAAGAAGATATATTTTTAGGTCAAAATTATGGTTAAAAGAGAAAATCGTTAAGTACAGTAAAAATTGCAAAAGGGAAGACAAGTGCATATATTATTTATTTTTCAAGAATGGTTATAATTATGATTAGTGGTTGAATGAAAGCTATTTCAGTGCTTCCTTTTTACAGTTCACTTAAAATAATAATTTCCTTCATCTGCATAGGATTATATCACTTGTTATTGAAAACTTTGTGTGTTCATACTCAGCATAATTTGAAAACAACTTTGGAAAATAAGGTTAGTGTTAGTTACTATTTTCTCTTGCCAAATTTTTGAAAGAAGATAAATATTAATGTTGAGATGTTAAAATTTCTTGAACCTAGTAAGGTTTGCAAGTGTCAGAACTCATATTTTAATGCCAATTGTATGGTCTTTTACCACTATACCACATTTGTTCTCTATTTGCTGGATAACTGTGTTTGTGTATATCAAATGTATTATACATAATACACATATATCACCTTCTACATCTGCATATTATATACACATAATATGTGAATGTTTTAATTAAAATAAATGTTTCATTTTTTTAACTTTAATTTTTTTTTATTGTTCCTTAAAAATGCATTAGCTCTTACTTATTTTTTAAACCACTTTTTTGAGGTATGATGGACATGAAAAAAGCTATCCATATTTAATATATACAACTTGATGAATTTGGGCATAACTATACACCCATGAGATCATCACCAGCACCAAGGCCATAAATATATACAAGGCTGTGACAATTAACTTTTCTCAATCTAATTGCTGTAAAACTTTAGTGTACTCAAAGATATTCTTCTTCTTCTTTTTGTAAATTATTTATTTATTTATTTATGAAACAGAGAGACAGAGAGAGGGTGAATGGGGTAGATGCAGAGAGAGGGGAGAGACAATCCCATGCAGGCTCCATGCTGTCAGCACAGAGCCCCAACACAACAAAGGGCTCAATCTCATGAACCATGAGATCCTGACATGAGCTGAAATCGAGATTCGGTTGCTTAACTGACTGAGACACCGAGGCGCCCCTATCCAAAGATATTCTAATTGGTATATATCAATAAAGTTTAGAGGGTCTGAACCTAGAACAAGTTGAACTCTTAAATAATAATTTCCCTTAAGTCCTGGTGTTTAGGAAGTCTTTAACAATGGCATAGGGATCTAAGTTTACTGAAACCAATACCTTTTCCCTGCGGGGGGGGGGGGCTATATTCTTGGGGAACACTGAGGTAGTAACTGGCTCAGAAAGGGAAAAGGGAGAAAAAATTAAAGAGAAGAAAGATCAAGGAAGGGTACACCATTTGGGGAGATGGACAAATGAAGCAATTTTAAGTATTAACAGACTTCATTGGTGTTAAATACAGAATTAATCAGTGAGCCAATGTTTGAGTTCAACTTGTATTTGGAAGCCTCCTCATACTGAGTAAAGAATGCAGACAATCACATAGGCTGATTTTCCTCGTTTTGTTGTAAGTGATCTCTGAAATAAACAATCTTCTTTATATTCAAAAGTTTCCCAAAGTAACTATTCAAATCCCAATTGTCTCTGGTGAAATTGTGTCAGTTAGAAAGAATCCCATGATTTAACTTTATAGTGAAAAACCCATAAAGGCAACAGGTGTTTTGCCTAGGGGATGTGCTGTTTTTGACTAAGAAAGCCACAAGAGAACTACTGAGTAGTGCTTATGCAGACCTGTGCCTCTGGAACTTGGTAAAAGATCAGTCTGGCTCACTTTGAGACCACACCCCAGGCAGCAATGTTAACAGTGGTTCTCAGGGATTGACAGTGATTTTTTAAAAACAGTTTTGTTATCATAACAAATATACGTCAACAAATAAGCTCCACAGTCAAGATAATAACCACATGCACCACCATCACAGTTTTCCTCATGCTCCTTTATAATTCCCGCCTTCCACACTTCCACATCTTTCTTCTTCAATGTCAGGCAACCACTAATCTACTTGTATCACTGCATGTTAGTTGCACTTTCTAGATTTTCAGATAACTGGAATAATGTGGTATGTATTTTTTGGTCTGACTTTTTTCTACCAGCACAATTATTTTGAGAGTCATTCCTGTGATAGCATATATCAGTAGCTCCTTTTTGTTTCCAAATAACATTGTGTTGTGTAGATAGGCCACAGCTTGTTTATTGACTTATCTGTTGATGGGATGTTGTGGACTGAAGGATTGAGTCCTTCTCAAATTCATATGCTGAAGCCCTAATCCCCAGTGTGCCTGTATTTGGAGACAGGGCCTCTAAGGAAGTGATTAAGGTTAAATGAGGTCATAAGGGTGGGGCTCAGATCCAATAGGATTAGTGGCTTTATAAGAAGAGAGACCAGAGAGCTTTTTCTCTCTTCAGTGAGCACAGAAAAAAAGGCCGTGTGAAGATGTAACAAGAAGGCAGCCACCTGCAAGCCAAGAAGAGAACTCTCAAAAGGAACAAATTGGCGGGCACCTTGGTCTTGGACTTCCAGCCGCTAGAACTGTGAGAAATCAATTCCTGTTGTTTAAACCATCCAATCTGTGGTATTTTATTATGGTAGCTAGAGTACAATGGACGCTTGGGTTGTTCACAGGTTTTACTACTGAAAATAAAGCTATTATGAACATTCATGTATAGAGTTACCATATTTAGCAAATAAAAATACAAGGCACCCTGTTACTTTTGAATTATTTCTGATTGCCTATGCATATGTGCACTGGCATAGAAGAAGAATATTGCACCTACAGTAAAACTTATTTCTTGTTTATTTTAAATAAGTTACAATTATTTAAACTACAAATTTCTTTAATTTTCTCTGCAGATTTCACTCCTCTTAAACTTGTTTCTTCATAATTTGCATATAAAACCTTGCAGTTAGGGGGGCCTAGGTGGTTCAGTTGTTTAAGTGCCTGACTCTTTATTTTGCCTCAGGTCACGATCTCATGGTTCACGAGATAGAGCCCTGTGTCAGACTCTGCACTGCCTGCTTGGGATTCTCTCTCTCCCTCTCTCCCTCCCCTCTGTTCCCCTCCCCTGCTCTCTCGCTCAAATTAAGTAAACTAAAAGAGCCCTTGCAGTTATGGTCTATGTTCCATTTACACTGTAAGTGGTTATACCCAACTTAATTTTTTTTTTTTGTCCACTGAACATTTATAATGAGAAAATTCATTACACATTAGTATTGTGAGCTGGCATGCTACATCATCTGACATAAAGTTAACAACTGTGAGAATTAATCTTCAAATTTGATGTTTATAAATCACATTGTCTTTGTTACATTTAATATAATTGTTCAAGACATAGCTTGTGTTTCTGTCCTCAGGATTCCATTGCATCTCTTGGTCAAGACTTTTAAAAATATTGTCTACTGACAAAAAAAGAAGAACATTGCTATAAAGTTTATTCCCTTCTCTCCAATAGCACATGTGATGATTTCATGTATTTCCATGCTGGAAAAGTATTTAGCAACATCCAGGTAAAATGATTAAATTTTTCAAGGGATGAAATCTATTCAGAAATAGTCATGGAAAATGCCATAATATTTATTCACTTAAAGTTGGAATCCATTTTCCTCTTTATTAGTAATGTTGTCCCTTCTAAAGACAGCCTTAACACTTAAAAGGAGAATTTTTTTTGGCCAATTCTTTCTTTAACACATTCAACAATTTCTTTTAAGCAATGGAGTATTTCAATAACACAGTTTGCTTTTCTTTCAACTTCATGTATTTAAGAGAGTCAATGGAATTTTGAATGCACAAAAATTTTTAAAATACAGAATATCAAGAAAATCACAAATATCATTTAATTACTCAGTTCAAACAATGTAAATTAAAACAGCGTACTATTTCATGACGATTACTTCAATGCCAAAGAAAAGACATCAGACGCTGTTTGAGAAGCATTATGCAGAATATGGGTAGGACACCTTAACAGCTTCAAGAGAATCATCCATACCTTCTTTCAACTTTGAATAAATATTGTACCATCATACAAACATCTACAAAACTTGTATTTATATTGTCACTACTACAAACAGTATGATTTTTCTCATTAACTCAAATTTTAATAAGTTTCTGCAAAAATTTGCTATTGCTTCTGAAATATTATCTGAAAGAAATTTTACTTGCAATAGACTTATAAGTTAACTTTTTTATGACAAAAATATTACAAAACCATAATTTCCTTTCTGCATTATGATTATTTATACCCTGGTTATGCCATAAATGTATGGAATAATGACTGTTCATTATTGCAGTTTTTTTGTCCAGGCACTTGAAAATTTGCTTGCCCTTTTGGAGTAATGAAATGCTTTTAGTAGACATATATTTACACAATCATTTGAGCTAGAAGACCAATGGTAGTATGCAGTTTGGAAGGTCATCACATCTTTTGCTGTGATGATTTTATCTTCTTCATCTGAATTTCTCTTAAAAAGAATTATTAGTTAAAACCATTTTGGAACTAGTTAAGGAAATCATACATCTCTTATGTATACCTGTGATATACCCAGTATATGCTTATTTATATCTGACTTCCCATGACTTCTGAGATTGAGTGAAAAATTGCCAATGCACAAAGAGCTTCACATTTTTTTCTCCTTTTCTCTGTCTACTGTTCAGAATATTCAACGTGAAATTTATACTTGTGTTTTGGCCCTTTGGCATTCAAACTTGTAAAAACAGAAATTGAAATGATAGGAAGTAATGCAAGAATTGGAAAAAATTTATTTTGACTATCTCATGGCCACATGAATGCATCTGTCACTCTAATTCCTAACTCATAACTAACTGGTCATAAACAGAGTTGAACTATTAAAAGTTAATAAAGTTACAAACTAAAAATAAATTGAAGTAGTTTTGACATTGAAGTATTTAAACTTAAGTTACTGTGGTAAAAAAATGAGTTTTAATTGTTGAATTTATGTAATTTTTCAAAAAATGATCTGAATGCAGGATATTTAGAGCATCCTGAGATGCTCAGGATCAGAGCTCCTGATCTTCCACTGAATTCCCTAAACTTGGTATAGTTAGTCTGCTAATTTTTAGCGATTCTAAAAAGTATACATTGGTATTCCATCATTTTATTAATTTGCAATCCTCTAAAACTAATGATATTAGCATTTTTTTTCACGTTCTTAGCTTATTTGCCATTCTTCTATTATCTATCTATCTATCTATCTATCTATCAATCATCTTTCTAGTTAGATGTCTATTCAAATAATTTGCTCATATTTTACTGGGGTATTAGTTTTCTTAAAATCGGTGTTTTTGATTTTTTCAAAAAATATATCCTGATGATAACTTCTTTATATGATATATGATTTGCAAATATTTTTTGCCAGTTACTTATCTTTTCTTTCTCTTAATAATGCCTTTAAAAAAGCAGAAACTTTTAATTTTCTTACTACTTCGCATTTCTGGTCATCTTTTTTTCTTGTTGTGTGGTAGGTATTTTTGCATTCCTATAAATATTCTTAAGCTTTATTGTAGCATGCAGTTAAGTTACCTACAATAGTTTAAATCTTTCTAGTCTTTCTTTTAATATTTGTTAGAACAGAGCAGAGGTCAGCCTAAGGGCAATATTTCTTAAATATTTTTTATTATCCTCTAGGAAGTGTTTTTGGATTTTTTTCCCTAATTTCTTTCCTTTCATGAAAGTCAATGCCGCAAATATACAGTATTTCCATTTATATACTGTGACTCACTAGAGGTATATAAAACATTGGGATATCTCAGATTTTCTTGACTCTGATTAATTTAAATCAGAAATTGATTTTTAGCCTGTTGGAGGTGATATTGCCTCTATTGAGAATACATGATCTGAGGATACCTCTCTCTCTCTCTCTGTTAGCTTCTCTCTGTTCTTCTGTTGCTCTGCCCAAAGCACATCATAAGATTTCCATCCATCTGTTGGGAACAGGCACTCTTACTGAACCTGTATCAGGGCCAGCCACTGTTACTTCTAATACTTTTGAGTTGTTCTTTTCCTTGGCCTTGAGTAGTTATCTCACACTTGTGCACTGAACTGCCCTCAGCTGAATGTTTATGGTGAAGCTTTTGAAAATCTCTGGAGTTCTCTCTCTATGTAGCAGTTTCCTTTCTTATATTTTGCTTTGTGAACTCCAGTTGCTTTGCTTTCTGGACTCTTAGATCCATCTCCGTAGGTGATCCATTGTGCTTTATCTGGATTTTGCCTCCCTGTTCTCCTTTCCAGGAATTCCCTCAAGGCAAGAAGCTGGCACAATCGTAGGGCTCACTTCAATGTGTCTCATTTCTTAGGGATCAGTGTCCTTCATTCCCTTCAAGAATTGTCTTGAAACCTTTGCTTCATGTGTTTTGTTTTTTGTTTGTTTTGACTGACAGGGCAAATCTGGCCTCTGTTACTACACCTTGGGTTGAAGCAGGCATTTCCCTTTATAACGTTTTGAAATGGTAATGCAAGACAAAAATTTGTCAGAAGGACAAGGGTTTAAGAATTAGCTTTTTAAAATCTTTCATCTAGGAGTCAGTTCAAGGGTGGAATTACTGTTCCTCTGCCTGCCCTTTCTCTATAATTTTTTAAATAGAAGAACAATCCTCAAGACCCTGAACAAACATATATACAGTAGAAACAGGCCTTAGAATACTCAGAATCAGTTTCATCAAGTGAATGAAGAGGCTATTAAGAGTAAACAAGATGGTCATTTCGTAATAATGCAAATGTACTAAATGACACTGAATTGTTCACTTTAATTTTATATTATGTGGATTTCAATTCAATAGATTATTTTTAAAAACTCTGTTTCTTTTAAAGTTATATACATACATATATATATATACATATACATATACATATAAATGATGAAATGTTCTTCTATACTACTTCCTTCTACATTAGACCCATGATATTCATAAGAGATATGGTTTATGGTTTTTCCAAGCTCCCAAATACATTGATTACACCAAAAGATAATTTTTAACCAGAACGAGAATCAACAATACCATTTGAAACTACTATTTAAGCTGACTCATGCCCCACCCTTGGATATGATTTACTAGGTCTATATTTATGACCTTAGCATCTGTATTTATGAAATGTTGTTTAGATGTCTCAACCTACATTGCTGTATTGAACTCTACACTAAATCACAAAACTATCTCCATTACATTAGGGACAATTTAATTGAAAAGAAAAATGATAATAACTTTAGACTCCACATATTAATATGGGGCACTATATTTGCTTAGAAGGTAAACTCCACACAATATTACACTGTACAAGTGTTGCAAGATTGAGCATGAACTTACCTGACGCAAAACCAAAGTGGAGATGATGACTAACACAGTTCACTACATGTTCAACATCTAGAATTCTAAGGCAATATGCACTACTGTAGGGGGAAGCCAGTTAAGATCAGTACACCTTCTTCTGGGTCATCAGCATCCTTTATAGAACAAGGAAAATAAGAAAATGAGGTGATGGAAAAGAGAAGGAAGATAGCTGTAACTAGAACATGGCAGACCAGCTGAAGAGGACAATTGAGGCTCTAGTTTCAATCTTTGCAAGAATATTACCACCACTGGGCCACCTGTATATAAAAGGAGGGTAATACACTCTTCCTCTTGACGGGGACGTCAAGTTTCAAGAAGAAGATATAGAGTAAAAAGTACTGTTGAGGACAGTTTGGAAAATACATTCTTCCCCTAAACACTCACATTGATAAATAAAATTGCTAAAGATTCTTAAAAGTTTTAGATCAAAATTGTGCTACAGATTATTTTACCTGATTAGTTATTATGTGAACATATTTCCAGGTATTTAAGATTTCCTACGTATTTTAATTTTTTATAATTTATCAGAAATAAATTTTTCCTCACCTTTATTTTTCAGAATTTATTATTGGATTTAAAAAGATCTTAAAATATCTGTCATTCTTCAGAGTATTAAGCATAAAGAACATGAGCATGTGAAGTTTTGCCTCTGTAAAGTTAGTTACACTTATTACAAAAAGTGTGATTTCCAGAAATATCTGTGAGGTTTTGTTGTTATTGTTAAAAAATTTCAGTACAACCTACAGATCATGAATAGGTGCAACAACATCAATAATCATCAGGGAAATGCAAATTTAAACCACAGTGAGATACCTCCTCACACGTGTCAGAATGGCTATTATCAAAAAGATAAGAGGGGCGCCTGGGTGGCGCAGTCGTTAAGCGTCCGACTTCAGCCAGGTCACGATCTCGCGGTCCGGGAGTTCGAGCCCCGCGTCGGGCTCTGGGCTGATGGCTCAGAGCCTGGAGCCTGTTTCTGATTCTGTGTCTCCCTCTCTCTCTGGCCCTCCCCCGTTCATGCTCTGTCTCTCTCTGTCCCAAAAATAAATAAACGTTGAAAAAAAAAATTAAAAAAAAAAAAAAAAGATAAGAAATAACAAGTGTTGGAGAGAATGTGGAGAAAAGAGAACCCTCCTCACTCTTGATGTGAATGTAAATCTGTACAGTCACTAATGGAAAACAGTATGGTGGTTCCTCAAAAAAATAAAAATTGAATTACCATATGGTCCAGCAATTCCACTTCTGGGTATTTTTCTAAAGAAAATAACACTAATTTGAAAAGATATATGCACCCCTATGTTCTTCCCAGCATTACTCACAAAAGCCAAGACATGGAAACAACCAAAATGTCCATTATTGAATGAATGGATAAACATCTGATAGGAGAAAGAAGATGTGATACACACACACACACACACACACACACACACACACGAAAACTACTCAGCCATAATAAAAGAATTAAATCTTGCCATTTGCAACCACATGGATGGAACTGGAGGATATTATGCTAAATGAAATAAGTCAGACAGAAAAAGACAAATATGATATAATTTCACTTATGTGTAGAATCTGTAAAACAAACAAACAATCAAAAAATAAATACAAACTTATAGATACAAAAAACAGATTCATGAGTACCAGAGAGGAGGGGGATTGAGGAGTGGGCAAATGAGAGAAAAGGGACAAAGGGTGCAAACTTCCCATCATAAAATAAATAAGTCATTGGGATATTATCAAGCCCTGCTTGATCCCACCACCAAGAGATCATGACCTGAGCCTAAATCAAGAGTCAGATGCTTAACTGACTGAGCCACTCAGGTGCTCCTGTTTTATTATTTATTTTTTTAATTAAGTATGGCTTTAGTTATTTCCAGGAACTCTGGGAAAGGCAGATTAGCTAGCTAGGCAATATTTCATTAAATAATTATGTATAATATATTGATCAAGTTTATGAACTGGTATTGATGGGGTTAAATTAGATACAAAGTTTCCATTGAATCAAAACCATCTGAATTTTTTGGTTACAACTGATTTTTTTTTTTTCTGTCTTAAAATTAATCATCACATCATATCAGTAATCAATGGAACTATCAAACTGTCAATGATTTAATAATGCTTCGAATTGAGATTTTATTGTAGTTTCATATAAATCTCATACATGTTACCAAAATGATTTTTGTAAATGTGACCAATATTTACAGTTTGAGTTACAAAATAATATTTTCTTATCCATTTTTCTAAATTTTCCTAATAGTTTAGTTTGAGATTACTTTTCTATCATACATGAATGGCATATTTGAAAGGATAGGGCTTATAACACACTACTGGAATTTTTCCAAATACAGTCTGTAGCTAAGTCAAGGAATGAAATAATTATTTACATACTACATCAGGACATAAGTTTTTTCTTAGTTTAATACGATCTATAATGCTATATTAGTATTAATACACTAACATTATTATACTTACACTAATAATTAGTACATTAATGTACTAATATATAATACTATGTTAGTATTATAATCAGTGAAGTAAGCAATACTCAAATTGCACTATTTCTTAGTATACTGGATTTGTTTTTAATTTTACAAATGGCTTATGTTTTAAGACAATTATGATCTAGGAAAATAATCCAGGAATTTAATTTTCTAATTCACTAAATTTTAATTCAAGCTATTAATTCAAGTGCTTCCATAGACTTTCAATTAGTTCTTTTGCAGTCATTTGAAAATAGTATTTCTTTTTTTAATTTTTTTAATGTTTTTATTTATTTTTGAGACAGAGAGAGAGCATGAGCAGGGGAGGGGCAGAGAGGGAGGAAGACACAGAATCCAAAGCAGGCTCCAGGCTTTGAGCTGTCAGCACAGAGCCTGACGTGAGGCTCGAGCTCACGGAGTGTGAGATCATGACCTGAGCTGAAGTTGGATGCTTAACCAACTGAGCCACCCAGGTGCCCCTGAAAACAGTATTTCTATCTCTCTAGAGCTTTTGTATGTGTGTGTATACACATACATCAGCATATATTTATGATTTGACATATTTAAAGCCCCTTTTATGTGAATGCTCTATTTTCCAACCAAACTAAAATTCTTAGTGTCTATCTCTTATAAAAAAACAATACAGTTGTCTTTTAATGTAAATTTATGCTATTTGCCACATACTGATAAAGTATAGGTTTAAACAGAATCATGGTTCTAGAGATTTCTGCCCAGTATCTTGCCCAAAGATATGCTGCTCATAGTTGTCATCTGGGCTTCCAGATCAGATAATCTGACTCTAGAGACCATTTTTACAAAAAGCACCTTTTGGGAATTAGATCGGGCTTTAAATTTTACTTTTTCAAGTTACTAACTCTGTGGCCTTAAGCAAGTTATATAACCTTCCTGAGTTTCAGTTTCTTTATCTGTAAAACTGGCATAATAAAATCTAGTGCAGAGGTATGTTATAGAAGTAAAATTTAAAAATGAGTGCACATTGTCTAGTAGATCTTAAGCGTAAGTAGACAGTTAAATTGTTTTATTATTTTCATAAATTGTTTCCTGTTAGAGATGAAGAAACTTTCATCTTCAAAATAGATTGGCTCTGCCTAAAATATAGGAAGTTTTTAATATCTATTCAACACTTCATTTAAGTGAAGCAGAGGATTTAAGGCTATCAAACATATTCTGAATTTAGGCAGACATTTTCACCTAGTAATATAGGGCTAAAAGGCAAACTACTTTAGTTAATGATAAAAAGGGGACTGAGTAATGCATAGAGTGAAAAGCGTATTCCCAAATCATTCAAATACGTCTTAGATAAGCAACATTTCTTAACTAGATAATTGAGGTAATCTGTGGATTGCCATGGGTACAGAGATAGTATATTTGTTTTGGTGAATATAATCAGTGTAGACTCAAATGAATTACTGTTCAGATTTAAAATCTAGCCCATAAAAAACTATATTAAATTTGAAATTTAGCATTTTTGTGATTGCTTTCCTTATTCAAAACCATACTTCCTCTAATAGGATATTTATAAGAGCACTGCTTTTTTTTAATGCTTTTCTATTCCTAGGCAAATCATCCAGTTGGTCTCTGAAGATAAATTTTTAAATTCTTGGTGTCTACATATTTCTGAGCTTTTCCAATCAGTTAGAAATGCAGTTGTGCGCCTTGTAACTTTAGAGAATTAAATGGAAGTATCTGTAGTCTTTAGAAATCAGAAATGAGTTTATCCCAGGCCTGATCTATTTACTTATGTTTTTAGAAATTCAATATATTCACAGATGGATATTATGTAGCCAGCATTTTGTGGTGTTCTAACATGCAATATATATAACAAATTGCCAGCTAGGTTATTATATGTTTAAGAGTTTTAATTGGTGGGTACTTCAAACATTTTTTACATTGTGCCATCTGGCGCATGGAAATGTTAATGAATTTTTAAACTTAATGGGATATGCTTTGCATTAGGAAGGTCTGAAAATTAGTTGCTAACCACTGGTAAATGACATATTTATCAACACAAACTCACAGAATTGCAATCCATTGCTCTGTGCCATTAAGGTAGCAACACATTGTTCAGTGCTAGTAAAAGTTGTTCAAACAATTGTCTGGATGGAAATAATTTATAAATATAGTAGCTCTCCTTACTATTTAAAGAAATTGCATCCATAATACCACAACATGTTTTTCCTTTGAAAGTAGCTTTAGAGAAATATTTTACATACTAAGTAGCATAATTCACTTAATTTTTTAAATTTATTTCTTTGGTTTCTTGGGGGGAAGGGCAGAGAGAGAAGAAGAGAAAGAATCCCAAGCAGGCTCTGTGCTGTCAGCATGGAATCTTATGTGGGGCTCAATCTCATGAATTGTGAGATCATCACCTGAACAGAAATCAAGAGTTGACATTTAATTAACTGAGCCATCAAGGTGCCCCTAATTCACTTAAATTTTAAACTAATTTTTAGATGTGTTTGGAAAAGTCTGTTGTTTTCAAGAACTCTTTCTGAAAAATCTCAGTCTCTGTAATTCACAGAGACTCTCTTTTTATTAGTCTTCCATTTTTATTGTAACTATATTTTATGTATATTAAATCTGGCAATAATATAAAATGACTAGCTACCAGAACATCTAATTTAAAAAAAAGGATAATCCACTGTGTTCTTTTCTCCTAATAATCTTAGTTTGTATATGCTTTGGTGTTCCTTCTTCTATGAATGCACTAAAGAATAGATGCCCTTTAGTCCTGTCAAAGGGAAAATGCAAAAAAAAATCAGTCAAGAATGCAACCAGTAAACAGAAATCCATTCAACAGTACAGAAAACCAGAAAACAAAAAAACAAAAAAAAAAACACAAAAACACAGAGGAAACCATTCAAGCAATCTGTTGGGTAAATTGGGAAAAAAAATCTCTTTAAAAATAGCATATATGTGAAAATTACAAATAATATATTATCATAGTTTTTAGAATCATAAATGAACATTTATAAACTATTAAAAACCCTAATAAAACAAACTTCAAACCACTAGTTCATATTTTTAAATCATTATAGCAAGTAGCATAAAATTAATCTTTACATTCTCTATGAAAATATTCCCTATAGGAAATTACTACAATGCCCATGTTACACTAACATAACATAAAAGATTTTGTTAGGTAGGCATGCTTATGATATACTTGTTTTACCTTACAGCTGTGTTATATAAAGATATACATTATAAGATAGATGTTCACTGCTTAAACTATTGCTTTGCTACTAAAACTTGGGGGATTTCAAATAACTCATGTTTAGTTTAAATAATTCCACTAGATAGTTGATAAGAATCAAGATACATTCCTTTAAGAAATAATTTGCAAATAATTTTCCCATCAGTTCTCACCTTTTCCTCCAAACAGTAGCCTTCCTGGAGTTAGAGATGTGATATGTGGAGGTCAAAGGGAAGGCCTCCCTACAGAGGGTGTCATGGAGAGAAGTGCCATTGCAGATTTGCAGATGCCAGCTCTTGTCAGGTTGGCTGTTTTTAGTACTACCTGCAAACGCAACATGTCTTCCAGTCAGGATAAATGGTCTTGTGGCAATGGACAAGAATGTCTCATCAGAGAGAATTTAGAACAATATCGGGATGCACAACAAAGAATAAAAGACCTTTGGGGGTCTCTGGGGAAATGGAGATGTGCGGGGAGATGAAAGGAGATGGAGATGTGAAACAAAGAAGACAATCAAACAAAAGCACTTCATATCCCTGTCTGTCATAAAGCCACACTTTATTTGAAGTGATGGTATTCTACCAGTCTCTAGTCAACCACTTATTGCCTACTCGGAACTCCTGGTGGGCTCTGTAGTTATATGCTGGCTGCTTTTCATAACCTTGGCTATTCTAAGTTACATAGAAGACTTCCGGTAACAGAGAAATTGTATAGGTTATGTCCTTCCCCTTTGCTCCCATTGTGCTTACTCTCTAGTCAGCACAAAATAGTCACATACTTCATTGTTTGCTAATTGTATCATGCGCTGCTAGCCTGATTTCCTCAATGAGACCCTAAGCCCCATATGGGAAGGCCATTCTGTTATTTTTTACTGTTTACAACACTTAGCTCAAAGTACATTATTCCCAATAAATATTAGGATATTGATATATTGATAACATTTCCATTGACAGCTCATGTTTTTCTAGTTTTTTGGGGAGAAGGTGGGGTTCTGTAGACTTTTGTAGTTTCTTGTTATAGGGTTGGCTGTTTTATGATGGGAAGAGATGGTGTACTTTACCTCGACATCTGTCTATAAAAGTATACACACATAGTAAACTATGATAAATTTTAATTAAATTAATTCTTTTAATTCTTCTCAAAGTATAACTAACATTTGTATGAAAGATGCAATCTCGGGGCGCCTGGGTGGCGCAGTCGGTTAAGCGTCCGACTTCAGCCAGGTCACTATCTCGCGGTCCGGGAGTTCGAGCCCCCGCGTCAGGCTCTGGGCTGATGGCTCAGAGCCTGGAGCCTGTTTCCGATTCTGTGTCTCCCTCTCTCTCTGCCCCTCCCCCGTTCATGCTCTGTCTCTCTCTGTCCCAAAAATAAATAAACGTTGAAAAAAAAAAAAAAAAGATGCAATCTCAAAGATAGAGAATAGGAACTTTTTTTTTTTTTTTTTTTTTTTTTAGATTCTCTGCCCATTTAGTAGCTATGTAAACTTTGGGCAAGTTATTTAATCACTCTCCACCCCAGTTAAGTTGTGAAAATAATTGCTCATACCTCAAAGGTTGTTAAAAATTTAAATAAATGAGTTCATGTTGTATAATGAAGAATTTAGCTACACTTTGATCCTGATTCCTTGGAATATCCCTACTGATAAAAGTGTCTTTGTTATTCACAGACCTCTTGGGCCACATCTGAGTTTATACTAACAAGGCAACTCATGATGGGCCTGTGGACAGTTTCAGGATAGGATTACAGTGTTGGGGCTTTGAGCCCTGAGGTACCAGCCTGATGTCATGACCTCTGGGGAGAGAGAATATCGATTGTGCTCAATCACATGGCCATTGATTCAATCAGTCATACTTATGAAATGAAGTCCCAATAAAAACTCTGGACAACTGCACATGAGTGAGCTTCCTGATTGGTAATCATATAATGATGTGCCAAGAGGCTGATGTTTCCTGAGGACTCAGAAGCTTAGCATTTAGAAGCCCCCCTAGACCTTGCCCTATGCATCTCTTCTTTTGGCTGGTCGTGAGTTTTATCCTTTACAACAAAAATGTAATTGCAGGCATAAAACATTCCTGAGTTCCATGAATTCTTAACAAAGCTGTAACTCTTTTTTTTTTTTTTAACGTTTATTTATTTTTGAGACAGAGAGAGACAGAGCATGAACGGGGGAGGGTCACAGAGAGAGGGAGACACAGAATCTGAAACAGGCTCCAGGCTCTGAGCGGTCAGCACAGAGCCTGACGCGGGGCTCGAACCCACAGACCGTGAGATCATGACCTGAGCCGAAGTCGGACGCTTAACCGACTGAGCCACCCAGGCGCCCCAACAAAGCTGTAACTCTTGGTTTAGCCCTGTCATTTTCATCTATGGAGCCCTGACCCACTGGAAAGTGAGGAGGGAGAGTGATCATAAGGACAGTCCTCCTGGATGTCACATGTGCATGATTTTGTTTTTACCTTGCTGTGGTGTTTCCCATTGGCGCTGAGGGGTTTTCTCTCCATCCTATGTGTTCTGTATTGATTTTGCAGGCCACAAACCTGTATGCCTTGACCTCTAAGATGCTACAATGCTTTGTGATGTAGACTTTTAACTTTTAACTCTATTGCTGCCCATGCTGTCCAGCGTGCTGGCACAGAGAAGACAGGTCCAGAGGGTAATCTGAGCTGGAATTTGCCCTTCTCTCCCACTTTAAACATTATTTCTGTGAGAATCCTAAATTTCTTGAGTACTTCTATCTTTCCTTCAAAGAGTTTACTCTCTAATAGTTGCACAAATTGAGAGTTTAAAGGGATGGCTCATGGATCTTAGCCCCATAAAAGTTAGGGTGCACCTAACAGCCCAAATACTTTTGATCCTCTTTTTTCCCACTGACCACTGAAATAATCTTGCAAATTTAACCTTTAAAGGATTGCCTTGCTAAATCTCTAAACATGATCAGAGAAGTCTGAATTTGCAATATTGGCTTTGAAGTTTCTACATAATAAAGATTAAAATATCCACTGTTATAAACTGCCTTCTGCTTTACTGAATTATCACTTCCCTACATGCCAATTTAAAGCTTATTTTGAGCCATTGGGTGATGATACTGCCTGCTGGGGGAAACACTGGGACCCGTGTGGCATGGGAGTGAATTCAGTTAGTTATTGCTCAGGTTGTGCAGATATCCCTGTAGTAAACGTGCAGAACTTAGTCCCTTTACAGTTCTACAACTGCGTATTTCAAAATTCCCCACTGCCTAAAGCTGCTACAATCATCATTCATATATATGTACATTTTTAAAGGGAAGTCTCTAACTGATTAAATCAGATGGACAATCTTATTAAAACACCATAAGGATATATACCTTGGGCATTCTTAGGGTGGTGCCTAGAACCATAGACTCTCAAAGCCTTAGTCTCTATTCAGATCTGATAAAATTAGCTTTACCATTGTGACTACACCCATATTTATCTAGGCAGAAGACTGGTTCAAGTCAAAGGTCTGAGGAGGGGTTACTGTAATACTTATATTTAATTTCCTTTTTTTATTGAAGCTATATACTAAAAGAAGATTAAGGCTCAGGACAATGTGGCCAGCTGTAAGTGGCTTACATGGACCACTGCGGCTCACTGCCACCTAGCACAGGGCTATTGCTTTGCACCTGGGTGGCACCACCATGCTGAAAAAATTGGACAAGAAAGATGAGGAATTAACCCCCGGGCCAGGACTGCTTGGAGGTAACTTTTTTGTTCTTTTTTTTTTTTTAAATAAGGGATGATTTTAGCTTGTCCTAGAACCTGCTATCTTGCCAGTCAGGGTAGGGACATCACAAATGAATAAAATGGTTTCCCCAAAGAAAATGTCTTATCCCTATAAATAAATCAGAATGTGTTTTTTTAAATACATACATACATACATACATACATACATACATGAATTTTAAGAGGTTATAGGAACAAATACACATGGACATTTGGGATTTTACAAAAGGGTCAACTTGTCAGAATTTATGTTAATGGAGCTTAAATAAGGCTTCCTAAGAGATGAATGTTAGCAATAATTCTGGAATTTTGTGGTCCCACATAACTTGTCTGTAACATCCTCCCCAGGATTCTGAGATGTCCCACAGAGAACTCAAGTGGTTAGGCAAGGGAAACACTTGAACTTGTCTCTCAGGTCAGGAATCTTACAACTGACACATTCCCTTGTGGTGATGTTATTGGAATTATGTGCAAAGCAAGCTTCTGCCTTGTAATGCTGTGGTCTGTGGTCACTAGGGAAAACAGAGCAAAACAAAACAATGGAAAACACCTTTATTTTTGAGAAAACAAGTGCGGATAAATGCATAGGTTCAATTATTTTGGTGAAATCCAACCACCATCTTGGGGCTGATGCAGAAAGAAAAATTCCTACATGAAATGTCAGGGCCAAATTCCCCATGTCCTGTCACTGGGACAGCTGGCAAGCTTCTATGGCTTTTCTCTCAAAGCCCCCAGTCACCTGTGAAAGTGTTTACCATCATGATTGTAGGGCCCAGAAATAGGAAATGCCTTCATGAAAAATAATTAGAAATTTTAATAAATAATTATAGCTTTGGTTATCATATATGATACTTTGTCTTTTATTGTGACTTTTGCACATCTCAGTAAAACACATTTTATATAAAATGTGGATATTTCCTGAAAAATTCTTCCTTTTTCAAGGAAGGCTGTAACTAATAGAGTGAATGTAGGAGTCACTAATGTGCATTCTATTTTATAATTCTGAATTTCAGTACTGAAACCAGCCTGAATCAGTCATGAGTACTCATGTATATCCAGACAACGTAATAGTATTCAGAGCTAAAAAGAAATGAACTATCAAACCATGAAAGGATATGGAGGAATACTTAATGTATATTACTAAAAAAAAACAATCTGAAAAGGCTACATACTGTATGATTCCAAATGGACTATGTGACCTTCTGGAAGAAACAAAATCATGGAAGTTGGGGTTAGTGGGGTGAGGATATGAATAGTCAGAAAACAGAGAAATTATAGAGCAATGAAACTGTTCTGTACAATATTATAATGGAGGAAATATATCATTATACATTTGTCAAAATCCATAGAATGGACAATACCAAGAGTTCATTCTAATATGAACTATAAACTTTGAGTGATAAGGTTGTGTTAATGTAGATTCAGTGGGATATTGATAGTGTGGGAGGATGTGCATATGTGGAGTCAGTGGGTATATACAAACTCCTTGTATTTTTTGCTCAATTTTGCTTTGACATAAAACTTCTCTAAATCATGAAGTCTGCATTAAAAAAATACTAAAATGAGATTTTTGGATTATATAAATGAAATACTAAAAGTCTAAAATATCACAGTCTTAATTTTTCATTCCATTATTTTCCATGCAAATGTTGAAATCATTGACATCATGCTGTATCTGTATAGAATTTATAAAATTATGTATATAATTTGGAAGTCTGTTTCTTCTTTCCCTTGGCTAAGCAAGCCTATTTATTAAAAACTCTTTATAAGTATTTTTTCTATTACTTAAATATTCAGACATATTAATATACCAATAAACTTCCTATCATTGCATATTTGGGATACTTTCAGTTGTTGGTTATTATAATAATCTATAAGCATTTTTAAAAGTTTATTTATTCTGAGAGAGAAAGAGAGAGCACATGTGTGTGTGTGCAGGGGAGTGGCAGAGAGAGAGAGGGAGAGAGAGAGAATCCCAAGCAGTAGCGACCCGTGTGGGGCTTGAACTCATGAACCTCGAGATCATGACCCATACAGAAGTTGGGCATTTAACTGACTGAGTCATCCAAGAGCCCCCTTTTTTGTTACAAGCATTTTCTAAGTCTAATTGTTTCATTAAGGTATATTACTACATGTGGAATGACAAAGTAATGGGCTATGAACATTTTGAGACTTTTATTGAATACCATAAAATATTTTCCAAAAAAGACTAAATCAAATGTTACCATTGCTAGGAGCATGTGAGAATGCTCTCACATTCCATCTTCTGCATTGAACCTTATAATTTCTGATAGGTAATAATTACTCCATCAACCTTGCCAGTATTGTTTGAAAAGTATTCCCCTATCTCCTCTTCTTCATCCAGAAGAACAAGAATTTGATTGAATACAGAGGGTTGAAAGTATTGCTTAAGGGCTTTTTTCACAGTGCATCTACAGTCTCATTTCATTAGTAAGGTTTGACATACACCCTAATGACATAATCAACCAGATGTGTGTAACTGTTTTCAGAACACAGTATGTGAGTAATTGGTCAGTCTTATTTACTTTCTAAGTTTTATATGAATAGGTTCAATTTGAATAGTTCTGCATCTCTTTTAAGTTTTAGTTTCCTGGATCATGTCCTGGGTAAGTTGGTAATAACTTCGTATGGTAAAGTGGTCTGATGGGATCCTTAGTGACTAATTACTATTAGCATGAACATATGTGCTCCCAAAACTTTCAACAACTCCTAGTGATGAGAAGAACTATTACATATTTATAATAAGCTACTAGAAGCATCAATCGTGCGATCTTTGAAATCTTGACAAAGTCTCAATTCTCCTGGAAAGTTTGTCAAAGGGCATCACGAGGAAATGCTATAGGTTCATGAATATTTATAAATGCTGTCATAAATTTGGCAACATCCTCAGGCCTTTTGCCCTTAACCTTTTAAATGTGATGTACTATATGAGCTAAATTATGATATCAATGACTAGGAAAACTGATCAGGTGATATGAGGGCTGTGACATTTCCTCAAGTCCAATATATATTATATTACATATGTATTACTCTTTCAAGATAGTTCTTGCTTTGCCAAAATATGCACTTTACATTCTCTATTCTGAAAGAGCTATGTTGGTGTAACACTCCAAAACCATACCAGGTACTAGTTTGCCTGTAATTTTCAGTTATTTTGAAAGATGTGTAGCTGACATGCTATATGCTGATGTATAGTGAACATTTTTGTATTGCAAGTTACTACTGTAACTTGTGGTTCATTTAATATATTCCATATTTGTCAGACATTGGCTTTCTGACAGCCTGTGTTCTAGTTGGCATGATTTCTGCTATATTTAAGCCTGACCCTGGCTTTACCCTCATGGAGGTTCTAATTATGGGAACAAAGAAATTGATGACCTTCATGACTGGTACAAAAATAAAAGAAAGAAGAAGTACAAAGTGATACAAAAGCACATACAAGAGAAACTAAATCTAATTTGAAAGAAGGACAAAAAATATTTTTGTAAACAACTTGAGACTTGAGACTGGGAGGGAGCATAAGAATTAGCTGTAAGATTTATAGAGGAAACACGATAGTGAAAACCATAATGTAAGAAAGCATGATACGGTACAAGGGCCGAAAAAAAAAAACCACTCTAGCTGGAGCACAGAGTGAATGCTAAACCTAGGAATGCGGACTAATGCTGTGTGGTAGAGGGACACATAAGCCTTGTCACACATTTTTTAACTTTACCTCAAAAGGTGGCATTGAAGAGTTTTAAGCAGAAGAGAAATGAAAAATATTTGTATTTTATTTATTAATTTTTTAAAGTTTAGTTATTTTGAGAGTGAGAGAGAGAGATTGGGGGAGGGGCAGAGAGAGAGAATCCCAAGCAGGCTCTGCGCTGTCAGCACAGAGCCTGATGCAGGGCTCCAAGCCATGAACTGTAAGATCATGACCTGAGCTGAAACCAAGAGCCAGATGCTTACCTGACTCTGCCACCTAGGCACCCCTAAAAATCTTTGTATTTTTAAAATATCACACTGGGTGTGGTGAAGAAAAGAAACTGGAGCAAAGCAGGGATCAAGGGACAGAGATCTGGTAGAGGTAGCCTTGGCAGGCAAGGCATGTTACCATAGTGCAATGATTGATCTAGTGTGTGAAGAGTGGCAAATTTGAAAACAACCTGTTTTGAGAGATATTTGGGAAAGAAAATTAACAGAACTTAGTAACTAATTCTATATGGAGCTGAAGATTTGAGTTGGTGGATATCAGTACAAGTGTCAAGGTGAAGATTAGATTTGGGGCATATTGAAGGGCTTATGGAACACTGGAGTGAAGAAGGATTTAGGCAACTGAATAGAGGTCTGAAGTGCAAAAGATAGTGCTGGGCTAGGAATTAGGATTTGGGCATTATTAGAATATAGATGATGAAGGTATTAAAGTGAACAAGAATACATATGGAAGAAATTTAAGAGGGGGGAAAAAAGAAGCTTTGATAAATAAAACTCCAAATTCAAATGTTTGGTGAAGAAAGCCAACCTTAACATTTCCTTTAGCTTGACCAAATTTTAGACAGGCTTCATCCTGTCTCTAGGTCCTTGACCTCCCTTTTCTTTTTCTTTTTCTTTTTCTTTTTTTTTAATGTTTTATTCATTTTCTGAGAAACAGAGAGAGAGAGAGACAGAGAGTGAGTGGGGGAGGGGCAGAGAGAGAGACAGAGAGAGAGAGAGACAGAATCTGAAGCAGTCTCCAGGCTCTGGGCTATCAGCACAGAGCCTGATGCGGGGTTTGAACCCACGGATCGTGAGATCATGACCTGAGGTGAAGTTGGACGCTCAACCGATTGAGTCACCCAGGTGCTCCGACCTCCCTATTTTCAGAGCATTTGCTTTAGAAAACTTTTAATTGTAAATTCTTGGCCTGTTTGAGACGTAAATTTTTTTTTAAATTCCAGTATATAAGGTACAGTGTTATATTAGTTGCAGGTGAACAACACTGTGATTCAACAGTCAATACATTATTTGGTTGCTCAATAAAATAAGTTTACTGTCACTCCCTTTCCCCTATTTCCCCCATCCCACCACCCCCTCTCCTCTGGTAGCCATCAGTTTATTCTCCATGTCTGAGTCTGTTTTTCTGTTTGTTTGTCTCTTGTTTTCTTTCTTTGTTTTGTTTCTTAAATTCCACACATGAGAGAAATCATATGACTTTTGTCTTTCTCTGACTGACTTATTTCACTTAGCATTATACCCTCTAGACCCACCCATGTTATTGCAAATGATAAAATTTCCTTCTTTTTTCAGTGAGTAATATTCTGACATCTTTTTAAAAGCCTTTTTGAAATGAGGTGTCTGGTGTCTGACTTCGGCTCAGGCCATGATCTCAGGGTTTGTGGGTTCCAGCCCTGCCTCAGGCTCTGTGCTGACAGCTCAGAGCCTGGAGCCTGTGTGTCTCCCTCTCTCTCTGCCCCTCCACCCCTCAAAAGCAAATAAATATTAATATTTTTAAAGAAATGTCATTATCAAGGAAGATAGTAGCTCCATCTCCCAGTTTCTGTGGAAAGGTAAGAACCTAACTTTGGAGAGCATCTAGCTGCAAGTTGTAAAATATCTCTTGTCATGAAGATATTAGAAAGTTTACTCTTCCTTTTGGTAAAGCCAGTGAACAAACACAGATGGCCTATGATCTCCCATTCACCTCAGCTCTTAAAAATCCAACCTCCTGCCTTTTTGCATCAGTCAGATTCAGATTGAGTTCTGGTCTCTCTTCTATATTGAAATCACCTTGAACAGAGTCTTTGTTGCCTGTTTAACTTCATCTGGTGCCACAAAATCAGACTGAGAATGATCAGCATTATGGATAGGAAGAAAACCAGGATATTATAGCATTATGGAAGTCAAGGAAAGATAATTGTTCAAGAAAGAAGGAATGTCCATCACTGTCAAAAACTGCTGAAATGTCAAGTAGGTAAAAGCTGAACAAATTATATTGAATTAAACATATGTGAACATACTGAAATCAAAGTATATAGAATGTGTAGATGGAAAGCAGCTTGGAGTGGGTTGAAGAAAAGATAGGAAGTAAATAAATGAAGACTGTCAGTAGACAGTAGACAAGAATAAGATACACAGTCTCTTATTCTGAATTCTTTATTAAGTCACTGTGTATTTGTCCAACTCAGAGAACCCACTGAAGAAATTCATTTCCATTACATACCATTTTTTACAACATAACCATCTTAAGAAATCCTTTAAGAAACTTTACAATTACAATGTGGACTTCATTTATGAAGTTTAATGACCTATCATAATGTTACTATACTGAGAAGTGTTGTTTTAATAATTTTATAGGTTCATGGGGCATCTGAATGTCTGTCGGTTAAGCATCTGACTCTTGGTTTCACCTCAGGTCATGATCTCACAGTTCCTGAGTTCAAGCTTCACATCTGGCTCTGTGCTGTGGGTGGGAAGACTGCTTGGGATTCTATCTACCTCTCTCTCTGCCCCTCTTTCTTTCTTTCTCAAAATAAATAAGTAAACTTAAAAAAATAATTTTACAGGTTTATAAAGTATGTTAGTTAGTTCTATGTGAACCTGAAGGCTATGAGAAATCTTATTGTCACAGTATTTGACTTACAGATAATCAGAAGCTTATCATGATTCTGTTCAGGTTATTGATTTTGCCTCCTTAAAGATGAATTGAAAACTTTTCAGAACATCATATTTGGAAGCTAGTTTACTGACATAATTTCCATCCATATGTCCTCACTCAGCCATTTCATGCCATGGTTCTGCTCAAAATCTCAGATGGAAATAGCATTTTACTGTTTATTATTAGTATTTCAGAATGGATTTCTATGACCTAATTTTGACTGAAATTAAACTGGGGTTTATCTGTTTTCATTGGGACAGAATGCTATAATCAGAAGCTTTACCCAATAAGTGAATAGGCAATTATAATTTATGAAACTGAAAATCTCTGTGCTGACATAATATGAATCAGAGAATTGTACAATTATATGGATCCACATGGAGAAAGTGCCCTTCTATGTACATGGTCATCACAACTCTAGTTCATGTTCTTCTAATAGAAGCCCAATAAGGTTTTATTCTCTTGGATATTTCATTTCATTTAAAGGATAATAGTTTCATGTGTTCATAAGAGTTACACTTTTAATAGTGAAAAGTTATAAACAAGATTGGAAACGAAATTGTAAGGCATCCTGATGATAGGAAGAGAAGGGTCCATTTTGATACTGAACTCAACAATCGTGCTAGGCAGTCCTGATGCTCTGGGAGAACATAATTGCACTTTGGAATGATGGCTCTGATTCCAGGACAAATAAAAGTGAGCTTCTCTTTTCCAATACACAGTGCCTTTTGGTAGCAAAGACAATGGGAAGTATTGACAATGCAACACAGATATCAAATTGTGTGATTTACTACACACACTGACCTGACCATGATCACATAATAACCAGCAGTCTCTAGAAGTTCATTCAACTGCTCTCTTACATACAACTCAAATTCTTCTCTACTATGAACTCATTCTTTGCCAATAGCACAACCTAAAGTAAGTTCCTTTCTAGTTCTTCCCCCAAGGTTGATCTAACAAGTCCCTAATTACTGTTTATTTGATTTACATGGGATTATCCTCATGATGATGCTATTAGCTTAAAGGTTCTATTGTCAGGATCATGGGGAGTGGGGTTCACCCAAATCCAGTCTTGACAAAGGCCTTGATATTCTTTCAGATATTCTATCAATCAGATGTTCTCTGCTTCATCTATTTACCATTTGGTGATCAATAAAAGTCCATATTATTTCCCAATTTGGCATGATTTTATTCTTCCTTTTCTATGTCCTTAACATCTGGTTGACTTGTGTATTCTTTCTGGAATTTACTACCTAATTCGAAAAGATAAAAATCTCCTCTTTGTCCATATATTTATCATAACTCCATTCTCTTTGGAGTTCATGTTCCTACAAAAGATTCACAGTGAGATTTGATTATCTTAGTTTACTACATAATTTCAATGTTTGGTTTTAATTAAAAAAAAAATTAAACTAAATGTCCCATTTCATTTGTACCATGTAATAGAATTCCTCTTTAATCAGGCAAACCACCCAACATTGGTCATGTCTCTTTCTAAATATTTATATCTTCCTAAAACTACCACATTTATTATTTCATCATTTCATAATTATCTCCTTTTTCTTTTTTTGTTTTATTTATTCCTTTGTAATAAAATACACTAACAAAAGATGATTCCCCAATTACTGGAATCAGCCTTAACATCACGCCATATCTGTGTAGTCACTTCTACCTTTTAGATCACAGCCATTTTCTTTGCTACAGGACTTGAAGATAACTGTGTTTTCTATGATTTCAAAGCCAAAAGTGCTGTCTCCTTTGCTCAATTCTTAGTGCACAGACTGTCTCAGATTTCCTAAATGTGCAGCCTGGAATGTAACAACGTTTCCATCATGCCTCCCAGACAAGGTCCCCAGCAATTCTAGCAGTGTCTAATTGGACTGGAGTTCTTGGAGGTTCTGGCTTCCCAGACACTGGATGGGGGATATAGGAGAAGGGTAATGCAGTCCCTACCTTCTAAGGATTAACACTTCATAGGGTTGGATTTGGCCAGTCTGTCTCTCCCTCTCCCAGTGTTCTTTCCTGAGACAGAGTGATTCCATGTAGCTTCTACAGAGACCTCTACCTGACAGATTACTTATCATCTTGATTTCCTTGTGTAATTATGGTCACCTATGGTCAAATTATGGTATTAGAACACCTAGAATTTCTTTCCTCCTTACTTTACTCCCTTGGGACTGCACCTGTCAGCAATTGCCAGTAAGGTGAGTCAGGTTCTGTTTCAAATGCTTTCACCATTACTTTTATTATAACTCTCTTTATCGTGCTGCTGTTACATAAACTTTCACAGTCTCATTTTCTCCTCTAAAGACTGCTAACCTCTAAACTGGACAGTACTGGTGCATTAAGAATAATATAGCATTTTAATACTTTAGAGGATTTTGACCAATTTCATTTTAGTCTAAGGACTGGCAAGTGTACCAAACCCTGCAGTACCCACACATTGCTACTCAATTTCTCACTGGTCTTACAATAAACACTAAAATATCACATGATTTTCCCTTATGCCATAACCACAATATTTCTTCCACTCTAGAGTGTGCCACTCTAATTTACCTTGTAGACTAAATGTCTTCCATGGTTGAGGCACCTGGGTGGCTTAGTTGGTTAAGCACCCAACTCTTGATTTTGGCTTAGGTCATGATCCAGTGTCATGGAATCAAACCCTGTGTTGGTCTCTGTGCTGTGCATGGAGCTTACTTAAGAGTGTCTCTCTCTCTCTCTCTTTCTCTCTCTCTCTCTTTCTCCCTTTGCCCTTCCTCCACCACTTTCTCTCTCTAAAATTAAAACACACACACACACACACACACACACACACACACACACAAATAAATAAATAAATAAATAAATAAATAAATAGAAATCTTCTATGATGCATTTTGCATGGTCCATCTTTTTGGGCAAAACCAGAAGATTTTCTTTGGACCTCTTCTTTATTTCACAGTATAAATTTTAGAAATGTTTCTTTCCCTCCAAATGAACTGAGAGCATAATTACACATCACGATAATGGCACTCAGAGTCAGATCACACCTTGTATAACCTTGTCTTCAAGCACGGTCCATTTATTCCAAAATTGGGGCCCACATATCCTGGTAGAAGCCTAAATGACAGTCCACAGCACTGTCTAACTTTGATACAAGTGGGATTTCCGAACTTTGGCAGGCTGTGTAACCAAAGTAGAATATTTCAAAGTAGTTTGATACTTAAAAAAAAAAAAAATGCCAAAAACATTAACCATTCCTCTGAATGTTTTACATAAATCTTTTTACTTATTTTATCTCCTTTTAGAAAACATGAGCCCATATCTGGGGCACCTGGGTGGCTCAGTCGGTTAAGCCTCTGACTTCAGCTCAGGTCATAATCTCACCATTCATGAGTTCAAGCCCCACATCAGGCTCTGTGGTGACAGCTCAGAGCCTGGAGCCTGCTTCAAATTTTGTGTCTCCCTGTCTCTCTGCCCTTCCCATGCTCATGTTCTGTCTCTCTCTCTCTCTCTCTCTCTCTCAAGAGTAAATATGCATTAAAAAAATAATGATAAAACGAAAAAATGAGTCCACATCTATATTTTAAAATATAGTTACATTTTTAAAATTTCTGTTTAGCAGTCATATAATTTTTGTTGATCAAGAAATTTTCATATGCATGCCAAGTACTTTTTATTATAATTTGTAATATAGTACCCCTTTGACTTCATTATTTTTAATGAATTATTCAAAAAAATCAACCTATATTCTTATCAACTGTTATTGTTTTGATGCACAAATCATCCATATTTGTCCAAATCATCCATGAGTTGTCTTCAGGCTGGACTATTTGTTCTGTATTGTAATATCAAGTAATATCTAAGAACATTCTTGTTTTCTTCAGACAACACATTTCATGTTCAATATATTTATTGTTTTCTGTCTAGAATGTAAAATCAGCTCCTCTCTGGATACCAAGGATGCACACTGATAAGTAGAAGAAAGAATGAGGATAAGATTGGAAGGTTCAGCCTTTTTTTGAGTGTAAGAGTTTTTCTTTTTTAAAAAAAATTCATAGAACAATGTTGGCAATTAAATTTATTCCTTCTTTCCTAAATGTCATAGTTTACCTTACTAAATTTGAATTTTGAGTTGTCCATTTTATTTTTTGTTAGGCCTTTTTGGGACAACCTTCCTAAAAGTGAGTACAAATTATGCACTTCCAGGAAGGATCCATTTTCTCACGAGAGCACAAATTGCCTGAAAAGTAAAATAACTCCCCAAACTGTATCAAGACTGTATCAAGAACACAGTCCCAATACATTAATAGGATACAGTGATTAAAAATAAAGACAAATGTTGTTTTTTAAAGTTCAGCTTAAAGTCTTCTCCTAGCCTGTTTTGTTTGGACTCCACTAATGGAATTTCTCTACGGCTGCTTTACTAGTGCCACTTGTTTTCACTGCATGCGCTTTTAAATCATTGGCTATAGTTTCACAGAGGCCCCTATATATTCTTTTTATCGTGGTATTGTTCCACATCAATTACCCAAAATAATCAAATGATTCAGTCACCCCCTGGAATCAATACCCAGAATTACCAAAGTCAGATATGGAAGCACAAAGGTAAAAGTTACAACTCAGAAAAGTAGTGTATATTAGCTTCTGTAAAGCCCTGTAACCTCCCTAATTTTAACCAGTATTTTGAAGTACAAGAGCTTTCTTCAGAGAGATAGATAATGGATAGATAGGTAGATGCATAGATGGATGATTTGATAGATAGATAATAGGTAAATAATAAAGACAAACAAATAACTCTGGATTTACTTTTTTTTTTTAATTTTTTTTTCAACGTTTATTTATTTTTGGGACACAGAGAGCTAGAGCATGAACGGGGGAGGGGCAGAGAGAGAGGGAGACACAGAATCGGAAACAGGCTCCAGGCTCTGAGCTGTCAGCACAGAGCCCAACGCGGGGCTCGAACTCACGGACCACGAGATCGTGACCTGGCTGAAGTCAGACGCTTAACCAACTGCGCCACCCAGGCACCCCTGGATTTACTTTTTCTGCAATGTATCTTCTCTATTTCTTACAGCTCAGCATTAAATGCAGAGTCACAGTATACATTGGGAAGCTTTTCTTTCTCTTGTTCCTATCACAATGGTAAAGTCACTCTGTGTTTTTTCCTGATGATCTGCTCTCTCTCTTCTGTTCTACCTTTTTCATGGCACAACCACCATAGGGAATATATTGGGTTATATCTTTCCAATGTACATATGAGCTTACAATGGTAATTCAGATTCTAATGGTAGAAAGGCAATGTTATTCAAATCAAATTATTCTATTTTTCCCAGTCTTTATTTTTAAACTCATTATAAGAAATTGGATATATTAAATATTTCATTTCATTTAAATTCTTTAAGTTCATCTGAATGCAAATATCAGTTTACAGTTCCAAACTCATAATGCACAGCATATACAAGTGTTGGCATCTTTTCCAGTTCCCTTGATACACATCCAAATTTTATGGATGAGATTTTGGAGCCTCTTGTTGAAAATTTATCTGCAATGGCAAGAGAAGTGACTGCACTCATCCACAATGCTTGCCACTAAAATTACACCTCATGGAGACATAGAAAGACAATGTTTATACCTGTAAAACTGAAGGAACACCTGCAAACATAGATGGGGATGAAGGTCAAGAGCACCATAGAGCACCTGGTGTAGGGAGTATTTTTAATCATTCATCTCCTGGAAAAGAAACAATGCTAAATCCCTCTCTCAACTGAACTAACTCATTGCAGGCAAATTCTTGCCAAGTTTCTGTTGTGGGATTTTCTATTCACTCAAAGGTAGGCTATTTATCCTAGTGAAATACACTCCTTCCCTGAAACCATGTCTTTTCAGGTGAACTATTAGCATTAGTGCATTCCTGTGTCATGAATAAAAACAGCCACTGGACAAATATGTTAAATTTCATTTTGTCTAAGAAGAATGGTCTGTATATCTCCCCTTCAACCCCCCCCCCCCATATTTCTATTTTACTCTGATATCCCCTTATTTTTATAGGGAAAACAAATGTTTAACCTTGGAGGAGTAGAAAATAATGACATTACATACAATTGAAATTTATGGAAAAATTATTATTAAATGGCTGATTCAAAGGAATTACTCTGTCATATATGTTTTTAGTACCTTATTCTTCTAGTTACACAGGTGAACTGCAAAGAGTCTTTTATTTTTTTCTAAAGGGACTAGAATTTACACAATGTGAAAGCATAAAATATTGTATAACCATTTGTAAAGATTTAGGAGGTTTTCTGGAAATATTAGTTTAGGAAAAATACATTGACTGGAACCAGGAGAATTTCAAGATTACAGAGCATTTGTATTCGTGGGTATATAGTCATGAACAATACTTCATGGAAGAAAAATTGCATTTGTAACAAAACGAGCTATTACTCAGCTTGAGGCAAAATAGACAGTTATACTTTTGTCCCATGATCCCTTAGGGTGTTAGAAAATTCAAAAACAAAGCAACAAAACTTCCATGTTACAATTCAAGCTAACCTTATATATATTTACATGTAGTTCCACGGGCTGCTTCTATGTTAATGCTGGGATAGTTCCAAGTCTCTTTGACTGTCTTCATGTGTCTACATTGGACCAAGAGCTTAAGGTTCATGTTATCCTGTACGTGTTGCAGCTAGATGGTTCTAGACATCTCCTATTAATAAGGTGATGGACAAGCAAAAGTCAGCTCCATGTTTCTCCTGAACTGTGATATCTTTTCAAAACACTACTGGTGTTGGCTGGGTAGGGGAGACACCCTATTTACTTCTAAATTCCCTGGATTGTTATGGTAATTCTTAAAGATGGGACTGGGGTGAGAATGGCCAGAGGGCAATTGCAGGAGGGCGTTGCCTGTCTTTTAATAAACAGTGTAACAAAGGAAATGCAAAATCTCTATTCAATAACTTCAACATTTAATGGCATGGCAAGAGTCAACCAATTAGTTTAAACAAATCTCCTGTTTCTTCTTTGGATCTTTTTGTTTCTTTCATTGCTTCAAAGCTATGGTAGAGAAAGAATGAATATTTGTCATTGGATATTTGTTTGACTAATTTTACCAGATGAAAATCAAAAAGCATAGCAAAACAACCTCTTTTTGGCTGTAGTGGACCTTGTAGTGGACAGAAACATCTTATGTAGACAGTAATATTTAAATGACATTTTATGAATACCTAATACTAGGCATCCTTTTCAGTGTTAGCAAAATCTGGCTTCTCCCACTAGCAGTAGGGGAAGAAATTCAAGGAACACTGGTCCTTTTTCCAGCCACAACTTTGTTTTCTTGCTCAATCAATAAAGATTGGAAAGCAGAGTAAAATGCTCAGGGCTCACTTTAAAAAAAAATTGTAATGTTTATTTATTTTTGAGAGAGAGAGAGAGAGAGTACAAGCTGGGGAGGGGCAGAGAGAGAGAGGGATACACAGAATCTGAAACACACAGCACAGAGCCCAATAAGGGGCTTGAACCCATTAACTGTGAGACCATGACCTTTCAGCGCTCATTTTTGATGAAAACTAATACCTGCACATACATATCTGTCCACATACATTATAAATGCAATCATACAAAGAAAAAAATAAGAGGGGACTTCTGATAGGAAAATATGAACGAATTGTTAGCACAATAGTTGTTTCTCTATTCCATTCATCTTACACACCAGAACCCATATTTCCTATGGATTATCTATGCTGATATGAGGATATCCTAACCACCATCAATGCCATCTGTTAGGCAACTATGATCAAAATAATGTTTACTAAAGACCTTTTTAAAGATTTATATAACAAAACAAGTATAAGTTTTCAATAAATGTGGGCATGAAATGTTTGAAGTCTTCCTGAATTTTTGTTACACCTAGAAATGTCTCTTGTTACTAAACCAAATCAGAATGTATCCAATCTAACCTGAGAAACTATACAAGTCTTTGATCTCACAAGGATAATGAAAGAAAGAGTGAATTTCCTAACACTCAATGAATAGCTAAAAATGGAAAATATTTCCTTAGAAAACAGTCTTATGGATAAACACGAGTGTCACTGAAAAGGCTTGCATGTTTTTCATATGAAATTAACAACTCCTCTTAGAACAAAGCAAAAATATGTTGTTAAAGCTTAAAACCTATGGGAGAGTCATCTGCCCATAGTTACATTGGCAATATTGGTTAACACTTTAATATAATTGATGAGAATATTACATTTACTGTTATATAATTTCTACTTTATTCTGCATAAATGAACTGGTCTATTATTGTATAGTGCCACTTAGTTTGAACTCTTCCATAAAGCTAGATGATTTGTCTTTGAATTATAAAATATTTTCATACTTTGTATTTTTATTTTTCTACATTTAACTAACCATATGTATACTACATATTTTGAATGTGCCATTTGTGAAATCAGTTAATTTACTTCTAAGAAGTTATGCAATAAATCTGAGCAAAGTCCACAGTACATGTACCACATTCCTCTTTTAGTTGGAGATGGAGGGCTATTATATTGGAAATAAACTGGCACATAGAAGGAGCAAACACTCCCAAGCTCCTTTTATCTCAATTCCTCCCACTGTGAAAGCTAGAGCTCCACACTTTTTCCATTGTCTGTACCTCCTAGGGTGATGGTGACACTCGGTTCAGAATGATGAAATCTCATGAAAAGCTTGCTGCTATGCTGCTTTCTTGATGAAAGACAAAACAAGACTAATGTCTAAACCAAAGGAGGATAAAAAAAACCTTCCTTTCTGACTCAAAAGAAGTATGAGATCTGGAACTGAGGTAGCCTTCCTATAACCATAAATACAAAATAAGTTAATATGTCAACGTATTGAGGATAAAGGAGCAGAAATAAAGGCAGAGCAGTAGGTCCCTGATAGGATCTTGGTCTTGCTGAGTGTAAACCAATCGCTCCTACTAGGATTTGTTACATAAAGAAAGTAAACTCTTTTTATAATTAATATACTGTTACTCTGGTTTTCTATTCCTTAAAGATGGCTAATTAAGTCACATTTCATGTATATTTGCTAAATTTTGAATTAAAGTAGTTATTGTATTACATTTGGCTACGAGTAATAAAAAAAAAAAACAAAAAACCCAAATGGCAGTGGTTTAGGTGGTTAAACATTTAATTTTCTCTTATGCCAAATATTGAATATAAGTGTTCCGTGCCGGATATGTGAGGCTATAATGTCATGGGTCTGTGCATCTTTTATATTGATGTGTGTGTGGCCTACATCTCAATATCATTTCATGTGCCAAGGATGATGCTTCAGGCCCATTTAAGATATCTCCCTTTCAGCCACAAGGAAGGAGACAAAAAGCAAGCAAGCAAGCAAGAGATACAGTGTAGCTGATTCTTTAGGGCATGCCCATCTGCTTGCATCTTGTTTCAGAGAACTTGGTTATATAAACACACCTAACTAAAAGCAATGCTGAGAAAGGCACCCTGTTGTAAATTCTGTTACCAAAAAAAGGGAGAGATTAATATCTGAGGATTAGATATCAGTCATTGTTCCTGTCATCCTCTTTGGCCTCCTGAATAGTCACGTTTACTATTTTTACTCGTAGGTGAAATAAAGAAATTTCACCTTCTTCCCAAGAGTGAAAAATCCTAAACTCTCCTCCAGCCTCTGCAGACTGTTAAAGTCCAGTATCTCTCAATGTGTGGTAGTCTTCTCCATCAGGTATACATTTACAATGTTGACATATAGGTAGAAAACCACAGTAAAAACATACAGCCATCACTAAGCTATAGTAGCAATATAATTCCATGAGGCAGGGATAATGAACAGTTTTGTCTCTGACAGAGGTGAAAATTCCTATATTAGCACATCTGGCAACCCTGATTATATTCTCTCGGGAGAATCTACTTTTTCTTTTTTTTTTTTTTTTTTAATTATTTTCTATGTCTTCAGAGTGGTGCTTCATTATTTTTTTGTTCTTCATAGCCACATCTATGATGAGCATCAGAAAATATGTACTTTTTGGTGATTATACAGATTTAAGAGCCCACCTTCTTTTGGTCTGGATTTGTGAGTCCTGAAATGGCTCTTGAGTAGAAAATCTACTGACTTTTCTGCAGTCCAGTCTGTGTCTTGTTTTCTGTAGCAATGTAATCTATTCAACAGCTCTGAGCTTCTTATGTATTGTTTCTAGTCAATTTCATATCCATGTTTCCTTAGTAGAATATCTTGTTTATATCTCATCTTCAACCCTGAAGTCTCTGGTGTTTTGGTAAAGAACTTTATCCATCCTCAATCCTCTCAATTAGTGCTGGTTATATTGACACTATCTGAAATAACATCATAGAAAAGGGAAACAACACTCTTGACACAAATCTGCCATTAGACTTGCAACCTTTGTGGGAAAGAACATCAGTATTTATTCTCGTTAGGTCTATCATTTTCAAGCTACTACTTAACTGGTCCAGTTTTTGGTGCAAAAGCAGTTGGTTTTTTTCAATCATTCAAGGCTGAAATTATGGATCTTCCTGTCAATTTCCATTCCTGGCCAGGACAGAAAGTGTTTCCTATAGCACATCTAATCCTCTTTCTACCCTGCTTGTGGTTCTGAATTGCTCTGACCTAGTTCATCTTTTCAAGCATTTTTAAAGCAGTAACAGTATTTTCTGAAACAGTAGGAATACCATTTCCTCTGGATTAGCAAATGATCTGGCCTCAAAATTGCAATAGATAACATTTGGCTACAAGGTTTCCCTGGCATGACAAGGATAATGAACAACTCAGCTTTCATAATCTGAGTCTTCACTACCATACTCATTAAACATTCCCACTGAGCCTACATTTGTAAATTCTAAAATGAGAAGAGTCCTGTTTTCAGTCAACGAAATATTTATTGGTCTTAAATTCAACCAATATGACACTGACTTAAGCAATTTAGAAGTTCCTTCCCATTTACCCCAAATCCCAGAGGCCAACCTGGCAGGATTAGAGGGGAAGTACTGTTGTACTTGCTTTTCAGGGCTCAGATTCCTCAGTCTCTAGGGAGTGGCTATTGAAAGGGCGAGCCTATGCCGGCCTACTCCATCTTGTTCTGTGTCCTCCACCTTGAGTGACTATGTCCCCGACATGACCCCTTTCCCGGGAAAATCGCAGAAACCTCAGACCGCACCTCCTCCCCTTGAGTAACCTCCCGCTCACCCTTTCAAACTTCCTGATCAAAACACGCCCAGCGACCTGCGTAACAGGACTCCGACCCTTCCCCATCCAATCGGCTGAGGCCACAGCCATTACCTCACCAACTGCCCCTAGACCCCTATAAAACCTTTGTGCTTTTGAAACTAGCTCTCTCTCCCTGGTATCTCACCGCTGCGTCGGTGCAGGTAGGGGACTGAGCTCGAGCTAGCTCGAATAAAGACTCTTTTGCTTTTGCATTGGACTCAGCTCCCTAGTGGTCTTTGGGGATCACGAATTCTGGGCATAACAGCTATATTGTCATGGTTTGAGATGGTAGCAGTTGCATTCTAGGCAGCAAGATGAAAAAGATGACTTAGGACAGGGACAAAGTGTGCACAGAAATGATCTTTCATAGAGGATACTGTAGTCACTGCCAAACAAACTTCTACTTATCTCACTGGCCAGAATTTAGTCAGATGGCCTTATTTAGCTGCAAGTGTCTGGAATATATAATCTATATACTGAGTAGTATTAATCTCATACAGAATTTTTTAAAAGGTGGGGGGATTAATATTCTTCAAAGAATTCAAGGAAAAAGGAAAGAATATTAGGGCAAAATAGCCATTTTTATCAAATTGTTCTACCATTGTTTTTTTCTTTAACACACCATTAGTATAGTGTGTATTCAAGGGTGATAGTTGGGGATGAAGATGGAAATGGTAACAAACTACTTAACTGATAGGGAAACAGTGCTTCAGGAACAAGTGCTTTCTTAGAACTGGCAATATTATGATGTGAAGAGCCATTTCTACGTTCCTTAAAATATTATGAAAATATGCAAAGTGGAAGTGATGTACTAGCTTCATTCAGCCAGTTTCCACTCTGCTCAGATTGAAAACAACCTTATTATTAAGTGTTTGGAAGTAAATTCTAGCAAACATTGCAACAAGTTCAAGGAGCTATACCTTAGTTGGGCTTTTGTTTGTTTTGTTTTGTTTTTCATATTCCTTCTCTTTTTCTGATGTTTACAAATCAATAGTCACACTTTATCTCTTTTATGAAAATGCCTAACAATCCTTTTCATCTTCCAGGAAACTTGGGGAAATGGGTAGTTTATTCCTCCTCACTTTGACCATTTTTTATTGAATATTATATGCAAAAAACAAAAACAAAAACAAAAATGGTTTCTGATGCAGTGTGAAGCTAGTTTCTTAATGTAAGTTAGGGAAATTCTAGAAAATATAGGCCCTCAGGATTGAGTCTTCAAGTTTCATAGTCTCAAAGTGTGGCAAAGATATGCATTTTAAAAGGCTATAGGAGAAATCCCAAATATTTTTCAAGACTGTTTGGATTTGGCATCCATCAGAAATGAAGCAGCACTGGATCAGAAATAAATCAACTTCAGAAAAGAAAGCATTCCATTATGACAAAAGATTTGTTTGTTGTATAGATAATCATTACATTGCAAAACACATTTTAATAATATTTGTCATGCATTATCAGTTCTTTAAAAAACTTCAAGCTATTGATGCACATCTCAGTGGATATCAAAAGAGTCTTTCTCTGTGTGGTTGCTAAGAAACTGATACTTCAGAGTCATAAAATTTTACCCTCACTGATTGTATTGCCTGACAAAAATGAATATTTGGACTAATAAAAATAGAAAAAAAAATCATCAAAATGAGGAAATAGGAGTTTTCTACATTATTCTTCCAAAGAGCACCAATTTTGACAACTACTCATGGAGGAAAACATCTTTGAGAAAGTTCCGGAATCCAGAGAAAGGCCAGCACAATTTTGGAGCAAAACCAATCTGACACTGGACATACTGAAGAGGGTAAGAAAATGGTTCCATTTTATCTGGGTCACTCCTTCTCCAAGGCAGCATAGCTCAGGGGCAAGAGAGACCTTCTTGGCTTGTGATTTCTCTTATGGGAGAAAGTGAAAACATGTGAGCGAGTATCTAGCATCCTCAGCTATATGGGATGCTGCCAAAGAGACTGACTTCTTTCCTTTCCCATACAAAATGCTAAGGCATGATTCACAACTGTGGGGCAAGGAGTAGTTGGGAGAACAGCAATTAGGACTCTTTGAGTGCATCAAAAGTACATGGATCCTATTAACCACTTTGGGAATTCCATTAGGTAGCCTGCCTACAAAATACTACAGATGCCTTGTCTATGGTTCCTTCCTACCAACTATTCCAAGGGCATCCCTATTGCTTCATATGCCTTACCACACACATGTACACAGTACCCCATGGTTATCTCACCACATGTACCCCCAATGGTGGTGAAAGCATGACTTTGCAGATAACACAGTAATCTGCATAGTTGGACCAACTGTGAGCACAGTTGGGCCACTGTGCAAGATTGGAAGAAAGTACACAAATTTGATCATTTAACATTACCCAGCAAGAAAAATCAAAGAACATAATAGTTTTCCAGTAACAGATACCAAGAAATTTGGATCTGTGATTTAAAAAAAAAAAAAAAATTGTGTTTTAAGAAAGTTCAGTAAACTATAGAAAAGATAGAAAAATAGTTTGATGAAATCAGGAAAACAATTCATGAGAGGTTTGACAGAGAGATTAGAAATATAAAAGAACCAAACAGATATTCTGGAGCTAAAGAATACTATGATTGAAATGATAGAAAAAAGTGTAAGAGGGAGCACTGATATCAAAAAGAGGGAGAACTGGATCAAAAAGAGTAAGAAATCTGTGAAGACACATCATTTGAATTTATCCAGTCACAGGAGAACAAAGACAAAAGAAATGAAGAAGAGTGAAGAAAGCCTACTTTAGTAATAGGATACAACTAAAAAAAAAAAAATTACATATTATTTGAGTCACAAAGGAGAAGAGAGAGAGAAAGAGGATGCTAGCTAATTTAAAGGAATAATAGCTGAGAACTTCCCAAATCTGGGGAGAGATTTAAACATCCAAATTCATGAGTTCATAGCATCCCCAACCCCAAATTTCTAACCAAAATAATCTTTTCCGAGAATTATAGTAAAACTATAAGTCTGAAATCAAAGACAGGAGAATATTTAAAGCAGAAAGAAAAAAATTCTTCTATATAAGGGAATCCCCATGAGGCTATCATTAGATTCTTAGCAGAAGCTCTGCAGGCCAGGAAAGAATGGTATGATACATTCAAAGCCTTAAAACAAAAAAAAGAAAAAGAAAAACAAAAAGAAAAAACTGACAACCAAGAATACTTTACCTATCAGAGTTATCCTTCAGAAATAGACAGATAAACTCTTTCCCAAACAAACAAGAGCTGAGGGAATTCAACACCTATTGGTGTGCCTTATAAAAGACTCACACTAGTTTTAAGGACAAACATAGACTGAAAGTGAAGGGATAGGAAAAGATACTCTATGCAAATGGAAACCGAAAGAGAAGAGGGGTAGTTATAGCAAATAAAATATTTAAGTCAAAACTGTAACATTAGACAAAGAGGGTCATAATAAAATGATAAATGGTTTAATTCATCAAGAGGATATAACAATTAAAGGTAGATATATATGGACCCAATATTCAAGCACCTAAATATATTAAGCAAATTAGTACAACCACGACTACCATTGGTACAACCGCTATGGAAAACAGTATGGAGGATCTTCAAAAAATGAAAACTACAGAACTACCAAATGTTCCAACAATTTTACTTCTAGGTATATTTCATAAGGAAATTAAAAACTATCTCAAAGAGGGGCACCTGGGTGGCTCAGTTGGTTAAGCATCTGACTTTGACTCAGGTCATGATCCTGTGGTTTCTGGGTTTGAGCCCCATGTTGGGCTCTGTGCTGACAGCTCAGAGCCTGGAGTCTACTTTGGATTCTGTGTGTGTCTCTCTCTCCCTCTCTGCCCGTCCCTTCTCACTCTCTGTCTCTCTCTCTCAAAAATAAATTAATAAATAAAACCTATCTCAAAGGGATGCTGCTTCTTCATGTTCATTGAAGCACTATTAAAAATAATCAAGACATAAAAACAACCTAAGTGTTCACTGATGGATGAATGGATAAAGAAAATGTGGTGTAATGTAATGGAATATATCATATATATAATGTAATATATATATATATATATATATAAATTTTTATTTTTATAAGAATTTTTATAGGAATAAAATGACGAAAATCCTGCCATTTGTGAAAACATGTTAGGACCTAGAGGGCATTATACAATCTAAAATAAGACAGACAGAGAAAGACAAATATTGCATGATTTCACTTACATGTACAATCTAAAAAAGCTGAACTCATAGAAACAGTAAAATAGTGGTTGCCAGGAGCTAGGGGTTTGGTGAAATGGGAAATACTGATCAAAGGGTACTAACTTCCATTTATAAGGTGAGTATGTTCTGAACTTTTAATGTACAGCAGTGTCTATAGTTAACAATATTGTATTACGTACTTGAAAGTTGCTAAGAGAGTAGATCTTAAATGTTCTCACACAAAAAAGAAAATCATGTGAGGTAATGGATGTGTCAGCTAACCTTATTCAGGTAATCATTTTACAACATATACATACATAAAATCATTATGTACATCTTAAACTTACACAATGTTATATGTCAAGTATATCTCAAAAAAGGTGGTAAAATTGTTGAAAAATAAAAAGTAAAAATAAAAAACAAAAAATAACTTTAAAACATGTATTTGTTTAAATATATATATTTGTCCATATATATATATATATATATATATATATATGTAAGTGTCTACTCTCAAATAGAAATTTAGGGACATTTAATTGCATTAATAATTGCATTAATAATTGATAAGTACCATTTTATAGTGATATATATTATGCATATTGCAAAAGGAAATGTTGATTTTAAATTGAAAATACCACTCATACATCAGGCAGAAATAGTTTCCTTTAAAGCAACATTCTTATAATAAATGTTACTCTATTTTGCCCATTTCATGCATCAGAAATTGTGACATTCAGGAAAAAAAAAACAACAAAAAACTAGAGGAGATACTCATCACAATATAATTTTAAAGATGTGATACATAGAACTAGTCCTTAAAAATACTCAGAAAAAGAATTTCTTGGCCAAATATTTTAGTGTATTACTCCTTTTAAGAGATCTAGAGTGCACTTTAGCATTTCAGAAGACCCACAATTCCACAAATTTCTTTACAAGCTGTCTTCCCCCACCTCCCTACAATACTAATTACATCCCTCTGAAAAAAGATCTGCTAAATGTGGGTGGAGAAATGCTGATCTAAGACAATATATGAGATGTCATTTACTCAGTACTTTATAAAGAAGAAATGTTTAGTGTATAAGAACTTAATTCATGTTCTTCAAAGAGAACTACATCATGTGTGACGTTTTGATTTAAAAAAAATTTTAAACTTTTTCTGATTTTATCCTAATAAAATAATTGGTTATGACAACAAAAGCAAAAATAAACAAGTGAGACTACATCAAACTAAAAGCTTCTGCACATCAAGGGAAACCATTAATAAAATGAAAAGGCAACCTACTGAATGGGAAAAAATATTAGCAACTCATACATTTGATGAAGGGTTAATATCTAAAATGTATAAAGAACATATACAACTCAATAGCAAAAAACAAACAAATTTAAAAATGGTCAGAGGGGAAGAATAGACATTTTCCTAAAAAACGTACATATGGCCAACAGACACTTGAAAAGATCAATATCACTAATCTTCAGGGAAATGCAAATTAAAACCACACTGAGATAACACTTCACACCTATCAGAATGGCTATTATCAAATGAAGAAATAGAAAGTATTGGTGAGGATGTGGAGAAATAGGAAACATTGTGAACTGCTGGTAGAAATGTAAATTGGTGTAGTTACTATGAAAACCATATGGAATGTCCTCAAAAATAGCACTACCATATGATCCAGCAAACAAAATGAAAACACCAACTCAAAAAGATATAAGCACCTACATAGTCATTCCAGTATTATTTACAATAGCCAAGATATGGAAACAACCTAAGTGTTCATCACTGGATGAATGGATAAAGAAGATATGGTACACACACACACACACACACACACACACACACACACACACTGGAATACTTTTCAGCCACAGAAAAGAATGACCCCTTGCCATTTGCGACAATATCGATAAAACTTGAGGGCATTATGCTAAGTGAAAGTGAAATAAATCAGACAAAAAAAGAAAAATACCATATGATCTCATTATATATAAAAACCTAAAACCCAAATCCAAAACACAAGCTCACAGATACAAAAAACAGATTCATGGTTACCAGACGTGGGAGGTGGGCTAAATGGGTGAAAGGAGTCAAAAATCATAAACTTCCAGTTTTAAAGTAAGTAAGTCATGGGGATATGATATACAGCATGGAGACTATAGTTAATAATACTATATTGCAAATTTTAAAGTTGCTAATAGAGTAGATCAGAAGTTCTTATCACAAAAAATAAATTCTGTAACTTTGTATTGTAACAGATGTAACGAAACTTATTGTTTGATCATTTTGCAATATATACAAATATTGATTCATGTTGCGCACCTGAAACTAATATAGTGTTGTATGTCAACTATATCTCAATGAAAAAACGAAAAAAAAAAAAAACATGTAAAACATAATTTCTAAAAAAGAAGATTTTTAGAAATCTCAGGTTTCCATTATATGCCAAGAAATACATTTTAATTGTAGTCTGTAACATGTATCTTCTCTAAGAAACTTTGGGAATAGTATTTTGAATACATTGAATAACATCAGCAAACTTTACTCTTATAGCCTGAAGTAAAAATTTAGACACCAGTAGTGTAGACGACACTGTGTTAGGCATTGGAAATTTTTATCAGTCTTGCCAATAAAAATACTGTTGAAGGAGGTCCAGACTGCTCAAGAAAATCATTTCATTTTTCTTAACCTTCATTTCCTTATCTTTGTACTAGAAATAGTGATTCATACTTTATAAATATTTTGTTAGGCTCAAGTCAGACAATGTCTGTAAGAGTGCTTTGGAAACTACAAGGAGCTATGAATATATATTATTACTGTCTTTGGGGTTCCGTTTTGTTTTTTTTTTTTTTTTTTTTTTTTTTTAAATTTTTTTTTCAACGTTTATTATTTATTTTTGGGACAGAGAGAGACAGAGCATGAACGGGCAAGGGGCAGAGAGAGAGGGAGACACAGAATCAGAAACAGGCTCCAGGCTCTGAGCCATCAGCCCAGAGCCCGACGCGGGGCTCGAACTCACGGACCGCGAGATCGTGACCTGGTTGAAGTCGGACGCTTAACCGACTGTGCCACCCAGGCGCCCCGGGGTTCCGTTTTGATATGGAAATTAATTGGGTTTAGTTTTAAAGGAATTTGGGGCTAATTTGTGAGCATCAAGAGATCTTTTATGTGTAATTTAAGATTTAGTTAAATGGCAATGTCTTGGGCATGATATTTCTCTTAGAACTAACAAAGCAAGGAGCACCTGGGTGGTTCATTTGGTTGAGCATCTATCTGGCTCTTGGTTTGGGCTCGGGTCATTATCTCACCGTTCGTGGGTTCAAGCTCCATGTGGGGTTCTGGGTTGGCAGTGCAGAACCTGCTTGGAATTCTCTCTCTCCCACTCTCTGAGCCTCCCCTGTGCACATGCGCTCACTCTCTCTGTGTTTCAAAATAAATAAACTTAACAAAGAGAACTAATAAAGCAAACACCTTTAACTAGCAACCAAATAAACAACATACAACAGATAAATTACTGGTCAGAAAACTTATCCGAGTATAGCTAAGCAAACAACGTTTCCTTAACTATTTCAAGATGTTGCATCTATTCCATAGATATTTCTCACCATCTTGCATCTTTTACAAGTGCTCTTGTGACATGCTGATTGACATGACGATGTGACAATATGAGGGAATTACTTGAGGGTGAAATGGAAAAAAAAATTACTGACTGAAAGAGTTAACAGGAACTGGACAAACAATAGTCAGAGGATAGAGTATTATCTAGTTTTGTTTAGGGTTTTTTTTTTTTCTTAAATATGTGTTCTTGAGATTAATATCATTTACAATCATCATCCTTAACAGTCACTTTTCTTACTTTATATGCAATATGAGTCCCCCAGGGAATCATTTTACAAAGAACATACTATCAACTATGTCAAGTGTTGAGCCATTTATTGTTAGTTTACATATTTGCAGGAACCCTAGAAAGTTAGAAATCTCCAGAATCTGGAGAGTAAAAAAATGTAATGAAGTAAAACAAGTAGGATTAAAAGTAGAGGTGGCCTACAGGAAGAGCAGAAACTTAGGTAGACAAGTGTGCATGATTTTCATTTTTAAAACATTTTTTTAATGTTTATTTATTTTTGAGAGAGACAGAGACAGTGTGAACAGGGGAGGGGCAGAGAGAGGGAGACACAGAATGCGAAACAGGCTCCAGGCTCTGAGCTGTCAGCACAGAGCCCGACGCGGGGCCCAAACCCACAAACCGTGAGATCATGACCTGAGCCAAAGTTGGATGCTTAACTGACTGAGCCACCCAGGTACCCCTCATGATTTTCATTTTAGATCTCCACCTTTTTTATGACTCAACGACACACTTCAGATCTGTTTCTTTCAGCTGATCACTTTCTATGAGGACTTAGGGCATACATCACTGCCAGTCTCTTTTTCACTGATTTTACCTCAGCGCCTCTTTCCTCCTCTAGATAACCATGGCTAGAAAAGGTACGATAAGAGGTAGCTGTCTTATCTGGAAGATGTCTATTTGAGGAATATATGAGTGGTCAGTCACTCATGGTTAATATCACTTACTAACAAAACTAAAATGCAAAATGCACATTAACTTTTATCTGAGTCTGCACAGACTTCTCACTTAAAGCATTCCACCTATGTAATTTATAGTGTTTTCTTTGTGAAGATGTTGTAAAGCTCTACACTTTGAAAGTAGATTCGATACATAACTAATTTGTCAGCAAAAAAGTTTTAATACTTTCCTTATTTAATTATATCTAGGAAAGAGAAAAGACAAATAGAAAATGATTTGACTCTACAAAATAAGTTTATTTTCAGCTTCAATGGTACTGTTTATTTGCTACTGGGTTATCCCTTTCTCTCCTTCTCTGCTTTGTGTCCTATAGACTGACCTCCAGAATCCTGTATTCCAGGATTCTCTGTCAGGATTCGGTTTGGGTTCAGACAAGGGGAAGCACAAGCAGGAGATATGTGGATAGGAGGAAAGAGAGGATAGATTATTTACTTCCCACATTCTTGTCTTAAATACTTTTCTCTTTAAAACTGTTGTTTTCATCCATGGTCTAGAGAACTCCCCGTAGGCTCTTCTTACCCCCTAAGGTTCTAGCTCTGACTGATAGCCAGTAACATTGCTTTTTCTCTTTCTCTAGTGGTAGTACTAGCTTCCTGAAGTTTCCATTCCTTGAGATCCTCTGTACCCTTTGAGTTGAGTTGAATTATGTTCAGAACTCTGATTCTGTCTAGAACTGCCAGAACTCTGACACAACTCTAAATTCTAGGTTAGTATTAGATTGTATCCTTGACTTAAATGAAATTAAGAACATTGATTTAAATGTATCTAATTCTGTTAGAATTTATATGTTAACTATATTATGCTGCTTGAATCCTGCTTCATGCTATAGAGTAAAGGGCATATACAAATATAGGAAGGAATCTATGTTTCCACTTTACTTTCATCCAGAAGTGAAAAAAATGAATACTTAAGAACATTTAGAAAACAATCAATATTAAATCGTGTGGTTCTTACTGCAAGCGCAATTGAAACTCAGAAAAATCATTGTGGGTTAGAGACCTAAAAGGCAGTGTTAGAACAGGTGTTACCTACAAGTAATAAACTAGGTCTCAAAGAAGAAGATTTGAGAAGCTGGAAAGAAGGTGAAACAATCGGCAAAACAGAAATTTAAGAACAGAAATACTTGGAACAAGAGCAGTTCGAAATGAGGAGAGAAGAGAGGAGAGGAGAGGAGAGGAGAAGAGAAGGGAAGGGAAGGGAAGGGAAGGGAAGGGAAGGGAAGGGAAGGGAAGGGAAGGGAAGGGAAGGGAAGGGAAGGGAAGAGAAGAGAAGAGAAGAGAAGAGAAGAGAAGAGAAGAGAAGAGAAGAGAAGAGAAAGAAAAGAAAGAAGAAAGGAAGGTAGAAAGAAAAGGAAAGAAGGAAGGAAGGAAGGAAGGAAGGAAGGAAGGAAGGAAGGAAGGAAGGAAGAAGGAAGGGAGGGAGGGTGGAAGGGATTAACTAGGTGTGTAGGAAAATTAGTCACCCATAATCTGGATTTGTCTCTATTAGACTTTATTTAAGCAAGTTTATGTCCTTAAATCACAACGATGGGAGTAATTTCAACTGATAGTCTAGGTCCTTCTACAATCTCATTCTAACTCTGTTCTGTATTCTCAATAATCTTTATGTCAGCTATTTTATACTTCTTGGATGAGTCATGGCAACTTCCTGTTCCTGTGTTTGTATTCCCATTTTCTCCCTCCTCCTAGGCTGGGAATAAATTATTGGTCTTCTCTGACCAGGAAAACTGAGCTGGTTATTTTCCCCACCTTATTTTTCCCTTTCCTTGTTTACCCTAAACTGTGCCCTTCAGGTTTGTTGGGAGTGTAGTACTTGTGCTTCTCTCTGATTTCCAGGTGTGTTCAGTCAATGAGACACACTGCTGGAGATAAAAAGGCCATGGGTAGAGTGGTGAGGTATAGTTCCTTCCTCCTCCTGCTCTGTTGCTTACCTAACGCAGAACTCCTATCTGGCAAACCCGTGGCTCATGCTCTCCCTGGGATGGAGTATGTGTTCCCTTGCCTCTTTAGGACTAGGAATGGTAATGGTTCTCCACCGTACTTCACCATTGCTTTCTCTTAAATTCCAGCCATTGCTCTGTAAATCATAACTTTACTGAATTCTCTTTAACCCAAATAAGTATACCTTTTGTTTCCCACTGCAACTTTGATTGATGCAGAAATAATGTGCAATTTTGAAGGTTGAACTTATATGTGTCCCTTCTTTATAAGAACCACATTGAATACCTACATTTATAGTGATTACATACTCTTTGAACCAAAAACTTTGACTTTTATATGATAAATTCAACTTTTAATCAGGTATGACCTTACAAAATAATCTGCATTTTTTTCTTTAGTGTTAACCCTTGGGTCATTATCAATATTTTTGTGTGTTTGTCTCTATATTTTAAGATTGTTGAGAGGAATTAATACGTTATTTATTTTATAAATATTTTTGATTATTTTTGAGTCATTGTATAATAGTGGCCACTAAATGTACTTTTAATATGAGGAGTTCTGACATGATAGATGATATTATGTCACACAGCTCTTCTCCATAGACTTCAACCATTTCCAAGGAAGTGTGTGCAGTGCATAGACACCTAGCTTGATGATTAATTCCATTTAAAACCCAAGTAGACATTTTTCTCAGCTGAATTTACTGAAACCATTAACTTTTGATTTGGGTGATTGCCCATATATACCAGTTCAGGAAAACCTTTAATGAAAAGGTAAAAAGATGTCTAGTGAGATGTCAGATCCACCAACCTCGACTTTATTTTTCATAAGTCATAAGACCCAAAACTAAATAAAATAAACAAATAGAAAGCAGAACATTAAGGAAGTGAACTGGTTGGCATATGTGAGTGGTAAATACTATTAGAGTATCATCACATGTGCCTACTGAGTGGTAGTTCTGAAGTCAGACAGCCAGAGTCCAGAACAGTGGCTCATTGTATAACTTTGAGAAAGACAATTGACAGCTCTGAGCTTCTGTTTTCCCCTTTGATAAAAGGGGTCATTAGAATCTACTTCAGAGACTTGTGAAAAGTAACTGCAGTGATTTGTGTCACATACAAGTAGCCAGTGTTTGCCTGTTTGCACATGCACACAATAAAGTGCAAGTATTTTATTATGTATATGCTATTACTGAAAATTCCAGATTAAGTTTCAAAACCAGAAACACAAAAATAATATACAAATGTGAAAATATGTACTTACATAAGGTAGTAGACTCTGGATCTAGAGTTCTTTCTTGTCTAACAAGAAAGCGGGACACAGGATTAAAATGCGAGAGATGGCTAATGCCTAGGAGAAGACAAGAGCCCCGATTAAAGGTCCTTGCTCTGTTTTTATTAGGATCAGAAGGGTTACAAACATGGTGATGGACATGCACAAAGGGACAATGAAACTGTGAACATTAACTCATGGATGTGAAGGAAAGGAAGTTTTGAAGATATGCGGGTTTAGGAGTTTGGGTCAATACAAAACAAAATCCTGGTGCCAGGAGGAAGGTTGTTTACAGCAGACATGAGGCACCACCTCTGTTTATCTAAACTGGTCTAGGGGACAAGAAACACAGAACATGCTACCGCAGGGTCAATAAGCACCTTTCTTTTATTAATTAGCTCCTCTCTGGGCAACTTCACCCTGCACCCTAATTACTTGTTTACCTAATTTGGTCCTTCCTTCCTGTGAAAGCAGCTTTCTGCCATCGTACTAAGTTGGGGGGTATTTCCACCCTGAATACCTAATCTTGTTTACCTCATATACCTTTGTTCTGTATTGGGGCCTTTGCCCCACTTTCTCTATACTGGGGACTTTGCCCTGCCTTCTCTACACCTATTTATCTAATCTTGTCTACCCAAACTTGGGTGTAAGCATCCTATGGCTTTGTAATTCTTTATGCTTTGTTAACCCATCAGTGCAGGCTCAGGGAATTCCTAAGCTTATTCCCCCCAACATAGAACAACTGTTGAAGCATGATATCTCATATATCTACATGAAGTGTCTTTCATTAAGGGAGCATGGCTTCATTTACAGTAAGCATTAGATTATTATTAGAATAATTGTCAATCTACAATATTATATTTTTATAAACTATATGACCCTATAGCATTGTAAAACAAGCAGGTGACTAGAATGAATGTAGTACATGTGATTTAGCATTATGTCCATAACTCCACTCAGGTTAGGTTCTTTTTACATATTGTTTAAACATATCACTGATAACTGAAAAATTGCATTCTGTTTATTTTAGAGGAACATTAATATAATTTTTTTATTTGCCACAGTGAAGCATTTCTGCTAGGCTCTAAAATTCTCTAAACCTTTCAGTTCTCATAATTTATATTTCTCAGCTTCTTTTTTTATATTGTCTCAGAATTCTTGTCTACTATAACATTAGCCCCCAATAATTCCATGAGATTCTGTTTATAACTGTGTTCAGAACTTCTGTATTAGATCTATAGTAAATTCATACTGTGATATTTTGTTTTACACAAAGATATCAATTTTATCCTATTGCTTTGGTATTGAATTAAAAAATTCTGATAGTATTCTCAATATGCAGTATCATTGTATGTGATATATTATGAATTGTCTAAAATGTCACCTTAGATATCTGTATAAATTGAAATGTGGTCGTTTAGTTTTGAAAATGAAAGACTAACTCATCGCAGTGCAAATCTGGACTGTGTTTAAGAGTACTAAAAAATGTGTGAGCAGATGTCAAATAAATTTAACAATAAAAATAAAAAGGCATGTGTAAAGTTTAAAATGGACTATTTATACCTAGTATTATTTTCTTCTCAATAATAATAATCATGCATATATTCCCATCATGTATCAAATGTATGTGATCTATACCTAACATAGACATAGACTTACATATATAGGAACAGACTTACATCTGTTTTTCAAAATTTACCACCAAATTCCTAGCCTAGTTTCTGAAAATCTTATCAAGTTTTTTTTTAAATAAACCATTATTCTTCTTTTCTTTTTTTCTCTTTTCTTTCTTTCTTTCTTTCCTCTCTTTCTCTTTCTTTCTTTCTTTCTTTCTTTCTTTTTTTCTTTCTTTCTTTCTTTCTTTTACTTCCTTTTTTTGTCCAAAATTCTTGTCCAAAATGTAGTCATTCTTTTTTTTTTAATTTTTTTTAACGTTTATTTATTTTTGAGACAGAGAGACAGAGCATGAACGGGGGAGGGTCAGAGAGAGGGAGACACAGAATCTGAAACAGGCTCCAGGCTCTGAGCTGTCAGCACAGAGCCAGACGCGGGGCTCAAACCCATGGACTGCGAGATCATGACCTGAGCCGAAGTCGGCCGATTAACCGACTGAGCCACCCAGGCGCCCCTGTAGTCATTCTTTAATGGTGGTTTTTTCTTTATCCTTAACTTCCTGAACTCATTTTCATCCATTCTTTCTTTTTCTCTGCTGTACAGACTTCCTTCAAGCCATGTTTGTCACATAGCAACACTCTACATCATTCAGACATCATCTCTTTACCTTACTATTTTCTGAAACTCTCCAATGCTTGGACCACTAAACTGTGAATCACAATGCAAGGTGAAAGCTGTCATGCAGTTTCTAACTCATATGTCATGTCCTCAGAAGTGACCGAAATTTAAGTAGTTTCCCACTACCAAACCCAGGGCATGTTCTACCACATCATCCAGTTTTATTTCCTTATTAGCACTTATTTGAAATTATTTTATTTATTTTTTGATGTATGTGTGTGTGTATATATATATATATATATATATATATATATATATATATTTGTCCTATTAGATCTTATGTGTGCTCAGTGCTTAGCAAACCATAGATACCTTAATAATAAGTACTTGCAGAATGAATATGTGCTGTAAAAATTTCATAAATTGACCTTCTAAACCACTAACTCATTTGTTAACCCAAAACAAGTCATCTTATAATCAGAATTATGTAAATTACATAGTTAAATTTTATATTAGGGATGTGATATATGGGGAAAAAAGAGGAGCAATAATTCTTAATATTGGGAATCTTCTATATGCCCGACATCTAGATGTTTTTAATATACCATATATCTTTTAATTACACAACCACCTGTGAGAAAATAATGATTCTTTCTATTTTGCAGATTTAGAACGTGAGACTCAAGTAAATTAAATAATTTGCTTATCTTTTCATCAAAAATAATTAGCAGACCCAGATGTGATCTGATCTCTGTTTTACTCCAAAGACAAGCTCTTTCACCAGTAAAGACTATATGCAACTTTTCTTCAGTTTCTAGTATATTATTATAAATTATGGAGACAATACAATGCTAGTTTAAAATAAAAACTAAACTTCCAAATTTGGTCATAAGACTTTCCAAGAATGGCCTTTCCCAATTCTTAAATTTCTTTTTTTTTAAATGCTTTTTTAAATCTTTATTTTTGAGAAAGACAGAGTGCGAGCAGGGGAGGGACAGAGACAGAGGGAGACACAGAGCCCTATGCGGGGCTCAAACTCAGGAAAACAAGTTCGTGACCTGAGCGGAAGTCAGACACTTAACCGACTAAGGCACCTAGGCACCCCCCAAATTCTTAAATTTCTAGTCCTCTCTCTGTTTTGTTTCATATGCTTTGGCTGTACTGGCCTCTCACTTTCTTAGGCACCTTAAATATGTCCATAACCCATTCTCTTTACCTGAAATTTCTAATGTCTGTCTATAATAGATAGTGCATATCTGTCCCTTTTCATTATCCTCACTTGTGGGGGATAAGTTTAGGAATCCCCCCGGGGTTACACCAATGGGTTAACAAGGCATAAAGAAATACAAAGTCATAAAATGCTCACACCCAAGTTTGTGTAAACCAGATTGGCACCCCAAAATAGAGAAGGGGTACAGAGCCCCCAGAATAGAGAGGGAGAGGCAAAGGCCTAAAATCAGAATGGTGCAAAGTTGTCAAATACATAGGTATATGAAATAAACAAGATTAGATATTCAGGGTGGAAGCACCCCCAATTTAGAACTATAGCAGAAAAATTGCTTTCACAGGAGAATAGGGCCAGGTTAGGTAAATTGGTGAACTGGACTATGGGCTGGTGCGCTGCAGGCAAAGCAGCCCAGACAGAGATGGTTAACCAAAGACAAGGTGCCTTATTAACCCTGAGGTTATGTCCCCTATCTGTCTCATCCCCTAGGTTAGCTAAGATAAACAGAGGTGCTGACTCATATCTGCTGTAAACAACCTTCCTCCTGACTGCCTGGCACCCGGATTTTGTTTTATATTGACCCAAACCCCTAACCCCAAATATCCTCAAGACCCCATTTCCCTCATGTCCACAAGTTAATGTTCACAGATTCATTGTCTTTGTGCACATCCATCGCCATGTTTGTAAGCCTTCTGATCCTAATAAAAAATGGGGCAAGGACCCTTACTTGGGGCTCTTGTCTTGTCCCGGACATTAGCCATCTCTCACTTTTCATCCTGCCTCCTGCTCTCTTGCTAGACAAGAGAGAACTTTAGACCCTGAGTCTATTACACTCACTCTAATGTATCTCCTCAGAGTGCCTTTCCTTTGTTTCCTCAACAAAATGCTTCCTCCTCAGTTATCTTCTTTGTGGTGTTCAAAAGCATGTCCACCATCTAGTGCTGGTCCAAGAACTGTGTATATCCAGGCAATACCAAGATAAATACAGAAAGTACAGAATATGTGCTGAGCAAATTTTATAGCAATTTGAGTATTGCTATAACATTAGTGTTGTATTAAATAAAACTATTGGCCTGGAGTCACTTGGAGAAAACCTCCAAATTACAAAAAATTTGAAAAGTACTGATGTATCACATTAACTATTTTTATGTTGTTGAGAGTGCTTATCAATATCAGGATTTATTTACTTTTGATTTACTTTTACTTTTTCCATTCTAACTAATATTTAAACTCCTTGAGTCTCCTTGAGATTATACATTTTGGACAACCTCCTTACATGATTACTTCAATGCCTAGAATAGACTTTAAGTGTTCAAAAGTGCTCAGTGTAAATGTGCAAAAAGGCCATGTAATTTATATATTCTCGACTTTTAACTTAATTTTGGCAGGTAGAGACCATCACAATAAGTCATGTAATTTGTGGAATTCTCTAATAGAAAAATTTGATGACAGATTTGTTTCAAAAATGCTAATGAAAGTAGGTGCCTTGTCAATAAATTATGAGTGGTTGGTGGGTATCATACAAGTATATCTGCATTCACTGGGATTTGCTTATTATCTTTGGAGATTATTTGTAGAAAAGTAAATACAGAGACACTTCTATTTTTTATTAAATGTGATTTATCACATTTAAATTTAACTGGCCACGTAGAAGCTGTTGGTGCTGACCACAGAGTCAACATGATGCCATTTATTACCAAAGAATAATCAATTATTGAGTAAGTACAAGCTATTTTCTTCTCCATTAATGTAGATCGCTGAGAAGTGACTATATATTTTTTAGTTTCATTTAAAATGTATTTTCCTTCATGAATAAATCCATTTAAAGTTCATTGACCTATGATTCCCATGACCCTTTGTGGATCTTTTTCTCAAAATTCACCCAATTAGCAACTTTTTAACCTTCATTAAAAGCTGCTGGAGTTTTCAATACTGTTATATGTTAGCTCTATTATTTTAAATATTAACAATTTTATATATTTATTTGGATTGTTTCTCAAGTTTATAGGACTCTTTGTAAATTCTTATTTATTAAAGTCTTAAAGAATTGAATAATTAAATGAAATAGGAAAATTTTCTCCAGTTCAATCATATTACAATGAATCAAATAATACTGTCACTCTTCAAAATTGAGATTTAAAAAAAAAAATAACCTTTTTTGAGATATGATTTACATACAAAAATTCAACAATTTTAGATGTGCAATTAGGTGGATTTTGACAAATGTGTAGAGTCATGTAATGGCTACACAATCATGATATAAAAGCCTCCATTAATAAAAAATTTCCTCATTTCCCTTGTCAGTTAATTACTCTCCCAATATTAAGCACTTGACCATGATTATGTCTTGGACACAATAGTTTCATCTCTTGCAAAATTTCATACAAAGGATATCATACAGTATGTAGCTTTTTTTTTCCCCTTGGCTTTTTGCTTATGCTATTGAGATACATCCATGCTGTTGAATGTATCATTACTTTATATTGCTGAATAGTACTCCGTGGTACGATTATTCCACAACCCTTTATCCATTTTTCAGTTGGCGGATATCTGAGTTGTTTCCAGTTTTTAATCATTTAAAAAAACTGCAATGAAGATTTGAGTAAAATATTTTATATGACTATAGAATTTCTCCCATGTAAATACATGATATGCTGTGTTACATGCCTAACTTTGTAAGAAACATTCTATTTGTATAAAATTGGATTCTCTATACTTGTTTTGTAGGCCTAAGCCATAAGACTGTCTCATACTGGTAGTTATGTTGTGGCATGATCTTTAACAAATAAGTACATTTCTTAATGACAATTGAGAATTTCTGTTTTTTCTTCAGGCAGTTTGGACAGTATACAACTCCAGACAATTGCTATTTTTATACAAAATTTTAAATGTTTTATCATAAATTTATTCATAATATTTTTTGTTAGAATACTGTATTACTATATTTTTACTAAATCTGTTATAGCTAAACTCATAACCCCCTTTTCAAATATTGTTTTCTTTTCTCGTAATTAATTTTGCCTAAGCTATGTGTATATCTTTTCAAAGAAGCAATGGGTTGCTTTATTAATTCCCCCTTATTATCTCTTCTAAGTTTTTATATATTGAATATTATATTTATATTTCAATTATTTTTACCTTTCTTTTTTTAGTTTTAATTATTTGTTCATTATCGACATTCTTATACGGAATGCTTAGCTCATTATTTACAAGTTGCTCAGATTTTCTTAGAAAAGTAAGTAGGTTCACTTCTTTCTAAGTGTTGTGTAAAATGTATGACACTTTGATATATAGCGGTATTTAAAATTTTGTTCGGTTGTATATGTTTATTACTTTTTCTTTGACCCTTGAAATATTTGAAAATGTACTTTCTAATTTTCACTCACCTTTTAACGTTTATTTATTTTTGAGACAGAGAAAAACAGACCATGAACAGTGGAGGGGCAGAGAGAGAGGGAGACACAGAATTGGAAGCAGGCTCCAGGCTCTGAGCCATCAGCCCAGAGCCCGATGCGGGGCTTGAACTCACGGACCACGAGATCGTGACCTGAGCTGAAGTCGGACGATTAACCAACTGAGCCATCCAGGCGCCCCACTCACCTTTTAAATTAACATTTTTTAAATTAACATTTTGATTGTTTGATTCTAAGTTGCATTATGAACAAAGAGCAGTGTCTGTATTACATTATTATAATTTTGAAATTCCCTGAAATTTTATTTACAACTAAATATAAGATCTGTGTGTGTGTGTGTGTGTGTGTGTGTTTGTGTATGTGTGTGTGTATACATATATATGTGTAGATATACATGTATACACATATATGAATATGTATTCCATTGTGTGTGTGTGTGTGTATATATACAATATTCCATTTTATATATTACTTAGCCATAAAAAGGAATGAGATCTTGTCATTTGCAACAATATAGAAGGACCTAGAGGGTCTTATGCTAAGTGAAATAAGTCAGACAGAGAAAGACAAATACTATATGATTTCACTTATATGTGGAAACTATGAAACAAAACAAACAAATAAATAGGCAAAAACAGACTCTTAAATATAGAGAACAAACTTATGGTTGCCAGGGGGAGGTGAGTAGGTATATGTGTGAACTGGATAAAGAGGATTTAAAGGTACAAACTTCCAAGTATAAAATAAATAGATCATGAAGATGGAAAGTACAACATAGGGAATATAGTCAATAATATTGATAGAATGCTGTTCAGTGACAGATGGTGACAACACTTACCATGGTAAATATTAAATAATGTATAAAATATTTGAATCAGTATGTTATACACTGGAAACTAATATAATATTATATGTTAATTATACTTTGATAAAAATATATATAATTAAATGATTCATGTTACCTGTGTGCTCTAAAGCAATGTGGACTCTATTAGTATTGGATGCAGCCTTTCATGCGTACACAAGTTAGTTTTCAAGTTAATTAATTACATGGATAGAGTTTTTGTACATTTAACATTTTTGTTCCCTTGATCTATTAGTTACTGGGATAAGAATGTTAAGTTATACTGTAGTCATTCCTTATGGATTTTTTAATCTCTCCTTGTAGTAAAGTTCATTTTTGTTTTATATATGTTAAGACATTTTTTTAAATGTCTATTTATTTATTTTGAGAGAAAGAGAGAGATAGAGAGAGAGAGCAAGCAGGGGAGGGGCAAAGAAAGTGGGAAAGAGAGAATTCTAAGTAGGCTTTACACTGTCAGCCCAACACAGGGCTCGATTTCACAAACTGTGAGATCATGACCTGAGCCGATATCAAGAGTCGGACACTCAACCCACTGAGCCACCCAGGTGCCCCATATATGTGTCAACACAATTTTAATTGATATACACAAATTTAATTATATCTCTCTGATAATTTGTATGTTTGTTCATACTCATATTTTCTTAAAGTTTATTGTTTGTGAGATTAATATAGGTAACCAAATTCTTAGTATCCTTTTAATAAATCTCTTTGGCTTATTTTATTACATTTGATTATTTTTGTGTCTTTTATAAACATCAGATACCTGGATTTTTTAAGCTTACTATCTTTATTTTGGATATTTAAGATTTTGTATATTCATTCATAGTTCTTGCTATGCTATGCATCTAAAATATTTATTCCATATTGTCAAACATAATTATTGGTTTCCCCAGCAGAACATATTTTTAGGATATTTAATACCTGTATTCCCCTAAGTTGTATTCTCAATCCATTTTCCAATTGCAGCAAGAGTGAATCAAAATACCAAAAAAAAAAAAAAAAAAAAATCTGAACATATTTGTGTAAAACGTTAAATGACTTTCTCTTATCTTTGTTGGTCCTTACCACAATGCTGCAATATGGGGCCAGGCTGCTTATTTTCTAGCTTAAACTTCTGTCTATCTTTAGTTATAGTTTGTATTCGAAACAAACTGAGTTTTTTTTCCACACCTTTAAAATTCTTATATTCTCTTACACTGCTTTGCTCTCTACCAAGAATTCATCACTGTCTTTAGAAAGCTATCCCAGACTGTCCATAGGTTGAGTGACTTTCTTAAGTACTTCATAATACCTGGTACTTTTCCTAATTTAGTACATTTTTTTTATTACAACATTCTTTTCTTATTTGTATCCTTCATTAGACTATATTATTTGAGGGCAAATTTTGACTATTCTTATTAACTGTTGTATCCCTAAAGCCTGATCCAATATCCTATACATACTGATTAAATGGATGTGACATATTTCACAATGGGTCGGCATTTGGTTAGAGACACAGTGAAATTATCTTTCCTCTGCATTATAAAAAGTCTACTGACAGGATTTCTAACTGCTTTAAAGTCCAAATGTTCTCTGGTATTTTAGAAGCTTTCTTTTATTTGAAACATTTGAAAGTACCAGGTACAAATGTCTCCATTTTGTTTATCATATAGGTTTTTTCATATGTGGAATTGTGTAATTTTAATTTTATGTACACATGCACAGTACAAAATTCCGACCATCGGAGATGGACTGTGGTGGAAAGTCTTCACGTCATACTTGTCTGTGGACAATTATTCTTCTCCAGAGGTGTGCTTTCACCAGTCACTCATGAATCCATCCAAAAATAATCAATGTACATAAAACCAGATAAATCATTACACATTACACATAAATATAGATGTAATGGCATCTAAAAGATTCTGTTGCCCTTTGCACTTAATATACCTTAAAGATAATTCCATACCAGTATCAAAACATGTATTCATCTCAATATCTTTCCTTGCTCCTTATTATTCTATTCTATGGGTATTAGAACTTATTTAATTATTCTGTTATTGATGGGCATTTGGATTTTTTCCCATTCTTTTTGGCTTATATGTATACAATAGTGACTATCTCTGTAAATATGTTTATTGTACACATGTGCAATTATATCTGTTAAAGAAATCATAGAAGATGAATTGCTGGGTCAAAGGGCATGTACATTTTATTATAGTTATTGCCTTGTAACACTCCATAAAAGTTTTATACATTCCTGCAGCATTGTATGAATGCCTGTTTCTTCACACCTTCACCTACCCACTCCATTATCAAACTTGTCTACGGCCATACCACCCTGAATGGATCCAATCTGGTGTATCATGCAGTTCAATTTAGTGTTTTGTGTGTGTGTGCATGTGTGTGGGCATGTGCATGTGTCAGTGTGACCCCACCTCTTCCAAGAAGCAGATATAAGTAAGGAATATGATATGTAAAACATTTATTAGAGGAAATGTCTATAAAGCACAAAGAAGAGGGTGATCAGAGGTAGGTAGGGAAAGCCTTCAGACTACAAATTGTCTGTGGGGAGTTTTGAACTATAAATAAGGCATCATAATGCCTACAGCCCTTTACTTTGCTAAGAGTAAAAAAAACAGACATCCAGTCACTAGAGATAAAGATAGAGTTTCTCCAGTCCGGCTGTAAATAAATTAAATCTTGCATACTTTATAATCCCATATACCATGAGAATAGCCCTCTGCCCATCACCATCACCTACAGAGTACTTGATATTCTGTGAATATACCAGTACTGTGTCTTAGACACTTCCTTGCCACTTGCCTAATCATTTCTAGCTCTTGGAGTCCTTCTATTATAGATACTTATAAGTGTATATGTATCTCCCACTGGGCTATGATCTACTGAAAGTCATGGTCCAATCTTATTCATTTAGTAGATGTTCAATCACTGGAGTTAATTACTCATTTGAAGACAGAAATTATCAAGAAAGTTTTTTTTTTTTCTAGTTAGGAATCAATATAAGCAATTTTACTTTAGAAACATGATCTACTATTTAGACACTCTAAGATCTACAAGTAAACACATATTTTAGTCTCTAGTTTTTAAGTGCCCACATTCCATCTTTTAAAAGAGCCTGGTAAATACACCTAATCAGAATATTCCACTGACTCTCTGATCTTCAGCATTTAATCTCTTGAAATTGGAACTAATGCTACTGAAATCTATTTTAACCGTCAGTCGTAGCTCACAAAGTTTGATGAGTTGGAGAGAATGTAAACGCAAAAGTGGCAATTGGTGACAATTTTCTGAATGAGGGGAGGAAAGTTCTTCAGCAACTCAAGTGTTGTGCATGTAATTATTGTCTTTAACATGGTTTTGAAAGTGCTTTGCGATTTAAGTCCAAGAAAAGTACACAATCTTTTTTCTAGATTAATACAGGTAGGCTGGCAGATGTACTAAGAGGATTGTCACCGCTCGACCTGCACTTTTGGCATCTCCCTTGCATTTAACTAAAAATCATTGCCTCTTCATTTGATGATACCAGAGCAGCCAAGTATAACACATGTGATACTTTAGATGATTTGTTTTCTATTCAAAAATAAGCAAAAATTAACAATTAATTCTACTTTTTTAAATGTTTTTTTTTTAACGTGTATTTATTTTTTGAGAGACAGAGACAGAGCATTAGCAGGGGAGGGGCAGAGAGAGAGGGAGTCACAGATTCCAAAGTGGTTTCCAGGCTCCGAGCTGTCAGCACAGAGCCTGACGCGGGGCTTGAACTCAAGAACCGCAAGATCATGACCTGAGCTCAAGTCAGATACTTAACTGACCAAGCCACCCAGGTGCCCCAATTCTACTTACATTTTTAAAAAAGCATTTGACAACATAAGAGATGCAGCAGCACCTGGCCTTTGTGTGTGTGTGTGGGGGGGGGGGCGAAATATTTATTGTCTCAACTACAATTTTCTAAATTTAAAAATATGTGGAATAAAGAAGAATTAGTCCCATGGAGAATTAAAAGGAGTACAGTTACAGGGGTTAGAGTATATGGATTATAATTTAGAGCTCTTTACATAAATTTTGATATTATTTGTTATACGTTTAATACTTGAAATGCTATTGGAATCACTTTGAAATTGATAGGTCATCTTGGTATGAGTTACTATCGGTACCTTAAAAAAATGATTATCTTGTCCTTGTACCTATTCTGTGTTGTTTTGGGAAATTACTCTCTACTAGATGGAAGGTTTTCATGATTCTGAAAATCTTTCTCTTAATTTATTACTCTATCCCTGAATGTAATAGTGCTTGATACATTATAGGTACTTAATAATTACTCATTTAATAGATTCAATGAACAATTATTATAACTAATAAAACTATTTTAGCCTAATTTTGTCATATAACTTATGCTTTTCTCACAAGTACATTGGAAGGATCTTCTGATTTTTAAAGCTGAATAATCATCCCCAAATTTAATACTTCAAAACAAAAACAATCACTTTTTATCTCTAACAGCTTTTATGGGTCAGGTATTTAAAAACTGCCTTACTAGGTGTCTTAGTCTATTTGACTTGCAATAACAGAAATGCCATAGACAGGTGGCTCATAAACAACTTTTTATAATGAATCTCCAAAGTCATATAGTTTCAGTTATGCCATGATATATTTATAGAAAAAGTCACAAAATCAAGCCCAATTTGAAAGGAAGATGACATACATAGACCCCACTACTCACTGTGAGAAATATCAAATAAATTTTTACACACACTTTTTAAAACTACCAAAGAAGATTAAGATAATGTGTACAAAGATGTCTTGGGCATAATCAGGATCAACTATTCATTTGACAATGTATAATTAATTGAATTAAAGGAACAGTGTCAATTTCTAAAAAGCCTGTGCTCATTTGTAAATGAATATCTAGAAACAACAATAAAAATAATTCCAATGACCTTCTTATTATAAGCCTAAAATATAAACTCAGGCAATATTTTTGTATGGGATAAGTGTAGCAATTTTCTTGTAATTATTAGCTTATATGTGTGATTGAATATTTTATATTCAAGTTCAGGTTTGAATAATATTTTCCACAATATTTCATATCAATCAGACAGCAATTTTTTTAAAGACCTAAAAAAAGGAAAAATCTATCAGGCTACTGTTTTGTATCTGTGAGATCTCTGCTTTCCCTGGTCCTTATATTTTTTCCTCACCTGATCATATTGGAGGAATAGAGAGCCACTGTATACCTTAATTCCAGTAATATCATTCTCAGCAAATAGAATCACTGGCAAAGCTTAATTGTTGTAATTCCATTAGAATAAAAATGTAGGCTGAAAAATTAATTCTAAGGTAAAAGAAGGTTATTTCTAAGTGACTAATTTTCATTTTTCAAATTAGTAAGAATTATGTGCAAAAGTTCTTGTCCAAACCAACTTCTTCTAGGATTTTTTTGTGTAAATCCCTAGTCAGCAGTTATCCTGAGACTTAACTAACTGACTAACCAACACCTCCTAAAGCTGTCCTGTCCTAAAACTGTCTTGTCTTGAAACCTTCTGACACAAGCCATCCTTCAAGAGCAGCCTTGAAAACATACTTCAAAAAGTCACTTGCTGTTTAGATTGACACATTCTATCACACAAACCATCACAAGAAGGAAATAATCATCTCTGAAGTCAAGCCCCTAAGGCTGCTCTTTATATGAGTTGCCAGTACACTAGAACTAATGCATACAGAAGAAGCAGAAATGGATTTTTTTCTTTAAGATTAAAAAAAGAAACAAATGGCATGAAAGTATTTGATATTAAATCAAGATGACAGTGTTGTATTAACTCCTCTTGCTGAACCTGTAGATGCATTGAGAAGTAAGTGATTACCTTGCATACGGAAAGAAAGAACAGGAACAGACAATGATAATTTGGGATACACTACAACATGGGGAGATGGTATAATTGGCATCTTTGTGTTTATGTGAAAGATTCTGAATGGTGTTGATGGGAATACAATGAAACAAAGGAAGTCTTTTCTTATTTCTGAAGTCCATGTGTCCATCAGCTTGATTATGATTCTATCAAATACTGAATGTTTATATGTTCCTAAAGAATTCCTAAAGATACACTAGTGAAGGCATTTAAGACAGATATAGATAAACAGAATATGGAATTGGATGTGACGAAATTAAAATTGAATTAAAAATGACTATTAGGTAGTTCAATAAAATCTGGTTATTTAGCATATTTAGGCAGAACAGGTTTTTGTATATGGAGCTGATACTCAACATATTGTTTTGGTATTATGGAGAAAGTCTCTCTTTAAAGATAAAACTAGGTTAAAATAAGTATCTATGCATTTTCAAGAACAGGAAACTGGAGTTTTATGGAACACTCTAGAAAAGTAGGCAATTCCGTTTCCGATTCTGTGTCTCCCTCTCTCTCTGCCCCTCCCCCGTTCATGCTCTGTCTCTCTCTGTCCCAAAAATAAATAAACGTTGAAAAAAAAAATTAAAAAAAAAAAAAAGAAAAGTAGGCAATTCCTAGCCAAACTTTACATGTTGGCTGTTTCAAGAAAGTAGGGAGGAAGAAAGTCCTCAAACATGGCCTCAGACTTACCAGTGGTTGTCTTAGTTTGAAGGAAAGAGTTACCCACAGACAAGCAGAAGGAATAAAGAACCCCAGGTAAATCTTTTTATAAATGCTAATGTAATGACTCCCATTCTGCACCAGACCTCCTGGTTGAAGTGCTGATATTTAGTAGCAGAAAAATATCATTTCCTAACTATGAAATATTATCAGCAGGATATACATGATTAGATAATTTATTTGTAAATAAACTTGGAATTTATGGTTGACCTAGTTAAGTAAGCTGTGTAATTAATGAATTATATAAAAGGAGTGCTTCAAAACCAAATGAGCTCTCCATACGAGTGATTTTTCTGCATATATATATTGCTCAAGAGGAAATGCATCACTTAAAGCGAAAGCAAGCTTTTGGGTATAAGCATACCTTTGAATCTGGGACAAATTTTTTTTCCCTGCACTTTGAAGAATTGCATTTACTAGCCTTAGAGTTCTCTAAGAAAAGAATGTCACTCTTGATCCAAGTGATCGCTGGTATCTTTTGAATTACAGTAAAGTTTAGTAATATCTATGACTTCTGTCAATATGATTTACAAATAAACCACTTGTCAATAATGTGTAAAGAGATAAACATGTATCCAGCATTAATGACTCTTGAGCTAAACTCAATCTACTGTATATGGTATTGACTTCAGCAGACAAAGGTAGGAAAAGACTCTGTACATAGCTGTTTTGTGAACAAACCATGAAACCAAACTATAATTTAGAATAAAATTATTTCTAAAATTTGATCTAAAATTGTAATAGTTAATATTTTGACATATTAACTTACATTGAAATATTATTTTAAAAACTTTCAATAACTCAATAGTCTCTACTTTTTTTTCTTCTTGTAATGTTTGATGCTTTAATGAAATATTTATTAAAGTTTTGAAGGACTATCTTAACCAGAAGGAGCAGAAAATGTTAACATAAGAAGAAGCAATAGATTTAGCACCTCTGGTATAAAAGATTACTATCTTTAGATCACTATTAAGAAATATATTTGCATTTTGCCTTTTGGTCTTTATTTCTTCAGATAAAAAAATTAACAAAGATAATAGAAATGATCCAATGGAAGCTTTAGGCAATTGGTAAAAATATGGGTTGCCATTATTGTTTTCTTTTTCTACAGTATGTTCCATTATTATTTCTCATCCCCCCGCCGCCCCAAATGTAATTTATAGGCTTTGACACAGAATCACACTGGTAGATAAATTAAAACAAAACATTAAAACAATTCAGTCCACTTAAATTTAGGTGAACTATTTTTTTTCTTTTTTTCTTTGTTTTTACAATCTATTTACTGATCCCCCTGGGGATAGAACTGTAAACAAATTCAGCACAATATCTATAATCAATGGTTTTATGGCATAGTGGGGTATATGTAATAAAAACAAAAATTGATGCATGCAAAATAAAAATTGATACATATATATATTCAATAGGTGCTATAAAAGAAAAACAGAGCTCTATAAAAGAGAGTGAAATGTATATTCTATCTATTTAATGTTTTTAGGGAAAATTCTCTGGAAGTGTAATATATACATGTTAAGATTTATATATACTGGGTGGCGCAGTTGGTTAAGCGTCCGACTTCAGCCAGGTCACGATCTCGCGGTCCGTGAGTTCGAGCCCCGCGTCGGGCTCTGGGCTGATGGCTCAGAGCCTGGAGCCTGTTTCCGATTCTGTGTCTCCCTCTCTCTCTGCCCCTCCCCCGTTCATGCTCTGTCTCTCTCTGTCCCAAAAATAAATAAACGTTGAAAAAAAATTAAAAAAAAAAAGATTTGAAGTATGAGTAGAAGTTTATTTTAGTCAATTATTGAGTTGCTTTCTGTCTCTCAATTATTGAGTTAGCAATGTAGTAACTTACAAAATCATTCAAAAATATATCCAAAGGATTTGAATAAAATATACTGGTGAGAAGCCTCAAGTAAACCTTTATTCACTGTTTAATTTTCACAGGTGGTAGTGTTTCAAGAAATATTGGATTGAAAGTTTGTCTAAGGCAGGGACTCTATCTTATTTTTTCCCCTCTGGCACAAGCTTAGTGCTAATTCTCAATATGCAGCCACAGAGGGCATTTCTAACAATAGAACTAATCAGCAAGTCCTCATTAGTACCCTGCTCTAATAAAATTTTTGCATGTTATTTTAAATGTAGTTGACATTTTTCTGCCTTTGATGAATATAATCATTCAAATAGCAACAGCTACTTCACTTTAGAGAAAGTTAAGCATATTTTAAAAGTCATGTTAACCCTTTTGAGTATGCTCTTTTAATAGTGTACTGTTCAGTTCAGTCATTCACATCCCAGGAGCAATCAAAATGATTTAGTCACTAAAGATTGCATTGCCTAATAGAAAAAATTGTTTAAATAGTAGCTTGCACTCTCCCCAAAATAGAAAGCAACAATTTTTGAGGTGAAATAGGGCCACCTCTTACTTAAGAATTACTTCTATTGGTGCCAGGGTGGCTCAGTTGGTTGAGCATCCGACTTTGGCTCTGATCATGATCTCACAGTTCATGAGTTCAAGCCCCACACCGGGCTCTGTGTTGACAGCCTGAAACCTGCTTCAGATTCTGTGTCTCCCTCTCTCTCTGCTACTCCCCTGCTCACACTCTGTCTCTCTCTCAAAAATAAATAAAGACTAAAAACAATTAAAAAAAAAAAAAAGAATTACTTCTAGTAACATGAATTGGTTTCAACATCTAAATTTAAGTTTTGGTAATATATAAGAAATTGACACACTTTCACAGTTTACACAATTAAAAATAACTGCAAATAGTACCTAAATCTGTTCTATACAATTAAATTTTATTATGATACATTGAAGTAAACATTTAGTGGAAAATGAAGGCCAACAGTTTATTGGTAATGTTCAGCAAATATATTTAATCAGCACACACACACACACAGAATGGAACTTTTGGCACTTTTCTGGGGGCTTAAATGAAAAACTACAAAGTGTACATAATATGTAAGTTAGGCGAAATTTCTAAGAATTTTTTGTCATTTACTTAAATCTAAATAGCATAACAGTTGATCTTTGGCACTATTCCTAAGGAAGTACATGAAAAATAATGCACATACAAACATGCATAAATGCAAATAATTTAGGTTGATGAAAACACCTCAGGGTTGCTAGAGGGTTTAAATGAGATAACTTCTAAAAGATGCTTCACATATTTTTCAAATTTTTGAATTGATTAAAAAATGAGGCCCTCCCAATAAAACTCTCAGTGTGTAATTCACTACCTTTTTTCCTTTGTCTTCTAAACATCTGTGGTTGGCCATTAAATTTGTGTTATATAGGCTTGCAGTTGAGGTAATGTATTTTGTTGTTGATAGTGAAGAAGGAAGTGAGAAGAACCCTAAAAAAGTTAAACTAATTTGTATAAAAATAGATGGAGATGCTACTGATAAAAAAGTTTGTTATCAAGAGCTAAGAAGAGAGGGGCACCTGGGTGGCTTAGTCCATCAAGTGCCCAACTCTTGATTTTGACTCAGCTCATGATCTCACCGTTCATGGGATTGGGCTCGGTGTAGGGCTCCACACTGACAGCACAGACCTTGCTTGGGATTCTCTCTTTCCCTCTCTCTCTGCCCCTTCCCTGCTCTCTCTCTCTCTCTCTCAAAAAAATAAACTTTAAAAAAAGGGGGTGTTGCTAAGAAGACTGAGGATAGAGTTTAGGGAAACACGCTATTAGGCTGGGTATGATAAGAAGCTGACATGATTACTGGGACTCTGAAGACAGAAATGTTTATGAAGAAATTGAGGAAATTGCACACACAGAAATATAAAGTAGACAGACTTTTTCCTATGAAGTAAAGGTAAAATATCTAGATATTATACAATAAATTTAATGTAAAATGACTATGATAAGTGGAGAAAAGAAGGCAGGCTAGCTAAGGTCCTTAAGATACAAGGAATAATACAAAGCTGTGTTTGTTTCTTGCTTTATGTGCTCCCGACTGGGTTCTAGAAAAATCAGCAACCTGGAAACACCAACAGATACAGACACACCAAGCCACAGGAAAATCCTGCTCCCTTTAATAAAAGAAATGGAAAAGGGCAGTCCAGCAAAACAGAAAACTTTTAGACAATAACTACTCTACTGTGGGCAACACCACAGGTAGAACAGCGGCCTTACCCCTATCCCTACCAGCCAGGCCCAGCTAGCCTTCTGAATATCCTGACTCAGTTCACTTGTATGACCTTAAAGTCACTGAAGTGTTGTCATCAGAAGCCTGTAGCTAAAAGCACCTGGCCCAGTCTTTTTTCATGGGGCTACGAGACATTCCGTCTTTGCTAAAGATAAAGCCCACTGGCCTGTAGCTGATTGCAAGAGTCTTTGGGGAAACATCAGAGCAAAACCAAAATTATCTGTAGATGGCAAAGCACTTAAATAGTTGAGTATTAGATGTCCATGGCATATTCCCACGAGGCCGATGACTTTTAGTAACTGGAGATAGGACCCTGCTACTCATCCCAAAGAGACAAGGGAGCAGAAAGCAAATCAGAGTAGATATTGATTCTCCAGATTTCTATCTTGAATGGCACTTCTCTTCTGCACACTCATACTGACAATAGAAAATGATAGCAGCAAATCCTCAGCATCCTCTCATGCTTGAATTTATGAGAATAGCCTATGCTTAATTTGACAGAATTTGGAGGAAAAATTGTAGCAATTATAGCACATGTTTAGACATAGCAATGAATAAAAGGCCAGGGGTCATTTGAGAACTATTTTTCTATTTTGTAGACACTATAGAGCTGTCCCTTCTCTTCACTATCCAAAAAAGGAACCAACAGTCAAAACTGCCTACTGTGTCCCTGAAGCTAGTGACTATATATTTTTTCCTTACTCTAGCACACAGTAGCTTGTCAAATCATTTTATTGGTTATAATCTATAAATTGTTTTTACAATGCTGCTCCATTTTCAGCACTGATAAGGAAGTTATGCTTTCTTTCGGGACTTTATTTTTTTTTTTTTTTTTTTTTTTTTTTTTTTTAAATTTTTTTTTTCAACATTTATTTATTTTAGGGACAGAGAGAGACAGAGCATGAACGGGGGAGGAGCAGAGAGAGAGGGAGACACAGAATTGGAAACAGGCTCCAGGCTCTGAGCCATCAGCCCAGAGCCTGACGCGGGGCTCGAACCCACTGACCGCGAGATCGTGACCTGGCTGAAGTCGGAGGCTTAACCGACTGCACCACCCAGGCGCCCCTCTTTCGGGACTTTAAATTATTTTTTAGCACAACTAAAATGTTTGCCTGATTTTATATATCTATGTACATATATACACACAGATATATACACACAGATATATGTTTACATATATATTTATTTACTTATTTTTTTGTGGACAGGTACCTTTAATTAAAAATAATACATTTTATTCATTTAAGTAACTTTGGCTTTTGGTAAATTCACCTAAATAGGAAGTCAGCCAACATATTGTGCAAAAAAAAAAAAAAAAAAAAAAAAAAAAAAAAGCCAGTTGCCAAGATGTCTTTAGTAAAAGATAAATCTTTAATATGTCTTTGATCTAGACAATTGGAAGCTCCTCTTCCTCTCCCCAGTGCTTGGAATGTACATACCATTTGTCTTTCCTGCTCCCAGAAGCTGCCCCAAGGATACAGGCTTGAAATAGAAATTTGATGTTGAAGACTATTTGGATGGTATATATGACTGAAGCCAGTTCAGGCCTCTATATAAGCTTTTAAGATTTACTGGTCTTGTGGCTGCTGAAAACAAGCCTTGTAAGTAAGTTCTCTTGCTAATTAAATTGCTATCTACCAATCTGGAGTGGTCTGCCTCTTTCTTTGGTCTCTGCCTGCCCTCTGTGAAGGGTGCAGTTTCCAATTACACCCAGGAGGTCCTCGGGCCAGGCTGGGAACCAATAGTTTGATATAGCCCCTTCAGATGAACACAATGGATTAAACAATCATCAGTTCAAATTAACTCTATTTTATTTAAATTATAGAATATCTCATAAGATTGTATAGATATATGCAAATCCTAGAATATGAATCAAAATTTATAGTATTTTAACAGAATATTTCTTGGTTAATTTTAAATGAATCTTAGCAATAAAAATAATATTCTGTGATATGAATGCAAAATATATTGATAAATATAAATGACAATTATGGATTGATGAGTAAAAACTAAACCAAATAAAACTTTATTATTTAAAAATATGGTTTGAAATCATAACAGCCAGAATACATGGAACAGATTGTTTAAAAATTCTCACAAGTGTTGCAAATATTAGACCTCAAAGCCAGAAAGTTTTGGATGGAAAGTGTGGCTAAGTATGGGTAAGTGAGAACCCTACCATTGCCTTCATGTTATCCAGTGTACTGTCATTTAACTATGGGGCAGTTGGACATGAATATAGTTATTATGTAGGACTCCTGGTCTCTGAAATGAATCCAGCCTGGTTCAATTAAATTCTGAAACTTAGATCTGGGTAGCTGGAACACAGATTGCCACCAATTCATCTAAGTGGGAGCATTAGAACAGACTCTGGGACTACCTGACAGCAGTGAATATTTAAGATAAGTTTAGAGCAAATTAAACAATATTTAATTAAATAATTTGAAATTTTAGTTGAGACTGAACATGTTTTAACAGTTCTAACCATTTGTTTGAACAATCCTAATGAACTCCTTCCAGTGATTTAGTAGTAGTCTTTTACATTCGTAATAATGTGATATATTCAAATTTTAAGATACTTCCAATACTTGTGGTCCTAGGACACTATGGATGGCATAAGCCTTCCAAATATTTCAACAGAAGATTTTAGCAAGTGGAATAAATCTTGGTTTGTAAATGTGAGATAAATGCATACTGTCTCACCAGTGGGTAAAATTAACAATGAAATAGGAGGAAACTCTAGAAATAAAGGTAGTCCTTGCAGATTGTATGTATATTTCACTTTATTGGCCTGAGAGCTGAATTAGTCTGGAAAGGCAAAGGTTTATTTCTTGGACATGTACATGTCCATTGATGGTTGGCTTCATATTTTTCTCCACATTGACATTACCTGGGGGCCTTGGCTAACTGAAAAGTATCTCTATGAAATTTTGGAGAAGGAAAGAAAAGATAAATGTCAAGATATGTCTTATATCTTAAGGCTTCTCCTTTGAAGGAACACTAATCACTTCCACACATACTTCACTGGATAAAACATACTTTATGACAAGCAGAACACCAATAGGGTGAGGATAAAAATAACTACATATTTATATCTTTTTCTCTTTGTCTTAAGTTAAATTGAAGTAATTGGTGATCATACTTTTCTAACATAAATTTCACCTCAATACAAATAGAACATGATATATTTGCAAACTTCTTGTCATAAACCCCATTTTAATCTATTGTTTGATAAAAAGATGATTTAATACTGCTACTAAAGAATGCAAAGTTACCCACTAAATACACTTCACATGAAATAATGGAATTATGATTGGATATATATTGTGGAGTTTTTCCTGTCTGAAAATAGATAATAAGGCTATGTGAATGCTCTCTTCCCAATCCTGCCTTTAAGCAGGTGAATCTGCAGGCAAGACCATATTACTGCCCCACTCAGGGGTCTACTTTTGGTCCAACATGGAAAGGATTGAAATTTCACAGGCAGAGGGATAAAAATAGCCTGATCACATTGTATATAATAGATGATAGATAGATAGATGATAGATAGATAATAGATAGATAAACAAGTTTTTAAGATAAATAAACACAAAGGTAACAGAAGAACCTTTGATGTTTAAGAATGTGATATCCTAAGATTTTCATCTTATTTATTTTTAAATTCAAATAATAATGTTTAGTCTAGAGAAAAGATTTACTCTTGATTTTGGTATTTAAATATTCAGAGAATGTTTAAGTTTCATATTATCAAGACTTCTGTTGAATTTAAGGCTAGGAATGCTGAGGAAGAATGATTTCTTTGCCCATGACTAGCCGATGACCTCTTGGCCAGGGAAAAGATTCTCTGCAGTTGGAATCTTTGGAAAAACTGCAGAAGGATGGTACTACCTGGCAGGTAGCAGTGTGGCAGGCAAGTACAAGGAATATATGATTTTTTTTCTCTCTTGCTCTTTCTGCAGGAAAGAGAGTTAAAAAAACAACAACAACATTTTTTCATTATTTTTAGAATTCAATACTTTTATCAGTATATGCCTCTGTGTGCACTTCTTTATCGAATTCAACAGGATTTTGATACGAGTTCTGATCTGGAGTCCTCTTCAAAACAAGGGACCTTTTCTTTGAGTACTTGTTCAATCTTTGCCATTCTTTGAACTCTTAGGTCTAAATGTAAATATCCTCCAAGTACCTTTTATTTTCTAATATTTGTATTACAACGTGTTACTGTTCTCCTTGTGACATTTTATGATCTTGGTTTTCAGGTCCTTAAGTGTCCACCCCCCTTAAAGTCATGTGTCAAATATTTTTTTTTCAAAAGCATTTTTAAGCTTTATAATGTATATGGCTAACTAGATGCATGACCAGATAATCTGCTGGCAAAACCATACTAGTGCCCCATTTGTGGGGTTTATTTCTGGTCAGTCATGGTCATAGATAGATAGATAGATAATAGGCAAATATAGTGATATATATATATATATATATATATATATATATATATATATATACACACACACACATACATGTACATGTAGTATGTAGTATATATATATATGTAGTATATATATATGGATATATACATATATATGTATATATACACACACAAATATTTAGTGATGTTGTACTTGGATCTTTTATTTCACTGGGTGTAAAAGTTTTTTTTTTTAAGTTTATTTATTTATTCTGAGAGAGAGAGAGAGAGAGAGAGCACAAGCTTTGGAGGGACAGAGAGAGGGAGAGACAGAATCCCAAGCAGGCTCTGTGCCATCAGTGCAGAACTAGGTGTAACAGTTTGAGTTCTAAGGACAGGTTCACTATGTGTATTTGGGAATAAAGGTAGAGTAGAGGAATGAGTGTTTATTTGAAAATTGGAAAAGCTGGAAAAATGAAGGTCCAGGAAGATACTCTAAAAAATCAGATAATCTGTAGCAGGAAGGTCAGGGAAGCAAACACTTAGGAACTCAGCCTGAAGCACCTAAGAAGTTGGTTCACCGAAGCGCATCAGGAAATTGAGCCATTCTCAAGAGTGTTGAGGGAGTTCCCAAGCAAGGTCTTTCTTACTGTCTGAGGTAGTGAAGTAGACACTCGTCAAGTGTGTACCAAGAGGCTGCTGTGAATATCATGGTTGCAACCTTCCATTTCACTTTTACATTCTCACTGAAGTTCTCCTGGTGAAAACTCTTAAAACCAAACAGGAAAGAGGACTCTGAAAAATACAGCTCCAAGCTTCTCTAAAATGCAAAGGAGGTCCTAGAAGGAGTTGTGATCCCAAGGTGATGAGAGACAATTCAGTACAAGGGGCTGATGTTCTAATTGTTCTACTTATTTTTTTTTTTCTGTGTGGTTCCTGGAGTCCCTCATGTTGATTGCTGTTTTGTATAATTTGCTGACTTGAGGCTTAAATCTGTCTTTAAGAACTGACAGTTTCTTAATGACAGGAATTATGCAATTCCTGAAAGACAAAGAGGACCCTGGACCTTTGGAATCATATTGCAAGGAGAGACTGTTATCTGGAGGAAGGAATTGCATTCTTTAATAGATTTTCCGTTTACCTAGCTTCTATATTTGTAACTAACTTAATTTTCTCCTTGTCAGTGAATAAACCAGTCTCCACTCTCTTTGCCAGATCCACACAGAGCTGAATGTCTTGTTTGTTCTGACGTTAAGGCTGGGGTCCATTCCCTGAACTCCACTGTAGCACTTCTGTGGACTGGCCAGGTCACAAAGAAGGAAGCAGTGCCCCAGTCCTCTTTCTGGGGACCAAACAACCCATGGCCTAACTCTTACCCGGTCAGCTTATATTCACCAGGACTGCTTGGCTCAGTAACAATTTAGATTTGGAAGTTGGAGGAGAAGTGAACAATAATCCGGTTGCCATAGTTTAAGATTAGCTCTTGAAATATGATTTTGTTCCTGGTGAAGTATTTTTAAATGGAATATTAATTAATTATAACCTTTCAAAGAACTCTTAGGTATAGGATATATACATCAATTAAAAATGTTAAACCATGCACTTGCTGATTACATATTTAGACGGTTTTTAAAAATACTTTATATAGCATTCTGTCTAAATGATGGAAATAATTACTAATTATTTTTAAGAAATATGTGAGTTGAAAAGAATGTATTTTATTATAAATTAGTGTTAAATAAAAGACATAAATATGCACTTTGAAAAAAATTTATGGCAATATATATTTTATTGTGCATTTTAAGAAATTAAAAGATGAAATCAAAACATAATGCTTTATATTGTGTTCTTTATTCTGCTTTAATGTGTAATTCTTTTTTTTTAAAGAATGCAACATGCATTCATAATTGCAATCATATGCAATAATACGCAATCATAATTTATTCTTTCATTCTCCAATGTGAAATTCTTAAATATATATTATTAATAGAATCTTCTTGGCTCAAAATTTATTGAATGCCTAGTAAAATTATTTTATAGAGAAAATGTTACAGTAATTATTTAAAAACACAATTGAAATACTATCAAGTTTCTTTCTAAAATTTTTTTGGGAATAAAGTGTTAAATAGATTTCAAAATAACTGTACTGATATTGCTTTTACATTGTAAATGAATAACATGTGCAGTGGAGATTTTTAAATGATGGCTTATGAAATGTTTGAACTATTAAAAGCCTGCAAATCTTATATACTTCCCACCAGTGAAATTTAATGACATCTTGTCTGTTGAATTAGCTTGTTCAGTGAATAAATCTGAAATGCAACTATTATGCAAAACCAATACAGTACATACAGTGACATTTTCATAAACAAGTACCTACTGTGACAAAATTTTTCTATTATTATTTTTGATGTTTCAGAGTCAATCAACCTGGAACACTCAATTTTGTAAGGTTAAGTTTTGCATGACTTCTTTTCTCATAATTGTGCCAACTTGACTCTCCAATAGTCATATGGGAACTGCTTATGCTTTGTAGCTTGTTCTTAATTGTAACTAGCATCTTTTTCAAACAAGCAAGACAATACTTCTATTAAATTACTGCAGACATGGAACTCTCTAGGCCCCATGAGCTAGTAGATTATGATAAGTAGCATTCTGACTCTACAGTTTGAATAATGAGGTGCAGTTTCTAGTTCTTGGAGAGCTAAAAGCTGTGTGACTTTAAGCACATTTTTGAGGATCGACTATATATAATTTGTAATTTATCAGATTTTATTTAAGAGCAATCAGGCAGGAAGGAGTTACTGAAAAGGACAGTGCTTTGGGATAATGTGAAAAGGAGAGAAACTAAGAAATCTAAGAGCTCTCCCCAACATCTCTGCTAAATAGATTTAAACTGTGGGCAAATCACTTCCTGGTTTTGTTTCTAATTTCTTTGTAGTAATATAAAAGGCTCATTTTAGATGATAACTTCAAATTCTTATTCTTCTAACAATTAAATTTAATGCACATTATAAATTAGACATACAGATATAGGTCACATTTTACTAGAGAATGTGCACAGAATGTGGTAAGTAGAGAGTTCCTCACTGTCCATTATAAGAAACTAGTGCTGTAAGGCTGATTAGAGCAGCTGAGTGCACAAATATTCTACCAGAAATCATTCTTCTTTTATGCCTATTAGGTTCTAGCTGCACTTGTTACCAAAGAGACCACAGCTCCAAAACGAGCACATAGATGGTATGCCAATTCTGACAGTTATTCAGTCTGAAAATCAGAATGCCCAGTGCTTTCTCTTCTGACAATTGAGTTGAAATGCTTTCTCTTCAAATCTAAGAATCTTCTAGCTACTGTATTGTGTATGTATCAGCAGAGATTCATGTTGGATGGAATACAGGTGGACACTAATTATCCTCAGCCTTGACAGGTCAAGAGTTGAATTGACAAGATACTGTATGTTAAAAATGTCTCACAATATATTACATGAGTTTCTTTGAATTCAAAGCATAATTAAAATTTTATTTTTATAAGGAGTATAAAAATACAAAACTACTCTTTCTTAAGTGCATCTTTTTAATAACAACTCTTTAAAAAAAATTCAATGTCTATATATTTGAAAGAGGGAGAGAGAGAGAGAGCGAGCATGAGCAGGGGAGAGACAGAGAGACAGAGGGAGACACAGAATCCAAAGCAGGCTCCAGGCTCTGAACTGCCAGCACAGAGCTCAATGCAGGGCTTGAACCCATGGACCGTGAGACCATGACCTGAGCCAAAGTCAGAAGCTTAACTGATTGAACCATCCAGGTGCCTCAATAACAACTCTATTGAAGGATAACCTACTTACCACTTTTTAAACATACAATTCATAGTATACTCACGGAGGTGTACAATTATCCTTCTAATCTAATTTTATAACATTTTCATCACCCTAAAAATAGCTCCATACTCACTTTTAGTCAATACCTTTTGTCTCTCCTAGCCCTTATCAATCACTAAGCTACTTTCTTCTCTATGGATTTGATATTCTAGAAATTTCACATAAACAGTATCATTAGGACATGTGACCTTTTGTAACTGGCTTTTATCACTTAGTATGTTTCCAAGGTTCATCCGTATTATTTCTTTTTATGACTGAATAATTTTTCATTTTACTACATACTACATTTTATTTATTCATTAATCAGTTGATGAACATTTGGTTTGTACCATGTTTGGCTATTACAAAAAAAGTGATACCATGGACATTAATTCATAAGTTTTTGTGTGGACATGTTTTCAGTTCTATTGTATATATACCCAGGAGTGGAATTTCTGGGTCATGTAATAACTCCATGTTATTAGAACACCTGGTAAATGGTTTTGCAAAGCAGCTGTACCATTTTCTATGTCCACCAGCATTGTGTGAGGGTTCCAGTTTGTCTATATCATTCTCAACAGTTGCTACTGTCCTTTTCAATTTTATCCATCCCAGTGGGTATTTCATTGTGTTTTTCACTATTTGAATTTGAGCATCTTTTTTTTTTGCTGTTGTTGAACATCTTTTCATGTGATTATTGGTGATAATTTTGTTATAATTTTGTTGTTGGATTGTTTGCCTTTTTATTGTTCAACATTTAGAAGTCCTTTATATATTGTGAACCCAAGTCTCTTATAAGATCTATGATTTTCTAATATTTTTCTTTCTTTCTGTGGGCTTTCTTTTCCATTTCTTGATCATGTCCTTTGGAATTTAAAAGTTGTTTTACTTTGATGAAGCCAACCTTCTCTTTTCACTTGCTTTTGTCAGTTGTGCTTTTGGTGTTGTATGTAAGAAACTATTGCCTAATCTAAAGGTCATGAAATTTACTGCAATGTTTTCTGCTAAGGGATTCATAGTTTTAAATCTTCTCACCTGTATTATGAAGACATCACTTGCTCTAATTACTCATATTGTATTTGATTTTTGTGACAATTTATTGAATCTCTCCTTCTCCTTATCTTAAAACCTACTCATTCTCATACCTACTTTCTGGTATGAAAACAAGATCCTTAATTTGCTTCCTCTTTTGTTATTTTTTTTTCACAAAATCTTCTCTGGTGATTCCAGAATGACTCTTCCATTCTATAAGTAATTTAAAGTAAGTTAACTGTCTTAAGTAATTATGGTTTGCTTTATTTTAAATTTTATTTTAAATTTTCACTCAAATCCAGTCATATGCAAAACTGTATTTCATTCTGGTTGGCATAACACTTCACAAATTCTTATGAAAATAATTCAAGTTTTATAATTTTTATAAACCCTGTTTTAATGTAAGGGGATGCTTACAAAGATTATGCAAATAACAGTCATCCTTTTAGAGATAATATTTTATAAAATACTTCTAATTAATTATCAAATAGGGACATTAGGCTGGTGAAGACACTGCCATTTAATTTTAAATCTCTCTTTTTCTATTCCCTCTGAATTCTCTGCATCCACTAATCTTTTCATTATCTCCATAGTTATGTCTGTTCTAGGATATCATGTAACTGGAATCATATAGTGTATGGCTTCCTTCAGTTAGCAATGTATTTTTAAGGTTCATCCATGTATTCTTGGGGCTTGATAACTTATTTTCAAAAAATCATGTAATAATATTCCATTGTATAAATACTACAGTTTGTTCATCCATTCATATATTAAGCAATTCTTGGTTGCTTCCAGTTTTTAAAAATTATGACTAAAGCTGCTGCATTCATTCACATGCAGGATTCTGTGTGCTCCCACAAGCTGGCAAATCAATAGTGCAAATATCTAGTGGCTCCATCGCTGAATTGTATGGAAAGATTATTTTAGTTTTGTAAGGAACTTCCAAACTGTCTTCTGAGTGCCTGTACACTTTTACATTCCCACATGCAGTAAACAAGAGGTCCTCATGCTCTGTGTACTAAAATATAAAATACAATTGGTGTTATCAATTGGTATTGTTGTCTTCTGTGAGTTCTTACTTTTTTTTTAAATTTTAACCCTTGTAATAAATTTATAGTGGTATCTTGTTATTGTTTTAATTTACATTTCTTTTTTTTTAATTTTTGTTTTTTAATTTTTTTTTAACGTTTATTTATTTTTGAGACAGAGACAGAGCATGAACAGGGGAGGGTCAGAGAGAGGGAGACACAGAATCTGAAACAGGCTCCAGGCTCTGAGCTGTCAGCACAGAGCCCGACGCGGGGCTCGAACTCACAGACCGCGAGATCATGACCTGAGCTGAAGTCGGACACTTAACCGACTGAGCCACCCAGGCGCCCCTAATTTACATTTCTTGAATTACAAATGATGTTGAGCATCTTATAATATGCTTATTTGCCATCTATATATCTTCTTTGGTGAAGTGTCTGTTCAAATATTTTGCTCATTTTTTAACTGTGTTTGCTTTTTCATTGGTGAGTTTCATCACATCTTTGCTTATTTTAATACAAGTCACTTATCAGATATGTTTTTGCATATTTTTTCTTAGTCGGTGGCTTGAATTTTTATTCTCTCAACTATGACTTTTTGAGGGATGTGTTTAATTTTAATGAAGACCAACTTATAAATTTTTTCTTTCATAAATCATGCTTTTAATATTGTATCTAAAAACTACCAAACTTAAGGTCACATAAATTTTCTCCTGTTTTCTTCTAGTAGTTTTATAGTTTTGTGTTTCACATATAAGACTATGGCCCATTGCTAATTTTTGTGAAATCATGTGAGATTTGTGTATAATTTCTTTTTTTTTTTGCACATGGTTGTCCAATTTTTCAGTTTGTTGAAAAGACTCTCCTTTCTTGATTGAATTGTCTTTGCCCCTTTGTTAAAGATCAGTCGCGTGGGTCTGTTTCTGGGGTGTCTATTCTGTTCCATTGATCTCTGTGTGTATTATTTCTTCAATATCACATTTTATTGATCACCGTAGATTTGTGGTAGTTCTTAAAGTCAAGTAATGTCAGTCCTTGAACTTTCTTCTTTCTCTGCAATGTTTCATTAGCTATACTAGGTTTTCTGTCTTTCTACATAAACTGTAGAATAGGTTAGCTAATATGTACAGAGAGTTTGCAGAGACTTTGTTGGAACTGCCTTCAATTTAGAGATCAAGCTAAAGAACAAACATATTAAAATATTAGATCTCCCTATATATGAACACAGACTATCTGTCCATTTATTTATATCTTCTTGATTTCTGTCATGAATCATGTAGTTTTTGCATATAGATCCTCTGCATATTTAGATTTATAATTGTTCATTTCATTTCCTATGTGCTATTATAATTCTAATCATTCATTCTAGTCATTATTATAATTTAATTCTAATCATTCATTGTAATCATTTCAGTGTAATCATTTCATTTTCTGGATACTATTATAATTTTTTAATTTTTAATTTTATTTGATTATTATTGTTATATAAGAAAGTAACTTGTGTATGTTAACCTGTATCCAACAATCTTGCTATATATAGTTCTATAAGTGTTATATTCACTTTTAAATTCCAGGATATATTTATTATTATTCTTTTTTTCTGCATAGACAATCATACCATCTGTGAAGAAAGACTTTTATTTTTCTTCCCAATATATACACATTTTATGTCCTCTTTTTGTCTTTATACATGAGTAAGACTTCTAGTACAGTGTTGATAGGAGTAGTAAGAATAAGCATCCTGGTCTTATTCCTTATTTTAAGGATTAAAGTTGCTAAAACAAATGAAAATAATAAAAGCCAATGTTGACAAGACTTAGTGATGACACTCATATTTGGTTAATTTTTTCTGGAGAGCAGTCATATATCATATAACAAAAGCTATGGCTCACATTTTTGGTGGGTAAATTTTACTGTATAAAATAGAAGTAACTGAGAAGGGATTTTATTAAAAATATAGTATATTCACAGATACAAAAGTATTATTGTTCGTGATATCCAAAGATCAAAACAACAGCACATAAATCTCTATGCATCCTGTGGTAAACAGTGGTATTCCATTCCATAAAGTTCAAGGGAAAAAAATCAATTATGTTATTTATCCACACCCTGCAATGTATAGTGCATTGTGTCAACTTGTAATGCTATCTACATTGTCTCCTGGCTAGGAGGTTTTCAAAATGCCTTGAATTAATATACAACTGAATAGTAAGAGTGCTATGACATTGGAATATGCATTTGAATACTGATAATTTTCTTTTCTAAAGATCTATTCTGAAAATACAGTTTAGCTCTGGTACCAGGTACCACAAAAAAAACAATAGAATGGTCACTTTGTGATGTCACTTTATGAGGGGTCAACTCAGGTATATAGCACATGTAATTTGCTAAAATTAGCTTAAATACATGCTGTGAATAAAGATGTGCTATATATTACAAGGGTGATATTTTAACAGCTTTAATTATGCCTCATTTCTAACAAGCTTCCTGCAGAGTAATAATAAAGTACTAAAGCAACAAAGAATTTCTTGTGATCAATCAAAATAGACAAGAGCTTGGCACTTGGAACAGATGCCTTTTGCCTCCTTCCCCTATACCCTTGAGCAGAAGAGGTTCATTGGTCTGCTAATCTTTATTCAAAGAAGGACAGGAAGTGTTGTTTCAGAGCTGGTGCAGATAAAACAATATTTCTGGCTTTGAATTATGTGCTGTATGCTACCTTATGATAGGACTGCAAACATAGGATGGGAGAACAGTAACTTGATATAAAAGTGAAAGACAGGTAATGGTTGGATCTCATGTCCCTCTTAAGTTGAATTCTTTAACACTTGTCAACATAGATATGAGAAAATTGACATGTTCATTTATAACACATTAACATCTGTTGGCACAGTCTGCAGGAAAATAAAAATCAATGTGAGAAACTAGGTGATTATATGTGACAATGTAGAAAATATTTGTCAGCTTTAGTCATTGTCTTTTGAAGTTGTATTCATGTTGTTGTGCTGAAGTAAAAGATCAAATTACATTCAAAGGAGTGGATCTTTTTAATAGGGACTATACTTTCACTTGAGTTAGAAATAATTTGTGATTTGACTTATTCAATAAGATGACTAAAGTCAAAGACCCAAAGGGCATTTTATCCAAATGACCAGAATCCAGAGGGATCTGTCTTAATTGCACTATTCCTATTTTCACAGACATCCTAGTGGTATTAGTCTCACACTCTGTTATTTCTGCTCATACAATCCATTCTTAGAGCTGAATTAGGAGGACTGCCATCTTAGGTATGTGATGGCAATATTATTTCTGTTCTTAGAACTAGAACTTAGAATATTATTATGTGATGGCCAATTATTTCTGTTCTTAGAACTAGTCTAAATAAAATACATCTTATATGAAATTTTTTTAAATTTCTCAATTTTTATAGCTTTCAATTTTATTTATTTTTGAGAGAGAGAGAGAGATAGAATCTCAAGCAGGCCCCATGTTCAGCATGGAGTCCGAGCCCAACGTGGGGCCTGATCTAACTACTGTAAGATCATGATCTGAGCCAAAATCAAGAGTCGGACACTCAACTGGCTGAGCCACTCAGGCACCCCATTATATGACAAGGTTTGAGAAGACAAGCAATTTCAATACCAGTAACATGGGAAACAATTTATAGTTATAATAAAGAACTATTTGATTCCAATGGTTGGTTTTGATTTCCAAATTCTTGTCAGCATAGACCATTGTTATCATGGAAAGCAGATAAACTTACATGTGTATATTTACACATAATACTTGGAGAAAACAAACCTAGACTGAGTTGAGCATGTTATTTTGATATATTACTTAATAACATTATGAAAACTTATTTTACTCAACATGTTTTTGCTACTCCAACAGAATTCTTTGGTAATCATTTATTTAGAAACATATTTGACAATGATCTGCAACTTCTGAAATTAAATTTATCAAAATAGCTGGGGAACTATTTGACAGGCAACAAGAAGAGTACTTGGCATGTTCTGTTATGGAGGAATGATGGATATAAAAATAGTAAGATGGGGCTTTTACAAGGAGTCATCAGGATGAGAATTTCATACTCTAAAAAAATACAGTAAAAATATTTTTACTAATTTTGGAAGTTGAGTAATTCAATTAAACACCCTTTTCAGCAAGAGATCATCTAACTTTTTAAAACGAGTGCAAAGAGGGGTGCCTGAGTGGCTTAGTTGGTTGAGTGACTGATTCTTGATTTCAGCTTAGGTCATGGTCACAGGATCTTGGGATTGAGCCCCCCATCAGACAACATGCTGAGCATGGAGCCTGCTTGGGATTCTCTCTCTCCTTTCTCCTCTGTCCCTTTCCCTCACTTGCACTCTCTCTGGCTCAAATAATAATAATAAAATAAAATAATAAAAAAAGTAAAATGAGAGCAGGTCTCCAAGCTCTGATGAATTATATCAAAATGAAGTATATTAATTTTTAGTTTTAGAAGTCCATGGCTTACCCTCACATGAAGGGACTTACTTTGAATTTGGTAGTCTAGAAAGCAAAATACATTCATCCACACACAGAAAATCCCTAACTTTCTCTTATATGTGTATTGAGTATCCTCCTTAATGAATATTTTTAAAGGAATTTTTAAAAACCTGTCCCTATTATTTTGTTTATAATCATTTAGCCTTTATGAGCTCCAGAGTCTCTGACTGAGCTACCTCCCTATATATATATAAAGTTATTCATAATCTCTAGAGCAGTAAATGATTCAGTTGAAATAATCCCCATAGAAAAGCTAAGAACTGATCTAACATCAAAAGTAGATCTGAGTCTTGCTCCACCACACTCTCACCTTTCTCTCTTTCTCCTTCCCCCCCAAATATATATACATGTATATATATATACATATATATATGCAAAATCATCATAACAGACTTTAAAAGTAAATACAATTATCATTCCAATTTTACAGATAAGAAGACCAAAACCTAGAAGATTTAAGTGACATGACCAATGTCAAGAAAATAGTTGTACTCGGGGCGCCTGGGTGGCACAGTCAGTTGGGCGCCTGACTTTGGCTCAGGTCATGATCTCACAGCTCTGTGGGTTCAAGCCCCACATTGGGGTCTGTGCTGACAGCTCCGAGCCTGGAGCCTGCTTCGGATTCTGTGTCTCCCTCTCTCTGCCCCTAACCCACTTGAATTCTGTCTCTGTCTCTCTCAAAAATAAATAAACATTAAAAAAAAATTAAAAAAAAAAAAGAAAAAGAAAATAGTTGTACTAATAAATAAACAACATATTGAATCTAGGTTGTCCAACTCTAAGACACACTTCTAAAGTAATTATGCTATTTGGAAAGCACGTCCTTTGCTTCATAAGGAGGAATAATGTGCAGATATTCCAAATAAATTGGGGTCACTATTAAAGATGTTTAAGCCACCAATAATGTGTTGGTGCCTTAGCTGAGGCATATAATGGTGACATTCTCCTAGTTCTGATGTCCAAATCTTATTAAAATTTACATATTTTATCTTCATGACATTAATTATGCCATTTAGCAACTGTTATTATGCACTGTAGTTAAACTACCTTTGAAAACCTATAAATAATGGGAGAAATTTGAATCAAGGTAAATGATTGAATCTTAATTCAGCAAGAAAATTATAAGACAACTAGTCACCATACTTACTAATACATGTATGCTAAAATATACTTCTATTTTTTAATAGTATGTGACAAGTAGAATTGTAACATAGAAAGTTAATAGGCCCTACTTTCCTAAGAGGATGTGAGTTGCTTTGTGCTGGGAAATATGCTGAATTCCTCTGTGGGCATTCTGTGCTCTGCACAGTACCTGGACTAAAACTGAATAAATACAATTCTCAGGTTTTCATTGGATTAGGGTTCTAAGATTTCTCTTTGTCTTCTACACTTTGTGTTCCACAATCATGGGGTTAATTAAACTTCTATTCCTAATTTCTAATTTATACTTTATTAATAATGATATTAAATTAATAGTGATTAAAATAATAGCAGCAATGGCTATAGGTATTTATTGAGAGTTTACTATAGCAAATGTTTATTAAGTACTTTATGTATTGTCTCATTTATATTTCCTAATATCCTGGCAAAATACTTATTGTTATTTTGAGTATTTACAGTTGAAAAGCTGAAGAACTTCCTGGACTTGCCGCTAATACGTTATGGGATTGTTTTTTTCCTCAAATGCCATTCTATTCATCATCTTCCTTGTAGACTCATTCACTATGGATAGTGTTTCCCAACCGAGGGTTTCAAGTTGGTGTTCCATTAAGTTTATGCTTTTAAAATGTATTACAGCATTGGTTTCGATGCTTATCTTTTGTGCGTACAAATAAAATATTTAAATATTTTCTTATAAAAAAGAAAGGTAAGTGGAAGACAAAGACTACTTCTGCATTTGTCATGTTATCAGCACTAGTCTGGATGAATTCATCACTCAGACGATTTGTTACTAAGTTGAATACAGCTTACTACAGTAATTATTTTGACTTACGCAATTTTAAAATACATTTTATAATTTGCAAGTATCATTTAATTTATCATCATTATAACCACTGACACAAAATTCAATTGATAAAAAATAAATACAAATATTTTTAAATTAAATAAATAAAACTATACACTGAAGATAGGCAAACATCCAAACTCTGTTTTTTTAACATACATAAAGCTGGCTCTAGGTTCCCTCAAAGCTGACTGTGATATAAGGATTGAGAACAAGTAGTTTATTTCAGGGGTGATTCCAGAAACATTAGAGGCATACAGTCTCTCTTGTTATTACTAAGGGATATGGCATTAAAATAGGTGTGTTATAAATGCTGACTCTCACTTATAGTGTTATATCAATTTTTGCTGTTGATTGAGAGACAACAGAATCTACTGGGTTGAAATTAACCCTCTCTCCCACTTCAGTCTTTTGACATCTCTCTCTTCTCTACTTTCCTCCTGACATTCATAGTGTTTTGCTCTCTATCAATATTTCAGAGTTCACTCAATTATTTAAATCTGTTTAATAACTTAATGACTGAACTGAATATATTAAGGACTACTGTGAAATAAATTATTTTAACAAGAAGGAGGCAGTAAATATTAAAGTTCCTTCAGATTAGCAGAAAAAAACAAACAAAAAAAAACATCTGGTAAATGAGATATTTGGATCTTTCATGCCCCGAGAAGTCCTTTCTTTGGAGTGGTAAGAGCACTGCAAACACTTGCTTTATAATGTTAAAATCTGTTTCACTATGTTTTCTATGTAGTCCTATTCTCTTAGAAGATTAAAAATGCAGACAAATCTGGGTAAAATTGGAAGATTTCAGCAATAAAATAATCAGACCCAAGAGAAGGTTCAGTTTTCAATATCTTGATCATGCAGCTAATTTTTGGTGTGCTAATGTCCACTATAAAAACAGTTATGCTTCCCCTTTAATTTGCTCTTCTGTTATTAATCTCCCCTCTCCCCCTCAATTCTTGTTCTGTAAACAATTTTTTATTGTCTACACATTCTTGTTCAGAATATACGGCATTGTTCATTTTATTAGTAGAAGTAGTTTTATTTTTGTTTCTCTCCTTGAACCCTAGAATGCTCTCTTGGAGACCTTTTTGTTCTATTTATTCTTCTCAAATCACACCATGTCAAATACGTTATTTGTACTTCCATTATTTGTTTCTTGATTTTTGTAATCTTGATCACATGTTTAATCCCTCCTTTTCCTGTCTACACACTCCATTAAAAACTATTGGAAAAACGATTTTACTAGTTGAAGCCCTAGTTTTTAATATTTCCATTGAAAACAATTCGATTATAGCACTTTGACTATGCCCCACTCCTGTCAAGTATTTCGACATAGGATATTTGTCTTCCTTTCCTTTGGAAATTCTCCACCTTATTTCCATAGTTTTGAATGTTTATTTGCTTGTTTTTAATGTAGACAGTTGAATCTCTGTTTTTACACAAATTGAAGCACATATAAGATAGGCAAACTTTTATTGGCCTCAGGAGCTTTATTCCTAAACGAAAATTAAAATGACAGAATCTATGTACGATTCCAGGAACAGGGCATAGCATAGAATAAGCACAATGGGGATGAGGAAGAAGATGATGAGGTACATGCAAATCGATGACTTACGACAGTTAGAAAAGTGCTATCGATTAGGTAATTCCACTGGTTTTGATTTATCTTACCAAATTACTTACCATTAAGACAAAATAACATTAAAATGAAAATTATGATACATGAGAGCAATTTTATATTTTCTTTCATTTTCTGCCCTTCCCCCTTGTAATTTTATACAAATTTTAGCACTTCTGTTGGACTTGTCAACTCATAAAGTGCATACATGTTTCCTTACATGTACTTCAAAAAGCAATTTTGAATTCTGTGCTCTGATTGTTTACAATATCTAGTTTGCTTTTTTTTTGTGTGTTTTTATCCACATTTTTCATAGTTTAATGTAATTTTCTGGAAAAGAAGAATGAAATGATTGAGATCAATGTGATTTCAGGAGGAGGGTTACGATATATTTTTTTAATTTTTAATTATTTATTTACTTAATTATTTTAATGTTTCAAGTTTTTATTTACATTTTAGTTAACATATAGTGTAATATTAGTTTCAGGAGCAGAATTTAGTGATTTATAGTATCTACTTTGTTATTGATTTTTCACTTTATATTTATATGTAACTATTATCTTTTTGATGACTGTCAAAATTAAAATATTGTTTATTATGTGTGTGTATATATATGTCTGTGTATATATAACCTTTGTGATAAAAGTTACTTCCCTTTCTAGTATATATTTGTTTGTGATTCTAAAGAGTCATACATATTATATTTTACTGTTCAAAATAATATTAATACATTTCCCAAATATAAATCTCAAAATTATTGAAATATATATTTTTTTATATTTAAAAGCATGTTATACTCTCATGCTTTGTAATTTTCTCTTCTTTCCTGCTATTTTATTCTGACAGTTTAATTATTATTTACTTTTTTCATTCTGTTTTGCTTTACCTTTATTTCTTACAGGAAACTTTATTTTGCAAACCTACAGAGTTTAAGGTGTTGACTAACTTTTGTTTTAACAGATATTACTCTTTTTCTCCTTCTCTTTCACTCCGTGTTCTCTTGGCTATCCAGAATATAATAATAACTATGGGGGGGGGGGCTGCTATATTTGAATGTATTATGAATAATGCAGTTGTTATGTGCTGTGAGGTCATCCATGGTAGCTCAAATAGATCAATTTAGTGAAAATTAGTACTCTCAGCACTTTCCATATATTATTTTATATGATTGTTAAAGTGACATCATTATTCCCATTAAAAAAAATATTAGGAATTTGAAGATCCTTACTGAGTTTAAACAGTTTTCACAGTATCAAATAGTGAGTAAGACAGAATGGGGTTTCTAGATGTCTGCCATGTTCCAAAGATTGTTTCTTTTTTTTTTTCCTTCCTGGAACTCCATACTCTCTTTTTAATTTTGTGTTTGCGTATTGCTGCTATATTCTAACATTCCTAAATATTCAATGTCTTCATTATAGGAGCCAATGTTATCCATGCTTATTGATGTTTAATAGCTACCCTCCATGTAAATGTGTAAAAAAATTTTAAATGTTGTCCATAATATCAATGACAATATAGATATCATCCTTAAATTAAAATATTTTAACTCCTACTTATTTGACACCATACTACTCCACGCTTGTTTTATTTTTGAATTGTGACTTTCTCAGAGTATTTTTATTATTGCCATGTCATCATTTCATTCTTAAATAAAATGAAAAAAGAAACAGACATTTCCCGCTGTATAATGTGCACAAATTCACTATAGTTTTTAGTTCTTTTACCTTTTGTCTCTAGGATAAATTTTGCTATTGCTCTGAAGGTTCACAAGATTCCTTGCCAGGATCTGATGACTGCAAACATGGCCCTTGGACTCATTCTAGTAAACCTCCACCACGTCTCAGGCATCAACAGCCCACTGTGACTTTTTTCCCTTTTATAAGTGTTTCACAACTTGCTACTTTTTTTAAGTTTTTTTTCTTTTCTTTCCTTTTGTATTCCCTGTCTTCCTGTGAATCAACCAAAAAGGTACCAACAATGATTATTTTCTCATGTTCTTCCTTTCTTCAGCTATTATATTTTCCTCTCTCCAGTCCACCTCAAACTTCAAGTTTCCTTCTTTTTTGTTTACAGTTAAGATTTTCAACTTAATGATTTCATGGCACAAACAGTAAGAAGTATTTTCTGAGTGATTTTAGGTAAGTTCTATAAAAAATTAGTTCCATTTTCATTTACTGTCATTCAGTGTGCTCTTAGTTTTATTGAATGTACCCAGCCAAAGACGCACAAATAAGTGACAGTTAGTAAAATCGTGTGTATCATAGAATTTGTCATAACTTTCTATGATAGATCATGGTGCTGGGAATATTTCTCCAGTGAACTAGGCACACTGTCAGTGCAGACACATGCTCTTAGCCACGTTCATGCTCAATGTGCCTGGCATAAGTTGCAAGCCCATAGACATATCTGTTGAATAAACGATGCAGGAGTGAATTAAAAAAAATCAAATCTGAGGTTATAGCTCATAAACGAACTCCCTATAAAACTATAGAGTAACACTGACCATTTTACCATTAACATCACATATTTTTGAGGGAGAGGAGGGCTGATCCTATTCTGCCTTGGGAAAAAATGAAATTATTTTGCTATAATTCCATTGCACTCTATGACAAAACTATTTTAGATAATTATATTATGCATCCAGATATATAAAGTGTCACATAAAATTTACTAAGCCTTTAAGTAAACATAAATCTCCATGTCACTTTTTCAAATAGACTTCTGGCTATTATTTCTCATGATTTTATTTATTTATTTATTTATTTATTTATTTATTTATTTATTTATTTTATGATTTTATTTTTATATGTATAATTAATAGAACAGTGATTGGTGAAAATCCATTAGTATGAGAATATGATAATACATTAAAAATACTAGAAAGTTGTAAATGACACTAAAAATAGAAAATGGAGATAGACGATTTTTATTTCTAAGTTAATGTGATATAAAGAGAAAAGTAGCAATAAATAAGGTAACAGAAATAAGAATATTTTTGTTTTATGTTTATTTTGGCTATTATAATTTATAATCTACATAAAGCTATAGAAGGTAGCCTATTTTTTATCTAAATAAGTCACCCCCCCATGATACATACAAATCTTTTACCTAAGTTTTATATTAACATGATGCCTATAACACTCACAATTAGAAACTTGGTTATGACCAGATTTTATGCGTTAGTCTCTTGCTTCAATACTTCAGTAGCTTTTCCTTTGTTTTTTTTTTCTCATCCAACTATTTAATTTAGTTGATTAAAATTATAAAGCATTCATACATCCTGAATTTTTTAAATCAAATTCATTTCATTGGACAAAAAAATTACAGTTCCTTCCAATTATTTTTATTAAAAAGTAAAAGAAGAAACGGAAATAAAATCCACCTAGCGTTTTCTTGTGAGATAAGCAATTTCACGTTAGAAGAAGTGGACACTAAAAGTACACTAAGAGAAGTTCATTTTAATGATTGAAGTGATAACATAATGCATAGAACATATTCAAAGAGCATAGGTTCAATGAGAGTAGAGTCAGTGTTTCCTATTTGTCTGAAACAAGAGAAAATAGATTGTTCTCTGGCTCCTGATATATGCTATTTTATTGGTCTAAGCATGCTTTGCTTCCTTCCTTAGGGCTCTGCCATTGTAAGTGGCTCAGCAGTTTTCTATTTCTGTTTCTTAGTCTTCTGCTGCCATTGACTCATGCTAGTTTGAACTCCCCACAAGACAGTGTGGTTAATCATATTAATGTTCTAAATATTCACTGTTTCAACCTGCTATGTATTTCCTATGGGCCTCTCAGGAAAACTGCACATACCTGCTTTCTTGACTGCAACTATGCCATACCACTTGTTTGGCCAGTGTAATGTGAGTTAGAAGTATAGTGTATCACTTTGAAGCCAGATGCTGCTTTAAGTTAGGAGGTTGTTCAGTATGCCTTTTTTGTTTCTGCCAAGAGACAGGTTAATGTTCAAATAGAGGCTTGCCCATCAATCTATCTCCCAAACCAAAGAAGAAATGGAGCAAATCACTAGTCAACCACAATGGACATGTGCCATGAGCAAATGACACTGAGATGTTGGGGTGATTAGCTATCATAGAATAATATAAGCTATCATGATAAAGAAATCATGAGATCAGTTGCTTAGTCATTAACGTAGGCAATGTATCTTGGATGGAGCTATTTTGCCATACCAATCTTTGGGCTGGTAGCCAGCCTATGTATAGATTGGCTACTTTTTAGTTAGTCAGATAACCCTAGTTAGCTATGGTCCACAGAGGAGATTCAGCTAGTAACATACATGATGATGTAGTCATAAATGATATCTCCGCAGTGAGCTGTGGGCATGGCATACATGACTTTAAAAGAAAGTCATTTAAATGGGAAGCCATATTGCCTGTTCCATATGGATCCAGAAATGCATGCAATGTTTTGAAAATATAGATGTATATTTTAGAGAGAAGTGAATTCAGATATTTAGATGTAGATACATTGCCAGAAAAAAAAGTGTTTTTTTTAATTTAGAAAATAAATCCCTTCTTAATTCCAACTATGTCAATGTGTTAAATGTCACTGTGACATAATTTTAAAATCCATGCAACAAATTTTAATCTGCAGAGATTACATTTATAATGAAATCCTCTCTATTCTTCTTTGTGAAATAAAATGTCACTGAAAGTAGTTTCAATGTGACCTTTATTCAAAGTAGCTACTATTTTGCTACACTGAAATATATTTTTAAATGTACTAGGACATAGAACTGTATTAAATAAAAATCACTAGTTACTCTTTGAAAACATCCACACTTAACATGCTTATAAATTTTCATTCACTCAGTCATTTGAGCATGCCTTCCTTTGTTCAAGGAATGTGTACTAAGTGTTTCTTATGTGTCAAGGAACTATGCTAACTCTACAAAAAGCATCAGTGAAAAAATACACTGGCCCATATGCAGCTCTCTCAGCATAATCATCATTAAACTAATAAACATAAGCATCAGCATACCATTAATTCTTATGTGCATTCCATCAGTCATCTTCATTTTCATTAAAATTCTCAGTCAACTAGGCCAAAATTAAAACCAAAAATTAGACTAGATCCTAATTATTTAAACCACAAAAAATAAATGATAATTATGTGATGTGTTACAAGTGTAACTATCATTACAAAGGCAATCATATTACAATATAGAAATGTATCAAATCAACATGTTATACACACACAATTACACAGTGTTACATGTCAAACATATTGTAATACAGACAAGTCAAACAAATCAGAAGAAAAACACTAGAAAGTGTGATAAACATTGATTTTTCACTAGAAAGAATAACAAAAGAGTACTGAATAATATAAGTTAAAGTAATGGAAGATTTTTAAAAATTTAAAAGAGATAGAAAAAAGGATGTTAAATATAACGATGAGCAAATAAAATAGAGTAAGGCAGTATAAAGTCTGAGAAGGTCAGGTTTTTGTCAAATATATTCCATACTAATGGATTGGAAGAATTAGTATTGCTAAAATATCCACACAGTCTAAAGCAGTCTACAGATTCAATGTAGTCTCTATCAATGTAGCAACATTTTTCACAGAACTAGAACAAATAATACTAAAATTTTATGGGACCACAAAAGACTCTGATGGGCAATGTGGTCTTGAGAAAGAAAAACAAAGGAGGTATCACATTTCCAGATTTAAAGATATACTACAAAGCTGCAATCATCAAAACAGTATGGTATTGGTGCAAAACAGAACAGAATAGAGAGCCTGGAAATAAACCCACACTTACATGGTCAATTAACCTTTAACCTTTTGCCTAAAAGAGGCAAAAATATACAATGGGGAAAAGGCAGTCTGTTCAATAAGTGAAGGGAAAATTTGACCTCTACATATAAAAAATGAAATAGGACCACTTTCTAACTCCATACACAAAACTGATTAAAGATCTAATGTGAGACCTGAAACCATAAAAATCCTAGAAGGGAACATAGGCAGTAATTTCCCTGGCATTGGTCATAGCAACATTTTCCTGGAAGTATGTGATAAGGTAAGAGAAAGAAAACCAAAAACATATTATTGGGACTACATCAAAACAAAACGCTTTTGCACAGTGAAGGAAACTATCAACAAAGCAAAAAGTGAGCCTACTTAATGGAAAAAAAAGACATTTACAAATGATATATCCAATGACAAGTTTATATCCAAAATAAAAAAAATATATACAGCTCAACACCAGAAAAACAAACAATCTAATTAAAAAATGGGCAGAGGACCTGCATAAACATTTTTCCAATGAAAATATACAGATAGCCAACAGACACAAGAAAAATATTCAACATCACTCATCATCAGGGAAATGCAAACCAAAACCACAATGGGATACCTCACCTTACATGTGCTGGAATGACCAGAATCAAACAGACAAAAAATAACAAGTGTTGCAGAAGATGTAAGGAAAATGAATGAACATTGTGTACTGTTGACGGGAATGTAAACTGGCACAACCACTATGGAAAACAGTATGGAGGTTCCTCAAAAAAACTATTATATATTATCTAATATATTATATTATCCAATAATTTCACTACTGGATATTTACCCAGAGAAAATGAAGACAATTCAAAAAGATATAGGTACCCCCATGTTTACTGCAGCATTATTTACAATAGCCAAGATATGGAAACAACCCAAGTATCCATTGATAAAAAAATGGATAAGGAAGATGTGGTACACACACACACACACACACACACACACACACACACACACACACCCCTACATGCTGAAGTATTATACAGTCATAAAAAGGATGAGATTGTACCATTTACAACAACATGAATGGAGCTAGAGAGTATTATGCTAAATGAAATAAGTCAGTCTAAAGGAACAAATACCATATGATTTCACTTATATGTGGAATCTAAAAAACAAATGAATAAACAAACAAAAAAGCAGAATCAGATTTATAAATACACAGAACAAATTGATGGTTACCACAGGGGAGTGGGTTGGGGGATGGGCAAAATGGGTGCAGGGTTGGGAGATACAGGCTTCAAGTCACGGAATGAGGAAGTCACAGGAATAAAAGACACAGCTTAGGAAATATAGTCAATGGCACTGTAATAGTGTTCTATGGTCACAGTTGGTAGCTACATTTGTGAGCATAGCATATTAAATAAAGAAGTTGAATCACTATGTTGTACACAGGAAACTTATGTAAGTTGTGTCAACTATAACTCAAATAAAAAAGATTAAAAAATATAGAAAGAATATATTTTTCCAAGCTCTTATTACTCCTTTAGATAGTTACTAACATAGCTAACATAATATTTATAGCTCCTTGTCTCTATCTACATGGAAGGATTTTGCTTCCTGTCTCCCTTACATGTGGGTAGGTAAATTGACTAGCTTCAGCTAGGAGTTGAAAGTGAAAGGACATGCATACTTCTTGGCCTAGTGCCCTTTCAACATCCGCATGGGCACCAAAGGTACTTGAGATGGTCACTCCCCCTTCAACATCTCTCCATCGGAGGAGGTGATGTCCTGAGCTGTGAGCTTATTGAATTAAGTAACTGAATCTTTCAAAACTTGATTGTGAAAATTTAGGGGACGTTTTTAATAACCAATAAGTCACAAATTTTGCTACATTTTCCCCTGGTTTGAAAAACAAGCAGAGTTTTCATTTTTAGATGACGACTTGTAATACAGATGGGACATATTAGTTTAAACATGTACAATGTTTAAAATCACTTCACTGGAAACATTCAGCCAAAATCCCTATGTATTTTTGAAAAATCTTCATCTCTGATTGATGCATACAATTGATTTTTGTTTAAGTGTATTTAACATTTGAGAAGCTATTCATCAATGAAACAAACAGCACAATGAAAGATCAGTCCTCTGAGTCTCATGTAGCAAGGGGGAAAATAAACCCAATTGTGAAAAAAGTTCAGTGAGGCAGAATAAACTAAGTAAAGTTCATCTTCCATCTGGATCTATTATTCAATATTTTAAGCCATCTTCTGGATAGAAAGGAGAGAAAAAAATTCACACTATTACACAGGTGTTATTTGTTAAATATTATCTGCACTAAGACAATAAAAGTTTCCTACTCAAGAGGATTTGATACATTGTTAATTCAAAGAAAAACAGAATTAATTATATTTAATCTGCAGTAAGAGCATGCTTCCTGACTTTTCAGATGTAGCCCAAAAATAAATTAAAAATTGGGATAAACAAAAGGAAGTTTATCATCAGCTTTTTCTAGTTATTTGTTAAAAATGCATACAAGATCACATTTACTCGTTTTTCAAACATTATAAATCTTTTTTCCCTATCTCATATGTTCTGTGAAATTAAAAGCATCCTACTATGACCTTTTTAGTATTCTGTAATTTGATTCGCTTGCCATCCCCAACTCTCCCTGTTTACCACCCCACGAACCTGTGATTGGAACAGACAACCAGTCAAAATGGAGAATATTGAAAAGGTCAAAACAGTCGTATTTACTGTACAATTTTTCCAGGACAAGAAGGAATATTTACATTTTGAATATGCTGCAGATGACAAAGTGTCAAAAGAAATAAAAGTGGGCAAGATTGTATTCAGCTCATGATAACAAACATAAAAGGCAAAGACACCCAAGAAGGTGTTACAATAGGTAGTAATCCCTGGGTTTTATTATTTTGGATGTTTCAAAATAGGCCTTCATGTCAATATGTCAAAAGTAACTGACACTTGAGAAGGACAAGACAAAACAGTGCCTTAACTGAATTAAAACAAATGTTCTCCAATTCAATTAAGAATAAATAAGAGAGAGCTGAACAGTTCATTAATGCATATATTTTTAGAGTGGGAAAATCATTGTATATAACCAGCCAGTTTTCTGATAAGGATTTACAATAGTTTGTATTTCTGCTTGTTAAGTGAAGCTAACATGCCTTCTATGAACACCTTTTAAAAATATATTTAATTTGCCTGAGTACACTTTATGTTTTCAAATCATAGAAGTTCAGTATAGGCTGTCACAATCCAGTATTGTATGGAGGAAGTGCATTGATCCTCTTACTCAAAGTATGGTTTTAGTATTTAATATGTTCCTATCACTATCGGACTGTTTTGCAAAGATGTGGTAGCAACCAAGATGTGGATTTTGGTCTTATTAAGACATAAGACAAGTTAAAGAAGGTAAAATACAGGGCGCCTGGGTGGCTCAGTTGGTTGTGTGTCCAATTCTCGATTTTGGCTCTGGTCATGATCTCACAGTTTGTGAGATCTAGCCCCATGTGGGGCTCTGTGCTGACCACGTGGAGCCTGCTTGGGATTCTCTCCTTCCCCACCTCTCAGCCCCTCCCTCACTCACATTCTCTCTCTTTTTTTAAACATTTTTTTAAAAAAAGGTAAAATAGAGATGTAAGCTGATAAAAAAATAGCACAAAAAGGATAAAGATAATATCTCATCAGGACATCAGTTTGTTTTTTGAAGGCTATGGATTTTTAGTTAGAACTCGACACAGAGAAATAGCATTAACAAAGGTGCAGTAGAAATATATCAGGAGTTTCAAATTTGAATGAAAAAGAAAGTTGAATTGAAGGAGAACAAAAATGGGAATAGTGGAAATTGTCTTCAGAAGGTTGCTTAGGCTTGAATATGTTTTCAGTTTTCAGTAATAACCTCTAGATTTTAGGGGGAAAAAGTCACTGGGGATGATTATTAAAAAGGAAATCCTAGGGGCGCCCTGATGGCTCAGTCTGTTTAGCATCCGACTTCAGCTCGGGTTATGATCTCGTGGTTGTTAAGTTTGTGAGTTTGAACCTCTGGTTGGGCTTTGTGCTAACAGCTCACAGCTTGGAGTCTGCTTTGGATTCTGTGTCTTCCTTTCTCCCTGTCCCTTCCCTGCTTATGTGCTTGCATGTGCTTTCTCTCTCTCTCTCTCTTTCTCTCTCTCTCTCTCTCTCTCTCAAAAATAAGTAAGTAAACTTTTTTTAATTTTTTTTTTTTTTACATTTTATTTATTTTTGAGAGAGAGAGAGAGAGACAGAACACAAGCAGGGGAGGGGCAGAAAGAGAGGGAAACACAGAATCCGAAGCAGGCTCTAGGCTCCAAGCTGTCAGCACAGACCCCAACCTGGGGTCTGAACTCACAAACCCTGACATAATGACCCCAGCCGAAGTCCAACCAACTGAACCACCCAGGCCCCCTATGTAAACATTTTTTTTTAAGTATCAAAGCAAAGAGAAGAGAAATTCATACAAGACCAAAATTAAATGAATCTCAGTTGAAAATTTTGAAGAGAAAATTTTCAAAATGCTATTCCCTGTTAAGTTTTTATAACTTACAAGGTTAATAAAGAAATACTGTCAGTAAATATATAATGAATAATTTACTGCTTATTAAATGAGTTTCTACAAACCACCAATAAGTTGTTTAAAGATCTTGATATAGAAAAAGTTGGTAATTAAAGAAAGAAAAATGACCTGTAGACATAAATCAGCTATAACTGTTAATTGCAATTATGGTTTTTCATGGCGAACACCCACTACTGGAATGCAAAGTTTTTATTACAGGAACTAAAGTTTGCTTTTTTTAAATAGCAAATTGTTAACAGAGTATCCCCCAAAATATCTGTAGGTGCTTAAAAATGTGTAGGTAAGTGAAATGCAAGAGAAAAATAAATGCTGATATGTCTAAATAATTTTTAAACTATTTTGAACAAGTGAAGGAAAAGGACTAATAAATAGGGAACATTAGAGTTCAGAAAATGATGTTATGCTTCCCACCACAGATTAACGGCAGAAGCTTAAAAGCATAAATTCACATCTTTAAAAGGGATACAAGGAGCTACTTTTTTATAGTTTGGTGCAAGATAATTTAAAACATTTTGTTAAAAACAATGAACAGAAAAACTGGCAAAGGTTACTAATACATAGTTTGTATAAGAGGAAGTACAAATGCTTAACAAGCATAGGATATGTTTAAACTTACTGAAAGATAAACAACTGCAGATTTAAGAAATACGTAAAAATAATAATTCAAGTATGATGAGGTATATCTGTTAGAAGCAATGGTAGAAAACAAATGAGAAGAACAAGCAGCATGATAATTGCCAGGGAATATGTAGAAAATTACAAACTTGATGTCTCTCTCACAAAATGTCTTGATTCAAAATCTGGTTTTATCCTAAAGTATTTCAATTTCCTTAATATTTAGTCCTATTATTAAAATCCATGTTAACCTGTAACTTTATAATAAACCCTTCATAAACTGAGGAAACTCTAAATGGGTCCCAACAGTTTACAAACAAAAAAGCCCTAAAACAGTGACCCATACACTTGAGAAATTACCAACTGCATTAATAATAATGCATGCCAATCATTCTTGGGCCTTAATCTTCTACTGTTTAGTGTGAACATTTTTCTGCAGAAGCTAACCTTGAGTTCATGGGGCTTATAGCAGGGAAGCAGAGAAACTTTGCTTTGTAAAGATTCATGAAAAAGAAACAGGTGAAAATGTGCCTGCCTTTGGGGAAGCAGTTGTCCACCCTTATGCTCTAAACTCAGGCTGGCATTTAAAAATTTAAGGGAAGCCTGCAACCAAGGCTGCTTTTCCCCTAGGTGCTGAAGCTGATGTCCTGACTTGAGGAATTGCTCAGTGAAATTTAAAGGGACACACACACACACAACAAAAATTTTAAAAAGACAAAAACAAAAAACAAAAAAACAACTGTGTTTCTAGTGCCTGAAACTCTTTTCCCCCTAGAGGGAATTTCTAGTCTACTTAAACTCATCTGGTCTGAGACAGACAAGAGTATAGTTTAGCCATTTGTCTACACTGTTGTGAGAGTCGTCAATATCTACTGCGTAGTGTGATTTCCCAGACTCAAACTAAGCTCTAAGGAGTAAAAGATAATTTTTCAAAAGAGAATTAAGAAATATTAAATGCATATGCATATACATCCATTTTATTTATTTGTTTAGTTATTTATTTTTAATTTTTTTTTATGTTTACTTATTATTGAAAAACAGAGAGAGACAGAGCATGAGCAGGGGAGGGGCAGAGCGAGAGGGAGACACAGAATCTGAAGCAGGTTCCAGGCTCTGAGCTGTCAGCACAGAGCCCAACACGGGGCTTGAACTCACAAACCTTGAGATCATGACCTGAGCCGAAGTCGGACGCTTAATTGACTGAGCCACCCAGGCGCCCCTACATCCATTTTATAATGAAGATAATAATTTTTCTTGCACATTTCACAAAGATAAAAAAAGGAAATAAGATGCAAAAGCATTAAAGAAGATCCAAATAAATGGACATATTTGCCATATTCACAAAAAAGGAGAATTAGTAGGTTGAGATTGTCTCCAAACGGATCTACAGTCTGAAAGTAATTTTTTTTTTTTTTTTTTTTTTTTTTTAAATTTTTTTTTTTTTTTTTTCAACGTTTATTTATTTTTGGGACAGAGAGAGACAGAGCATGAACGGGGGAGGGGCAGAGAGAGAGGGAGACACAGAATCGGAAACAGGCTCCAGGCTCTGAGCCATCAGCCCAGAGCCTGACGCGGGGCTCGAACTCACGGACCGCGAGATCGTGACCTGGCTGAAGTCGGACGCTTAACCGACTGCGCCACCCAGGCGCCCCAGTCTGAAAGTAATTTTAAAGCATATATGAATTTAGGGCCAAAAATAAGGAAGAGCCCTCTGAATGAGAATATGTACCCCAATGTTTATAGCACCATTATGAACAGCAGCATAATTATGGAAAGAGTACACATATCCATTGACTAACGAACAGATAAAGATGTGGCATATATATATACAATGAAATGTTACTCAGCCATAAGAAAGAATGAAATCTTGCCATTTGCAATGTCATAGGTGGAACTGGAGTGTATTATACTAAGCAAAACAAGTCAGTCAAAGAAAGATAAATATAGTATGATTTCACTCATGTGGAATTTAAGAAACAAAACAGATGAACATGGAAGGAGGAAGAATGGGGGGTAAGCCATAAGAGACTCTTTTTTTCTTTTTTTAAAGTTTACTTATTTTGAGAGAGACAGAGACAGTGCAAGTAGGGGAGGGGGAGAGAGAAAGGGAAAGAAAGAGAATCCCAAACAGGCTCTGCACTGTCAGCACAGAGCCTGACGCTGAGCTCAAACTCACAAAATGATGAGATCATAAGCTAAGCCAATACCAAAAATCAGACACTCAACTCGCTGAGCCACCCAGCAGCCCCAGCCATAAGAGACTCTTAACTATATAACAAACAAAGCTGACAGAGGGGAGTGGTTGGAGCCCTTCCCGGGCTATTAAGGAGGCACTTGTGATGAGCACGGGGTGTTATATGTAAGTGATGAATCACTAAATTCTACTCCTGAAACCAGTAATTACACTATGTGTTAACAAACAGAATTTAAATAAAAACTTGAAACAAAACAAATAAAAACAGAGAATAATAAAGAATTGGAATTTTATTTGTAAGGTATCAGAGTCCACAACATCATAACTGATACTGGATTTTTCCAAAATGATCAATGATCAATGAAATGATCATTGAAATGATCAATAAATGATCAATGAAAGAGTCAGCCAGAAACAGATACCTGTAGAGAAGAAACGCTGTTACATAATAGACCTGGCAAGCCAGACCACACAGAAAAGAAATCGATTTACAATAAGGAAAGGTAAAATATAATTATCCTCATAAAAAAGTGAAGTGAGTCCACTACTTTACATCATATACAAAACAAAAACCTGTCTGGGATGTCCCAGACAGGTTAGGGAATTAAATATTAAAAATAAGATTAAAAAAAAAATATATATATATAGGTGAGTGTCCTGACAGTACAAATAAAATTTTAAAACAAATAGAAACATTGTGTGCTTTAAAAATTGGTAAATGTGCTTACATAAAAAAGTAATTGAAGACACCTTAAGATAAGTAAAATGAAAATTTTTAACTTAGGAGACAAATATAATTGAAATTAAAAAATCAATGGTGGATTCAATAATGTATAAAACAGTTGAAAAGACACTTCACAATCTATAAGGTAAATCTGATATAATGGGACTTGAAGATGGAGACAAGGAAAGCGTGTAAGACCAAAGTAATGTTTAAAGAAAAAATGCTTAATATTAAAGAAGGTTGAGAACTCATATAGGATAAATTCAAAGAAACTATTGTTAAACATGTCATAGCTAAAGTATGTCATAGCCAAAGAGAAAAATTTTAGGGCAAAGAACAAAGCTGTTACTTGCAGAGGAACTAAAATTAGAATTATAATGAACTTAACAGAATAATAATAAAAAAAAGATGCCAAAAGAAAATGAAAGAATATCTTCAAATGCTAAAAGCCAATAATTGAAATAATTGTCAACATGAATTCTGTAGCTATCATAAATATCTGTCAAGTAGAAAGGTGAAGTAAAGGCATTTTCAGGGGGAAAAAGGGAGAGAGACTTCACAAATACTGACTGCATACGTCAACAATCCGACAACATCAAGAACAATAATAATATCTTGTCAGATTTAGAAGTATATAGAATCAGAATACATAGCAAATATACCAAATAATTTAAGAAGGTGTTAACAATGACTTATGATCCTTTTATTACCTGGAAAGAAATAAGAAATCTTTTTTTATTTTAATTTTTATTATTATTTTTAAAAAAATTTTTAAATGTTTATTTATTTTTGAGACAGAGAGAGACACAGCATGAGCAGGGAAGGGGCAGAGAGAGAGGGAGACACAGAATGTGAAGCAGGCTCCAGGCTCTGAGCTGTCAGCACAGAGCCCGACGCGGGGCTCGAACTCACGAACTGTGAGATCATGACCTGAGCCGAAGTCGTATGCTTAACCAGCTGAGCCACCCAGGCGCCCCAAGAATTCTTTTTTTAAAATACATTTTATTTTTCTTAATGTTTATTCATTTTTGAGAGACATAGAGAGACAGGGCATGAGTTGGGAGGAGCAGAGAGAAAGGGAGACACAGAGCTCAAAGCAGTATCCAAGCTCTGCTCTGTCAAGCACAGTTCAACACAAGGCTTGAACTCACAAACTGTGAGATCATGACCTGAGCTGACATCTGATGCTTAACCGAGCCACTAGGCGCCCCACTTTTTCTTTTAATGTCTATTTTATTTATTATTATTATTTTTTAATGTTTATTTTTGAGAGACAGAGAGAGAGAGAGAAAGCATGAGCAGAAGAGGGGCAGAGAGAGAGACAGAGACAGAGACAGAATCTGAACCAGGTTTCAGGCTTGAGGTGTCGGCACAGAGCCTGATGTGGGGCTCGAACTCACAAACCACGAGATTGTGACCTGATGCAAAGTCAGACACTCAACTGACTGGGCCACCCATGTGCCCCAAATGTCTATTTTATTTTTGAGAGAGAGAGCGCACAAGGAAGGGTGGGCAGAGAGAGGGTGAGACAGAGGATCTGAAGTGGGCTCTGTGCTAACTAACATCAGAGCCTGATGTGGGGCTCAAACTCATAAACGGTGAGATCATGATCTCGGCCAAAGTCAGATGCTTAACCAACTGAACCACCCAGATGCCCCAAAATAAGAAATCTTGTTTCAATCAGACTGTGATAGTTAAGAAAGGATTCATGCTGTTATCACTAGTTGTTTGAATAAATAAATAAAACTCATGTATAACAATTTATCCCCAAACTTAACAAACATGCAGTATTTCACACAGTTTCTGAGTTAAGAATCCAGAATTGGCCCATCTGACTGGTTCTGGGTTTGGATCTCTCATGATGCTTTAGTCAAGGTGGTGGTTAGAACATATCTGGGTATCTAGAAGACAACTGGGTCTGGGATTTTCAATTTCCAAGATGGCTTACTCATATAGTACTACTGCAGGTCACAGGACCTGTCATAGCTCTGCTTAGGTGTCCCCCAAAACACATAGACTATCTACCACAGATAAAGAAATCCAATAGAAGTAGTAAGAAGGAAGTGTGAAGGCTTTTTTATATCTGATTCTTACACATCAGTCCCAGTTCTACTACATTCTACTGTCTAAAAGTTCTACCCACATTGAGGGGGAGCAGAATGGGGTTTCACCTTCTGGAGGGGAAGAGTATCAAAGAACATGTGGACATATTTTAAAACCACCATACCATCCTGCTAGAAAGTCCACTAAGGTTATCTACAGATACAGCTAAAGCATTTTAAACCCAAGAATATCATTCAGTAAGCAATAGTGCATGAATCACCGACATGGTTCAAAACTTACAATAATAAGGTCAAAACACAAATAGCTTGTCAAGATCTGGCATACATTACCTTTCTGCTGAGCACGTAGAACCACTATCAAGACAAATGAAAATCATATCATCCCCCATCTCATGTAGTGGATTTTCTGTATTTTTTTAACACGAGGACAAATTAGATTGATTATTGATTGAAATAAGCTCCATGTAAACATAAATGAGGACCCATTCTAAATTTCCTATACTTCATTCATCTGCTCTGTTTATAACACAAAGAATGTCCTTTCAGAAATTACATGATCTTCTGTAGTAAAATGGTACTTTTATCACCACCACTACTGAAGATATGTATGTTTATAATAACATTCTTAGTATGTATTTTGTGTGTACTTTTTCATGAACATTACTTTGAACAAGAGAAGAAAAATGCAGTGAGTTTGTTAGGGTTGTATTTCAATAACTTGAACTAAAAGATTGTTCTATGTTTTGTGCACAGAATAGAATTGATTTATGAGTAAGGATGAAAGTGTGTTCATCTTTTATTCCCCAAATACTCCTGTTCTAACAAAATGTCAATTTAAATTGATTGGTTAGCGAGAACAGCACAGTTGCATACAACTCAGGAAATGGCAAGTTCAGCCCAAAGCTTAAAAAACTAACATTTTTGTAATTTCAAATACACGTGCCTGAGGTTTAAATGAGCAGTTTTTTTTTTTAATATTTAACATATATTTTTATTATAGTGTTAGTTTCAATGACAACATATGCTTCTGTGATTTGGCTACTAACAATAATTTTGTCTGAAGTTCTTTTAGAAGCAATTTTTATTTATAGACTGACACTCGTGAGTTACAAAAGATCAAGTGTTGTTAAAATGGATAAGGTGAGCTTGTAATCGGAAACTGTATATAGTCATTTTTACCACACTGGTAAGGCTTCATGAAATATGTAAACTACATTTTTCAATATAAAAATTCAATATATTGGTAGGATTTCAAAAAAGAATGTTTCAGTATAATTTTCAGGCATATAAATTTGAGTTTATTAAAGTGTAATTATAGCAAACATAGTAAAAATAGTTGTGTTTACATGAAAGAATCTGTAATCAAGTAAAAACAAACATGCTGACAGGTTCTAAAAGGCTTTCATTTTAGTAAAATTAGGCTCATTTTAAATTCCAGAGACTCAAATAAGATTCCAGTTGCATACTCATGATGATCAATCATTGCTGTATCTCAGGAACAAGTAGCAATGATGACATCTATTCTCATGCCGTTATTGTCTTATTTATGTATGTATGTATTTTTTGAGCAAGTGAGCTGGAGAGGGGTAGAGGAAGAGGGAGAGAGAGAATCTTCAGTAGATTCCACGCCCAGCACAGAGCACGATGCAGGGCTTGATCTCACGACCATGAGATCATGACCTGAGCCAAAATCAAGAGTTGGACGCTTAACTGACTGAGCCACCCAGGTGCCACCCATCATTTTCTAATGTATCAGATTGCTTCCAAAATTAAATTTACCTATTTATATCATGTTGCTTATAGAATGCTGGTAGTCTGTATTTGAATTGAGTTTTTTTTTAATTGCTACAAAAATAGAATGTCTGTTACTTTATTAGTTATGGATTTTTTCTACTCTTTTTACTGTTTTATTTACCATTGATGTGTTGGTATCTGAACACCAGGCATTTAAATGACTTATTTTCAATGAAGTTACCAACAGTAGAAAATGACCAACATATATCTTTCAAGCCTATGCATAATACATATAATTCATACTCATATTAATGAATGTTACTCTATCATAGTGACGTTCAAAGCCTGCCCTGCAGTGAAATATGAACAATTGTTAAACAAGCTATTAAATAAACACCTATTGCTCATATAATATTTGAGAGAAAACTTGTCTTTCTCTTCACAATGATGTTTATCACAAAACTGTATTAAATAGTTTTGACACTCAGTACTAAGAGGTAACAAATGACCAAATGATTTAACTTCTAAAGGAACCAACGATTTCTGAGTTCCATTTCACTTCAAAAATATCTTCATACCTTCTCTGTATTTACTTCTGCCATTACTCTCTACAGCCTGAAAGTAATGGGAGTTTTATGCCATTTTTCACAAACCCTTCAAGTAAAACCAATTATACAATTACTCACGAGTCTACTAACATCCCTAAGTCATTTTAAATATTCTTTTTTTAAAAATGTTTTTAAAATGAGACAGAGACAGAATGCGAGTGGGTTAGGAGCAGAGAGAGAGGGAGACACAGAATCCGAAGCAGGCTCCAGGCTCCGAGCTGCCAGCACAGAGCCCGATGCGGGGCTCAAACTCACAAGCCGTGAGATCATAACCTGAGCTGAAGTCGGATGCTCAACCCACCGAGCCACCCAGGCACCCCTCATTTTAAATATTCTTAAATCAGGTACTGAAATTTGGATGATTCTATTTAATGTGCTGAAAGACTAACAGCATTCGCAATTACTCAGTTGTCACAATATCGACCATTTGATAATTTTCAGACTAAGATTGTTCCATTTTATTTTAAAATACTCTTGGAATTTATAGGTAATGTTTTTCTGTGTATAAACATACTATACTTTAGTATTTACTATTCTTTATTAATAGGGTTTAATTCTATTTTGAAAGTCACAGTTTACACTATATCAAGCTTGAAAACTAAAAAATTAGAATTCAAGATAGCAAGAAGAAGCATAGTTATCCAAAAGGGACACAAAGGGAAATTCTGTTTAAAGTCTGGAACCAAGGGGCACTTGGGTGGCTCAGTTGATTGAGCGTCTAACTTTGGCTCAGGTCATGAATGATCTCATGGTTTGTGAGTTCGAGCCCCATATTGGGCTCTGCACTGACAGTGTGGAGCCTGCTTGGGGTTCCTTGTGCTCTCTTGCCCTCAAAACAAATAAATAAACTTAAAAAAATAAATTAAAGCAAAATCTGGAACCAAAACATATAGATCAGAGTCATACAGATTTAAATTATAACACAGTTTTAAAAGTCCTTCCATTATTAGAATATGGTTGTTATAAAGTAAAATAATAGCAGATGCATTAATTGGTAAAGTTCATTATTCACTTTTATAATGTCTATATGTGGTGCTGAATTGAATTGTTTTGTTATCTACAACGTTTAATATTAGAGAAAATGACGAGTAGTATTTAACATCCCCCATTTTAACCCTGAATGCTTAGCTCTGTCAAAGAAGTCACTCTGGGGGCGCCTGGGTGGCGCAGTCGGCTAAGCGTCCGACTTCAGCCAGGTCACGATCTCGCGGTCCGTGAGTTCGAGCCCCGCGTCGGGCTCTGGGCTGATGGCTCAGAGCCTGGAGCCTGTTTCCGATTCTGTGTCTCCCTCTCTCTCTGCCCCTCGCCTGTTCATGCTCTGTCTCTCTCTGTCCCAAAGATAAATAAACGTTGAAAAAAAAAAATTAAAAAAAAAAAAAAAAAAAAGAAGTCACTCTGTTTCTCTGTTCTATTCCTCAGGCATTTACTTTGTTGATCATATTGCCTTTGTTATTGTTGCTGTTTTGTTTTGTTTTGCTTAAAAGCCATTTGAGGGTTTTTTATTTTCCCTCTGTATTTTATCAATGTTTTTTGGTTTTATTTGTTTGATTGAGGAAGGAGGAGGTTCTTGTTTGTTTGTTTCTTTTAACTTCTATTTTCAGTTCCAGTCTCTTGTCTTTCATGATTTATTGAACACACTGATGTGGAAATTTATAGTATTTGATAAGCTATGTATTAATATTTGAACCTCACCATACTAGTGAACTGAATGAAAATTCTTCCTATCTCTATTTTTATATTGGCCTTTTTTCCCTTTATGGACAGATTTAAGAGGCTAATCATTATTCATAAAATGTATGTTCACAAGAGATGATTTCATGTTGCATTTTTGGTACAATTTATGTCATGATCTAAAATAGATTGATCTATTTGTTATGCAAAGTGAAACTGAAGATGAAGTATCTAGGAGAAAATTATCTGTCTTGCTTGAAATAGAAGATGAAACAAATTTTGAGATACGGAGAAATTTTTATTATTTTGGAATTATTTTATTCTATCTTTTTGGAGCATTGACCTCTGCCAAAACTTTTCAAATGCCTGTTATTGTCTGAAACCTAATGCCATCTCTACAGTCCCTGGATCTCTCAAACTCTTTATTTTCACCTCTTGTTTAACTTAAATGTGTTTTCTTTTCAGATACTCCTCCCCTTGTAGATAGTTTAAGTTCCAATTAGGGTCCTAACTTGTTGGAAACCTAAGTCAAAAGTGATATTCAGAAGAAAACACTGTCACCATCTGTTTTTAAAGGGGCAAATTCTCTTCATTATATCTACAGGCATACAAAATGAAAATTTTTAAGCTTAGGAATTCTTGTATTTGTACATATGAGTGTTATTGTTTCTTGAGTCTTTCTTAAAACACCCACAGTAGATACATGAACACACACAGGATATCAGTATTTGTGAGAAATCACCTGTTAGCATTTTGCTGATGAAGTTGCTGAATTTAATTTCATGATAAGGATGTTTATTTTTTTATCTATTTATTTATTTTTTACCCAATATAATGGGTATAGTTTTGAATGTTGTACTTAAAATAATATTTAAAATACTATGGTCATTGTATTGTTCTATGGGTCTGCTAAAATCAAACTTCAGTAAAAATTAAGTACAATTACAAATGAAATGTAGTGTATACCACAGTATTTTCTCTTATAGATTAATAAATCATAAAAAACAAAAAGACAGCTACTGTGTACCAGTAGTTCTATGAAGGGGCAGCCCCAGAGCAACCAGTATTTTTCATAGTAAAGCTTATTATATATTATTGCTTTGATATAGAGAATTACTATTATATGAACTACAAAGTTTTCTTTTTAAATTTAAACTTAAGTTAATTAACATATAGAGTAGTTTTGGTTTCAAGAGTAGAATTTAGTGATTCATCACTTACATATATCACCCAGTGCTCATCCCAACAAGTGCCCCCTTAATGCCCATCACCCATTTATCGCATCTGCCAACCACCTTCCCTCCAGTCCTTGTTTGTTCTCTGTATTTGAGAGTCTCTTATGGTTTGCCTCTCTCTCTTTTTTTTTGTTTTATATTTCCTCCCGTTCCCTATGTTCATCTCTTTTATTTCTTAAATTCCACATACGAGTGAAATCATTTGTCTTTCTCTGACTTATTTTGCTTAGAATAATACACTCTAGTTCTATCCACATTGCTGCAAATAGCAAGATTGCATTCTTTTTGATTGCTAATATTCCATTGTATATTTATACCACTTCCGTATTCATCTGTCAATGGAAATTAGGGTTCTTTCCATAATTTGGCTATTGTTGATAGTGCTGCTATAAACATTGTAGTGCATGTGTCTTCGAATCAGCATATTTGTATCCTTGAGATAAATACCTAATAGTGCAATTGCTGGATCATAGGGTAGTTCTATTTTTAACTTTTTGAGGAACCTCCATATTGTTTCCCAGAGTGGCTGCACCAGTTTGCATTTCCACCAGCAGTGCAAAAATGTTTCCCTTTTTTTGCAACCTCACCAACATCTGTTGTTGCCTGAGTTGTTAATTTTAACCATTCTGACAGGTGTGAGGAGGTATGTCATTGTGGTTGATTTGTATTTCCCTTATGATGAGTGATGTTAAGCATTTTTTCATGTGTCTGTTAGCCATCTGGATGCCTTCTTTGGAAAAGTGTCTATTCATGTCTTCTGCCCATTTCTTCATTGGACTATGTTTTTTCAGTGTTAAGTTTGATAGATTCTTTATATATTTTTGATACTAACTCTTTATTTCTCTCCTATTCCATTGGTTGCCTTTTAGTTTTGTTGATTGTTTCCTTCACTGTGAATAAGACTTTTATCTTGATAAGGTCCTAATAGTTCATTTTTGTTTTTGTTTCCCTTACATCCAGAGACATGTCTAGTAAGAAGTTCCTGTGGCCAAGGTCAAAGAGGTTGCTGTCTGTTTTCTCCTCTAGGATTTTAATGGTTCTGTCTTACATGTATGTCTTTCATCCATTCTGAATTTATTTTTGGGCATGATGTAAGAAAGTGGTCCAATTTCATTCTTTGGCACATCACTGTCAAGTTTTCCCAACCTCATTTGTTGAAAACTGTCTTTTTTACATTGGATATTTTTTCCTGCTTTGTCAAAGATTAGTTGGCCATACACTGGTGGGTCTATTTCTGGGTTCTCTATTCTGTTCCATTGGACTATGTGTCTGTTTTTGTGCCAGTACCATACTGTCTTGATGCCTCCAGCTTTGTAATACAGCCTGAAATCTGGAATTGTGATGCCTCCAGCTTTGGTTTTCTTTCTGAACATTACTTTGGTTATTTGGTGTCTTTTCTGGTTCCATACAAATTTCAGAATTGTTTGTTCTAGCTCTGTGAAGAATGCTGGTGTTATTTTGATAGGGATTTCATTGTATGTGTAGATTGCTTTGGATAGTATTGGCATTTTAACAATATTTGTTCTTCTAATCCATGAGCATGGAATGTTTTTCCATTTCTTTGTGTCTTCTTCAATTTCTTTCATAAGCTTTCTATAGTTTTCAGTGTACAGATCTTTTACCTCTTTGGTTGGATTTATTACCAGGTATGTTATAGTTTTTGGTGCAATTATAAATGGGATCCATTCCTTGATTTCTCTTTCTTCTGTTTCATTATTGGTGTATAGAAATGCAACTGATTACTGTACATTGATTTTACACTCTGTGATTATGCTGAATTCATGTATGAGTTCTTACAATTTTTTGGTGGAGTCTTTTGGGTTTTCCATGTAGAGTATCATGTCATCTGTGAAGAGTGGAAGCTTGATTTCTTCCTTGCCAGTTTGTATCCCCTTTATTTCTTTTTGTAATCTGATTGCTGAGGCTGGGACTACCAATACTATGTTGTACAACAATGGTGAGAGTGGACATTGCTGTCATGTTCCTGACCTTAGGGGGAAAACTCTCAGTTTTTTTCCCATTGAAGATTATATTAGCTGGGGTCTTTCATATATGGTCTTTATGATGCTGAGATATGTTCTTTCTATCCCTAGTTTCTTAAGGGTTTTTATCAAGAAAGGATGTATATTTTGTGAAATGCTTTTCTGCACCTCTTGAAAGGATCATATGATTCCTATCCTTTCTTTTATTAATGTGGTGTATCACGTTGATTGATTTGTAGATATTGAACCAGCCCTGCAACCAAGGAATAAATCCCACTTGATCATGGTGAATAATTATTTTAATGAATTGTTGGATTCACTTTGCTAGTATCTTATTGAGATTTTTGCATCCATGTTTATCAAGGAAATTGACCTGTAATTCTACTTTCTATTGGCATCTTTGTCTGGTTTGGGATCAAGGTAACACTGGCCTTATAAAATGAGATGGGAAGTTTTCCTTCCATTTCTATTTTTTGGAACAGTTGCAAAAGAATACGTATTTAATCTTCTTTATATATTTGGTAGAATTTCCCTGGGAAGTCACCTGGCCCTAGACTCGTGTTTGTTGAGAGATTTTTGAATACTGATTCAATTTTTTTTATTGGTTATGGGTGTGTTCAAATTGTCTATTTCTTCCTGTTTCAGTTTTGGTAGTTCATATGTTTCCAAGAATTTATCCATTTCTTCCATATTGTCCAATTTGTTGGTATATAATGAGAATATAATATTCTCTTAAAATTGTTTGTATTTCTGTGTTGTTAGTTGTGATCTCTCCTTTTTCATTCATGATTTTATTTATTTGGGTCCTTTCCTTTTTCTTTTTGATAAGTCTGGCTAAGAGTTTATCAATTTTGTTTATTCTTTCAAAGATATATCTCCTAGTCTCATTTATCTGTTCCTATATATATATATACATATATACATATACATATACATATATATACATATACATATATACATATACATATATATACATATACATATACATATATATACATATACATATATACATATACATATATATACATATACATATATATACATGTATATATGTATACAGCATATATATATATATATATATATGATTTCTGCTCTAATCTTTATTAATTCCCTTCTACTGCTGATTTTGGACTTTACTTGCTGTTCTTTTTCTGTTCGTTTAGGTGTAAAGTTAGGTTGTATATTTGAGACATTTCTTTCCTCTTCAGGAAAGCCTGGATTGCTGTATACTTCCCATCTTATGACTGCTTTTGCTGCATCCCATAGGTTTTGGACTGTCATGTTTTCATTTCCATTAGCTTCCTTATATTTTTTTTTATTTCCTCTTTAATTTTTTGGTTAACTCATTCATTCTTCAGTAAGATGTTCTTTAACCTCCAAGTATTTGTGGTCTTTCCAAATTTTTTTTCTTGTGGTTAATTTCAAGTTTCATAACATTTTGGTCTGAGAATATCTGTGGTATGATCTATTATGACATAATGCTTTTTTTCTCTCTTGTTATAGTCTTTGTTTTAAAATCTAGTTTGTCTGAGATAAGTATGGCTACTCTGGCTTTCTTTTGATGTCTGTTAGCATGATAGATGGTTCTCCATCCCCTCACTTTCAATCTGCAGATGTCTTCAAGTCTGAAATGAGACTCTTGTAGGGAGCATATAGATCGACCTTGTTATTTATCTATTCTGATACCCTGTGTCTTTTGCTTAGAGCATTTAGTCCATTTACATTCAGAGTGATTATTGAAAGATATGAATTTACTGCCATTGTGCTGCCTGTAGAGTAGTTGGTATGTCTGGTGATGTTCTCTGGTCTGTTTTAGCCTTTGTGCTTTTGGCCTTTTTTTTTTTCCTCGCCATTCAAAGAGTCCCCTTATAATTTCTTGCAGTGCTGCTATAGTGGTAATGAACATCTTTAGTTTTTGTTTGTCTGGGAAACTCTTTATGTCTCCTTCTATTCTGAATGACAACTTTGCTAGGTAAAGAATTCTTGGTTGCATAGTTTTCCCATTCAGCACGTTGAATATATCCTGCCACTCCTTTCTGGCCTGCCAAGTTTCTGTGGTCAGATCTGCTGTGAACCTGATCTGTCTTCCCTTATGGGTGAAGGACTCTTTTCCCCATTCTCCTTTCATGATTCTTTCCTCCTAAAAAGGATGTTTAAACTGATATATCTATGACTGGTGTCAATTTCTTAGATAATTATTAATCCCTTTGCATCATTTTTTTCTATTTTCCTATATTGTTTTCATACCACTGAGTTGTCAAATTAAAATCTTAAGTTTTCCCTTTATTGAGTAATTGACTAAAACAAATCAGTATTGAAAAATGAATTCTACAATTGTTCTTAAACTACCACCTTATGTGTAGTGTTCTGACAAATTGTCTTATTGATCTTTATTTTTTCCAGAAAGTTACATATAGTGGAGAAAATATTCTCAGAGATAAAACTTTAAAAACATATATTAAATTTTCTCATGTCCACATGAATTTATACAGCCATCTGTTGTAGAATGCTTAATCATCTTTGTTTCCCTAACCCCATATCTAAGCATAAGTTAACTCTTTTCACATTTCCATTCAGTATTTCTAATATATATTTTCTTCTTTTGAATTCATAGCTGCTTTTAAAAAAAGGTCAAATGCTACTTACATATTTTTCTGATTTAATTTTCATTTTTTCAAAGATACATGCAGAACAAGGATTGAATACATTTCATCTGATATTTTCCTGTATATTCGCATGTAATTTTCTCAGATTAATGATATTCAGTGTTTTAGTTTTAGGTATTACAAACTGCTAGATTATGAAGAATCCATGGGATCTTAATACCCACGTATTCTTTGTCTTACTCAGTTCTTCCAATATTGCCATTTTATAACTTTTATTTAAATTCATACTTAATATTGTGATAAACAGAATCCTACATTGGTTGCCATGATCTTTAGTCCCTGATAATATGCCTGTATAATCCCCTCCCCTTAGTAGGGGTGGGCCTTTGACTTAGTTTCAATGGAACATGGGAAATGTAATGGGCTCCTCCTCTCTTCATTGGATTATCTTGTAAGAGTGTGTATTAGCAGAAAGAGAAAATTCCTGCTTGTCTTGAGGAAGTCAACAGCCACATGGTGAATGGCCTATGGGGAGGGCCACATGGTAGAGAACTGCAGATGACTTCTAGAAGCTAAAGTTGTCCTCCAGCCAATGGTCATTATGAAGTAAGGGCTATAAGTCATATAACCACAAGGAACTGAACCGTGCCAACAACCACATAAATTTGGAAAAGGACCCTGAGTTCCAGAAAGATACATGGCCCAGCCAACATATTGTTTAAAGCCCTTTGAGACCTTGAGTGGAAAACCCAGCTACACTTTGCCTGGACTCCTGACCAACTAAACCATGAAATAAGTGTGTGTGCTTTTAAGCTGCTAATATGATGATAATTTGTTATGTGGCAATAGGAAAATAATACAAATACTTACACTATTGTGACTGAACACAGAAGTTTTTTTTTAATGTTTATTTATTTATTTTGAGAAAGAGAGAGAGGGCATAGAGAGAGGGAGAGACAATCTCAAGCAGGCTCCACACTGTCAGCGCACAGCCCAAAGTGGGTCTCAATCTCACAAACTGTGAGAACATGACCTGAGATGAAATCAAGAGTCAGACACCTAACTTACTGAGTCACCCAGGAGCCCCTGAACATAGAATTTATAGCTAACCATAGCATTATACTAAATTTACATTTCTTTTCTTCTATAACTTTTTGTTTCCTTGAAATTAATGATTCATGTTTTCTATTGTGCTTACTCATGTGCCTATGATTAATTACCACCAAATTCTCTCTACATTCATAATCTTTCTCTCAGAATTCTGAAACACCTGTACCATGAGGACTTTCCTATAGATGCTGTCTTTATGCTCCAAAGGTGACTGGATTCCGTCTAGACTGACCTAATGAACAAATGTCATTCTAGCATCTCCCTTTCACATCAACCTGAAATGTCCTTTCCCTCTCTTTTATGGTGACTTTTCTGTTTCTTGTAAGTTATATCTTCCATTTCTTTTTCTTTTTTGTTTGAGAGAGGGAGATCCTCCACTAGTTTCCCAAGGAAGCATACAAGAAAGATAAAGCAAACAACATCTTCAGGTATGACTGGTGACATCCAGGTAGAGTCACTTTAATTCACTTTCTTCAGAATTAATCCTCACTCTTCTTTAAGAAGAAGGTCTGACACTCACTAGTATAAAATGATTAAAAAAAGGAATCTGAATCTTCCCGTTTTCAGTACATGTTCACCTCTACTTTCAAAATTTCTTATGGCTACCGATTTCTGAGTCTTTCAAGAATTTGGTCTCAGTCAGGCTGTTTATGGTATCTTTGGTGCTTTAGACTTGCTCTTCCTTTAAAAGCAAGTTCTCTAAGTTGGTTACCATGATTTTCTTGGATGTATCCTCTATTGATTTTCCAAGTGAGGCATTTTGGAGGCTTATCTGTCTTGCAGAGGATCTAGGGGTTGATGTGCCTGATGAGAAGCACAGACCACTCGCTTCTCAGGGAAAATTTCTGTATTTTTGAAATCTCTCCTGATTGTAGGGTGGGTTCTTTGTTTTGTTTTGGTGAGACTGTGTCTCTGCTTCGTCCACCTGTTGCATTCCTGCCCTTTAATCCTTTATTGTGGAGGCTGTGTTCATTCAGTTTTCATGTGTTTTTCAGTGGAAATTATTCCACATGTAATTGTAAATTTATTGAGGAAGTGAGTTCAGGATCATCCTAGGCTGCCATCTTGAACTCATCCCTCTTATACAGTATGTTCATTATTATTTATTTTTTGAGGTTGAAATAAGACCTCCAAGCTGCACACATCACCCATTTGGCTAAATCATGTGTGATATACATGTTTCTAGTTTCTAGAAATATGTGCATGTCAACAATGCCATTCATCAAGGAATTAATGGAAAGAAATAGCACAATGCTTCATTTTGTTGTATTAATATAGTGGTGATGGAGATCTTTGATTTAATTCCTTATTTTAATGGAATTGTGGTTATTCTCCAGCTTAAGGTTTCAAAACTCTCTTCAAATTCACAATAACTCACTAGTTGATGATGCCAGCTACCTTTATTATGCTATTCAGAATAAAATATTGCTACAAGGGCTGTTCTATTAATACAGAACACATTACCTAAAGCTTGGGTAACTCCGTCTCAGGAGTTCTTTGTCATCTTTACAGTCCAGTGTTGCATTCACTGAAATAACACATTAAATTTGTATGTTCTTAAGCACCTGGCTTAATTGAAACTCATGGCAATGATAGCACAATAACTGGCGCGAATAATAAACTACAGACAATCATTGTGCAGTGAAAGGTGTCAAAGACATGCTTTTATGGAATCAAAGGCAGTAACAGGGGCCTTTTATTTGATTCAAAGGTGGGGGCAGAATTGGAACTTATTCCCCAATATTAAACTGCAGATGGATAGTGTAGTAGTCTGATTTTTAAACTTTCAATTAACGTTGATGTGCTTTAATTACACATCAAAGGAGAACATGAAGAAGCTATTATGCTTTTGTTTCTTAATATGCCACATCAATTTTGATTTAAAAAAAAAAACCAAGGGGCCACAGAGACATATTTAAAATGGAACAATTGGTGGATATTGAATACAAATAATCCAAAACACAAGGATGATTTGAATCTCTTAATGATGAGTTTATAACTGAAATTAGAAGGAAGAAGCAAATGATTCAGGGACCCTAACAAGAATCTAGGAACTGTAGGTCTTATATTAAGAAGAAGATCTGTTCTTGGCAAAGATTCCCTGGATGGCTCTGAATTTACTTTGAAAAAAATTCCAAACACTGTCATCATCTGGAATAATTGGTACTAGTGTGATCCTAGAATTTTCCATCAAGCTCTAATTGGGCTCCAGTTTCAAATAGATGGCATTCTAATTTAGTTGAAATACAGACACATGTTCTTATTTTCTCACCAAACTGGAGTGTTTTTTTTTAAGATAAGATTACATACTAGAAATTGTTGATCATGTCACTATGTCCATAATTGGTTTGATGTTCTGAGATGGATGACTGTTCATAGGAAGGAAACAATTTCAATCCTATGACAAAGTCTGCAATTAGGGATTATAAAAGAAAACAATGCTTTGATACCATAAAGTATTGAATTAAAAATTCCTATTATCAAAATTAAAATTTTAAAATAAATGGAAAATGTAATTGCATTTAATAAATTTAGACTTCTTATTACCTTTGTACTTGCAGCTAAAAATCTTTAAAATGTTATACCCTGTATCAGTCAGTATTCGCCAGAGAAACAGAACCAATAGGATATGCATAGAAAGAGTGTTAGATGTGAGGAGATTCAGCATGAGAATTGGTTCACATGATTATGGAGACCAAGAAGTCCCATGATCTGTCATCTGCAATTTGAAACATTTGGAAAGCTGGGGTTAATTCAGTCCATGTTCTGAAGGCCTAAGAATCTAGGAGCTGATGGTGTGGTCCCTGGTCTGAGTCTGAAAGCCAAAGAACCAGGAAATCAGAACAGAATACTTTAAAACTAATGTTTCAATAGATGGAATAAGGTAAAAATCACTGACTTTAGAATTAGATAAATGAAGTCATAAATTTAATTCTGTCATATTTTAGCTGTATTGTTTAGGATGTATATGTTTACAACTGACAAAAATCCAATTAATCTATCTTAAGCAAGAATGGAGAGTTAAAGTCCTACATGACTGGAAAGTCTAGGTTACGACTTGCTCTGAACACTGCCAGATTCTAGGAACACAATATATTTAGGAAGAGTGAATATATAATCCATTACTAACACCTGTTTCAGGGTGAGAGGAGGTTCTTAAAATTAATTAAAAAACATTAATTGATCTGCAACAAATGAAAAAATTCCCAGGCAAATCAGGATATAAGGTCACTGTATTCTGAGGCGTGTGTTCTCTTTATCTCTTTTCCTGAGTGGCTTGAGAGGTTGGAGCTTTCATGACACTTTTGGAATGTTAGGTAGGATTGCTACCAGCAGTCACAGCTTCATAGCTTTTTAATTTAACAATCCCTGTGGGAAGATGGCTTTTTCTCTTCTATTATCTGCATATCAGTTCCAGAGAATACTTTGCTCTTCTTGGTGTATATGTCTATGAAACCAATCTGTGTTATCAGGTGATAAAGTAATATAACTACTTTATTTTAGGCTTCGCTCATAGCAATAAAATGGGTAAACCCTATTGACAACCCTTTTTGAGGATCACATGTAATAAGGAGGAATAACTCCCTCTAAAAAAGGATGATGGCAGATAAACAGATGTGGTACGATAATTTAATGCCTTAAACTTATTAATTAAACCCTCTTAAGCCACGACTTTTAATTGGAAACTGAAAAATAATATATTATGAAATAATTGCTGTGAGATCTACGTTGCCTAGCATACTGCTTGAAAAATAGTGAATAGCCATTAAATTTTAATGAACACTTTCTCTATAGAATATAAATAACCATAAAGTGAAATACTGTAAAACCTTGGATTGTAGCTTGTTCTGTGAATGTTCTGTAAAATGAACATTTCTAATAAATTTTAACTTGATAAACAAGCGATGTCTTGCAATATGAGTAGTATGTGACGCCAAATGTCACATGACCACAACTGAGCCAATGGTTCTTGAAATTTGCTTTGATATACAACTGCTTTGGATTACAAGCATGTTTTCAGAATGAATTATGCTCACAAACCAAGGTTTTACTGTAATCTGACAAGTTAGAAGATAGCTAAGAATTATTGGTATGATTAATGCCAAAGAAAAAGTGTCTAGAGAAAAGACATGTGAAAGAGAGTTCAGGAAGCAAATATTTGTGTCATATTTTGAAAGTTAAAGGAGATCTACAAGTGCAAAATAGTACCATAAATAAAACCTAATGCATAGGGGGTATATGTGATGATATACATCCCAATGCACAGATCATTTCATTAGTAAATTGTATGAAAAATATAAGGAAGAAACAACACTACTAAATTCTAAATTATTTGGGCAAATAAAGGAGAAAAAAGCATTTCCAAACTCAATCTATGAGGAAAACATAACCTGATACCAAAAACTTGACAAAAGTATTATGAAAAAATAAAATTATAGACTGGTTTCAATAGAAGAAATTGATAAAGAGCTAAAGAAGCTATTTCTAGAATGGCCTTAAGCCCATGGCAGTCAAGGCTTATGCCTGTTGTCCTAGAATAAGAATTAGTTGTACCTCCTTTTACTATTAAAAATAAAATGTTCCCATTTGGATAATAAATTATATATTTACTTTAGTTGTTCTCCACAATACCAGTAGTGTGGGTGCTTTCACAGTGGAATTACAGTGAGATTTTGAGAAGTAGGTAATTCTAATGGCTTTGTAGGTAATCAATGGAAGTGTATAATGTGATTACATATTAAATGTATTTTAACTTAATGGTAGAAGGATGGAAATTTTAAACAAATTTATTCATCCAGAAAGAAAAGTATAGTTTGAGCCATATTTGACATTATTACCAGGATCAAATACTTAAATGTAAAAAATAAATAAATCCATACTAATAATACAAAAAGGGAGTAAGTTCTTTGGGGTGCCTGGGTGGCTCAGTCAATTAAGCATAGGACTCTGGATTTCAGCTCATGTCATGGCCTCGTGGTTTGTGAGCTTGAGCCCTTCATCAGGCTCTGTGCTGGGAGTGAGGAGCTTGCTTAGGATTCTCCCTCTCTCCCTCTCATTCTTTCTCAAAATAAATAAATAAACTTTAAAAGGGGATAAATTCTTTTATATAAGAATAAGATCTTTCTTTAAAAGTGTTTCAAAATTCACAAAGAGAAAGACTATTGATAAACTTAATCTTATATAAATAAAAAAAACCTTACATGTCAATATTTCAATATGCATAGTAAAAACACAAATGGAAAAATTTAAAAAAAGTTAAATTTTACTATCACAAAGTCTATCATCATTTGGGTATAAAGAAATCTGTAAGAAAAAGACCAAAACCCAATGAAAATATGGGCAAAGGATAAATGAAATGGAAATTTCACACAACATAATTACAAATGACCCCAACTATTTTCAAAGATACTTCACTCACAAAACAATATAATAAAACTAGAGAAATGTGAATTTTAACCTGTCAGACTTGCAAAAAAATCTTTAGTAACAACTTTGTCATCAAGATATGAGAGAAAAAAGTATTCAGATATTTTAGGTAAAGTTTGAAAACTCCCTCTGCAGTATCCTTCTCCCCCCCACACCTATTCCATAGGGCATCCCAAGAGCAATCCCAATAAAAGTCCTGCAATTTTACCTCCATCTTGGTGTCTACTTCCCAGGGAACCCAACTCGAAATACCTGATTACTTACGAAATAACGTATGCACTTGGCTATTCAAGCCTACTTCCCCCCCCATAATAATGAATATTTGAAAACAGGTCAAATGTAATTATTGAGGATTTGGTTAAATCGGTTATATTAGAATACATATATAAAATAATATATTCATCTTAAAAATAGGAAGTTTTCTATACACTGATGTGAAAATATTTCTACAATATGTATATAAATGTATATATGTATATCAAGGTACAAATAATGTACATAGAACACTGCCGTTGGTGTGGAAAAGGATTGTTTCTCTTTCCATAAGGAAGAAGTACTAACATGCATATGGAACAATGAAGAGTGTCTAATTTTGAAAAGTATAAGCAGAGATCTTTGAAATTAGGAATAGAGAAGGAAGAATGAATTCCCAGTGTTTACGATTTATACTATTTTAAGTTTTGGACACAGTTATTCAGAGAAATCTATCTATCTATCTATCTATCTATCTATCTATCTATCTATCTATCATCTATCTATCATCTATAATTTATCTAGCCACACTTTGTTTATTTCTCTGCTTAAAGACTCTTCTTAGAATCTACCTGCAAAAAGCACATGTAATGAAATTTTTAAAAAAATTTTTGTTAACGTTTATTTACTTTTTGAGAGACAGAGCATGAGCATGAGCTGGGGAAGGGACAGAGAGAGAGGGGGAGTCACAGATTCTGAAGCAGGCTCCAGGCTCTGAGCTGTCAACACAGACCCCCACTCAGGGCTCGAACTCATGAACCATGAGATTATGACCTGAGCCAAAGTCAGCCACCTAACCAACTGAGCCACCCAGGCGCCCGGCTAATGAAATATGTTTTAACTGGGATCTCTTAGTTCCTTCTTACAATTTTCTAGAATAACGTCCTTTAAGATGGTCTGTTATTTCTCATGGTGTCAATTTTGTCTATAAAAAAATGACCCCTTTATCTTTTGAAGTGGAAATGCAAAAAACAATGACTACACTGATTTCCCCATCAATTGTCAGGTAGACTTTCTTGAACCAGCCTCTTTAACTCCTGGTGTCAATGCACCAATATCCATAAGCCACATCTTAGAGAACCATAAGTTAAAAAAACTCAAGAAACCCCTTATTGAACTCTACTTAAGTATCACACATAAACCATCAATTGCCCCCATTTAATACACATCCAACCAAGGAATGTGATGTAAGTTTTCCCTTCTGGAAAGCATGCACATTCTCCAAATGTGGTTTTCTTAAAGCTACTTTAAGTGGATGGGAGGGGCCAACTCCTTCATCTTTCCTAAAGGGGAGTGATATAAAAACTTAACAGCATTGCCAAGTTCATTAATGTATACTTCCTATTGTTTCCTTTCTTGTATTTTTAATTTTTCTGTTCTTTTTCCAACTTCTTGCCCTTATGTTTTAACAAATATCCTCATCTATAAATTTTCTTCTAATAATGTCTTTAACTGCCCTGTAACCACTTTGATATATAGTATTTTCATTATCATTCAATTTTTAATATTTTCTAATTCACATTTTTCTTTGATACATCAATTATTTTAAAATGTATTGCTTAAGTTCCAAACTTATGTAGATATTTAGCGATTTCTTAAATTTGATTTTCAACTTATCTGTGGTCAGAGAATATATTCTAAATGGTTGCAATAATTTGAAACACTTTGAGACATTTTTATGACTAAACATATGACCCATTTTGGTAAATGTTTTCTCTGTACTTGAAAAGAACATGCATTCTCATTTAAAAATTATCTTTTATTGTTTTTTTGTCTGCATATTCTCTCTTGTTGAGTATTTAAATCTCCCATTATAATCATACATTTAAGGCTATGTTACTAAGTATATGCAAATTTAGAATAATTTTATCTTCGTAGTGGAGTGACCTTTCATCATTATGCAATGTAAGTTTTCTAATGCATCTTCGTTTGAAATCTTCTTGAACCAATAGTATAGTTAAACCAGGTGAGTTTTGGTTAGTTTTTACATATTTTATCTCTTTCTTATTTCCCAGTTTTTACTTTTAATCTTTCTGTATCTTTATATTTAAATCGTGTCTCTTGTAAAAATATACATTGTTTTATTACAATCCAATTTCACAATATTTATCTCTTAATCGCAGCACTTATTTTATTTGGATTTTATGTAATTACTAACATTTACATTCAAATCTACAATGTTGCTATTTTCTACTTACCACCTCTCTTCACTAATTTTTTTATTCTTCTCTCATTACTCTGATTACTTACTGCTGTGTGATATGCCTCCTACAAAAGTTAATGGTTTAAAAAACCATTTTATTACTTCCTGTGATTCTTCTGCTGGGTGTTCTGGGCTCTGGGCTTAGTGGGTGGTTTTCCTGTTTTGTTTTGTTTTATTTTGTTTTTGTGGTGTCACCTGGAGCATTATGGCTATAGTCATTTGAGGATTTGCCCGGCTTAGAATATCCATGATGGTTCACTCACATGGCTGGCCTCTGAGGTTTGAGTTCATTTTGGAATCTAACCTGAGACTTTCAACTACAGCACCTTAGTCGTCCTTCACCTGGTCTCTGCAGCTTGGAGATTGCAGCAAGGTGGTTATGTTCCAAGAGGGAGCATCACAGGTATGTGATTCAAGAATAAGGAAGTGAGAGAAGAGCATCCTTTTAAAGTCTGGGTTTGGAATTTCTAGACTGTTGCTTCTGTTGTATTCTAATAGTCACAGCAATTATTAAGGTATCCCAGATCTAGGGCAAAAGGAATATCCTCCACTTCTCAGTGTGGGGAGCAGAGGAGGGAAGGAATTGCTGGAAATCAGTTTTGGAGATGAGCTACCACACTTGTCTTCTGAATTTACTGGTCTTTATTATATCATTACCCTCAAATATTATCATGATAGCTGTATGTCATGTTACTAATCTTTTACTATTCTAGGATGATAGTTATTTTTTGAATCATTAAGGGTATCATTATTTTGTCTTCTGATATCCATTGCTTCTGTTGAGAAGTTAGTTTTTGCATTTTTGTTGTTTCTTGAAGGTAGTATTTCTTTTTATCTCTAGTTGCTTTTAAGATTTTGTTATCCTGTCAGTTTTATTATGATTTCACTAGTTCTTATGTTAATTACTCACTGTTTATCTAATTTAGAGTTTATAGTGCTTTTTTAATTAGTGGTTTGAATTCATTCCTCAACTTTTAAAAATCCTGAAAAATCATCTCTTTAAAATTGAGTTTCTGCCCTGTTTGTCTCCTCCCTTTCTGAGACTGAACTTATATGTATGTAATGCCTTTAAAAAAAATTAATGTTTATTTTTGAGAGAAGCAGACAGAGTGTGAGTGGGAAGGGGCAGAGAGAGAGGGAGACACAGAATCTGAAACAGGCTCCAGACTCTGAGCTGTCAGCACAGAGCCTGATGTGGGGATCAAACTCGGGAATGGCAAATTCATGACTTAGGCTGAAGTCAGACCCTTAACTAACTGAGCCACCCAGGTGCCCCTGTAATGCCTTTTGATTATACACCTAATCAATGGTTTTGTTATTACCTCTCTTTCAATTCATTTATTTTTGTTTCAATGGTTTCAATTGTTTCCATTCTGCTGTTAAATCCATTCATTGAATTCTTAATTCCAGTTATTCTATTTTTAATTCCAGACATTTGATTTGACCCTTTTTAATAGTTAAAAAAATTAATATTTATTTATTTTTGGGACTCAGAGAGAGACAGAGTGCGAGCAGGGGACGGGCTGAGAGAGAAAGACACAGAATCTGAAGCAGGCTCCAGGCTCTGAGCTGTCAGCACAGAGCCTGACCTCATGAACTGTGAGATCATGACCTGAGCCGAAATCGAGAGTCAGATGTTTAACCGACTGAGCCACCCAGGTGACCCCATTAACAGTTTTAAATTCTCTGCTGAATCTCTCCATTTCATCTTAAATTCCTAGAGTGTATTAAGCATTGTTATTTTTGAATCTGGTGTCTGATAAATCTGTTTTCTGGATATCCTAACTCTTCCTACTGTCTATTTTCTGTTTTTTTGTTGTTGTTTTGTTTTTTTTTGTGTGTGTTTTTTTTTTTTTTTTTTTGTCAGATATTTTTATTTCAAAACGTGCAACAGGGGCGCCTGGGTGGCGCAGTCGGTTAAATGTCTGACTTCAGCCAGGTCACGATCTCGCGGTCTGGGAGTTCGAGCCCGGCATTGGGCTCTGGGCTGATGGCTCAGAGCCTGGAGCCTGTTTCCGATTCTGTGTCTCCCTCTCTCTCTGCCCCTCCGCTGTTCATGCTCTGTCTCTCTCTGTCCCAAAAATAAATAAACGTTGAAAAAAAAAATTAAAAAAAAAAAAAACGTGCAACAATAATTTGAGGCTCTGTATGTTATATTTCCCTGGAGCAGATTTAGTTTTAGTTTCGTTAAAAAGCACTACTATTCCCAGCTCATCTTTTCCTAGTCAGTAAAGGAGCGTGTTTGAAGATAGCCTCAGCTCTGTAAGGGCCAGTGGGTCTGGTGCATCCATACTTCAACTCCTATGTGAAAGCCTGGCATTTTTACCAAGGCTTCTTCTTATCAAGCCTTAAGGAGTTTGTTGTTGCTGTTGTTGTTCTGGTTCTTTTTGATCCCTCCTCAAGTCCTGGATTATGTTGGGTTTGCTTGGTTTGTCTGTATCTGCCTCGCAGTTCTGGAATGGGCAAATTATTTCAAATGTAATACAATACCAAATACTAGGCTTGCCCCTTTACAATTCCTGTTTGTTTCGTAATTCCAGTCCTAAAAGTATCACTTTCTTGGTAGTACTCTGATACCTTTAGAAATATTTTTAATTGATTCTTTAGCTTTTCAGGTTGTTTCCATTGAGGACTTTGTCCAACACACCCTACTCTTACTGCAGGAAGTGTGATTGCCCCACAATGCTGTTACTCTTATGCATCTAATCGAAATGATCTTTCCTTTTGCTTTAAATAATCTCAGCTGACAGGTCAGGGCCTGGAGCCTGTTTCAGACTCTGTGTCTCCCTCCCTCTCTCACCCTCCCCTGCTCACACTCTGTCTCTCTCTCTCTCTAAAATATTTTAAAAAGAAATATTTCTTTAAAAGAAATATTTAAAAAAAAATTAAAAAATGCTATTACAATGCCAAGAGTTGGAAGATTGAAAAATATTGTATTTTTTCCCATTCTTTTGTTATTGTTGATGATTTATTTATTTTCGGGGGGGGGGAAGGAGGGGCAAAGAGAAAGGGGGAGAGAGAGAATTCCAAGCAGGCTCCACACTGTCAGCACAGAGCCTGATGTGGGGCTCAAACTCACCAACCGTGAGATCATGACCTGAGCCGAGATCAAGAGTCAGATGCTTAACCAACTGAGCCATGCAGGAGCCCCTTCTCCCCACTCTTTAGCAAGAAGATATCCTGTTTTAAAAAGTGTTTTTATTTACTACTTGCACCTTTCCCTCAGACGTATGTTTTCAAGCAAAACTTAAAATTAAGATAAAAATTATCATTCACGGTCCTATTAAAATTGGAATACAAAGCAGTTAGTTATTTATTGCTTGTTTCCCATAATTTTCCCCTCCATTTCTCTGATTATCCTTTAGTAATGTAAAATAGAGGATGGAAGTTTTGGTGTACCACATTTCATTAGAAAATATTTTCATCACCATAGACAGCATAAAGCTATTAAAAATATAAGCATATGTATGTTATGTAACTATCTGCTACATTTATATACCTTTAGCAAGTATTAAAAATAATAAAAGAAAGCTCACAATTTAGAAAATCAGAAATATTTAGTAACATTTCTTGTTCATAATTATTAAATAATTATAAATATTTTAAAGCACAGACTATCCTCAAGATAATGATAATGATTCTCTTTCACACACAATAAGCAAACCAAAACTAATCAAGAAAACTAGTGCATAAATATAATATTATTGGGTCTTTATTTGTGCTATCCAAAATATTAAACTTCTTGCATCCATTATCTGATATAACCCTCAGAACCATGAGTTTGTCAGCAAAGATGAGGAAGTAGGTTCAGAGAGGATAGGAAATTTGCTCCTGGTTGTAGAAATGATAAGTAACAGAGGAAATACTGGAATTCAAATATGATGCTAAGACAGTTTCCCTTCAGCACCTTCCTTACTAACTCTCAGTAGAAAGTAAATGACCTAATAGTGAAGAGAGAATGGCTGCATCTGAATGAAGATTAAAAGGACCTAGTGTTGGGTGAGGGAGAGTTAGGAAGAGCAAATAAAAAAAATGTAAGTGTTTGGGTCTTGGGAGAAGTTTATATGCAGAATGGCTATAGTCTCTAATGAGTCACAACTCCTACCCGCTTAACCTTGCTTTTTTTATTTTTATTTTTTAATGTTTATTTATTTTTGAGAGAGAGAGAGAGAGAGAGAGAGAGAGAGAGAGATTGAGCATGAGCAGGGGAGGAGAAAAGAGAAAGGGAGATACAGAATCTGAAGCAGGCTCCAGGCTCTCAGCTGTCAGCACAGAGACGAACGTGGGGCTCAAACTTACCAGCTGTGAGATCATGACCTGGGCTGAAGTCCGAGGCTTAACCAACTGAGCCACCCAGGCGCCCCAATATAGCCCCATATGGCAAAATATGCTTTTAAAACTATATAAAGGCTTACAGAACTCTGAATACATTGTAGATCATACTCCCTTAAAACTGATGGGGTGGTACAACATAGTAATGGCATTATTTACACTGTTTGTAACATGCCCTGGAGAATGCGAGACAGTCACTTGACCTCAGATAAGATTACTTTTTAATAAAAATTATAGACTCGGAATTATTTTGGGTGACAACAGCCATTAAAATAAAGCACATGTGTTAAATTCTACCAGTGTCTGAAATTGCAAAACAAAACATTAAATAGATATAAAGGGAATAAAGAAATGAATTTAACATGGTGAGAATTCAGCAAAATTGCAAAATCATTTGCAATGCAAAAATGCATGAAACAGAATATGTTTATGTTGGAATATATGATAAAATGTCTCCTAATTTGTATATATTGCTTCTTTCTTTCCTAATAGTCTAGGAATTCAGTAACACAAATTAAAAATGTAATTATAAGAAAACATTAAAAATTATAAGGGAAAATGAATAGAGCAAAATATTATATATAGATGTACATATATACACATAGTCATAGTTACATTAACGTTTATAAAATATACATTTATGCACTTACATACACATATGTGATAATTAACTATTATTTTATGCATATATATTTCAATTTAAGGCACTTGATAATTCATTGGAGTTTGGTCCTCTATTTGATCTTTTTAGCCATGTCTATTATTCCCAGATTATACCTGATGTAATATGAATTATATATATTAGGCTTTGTAATATATATTGTGTTTTGATTTCTGCTTTGTTATTTATATTCTCGAAGTCAGAAAAAAATTCAAACTTAGGCACAACAAAAAGTAAACCAATGAATGTGTGTTAAATGTTTTCCCACACTTATTCCTCAAGGAATATTTACCAAAGCCTGTTATAAAAACAATCTGCTAAGTAAGGAACACTGTGCTCTTTGCCTATAATGTATTACTACTCATTTAAAATTATAATTTACCTCTTTTCATGGTGTTAAAAAAGAAAAGGAACAAAATAGAAGTTGGAAAGAAGGAAGGGAAAGAGTCAGAGACAGAGCATGAGAAAGACCTGGGTGATTTAGGGATTTCTTGGGATGTTATTTGATGTTTCCAATGAGTAATAATGAGTTTATTTTCATATATTTATCTATGTCCTTTATCAAATATGTGATTTACAAATACATCTTTCAGTTTGTGGCTTACCTCTTCATTCTGTTAAGAGTGTCTTGGGGCACCTGGGTGGTTTAGTCAGTTAAACATCTGACTCTTGATTTCGGCTCAGGTCATCTTCTGTTTTGGGTGTTCAAGCCTTGCATTGGGCTCTGCGCTGACAACATGGAGTCTGTTTGGGATTCTTTCTCTCTCTCTCTATGCTCCTTCCCTGCTTGAATTCTCTGTGTCTCAAAATAAATAAATAAACTTAAAAAAAAAGTACCTTTGACAAAGCACCAATTTTTTTTTTTTTTTTTTTTTTTTTTTTTGGCTAAAGCTGAATTTATCAATTTTTTCATTTGGGTTTGTATGTTTCTTGTCTTGCTTAAAAAATCTTTGCCTAACTCAAAGTCACACAGAATTTCTCCTATGTTTTCTTCCCTGCCTCTTACAATTTTACATTTTAGTCTATGTGTCAAGATTCATACATTTTTACATAAGAACATCCATTTCTAGTACTATTACTTGAAAGACTATTCATTCCTCATTGAACTGCCTTTGTAACTTTGTCTAAAGTCAATTGACCATATTTGTCTGGGGCTATTTCTGGGCACCTAGTCAGCTTCATTGTTTATGTGTGTAACTTTTCAGCAATAGGACACATAATATTTATTACTACAGCTTTTTAAAAATTGTTTTGTGTCTTGTATATCATTTTTATCTCCACATGTTTTATTTATTTATTTTGAGAGAAAGAGAGACATAGTGCAAGTGGGGGAAAGAGGCAGAGAGAGGGAGATCAAGCAGGCTCCGTACTCACAGTGCGGAGTCTGACACTGAACCTGATCCCACGAATTGTGGACTCATGACCTGAGCCGACATCAAGAATCTGATACTTAACTAACTGAGCCACCCAGGCAACCTTCCACATGTTTTAGCTGTTGAAATCTCTGTGAAAATGACATTTTAACATACTGATTATTCTAATCCATTTATATGGACTATCTCTTCATTTACTTAGCACTTGTTTGATTTTATGCAGTTTTTTTCTTTTTTCTTTTTTCAGTGTACCCTATCACATCTAAGAGAATGTAATTTTTATTGAGATCACTGCACAATTTTTATTTAGATAATTGCAAAATCACATGCATTTGTAGGAAGTAAGAGAAGACCACATGTACACAATTTCCCCAATGATAATATTTTGTTAAATTATAATACAAAGTCACAATCAGGATATTGATAGTGATAAAATCCACAAAGCTCATCCATATTTTCCCAGGTTCACTAGTCCTCATTTCTGTGAGTGCATTTAGTGCTGTGGTCACTTGTGTCTGTTCACTCAAGAACCACTGTGATCAATATTCTCAACAGGTTTCACCACAAAAATTTTTGTGTTGCTCTGTAAAACCACATCCACCTCACATTTGTTCTGCATTTTAAAAATGTTTTACAATATTGTTATTTAAAAATATTATAAAAATGGAATCACAAAGTATGCAAACTATTGGAATTGGTTCTTATTACTTAGCATAATTTTCTGCAGATTTGTCCAAGTCTTCCATGTAATAATCATTCATTTCTTTTCATTGCTGAAAAGTATTCCACATTATGCATGCAGTGCAGTTTGTTTAATCAATTACCCATTGAAGAACATTGGTCTGTTTTCAGTTTATGGCTATTACAAATAAGGTTGCTATGAACCTTCATTTATAAGGTTTTTTTCTGTGAACAAACATTTTTATCTTTTTGGAAAAAATGCCAAGGCATGTAATTTCTGGGTGACATGAAAGTTGCTGTTTATTTTTATTTTTTATTTTTTTAGTTTAAAGTTTTTATTTAAATTCCAGTTAGTTAACATAGTGTAATATTAGTTTCAGGAGTAGAATTTAGTGAATCATCACTTATATATAACACCCAGTGCTTATCACAAGTGTGCTCCTTAATAACCATCATCCATTTTACTCATCCCCTTCCAAGTGCCCCTCCAGGAACCCTCAATTTATTATCTGTAGTTAAGAGTCTATTTTTACGGTTTGCCTCCTCTCTTTTTTTCTCATGTTCACCTATTTTTTTTCCTGAAGTTCCACATATGAGTGAGATCATATGGTATTTGTCCTTATCTAATTGACTTTCTTTGCTTAGCATAATGCCCTCTAGCTCCATCCACAACATTGCAAACGGCAGGATTTCATTCTTTTTTATGGCTGAGTAATATTCCATTGTGTATATATACCACATCTTCTTTATCCTTTTATCAGTTGATGGATATTTGGGTTCTTTCCATAATTTGGTTGTTATTGATAATGTTGTTATACACTCTTATTTTTTTAAAGCACTGCTAAATGAGACTGGAGATTCTTTTTAGAATACTTTTATTAAAATCCAATGCCTTTACTGATTATAGAACCATTTTGGTTCTCTGTTTAATCTTGTTTAATTTTGGTAGTTTGAGTTTTTGAGCTTTACTTCTTCTAAGTTGTCACATAAGTGTAAAGTTCTGTATAGTATAGTATAGTATAGTATAGTTTAGTATAGTATAGTTTAATTCATTGAGCCACCCAGGCCCCCCTCTTATTGTTCATTTTTAAAAGTTTTTTGTATATTTTGTATAAGTTCTTTATCATATATGTGCTTTACTCCAATCATTTTCTCCCAGTCTTTGGCTTGTCTTTTTGTTCTCTTAACAGTGCTTTTCATAGAGCAGAAGGTTTTAATTTTAATAAAGGCAACATCAATTTTTTTCAATTATGGATCACACTTGTGATGTGTATCCAAAAAGTAATCTCCAACCTAAGATCACTTACATTTTCTCTTATGATATTGTCTAGAAATGTTATAGTTTTGTGTTTTACCTTTAGAGCTATTATACATTTTGAGTTATTACTTTTTTGTGTGTGAAATATGTAAGGTCTACATCTAGGTATTTTTATTTATTTTGCCTGTGGATATCCAGTTTTGTTGAAATAATGATTATTTTTTCTTTGGGGTGCCTTTGCTCCTTTGTCAAAATTAAATGAGCTTATCTGTGTCATCTATGTCTATATTCCATTCTGTTGCATTGCTCTGTATGTCTTTTCTTTTACCATGAGTACCACATTTATTACTCTCTTCCTTTGCTTGCTTTGTAATCTTTCTCATGATTCTTAAGATGAAATCTTACATCACAGATATCTTACCTTTTTACTTTAACACAAGCATTTTAAAGCTATAAATTTCATCTAAAATGCATTAAATATATTCTAAAAATTTTGACATGAGGTATTTTCACTTTTATTAAGATAAAAATCTTTAAATTTCACTTGAGATAACCCTCTCTGACCATGAGATTTTTCGATGTATGTCATTTAGTTTTCAAATACTTGGGGATTTTCCAGATAATTTTCTTTTGTTGATTTCTAGTTCTATTATGGTCAGTAAACATACTTTGTATGGTTTATGTTGTACTTTTAAAAAATACTTGCTAAAGTTTATTTTATGGCAAGAACGTAATCTATCTTGGTGAATTTTTCATGGCAATTTGAGAAGAATATGTACCTTGCTTCTTTTGGATAGAAAGTTCTACAAATATCAGTTGGATCAACTGTATTTCAGATATTCTATATCTTTAGTGATTTTCTGAATATTTATTATGTTAATTACTGAGAGTGGATAGTGAATTTTTATTTATTTATTAGTGTACATATCTTATCTCTTCATCTATGCTGCTGTCTTTTGTTGGGGATGAATTTCATCTTTTTTTCCTGAAGCTTCAGTCAGTGTTTTCTACACTGACACCAAGTACACCTTCCTTCAGTAGCTCAAATTTGTATTAAAAATTCTACAATGCATTTATAACTTACTTTGGAACACTACATGATGGTGATGTCCATGTTGGCAATGCTTCACTTTTTTCCAAGGACTTCACAGTTTTGCACATTCGTGTGAAATGGTGAAAAAGTGTGAAGTAAGAAAAAGTGGTAAAACAAATTTTATTTTTATTTTTATTTTTTATTTTTTTTTAAAATTTTTCTTTTCAACGTTTATTTATTTTTGGGACAGAGAGAGACAAGCATGAATGGGGGAGGGGCAGAGAGAGAGGGAGACACAGAATCGGAAACAGGCTCCAGGCTCTGAGCCATCAGCCCAGAGCCCGACGCGGGGCTCGAACTCACGGACCGCGAGATCGTGACCTGGCTGAAGTCGGACGCTTAACCGACTGTGCCACCCAGGCGCCCCAAACAAATTTTAAATCAAGCATTATTTTTCAGAAATATGATAAAGTTCAGAAGACAATATATTTTGTGAATTACAGTAATTCTAAGAATTTTATTTATTAGTACCTAAGATTGTTTAGAAAACTTGGGACTGAGTGTTCATTGAAGATCAAAGGAAGGAATCGAAGATCACTAAATACATTTTAAGGGGGCAATGAAATACACAAATTTGTCTCTATAATTATGCTATTGAGTCTTGCTTCTTCAGAATAAGATAAATATGTATTTATTTTTGTCCACTAACAGTGGATATACTGAATTATAGAGCATATAATAAAAAATTATAGATTATTAATTCTGGTTGGAATGTTAATTATCAATTTGTTCATCCTCTTCTATTTGGCCACATGGAAACATTTTAGAATTACAAAACCTATGTTTTGTGGAGTAACGTTACCTAAAGTCTACGAAGTTTGTAACCGAATATTAGGTTTTTAAATGCCGTAAGAATTCAGGTGTGGTAACACCTGAATCAGCAGGGAGCTTTAACAGAATCACACATAAAATTGCTTTAATTTGCCACCTTACATATTAATAGAGGTCAAGTCAGCTGGTGTTATTTCATAAAATTATGTAGTTTTCAGTCAATTCATTATTAGGAATGTCTGATTTAGAATTCTTATGGTAGCTTGACTTTGTTCTAGGCTGTTACTCCTTGCTGTTTCACTCTCTTTAATTATTCCTCCCCCTGCATGTATTGAAATGGAATGCCTCAAGGATACTGTGATGGCAACACAGAGCAGCATTGTTTTTCCTTACAATGGATCTTAGGAAGTATATTGTTAGACCACTAGGCAAAATGGAAAGGTGGATTTAATTTGCATCAAATAAATATATTAAAGTTAAATGAATCAAAAAGATGCAAATAAATCAAAGATGCAAATTCTTTATGAACATCTAGTTAAGAATGTTTAGAAATTTCTTTTACTTTTAAGTATTCAAACCCATCACTTCTACAGTAAGAAATGTGGCAATCTCTTCTCCAGCAGGGCATGTGTCCTGTCAAAACATTGTTACTTTGCATATAAAGTCAGAATGTAAAACACATGTCAAGGACATTGTCTCTTGCTCCTTGGTGTAGTATAACAAACTGTAAGGATTTTGTTTTCCTACCTCATCTTTCCTAGACCAAATAACAAGTGTTCTTTTGCTTCTGTGATTTAAGCAAAGAGGAAAAATAAGATTATTGTCTTGAGGAAAAGTCTTTTAAAAAATAAACTACATAACATGTCCCCTTATAAATATCAATGGAGTTACTGATTTTTATATTAGATATCAATGAAAAATTGTTCATGTCTTGAATATTTACTACATTTGGAAACTAATGAAGTTTTTTACAAGTATCATATTCATAGGCTAAAGATTCTGTCTTCTTTCCAGCAAAATGTGGTAATTTAAATTATCAGTTCTGAAACAAACAAAAACCATGGAATCAGCAACACTACTTTGATTTATAAATAATCTATTATCTAATAGATAATCTAGCTGATTAACATTTCCAATATCAGTAGAGATTTTCTAATACTAATACCAGTATTTTCTAACGTTTCCAGGCTCTCTTATTGGAGTAAAATATTTATTTCAGTAATATGATTTTTTTTGGTCATGATATAAAACTGATGTTTGAATACAAAACTTTTGGTTTACATTTGAGAGACATATATTTGAGAGAAGCCTTCAGATGTAGGTGATTCAGGATTTCCAGTTTTGATTAATAAGAGTCATATTTCCTATTTAATTCAATTCAGGGATAACAATTTTTATAATTATCTTTCAAGTATATTAACACTTTCTTTAATTTTTTTGGTATCATTAATTTATCAAAACTCAAATTTATTATTGCAGATCCATTGCCTATGTATATTTTACTAGTAGGTATCTACAAATGGAACATCAAATATGCTTCAGATAAGGTAATATATGAATTGTTAACAAATGTTTCTTTACATAATTCAGTAGCAGACTTTATTGGCCAACTATTGTGCCAACTATAATAGTTGAAAGCCAAAATAATTTTGAAAGCCAAAATAGTTTTATTTTTATTTAAAAAATTGTTTTTAATGTTTTATTCATTTTTGAGAGAAAGAGCATGAATAGGGGAGGGGCAGAGAGAGAGAGAGAGAGAGAGAGAGAGGATCCAAAATGGGCTCTGTGCTGACAGCAGTGAGCCAGATGTGGGGCTTGACCTCACAAACCATGAGATCACAACTTGAGCCAAACTCGGTTGCTCAACCGACTGAGCTACTCAGGTACCACGGAAACCAAACTGATTTTAAATTGAATTATCATGATATAATATCTATTGGCTTTCATTTGTGCATTCATTCACTCATTACAAATTATTTAGCAAAGAAAGAAACTAAGCCATTTTCCTTCTCCTCAAGACCTCTAATTTAAGTAAGTGTAATAATACTAATATTTGTGTCCCATAATAATGGTATTAGAGAAACACTAAATGAAAATAGATGATATTGAAGCATGTATGACCAGAAACTAAATTATCTAGTACTTAATTCACAGATCTTAACATCAGAATTTAAGTTCATGAAGATTAGAGGGCGCTTAAGATATTTTTGAAAATCATAGATTTGTGCCATAAAGCAAAACACTAGAACATAATATTTAGAATAGGGAAAAAAGCATCTATAGAAAACTCACCAAAAAACAAAATAAATGCAAATAACGACATAGGAATAAATTCTAGAAACTAAATGTGGGGCCCAGGCCATATGATTAATAGTGAGAAGACAGGAGTACTAAACAGATATCTACAAATAATGAAATGTATACCCTCATAAATACCAGAAATGAATTTCTCTTCAGTATTAATAAAATAAGGGTATTACAATAACAATGAGAAACCATTTTCCCTATAAGATTGTAAAGTGTTAAAAGAAATGTCAATATTCACTATTGTTGAGTATATGGGAGAAAGAAGGGATGAACATTCTTTATAGCTTAGATTGTATATTAGTAAAATTTTATTAAGTTTAATATCTGTTAAAATATTCTAAAATGTACCTTAATTTACATACAGTGTTAATTTACAGTTTGTGATATCACTCTAATAAACATATATAAATTTACTTTCATACATTTTTGCTAAATAGATATCAAACAGATACCACTTAGAAAAAAAGTTATTTCTTTGCCATACTGATTGAACCAGAAGTCAATTCTAAAGGATTGCTTCTTTCTGGTCTTAACTATGCTCACAGCTGTCACTAGCATTCGTTTCTAAAATACATTATCAAGGGGTGCCTCAGTGTCTCAGTCAGTTGAGGAGTCGACTCTTGGTTTTAGCTCAGGCCATGATCCCAGAGTCATGGCATAGAGTCCTGTGTTGGGCTCAGCTCAGCTTGAACTTGCTTAAGATTCTCTATCCTTCTGCCCCTCTCCCCCACTTGTTCTCTCTCTATATAAAATAAAACATAAATTTACAATACAATACAGTACAATACAATAAAATGCATATTGAATCATCACTGTCCTTAAAACAATAATAACAGAAACATACATGACTGACTATAGCTTATTGCATCTTGTAAATTTATTATGTTTTAATCACTTGTTAAAATCACTTGATTTTGTTTTAGTTATGAGATGAGGTATAATACATATGCATATATATATATGTATGTATGTAGGATCATATATGTATGATCATCTATATATGTGGCTTTTATAATCTTTTATTATAAATCATACCCCCAACGTTTTGTTAGTATCTCAGTGTGGCAGAGACAGCTAATTTTTTTTCTTTTTATAATAATAGAGTCTTAACATTTACGTGGACCCACAGACACCCTGAATAAAAGTTGCATTTCCGTGATGTTTTGTAATTAAAAGTTTTTAGATTTGATTTCCATTCTACCAACTATGTATTGTCATGAATTTTGGAAGATTGAAGCAAGGAGGGCTTTTATCTCTTCCTTCTGTATGCTTTTTTTTTGAGGTTTAAGGTTTTTTTCTGTAGCAACAGAAACAGAGGTCTTCTTAGCTAGTCAGTAGTTTTATAAGCTTTATAGGAGTTAAATACACATATAATTCCACCTTTCTTTTTTATTTAATTCCAACAGGCTCAGAAGAGATTTGGAGTCAGTATTCTTGGTTCCAGTGAAGCTTCCTAATTTCCCACCTTCATGATTTCTATATATATCAAGCCATTGTTTTATATGTGTTCTCACCTAAAATAGTTAGAGTGTTGTCTCCTCTTCAGCTGAAACCTGTTTGATTACAATCAGCATGTAAGTGCCCTGGGTTAAAAGCCATCAACCTTTTCATAACAAATCTTTTAAACGTTCTCTTCATTACCTTCAAATGAGATTAATAGGTAATGTAACTTACATATACAATTCCAAAAGGAATCAATATAGTGGCATACATGTAATCTAAAGAAGATAGAAGATAAAATTAATTCATGACAAACATGTCAATATGTAAATCTCAGGCACAGCAAAACAAAAAGAGAACTTATAGACATGTAGATAGTCACTGTAAGTGCAGCAGCCATAAATGTAAACTGATAAAAATGTGTTGTACTAGCTGTTCAAATACTATGTGCTACAGTGACCTCAGTGATGAGATTTTCTAAATATTGAACAGCTTTTGATAAAATTAGAAATTTAAACATTATAATTTGCCTTTACACGTTAATTGCATTGCTGGAAAATGCAAACTATACAAAAAATTAAATCATGTAAGAATTATTTAAGTTCACATGAGAATGATTAAATACATAGTCTTGGATAAATATAAATAAATTTTCATTTACCTGAATGTACAGCAAAATGTGCACAAATCACATGGGAACTGCTACATTTGTCACCTCAGTCTGCCAGTCAATAAATATCAATATCCTGCAAGTTTTACTAGAATAATACCAGAATATTTCTAAAATGCTGTGTAGGAAGCGATTCTAAATACACTCTATACACTCTATACACTCTAAATACTGTGTAGTCAATTCTGTAAGGAATGAAGTCCAACATAAGCTTCAAGGTCCAGGTCAAATACCCTCTGTTTTTGAAGACAGTATTCAAGCTCTGAAAGTAAAATGGATTCCTCCTCTGATGTTCTATAAAACTGTTTGTTACATGCTTGTAACATATCACATTGTGTTATAGTTATTCACTGGTTTTCTCCCATTTATTACTGTATCTTCAGCTCTTCCAGAAATACAGCTTTGTTAAGGATCTGTGTTAGCATCAGATTTATTTTCCTGAGCTCTGCATCCTGAATAATATCATATGGACATGTTCTTTGCTGAATGGATGAATCTGAATCTCCCACATTTTTGCCCTTGTTTTCATTCTGCTTCTCTCTTTTCCATGCATCCTAGTAAATAATTGCATGTTCACAGAAATCTATGCCTTAAAGTTCATTGTTTAAAATTGCTAAGTTAAAACAACGTGGACAGGCAATTATTATTATTAGTTAACTAAGATGATAATCTAAACCCACTAGCTTGTGTTCCTCAGGTCAATTTGATTTTTGACTTTTTGTATTAGTTTCATTTATCAGGGCTTTATTGGAAAATAAAATCACTATAGTATATTCTAAAAGTGTTAGGAAAATGTATTTGATTGTCCAAATACAGGAACGAATAAATTTAATTCACATTAACATAATTACCTTTTATTACATATTAATGACTTAAAAATTCTAACATATATAATAGCTGGCATTTACACTGAAAGAAATATTCTTTCAGTAATATTCTCAATTGAATATGTTAATTAATAAAAACTAGCTGAGTAGAAGAATGTGAAATACTAGTTTCAACTTTATATGCATTATATTTCATATGAAAGCCCCCAGACCTTATAAATCACAATTTTCTCATCTAGAAAGAAGAATTCTATTGATACTACTGTATTTCTTTGTAATTAATTTCCCCACTTTATTCATTATGATCACTTTTGTTAAGCTCTTAACAATGAATCAGGGAGAAGTATAGAGAAAGCAAGTTCATTACTCTGTACCCATCGTATATTTACCAGGGGCAAGAGGGTGACTGGAGTTTCCTTAGAAATTTAGACATCATAATGGCCTAAAACCATTTAGAATTTGGCTATGTGCTTTAGAAAATGGATGTCTCTGCAGCTTGCTTTGAGTTAGTGTTGTGAAGTGGAAGGAAGATTGTCTCGAGTTAGATTCATCCTATTTTAAATTCTGGCTTGGTCATTTAAGTAGATAGCTTTGGACACACAATTTAAAATTTTGGAAACTTGGTTTTGTCATTTGTTTAAAAAAAGAGAGAGAGATAATAACATCTAATGTGGATGTAAACTGTATTGACTAAATGAGATAATTAATATAATAAATGAGATAATATAAAATGCAAAGATTATGCTCATTATGTACTAAAATGTGCAGATCATGATCACTTTGAAGGATCTAATTCACCTCTGGTTTCATCTTAGCATATTTATACTTCAAAAGGTTTAGAGGTGACAACCCACAACTGGGAGATAAATTCATAAATTAGATTATTTAAATTCTAATTGTGATACACTAATCCTAAAGCATGCTGCTGGACTTGACTTTTAAAGTCTATTTGAGGGCCTCCTGGGTGGCTCAGTCGGTTGAGCGTCTGACTTCGGCTCAGGTTATGTATGATCTCACGGTTTGTGGGTTCAAACTCTGAGACGGGCTCTGTGCTGACAGCTTGCAGCCTGGAGCCTGCTTCAGATTGTCTTCCTCTCTCTCTCTCTCTCTCTCTCTCTCTCTCTCTCTCTGCTTTGTGCGCATGCTCTCGCTCACTCTGTCTCTCTCCCTTTCTATCTCAAAAATAAATAAACATTAAAAATTTAAATGAATAAATAAATAAGGTCTCCTTGAATCAGGCCTGTAGTTGAAAAGGGTAACCGATCTGATGCTGAAAACATCTAAGCTTTAACCTGACATTTGTAGCTAGGATCCATGTTTTCCTCTGGTGCAGTGTGATGTAATGGGAACACAGTGGTCTAGACCTCAGTACGTCTTGGTGTTAGGCATTGCTCGGCTGCTTTCTAGTCTGGGGGCCATCCATGAACAAGTCATTAGTGCTCTATGTAATTCAATACCATTTTATGTATAATGTAATAAACATTTCTCTTGGTCCCAAATTTTATAAAACATACTTGGAATTGGAATAGTGAATATGAAGTGCCCAATGAACAGACAATATCACTTATTTTAGAAAATCTTTTGACAATTATGCTTCAATTGAAACAATATTTCATTGGTAAAATGATAAAGTAACAAAATATTAAACAACAGCAAAACCCCTGAAATTCCATATATTTAACTGAGCCTGAATCAAATCTTACTAACCGTTCTTGAACACTTTCAAAAAGAAAATTAAATCATAATCAGCTGAGGAGAGCTACTACCGGTATACTTTGGCAATATTGTGGGTTCGGTTGCAGACTGAAATAAAGTGAATGTTGCAATAAAGCAAGTCAAACACTTTTTTTTTTGGTTTCCTAGTGCATATAAAAGTTATCTTTTTACTATACTGTAGTCTATTAAATATGCAATAGAATTATGTCTAAAAAAATGTATATGCCTTAATTAAAAACACTTTACTGCTAAAAGATGCTAACCATCATCTGAGCTTTCAGTGACTTGTAATCACTGATCATGGATCACCATAGCAATCATAGTTATAATGAAAAAGTTTGAAATATTGTGAGAATTATCACAATGTGACACAGAGACCCAGAGTGAGCAAATGCTATTGGAAAAGTGGTGCTGATAGACTTGCTTCATACAGGTTTCAATTGTAAAAAAAAATTAAAACCACGGTATCTGCAAAGTACAATAACACAAAGCACAATAAAATTAGGTGTGCTTGTATACAGTATTTTTAACTTTATCATTCTTGGTAGAAAAAGATTCCCTTCAGTTAACTGTAAGGGTTTCTTTTCCTTCTTTTGTCTGCTACTTGCTGATGTATACTTGTAAATGCCTCATAAGTTTTCTTATGTAGACAAGTACCATTTTGAAGTTAGGATACTGTTAACTGCTAATTGTTCTTTAGCTTCCCTAAATTTCTATTTTATTTATAAAATACTGAGTACCTATTGTGGGTAAAAGGAGAGGTATTGTATTAAAAAAAAAAAAAAAAATCTGAGCTGGCCATGGCCCCAGGAGCATTTTGGTACAACAGACTGAATACCAACATATATTTAGAATACTGGCCTTAAATCCTTTCAATTAACACATGCACGAGCATTGCATATAATACAGCAATTCTTATGATGCAACAAGTATTCACAATTGCCCATTTCTTATTGTTTGCTTTGTCTTGACCAAACTTTGGTCAAGCTTCTCTTCCCTCTTCAGGCCCTTGGCTTGCCCCCAAGGCTGAGTAAGCACTAAAATGCAGACCATGCTGCCCATGTCAGCTTATCATAAGAACAAGCTGACCATAGTGAGAAACATTTCCTGTCAAACTTGTACTCATCTTGCTATTTACTCACTCTTTTGATTCTCCATCTTTTCTTGAAAAGTTTTTTCTGAGCTATGCTTATTCCCCCTTATAAATAACTATACATCACAATTTATAATTTACAAATTTATTAATGGTGAATAAACTTTAGTTTTTTAAAAAGAATACCCTAGGTTTTAGGTATTGAGACTTGATGATTCCAAACTTAAAAAAAACCTATTTGATAACATCCCTTTAATATATGCATCAGGGGATGAGACTTGAGGTGACACAAGTTGTTCTGTTTTAGAAAATTTCACATTAAAAAAAAAAAGACTGTTGCTTGACACTTGCATATATTTACAGTTCTTCCTCAGCAAATGACTTCCAGAAAATTCTCTTGTAAAACAATTTAAATGTCACAAATTCTTGTTATAGACATTGTCAGGAGAAAATGCATGACAATGCAGTGTGGGCTGGAAAAACTTAAAGAAACAAAATCAATAGTAAATAAGGGAAGCGAATACTTTCCTTGTATTTTTCACAAGCAAATCTGGCCTTAAGGACATTTAGATATACTGAACTTATTATCTGAGTCCTATCTCATTGCATTAGGTAATGAAAAGGCCAGCTGTAGAATAAAGAGTCAGTAAATATGTCACAGAGCACAAAGCTTGACCTGAAAGGAGTGCTTTCTCTATTCAGCAAGTCTCAGTTTGAGAAAAAAATGTTTCAATAAAGTTTCCTATGGACAGGGCATAATTAGGAGAAAATGACCTTGAGGTTTATACAGCTTTTAAAACAGCAACTTGGCACATCATTGTGGGCATGAATGTCAGTGTAAGGCTGATGTTTAGAAAACTCTGAAATGCAATATATATACGAAAATTTTGTCTTTTGGCATGTATGGCCAATCTTAGTGCTGAAATTTACTTTTTATCCCGTAATGCTGAGAAAGCACATAACAGATTTCATAAAAATGAGCATATGAGTTTATTGAAAGAACTAATCTAAAAATTTCATTTTCAGAAGAGACTCTGCTATTTTTATAAAAGTAAATATCTTTCATTATAAATTTTGTATCACAGAGACTAGTATTCTGGAAATTATTACGTTTCACTTTTTATGTTCTTTGATACTTTGTAACGTGCCTAAAACATTACCCTTTCTAAATAGCATATCCTCTCAAAATGCAATGATGTGAAAAACACATATTCATTTTTAAGCCAGTATTTTTGAAAACTAAAAATGGAGATGTCTGTCTAAAACCATAACACTTTCTTATATATCAGAGATCTCCTTTTACAGTATTGTTGTAACACATGAATTACAGGGAGTTATGTTGAAAATATTTCTCATATCACATTTAAGTTTCCCAATTCAATTAGTGTCAAGAAAAAAATTTCTACTGAAACTAAAATCCTCAAACTCTGGTAAATAGATCAGGAGCTTATTATTCCTAGAGAGAGTACCATAAATCTAAATATTTCACCCTTATCACATGTCTTATTTGTGATTTAAAACAAATTTGACACTGGAATATCACAGATTTAACGCATGCATTTGTATGATGAAGACTATGAAACAATCCTGTAGTTGGGTACATATAAGAGTATGATTAAGAAAATGGTCTGACGGTGTGGCAAAGTGGAAGATTAGGGAAAGAAATCTAATCTGGAAGTTGGAAAACATGAATTTTATTAATCTAACAAATCAAGTACTGATTGTATGACTGAGAAAGTGATCTACTTTCCATAGAGATGCTCTGGCGATCATTAAAGGCAATGAACGTGGAAGTTATTTAAAAATAAAGATATTGGAAAGGTAAAGCATTATAAATACTTGACAGTTTTTATTAAAAAACAAGAATTATTCAATGATGAATTTTAAAAAGAAATTTCCTTACAACACTACCAATAATTTCACTTCAATTACAAAGCTAGAAGTCATTATGATGGCAAAGAGGATCCTATATGTAGCTTTGCATAGAATTTGATGCCAGTAGCTCTATTTGTGCACAGGATTAGAAGGGGTAGATGGATAATTCTTTGTACTTGGGACACAGATCAAGATTCAAGATAGAAGCAGAATAACGCTCTTTAATCAAGAGCATTACCAACACTCTTAATGGCACAGAAGTCAATACTGTGTGGAAAAACACAAATATCAATGACTCAGAATTGAAAAGTGGTGTCCAGCAGTCATATTCTGAATGTGAAATTGTTTCAGGTTCACTTAGGCAAATTTATTTTCCTTTTTGGGTACACACACTAAAGATATGACAAAAGAATCCTTAAAAGAGTTCTTATGATAGAAAAATTCTAAGGGATAAAAAAAGACTCAAGATAGAAGATTTTCTTTTGTGAAATTCAGTCATAATATTAAACGACAAACAATACTTTTTAATGAGGTAATGAATAGAGAACTAATAGTACCAAAATAAAAATGAACAATCATAAGTATGCATATTCATATTGGTGAATATGCATAAAATGAGCACAACACTGTAATCACTCTCTACATCAAGAAATAAAACATCACCATCAAATCCAAGATTCCCTCTGTGTCCTCTCCTAGTCACTCTTGACTCCTCCTCCACAAATTAATCACTATTTTGATTACTAAATTCCTGGATTAGAGTCATGAAGCATGTACTCTTTGGTATCTAGATTCTTTCACTCAGCATTATATGTATGAGACACATTCATGTGGAGAGTTTATTTATTTTAACTGATGAGTAGTGGTCCACAATTATAGTATAATATAGGTCAATCGCTTTAACTGGGGGATGGTTTAAATGCAACACAATTTACCTATCTATTGGATTACTTGTTTGTTTCCAATTTGGAGTTATTTGAATAATTGTGCTACAAATGTCCTTGTACCTACCTATATTTTGGTATACATAGTTTTCTTTCAGGAAAATTACTAGAAGTATTAGAATATGCATAAATTAAGCTTTAATAGATATTCCCAGACATTTTTTCCAAGTGACTCTACCAACTTATATTGCTACCGTCATTGTATACTTTCTGAAGATTAAAAAAAGAAGAAGAAAAATCAAAGAATGTAGAAGGAAGGAAGGAGATAGTAAAAATAAAAAAATAGTAATTAATTAGGAAAAATGACAAATAATTATAACCGTAGGTGAGATTAAAAATTAACAAAGAAATCACGTAAAACAATTTTATGCATATAAGTTTGAAAACTTAGATGAAATAAACACAGAAATTGATAACTGTACTGTGATTATGTTAGCAGGTGTGTTTATTTTTAGGAAATATACACTGATGTATTTAGAGGAATTGGAAAATTATATATTTAACTGATATGATTTAAATGATAAAGCAGTTTGGGAAAATATTAGCCACAGTGTTGTGGGTAATGGCTATATAGGTTCTCTTCAGTACACTTCACTGTAAATTTGCAATTATTTGTATCTAGAAATTTTAGAAAATCTTCATATATAATTTTGCACATTAGTAGATGAAACAATTTCAGGAAAAGCCAGAATAAAATAATTTTATAAAATTCAAGTTCATTTATGATTTCAAAACTCAGGAAAATAAGGGTAGAAGGGAAGAACTTCACCCTGAGAAAGAACATCTTAGAAAAACTCTTCAAGAAAGATTCTAATTTGAAATCATTTTTTCTGTTTTAATTTAAATAAAGTCAAATGATTTTACCTAAAAAGATTTTTTCAAGCAGTTTTAACAAATGCATATGCTCATGTAACCACAACTGCCATCTAGATATAAATCATTTTCAGCACCTCAAATGATTCCCTGCTTCCTGTTCCCATTCACTTCCAATATTATTGTCCAATTTTACATTACCACCAGCAGAGTTTCAGGCCTCCATCCTCGCCAACACTTGAGAGGTGTTTATTAAAGAGCTGCTGCTTTCTGAGGCCTTCTTGCCAGGGGATACTTCCTAATCCCATTCTCACTTGGCACAGTCATTTAACCAGTGTATGGTTGGTCTGATAAAGCCAGCTCCTTGCTGCCAACGTGAATGGGATTGATTTGGAGAAGAGGATGCAAGCTTATGCTTGGTGGCGGTGTCTACCTAATTATAATTAGCAAGTTCATAAAGAAATGAACAGAGAAAACCCCTAGTTCCATTGACTTAGGCTAAGTTGACACATATTCAGATCAGCTAGAAATTAAGTGATGAGAACCTGTATATGAGAAAGATATACTCTCCAAATCTCCCTGGATGACTGAAAAACCATCCACACATTCACAGGAGACACAAAAGAGACCCCAGGAAAAAAGGAAAATCTCAGGTTGACTTGAGGAATTGCACCCTTGTCCCACACAGATCCATCTGCAGACAGTGAAAGCTATATAGGATCAAGTCTTGGAACATAACCTATGTCCAAATTATTGGCTGATCACAAAATGATTTGTATATGGGGGCATCCCCTATGAAAAGAGGATAAAAAATAAGAATATGAATGAGAAAAACAAATCTGAATAGACATATCAGCTACTGCACATCCAAGAAGATAGAGAGATTGCACAGAGTAAGTCTAGAATAGTCAGGAAAAATAAATCATTATGATCTGAAAAAACATTTGTATTGAACAAAGATTACAAATCAAAACAAAGCCAAAACAAACAAACAAAAACCTCAGAAAAGTGTGGCCCATAATTATGAAACAAGAATTCATTACTACTTTGAGTGTACGCCATGTTTTTTTTTAACAACGATATCAAAGAAGTCAATTAAAGAAAAGTAAATGTAAACAAAAAAGAGAAATATTATCACAATGCCTACAATTAAAGAACCTCAATAACGATATGCAAATTATTAAAATGTGTGTATGGAAATTCTGTTTGAAAATAACAAAATACAAAATGTATTACCTAGGGTCAACTGCAGATATGACATGGAAGAAGAAGGAATTAGTGAATTTGAAATTGGTCAATAGAAACCACCCAAACTAAAGAATGTAAAGAAAAAAATATTAAACAAAAGTAAAGGAAAATGTACTGACAGAAAAACCAGTCAATCAAGAGTTTAATAAAAAGCAACACAATATTTTAAAATGATGACAAAATAAAGGCATCCTCCGGGAAAAAAAATAAGCAGAAAGCATTCATTGCAAGAAGACCTATCTAACCAGAAATACTAGAGAGGTAAATAGGAAAGGTGCTAAATGACAACCGCTGAAAGAAATGAATAACCCCCGAAATAATACCTATTTGTGTAAACGGAAAGCCTGTATTTTTTCTCCTTCCTCCTCTGGATTCCTTTAAATTCATAAGATTTTGTGAATTACTAGCCATAATACTGTATTTATCTATATTTACATGCTTTTATTATATATCTAATTTATGACGTACAACATATATTGCCAAGGGGTGGAGCTGCAGTGGAGAAAAGTTGTTTTGTTTTATCAGAATTAAACAAATATTACCTTGAACTTAATAGTGATAACTTAAGATAAATATTTTAGGCCCTATAGTAACTACTAAAAGTAAATGAACAGACGAATTGAAATTCTACCCTAAAATGTACTTGTTTAACACAAAAGGAGTCAGTATCCCAAGACACATTTAATTGCTATAACTGGGGCTTTGCTGTTGTCTTACACTTGGCAGAAGCCAATAATATTGCTAAACATCCTACAATGAACAGAACAGCCTCCCACTTGGACTACAGTCTAGCCCAGGATGGCAGTAATGCTGAGGTTGAGAAACTCCACGATGACCAAGTAAGATTTATCCTAAGAAATCATTTTAGTTTAACACCTTAAAACCAAACTCTAGTGGTGGATGAGAGCCTTCGGGGTTATGAAGCTTCTGCACTTCTTCAAAACTAAAACTATTTATTGTGTCTGTACGTAGTGAGTTTGAGTAACACAGATTAATGAGAGCTCAAGGCAACAAGATCATTCCATGTCACACAGCAGTTTATATGCAGATGAGAGTTTATCTTTGCCAAGTCCTTTTAATTAGATGTTTTTGCTTCCTAAAATGGGACAAATCATTAAATTGGCTTTTGAAAAATGTAAAGGCTTTGGTATTTCAAAGCAATGAGCACTGTGACACCCAACATTATTTTTAACAATTTGTGACCTTTTGTCATTTCTGTTCTGTCTCCTTATAACTGCTGGGAGATGGGCCTAATGTTCATGGATGCCAAGCACCTCATTTAGCATGACAGAAAGTTGGTAGAAAAGGAGTAAAAGTTCCAGCTAAAAAGACTCATCTGTGAACCCAAGTTTCTCAGGTAAACTCATTCCCATGGCAACAAGAGAGATCACATTCCCCCATCGTTGGGGCACTACTGGGTGGAGACGAATGAGGTGTGTTCAAGAGCAAACAAAAGACAGAGTCCCCTAGTAGTGATCTTGGAAGGGAAGACAAGCTACTTCTACTGTCAACTGGTATTTACCTTTTATCTAAAGAGAACTTCAGATATCAATAGTTATGACCATCAAGCACAGGCCTCAACTTTCTCTTCAGCAGGTTTTCTCCAACTGTTTGTACACTGTGGTATCAATGGACTAAATGTTTATGTCCCTCCAAAATTCATAAGTCGAAATCCTAACCCCCTGCGAAGGTATTAGTAGGCGGAGCCTTTGGGAGGTGACTAGTTGGATTGGTCCCCTTATGAAAGAGACCCCACAGAACTCCCCTGCCCCTTCCAGCCCCTTGCTGTGAAGACACAGCAAGATGGTCATCTGCAAACCCTGAGATGCAAACCTGACCATGCTGGCACCTTGATATTGCATTTCCAGCCTCTAGAACTGTAGGAAATAAATCTGCGTTGTTTATAAGCTGCCCAGTCCAGTCTATGGTATTCTGTTATAGCAGTCCAAAGTGACTCAGACACTAGGTTAAAAGTGTCTACCTGTTTTCAGAAAATATGAGAACCTCTCTTCACCACCAAGCATTTTCTCAGATCTCAACACAACAAAAGCTATACTTCAGTAACTGACAGTTGAGAAAACATGATAAATGGTAACTGAATCCCAGGGCAAATGGTTCAGGGGTAGAGCTATTTATTGAGATGATCATTTGTTTGTTCTTTGTTCTACTAACAGGGATATTGAGAGGATTATTCTTGTTAATACTCACATTTTTTATTTTCAGGATTATACTAACCCTACATTCCTATAAAAAAGCTAAGCTGCACCAATGGTAATTGCTCCTTAGTAAAATAAATAAATAAATAAAATTAGAAAGATAAAGGATAGGTAAAATGGATTAAATGCTTTTATAGATAAACTTAATGATTTTAAAATTCAGTCAGCATGTTTTGTGTTTTTTTATATAGTGCTTGATTCTATTTGCTGAAGTTTTATGGAGGTTTTTTGCATCTATGTTCATGAGGATTATTGGTCTGTAGATTTTAATTTTTTTTAACATTTTATTTATTTTTTGTGAGACAGAGAAAGAGAGACAGAGCATGAGTAGGAGAGGGGCAGAGAGAGAGGGAGACACAGAATCCGAAGCAGGATCCAGGCTCTGAGCTGTCAGCACAGAGCCTGATGCAGGGCTTGAACTCACGAACCGTGAGATCATGACCTGAGCCGAAGCCAGATGCTTAACTGACTGAGCCACCCAGGTGCTCCTAGATTCATTTTCTTATAATACATTTGTCTAGTATTGGTATCAGGGTATTCTGGCCTCATAAAATAATTCAAAGGAAATCATTTCAGGTTTCTCAATGTAGCTTCCAACTCTCTGGTGATTTGTCCTGCAAATTCAAGCCACCTCAGGGTCCCTAAACTCTAATTTTTTCAATTGTAAAACACCATGATAATACTTAGAATCTTTCTGAACTGAGTCCTGTACTACTTTGGGGTTCATCTCTATTGTTTCCCTTCTTTCAGAGAACATAGTCCTGCTAGGTCTGGTGTGCAATGTCTGAAAACAATTGTTTTATATATTTTGTGCAGGGTCTTAGTTTACAGAAGGAAAGTAAATCCAGTCGCAGATCTCTGTCATAGCCTGAAGTGGAAGTCTGGTAAAATAGTTGATACTGCTATTAATACTTTTCAATTTGTGTGGTCTAGGACTGTATTTTTGTGCTTTACTTTATATTATCTGGAAGTAGTGTATGATGAATGTGGCAAATGTCCATTCCCCTTGTTTTTTTTTACATTTTAGTGTGTGTTAATCTGACCTCCCATTTTCAATACCACATTTCTTTATTTAACTGTGTTTTCTCTCTACCTCTCAGGTGGCATTAACCACTGACCGCACCCTAAAGGAAAGACTCATGGAAGTTGGTATAAAAGTACCTTGTTCTAATGCCTCTCTGGCGGGAGACCTCTGAGTTTTATGTTATTTTTCTCTCCTTTTCCTGTGTCACTTCTTTCCTTCCTTGCCACTATTAACTGGAATAATCTCTTAAATAGACTACTTACACAAAGAAACATATTAATCATCTCAGGGTCTGATTCTGAGTAATCCCAGATGAAAAAAGAATGAGAAATCAGAAAACGTGACTTGTCTTCCCAGAATGTAACCAAATCTAAGTTCAGTATAAAAAATTGACATGACATTTTCTGTTTTGTTATAGTCATACTTAAAATTGATTGTTACTAAAAACAAAATTGGAAAGATCAATGATAAAATGGATTAAGTGCTCATAAATAAACTTAAAGCTATTTAATATTAATCATACATGCATCATTACTGAAAGTAAATGATGATTATTACATACAAAATTTGTTAGTTTTTTCCCCTTGGGGGAAATTTTAGTGTGTGATGACCCAATTTTTAAAGACTGGATTATCTCGCCCAACTTCACTCATGATATACACGGGAAAAAGTTGTACTAGGGAATACATTATTTTAAAATTAGGCAACAAACAGTTGGTCATGTTTAATTTTTAAATGGATCATATAAAAGTGTGAACTATTTAGTAAAAGGACTTTCTAATTTTCATTTTTACCTTGATTTTGCAGGATTTCCCCAGACATTCATTAACTCATTCAATTGCTTATATACTTATTTCATAACTATTTATTGAAAGATTCATATTCTGGTCTTGGAATAGACTTTAGAGATATAACAGAAGGTAAGAAAGACATAATTCATGACTTTCCACAGATTAGTCCAGATTGGTGGAGATGATCATAAGAGACAAAATCTGAACGGTTTGACAAATGCCACTTTAAAAAAGGACAAATATAGAAGTACATGGAAGAACATCTAGTTCAGGTAGACAAAGATTGATCAAGAAATCGAATTTTGTCTGATATATGTGGGATTTCTCAAATTAGCCTGGTTACTGGAGTTTATATATAGTGGAAGGAAGATTCAGGCAAGGAAAACACCAAGTTCAAAATGTAACAGAGATGTGTGGAAATAGAAAAAACAAGTCTCTGTGGTTGTAGAATGGACTCCGAGTATATTCTTCGAGCAATGTTGGAAGAAAGGGGTACAGAGTAGGCTAGTAGTAACCGGGATGGTAGGACACGATAGATATTTTCAGAAAATATGATCAAGTGCACATGAGGGTAAAGGGAAGGGCATCGTCAAGGATGACATCCACTGTTCTATCTTGGAACCTGAGTGAATCAGAGATATCACATGAGCTGAACTATAAGAGGACGTTGTAAGGAGGAAGTTTTATTTAGAACATGGTGACTTTAAGGAGTTTGTTATTAGTTGATAGCAGGTAGTTTGAACATATATAATTCAAATGGAAGATGAGATACCTGATCAGGACATAAAAATTTGGGATCACCATCACTTAGATAGGAAATACAACCATGGAAATAAGTTCATTAGAAGAAAATATCAAGGAAGAAGAAAAAAAAAAAACTTGAGTGTCTGTATTTCAGGCATTATAAATTGGTTATTATTCTAAGCTATCATAGTTATTAGCTGTGACACATAAATCACATGACAGAGCCTCAAACTAATCGTCTCTAAAATACAGGGTAAAAGCTATATAATAGAACACACAGCTCTAAAATTCAGTAAATCCAAGACTCTTTATATGACCAACATATAAGTTTTATGTATATCCTTAGTGTTTTGTCTTCATCTGAACTAGGAGTTTCGTATACCTAATGCTACATATATTAAAATATATTGCATTTATGCCTGAGGGATACTGACACAAATTCATTGCCATTCCCAATAAGTGATATTCACTTTAGTCTGATATTTTTCAAAAATGGTAAAGAGAACGTGCATTTACCAATCACCTGCTTTATGCCGGACACTGTTAATGGAACTTCAAAAACATTTACTTACTGGAAGGATTGTTCAATTTGAGAGAGTTTCAAAGCTTTTCAATTTTTATCTTGATTTATTATTTGTCTTTTCTTAGATGTAGCATTTGAGGTTTGTAAAAACAGTAACTGAAGTGATAAGCATATATAATACATTCCCCGAATGTATGCCGTATTATTCTCACTAGAAATAATTGTTATTGACTCAATTCAGTTAGTTAGAAGTAGCAAGGGTTAAATTTGAGCTGGTTCCACAGGGGTGAAGGCCTGGTAATCAACTTTCAGACCCATTACTTTCTCAAGTGTTATGTCCTCTGAAGAGAACCAAAGAAAACTCTATACTATTCACAAAGTTTAGTTGCTTTTGTAAATGCCATCTGCTTCGTCTGTTCAGAAAAATCACTTTCATTATATTTCAAGTCCAAAGTCCCTTTTCTTTGTCTGTGACACTTTTTTTTTTTCCTATCCAGTGAAAGAATCCACAGCAATTTTATGGCGTTTTCCCCCTCTTCTCCTATATAGAATTTTTCATTTTGCCCTGTGGAAAGCAGCACAAGAATTACTGGTCAATTGACAATTCATTCAATTTTACAAGGCGCATTTCATTTCTACTTTTACGATTTCAAAGAGTTTTGGGGGGGAGGGGGAACCTACTTCTATTCACAATCAGGATGGCTTTGTTTGAGTTAAAAATTCCACCCCATGAAACATCTTTACTGAGAGGTAATGAATAGTGTTAGTAATGTAGAAGAGGCTCAAGAGGCTAGGAAATTATTAAAACTTCTAGCAATCAATAGGCAAATTGTGCTTTAGCCTGAATGACTACTACTAAATTGGTGATTCACAATTCTGTTAGCATTGTACAGCTTTTGTAGAAAAATTAATTGCAAAAAATGGATCTCTCCCATCTCAAACTGCACAGTTGTCTATACGTTTAATGGATGATTATGAATACTATTAAGGTGATAGACACCGGTAATATATATATACACACATCAATATCTATATCCATATGAAATTTTGATAAAGGTAAGCATATAAAAAGCATATAAAATAAGAGGGCATGATTTCCAAGGCAGACAGTTATCATTCATTTTGGTTTCTTCGTCTTAGGTTAGCATGTTATTACAAAGACATAAAATGGATGTGCAATAGATTATGTAACATTGACATGATGAAAAAGAGCATTAGGTTGACCCATCACAGCTAAAAAGAGACAGGGAAAGCAAGTTACTAGGGGAACTAGCTGTTGCCCGTCTAATAACAATTTGTGCTCTGTGCGAATTCATAGATACATGCGTATATTGTTAATATAAATATTTTTAAATTTTGCCTATTTAAAATTGTCTCTAGATTAGAATTATAATCATAATTTTATAGTCTATAGAATTTACCATTTATTAAAGAAGATATGCAAACTTAAACATCAGAATTAGATGATCATAAGTAAGATGATATAAGTTGTATTTTTGTTTTGGAGGAAAAAAAGGAGAAAATTGGATTATACATTATCCATATTAAAGGCATATTTAAATATTAAATGTGCATATTGCCTACTCATCTGTATATTTTACTGTCTCAGAAATAGCAATGGAGTTAAGCATGGAAAAGGAGAGTAAGTGTTGTTTTATGATAAAATAGTGTGCTTGCCACAGTTCCTTGGTGTAACAGCGATAATGATAGCTATGTTGTGCATTGAAAGATACAGCAAAATAAGAAGGTCTTTAAAAACAAAGAAAAAAAAGAACATATTTTGCCAGAGTTCTCCTATCTTTTCAGGCAACAACTGTCACTTGACTCTTAGTGTTACTCTTACTGAATTTGTCCATTATGGTGGTATTTTAAAAAAGGAAATTAATAAAACGAATTAAAAGAAATCTTCCAGTGGAGAGATTCAAGGAAAAATAATTACGGTAATAACCCTTTAAAGAATCTATTGCCTCAGAGAAGTCTTCTTCATTATAAAAAATTCTATAGAATGGATATACACATATAGAGCAGGAAAATATATACATTTGACAAATTACAGAAACAAATAATATTCAGGGAGAACAGCTATATTGAAAAGAAAACTAATAAAAGCATGAAATGCAGGCAAATGTAAGGTGATGATTTGGTAGCAGAAACATTTTGCCAAGTTAGAGAGAAACTATGAAAATCACTTTTCTCACAACAGGTTTTTTTTTTCATTTTACAATAGACATAGATTTGTATTATTCTATCTACATTTTCTTTCTCCTGCCCAGACATTCTACTTTTTGATATCAATCACAATCGAGATTAAAAACATGAAACTGAAGAAGAAAACTCAATTGAATTAAATAAATGTTTAAATATTTGCCATATGCAAAGTACTCTGGCAAAAACTCAACAAATACATATTAAATTTCACTGATCAAAAGATTTGTTGATACACACAAATTCAGAAAAGAAACAGTATTAGGCAAGAGAAAGAGAAACAATGGCAGACTGTACTGAGAGTTCCTCTGACCTCCTCTTAAATTGTTTTAACTCTCTTCAGGCTCTTGGACAGAGGGTCAGAGACCATTTTTTTTTTTTTAAATTAAATTCAAGTTAGTTAACATACAGTGTAGTCTTGGCTTCAGGAGTACACCCCAGTGATTCATCTCTTACATGTGACACCAGTGGTCATCCCAAAAAGTGCCCTTTTTAGTGCCCATCACCCATTTAACCCTCCCCTACGACCCACCTCCCCTCCACCAACCCTCAGTTTCTTCTCTGTATTTAAGAGTCTCTTATGGTTTGCCTCCCTCTCTATTTTTATCTTATTTTTCCTTACCTTTCCCTATGTTCATCTGTTGAGTTTCTCAAATTCCATGTATAGGTGAAATCATATGATATCCGTCTTCCTGACTTATTTCGCTTAGCATAATACACTCTAGTTCCATCCACGTTGTTGCAAATGGCAAGATTTCATTTGTTTTCACTGCCAAGTTGTATTCCATTGTATATATATATACCATATCTTCTTTAATTATTCATCAGTCGATGGACATTTGGACTCTTTCCATAATTTGGCTATTGTTGATAGTGCTGCTATCAACATGTGCCCCTTCAAATCAGCATTTTTGTATTCTTTGGCTAAATACCTACTAGTACAATTGCTAGGTCATAGGGTAGTTCTATTTTTAATTTTTTGAGAAACCTCCATACTGTTTTCTAGTGTGGTTGCACCAATTTGAACTCCCAACAACAGTGCAAAAGGGTTTTCCTTTTTCTGCTTCCTCGCCAACATCTGTTGTTGCCTGAGTTGTTAATGTTAGCCATTCTGACAGGTGTGAGGTAGTATCTCATTGTGGTTTTGATTTGTATTTCCCTGATGATGAGCGATGTTGAGTATTTTTGCATGTGTCTGTTAGCCATCTGGATGTCTTCTTTGGAAAAGCGTCTATTCAGGTCTTCTGCCATTTCTTCACTGGATTATTTGTTTTTTGGTTGTTGAGTTTGACAAGTTCTTTAATAGATTTTAGATACTAACACTTTCTCTGATATGTCATTTGCAAATATCTTTTCCCATTCCATCGGTTGCCTTTTAGTTTTGTTGATTTTTCCTTCACTGTGCAGTAGCTTTTTACCTTGATGTGGTTCCAATAGTACATTTTTGCTTTTATTTCCCTTGCCTCCAGAGACATGTCAAATAAGAGGCCACTTTTTGAGTAACTTAAGGAATTCATTTCTGAGAATACTTTTACTACCTTCTGAATTTTTACTTCAAATAAAATCTCCTCTTATTTTAATGCAGTCTAATATTTTGGAAAAAACTGAGGCTTATATAAGAAATATCACAAGGAGCCTATGAAGAAGAATTTAAGAAATATTACAGAGTCACAAAATGGAAATGTGAAGCATCAAAAGCAAAACTTGACTATGTAACCCAGAGAAGGAAAAAGCTTAATTTATTCAATTAATGCATCTAGCTTCAAAAGTGAATTTCAAGTTAAATGGAAATCTAATTTTAAGATACAATCAATATACTATGTTGTAATCAAAAGTTGCTGGTTTTAGGCATCTACCCGATTTTACTGTGTAAAATTGTTCACCCTTAGCAAGAGGAGTAATTCACTTTACAAGTTAGAAGTAAAGTGTCAATATTACATTTCCCACATATAGCACCTTATATATAAATAATGGTACAATGTAAATACACCCCAAATGATCTTTTAGGCTAAGCAAATAGGCATTGCTCATCATTTTTTTTCCTCTCTTGCTTCTTGAATTTCATAGTTCTTTTAACTGAGACTAGGTAATCCATAACTTAAAAGAAAAAATTTATAAACTTTCTTCATAATTAACTTTCAAGTTGAATATTTTGGCAATGGGAAAGAAAATTCTCATGCTCTAAGCCAAAAAATAATTCAACTTGATCCCTATTGTAAGCAAATTAAGATCTTGTTCCTATTTGTGCATAGCCTATGCAATTCCTATACTTGAGTATAGCTGGTCCCAATTACTATGATGAAAGTTCACTCCTATATTGGACTCCTAATCATTTGAGTTTGAGTCGATCAAAAGGGAGATTACTGTAGATGGGCCTGACCTAATTATGTGAGCCCTTCAAAAGATGCTCTCCTGATGGCCTGCAAGAAAACAAACAACAGTGGTTTGAACTTCCTGTGGAGAGGGCTGGCCTCTAAAAGTTGGGCCTTTAGTCCTATAAGTACATGGAACTATGAGTACATTCTGCCAACAATCTGAATAAGCTTGAAATGAAACCCTCGCCTTCCTGATACCTTGAATGTAGCCTCATGAGAGTCTGAGTAGAGGATCCATCTAAGCCATGTCCATACTCCTAACCCAAAGAAATTGTGAGATAATAAGTGCATATTGTTATAAGCTAAGTTTGTAGTAACTTTTTATGCAGCAATAGAAAACTAAAACAGTCTCTTCTCTGCACCTATATGAATTAAACCATTTGTTACAAAATACTGGTAACTGTATTTGAAAAAATGCCAAGAAACTATCACATTTAAATTTTAGGTTCCCAACTAGTGTTAGTTTCCTCTTGCCTTTATTTCTTCTTTCTCAAACTTAAAATTTTTCTAAGATGACTACTTAGGGAGCAGACTCCAGCAAGTCACAAACCTTTATGCTGGGTTCTTTAACCACTGGTTACAAAGTGTTACTTATTCTCCAGAAGGCCTAGAAAGAATCATCCAAATGTTACCACAGAATACAGGTCATCTGGGGTATGATGAGCTGAATTGTGTCTCGTGAAAATTCATAATCCCCAGTACCCCCAGAATGTGACTGTATTCGAAGAAAGGACTATAAAGATGTAATTAAAGTAACGTGAGGTCACGTGGGTGAGCTCTAATTTCATATACTGGGTGATATTATAAGAAGAGAAGATTAGAAGAATGTTCTCAATATCAAAGGTTCTCAATATCACTAATTATTATATAAATGCAAATCAAAAGCACAAGGAGAAAGCACCTCAAACTTGTTAGTATGATAGCTATTATCACAAAAGCAAATGATAACAAATGTTAATGAGGATGTGGAGAAAAGGGAACCCTTGTGCACTATTGGTGGAAATGTAAACAGATATAGCCGTTATGGAATACAGCATGAAAGATCTTCAAAAATTAAAAATAGAACTATTACATGATCCAACAGTCCCCCTTCTGAGCATATATCCAAAAGAATTGAAATTAGTATCCAAAGAAATATATATCCTCCTATGTTCATTGCAGCATTACTCACAATAGCCAAGAAATGGTAACAGCAAAAGTGTCCATCAGTGGATGAATGGCTAAAAGAATTATGCTGTATTTAAGCCTTAAATAAGAATATTATTCTTATTTATTATTCAGCCTTAAATAAGAATGTGATCCTACCATTTGTGACAACACTGAAGAACTTGGAGGACATTGTGCTAAATGAAATCAGCAAGTACAGAAAGAAAAATACTTCATGATCTCATTTATATGTGGAACCTAAAAACATATTCATAGAAGCAGAGAATAGAATGGCAGTTACATAAGGGGGTAAAGAGGTGGGGGAAATGGGAGATGTTGGTCAAAGGGTACAAAATTGCAGTTATGCATAATGAATAAGTTTTAGAGATCTAAGGTACAGACTTGTGACTATAGTTAATGATACTGTATTGTACACTAGAAAATTTCTCAGAGTAAATCTCAGGTGCTCTCACTATACACAAAATAATGTTAACTATGGATAATCAATTGCCTTGACTGTAGTAATCATTTAACTATGGATATATGTCAAAACATCACGTTTTACACAGTAAATAGATACAATTTTTATTTAAAATGCAGTAAATGAGGTTTAGTTCACAGACAGATGAGAAGATAGATATGGTAACATTAAGAGGATTTGTAATGGATGTTAACAGTAGGAGAAAGAGGTGTCGACTGCCATTTGGAATTCACACCTTTCTTAGCTTTCTAAGGCATCTGGCCGAATATTTGGCTATTCTATATCTTTATGTCAAGACCTAAAAGCAACCTGAGAAGAAAAATTATCTTTTTTTAACTTTACACTGAATTTAGATTGTGTTCCTGAATTTATTAGATATGTAGGTGTCAAACATTTAAACATTAACATTAAACATGTAAAACATCTCTAGATGCTGAACTACAGGAAACTTTTTGAAACATTATATTTGACTTCAAGCCAGATTGTAGGAAGTTTCCACTGAGGCACCACTAACCATATGGTAGTATAAAGAATAATTAAGTTTTTGCATCAGGGAACTTCCACATAGAGAATAATGCACACCTAAAATAAACATCGAATGGTTATTATATAACACTCTGTTCTTTTGCAACACTAACGAATGAGTTGTGAAACTAAAAATGGAAACAGTTCCACATTCGCTTTGGTGTCCTGATTAAAGTGTTGTCAGATGTGTGAAGCCATGGTTTCTGTGAGGACCAAAATAATCTTGCACCTTTTCTTTCTGCACTTGATGGGGAAACTCACACACTGGCATTTTAGCAAGGTAGCTCAGAGGTAAGATTTGCAGGTGTTTTGTGATACTGAAAACTTAACAATTATTTAGATGATTGATTTCTGATATGCTTTCCATTACACTGAACTGCCTCTTCTCATTTCAAGCATATTAGCTATTTTGTAAGCACAATAGATTCAAAATGAGTGTTTGAAATAACCTCCTCTAATGATGCCATTAATAATAACAACAACAACAACAGTTCGTCTTCATCTTTTTTCCTATTATTTGTCAGTTTTCTCTCAAGTCACATTATCAGTATTGATTAATATGGGACACATAGATAAGACACATTAATAGCAACAGAAAAATATTTATCTCAAGTTTTAATTACATTTTATTTTATACAAATATATGATATGTTCAGAGTCAAATTATAAATAGTATTAACAGTTTGGAGAATAACTGTACTTGAGCATGACTTATTTTTTTCAACCGTCCCCATTTGATTTACTCTGCTACATGTTCTGATATATTTGGTAACTGATAAAGCTCATCAGCTATTTCCACCAAATGAATGACTTAATAGAGGGAATTAAACAGAACTTTCTACTGAAAATGCCCAGTTTTACACCTCAATATTTTTGCTCTCGTGATTCAATGAGGACTTGTCATCAGCCCTTATAAGTCTAGTTTTTACTCAAAACCTAGTTATTTCTGACATGACAATGGATGCAGGGAAAATTTCTGTAAGAATGATTGCTGAATGTAAAACAATTGTCCGGAACCCTCAATGCATTTACCTCTGTGTGGTATTTTTCAGAGTTCTGCACCTGTCTTTAATAGAAAGCCATTCAGAAGATAACTTCCACATCTCAAAGTATCTCTTGATTTCTATGCCTTTCCGATTATGTCACAGAGTAAAACACCTGTAAACACTTCTTTCCCACAAGATTACTGATATCCCATCTGATGGACTCCTCCCTAAGAGCTAAAGAGTTCACATTTTATGCACTTTAAAGGCAAAGGCATATAAAAAAAGATAATAAACTGCTACCTGGAATCAACATAATTGTTTGCAGTCAGACACATAGACTGTTTTTTAGCTGTTATTCCTTAGCCATGTAGCATTAATGTATCCTTGATTTTAAAATGTGGCCATCACTACCTCTTGATAGAAGGTTGTGTGAGCATTATTAAGAAATGATAAACACACTGAACTAGTCAAGGGCTCAGAACAACAGATGTTAATTTGTGTCCATCTTGAAAACACTGAAGCTATCAGAGGAGATGGAAATTCACAAGAAACATACATAAAAGGGGTAAAATAGGCTTAAGGGAGCCTTTGGGAGGCATGTGATTAACAAAGGGCAGGATGATAGTCAATGAGGATACTGAGAAAGAACAATACCAGAGTCAGGGAAAGAATCAGAAAAGAAATACATTGTTTAGGTTACCATTACACAAAATCAAAAAGAAAGAAAGAGAAAATTGTGTAACTTTTCATGAAGAGACAAAAAGCAAGGAGCATGTGAAGAGGTCACTGGATTTGGAGATTAGGTAACTGATAATTTCTTAAACATTTTAGCAGAATCTAGGGAACAAGAAAAGGAGGATAAGAGAGATGATACCAGAAAAGTGAAGAATGAGGAAAAACTGAGACTGTATAAAGAGTAAAAAAAAAAAAAAAAAACACCTAAAAATTTCTAGATTAAGGGGAGAAAAAGAGGGAAATATTTAGGGAGCATGTACTCATATATGTATAGATACAGATATAGGCACTGGGGATGCTACACAGTAAACAAACAAACAAAAAATGAGCCACCAGCCCTGACCTAATGTGAATTTAAAAAGAATTCAAGGAAAAATAAAGGAGTTGGGGTAACAAGAAGAGATATTAACCTTGGACCCAAGGACAGAGTCCTCTGAATTTAAAGCAAATGTGGCAAATATAAAGGTGAATAAAGGCAGAGTTGAAGGTGGGAAGAGAGGAAAGCTGTGGGGACTCCACATAATACTATCGTTTTCTCAGATGTGGACAGCAAATTTTTGCTGACATAAATGGGTTAGCTTTGAAAAAGGAGCAAAGTTTGAAACTGCTAAGACTAAAATGCTCAAAAGAATAGAAAAACGTCTTCTAGATTGTATTTTCTGCAATGCTGTTCCTGATATTCAAACTACTGAATTATCAGTGCAACTTTAGGACTCCCAGTAAAGGCTTCAAATGGATGTGCTCCCCACCTCTCCTACTCTCTAAAACCGTTAATTTAAAAGGAGATAAGGAAGGGGCATGGGGGTGGCTCAGTCGGTTAGGCGGTTGGGCGTCGGACTTTGGCTCAGGTTAGGATCTCACCGTTTGTGAGTTCAAGTCCCGCGTCAGGCTCTGTGCTGACAGCCCAGAGCCTGGAGCCTGCTTGAAATTCTGTCTCCCTCTCTCTCTCTCCCCCTCCCCCGCTCATGCTCTGTCTCTCTCTCAAAAATAAATAAACACTAAAAAGAATTTTTTAAAAAATTATAAAAAAAAGGAGATAAGGAATAGAAAACACATTGATGATAAACTAGTAGAAACCAAGGTTTTTGGTCCACTTCGAGATGAGAAGCTGATGATACATTCTTTTAAATGATTTGTTTGGCGCTTGCTTTAGATATTTTAATGTTTTTTATTATTATTTATTTTTGAGACAGAGAGAAATAGAGCATGAGCAGGGGAGGGGCAGAGAGAGATGGAGACACAGAATCTTGAAGCAGGCTCCAGGCTCTGAGCTGTCAGCACAGAGCCTGATGCAGGGTTTGAACTCACGAACTGTGAGATCATGACCTGAGCTGAAGTCGGAGGCTTAACCAGCTGAGCCACCCAGGCGCCCCTAGATATTTTAAATAATCAAATTTTGCTCCTTAAAGTCAGGAGATATTAAAAGAATGCAGTCATAAATACTGGAAATTTAAGAGTGTTTCCATAGTTGATCTATCTTTGAAAATGTTGTTTATCCAACTTTTTGAGATAGAAGTTTTTGCTCATAGAAGTATCTATAATCTGAACTAAATGGCAACTGAGCAAGTCTCTGTAACCTCTCTATACCTTTTCAGGAGACTTCCCCTTGGTTGAAATGGATTGTATACATCCCAGGATACCATCACTATTTATCTGAAATGTGTAGTATTAAAAAAAAAAAAAAAACAACTAAGTCTTGCTCTGTGATGCTCAATCTCTGTCTTTAACAAGAAATTCTGCCTTATTCAAAATGGTTTCAGAAACTGTAACATAATATCAAGGATTTGATTTAGGCCTCTATTGAAAATGTAATTTTTCTTATTCCATAATCTTTATACAATTAATCATAACTGAAATTTCTGCATTGTATAATGCCTGGAGATCAGTATTGTTTGCTGCTTTCTTATAATGCCTCTAGAAAAATTTGTATAATAAAAATCCATTTGTCCTCACAATAAAAAAAGTATTTTAAGGTAGAGCAAATAATTAGAATTTGTGCAATAATTCAACACAATAGTGCAAAAAAGTTATACTGCGCCATTATCTCAGTAATATTTGGGTTATATTACCCAGAAACATCTGATGAGGAAGGGAAATGTATCTAACTTTAGTCAGCATTTAGATACTATAAATGAAACTAACTATAAAATCTTCTAAATATGTACAATGTGAATGTACTTAATGCCACAGAACTATATTATTAAAAACTATTAAAATGGTAAATATATACACATATCTGCATAATAAAAAAGGCTTCTAAACATAAGGACAATCTGAATGTGTATTTAATTTATACCGATGATTTGTAGAGACGCAGCAGATGTTGTTGACAAGGTAAATTGAGCACTGTTATACTATCTAAGATCTTTTAAAATGTAGTGCTATTAATTATTCATTATTATTTGGCCTCTACTTTTCTTTTTTTTTTTTTTTAATTTTTTTTAACGTTTATTTATTTTTGAGACAGAGAGAGACAGAGCATGAACGGGGGAGGGTCTGAGAGAGAGGGAGACACAGAATTGGAAACAAGCTCCAGGCTCTGAGCTGTCAGCACAGAGCCTGACGCGGGGCTTGAACTCATGGACCGTGAGATCATGACCTGAGCTGAAGTGGGACCCTTAACCGACTGAGCCACCCAGGCGCCCTGTGGCCTCTACTTTTCTTATGAAACATTGTGTCCTTGCTTTAAGAGTAGTCTTGCTACTTATATTGGATTAAAGCATCACATTCAAACTACATGTGATCAAAAATTATGAGAATGACAAACAGAAATGCTGATGTCATAAACAGCCCAACAAATTTATTCAGAAGTGTTTGGACAAATATAAAGATATGTCTTATCATGTCATTTGATTATCAATTAATTTAAAAACATAAAACATTCAGAGTAAGAAAAAGGTGAGAAATTAATTTCAAATTGATACATAAATCTATATACATTTGTGTTTAATGAAAATAAATGATTTAATGCCTGTTATGTGTAATAAATATATAAGAAATAGAAAAATGTGAGATCACATCTATACAGTATCAGGGCTTGATAAGACATTGATACAGCTTAACTCTTCATGAATAAGCATTTTTATATGTTATGTGTTGATAGAAATACTGACAACCCTTGATTTTAATTAATGTTAATGATACATATATGAATTTTACAAATATATAATAAATTTTAAATTTTTGACTGAGGTGGGAAATTAAGCTTGGGGATTGGTATCTAAAACTTTCAGATATATAGTATATACATAATATACCGAATGAACGAATGAATGAAGAAAAAACCTATTCAGTTGAGTTTTAAGTATAAGAATATTAAAATATTACCTTATAATCTAAATTACTCATGCTAACATGAGGTTTTATTTTATCTTTGCATTGCAGAAGAATTTTTTTTAATGGATACATTTTATGTTCTTTTTAAAGTTCATATAGTCACAATGTACAGTAGATCTCTGGAATTTACTAATCTTGTATAACTGAAACCTAATACCTGTTTAACAGCAAGTCACATTTCACCCTCCCCCTAGCCTCTGGCAACTACTGATCTATTTTCTGCTTCCATCAGTTTAACTATTTTAGATTCCTCTTACAAGTGGAATCATGAAGTATTCATCCTTCTACAACGGGCTCATTTCACTAAGTATAATATCTTCAGGTTCTTCCATTTCTGTCACATATGATGATATTTACCTCATTTTTAAGAATAGTCTTCCAGTGTATGTATACTTTGCATTTCCTTTATCCACTCATATGTTGATGGACTTTTTTCACAATAACCAGGATATGGAAAATGCCTCAATAAAAATGGGAGTGCAAATATTTCTTTGAGATACTGATTTCAATTCTTTTGGATAAGTACCCAGAAGTGGAATGGGCTTGAAGACGATATAATAATTCTATTTTTAATTTTTTGAGGAACCTCCATACTGTTTTCCATAGAGACTGCACCATCTTATATTCTGACAGTATGGAAGGATCCCAATTTCTCCACATCCTCACCAACACTTGATATCTCTTGCGTTTTGATAATAGCTATCCTAACAATTATGAGGTTGTATCTCATTAGCTTTAATTTGAATTTACATAATGATTAATGATGTTGAACATCTTTTCATAAACCTATGGAGCTGAAAGTATAAAACTCCTAGAAGAAAACATAGGGTAAAAACTTTATGACTTTGCTCTTGGCAATGATTTCTTGACTATGACAAAAAACACAGGTAACAAAAGCAAACAAAACAAAATAAACTCCTCAATTTAAAAATGGGCAAAGGAGAGACATCTGGGTGGCTCAGTCAGTTGGGTATCCAACTGATGATTTATATATGCCATATATATATATATATATATATATATATATGGCAAAGAGGGCCTCTCTCATTTTTTCTAGTGCTGGATGTACTAACTAGTACAATAGAAAGAAAGAGAAATAAAATACATACATACAGATTTGAAAGAAAAAAAAATAAAACTGCCCTTAATCACAGATGACACAATTACCTACGTAGAAAATTGTAAAGAAAAAAAAAAACAAAAAGGAAAACAAACACCTTTTTGAACTAATAAATTAGTTCAGTATGGTTGCCGGATACAAGGTCAAATGTGGAAAACTACAAAATACTGATGAAAGAAATTTAAATATATATACAAATAAGTAGGGATATGCAGTGCACATATAAATTGGAAGACTCCATATTGTCAAGATGTCAATGATGTCAAATTTAGTCTTCAGATTCAACACAATACCAATGAAAATTGCAAGAAGTTTTTGTTCATATCAACAAGCTAATCCTAAAATTCATATGGAAAGGCAAAGGTATTATAATAGACAACCTTTTAATAAAAAGTCAGAGGAATCATATTACCCAATTTGAAGACTCAATATAAAGCTACAGTACTCAAACAATATGGAATTAGAATAAGATATAATAGATAGAATAAGCAGCCCAGAAATAGACCCACACAAAGGTACTCAACTAATTTTTGACAAGTTGGGAATCTATCCGGTGTAAAACAGTTATCTTTTGTTAACATATGGTGCTACTGGTACAATTGGACATTCATGTGCAAAAAAATAAAAAATAATAAAATGGATAGGAGGGAAGAGAATAGACAAGTAAGATAAAATAAAATTAAAGGTAAGTGGGGAAAATATCTCACATCTTCCATAAAAATGAACTCAAAATAAGTCAAAGGCCTTGATGTGGAATCTATACCTATAAAACTCCTAGGCGAAAAACTCTGCACTGACAGAGTGGAGCCTGCTTGGGATTCTCTTTCCCCCCCTCTCTCTGTCCCTACCCTTCTCTTGTTCTCTCTCAAAATAAATAAATAAACTTAAAAAAAATTAAAAAAGCATGTTTAAAGTTAATAAAGCAGCTCTAAATTAATAAAACAACTCTAAAACTCAAAAATTTTTCAGTTATTTTCAGCAATAAAAAAAATTTCAACAATCACTTTTTTTTTAAATTTTTTTTTCAACGTTTATTTATTTTTGGGACAGAGAGAGACAGAGCATGAACGGGGGAGGGGCAGAGAGAGGGGGAGACACAGAATCGGAAACAGGCTCCAGGCTCTGAGCCATCAGCCCAGAGCCTGACGCGGGGCTGGAACTCACGGACCGCGAGATCGTGACCTGGCTGAAGTCGGACGCTTAACCGACTGCGCCACCCAGGCGCCCCTCAACAATCTTCTTAAAACATGGGCTATGAGTGTCAAGATTGGCTATCTAAATTATACTATTTAAATAAAATACTTGTGATTTATTAATTAGCCTAAAAAGTGAGAAATTCAACTGATGTTTGCCTACACGTATGGTATTTTCAGGATGCTAATATTAATTGATATTAAATATTAAATATTTTAAAATAGTTTTCTCATGCAGAAAGCTACAATGGAATATCTCTTTAGCATATTAACTTTTATGTAATTTATAGTGAAAAAATTAAAATAATCATATTACTGTTATTTGTTTTAGAGATTATTCTTTGTAAAGGTAAAACTTTAATTTCTGATTTAGAACTTCCTTCTTTTTCATAAAGGATAGGATTAAATTTACTTTTTAAATGTTTCCACAAATAAGTAGAAAAAAACATTCATTAATTGGATTGGTATTTTTTAGGGGGGATAGGCATTTTTTTTCAGAGTTCAAACTGTTTCTATAACTTCAATATGCATTTTAAAAAATCACTTTCATTTATATGTAAAGTAGGACAACGTTTCTCCTGTCTTTTGCCAATCAGTGTTTTTTCCACTCAAGCAAACCTGTATTTATTCTGTAAGAAAATATCTATTCATGTGAAAAAAAATCTAGGTCTTCCAATTTTCATTTAATTTGCATTGGTATCTTGGAGTTACTCTGAAATCTATTTTTCTTCCTCACTAAAAATGTCATTTTTCTTCATGCTGCTTGAGTTGTAAGTAACTTTAGAAGCATGACATACACAGAGCAAGAAGGTGAAAAAAGTATTTCTTTTGTCCATGAATTTAAGTTCAGAAACAAAAGGACCTATCAGCAAAGAAAAGGATAAACCTTGATAGAGAAAGAAGAAATGGAAAGAAGTGGAAGGGAGGAATATTCGTACATGCTGCATTAAAAGAGAAACTAAGGATTATCTGGAGCCTGAAATTCTAATCTAGGTTCAATTTTCTTGAAGCTATTTTCATTTAGAATTCACTGCAAGAGAACAAGCAACATAATATTAAACTCCATGCTGGAAGTCATAATCTACAATATTAGTATACCACATAGACTTATTCAAAATTGCATTAGTAGTTACTACTACCTAGGAAAAACTGGCATATTTCTGCATTAATAACAGATGAGAGTTAGGGGGTAACATAGCAAATAAACTTCATTATCATCCACTTTTATTTAAAATCAAATTCAGGTCTCATTCCTAGTGGGAGGTTATTGTTAAAAGAGGAAATAACTGAACTTATTTATCTCATAATTGTGCTTCTATTCACACTCATGTTTTATATATATAAGATTTAAAACCACAAGATTATATTAACTTTGGACAATAGGTATGCACTATATGTTTTCCTGCTCTGCAGCAGCAAGAACTACAGTCAGAGAGAAAGGCAGAAGAAAGTAGGGAGACAAGGAGAGAGGGGCAGGGAGGGAGAATGTATATTAAATCAGAAATATCAAAAATTTTACATATAAAACATCACTTAAAGTCGTTCTGAATATGCATGACCTCAACCAATATTTATTGAAAATCTTACCATGAAAGTGTTCGTTTGTGAAAAATCCAGTCTCTGCCCCCCACCCCTACTTCCCCAGCTCCCTTCCTCGCATGTAGATTGACATACAAGTTCACACAACCATGTAGTAGTTAATTTAGGTTTGCTTAAATGTCTGGATGTGAGGGCACAGTGCCGAAATAATTTTCTGCATTTAAAGATAATAAATTAGAAAGTTACTTTTGGTCATATTCGGAACAATTGGTTGAATTCTTTTCACTTTTTAAGAAATCTGGGAATCGTTTTATTTTTCATGTTTCTATTATGTATTTTTTAATTTTGGTAAAATATACATGGCATAAAATCTACTATTTTTAACTGTTAAGCATACAGTTAAATTCTACTTAGTTCAATAGAATTAAGTGTATTCATACTACTGTGCAAAGTATCTCTGGAACTCTTAGCATCTTGCAAAACAGCTCTGTAACCATTAATTAGATAATAACACCCCATTCTTCCCTCCTCCTAGCTCCTGGCAGCCACCATTCTAGTTTCTGTCACCATAAATTTGACTTTAAAAGGCACCTCATATATGCGAAATCATACAGTATTTGTCTTTTTTGACTGATGTATTTAACATAGCCTAATATCTGAACGTTTATCCATGTTGTAGCATGTGCCAGAATTTCCTTCCTTGTTAAGACTAAATAATATTGTGTGTAATTCACTTTTTGTTGGTCTGTTTATCTACTGATAGACATTTGGATTTCTTCCATCTTTTGGTTTCTGATTATAATGCAATGGACATGGTGAACACGTATCTGTTCAACTCCCTCCTTTCATTTCAGTTCTTTCCCCAAAAGTGGAATGGCTGGATCGCAAAATAATTTATGTTTTTTTTGGAACTGCCATATTGCTTTCCACAGCAATTGCACCATTTTACATTTGCACCAGCAGTGTGCAAGGGTTCCAATTTTTCCATACCCTTGAAAACAATTGTTACTTTCTAATTTTTTATAATAGCCATTCCTAATATGTGTGAAGAGATATTCCACTGTGGTTTGGTTTGTATTGCCCTAATGATAATTGATATTGAAAATCCTGTCTTTATTGGTTATTTGTTTGTTATTATTATTTTATTTGAAGAAAGATCTATTCAAGACCCTTTCCATTTTTTAAACCAAGTGGTTTGTTTTGTTGTTGTTGAGTTGTAGGAGTTCCTTATATATTGTAGATATTAACTTCTTACCAGAAATACAGTTTGCAAATATTTTCTCCTACTCCATGTGTTGCTTTTTCACTCTGTTGATAGTGTTCTTTGATGCACAAATATTTTTTAATTTTGATATAGTCCAAGTCTTCTGCTTTTTCTGTTCCTGTATGGGCTTTCAATATCACACTAAAAAAAAAAAAATCATTACCAAATCCAAATCCAAATCCAGTGTCATGAAGTTTTCCCCCTATGTTTTCTTCTAAGAGTTTTACACTTTTAGTTCTTACGTTTGGGTCTATGATCCACTTTGAATTAGTTTTTTTTTTTTTTTTTTTTTTTTTTTTTTAATATATGGTATAAGGTAAAGGTACCACCTCATTTTTTTACGTGTAGATATCCATTAGTTTTTTTTCAATACCATTTGTTGAAAAGACTGTGCTGGTTATGACACCCTTGTCAAAAATCATTTGAGGATTTACATATGGACTCTCTATTATATTCCATTAATCTACATTAATCTACGTTTTTATTTATTTCAGCAACTCACTTTTTTTTTTTCAATATATGAAATTTATTGTCAAATTGGTTTCCATACAACACCCAGTGCTTATCCCAAAAGGTGCCCTCCTCAATACCCATCACCCACCCTCCCCTCCCTCCCACCCCCCATCAACCCTCAGTTTGTTCTCAGTTTTTAACAGTCTCTTATGCTTTGGCTCTCTCCCACTCTAACCTCTTTTTTTTTTTTCCTTCCCCTCCCCCATGGGTTTCTGTTAAGTTTCTCAAGATCCACATAAGAGTGAAACCATATGGTATCTGTCTTTCTCTGTATGGCTTATTTCACTTAGCATCACACTCTCCAGTTCCATCCACGTTGCTACAAAAGGCCATATTTCATTCTTTCTCATTGCCACGTAGTATTCCATTGTGTATATAAACCACAATTTCTTTATCCATTCATCAGTTGATGGACATTTAGGCTCTTTCCACAATTTGGCTATTGTTGAGAGTGCTGATATAAACATTGGGGTACAAGTGCCCCTATGGATCAGTACTCCTGTATCCCTTGGGTAAATTCCTAGCAGTGCTATTGCTGGGTCATAGGGTAGGTCTATTTTTAATTTTCTGAGGAACCTCCACACTGCTGGAGTGGAGTGGCTGCCCCAATTTGTATTCCCACCAACAGTGCAAGAGGGTTCCCGTTTCTCCACATCCTCTCCAGCATCTATAGTCTCCTGATTTGTTCATTTTGGCCACTCTGACTGGCATGAGGTGATATCTGAGTGTGGTTTTGGTTTGTATTTCCCTGATGAGGAGCGACGTTGAGCATCTTTTCATGTGCCTGTTGGCCATCTGGATGTCTTCTTTAGAGAAGTGTCTATTCATGTTTTCTGACCATTTCTTCACTGGGTTATTTGTTTTTCGGGTGTCACTTTTGATTATTGTAGCTTTGTAGTGACTTTTTAAATCAGAAAGTATAAGACTTCCAACTTGGTTCTTTTTCTTCAAGAAAGTATTTGTTATTTGGGTTTTCAAAGGATTCCATATGAATTTTAGGATGGATTTTTCTATTTTGCCAAAAAAAAAACATCATTGGGATTTTATGAGGAATTGCACTGAATCTAGATTCAATCTAGATTGCTTGGGGTACAATTTGGAAGAATTTATGTAGAACTGATGCTATTTATTCCTAAATGTTAGTAGAATTCACTAGTGAAGCCATCTGGTCCTTGAATTGTTTTGTGAATCAAAGTTTTTGAATACTAATTCTATCTCCTCACTAGTTATTGGTCTATTCAGAACTTCTATTTCTTATTTAGACAGTCTTGGTAGGTTGTGTGTTTTTTGGAATTTGTCCATGTAATAAGGTTATCTGATTTTTTGGTGCACAGTTGCTCACAGTATCCATTATAATCCTTTTCATTTCTGTATATTTGGTAATAGTATCTCCTCTTTCATTTCTAACTTCAGTTATTTGAATCTCATTTTTTTCTTAGTCTAGATAAATATTTGCCAATTTTTTGAAAGACCAAATTTTTGTTTCATTTATTTTCTTTGTTTTTCTATTTTTTTTCTATTTCTCATTTTTGTTTTTCTCTGATCTAATATTTTATCATTTCCTTTCTTTTGCTAGCTTTGGTTTAAGTTTGTTCTTCTCTTTTTAATTCCTTAAGGTATAAAGCTAGGTTGTTAATTTGAGATTCTTCTTCATTTTAAATATAAGTATTTACAACTATAAATGTCTCCCTTGGCACTGTTTTTGCTGAATCTCAAATGTATTGGTATTATGTGTTTTCAATTTAATTTATCTCAAAATATTTTCTAATTTCTATTATGATTTCTTCTTTGAACCACTGTTGTTTTTTTTTAAGATACATTGTTAATTTAATTAAGTGATTAGATTAACAATAAGTAATTAACTAGTCACTAAATTAACTGTCGGACTCTTTCCATTTTGTTAATTGTTTTTTTGTATGTCCTACATTTTTTGTATCTCATTTTCTTCTTTACTACCTTTGTATGCATTTAGTTGTTGTGGTGATGTGTTTTGGTTTTGTTTTCTTGAGGTTTTTTTTTTTGTACTGACACATTTTGGTTCCTTTCTCATTTTCTTGTGTGTATAATCTATAGATATTTTCTTTGTCATTACTTTGGAGATTACGTATAAGGATCTTAAGTTATAATAATCTATTTTTTTTTTTTTTAATTTTTTTTTTTCAACGTTTATTTATTTTTGGGACAGAGAGAGACAGAGCATGAACGGGGGAGGGGCAGAGAGAGAGGGAGACACAGAATCGGAAACAGGCTCCAGGCTCCGAGCCATCAGCCCAGAGCCCGACGCGGGGCTCGAACTCACGGACCGCGAGATCGTGACCTGGCTGAAGTCGGACGCTTAACCGACTGCGCCACCCAGGCGCCCCTATAATAATCTATTTTAAACTCATACAAACTTTAACTGCATGTAAAGACATTACTACTTTACAGTTCCGCCCCCACCATTTATATTACTGACATCACGAATTACATTTTTATATATCGCATACTCATTGACAAATTTGTAGCTCTTTTCCTGCTTTTGTCTTTTAAATCATGTAAGAAACTCAAAAGTTAAGTTACAAACCAAAATTATTATTCATTTTTGTATTTATCTATATATTTCCTTTACCTGAAAGCTTTGATATTTTTTTATGGCTTTAAGTGACACCTTGTATACTTTCTTGAAAGTACTTTTTTGAAAGAGTCCCTCTAGCATCTCTTATAGGGCAGATCTAGTGAGTGAACTCAGCTTTTATCCAGGAATGTTTTCATTTATCCCACATTTTTGAAGGACAGTTATGTTAAATACAGAATTCTTAGAGGAGAATTTGGGTTATTTTTCCCAACACTTTAAATATATCATTGTTTCTGTTAAGAACCTTAAAATTTTTTAAAATGTGTATTTATTTTTGAGAGACGGAGAGAGACAGCATGAGCGAGAGAGGGCAGAGAGAGAGAGAGAGGGAGACCCAGAATATGAAGTAGGCTCCAGGCTCTGAGCTGTCAGCACAGAGCCCGAAGCGGGACTTGAACTCACGAGCTGTGAGATTATGACCTGAACTGAAGTCAGATGCTCAACCGACCGACCCACCCAGGTGCCCCTCTGTTAAGAAATTTAGAGAGGAATTCTTACATATGATGACTCAATTTAGTAGTACCACTTCCAAGATACTGCGTGTATTTGGTTTCTGATAGTTTGATTATAATGTGTCTTGGTGTAGGTCTCTGAGTGTATCGCATTTAAACGTCATCGAGCTACTTGTATTTGAATATACATTTCTTTCCTCAAATTTGGGAAGTTTTGGTTATTATTTCTCAAATAAGCTTTCTTTCCCTTTCTTGCTTTATCTTCTGGGACTCCCATAATATGTATTACGATCCAGTTGATGGCATTCTACAAATTACTTAGGCTTGGATTACTCTTCTTTGTTCTTTTTTTTTTTTCTTTTTGCTCCTCTAATTTGATAATTTCAAATTCCTTGTCTTTGAGTTTGCACATTCATTCTTCTTCATGTTGAAGTCTTCCATTTATATTTAAGACAATTGTTCTAAAGTATGTGTATAATAAGTCTAAAGAATATGTTTCTTCAAGGATAGTTTCTAGAGATTTATTTTATTCCTTTGCATAGGCCATATTTTCCTGTTTCGTTGTATACCTTGTGATCTTTATTTTAAAACTGGAGATTTGCAAAAACAGCCACTTTTCCCAGTCTTTGCAGACTGGTTCTGTGCAGGGGAAGACCTCACTACTGAGCCCAGCATGGAGGCGTAAAATGTTCTCGGCTTTTTCTGGGCATGTGTCTTCCCTGGTTCTATTTGTGTCCTTTATTTTCTCAATTCCGGCATCCATATACATAAAACATTTTTTTAACGTTTATTCATTTTGGAGAGACAGACAGAGTGTGAGTGGGAGAGGGGCAGAGAGAGAGGGAGACACAGAATGAATCCGAAGCAGGCTTCAGGCTCTGAGCTGTCAGCACTGAGTTCAATGTGCTGCTTGAGATCACGAACCATGAGATCATGATCTGTGCCAAAGTCAGATGCTCAACTGACTAAGCCACCCAGGTGCCCCCATGGGTGTTTTAAATATCTTAATTTCTCAAAGTGCCTGTGTGGCTCAGTCAGTTAAGCATCTGACTTTTGCTCAGGTCATGATCTCACAGCTGTGAGTTCAAGCCCCATATTGGGCTCTGTGTAGTCAGCTCAGAGCCTGGAGCCTGCTTCAGATTCTGTGTCTGCCTCTCTTTCTGCCCCTCCCCTGCTCATGCTCTGTCTCTCTCTCCTTCAAAAATAAATAAACATTAAAACAAATTTAAATATCTTAATTTCCTTAAGGATCTTACCCCCCGTTTGTCTTGGGGCCTTTGCTATTTTATCATATTTCTCACTCAGAAATCTCTTGTCCCAGGTGTCTGTGGGTTTTTGCCCCCTGCAGTTTTAACGAGCTATGCTTGGTTCCCTTAGCCTGAGATCTGAGCTATTTTTAGCCGTTTGAGCTCTGGTTTAGTTTTTATATGGACAAATCACTTTGGCAGTTTACAGACAGGTTAGAACAATGCAAAATCATCTTAATCTACTCTCTCTAGTTTGCAAAAGAGAACTGAAGTTGGGCCACTGTATCTCCTAAAATGGACCATGCCACACTGGAGAGGAGACAGGAAAATATTAATAAGCACTCCAAATTTTCCTAGTATTTTAAGTGTGGCCTTTTCTTCACTGAACATTCACTTGATTGCTTTAGATATTTGATTTTCAGAGCTCCTATGAAGTTATTTTAGTCAGCTTCTAATGGTTTATTTAGTGTTTCCATTGGGGAATGAAAGTCTGTAATTTCCTGGACTGCCATCTATCTGACGTCACTCTTCTGCCATTACTGTTTAAGTATCATCATTGGCAACTCATTTCATTTTCTCCCATAGTGCCTAATGCATTACTTTCATATTAGGCACTATTTACAGTACATTGTACTTGACTATTCCCTTGTCTATAACTCCCATTCAATTGAAAAATATATTACTCCATATTATCAGCATCTTCCCTGTGTTAACAAATAGTAGGTTCTTTAAAGGAATTTATAAGATGAAAGAGCCTTCATTTATCAATAGGGTAGTCACCAGAAAAATGTGGTTACTGAATAGTCGTAAATGGTCAGTGCAACTGAGGAATTGACTTTTTAATATTATTTAATGTAATTAATTAATATTTAAATACCAATTTTCAGTTCTTTTTATGAAAAAGTTTAAGTATGTTTGGAACAACATATGTATGTGAATCTTTTTTTACTGTAAATTTTACAAACCCCAAATTCATATCAAGTTTTCTGATGAAAATCTATCATAAAACTTGTTGCATTTAAGTATGAAATACACACAAAATTTTGAGGAATTTCAGAGAAAAATGATGTAAAATTATTAATAAAATATAAATTTATAAACATTATATATTTTATATATTGTGTTACATTAGATTTATTGTTAAATTCACATTTGCTGTTTGCTTTTTAAAAAATGTTTTATTTATTTATTTTGAGAGAGAGAGAAAGAGAGAGAGAGAGAGAGATTGTGAGCAGGGGAGTGACCAAGAGACAGAGAGAGAATCGCAGGCAGGCTCTGCACCGCCATGCAGAGCCTGATGCAGGGCTCAAACCTATTAACCCTGAGATCATGACCTGAGCCAAGTTCAAGAGTCGGAGTCTCAACCAACCTAGCCACCCACGCACCCCTGCTTGCTTTTTAACGAGCTTATTAGAAAATTCAAAATCAGGGGCATCTAGGTGGCTCAGTAGGTTAAGCCTCCTCAGGTCATTATCTCATGGTTTGTGAGTTCGAGCCCCAGGTCAGGCTCTGCACTGAGTGTATGGAGCCTGCTTGGAATTCTCTCTCCCTCTCTCTCTGCCCCTATCCCACTCTTGTGCTTTCTCTCTCTCTCTCTCTCTCTCTCTCTCTCTCTCTCTCTCAATAAATAAAGACACTTAAAAAAAAAAAGGAAACTTTAAAATCAAGTTTGGATTTCATATTATATGTCTATTGGACATCACTGATCTGAACTTTTATCAAAATCCCAGATCTAGTACTTCTCCTTTTATGAAACTGCAAGTATCAGTATTTTGTATGTTTAATATGTATTTAATTCCTTGCTAATTTGACTTAGTGGCTCAGAACATGAAATCAATAAGCTTGTTAAAGAAAGAGGCTAATTTGCCAAGTATGTAGGAAAAAATAGAGTGCACATATAATCAACATGTAGACAATTTTTTAGGGAAAACAATTCCAAACACATTTTTCTCCTGATTGTGATAATAATAATATGTTTAAGATATAAACTTATGGTGATTAAGAAAAAAGTCGAGTTAAGCATAGGCTAAATCTTTCCATGTACTTAATTGTGTATTAAAACTTTTTTGCAATCATGCTGCTGATCAATTGTTCACTAGTATTGAAGGTATTTTTCTGCTTTATATCAAGTTGTTAATGATCCCTTATTTCAAAGATACAATTAAAAGTATATAAAATAATTATTCAAGCAATTCTAATTCTGATTTTTTTACATGTATGCATGTTTGTATGTGCATCTATATACATATTTGCGTATGTGTGTGTTACTTTTCCCCTTATAGTATCTTTGACTTAGGTTTTTATGTAAAAAAAGCTTTTAATATTCTCTTAGTTATTTCACCTTGCACAATGTAAAGAAGATAATCAAGGAGGTTTTAAAGTGTAGTTTGAAATACTCAACTTTTCTAAGTTGGTGGAAACCGTTGATATTCAAGCCTTTTTTCAGTTAGATGTTGGTGTTTAGAAAGGATCACTGTGACTTTTCAATGCCCTACTTGACTCAAGATTTCTCACATTTATGTAGTAATCAGTGGGAAATGAACTGTATATTATACATGATATGCTGGATGTGCACACAAACATGATAACACACTTTCAACCGAGTTAGAATACTTTAAAATATATAAAGTGTCAAATACACAGCTTTCAAAGATAATAGACCAGAAATAGCATACCTGATTTGGGCAAAAAGCAAGTTATAAAAACAGCAGAAGATTAAAATAAAGAGCTATTCGTACTAAAGATGTCCATTACTTATCATTCGCTATCTTTGTTATTTTGTATTTAATTAGAGTGTGAACTTGATTTTGTTCTTCCAGACAAAATTAACTGCTAAATACAATAGGTTCAAGACACATTTATTTATAATAAGATGCATATAAAACTTTATAAAATGGCAACTAAAGTCAACATGGGATCAACTGTTTCACAAATCAAATTTGTTACATCAGCTAAAAATTAGTTTATGCAATACTTTCTTAATGAAGGTAGCAGTCCCTTAAATTTCATTCTTCAGGTAAGTATCATACTTTTTGAGTTGAATCAGCACTTTTAACTGACTGGTTTAGAGTAAGACATCCTACTGGAGGCTTTCAAGATTCTACTGCTAGAAATTTTGAAGGCTCAAATATCTGGTAAATTGTCTAAAATCCATGAAGAGAAATACAATGAAATTTTTACTGGTATGGTAAGATCTCCCCAAATTCTTTACTGAACAAATTGGAGGTCAGTTAGTATTTCCTCTATGATATATATATATTTAAAATAAAAACAAAAACGGGGTGCCTGGGTGGCTCAGTTGGTTAAGCGTCCGACTTCGGCTCAGGTCATTATCTCAGGGTTCCTGAGTTTGAGCCCTGCGTTGGGCTCTGTGTTGACAGCTTGGAGCCTGGAGCCTACTTCGGATTCGGTCTCCCTCTCTATCTGCCCCTCCCCCACTCATTCTCTGTCTCTTTCCATCTCTCAAAAATGAATAAATGTTAAAAAATTAAGTAACAGGGGCGCCTGGGTGGCTTGGTCGGTTAAGCGTCCGACTTCGGCTCAGGTCATGATCTCACGGTCCGTGAGTTCAAGCCCCGCGTCGGGCTCTGTGCTGACAGCTCAGAGCCTGGAGCCTGTTTCAGATTCTGTGTCTCCCTCTCTCTCTGCCCCTCCCCTGTTCATGCTCTGTCTCTCTCTGTCTCAAAAATAAATAAACGTTTAAAAAAAAATTAAGTAACAACAAAAACTATTTAAGCTAAAAAGGACTTTCCTTTGGTGCCAATAATTCATAAAAAAAGAAATCTTATTTCTAAGTATCCTTAGCATTTTCTATTATTTTTCTTTTCCCTGTACTCTTGCACAGGAAGTGTTAGTCTGAAAAATAAAGCTTCGAATAGCAAGACGAGAGAATAAAGATATTTTTAAAGCACTTAGAAAATTGCTAAATGTATGTAATTTAATTTTTAGCAGCAGAAAGGTAGAAAATGGGTCTTATAAAGTGTCATTATGGAAATGTTTTATTCTGATTAGTTAACAGCCTTGATACTATTCTAGATTAGAACAAATTTAGGCAATTGAACTTTTTCTGTATGATCAGAAAATTTTACTAGGTTTACTAAGAGAAATTTTACTAAGCTTTTCTCAAGGGATTTAAAAGTCACTTCTTTATATTATTTACTTTCTGCACTGTGTAGCATGTATAGCCTTAACTAACACTGACAATGACCATTTCTGTTACCTCTCTCATCCCTCAGTAATTTCACTTTCCCCATATGTATTTACTCTACCTTCATTCTTAACTTCTGATTGGTTTGTAATTTGCTGAAATTGGCTCATTAGGCACATTACAAATTTCTCTCCATGTACATTATTTATTCAACCCTCATCTTTTACTTGGTGAGTAATAAAAATTAAGTTCCAGGTGAGAAAATATATATGAAAGCTTTATACAAAATAAGAAAGGCAAGTACTCTTGATGATAGTATTTATTATGTTTAGCAAGTTTCTAATTTTGAATAAAACAGATTTTATGAGAGTTGACAACAGAGATCTAAGACTGTATTTATATAATCTATGAGGGTTTATAGCTATTATATTTCTGGTAAATCAGGACCAATCCTCTAAATTATCTTAATCCAGTGTAGTGGGAAGAGAAAATCTGATCTCTTTCCTTCCTTAAAGACTCTTTATTTTTATTTTATTTTTTTAATGTTTATTTATTTTTGAGAGGGAGACAGACAGAAGATGAGCAGGGGAGAGGCAGAGAGACAGGGAGACATGGAAAATAAAGCAGGTTCCAGGCTCTGAGCTGTCAGCACAGAGCCCATCTCAGGGTTTGAACTCACAGACTGCAAGATCATGACCTGAGCCTGAGTGAAACACTTAACCTACTGAGCCACCCAGGTGCTCCCCCAGAGACTCTTTAAAAGTTAGTGAGTAGTTTTTGGGGCGCCTGGGTGGCTCAGTCGGTTGAGCGTCCGACTTCAGCCAGGTCACGATCTCGAGGTCTGTGAGTTCGAGCCCCGCATCAGGCTCTGGGCGGATGGCTCAGAGCCTGGAGCCTGTTTCCGATTCTGTGTCTCCCTCTCTCTGCCCCTCCCCCGTTCATGCTCTGTCTCTCTCTGTCCCAAAAATAAATAAACGTTGAAAAAAAAAAATTAAAAAAAAAAAAAAAGTTAGTGAGTAGTTTTTCATTTCGTGTAAATTGTATTTTCCTTTTAAGTTATGAAAATTTCTTGATTTCTACCAACAACTGGCTGATTCTGAAGGATTTTATAACTGGAAAAAATATTTAGGTATTTTAATAGAATGTTCAAGAGGTGTGACCAAATCACATCATGCCAGATCATAGGAAAAGTCACTTGATTCTTTTTCTTTTATGCATATCAAGGCCAGAAAGGATATTAGGTAGATTGGTATTTTTTTTTTTTAAATTTTTTTTTTTTTCAACGTTTTTCATTTATTTATGGGACAGACAGAGACAGAGCATGAACGGGGGAGGAGCAGAGACGGAGGGAGACACAGAATCGGAAACAGGCTCCAGGCTCCGAGCCATCAGCCCAGAGCCCGACGCGGGGCTCGAACTCACGGACCGCGAGATCGTGACCTGGCTGAAGTCGGACGCTTAACCGACTGCGCCACCCAGGCGCCCCAAATTGGTATTTTTTATATCACCACATCAACTTCCTTCTAAGTGAAAATTTGAGATACCAAGGAAGCAAGTAGATGTAATAATAATAATTAAACACATAACCAGGCCACATAAAACAAACTGAATGTAATATAAATACATTTACCATAATTTGAAAGTTGCTTGAGGTGGTTTATTTCTACATATGGAGCACTATCTGGATGATATACTCCCCATCTATCTGTTTAGATACTCCAAAAAGAAACCAATTTATTCTTAGATTCTCCCTAGCAGAAGCTTGTAAGGTCAGATGACATTCTTGGCTTATTTGTTTATATTTTGTCCTGATTACATAAGCATTATTTAAAAATTATGAAACATTAGTGTACCTAAAGTAATCATTGTTGGGTATATTCCCTAGCAACCCTCCCAAAATGTATTCCACATGTGCCAAAATATTTTCTTAGACATTAACCAATTTTTTTTATCCACATCTCCCTCACCTTCTGATTTATTTTCTCATCATTTTTTTTCTTTGCATTTAATTCACTTGGCCATTAGATTCTTAAATCCAACAACAGGATAATATGAGTTAGTTAAAGGCAAAGAAAATGGCAGTTCTTCTGACTTTGGGATTAACTGTATTTAAATGGAAAACAGTAGGAAATGAAGTTATTTTGTAACAATAAATCTGCGCCTTATCATTATTAGTGAATCATGCATTATTCTCTTGCTTTTACTATGACATAACACAAAATATAACAGGTTCATAGGTATGACTAAAATACTTTCTCAAATCTCAGTCAGTTATCTGTAACACTGGCTCATATAAAACGAAAAGTTATAGGTGCCTTAAAAGTGGCTTTACTTTCACATAAAGTATACCATATCAGACATGCTGTTTAACAGTATAGCTAAATTTCAAAATTAGGGTGGAACTTTTTCTTAGAGTGTTCTCTTTTTGAATTGAGTTGTCAATGTACTCATCTGTTTGCCAGGGTACAAATGCATATTACAGGAATGATCTAACATAACATTGTTTCATTAAAATTATTATAAAAATAATACTAAGATTATAAGTAATAACATTGATATGAATTGTTATATATAATCAAGACAATACTTGTGTGTCTGTATATTAATTTGTGTTCCAATTTTTACATACTTCTAATTATTACAAAAATTCATATTTTATTTTAAATAAATATAAGCCTAGACAAAGATTGACAGAATTACTTGTAAAGTGTATATAGATGGTTGACAAAAATATGTTATTGACTTCTAATACTGATGTTTCTAAACAAATAAAATAGAGTTAGTATTTTAATTGTAAATTAATTAAAAATAAAATATCTGAGTGATATAAGGAACTAGGAAATTAAATAATTCAAATTAAAGTTCAAATTGATTGCCTAAATAACATAAAACCTTGAATTTTGTCTTAGTAAGTTTAGCAGTAAATATGCATAGGTCCAAGAAACCTATAATACCAAGGAAACAACTTCAGCATTTCTGGTGAGATGCTGATTGCAAGTGAAATTCCTTTTTTTGCTCTATATTTTTTATCATGGTAAAATATACAAAAAGTTTAGCATTTTATCAATTTTTAAGTGTACACACCTTTGGATTTAAGTACATCCACACTGTTTTGTGGCCATCATCACCATCCATCCCCAGAACCTTTCATCACTGCAAACTAAAACTGGCTTATTAAACAATAATTCCCATTTCCTCCTCTCCCTGCTCCTGGTAAACACCATTCCACTTTGTGACTTTGTGAATTTGACTTCTCGAGGTACCTCTTTTAAGTGGAATCATACAATACTTGTTCTCTTCTGTCTGGCTTATTCCACTTAGGATAATGTCAAGTTTCATTCATGTTGTATCACATGTCAAAATTTATTTACTTCTAAAAACAGAATATCCCATTGCATATATATACCACATTGTATTTTACTAATAATCCATGGACAGATCAAATGAAACTCTTAAGAGAAAATGGAATTAATTTCCTCAATATGATGTATAGATTTACAGAATTTCATGCAATTGATTTAACAATACATTTTATTTAGTCTGTGTGTTCACAGTGAATTCATTACATGAGAGCAATGAGTATGACAGTAATAAGTAATGAGTTTTTTATCAAAGTTAGAGGTACCTGTAAGATTCAAGAAAGCATATATTTGAGGGTTATTTTCCAAAGAGAAAGGTGCCTGTAGAAACCTCTTATAACCCCAAGAATTCTGCTAGGTCAAAAGTGCAATAGAACATCAGCAGACAAGTGGCATCATTAAAATTTGAAACTTCTTTTTGGAATTGTTTGTGACTGTTTTGTTTCTGTTTAGACTCCCTTTTTGCCTGAGCATTCAACTTGCAATTTCTTTGAAAAGATTTGTTGAGTACTTATAATGTTCAAGGCTTTTTGTTCTACCTGGGAATACAATTTAGCAGAGAAATAGACATTGTTATGCAAATAATTTTATAAGTAATTTCAATTGTGGATAGTGCCATGAAGGCAAAATCCAGAATCCTAATGAGGACTCTTAACAGAAGGACATATCCTAGTATGAGCTCAGGTAGCAGTGCTTCTCCAAACACTAAGCTTCAGTTTTCTTCCTTGCCTGGTGCACCCCTCTGACTACATTCCCTGATCTTGTCTCTAAGCTTATGATAGTTAACTGTGTAATATTGACATAATTTCATTGGTCTTGATATTCCTAGTTTTATATATTGTATTACATTGTCTCAATCATGACATAACATCAGAATACAGAGGTTGCAATACATTGTGACCCACTATATTTTTATCTCAGAGTTAGTGACAAGGTATTAGGAGTATGGGTGGCCTGTGTTCAGACCCTAGTCCTGCTATGAACTATGTGCATCACCTTAGGCAAGTCACATAATCTCTCCGAGTATTATCACCAAAAATGTGGATAGTAATAATAATAATAATAATAATAATAATAATAATAATACCTTCTTTACAGAATGACAAAATTGAAAAAAATGATATATGTAAAGCACTATATATCCCTTGAAAATTTTTTAGTCTCTGGGCTGGCTACAATTAAACTACAGATGGAAAGGACACGATAGTCTTTAATGATAAAGACAGTTATGTTCACACTTGAGTTTATTAGTCCTTCATCCTTTGCACCAAGTGGATCTCATCTTTGTCCTTGGTATTCAACATATTCAAAAATCAACAAATGAAAGATTTTTTTCATTGTCTTTGAAACGATGCCAAGATTTTGTCATCTCAATCACTGCTCACTGCAGACAGTCTGCTATCACTGTTTATGTCATGTTAAATAAGTGTCACTGTAGCACAGAAAAGCATCAGCCTTTCCTGGCCAAAATAACCAAGTGGTGTGCCAAACTGAAAAGAGGCAACTGTGTGTGACTGCCTACGGGACACTTACTGAAGATGTTTAGGCATTCCATCTGTGAGCTGAGAGACAATGTAGATTTTTGTCAATACACTCTGGTCTCCTATAATATTGATTTTAAGAACCTGAAAATTTGGACACTAAAATGACAAAATTTTTAATGCGTGTATTTTGTCAAAGGCCAAAGCACAGTGAATTGACATCACTGACATATAATCTTCAAAAATGAACACATTTCACTCAGTAAATTGAATAATCTTTCTCTAAAAAAAAGTCATTCCCAAGAATCACAGTATCTGTCACATTTTAATAACAGATGGGATATTCCTTTTGTAATTACGGATTCCTCTTTAAACTGAGTTACTGACTGTAAGATTCCATTTTGTATCAAAATAAAACCTTTTAAAAAGACATGTCTTCCCTTGTGGCTGATCCTTAATAGACAACATGTGTCTCATGCTCTCCTAAATATATGATTGCCTTTTATTTTACTTGAATAAGACATGGGTTTCAGCGTGTTAGCTTACAATTGCATCGTGCTTAGAAGTTATTTCATGCCAAGTCGAAAAGATTTTGAGTTACTATATTGTACAATAGTCATCTCCCACAGGCACATTCTGCTAACCATCTGAGGTCTTCCTGTCTGAACACAAAGAGCAACATATATCCTGCAATTCCATATTGTGAGCTAACAACTTCCTCTAGGAACTGCTGTTACTAGCAACAGTATATTGCATTACCTACTGCTTTATGTGATCAGGGAAAAAGACCTTTATTTTATACCTCATTATAAAAAATGTTCATTTGAGTAGCACCTACAAATCAATTAATGAATGACTGTGTGCAGATATATTGAGAATAATGTATAACTATATGTTAGCAGAAAATAATTTCAATAAATTGATATTTATATTACACTGATTTCTACTGAGTACTGGAAAAGAAGGTGAGATCCCAGCTTTCTTTTTCTTTTAGAAAACTGGAAGATCAATTTGTATTCATACCATTGTACAGAAATAAAATGTCTTATAAATTTATTCTGTTTTCTAATTATGATCGTATCCTTTGCTGAGGTTTATAACTTTATCATTCAGGCTTAGAAGTTACTTGATAAAGAATCTAAGGAACTTTTTTTTTCTTAACTCAATGGCCATGATATTGTAAAATTAAGGACATACACAAACCATTGGTCACCTGGAACAGTATGAATGTGAAAAATAAGAAAAATGCCTGGTTGGGATTGTGCTGAGCCAACTTATTTAGGTTTAGCTTGGTTAGTAAGCAGAACTAGAGCATCTTAGACACATACTTCCTTTGACCACTTCCATAGTATTAAAACAGAGTGAATGACAATACTAAGTAATAAACCAAGTAGGTGAAGTTTATAATGGATACTATTATGAAAAGCTGAAATATACACATTAAGTTCTTTTTACTGGGTTAAGTATGGAAATAGTTCTGAAATACACTATGTATAATGCATACAATTATGTCTTATTTCCAGATAATTTTTATTTTTTATAAACATTATGCCTTAAATCTAAAAATCTTAGCATCAATTATAATTTGCTTTTTCCTAAGAACTCAGTAAGAATATGTCTTATTTCTGAAATTTTTTCACTCTGAGTAAACATCCAAAAAGAACCTTTAAATGGTAAGACATCTAAGAATTCTTTGAGGGTGCTTACATAAAGTTATGACAACTATTTATCCAATAAAATAATAAATTTTCAGCCTTAGATCTTACAAAGAAATTATAGTTCTTAATCTCTTTCTTTTTAATAATTAGTAAACTTGTTCATAGAACAGTGAGTCAATCTCAGTTCCTATTACTACACAAGTGTATTCTATCAACATTATCAAATATACTGTTTACCCACTTGTAAACCTCATTAACAACTGATCAAAATAAGCTGAATGAATTGGATTCATTGTTCAATGTATACATAACAATGTGTTTAAATATATACCAACTATATATATTATATATAATTTATATATACACACATACTTTTAAATATTGAATTAAATGGTTATTATAATATTAAAAGTGCCAGTGACATTGTTAATAATAATAAATATCTAGGCTGAAGTTCAGGAAATTATATCAATCAACCTTGAATCTAAAGAGCTGGCCTAACCTGAGTGATGCATTTAACTACTCTAGACCTGTTTATTAAATGCTGAAATTGGACCAAATGTCTAAACTGCTTTGTGGCTTGGAGTTTATATTGGTCTCTCTCTAGTGTTTGAGCACCTGAGTTCCAGTCTTGCGTCTAGCACTATTAAATGGGTAACTTTTGCCGAGTTATTTAATACATGTCCCAGTTTATTCACTTGTCAAAAAAAGATAATAATAGGAACTCCCACATAGAGTTTTTGTGGGGATTGACTGTGTAGCACTTACTACAGCGCCTGGAATAATGAGAAGCACTCAGATAATGTTAGGTATTTTTGAATTTGCTATTAGCATCAAGTTTAATCCTGAATAATTTAATGCCTATCCACTGCTATCGACAGCATTTATTCTCGACTCTGTTTATTCCTATACTGCTCCACAGTGCTTAGTTGCTACTCTTCTTATGTACCTTTAAAATAAATTACTCTAAATACTTCAATTTAGTCTTTGTTGCCTAGACTTGTATTTGCTATTTGATCCACATACTGATTTGTTTTTTAAGAACTAAGACTAGTCTCTGATCCATGGGCCTCACTAGATCCTGCTTTAGTTGAAGATACTTTTTATGCTGTCATTCATATGAAAATCTAGAAAAGGCAAAGTTATAGTGGCAGAACTTAGGTTTGTGATTATTAGAGCTAGGGATGGGGATGGAAGACAGATTGTGACAAAAACATGAGAGAATTTTGGGGGGGGTGATAGAAAGCTGTATATCATGGTTGTAGCAGTGTTTATATGATTGCATGTCATTTTCTTTTTTTTTTTAATTTTTTAACGTTTATTTATTTTTGAGGCAGAAAGAGACAGAGCATGAATGAGGGGAGGGTCAGAGAGAGAGGGAGTCACAGAATCAGATGCAGGTTCCATGTTCTGAGCTGTCAGCAAGAACCTGACGCGGGGTTCGAACTCACGGACCGCGAGATCACGACCTGAGCCGAAGTCGGACGCTTAACCGACTGAGCCACCCAGGCGCCCCTGAATGTCATTTTCATAAGTCTTTAATTTGCACATTTAAAATTGTTGAATATTGTTGTATGCAAGTAATACATCATGGACTGATCTTTAAAAATTGAAATATTACTTAGAGGTAGAGCAAAGGAGAGCACAAATATCTTCTTTGTAGTTAATGGAAATGCATTTATTTATAAAAAGGGTAAATTCATATGCTTTCTTTCAAAATAAACAATGAAGCTATATTTTATATGTATTAAGCAACTTTGATAAGCCAACCTCTTTCATAAAACAACTTGTCACAACAAAACAGATTTAGGGGGATATCATTAACACAATCGCTTTTTCATAAAATATCTTAAAACAATGTTTTCAAAATGTTCTGCTGGAGGTCTCAGATAGCATTAGTGGCCATCCTTTTATCTTTGTTTTTTCTAATACTTTTGAAGATAAAAACTGATCTCATAAAAGAAAATAGATGATACTGCCTTCACAAACAAAATACAGTATAAAATATATTTCAAATAATAAGAGTAGCAATGATGACATAGGTTATGAATTTTTTCTCCTTTAATAGAATATTTTTAGAGCAGTTTTGAGTTCACAGCAAAACTGAGTGGAAGGTACAGAGATTTCCCATATACTGCCTATGCCCAAATATGCATAGCCTCTCTCATTATTAGCATCTCCCACCTGAATGGTACATAGTTAAAATAGATGAACCTATATTGACACATCACAATCACACAAATTCCACAGTTTACATTAGGGTTCACTGAATGGGTTTTGGACAATTGTTTAATGACATGTATCCATCATTACAGTATCATGCAGAGTAGATTCACTGCCCTAAAAAAGCTCTGTGTTCTACCTAGTCATCTCTCCCACGGCTCAGCTCCTGGAAATTACTGATCTTTTTGTTGTCTCCATAGTTTTCTCTTCTCTAGACTGCTATATAGTTGAAATCACACACTGTGTAGCCTTTTAATATTGGCTTCTTATTTTTTAAACATTTTATTCACTTATTTTAGGTCATCTCTAACACCCGATATGGGGACCAATCTCATGACTTAGAGATCAGAGTCACATGTTCTTCCAATTGAGCCAGCCAGGAGCCCCTGGATTGGCTTGTTTCAATTAGTGATATGCATTTCAGGTTTCTTCATGCCTTTTCATGGATTGATAGCTTATTCATTCATTCATTCACTCATTCATTCATTCATTCATTCCAAGTTATTATTTAAATTCCAGTTAGTTAACATACACTGTAATATTGGTTTCAGGTATAGAATCTGGTGATTCATCACTTACATACAACACCCAGTGCTCATCATAAGTGCCCTCCTTAATACCCATCATTCATTTAACCCATCCCACTGCCTACCTCCCCTCCAGTAATACTCAATTTGTTCTCTGTAGTTAAGAATCTGTTTTCTGGTTCACCCTCTTTTTCCCTTTTCCCCCTATGTTCATTTGTTTCATTTGTTAAAAGTGTTTATTTTTGAGAAAGAGAGAGAGCATGCACACATATGTGGGTCCTGGTGAGGGGCAGAGAAAGAGGGAGAGAGAGAATCCTAAGTAGGCTCCCCACTCTCAGCACAGAGCCTGATGAGGGGCTTGATTTCACACACTGTGAGATCATGACCTGAGCTGAAATCGAGACTTGGATGCTTAACTGACTGAGCAACCCTGGTGCCCCCATCTGTTTTATTTCTTAAATTCCACATATGAGTGAAATCATATTTGTATTTCTCTGACTGACTTATTTCACTTAGCATAATACACTTAGCATAAATACTAAATGCTAGCATTTACTCTCTAGCAAAATTCAAGTCTTTGCAAATGGCAAGATTTCATTCATTTTTATGGCTGAGTAATATTCCATTGTATTCCATTCCAATCCATTCACCAGTCTATGGACATTTGGGCTCTTTTCATAATTTGTATACTGTGGATAATGCTTCTGTAAATATCAGGGTGCATGTATTCCTTTGAATCAGTATTTTTGTAACCTTTGAGTAAATACCCAGCAGTGTGATTGCTGGGTCATAGGGTCATTCTATTTTTAACTTTTTGAGGAGACTCTATACTGTTTTACACAGTGGCTGCACCAGTATTCCTCCCTCCAATAGTGTAAGAGGGTTCCCCTTTTCCCGCATCCTTACCAACCAATACCTGTTGTTTCCTGTGTTGTTAATTTTAGCCATTCTGACTGGGGTGAGGTGATATCTTGTAGTTTTTATTTTTATTTTGCTGATGATGACTAACATTGATGATGTTTTTCATGTGTCTGCTAGCCATCTGTATGTTTTCTTTGGAAAAATATCTCTTCATATCTTTTGCCCATTTTTTAATTGGATTACTTGTGTTTTAGGTGTTGAACTTCAAAAGTTCTTTATATATTCTAACCATTCATCAGATATGTCATTTGCAAGTATATTTTCCCATTCCAAAGTTTGTCTTTAAATTTTGTTGACTGTTTCCTATGCTATGTGAAAGATTTTTATCTTGATAAAGTAATAATAGTTTATTTTTGTTTTTGTTTCCCTTGCCTCAGGAGACATACCTAATAAGAAGTTGCTATGGCCAAAGTTAAAGAGGTTACTGTTTGTGTTCTCCTCTAGGATTTTGATTGTTTCCTGTCTCACATTTAGGTCTTTCATCTATTTTGAATTTATTTTTGTGTATGGTATAAGAAAGTGGTCCAGATTCATTCTTTTGCATATTGCTGTCCAGTTTTCCCAACACCATTTGTTGAAGAGGCAGTGTTTTTTTCCATTGGATATTCTTTCTTACTTTGTCAAAGATTAGTTGACTATATAGTTGTAGGTTCATTTCTGGCTGTTCTACTCTATTGCATTGATCTATGAGTCTGTTTTTGTGCCAGTATTATACTGTTTTGATTACTAAAGCTTTGCAATATAACTTGAAGTCTGGAATTGTGATGCCTTTTTTCAAGATTGATTTCACTATTGGGGGCCTTTTGTGGTTCCATACAAATTTTCTAGCTGTCTGAAAAATTCTGGTGGTATTTTAATAAGGATTGAATTAAATCTGTAGATTGCTTTGGGTAGTATAGACATTTTAACAATATTTGTTCTTCTAGTCCATGAACTTGGAATGCCTTTCCATTTCTCTGTGTCATCTTCATTTCTTTCATAAGTGTTTACAGTTTTCAGTGTATAGATGCTTTATCTCTTTGATTAGGTTTGTTCCCAGATACCCTTTATGTTCCTTTGTGCAATTGTAAATGGGATTGATTCTTTGATTTCTCTTTCTGCTGCTTCTAAATTGGTATGTAGAAACGCAACAGATTTCTGTATGTTGATTTTGTATTTTGTGGCTTTACTGAATTCATGTATCAGTTATAGCAATTTTTTTGGTGGAGTCTTTCGGATTTTCTATGTAGAGTTTCATGTTGTCTGTGAATAGTGAAAGTTTGACTTTGACAATTTGGATGACTTTTATTTCCTTTTGTTGTCTGGTGATGCTGGGACTTCCTGTACTGTGTTAAATAATAGTAGTGAGAGTGGATATTTCTGTCTTGTTCCTGACATAGAAGAAAAGCTCTCAGTTTTTGTCTACTGAGGATGATATTAGCTGTGGGTTTTTTATATATGGCCTTTATTATGTTGCGGTTCCCTCTATCTCTACTTTGTTGAGGGTTTTATCATGAGTGGATGTTGTACTTTGCCAAATGTTTTTTCTGCATCTATTGAGAGGATCACATGGTTCTTCTCCTTTCTTTTATTAATGTGGTATACAACATTGATTGATTTGAGAATACTGAACCACCCTTGCAATCCAGGAATAAATCTCACTTGATCATGGTGAATGATTCTTTTAAGGTACTGTTGGATTTGGTTTGCTAGTATTTTGTTCACAATTTTTGCATCCATTTGGGGTATTGGCCTTTGCCTGTAGTTCTCTTTTCTAGGGCTATTGTGTCCGGTTTTGGAATCAGGGTAATGTTGACCTCACAGAATGAATTTGGAAGATTTCCTTCCATTTCTATTTGTTGGAAAAGTTTGATAATATTAGCTATTAATTCTTTAAATTTTGGTAGACTTCCCCAGTAAAGTCATTTGGGCCTGGACTTTTGTTTGTTGGGAGACTTTTGATTACCAACTCAATTTCTTTGTTGGTTATTTGTCTGTTCAAGCTTTATATCTCACCCTGTTTAAGTTTTGGTATTTTATATGTTTTTAGGAATTTATCTATTTCTTCCAGATTGTATGATTTGGTGGCATATACTTTTCTTAATGTTCTTTTTTTTTTTGTATTTCTGAGGTGTTGGTTGTGAATTCTCCTCTCTCATTTGTGATTTTATTTATTTGGGTTCTTTCTTTTTTCTTTTTGATAAGTCTGACTAGGGGTTTATCAATTTTATTAATTTTTTCAGAGAACCAGCTCTTGGTTTCATTAATTTTTTTCTATGTTTTTTTGTTTGTTTCTACATCATTTATTTTGACTTTAATCTTTCTTTATTATTTCTCTTCTTTTGCTGGGTTTAGGCCTCACTTGTTCTTTTTCTAGCTCCTCTATGTGTAACTGACTGGTTGTAATGACCACATGGATAGAAGAAGCAGAGGAATGAATAAATGATATAGAAGATAGAATTATGGAAAATAATGAAACTGAACAAAAAGGGAAAGAAAAATCTTGGATTATGAAAGTAGACTTAGAGAACTCAATGACTCCATCAGACATAATAATATTTGTATCATAGGAGTCCCAAAAGAAGAAGAGAGAGAAAAGGGAACAGAAGTTTTATTTGAGGAAATTATAGCTGAAAACTTCCCTAATCTGGAGAAGGAAAAAGACATCCAAATCCAGAGGTACAGAGAACTCCCACCAAAATAACAAAAGAAGGTCAACACCAAGACATACTGTAATTAAATTGGCAAAATATAGTGTTAAAGAAAAAATCCTGAAAGCAAGACAAAAGGAGTCCCTAACTTACAAAGGAAGACCCATGAAGTTAGCTGCAGATCTCCACAAAACTTGGCAAGTCAGAGAGAGTGTCATGAAATATTTAACATACTTAATGGGTAAACTATGCAGCCAAGAATACTCCATCCAGCAAGGCTATCTCATTCAGAATAGACAGAGCAACAGTTTCCCAGACAAACAAAAACTAAAGGAGTTTGTGACCACTAAGCCGGTCCTGCAAAAATATTAAAGAGGGCTCTTTGAGTGGGAAGGAAAGACCAAAATTGACAAAGACTAGAAAATAATAGAGAAAATCTCCAGAAACAATGACAAAAGAAGTAATAAAATGGCACTAAATTCATACCAATCAATAAATACTCAAAATGTAAATGAGCTAAATGCTCCAATCAGAATGGACAAAAAAAAAAAAAGGAAAGAAAAAAATAAGACCCATCTATAAACTGCCTACAAGAGACTCATTTTAGATCTAAAGATATATGCAGATTGCAAGTGAGGGAATGGAGAAACATCTATCATGCAAATAGACATCACAAGAAAGCCAGAGTAGCAATACTTTTATCAGACAAACTAGATTTTAAAACAAAGACTGTAACAAGAGATGAAGAAGGGCACTATATAATAATAAAGGGGACTATCCAACAAGAAGATCTAATGATTGTAAATATTTATACCTCCAACTTTAAGCACCCAAATATATAAAACAATTAATATCAAACATAAAGGAACTCATTGATAATAGTAATTATTAATAGTAATTATCAATAGTAATTATCAATAGTAATAAGGAGTTTAAAAAAAAGTTATTATCAATAGTAATAAGGAGTTTAACACCATACTTACATCAATGAAAACATCATCTAAGCAAAAAATCAACAAGGAAACAATTTTTTTGAATGACACACTGGGACCGGATGGAGTTAATAGATACATTCAGAATATTTCATCCTAAAGCAGCAGAATACATATTCTTTTCCAGTCCAAATGGGACATTCTCTAGAATAGATCACATAATCAGTTGAAAATGAGGCCTCAATAAATACAAAAATATTGAGATCATACCATGCACATTTTCTGATCACAACACTATGAAACTTTTAGTCAACCACAAGAAAAAAGTACAGAAAGACCACAAATACATGAGGTTAAAGAAAATCCTACTAAAGAATAAATGAGTCAATCTGGAAATGAAAAAAGAAATAGAAAAAAATACATAGAAACAAATGAAAATGAAGACAGGATGGTCCAAAACCGTTGGGATACAGCAAAAATGGTCATAAGAAGGAAATACATAGCAACATAAGTCTACTTCAAAAAGCAAGAAAAATACCAAATAAACAACCTAATATATCTTTTTATTTATTAATTTTTATTTAGCTCATTTATTTTTAGTGCTGAATAATATTCCACTGTCTAGATCAAACACAATTTCCTAATCTATTCATCTACTGAAGAACATCTTCATTGTTCTCAAGTTTTGGCAATTATGAATAAAGCTGCTATAAATATCTATGTGAATGTTTTTTGGTGAACATAATTTTTAGACTGCTTTGGATGTATACCAAGGATCATGACAGCTGGATCATACGGTAAAAGTATGTTTAGTTTTGTAGGAAACTGCCTAATTTGTCTTCCAAAGTGGCTGTACAATTTTGGATTCCCACCAGCAATGAATAAGAGCTCCTGTTGCTTCAAGGTCTTATCAGCATGTGGTGTTTTCAGTGTTTTGGAATTTGGCCATTCTAATAGGTATGTAGTAATATCTTATTGTTACTGTGATTTGCATTCCTCTATTGATATAATATGGAGCATCTTTTCATCTGCTGTTTTGCCTGGTGTATATCTTCATGATGTGTGTCTGTTAAGGTCTTTGGCCCATTTTTTAATCAGATTGTTTTTATAATTGTTGAGTTTAAAAGTAATTTGTGTACTTTAGATAGCAGTGCTTTAAGATGGATCTTTTGAAAATATTTTCTTGCAGTCTGTGGCTTCTCTCTTCACTCTTTCAACAGTGTGTTTCAGAAAGAAATTTTTAATTTTAGTGAGGTCCAGCTTATCAATTTTTTCTTTCATGGACCATGGCTTTGTTGTATTTAGAAGTTCTTATTATAGCCAAAGTTATCTATATTTTCTCTTATGTTGTCATGTAGGGGGTTTATAGTTTTGTGTTTTATATTTAAGACTGTGATCCACTTCTATATAATTTTTGTGAAGGGTGTAACATCTAAACCTACATACATTTTTTTTTTTTTGCCTTGGGATGAATCAGTTTGTTCATATACACAAAATGTCTATGCAAATGCTGGCATTTTGATTGGGATTGTATTGAATCTATCTCAGTTTGGGAAGAATTGACATCTTAACCATATTGAGTCTTCCTATCATGAATATGAAATGTCTCTCTATTCATTTAATTCTTCTTTGACTTTACTCTTTGCAGTTCTGCAGTTTTCTTCATAAAGATCCTATGTACATTTTGTGAGATTTATACTTACGTACTTCACTTTTTGAGTGCTAATATAAATAGCATTTTTTAAATTTCAAATTTTACTTCTTCCTGGTGGTGTAGAGAAAAGTGATTGACTTTTGTATATTAACCTGCAACCTCACTATAATCCCTTATTAGTTTCATTAATTTTTTTCAATTCTTTCAGATTTTCTTTGTAGAAAGTAGCATCATCTATGAACAAAGGCAGTTTTATATCTTCCTTCCCAACTGTATACCTTTTATCTCCTTTTCTTGTCCTATTTCATTACCTTTCCAGTAGGATGATGAAAAGCAATGGTGAGGCAAAACATCCTTGTCTTGTTTTTTATCTTATTGGGAAAATTTTGAGTTTATTACCATTAAGTATGATTTTAGCTGTAGGTTTTTGTAGATATTCTTTGATCAAGCTAAGGAAGTTCTCCTCTATTCCTGGTTTACCACAAGTTTTTTTTTTTTTTTTTTTGTTTTGTTTTATTTTGTTGCTGTTTTTTTGTTTGTTTTTATCATCAGTAGTCTGGTAGACCACAATACTAGATTTCATCAAATGCTTTTTTGCAACTATTGATATGACATTGTGAATTTTATTTTTTAGCCTGTTCATTTGATGAATCATATTAATTGATTTTCATATGTTAAACCAGTTTTATATACTTGGGACAAGTCCTACATGCCCACAGTTTTATAAAAACAAAGAAGTAAGAATATAACTTATCAAGGACATAGAAAAAAAAACAATACAAAATGAAGAAACTATTGATAAAGTGGTATGGTATGGTAAGAATTTGCTGAAATTAGTCAACCTATACTCACAGTTTGAGCTGAATAGTGAAATAAATGTTAGCTAGATATAAAAAGTCTGCATAAAACTATTACAGAATATTAGAAATAAAGTGAAATCCACTGAGTTACATAAATTATTTGTAAAACGTTAAAAGATGATGAAAGTTATCTGTCATCAAGTAAAATATGACCTTTTGATACAGACCTTTCCATATTAATTTATTTGTGGACTTTCTTCTTTTTTTTTCCTTTCTTCAATTTGCTCTTTGATCCTACCACAAAAGAAAGGCCTTCCCACAGTGCTTCAATTCATAGGGATTCTAATCAGCATAGATTCTCTGATACTGCGATAGTTGAAAGCTATACCCAAATGCCTTAAAAACCATAGCGTTCAGTTACATATTTCCTCACTAGGATGAATTCTTTGATGAAGAATAAGTCTTGAGTTATAGCAGAAATTTTCCAGTTTAATCCCTAAGATCCAGAAAATGTCCCTGCATATTACTTGTAGTGCTCACATTTGAAAGCTTTCTTACCAGTACCACTTATGAGATGTTCAGTAAGATACAAACCTTTTTCAATGCCTTTACACACTCCTTATATTTATATGGTTTCTTACACATGTAACTTCCCTGACATTGACTAATTTATAAGATTAGTGGAAAGATCTTCCCACTTTCCTTATATTCATTGGAATTTTCACCTAGATGAATTGTTCATTAAAAAATCATATACGAGGGGCGCCTGGGTGGCGCAGTCGGTTGAGCGTCCGACTTCAGCCAGGTCACGATCTCGCGCTCCGTGAGTTCGAGCCCCGCGTCAGGCTCTGGGCTGATGGCCCGGAGCCTGGAGCCTGTTTCCGATTCTGTGTCTCCCTCTCTCTCTGCCCCTCCCCTGTTCATGCTCTGTCTCTCTCTGTCCCCAAAATAAATAAACGTTGAAAAAAAAATTAAAAAAAAAAATCATATACGAAAAAAATGATCCACTATTAAAGGCATTCACACATTTCTTGAATTTTAGGGTTTACCACCCATGTCACTATACTAATATAAATAAATTATATGTGCTGACTATAGATATGCCCAGACTCTCTCCATTCATAGAGTTGTTCACCAAATGATTCTGATTTTGAATAAATCTGAGCCACCAATAAAGTTATTGCTATATTTCTTAAATTAAGAGCATTTTCTTCATCATTTATACCTGGATGTAAAATAAGGGATGTATCCTGAAAGTGAATATGCATTATTAGGTGAACATTATATATTTGGAATGTCCTTTTGAGTCAGCAAGATAATTGAGATCTGTGCATTGTAATTTTTCCATGTTTCCATCATTTTCCATTTGAATAATCTTATTTTGTCTATTTCAGTTTTGCAAGATAATTTCTTGGTCTTATCACTTGATTCCTAATCGGAGTTCAGGAAGACTTCTTGTCTTCCATCCAAGGTTCTGTACTTTACTCCAAAAAAAGGATCAATAATGGGTTAGAAATATTAAAACCAAGCATCTGAATTCTATAGCCCTCTGTGGTCACATTACAGAAAATTACTGGCCCTGGGACCATATTGTTAAATTTGAAGAGATGATCCGTGCTCTTCTAGGCTCCTTTTGTTTTGTTTTTTGTTTTTAAACAAATGAACAAGCAAAACAAACAAACATCCTGAGAAGTCAGGGCCACATGGTACCCTATGTGCTATGTGGCTTTTGGGGTTATGCTATAATGTCTTTTTTAAATGATTAGAAATTGACACTGTGAGAAAATAGAGACTGTATATCACACTAGAGGAAAACTCTTACTCTAAAATTCAAGACTGATTTTTCATTCAATAATTTTTGCCTAATTTGCTCTTGTCTTTGTAAACACATCAGTAATGACCAAATAAACACATTTCTCCTTTCCAACCAACCATCATGAGGTTTAGTCTTCATTATTTTTTATTTAACTTCTAAATTTAAAGATAAAATTAGAACTTTGTTGGGTTTTTTTGTTTGTGTGTTTGGTAGGTTAATTTTAAATCATGTATCTGGTAGAAGTTCATTTCATTGTCTTTATTTCAAAATGTGTTTTCTTAAAATTTCTTTATGTATCTACACTCTTGAATTTTTAATGACATGTTGAGGATAGAAATGCTAGGGGCGCCTGGGTGGCACAGTCGGTTAAGCGTCCAACTTCGGCCAGGTCACGATCTCGCGGTCCGTGAGTTCGAGCCCCGCGTCAGGCTCTGGGCTGATGGCTCAGAGCCTGGAGCCTGTTTCCGATTCTGTGTCTCCCTCTCTCTCTGCCCCTCCCCCGTTCATGCTCTGTCTCTCTCTGTCCCAAAAATAAAAATAAACGTTGAAAAAAAAATTAAAAAAAAAAAAAAAGAATTGCTAAAGATACAGAAAAGGTATGATTTTAAAATGTCATTCACAACACATGGTAATATTCTGTACCTTCTACCACTGGAAGTTAATTTAATCTGCTCATGAATAATTATGCTTTCTTTAAAAGAATGCAGACTCTTGACTAGGGACCGAAAATTGACTGCTCTTCACCACATTCATTTGAGAAATTATTGTTAACAGCATGTAGTCTAGCAGTCTTCTACTCCCTCAAGTTCTCTTCCCCTAATTTTATTAATTTTGAGGGGCAAAAGGAGACTTTAAAACTTGGCCATTCATTCGAAGTAATTAGCCTCTGTATTCACAGCTTGAAAAATCAAGATTGATAGCATACCACAGCATGTCAGATAGGTTACCAAACTTATATACATGGCTAACTCATAGCTAGATATGTTAACAATTTCTAATTTGTTGAAAAAGATAAAGTCCCTCAGAAGAATAACATCACTTTTGAAATAACACTGTGACATTCTAAGCTATTAGTTTAAAATAACACCAAAATAAGTGTTCATGAATAGCAGCTGATTGCTATATCCAATGCTACAGAAAGATATCTTCCACCCTTAGTGTCTTCTTGGCAGATCAAACCTTCCCTGAAACTGTAATATTTTAATAAATAATACCCCATATATAATTTTTCTCTTAAATAGAATATTTAATGAATTCATTCTTTCTGACATTTGCATGTCTTTAAATGCCACAAGATAACAAGATTTTAATCATCCCAAATAGCTTTTTAATTATAGAACTAATTACTTTTGCAGAAGGTTAAGCTCCATAAACAGGAATAAAACTGTTTGCTTGTACTATGTGTGAAGAATGCTGTTGTGCTCCTGATTTAAGTATTTGGTACATTTATTTGGTCAGTTTTATCTGACTTTTTAGTATAAGAAGAAAGCTCAGTTTTAAGAGAATTTGACATTATGCAGTGTGAATTAACTAATGTTATTTTAATTAATTATAGAATCAGAGAAGGAATAAGAGACACTCTGCACGAGAAATGGCAGATAAATAACTGCTGGTTCCAGTCTCCAAGGCTGTTACCAGAAGCATATTATTTCAGTCTTCAAGAAACACATGGTTGTTGTCTTTAGTGTTCATGAAAGAACTTACTGTACAGTTCTTTACAAAAGAGAGGATTGCTATTTTGGAGCTGTGTTCAACTAATAATTTGTAGAGAGAAAAATCAACTAAATTATTTCTTATTTGGGTGGTTGTCAAATATTTGTTTTTTTTCCTGTACATTTCTCATTGCAAGGCTCAAATGAATGATTTTTTAGTGTAGAGTACCAGATAAATAAGAATTTTTTTTAATATTAAGCTGTCCTATTTAACTTTCTCAAAAGTTTATATGTGAACACTGAAAATGAGACCCAAATAGGATAATTTTTGTACGTTATGCATCCTCTTCTATGAAAAACATTTCATAATTGTTTTTCTATTCTTATTTGCTATAGGTAAAAATGGTCAAAATTCATGACAATTTAATTTGATTGTATATGTCACTATGGAATATATTTTTACATTTCTCACACTCATTATAACTACAACAAACAGAAAACAAAACAAAATAATATCATACTGAGACTAAAATCCACTGAGAAACAATCATGAATCCCTAAATTGGGCACCTATGTTTAAGAAGGAGTGTCTGTTTGACTAGTTGAGTTCACTCCCTATCCACATCGAATACTATAAACCAGATATAATTCTTGATCTGTGAGGAACTTGTGGCTATAGGAGATGCTCCATTCACAGTATTTGACATCTGCTCACCAACATTTCGAGGTTGGAAAAAGATGAAGTTTCCACTGCTAGGGTCACATTTCACATTAGGATAATGAGACTCTTCAAGATGGAGTCAAATGAACAATGATTGTAAATACTGGTAGATACATTTTTTTTTTTTGGTAGAATTTTTTCTAAAGACTAATTGCATGCCTTTTGCCATAAAGATTTCTATGTTCAACTTAGTTGAACCAGCTTTTATTGGAACACCCACCTTATATCAGTCCTTGTGCCATAGGACTGATATATGTGCCATATATCATAGGGTGATATATGTGCCACCCACATATATCAGTGTGTGGGATAGAGCAAGAAAAAGTAGCATTTCTGCTAAAGGCTCTTGCAGTCTGTTTTGCAGAAAAATTAATGTGCAAACGAAGTGCAAAATGCTATGATAGACTTTGTACAGAAAAACAGAGTATGGATATGCTCCAAATTGAGGATCCAGAAAAGGCTTACCAGAAAGGCTGATTCTGGTGCTTTCCTAAAAGATAGCTGTGAGTTATTTAAGTAAAATTGGGGTTTCCTGTCAGGAAGCATTAGAAGAAAATAAAAAGCCTTAACTATCATTGTCATGTGAAAGCAAGATATTATTGTATAGGGCAGAGTAAGAAGTGAGAGACAGGAAAAGCCAGCAGATGAATTTATAAAAATGGAGGGTGTGGCTAGATGCAGAAAGTTGTCTAAATCACGCTAAAGATTCTGTTTGTTGTAAAGAGGGAGAGATAGTGAAGATCTATGTAATAAGGAGAATACCATGAGACAAAGAAGATTCTTATTTTAGATGTATTTTCCTATAGGAAGCATGGGATTGGGATCACTTATTTGAGATGTTACAGTGTTCAATTCCTACCTTAGTTGTGTCATGTTGGGTGAAATAATTAACTTCTCAAAGGATGCTGTTTACTCATCAGCACTATAAAACATAACATTTCCTATCTCAAAATTACAAAGATTAAATGTGATAATCCATATTAAGTAGTTGGTACATGGTAATTGGTAATAATAACAGGTTATTTTATTTGTATAATGATTAGGTTGGCATCACTAATCTGTGAAGAAATTTGAGGAATCTTTCATTGCTATTTGAGAAAAAAATAGGACTTTTTTCACTCTGGGTGCAACAAATAAATCCAGATACATTAAAGATTTAATGTGAAAGTAAAAATAAACAGAACAAAATAAAATACAAAATCTCTAAAACTATCAGAAAAAAAAAGAAGAAAGAGAATAGTTTCATGACCCTGTAAGGGAAAATAATTTTCTTTAAATATTAAGTACTGATCCAAAGAGGGGAGAACAAATTTATGATATCAAAATTCAAGGATTATATGAATGAAATTTAACAAGGAAATAAACAGTAAGTAATATCTGCAACATGAATAACTATTAAAAGATTATTATCTGAACGATAGGGAATTCCTGAGAAGTAACAAAACAAATCATAAATATCATAAGGAAATAAGCAAATAAAATTAATAAGTTAGTAACAGGAAGGGAATCTCACTGGCTGATGAATTTATGAAGTGATGTTGAGGTTTTATAATAAAACAAAAGAGAAAAAGTTACTATTTTTTCTCATCAAATGGAAAAAAAACATCAAACAGAAGATGATAATGAAAGAAACCTTAAACATGGTGAGCTATTGGTGAGAATACAATGTTGGAAGAAAACAGACATATTTTATCAAATTACTGTGCTCATATTATATCGCTCAGAAATTCTTTTTCCAAATACATACTCAGAGAATCTTAAGTATAAATACTCAAAAGAAATCTGCACAAAGAAGTTTATTACTGGAAAAATTATTATAGCAATGTAGTGGATACTACCCAAATGCCCATCAATTAAAGAAAAAATAACTGCATAAATAAAATGTAACATATTATGAAAACTGTGTAGCAGTTACAAGGAAGTAACTGGATAAGCATGTACCAATATTTAAATATTTAAAATATATAATATTCTATGAAAAAAGTGTGACACACAGGATATCATTTATGCAAATTTAACATAAAAGAGAAATGACTCATGACAGAGGATAATGAGATTATAGATAAAATATAAATGCACAAAAATGTAAGATAAAAACAAAAGCCAGAATCCTATAGAACAATGATGGGAGTATACCACTATCTTAATATCATGATCCAATTTTGTGAATATGAGGTTCAAGATGAAGTGGGAAGGTAAGATTAAGATATACATTGCATTTATTTATAAAATAAACAGGTGAAGGGGCTAGAAAAATATTACAAGAAAAGCAAATTTTATACCACATGTAAATTCTTCCCAAACCCTGATAATAGTATGGAAGAATTACGAAGTAAGAATCAAAGAGAACGTTATTTTAATAATATGCTAGAAAAATTAAAGCACAAAGTATTATGAACAGCAAGATAAAAGCATTTGGTCAATACCTAGTCTGACTGATGGCAGACGATTAATCTAACCAGTACCACTCCTGGAACTAGAATGACATGGTATTGTGCCTATATATACACGACATATAATATGAATAGATTTGGCCAGGCCATCGTCAGTCACACTTGCGGACTTGAAGAGTAAACAGTGACTCTCTGGGTAGTTAAAGGTGGCTATTGTTTTCATGGCCTTTATCTCTTCTATATATAATTAGAAATAAACCATGCAGAAATATCAACAGGGGAATAATAATTTGGTTAAAGACAAAAAAAGAGTTTCTTCTCAACTCAAGTTTAAAAAATTTTAAGAGTGGATTAGATGTAGCACCAGAAACATGTTCAGAGTCTTTAAATGATTCAAAGCACATTCGTGTCTTCCTAAATTGCACAAAACCAGCATTTATGGAAAGGCAGAAGAGGTAGAGGGAGCAAATTTAGAGCATCATATTCCAAAGCAAAGTAGGTAGATGAGCCCCTGTTGATACTAACTGTAGGAATATGAAAAATTCATTGTTACAGAGGATAAAAATGAATCAATTCAAAGTAGTGAATGGACAAAATCAGGTGGCCTACGGACATTTAATACATATTTAATCAAAATATCTGATCTGTTAAATTAGTAAATATAATTCTTCAATTACCACAATATGAAAAAAGAATAGAGATTTTGTGTTTGCTAATGGAGATCTGAATGCTTGGTAAATAATGAGAGATTTTCCGTGAGCATAGACACATGGCCACATTAAGTTAATGTCCAATTAAATTCATATACTTTTAAAACTGTCAAAATGAGGACAAACTTATAACATTAACAACTGTTGCACATTTGGATTTTTAAGCATAATTTGGGATGTATTATTTTATAGAGAGGGAGAGTAGCCAAATTAGATAATCTTCTTGTTTTTGCAGCATATGTTTAATAAAAATCCATCTGACAATTAGAACAAATGGCATGTAATATAATGACATTGCTTTTTCCAATTCATACTTCAGAACAAACTAATCATTCAAACTCAGTTTTACAAAGATTTCTCCTTTTTTGTAAACAGCATGTGCCACCATTTATTCCTTATATTCAATTTTATGAAGACTAATTTATTAGATAGTTTTACAACTAAAATTTCAGGTGACTTACATCTTACAAAATAGTTATCCTCATATACCAGATGTCTGGCTTTAAACTCCCAATTCCATGAGAGATGTATTTTATGATTTGTGTAAAATATAGAACAATAGCCAGGTTTTGTGCAGAGTATCATTTTAGTGACTATTTTTGATAGATATTTGGAAATAATCCCACATATTTATGTATATGTTTTGCTTACTTGAGGGAAAGTATTTAAAGCTTTTAAACAAATACATAGAAATTGGAAAAAAGTGGTTCTAATCATGTTGTCATATTTAGAAAACAGGTTAGTTTTTCCTCAGGATGACCCTTAAAGAAAGTTAGTAGTGTATATGTGAAATTGTAAAATCGTATCATCAAATGCATAAAGTTTGGCAGTTTTGTTTTTTTATTTGAAAAAAAATACAGTTTGGGGCGCCTGGGTGGCTAAGTCGGTTGGGCGTCAGACTTCAGCTCAGGTCATGATCTCTTGGTTGGTGAATTCAAGCCCTACTTTGTGCTGACAGCTCAGAGCCTGGAGTCTACTTCAGATTCTGTGTCTCCCTCTCTCTCTCCCCCACTCACACTGTGTCTCTTTCTCTCTCAACAAAATAAACATTGAAAAAAATACGGATTTATCTTTTGCTAAACATTTTACTCTGAAACAATGGAAAACAGTAAATTAAAATTAGATAAAAATAAATTATATTAATATATTCTCTATTATTTTTTTTACAACTTAAGTGTAGGAACTCCAGTAATTTTTCTATCACATAATTAAATATATTATCTTTTGATTGATAGATTCATTTGTTTATTCAAATACTTATGGAATCTTATTAACTCTTTTCTACCACTGTGAAATAGTATTTTAAATCCAGAATCATTTAGTCTATTTATCAGAATATTTTAACCCAGAAAGTTTATGATAAGTAGTTTCTAAAAATGTGCTTGTGGAAAAGCTGTCATATATATGCTGTAAAATTCATATATCTCGGTTACTTTTCCATAGAAGTTTTCTGTACTCAGTTGTATATTACAAGTAAGGGTAAGTCACCCAGGAATGCAGTGTGCAAGACTCACACACATGGGAAAAATAACAAGTTATGAGAAGTGTTAATAGGCCTTGGTAAGAAAATTTGCTAAAAATGGATATCAAACAGATTTTGTACACTTCCACTATAATTTTAGCTAAAATGAAATAAAATATTAGGGTAAATTCAAAGATTTCAAGTTTTAAACTTCCTTCTAACAGCTGATTTGGTGTATATATGTTAGTAATGATGAGGTTTGCCATTAATTTAGCAATTTTTAATTTTTCTCAAATTTTCTCTTCTCTCATCAAATAAGTTTCACAATTCCCAAGTTAGCCCAGCAAACATAATTAATATGGTGTATATATATTATTGTGTGCCTTAGAAAGATGATCCACCTTTTTTTTTTTTTTTTGCTAAGAAAAAGCAGAAATTGATTGAATTTAAAACTTTGACTCTTCGATCATCTTAGTTTTCCATTCTATGTCACCAATACTAGAAAATGGTAATTACATATTTTTAAAAGTACTGTCAAATCTTTCTGTATTCTTTAATATAAATAGTATACTCAATATAAACTTTTTGTTTATTCTCTGTTTATATTCTCAGTAATATGTCATATGAAAGATTGAGGGTTTCAATGTATCTGAGTCTTTTTGCAGTAGGATGCTGCCTTAGATGCCAAGTAAACAATTAAAGTTTGGATAAAGAGACATTTTGAGCTTTTCCCACCTTCATCATAAATGTAACATTAAAATATGTAGTTCAAAATGCCTGACTTGATCCAGATCTGATTTCCCAAAATATATTTACCTCTAGGTTTAGATTATGAAGGGAAATTTTTCATGCCAAAAGAGAATTACCAGGAAAATTATAGGGGAAACCTGGATATTACAAAGGACATTTCTGGGATCCAGTTATGAAACTTGTTAGTAGAAATTCTATCATATTATTGTATGATTCCACAACTTGAATTCTTTTAAATTTCTTCATTAATGGCAAGAGGCCAACCCAACTTAGACTATTAAGTTTTTGGAAGCTACTTGGGGAAAAATAATTTTAGTGTTTTCTTTATCATATTAGCATATGATTTTCTACAATACTAACAAGTTAGTCATTTAACATCTGAAAAGTTACATAATGATCTATAATAAAAACTAATCATCCCTGTCAAAGAATGAGCAGCTTGAGTGAAGATTTTAATAACAAGTATAAGTTTAGAATTAAATATAAGAATGATAAACAACATCACTAATTATGATATATTTAGTTTTTTCTTTTATCTGTTTCTTGTTTAACATCAATAGAATTTAGTAGCAGTATATACCTTTGCAATTATTCCATTTAGTCAATAGGTATCCCACTTTAGTATTTCAGTTAATGTCTAGTTTACTAGCTTGAAACTTGCCTTCAAAGAGGTCAATTATATGAAGCTCTAGTTAAGCTTAACAGGAACCAAAAGCAGTCATCACTTTTACGCATTTGTTATCCTTTATTAAGTTTTTATCTCAGGCTTATTTTAACTCATTTTATCATAAGTTTCAGTTTGCTAGGGTTGCCACAACAAAGTTCTAAAGACTCCATGGCTTAAACAACACAAAATTATTTCCTCACAGTTCTGAGGGGCAGCAATGCACAATCAAGGTGTCAGCAAGGCTGGCTTATTCTGAAGGCTTCTCTCCTTGATGTTAAATGGCTACCTTCTCCCTGTGTGTTCACATGGTTTTCCCTTGTGTGTCTTGTATCCTAATCTCTTCCTATAAGGAAATCAGTTATGTTGATTAGAGCCTACCCTATGCCCTCATTTTAACTTACCTCTTTAAAGACCCTTTCTCCAAAAACAGTCGCATTCTGAGGTACTGGGGGTTAGGACTTCAACATATGAATTTTGGGAGGATACTATTCAGCCTATAGCACTGGAAGTCAAGGACATATATTCTGAAAAATCTATTAATTGAAATTTTAAACTTAAATCATACATAAAAATAAGGTTTGTTGGTCTCAGGTAATGTATCACATATTGAACTTACGAAGAATAAATACTGTTCTAAATGGTACAAAAACATCACCATTTTGCAAATACTTACTAAATCTGACGATTTACACATGATAAACTCAGATATGAACAAACAAACAAACAGAAACAGAAGAGAAAGAAAAAAAAATTCATTGCAGAGGGATAGCTGTGAAACTGGCCTTTTGGTGTTACACTGATTTACCAATGAATTAGAGCAGACATGAGAGGACACTAGGAACACAGTCATAATAGTCTGTAACTCTGAGCATCAATGTGAAGACAGCAAAAGCTGAATGTTCAGTTTATAGTTAAGCACACTGTGTTGTATAAGAGGTATACATTCTGTTTTGGAGTTTTATCACCTCATTTATATTTCCTATATATATTGAGAAAGAATCATTAGAGGTGGTTCTCCATTTTTTATAGGAAAATTACCTTTATATTTCCCATTATTTCTTTTTTCACCTCTGAAGTTGTTTACTTGCTACTATTCTTACCTAGATTTTAGAAGGCACACTATCAATAAATGGACAAGCAAAAGCCAAAAGGATTATACTTATTATTTTTCTCAAATAGAGTATAAACTTCTTGAAGGCAGGACCCTGTCTTTCTCATCTTTGTACCCAACACAGCCATTAATATGGTGCTTTCTTCAATAAAACAGTGAGATACTATCAGACTATGAGATATTAAACTAGGAACACTTGATAGGATGGCCTTCTTATGCAAATTACTTAATCAAGCATTTGTAACATGCAGTGTAAGGATCTCTGGAGCTTCCAAGGATTGACTGAGGGTAAGTCAACCCTCAGTGCAGGATTTCTCATTCCCCTCACCATTGTGGCAAAACATCAAAATTATGTGCATATATTCATTTCCTGAGGAAAGCAACCGCCATTTATTTTATCAGAATGAGTTACATTTCTCCAATACAAAAAAAGCTATTATAAATTTTGTAGATGGTTATCTGAAGATTTTCCTGAAGAAATACATCTTGCAGTCAAATTTCTAACTCTATTAGCTCAAATACAACTGGCAACATTCATAAAACAAAGAAAATGGTGTTTGTAGTAGTCTGTTTGGACTGCCATAACAAAATACCACAGATTGGGTGGCTACCCAGCAGAAACTAACTTTCTTCTAATTCTGGAGCTTGGGAAGTGTAAGATCAAGGTGCTGTCAGAATTGGTTTTATTCTGAGGCCTCTTCTCTTCGTTTGTAGGCTGCAGCCATATCTTTCTCTCTGTACTCACCTGACCTTTTCTTTGTGTGTGTGCAGAAACCAAGAGAGAATGCTTTATGGTATCTCTTCCTTTAAGAACAATAAGCCCATCAGATCAAAACCCCACCCTTGTGACCTCATTTAACCTTAATTACTTCCTCAGAGATCCTGTGTCCATATACGGCACATTGGAAGCTGGGGCTTTACCTTATGAATTTTGGGGGACATAAATATTCAGTCCCAGAATTCATGTCCTTCTCATATGCAAATATATTCATTCTATCCCAGAAGCTCCAAAAGTCTTATTCCATCAACACTAAAAACTAAAGACCAAGGCTTCATTGAAATATTGTCTAAATCAGACACTGTACATAGATGTACAAATTCATCTTGAGGTTTAATTCCTCTCCATCTGCAAATCTGTGAAACCAGACAGGTGTGCTTTCAAAACGCAATGGTGGAACAGACATAAGATACTCATTCCTATTTCAAAAGGAAGAAATCAGAAAGGAAGAACGCGGTGACAAGTCCCAAAGAAGCTCAAGACCTAGCAAGGCAAATTCCAACAGATCTGAAGGCTTGAGAATAACGCTCCTTGGTTCAATGCTCTGCCTTCTGGACTCAGCAGGGCTGCAATACTGCACTGGAGTGGAGGTCCTGCCTCCAAAACTCTGGACAGAGGCTGTCTGACTGGTTGAAACTGAGTCAGTATCCCTGATGATCTCTAAATCACCCTAGGAGTCACTCTTCCCTTTTCTTATATAATAGCGCTTAAAGGAGGGCACTTGTGATGAGCACTAGGTGATGTAAATAAGTGATGAGTCACTAAATCCTACACCTGAAACTAATATTACACAGTACGTTAACTGACTGGAATTTAAGTGAAAATTTGAAAAATTAAATTAATTAAAATAAAATCTTAGTAAATTAAAAAAAAAAAGCAAAAAAAAAAAAAGCAAAGCACCTGTCTGTCTGCCACCAGATAACTCTATGGCCTCACTGTATAAAGCCAAGAGATCTGACAGTCTTCCTTCAATTTGTACAACTTCCATCACTTTCAATTCAAACTAGCAGTGTATCTATTTATATAATCCCATAATCTATCTAGTTTCGTCCAGCCACATCTTCAGTGTTCTCTAGAGAACATGCTTTCTCATTTTTTGAAAATATGGACAGGCTGATTTTCCAAACATTAAATTTTCTCTTCAGTCTCTTTTTTTTTTCTTTTGGAGCCCTTAGCAGAATCACTTTTTAGCATCCATGTTTCCACAACTATCCTTTCATGGCAATTGACTTTCTCTAACATGCACCTTAAAACTCCTCCAGCCTCCACCTATTATCCCGTTCCAAAGTGCTTACCACATGTTTAAGCATTTGTTACAATAATATCCCACTTCGTAGTACCAAAACATGTATTAGTCTCAAGGGCTGCCATAACATCTTAACAACAGGGATTTATTTCTCACAGTTCTGGAAACTGGGAAGTCCAAGATCAAGGTGGCAATGGCCTCTTCTCTTTGCTTATAGGTACCTGCCATCTCTCTATGTGCTCACATAGTATTTTCTCTGCGCACATGCAGAGAGAAAGAATGCACTGGTATCTTCTTTTATAAGGACATTAATCCTACTGAGTCAGGGTCCCACTCTACTGACCGTATTTGACTTTACTTGCTTCCTTACAGGCTCCATCTGCAAATATAGCAACACTGGGGTTTGGGCTTCAATATATGCATTTGGGGGAAACATATTTGGTCCATAACAGTGCTTTAACGGAAGAGAGGGACACAGGAAAAGTGAGTCCTCAAAACAATAAAAGTAAGAGGGCATTTTACATAATTAGAGAATAGGAGACTGGTTTCTTCGATACCAAAGATGGGGAACATGCCCTTATAATTGACCTATTTATAAATTAAACTCTCTGTATAATTCCACCATAGGGAAAGCAGTTCATTATTTTGCTTAAAATTAAAATGTCTAGGTAATATATTTCAATTCTTACGAGTTTGGAAGACACCATCAAGATAAAACTGCTAGCCTAAGAAATATTTCTTAAACGGAAAGAAATTGTGCAACTTAATTTCTCACCTTACTTGGCAACTTTATACATAGAATATTTGCAAGAAAAGTAATTTTGAATAGCCTATGAAAAGCATGAGTGTGACAGTTCATATGTGGTGAATCTAAGACCTTGTTCCTTAAGCTTTTGTTCACATATCATTTGCAAAGACATCATTTAGTGATATATATTAAAGGATAGATTGCTTGGCTCCACAAAAATGCACTGGATAAGAATCTCCAAGTGCAAGAATTTAGAATTGTTAATTGAATAGTCTGGGATGTGATTTGTAAGTGATGTCCCCAGTGAAGAACTATGGGTCTAAAATGCATTTGTCTTATGACATATCATTTTTCTGAAAAACTGAGAACTATGTAGTAATTTTTTAAAATTTCTTTTTGGCGTTACTTATGAAAAATCTGTTATTAATTCAGCTCTCCTTTTTTTTTTTTTTTTCCTGGGAATAGATCTCATGCTCTTGTATGCTCTGTGGTCCATGTCACTTTCAGAAGTGTGTGTTAAAGTAGGAAAATAAGTGGATTAATCAAGTGCTTCCAGCATATGGTGATTGAGTGTCGTGTTGTCATTTCACTTGGATACATCTAGTATGTTAGACTGAATCCTGTGAACAGGCTTCCAGTCAGGATTATGCATGTACAGAGAAAAAATATCTTTCTGGCAGAAAACAAATGAAGGGACACATAGTAAGTACTATTTTTTTTAAACATAGATGTCCAGTTCCCAGTGTCTAGGACCATTAAGTCAATTCAACTGATATGTATTCCTTATGTCACACTGGCTTTATTTCTCATAGTCAGAAACTGTGTGACAGGCTTTACGCTCCTTTGGTAAGAACATGGCATGCTCCAATATTAATTAATCAGTGATTCTGTAGCCAGGTCACTACAGCACAAATTGAAGCAAAGATCCCTTCAGTCTCTGGAGAAATTATGCTGTGTAAATTAGCAAATCCAGAAAAATAAGCCACTTAGCATGGGCTCTTATGTAGTCATGTCCACTGTGTATATTTTCATGCCACCACTGATTTGTGATTGTGAACAAAGGAGAAGTTAACAAAGAGAGACTACATTAGACCAATATATACTTTTTTTTTTCATTTCACCACACATAATGACTAGTAAAAGGAACATCAATCAAAAGAACAATTTTGTTCAGGGGACTCTGAAGATTTTATTAGACTCTATTTTTCCCAGTGTATTAGGAATGGCAAGAAAAAGTTCTGTACTTAGTAAATCAGTGTATTTTTCTGGCTAGAAATCACAAAATATTAAAGTATGAGAGAGGTAACAGATTATTTTGCTATTACCTACTAATTTACTACATAGAAATATGAGACTCAAGCAGATTAAGTGGCTTATCTAATGTCACAAAGATAATTAGTAAAAAGTGGAACAAAACTTCTGGTTCATTGCTTTTTGGGTACTTTTTTTTTTTTATTAAAAAAAATTTTTTTTTTCAACGTTTATTTATTTTTGGGACAGAGAGAGACAGAGCATGAACGGGGGAGGAGCAGAGAGAGAGGGAGACACAGAATCGGAAACAGGCTCCAGGCTCTGAGCCATCAGCCCAGAGTCTGATGCGGGGCTCAAACTCACGGACCGCGAGATCGTGACCTGGCTGAAGTCGGACGCTTAACCGACTGCGCCACCCAGGCGCCCCTGCTTTTTGGGTACTTTTAAATATGCTCTGCTGCTTTCATGTTTTCCAGATTTGCAACAGTGCAAATGAGAGTGAATGGTCCATACTTGAAAGGAATCTTTCTGTTGAAGTAGAAATCCAAGTCAGAACAGTTGCAGAGAGGAAATGTCATTTCTATAATTAAGTGAGAAGAGAAAGAAGTCTTGGCATGTTGATTACCTGGGAAGAGCACTGGAAGGTCATTTGCAGTTACAGCATCAAATAAAACGAAAGAAAAGAGGAAATAGTCGATTTTAGGTAGCTTATGCCCTAAACATTGTCAGAGTCAGAAAGGTTATTTTTTTCACCAGAGTAGCCTATAGCTTTATATAGACAATAATTTTATATTTATATTTTATATATTTTTATAAAATTTTATATTTATTTATATAAATAATATAGCTTTATATAGACAATATTTTAGCACTAGATACAGTATTTACCATTTTTTCTCCTGGTATCTGTTAAAAATTCTCTTTATTACATTAATGACAAAATATAATTATATACACACACACACACACACACACACACACACACACACTTAGTGAAATACTAAAGTGGTACCCCTATGTAAGTTATTTACAAGCAAGACAGTTTTGTTTATTAACTATTTATATGTATTTAATTAATCTTAAAATGTGTACCCATAGATGAATACTAATACTAAATTATATAAATATAATAACAAATCTCATTCTGTTATATTTTGTGAAAAGCAATAAATCATTATTGAGAAATACAAATCATCTATTTTCTGTTGTTTTTTTTCTCCTTAATGTTTTCAAAGTTGGAAAATAAAAGTCTTGTTTTTTATATTTAGAATTTTTTTATTGAATGCTTCTAGTATATCAGCTTAAAAGGAAATGAGAAGCATTTTAAATACATATTTGCTTTTCTATTTTGTTAATGTTTATTTATTTAGTTTTGAGAGACAGAGAGAGATAGACAGAAAACAGGGGAGGGGAAAAGACAGAGGGAGATAGAATCCCAAGCAGGCTTCACGCTGTCAGCACAGAGTACGAGAGACTCGAATCCACCAACCGTGAGATCATGACCTGAGCCGAAACCAAGAGTTGGACACTTAACTGACTGAGCCACCCAGGTGCCCCCACTTTCCAATTTTTTAACATGAAATCAGATAAATCCAAATGAAAAAATAAAGTTGAAAATATTGAAAAAAAAGCTACACACTTTGATCAGAAACATACATACTGGAAAAGTCTCTGGAAATAAGCCAATTCGGTATGTGTTTCTGATAATAAAGAGATATCAATGGCAGGACCTCTAAATAGTTCAAATTTGAGATCTGTGAAAAACACTGAATTTATTTTTTTAATACTATCTTGTTAAGAGTGTAGAGTAGATAAGGGTATCTTAGTGAGAATGTATATGATATTTAAGTGTATGAGTAAAACATTAATTTGAGTTAAGTAACTCTTGAAAAATGATGTGAGGTCATTGTAGATCAGATTTTAAACACTGAAGGTTGTGCCCATGTGAGACTGAGTTGTTAAATTAGAAAGCTCCAGAGGAAACTGGGATAATAGAATGAAAATACATTATATGAATGGAAAATGGTATTTATATTTTATCTCTACAACTTAAAATACACTTGAAATGGAAGAAAAACAGTAAGATGACATAGAAACATCACAAAGAGATTGTTCTGAAAAGTAAATGAGCTGTTATTGTTTTGAATACTAAAATAGGTATTTCATAAAACCTTAGGAATATAGAATTTTCATTATTTTCATTATCACAATTTGCAAGTTATATATGCATTTTTTAATCTCAAAATCAAATTTGTACCTCATTACATAAATGAGTAGTATGTGAGATGATTTGTTCTTAAAATTAAATATCCATGATATGAGTGTATTTGGTGGGAATATGTATTGTATTTTAATAGAACCTTACTCTAAAACTTAAACCCTTTTGTTATCAACTAACCTCATAAAAATCCAATAAAAAATTTAGTAATCTAAACATGATGTCCTCTCTGGAATCCTTTAGAAATGCCATGTTGCTGAGGAAATATACATACCTTGTACATCTTAATAGAGAACCTTAAAAGATTAATTCCAATAATTGTGCAAATTGAATAACTCTCCTGTTATTTTCTTTAGTAATCTGAATTAAAAATAAAGTTAAACTGAAGACATCCAACCAACTGTGACTCTGAGAAGTCTGAATTCAATCCAATTAATCATAATTTCATATAGCCCACTGATAATTTACACTGACTTCATCCCTAATATTTTGACACTCATTGACACTTGGCAAGAATTAATTAATGAATCCAAATCCAAAAATTAAATTTTGTTTGATCATGAGGGTGATACATATATGAAATGGGACTCACGATTTAGTGGAACCTCCTTGCCTTGTTATTTACTATCATTTCTGCACTGTTCCTATAATCACATTCCCTCTTTCATTTACTTTTGGGAACTTGTATTTTCTCCACCTCATCCATTTGTGTTAATTGGGAATGCCTACATTTTTACCTGAGTCCACTCTCTGGCCAGAGTTGACTAGTTCAAGAGTAGGCTCAAGCCAGGCAGAGATTTTCCATGATAATTTTCAAACTATTCAGGCTTTGTGTGAGTGTTAGATACCAAAAAGTGAGGGACTTGAGATTTGTGAGTAGTCAAGTGTCCTCCCTTATGAGAAATGAGCATTCAGTGAGAGTAAATGAAATATATCTGGAGAGAAGACCAAAATTGTAAAACTAAGAGGGAGACCTGGTGGCATTCAAGTTCCTGGTCTGGTATGAATTTTGTTTGCTTATTTTTAAGGCTAGAAATCTCTCTCTCTTCTCACTTTCTCTCCCTTTTTTTTCACTTTGATCATTCAATTTGCTTTCAGAATTTCCTTTTCAAAATGAGTTCAAATTCCAATTTCTTTAATTTCCAATCAGAATATAAATGAACAGAATAGGCCTAAATAGGATTTTATGTGTTTTTTTAAAGTTTATTTATTTTGAGAGAGAGAGAGACCTTGTGAGTGGAATGGGGGAGGAACAGACAGTGAAAGAGAGAGAGAATCCCAAGCAGGTTCTGTGCTGTCAGCACAAAGCCTGACGTGGGGCACCAACCCAGGAACCATGAGATCATGACCTGAGCTGAAATCAAGAGTCCAACGCGTAACCGACTGAGCTACCCCAGCGCCCCAGGTTTTATATTTACAAATAATTTAGGAAGATGTATCTAAAGCAATGGTTCATTTAGATTAATTTTATTTGGCTACTTTATTAATATCTGTATGCATAGTTATCATTTATTATCTGTACAGTGGCAGAATTGGCTGACAGGACACCACTCTCAGTTCACTTTCTGCCTCACCACAAATGCCTTCTCAGCTTCCATTGCTGGCTTCTCCTCTCCTTGTTTTTGACCTCTCAATTTTTCAGCAGTGCAGAGTTCAGCCTCAGAAACCCCACTCTATACCATCTGTACTCATCCCAGTGACCTCAGGGCTTTAACTAATATCTACATGCTGACTGTCCGAAACTCAATTCTCTAGCCAAGGCCAGGCATATCTTCTGCATGCAAGACATGTATCCCACATGGCCTACTAGATCTTTTCACTGGAGGTGTCTAATAGTCATCTCATGATTAACATCCACATTTAGGATCAGCATCCTCATAGCCTAAACTTACTGTCCCTACCATCCTCGTCTTAAAACAGGCCCCCACAGCCTCTCAGTTGTGCAAGCAAAAAAGGGACTGAGAGTGACTTCCGAGGTATACATATACACATACCTCAGAGATATTGCATGCTTGTTTTTTTTTTTTTTAATTTTTTTTTTTTCCAACGTTTATTTATTTTTGGGACAGAGAGAGACAGAGCATGAACGGGGGAGGGGCAGAGAGAGAGGGAGACACAGAATCGGAAACAGGCTCCAGGCTCTGAGCCATCAGCGCAGAGCCCGACGCGGGGCTCGAACTCACGGACCGCGAGATCATGACCTGGCTGAAGTCGGACGCTTAACCGACTGTGCCACCCAGGCGCCCCTGCATGCTTGTTTTCAGACCACTGCAATAAAGCAAGTATCACAACAAAGTGAGTCAAATAATTTTTTTTGATTTTCAGTGCATATAAAAGCAATGTTTACACTATACTGTAGTCTATTAATTGTGCAATAGTATTATGTCTAAACAATGTACATACCTTAATTAAGAAATACTATATTGCCAAAAAGGCTATCATCTGAGCTTTTAGTGAGATACAATCACTGATCACAAATCACTATAGCAAATACAATAATAATGTCAAAGCTTGACATATTGTGAGAATTACCAAAATGTGACACAGAGATATGAAGTGAACAAATGCTACTGAAAAAATGTTGCCAATAAACTTGCTCAATTCAGGATTGCCACAAATCTTCAATTTGCAAACAAATACAGTATGTGTAAATCACAATAAAGTACAATAAATTGAGGTATACCTACATATATATATTATATATAAGTTATATAATATATAATTATATTGCAATCATATAATATATAATATAATAAATATAATTATATATTTATTATAAATATATAATATATGTAATGTGTTGTATATAATAAATTATATATATTGTATATACTATGTATTTATTAATATATTATATATAATATATATTTTTATATCCTCAGGTAATTTCTATTCTTTCTAAACACAATATGTATCGAAAACCTGACCATTACAATCTAATTTTCCACTACTTTGGTCAAAACTTTCATTATATCTAGCAGCTTTTGCAACATCTCTGACACGTCACCCTGCTTCCACCTTCCGCAAATGAATTATTGTAACAGCTTCTGAATGACTCTTTTCACTCTATACAGCAGGCAAGGAGGTACTTTAGAAAGATTCTGTCATTGTTGCCTTAGGACCCCCCAACAGCATCTCATCTCTTTCTAAATATAAGCCCCAATCTCTACCATGACTTTGAAAATCTAACTTAATCTGACCAGAGGCTAACTCTGATTTCATTTCTTACTGTATTTACTTTCCTTCTCTCTAACCAAGACACATTTGCCTTCTTGCTGTTCTCTGGACACATCAAATATGATCCACTTTTGTAACCTTTCCTCTGTCTGGAAGGGACAGAAATATTTGTATGACTTACTTCATTAATTCCTTTAATTATCATATTTTTTCTCAATATCCTATAGTTTTTATTTATCTTTGATATTTTATAACATTATTTTTAAAGAATTCCTTATTTTATTTCATTTAAAAAATCCTGGGTGGCTCAATTAATTAAGCATCTGAGTCTTGATTTCAGCTCAGGTCACGATCTTGTGGTTTATGAGATCATGTCCCAATATCGGTCTCTGCACTGTTAGCACAGAGCCTGCTTGGGATTATCTCTCTTCTCTCTCTCTCTGTCCCTCTCCCTGCCCATGCACACACGCACACACTCTCTCAAAATAAATATAAATAAAATTTAAAAAATCCTCCATTTAGTCATTTACACTTTTCATCATTATGAATTATTACATATTTATAAAATGTAATTGTTAAAATCTCATTATATTGAGTGAATATTTTCCCTTTATTATTTCTTTCCTGAAGAATCAGACATATAAGTTTTTAAAAAAATTTTTTTAACGTTTATTTATTTTTGAGACAGAGAGAGACAGAGCATGAATGGGGGAGAGTCAGAGAGAGAGGGACACAGAATCTGAAACAGGCTCCAGGCTCTGAGCGGTCAGCACAGAGCCCGACACGGGGCTCGAACTCACGGACCACAAGATCATGATCTGAGCCGAAGTCAGACGCTTAACCGACTGAACCACCCAGGCACCCCAGAGTTTTTAACAGTTGATATATTAAATTATAAGTTTCAAGTTTCAGTCAAGTTTTGCAACTCAGTGGAGTAGGTGTTAATTTTCCATTTCATAAAAACCTAAGACTCAACAGCCCAGTCATACAACTAAATATTTGAGAAACAGGATTCAAACATGTTTTGCTCCTTAGACAAATGAACTTTCTCATCAGACCATAGCTCTGTTCACTACCTTTTGAGCAGTGCAACAGCTTTTATCACCTCTCAGTTAAAATCCTTTCCCATAAATTTGCATCTTTTTAATGTGTGTGAACTGATTACTTAATTCTCTGATCCTTAGCGATTATTAATGAACTTTGTACATAATATGAAAGCGTGTGATGCCCACTATATACATGGGATACTGAATTGCATTTGTTAGTCATATATTCCTTAGTAAACTTTACAAAGCAATAATCAAAATTTTATGTCACCAGATATTTTGTACTTAAGAAAGATTTGATTTCTTTTTCCCCTTGGAGCACAAGATCTTTGTCTCTATTTGTCATTACCACAATTTGTTGCTATATATTTAATGCAAACAACATGGAAAACAATGCCATACATAATCTCTGTCACAATTACCACCCAACACACAATCAATGCAATCTGGTTTAAGTACTTTAAAATGTTATAAAATTTGGCAGCAATTGATAACAATATAATGAATTTTCATATAAGATAGCTTTCATCAATAAGACGCAATTTTCTCTGTATGAGAAAATGTTTAAATTGGAATATTTCTTGTTCTCAAATGGCTCTACTGCTCATTTACTTTTATAAGCATTCACCTTGGTCATAGCTAAACATTTTTAATTTTAGTAATAATGTCAAATTGTTATAATTTTAGGCTTTTACAATATTCTATCTTGTTTGATTTACTCTCTTAATCCTATGACATAGGGGGGTAGAATAAATATTAACCTCACTTTATAGATTAATGAAATATCCCATATAAAGTAAAATGTACTGAAAATAACTAGTACATGAATAATCAAAATTAGAACAAGTTTATGGGGACTTTTAGTCTCCTGCAACTGAATATTATACTATATATAAGTCATTGCATACCTAAGTGGTTCTCTTCAGAATCTAAAACTCAGAGGTTAGGGGCGTTTGGGTGACTCAATCGGTTAAGTGTCTGACTTCAGCTCAGGTCATGGTCTTGCGGTTTGGTTCATGAGTCCCTGTGTCCAGCTCTGTGCTGACATCTCTGAGCCTGGAGCCTGTTTTGGATACTGTGTCTCCCTCTCTCTCTGCCCTCCCCCACTTGTGCTCTGTCTCTTTGTCTCTCAAAAATAAACAAGCGTTAAAAAAATAATACTAAAACTCAGAGTTTATATTTTTATTTATTTTTCCACAGTAAATAATTGTACAAATGATGTGTAACCTAGTTGGTTCTGTAAAACATATTTTAAAGTTTTCTATGTTAAGATAATGTTCTAAAAGCCCTTTTGAATTGATAAAATAATCAACTGGCACTAGTATCAAGAAGTGGCTAATTTACCTGACATTTTCAATATTTATATGGCTTTTCTGGAAAACTTTAAAAGTATTATTAACTAAAATAGTCATTGATGGCTTTATTAGAACTATTCTTTTGGATCCAGACACTGCTTCTTCAAATACAGAGAGAAGAGATAAATGATAAAGAGCAGAAAGTAATCATAATTTCCTCTTTTAAGACATGATTAAAAGGGCAATTTAGAATGTAATAATTAATGTCAGTGATAATTGCATTACTGTATGACACGCTGAGACATTCTGTGTCATTTAATAGGTTTGGATTTGCAAGGCAAACTTCTAAAAGCTGGTTAATTCCTCACAGGCAGTATGCCTACAGTTTAGATAAGAGCCACTAGCTTCATTATTTTGGATCCAATGAGGTGGACATAGTGAATAATTTAGACTTATACCAGGCGGTACTCTGAAGACATTCTCCACATCATTCAGTAAGTATCACTTTTGTTTTTTAAATAGGAATAAGATTTTGATTAAAATGGTGTTATGCCAATTTAAAGTTAGTTATGAGGTAGACACTACATTAAGTAAGCATTAAAACACTGGGTGCACAATGATACATAGTGGCAAAAGGTAAATACTTCTATTTATTCATTGACTTACATATCATTTTTGAATACCTAATAACTGATCTAAAAATAGAAAAAGTTATAATTTGGTGAAAGATACAAGTCAAAACTAAATTACACCATTCTGTAGACTTACAAATGCTGCAACTGAGATTATCATGGGTACAATGAGATTAAGAGCAAGTAGTGATAGAAAACCTAATTTTATGGGTTCAGAAAAGACTTCTTTAAAAAGGTGCTATTTATCTTGATAGGTAAAGAATAAATGCATGTTAACTAGTTAGAGACGATAGTGTAAATGAGTGAAAATTCTTAAAATACCCAAAGGCAAGAGAAATAAGGTGTTTTTTCAGGTAATTAAGGTATATTTGGACCATAAATCATTGAATAAATGGAGAACGATCAGGAAGTAGATCACAAAGGGCCTGGTGAAACATATGAGGAGATTGGACTTTATCCTGAGGGTAATAGGAATGATTGAAAGGATTTATTAGTAATTTATACTCAGATTCGTCTCTTCATATGGCAATTCTGACTACAGTGTGGAAAATGAATTAGAGCGAAGTGACTTTAGAAATAAAATGGAAGTATTTATGAATTTATTGCTATGCTCCAAAGATGTAATGAATCATAAAAAAAGGTAGTAAAGGTTTAAACAGGGAAAAGTAAATAGATTTGAAAGATAAGGAGGTAGTTATAAAGTCATAGAAGAAAGGAAACTGTATTAGTTTCCTATTGCTGCTATAATAAATTATAAGAAACTTATTTGTTTAAAACAACACTAATTTATTATTCTATAGTTCTGTAGATTAGAGTCTGTGACACAGGTCTCACTGAACTGAAATCAAGGCGTTAGCAGGTTTGTGTTCTTTTCTGAATGGTTGGGAGAATCTGTTTCTTTTCCTTTTCCAGCTTATAGAGATAGTCTTTATTCCTTGGCTCTTGACACCTTTTTTCACTTTCAAAACTAGTGATGCTGCATTTTTCTGACCCTGCTAAATAGTCTCCCTCTCTTACCACAGCAGAGAAAGGTTTCTGGATTTTAAGAACTGGGTTAGACTGGATTCACCCAGATGGTCTAGGATAATCTATTCTTGTCAAGGTCCTTCATTGAATCATGTTTTCATGGTCCCTTTTGCCACATACACTAACATATTCACAGGTTCTGGAGATTAGACATGGATATTTTTGAGGACCATTATTCTGCATATCACAGAACAGGAAAGGTCAAAGGTGAACCACTTGTTTCTCATGTGGTAAAATTTTGCCTACCAAGATAGATAAAAGAAGAATTAGGAGCAGTAAGACATTATAACTAAAGTAGTAGGATAAACAAACAAAAACAAACAAACAAAAAAAGAGATGCAGATTATGAGAGAGGAGCGAACTGATGACTGATCATGGTAATACAGTAACTGGAAAAGGAAATAAGGAAATACATGCTTCTCACCAGGTTTGAACAACAAGATATTGATCCCTTATAATGGATCATCTCAAATCAACACATATGTGATTATTTTGTTAGAAAACTTTTTAAAGTTTTGAAATAAGAGTCTCATCATATAGTTCTTTTGTTCTTTTGATTGAAGTAAAATTCACATAACATAAAATTAACTATTTTAAAGTATATAATTCAGTAGAACTTAGTACATTCACAATGGTTTGCAATCATCACCTTTATCTAGTTATGAAATATTTTTATTATCCTAAAATAAAACTCCATATCCATTAAAAACAGTTTCTTGCCATTTGTTCCAACCCAACAGCCTCTGACAACCACTACTCAGCTTTCTATCTCTATGGACCATAACACAGTTTAAACTTTGGGGGTATACAGTTTTTTTCTTTTTTGTTCAAAAACTAGATGGACTAGGACAACAGATGTACATGAATAATGGTGGACTAGAGTAGATTTCATACATTTTAGCCCAAGGCTAGTTATATGACTCAGATGGTAACATTCTTTCTGTGTCATAATGAGACATAACATGTTGCAGATTTATTAGGAAACATGTTTTCATAGGCAACTGCTAAAATGACAAAGAGGAAGAAAAGCGTATTTGTCTCTGTGCTATGTGTATCAAAATAAGATTTTTGTTATATTTTAGAAGGACTAAATATAAATTTCGTTATTAGAAGGAAATAGTCAACTGTATCAAGTAATCTAGAAAGCTCAATCAGTAAGTTAATACATATGGCAAACAATCTGATTTGTAAGTAAGAAAAACACAATTTATATTAAAAGAGAAGTCACTTGCAACATATTTAAACAATGGATTATAGCTTATACTTCTGTATTTAAAGTGTGGAAATTATTTCCCCTTTAACATTAAAAAGGCAACCTTCTTATAAACTTTTAAAAATAAAATTTCCAGGTTTCTTTAAAGTTTTTTTCTTCCTGTTCAGGTTCATATTAAATATTTAGGATTAAAATTTATGTGTGATATAGAGAAGACAAAGAAAACTCTTTAAATACTTACTTTTGTAATGCTTATTTATTTTTGAGAGAGGGACAGAACATGAGCTGGGGAGGGGAAGAAAGAGAGGGAGACACAGAATCTGAAGCAGATTCAGGCTCAGAGCCTGATGCGGGGTTTGAACTCACGAAAAATGAGATCATGACCTGAGCTGAAGTCTGATGCTTAACCAACTGAGCCACCAAGGCATCCCTAACTCTTTAAATACTTATATTGACAGAGTAATCTTTGAAAGAATGGCCAAAGTTTAGCCTTAGCACTTTAAAAAATAAATGTTTATTTATTTATTTTGAGAGAGAGAGGGCAGGGGGAGGGACAAAGAGAGAGAGAATCCCAAGCAGACTCCACGCTGTTGGTGTAGTAGAGGCCCACACAGGACTTGATCTCATGAACTGTGCGAGAGATCATGACCTGAGCCAAAATCAAGAGTCGGATGCTTAATTGACAAGCCACCCAGGCGCCTACAGTCTTTCAGTGTCCAGTTTATATGCAAAGTTTTTCTGTATTTTCTGGATCCTGATTTCCCAATATTTTTTCTCACTGTTTCTACCAAACTGCTCCCAGAAATGATCCCAAACTTATTGCCAATGTCTTAAGAGCTAATAAGAGTTCAAGGTGAAATTAACTATAATTTAACATGAATTAAAACCTTAAAATTATCGGATAAAGTTCTAATTATGGAATTGTTCAGGGAAAAATAGCAGACATATTGAGCATCCCAGGGAAAAGTATTGAGGCATCTGCTAGACTACTTATAAGAGGTGTTTGTTGATGATGCAGATAAAATGTGATTGTGACCCACCTCAGCAGTTAATAAATAGAGAGGAAAAACAGAGTGTGCCATAATTTGATTGTTGTATAACATTGCTTAACAGTGGGAGAAAATAAACTATGTTTTGTCTATCAGTGAACACTTATTGAATGACTAATGCATGCAGAAATATGTTAGAGGAAAATACATCGGTAATAGATGTACTAAAAACTACCAAAATTCCTAATGAAGGAAAGTATATCAAGGAAGTATATATCAGCTATCTTAAATGTGGTGCAAGAATGTTACTGGAATTCATAAGAAGTAGGACAAAATTGTCACCAGGCTATTGAGGAAGGCTAAACAGAGGCAGTGAGTAGAGCTGGAAATGGAGAAAAAAAAAATCTATCTATCTCTAAACAGCAATAGTCCTAATCAAAATTCTGCAACATTATCAGGAAACAAATTATTGTTCACATTTTCTACATACTCAAAGTGAGACTTGCATTTTTGTTTATCAATGAAGCACAGCGATGTCCTGTGATAGAGTCATTAGAAGCTAGGATTCATGGGTGGTTTGGTGGATGACACAGAATCATGAAAAATCATGTAGCACAAATTAAATAAATAGTATTAGGAAACTAGGGAGGCAAGAAGATCTGCACTGCTTTAATATAAACATGTTCCACAGACTCATGGCATTGCGAGTACAACATTGCTACCTTTTCTTCATGTTGAGACAGGGACACGTGAAATTAGTGGGGACAGCACATTTGAAAATAAAGAACATGAGGAGAAATCTTTCTGGACATTACAAAGAATCTTCACACGCACTGATTATCAGGTAATAAGCAAGTATATAACTATCTCTTCTCCACTAATTATTCTAAAATCTTCATCAATAAATCATTATCACCACACTGGACTATGAAATTTGTGACTGATTTTTCATCAACTTCTTTGTCTAAACAGAGAACACTAAAAATAGTTTTAGTGAAGTCTCAGCATTTTACGAGTCTAACATGAATAAAAAGTAATTATATGAGAAAATAATACCTGACATTTCCTGAGTGGATGCAATGTGCTGAAGCTCTTGTTTTCTAACTAGAATGCTCTATTTTAATGCTTAGAGCAACCTATAAATGAAGTTCTACTAGTATCTTTATCCCCTTTTGATAGTTAATGGAGTTGAGGACACTGAGATTTCTAGAATTCAATACAAATGTGTTCTGCACTTGAATATTTCTTTTAAAAATGCTCACCAACTTTATTTTGTGTAAGTGTATTTATTCATTTTGAGAGAGAGCATGAATTGGGTAAGGACATAGAGAGAGGTAGAGAGAATCCCAAGCAGACTCTGCGATGTCAGTGCAGAGACCAATGTGGGGCTCGAACTCATAAGCTGTGAGATCATGACCTGAGCCAAAATCAAGGATCAGCTGCTTAACTGACGGAGCCATGCAGGTGCCCCTGCACTTGAACATTGTTGTAATATACATAGAGATTGGCAGATTTGCCCCTCCCACCAGCTCTGCAACATCCGTTTTCATCTGGCTACAAAACTTTTCTCCTTGGATCTAGTGCCTGACAGAGTCTCTCTTGACCAGTATGCTTCCTACATTCAAAAACATCTTGTAAAAATAGATCATCCTCTAAGCCTCTGACCCTTGTGCTTCTAAACAGAAGAGTTCAAACGCATGTAAAGACAACACATTCTAAAAAATTCACACCCTTGCTGTCTGGCCAGCCACTAAATTACCAGTATTCCTGCTTCCTTGCCTCCTCCAAAGTGAAATAAAACACAGTCAAACCTCCATGCATGTTAATAATAAAGACAGAGAGGTACCAGTTACTGGAAACACATCTGAATTCTGGTGTAGCTAGGCAGAAAAGTAGTTTATTTTTGTCTAATGTACAACACTGTATACCCAGACACCTTTAGGCAAGTATGTAGGAGCATCTTACACAGGAAAAAAACACGTATTACATCAAGTATGTCTATAAATATCTAGTTTTGTACTGATTGACTTTAAAAAAATCATTTACCAGTATATTATTTATTGTCTTGTAGTTTCAGAGAGCAAAAGACCTATTATCTAACTAATAGCAAGTATACCAATATACTTTCAGTTACCATTTTACTAAATAGAAAACATACAAAAGAGAATTAAATACATCATATAGGATAAAACTCACACTTCAATATAAACTTCTATAAAAATAATTCATCAAGTGATATGCAGAGAGATAAAGCTGATCATGGGGAATATTAACTGATATGTCAACAAATAAATGGTTCAAAAGCATTTCAGAAATAAAATCTACTATATAAATATTCACTATTAATACATATTTTATTTAATATTCTGTCCTCTATCGTTTCTTAGTATTTACCTTCAAGTCCGCCAAAGAATTTCAGGACAACCATATGGTGAATTTTGAGAAAACAATTTGCAAGCAGAAATGGGGAAAATGTGAAAATGTTATTTACTGACAAATGACTTTAAAAATCTAAACACATTAACTCTTAAAATTTTCTTCTGTCTTTGCTTTGGCTGAACACTGAATTTTCTTAATAAAAGGCATCTGAATAGAAACCTCAATGTCTTGGGGGTGCCTAGGAGGACCAGCCAATTAAGCATCGACTCTGGATTTCTGCTCAGGCCATGATCTCAGGGTCCTGAGATTGAGCCCCGTGTCAGGCTCCATCCTCAACACGAAGCCTGATTAAGATTTTTCTCTCCCTTTCCCTTTTCCCCTCTCCCAGGCTTGCACACACTCTTTCTTTTTCTTTCTTTCTTTTCTTTCTTTCTTTCTTTCTTTCTTTCTTTCTTTCTTTCTTTCTTTCTTCTTTCTTAAATAAATAAAATAAAAATAAAATAAAATAAAATAAAATAAAATAAAATAAAATATAAAATAAAATAAATAATAAATAATAAAAAAAAGAAACCTCAATGTCCAGTATTATACCTAAACTAAAAAAGTATATAATCTTGAATTTTCACAATGGGTAGCATATTCACAAACTCTAGTATAACAATTGATGTTATATTTCACTTGTTTCCTGATCTTTTTAATAGTGCTTCATTTAAAAATTATAACACATTATAATTAAATATATATATTTAATATTTAATAAATATATATAACACATAATAATTAAAAAATATAAGCACATTGATAAAGCTCAACTCATGAAAAAATGGGTTCGGATTGAAAAAAGAGTAACATTATGACAGTAGGATGTACTAGTAACCTTTTCCCACCTGTACCATTATTTTTTTTTTTTAGGAGTACTTTTGAGCTTCATTATTGCAGTATTGTTCAAGTTTGCAAATATAGTTCAGATGTACCTAAAAATGTTACATTTTGGTACATTCTGTTTCTGTTATTTATCTACTTTTGATTGGTCCAATTTATGTTATTTATTTGTTTGTTTGCTTATTCATCACTTACATATAATACCCAGTGCTCATCCCAACAAGCGCCCCCCTTGATACCCAACACCCATTTTCCCCACCCTCATAAACCCTCTGTTTCTTCTCTGTATTTAAGAGTTTCTTATGGTTTGTCTCCTTCTCTGTTTTTATCTTATTTTTCCTCCCCTTCCCTTATGATCATTTGTTTAGTTTCTCAAATTACACATTTGTGTGAAATCATATCATATCTGTCTTTCTCTGAGTGACTTATTTCTCTTAACATAATACCCTCCAGTTCCATCCGCGTTGTTAGATCCACCGTATAACAACTACCATTTTGGCAAATGTTATTTATATAAAGGACAGACTCCTTCACCTCCTTTCTTTGAATTTACCCATTCTGATCATATTAATTGGATAGAGATTACTAATATGATTACTAATACTGCTACTATCCCACTACTGCCACCACTATAATTTTCCTTGAACGATTAATTTCCTTTTGTAAAGTGTCTCACATACATTGCAGTGTTGGGTCATCACAACAACCCAGTTTTACAGGCAAATATTTATTACTCTCTCTTTACTGAAGAAGAGGAGTTGAGGCAAGAACAAAAAGGTAATTTTCTTACTCAAGATCACACAGTTAATTTCAAGTGAAATACCTGGATGATTAGAAACTGTTAATCACTGACAAGGGAATGATTTTCAGTGCAATGTGGAGCACTACTCTAAGCAGTAGAGTAGAAATGTGTAAAAGGCATTAGAGGAAGCACACATTGTGTTTTCAAAGCCAGAACTCTACCTGAGTCTTCTCTTATTTTAGATTTTCTTGCTATATAAAATGTACCTCTTCACCCACAAAGATTTTCATAAACTGATGAGGATCTAGGGCTTTCTTTAAAGAGAGCATATCAATGCATTTGTAAACTTACAGTCTGGTCTAACTATGGACCGGGTAATATTGGCCAGATTGTTTTCTATGCTTCTTTGGAACCGTTTCCTCATGTGTAATGCCAAGGGTCTGACTGAGATAGTTTCTTACAGTTTAAAAATCTGATCATTCAATCTCTGGACCTGATCACTATACCCCACCTCTAATCCCACATCTGATACTGAGCCTGGAACTTATTGCTGTGGGTATTCAGTAAACAAGGAAGCCAAATTCACCCTGGCTTGGCTCGGCATGCCAGATTCTGATACTTATTCTTAGAAAGGTTTCCATGGTCCTTCCCTCACTCCCCAGCCCCCTCCCCCATATTTATTCAGCATGACACTGAACAAGAATAAGGGGCTCCCATACCAATGCAGATGCAGGAAGTCATTTTAGCAGGTAAACTTAGTAATTCATGCCCCTACAGGCTTCCTGCTTTAGGACACTTTTGTGATTGAAGTTTTGCAGATTGCCTCATTTAGGAGAGCACATGATAGGGGAAAGTGTTGGTTTATATACATAAAGGTGGTGAACTTGTTAAGTAAATATGAGACTACCGTTCCACCACCAGGAACCAAGTCCTGTGCTCCACTCCACTGCCTTAAATAACGTTAAGCTCTATCTATAGCAGGAATATATTTTTAAGTTCTCTATTCATACCCTATATAAAAATAGATTAGGCTGAGTTCATGCTAATATTTCTTCTAGCTTCAGCAGTATGGAAATTCATTTGGTGTAAGAGTATTCCTTATACTATATGAAATCAGAAGTTATGCTATGTGTATAGTGATGTTTCTTTTATGTCTCCATTTAGACAGCCATTCATTTTATTTACTTTTCATGTTTTTACTGCTGCACATTTTATTTTGGTGTGAGGCTTCAGCCTATTGAAATGATATTTGCTCATATTCATCTAATTTTTTCCTCTTCATGTTTTTCCTCCCTTGGGGCAGCTGAAAAAAACTCAATCTATAGACATTGCCCAAATCATCTAACATTTCTGCCTCATCTTCTAAAACATGGCTGTTATTACCCCTCTGCTCTGTGTTTTGTTTCTACTTTAAAATTGGATTGGTGAGAGCATGCCTGAGGCACTGAAAGACAATTATTTCTCCTATGTTCTGTTCACGGTGATTTTTTTTCAGAAACTCCTTTTATGAAGACGTGAACTCCTAGCATTTTAAGTGCTACAAAAGCCACTGTGAAATTGTCACTGACGTGATTTCAACATAGGGACTACTAAACATCTTTGTGAGAAATGCTGACAAAGTCAACATCATGGGCCAGAATCTGTAACGAGAATATATGTTTCTAATGTTACAACCACATGAGGCAAAGTATTAGCCAAGAGATCCGAAGCGTCTGCAAGAATAAGAAGGCCATGCTGTTCACTTTTACTTGCACAAGCACACTTACTCTCTGTCCCCTTGTGACTCCCTCAGGCCTCATTTATTTGGGGGTACCTTGGCCAGTCAGTTTAGCAGTTTATGTGTGTGTACTGCTGGAGAAATATGGATGCTCATCCTTAAGTAAAAAAAAAAAACAAAAAACAAACAAAAAAATCAGACTCCAGGTCATATCTTCTCAGATTGAACAACAACCACCACCAAATATATTGGGTCTAGCTTGGGGCGCCTGGGTGGCTCAGTCGGTTGAGCGTCTGACTTCAGTTCAGGTCATGATCTCAGTTTGTGGGTTCCAGCCCCGTGTCAGGCTCTGTGCTGACAGCTCAGAGCCTGGAGCCTGCTTCGCATTCTGTGTCTTCCTCTCTCTCTGCCCCTCCACTACTCGCACTGTCTCTCCACAGTAAATAAATGTTAAAAAAATTAAAAAAATATTGGGACTAGTTTATTAATTATTTAATAAGTATCATTTATTAATAACCTGAGTTTATTTTTTTGTTTTTATTTCAATTACAGTTAGTTAACATACAGCGTTATACTAGCTTCAGGTCTACAATGTAGTGATTCAATAATTCCGTACATCACCCAGTGTTTATCATGACAAGTACACTCTTAAGCCCCATCACCTATTTAACCCATCCCCCCACCTCTCTCTCCTGCGATAACCATGTTTTTTTTCTCTAATTAAGAGTCTGTTTCTTGGTTTGTCTTTCTCTCCTTCTCCCTTTTTCCCTTTGCTTGTTTTGTTTCTTAAATTCCACATATGAGTGAAATCATACGGTATTTGTCTTTCTCTGACTGACTTATTTTGCTTAGCATTATAATCTCTAGTTCCACCAATGTCATTGCAAATGGCAAGATTCTATTCTTCAATTGATGGACATTTGGGCTGCTTCCACATCTTGGCTATTGTAAATAATGCTGCTATAAACATTGACATACATGTATCCCTTCAAATCAGTACTTCTATATCCTTTGAGTAAATACCTAGTAGTGCTGGATCATAGGGTGATTCTATTTTTAACTTCTTGAGAAAATTCCATACTGCTTTCCAGAGTGGCTACACCAGTTTGCGCTCCCAGCAATAGTGTAAGAGAGTTCCCCTTCCTCTGCATCCTCACCAATGCCTGTTGTTTCTTGTTTTGTTGATTTTAGCCATTCTGATAGGTGTGAAAAATAACCTCATTTAAATTTTAGTCTACTCTGATTTTAGGTAATTTTCTAAACTTTGAAGTTCAAATTCTTCTACCTTGAATGAGAGAAAATGATACCTCTTTAAGCAAGGGTTTTAGTATAATTTAAACAAGATAATACAAGAAAATGCATACTGTGATGCCTAGTGCATATTCTTTTAATAAACATGTACATAGAATTTATTTGTTCCAGACACAGTTAAATGTGTCTTATCTACATTATATTACTTCATTTTACAGATAAGAAAAATCAGATGAGAGAGATTTTAGGTAACTGAGATCTCAAAGCTAATGCATGGAATATTGTAATTCAAATCCAGGCAATAGAGTCAAGAATTCATACTCTTGACCTAAACTTTCAATAGTGTGTGATTCCTGCCTATCCTTTTGGATCTATTCCTCCTCTTAACAGAAACCAAAAGCTTCCCAACACATCACAGTTCTCATGAAAAATTTAGTATATTTTGACAGTTGACTACTACTACCCAAATTTGTGTATGGTAATGCGTAACTCCCAACAGATTTCTGGAATGCTAATTTTCTTTCATTCGTCTTTAGAACAGCCTAAGCAGTTTAATAGTTCTCCAAGTGCCCATAAGATTTTTTCCTTTGGCACCGAGAATGGTTTCAATTTGATATCAAGTACTTGTGAACCACTTACACCATTTCAGAACAACCACAAAGGACCCTGGAAGAACTGATTAGGTCAAAACCCATTAATCTCTCTTTGAATGAGTCTTGGCGGTTCACAGAATTTATGAGGCCAGGATGTCTCTAACAGGTTTTACTTGTTCCTCTGAAAACATTCAATAACTCTGTAAGCATCTGTTTACACAGTTTTGGTTTTGTTTGTTTGTTTTTTTCTCTCCAAGGGAAGGAAAATAAAAAACAAGGAGAAGAATGGGAAGAGGATGGTTGATTACTGAGCATTTAGTGATGGAAGAGAGAAAGGTTAAGGACAAATAGGTCTTACATTTTATTTTTAAACGAACACAAACGGGGGGGGGGCTGCCTGGGTGGCTCCATTGGATGAGCGACCGACTACTGATTTCAGGTGGGGGACATGATCTCATGCTTCGTGAGATGGAGCCCCGAGGTGGGCTCTGTGCTGAAGCATGGAACCTGCTTGGGATTCTCTGTCTCCTGTCTCCCTCTCTCTCTGCCCCTCCCCTGCTCTCTCTCTCAAAAATAAACAAACATTAAAAAAATATATTTATGCAAACTGGTATTTTTTTAAATATTAGGAGAACATCAAGCCTACCTTATTCTTTCTGATTAACACTAAAGCCTATGCTTTGACATTGTAAGACATCATAGCGTAGCTTTGGTGATTACCAGAAAATTATATCTCAAAAGTATTTGGACAGTTGATCTCCATCAAAACTCTCAAAAGAGTCAAAATTAGTTTATGTATTCTTTCACATAAGCTATGGTGGATCTCCAGATTTATCCAAACTATTAATTGGAATATTTGAAAAATATTTAGGCTTGAAAATTTTCCCTCCAAACCCACTCATTTTCTTTTACAAAATTGCAGTTTGTGTTGTAGCCATAAGCCGTCAGCAAGTGGAGTTATTATAATAAGTCCTCTAACACTTGTCACTGGCTTTATTTGTGAGAATGAATTAAGAGATGTTGTTTTCTTGAGTGGAGTTGTGTTACATCAAAGCTTCGGTTGCATTTAACTTGATGATAAGAAAAAATAATTATTTTACAGTGTTTGTCACAATAAAACTTAAACCCAAAACCGCTATGAAATGTATAAGGTACTATCATCATGAATACATTCGGTATCTATTAAACATTTTCTATACTTATAGATACCTGTGTAAATGCTTTTTGGCATTATATAATTTGTTTTTTACACTATCTTTGTGAGGCAAGTACTAATATATTAATGTATATTTGAGATACTAAAGCTTAGAGAATTGTAATAATCTGCCCAAAGTCAGGTAAATTTGCAAGCAGGAATTCAAACATAATTTAGTCTAACTCTAAATTTGTGGTCTTACCCACACTGTTATATTATTCTGTCTTGCACCCCTTTTTTTTCCTAGTATATTCACTTCATTTTTTTATTTATTTATAATACCTTCATTTTTTAATTTATTCCATTTATCATCTAATTCAAATATTTATCTTGCTGAATTATATTTTTTCTCCAAGTATTCATAAATCAGTATGTTTATATACCTGCATAACACTAAATCTAAGTGGACACAAGGAAGAATATAAATAAAAAACTTATAGGACATGGGAAAATGTGATTAATGGGAGGTGGTGGGTATAGAAGTAACAAACCAATAAACAAGACAAAACAAAACAAAAAAACTAATGACAAAGGAACATACAATCTTTAAATATCCTTTGCAATCCAGAGCAACAAAATGCAACTTAAATTGCAAGATGATATTTCCAAATAATGCCCCTGAACTTTTTAAACTAGTGCCAAAATGGTAAGATACTGAAACTAGCCAGGTATTTGTATGGTCAGTAGGATAGTTCCTAGTCAACTAAATCATGGGTTTTGGCCAGTCACAGGACTTTAAGTTACATAATTTCACAAAGTCTATTTCTAGTTTCCTTATCATTTTTATAAGAATTAAATATTTCAATTTGCATGATAGGAATCGACATGTAATTAATTAGAAGTGGCTATATTAAATGTTTAACAAATTGTACTTCTACTGAAAAAAAAAGCTCTAAAACCTTGAGACAATAGATTAAATTTCACTTTTGTTTAAGCTCTTGGCCTTAAAATGGTTGTTTTAATGTTTGTTTGTTTGTTTAGAGAGAGTGCAAGAGTGTGAGCAGGGAGGGGAGGGGCAGAGAGAGAGGAGGGAGAGAGAATCCCAAGCAGTCTCCATGCTCAGATTGGAGCCTAGACGTGAGGATTGATCCTACAGCCATGAAATCATAACCCGAGCTGAAATCGAGTCAGTTGCCCAGCCACCTGGGCCACCCAGTTGCCCCACTTTTTTTTTTCTTTTTCTTTTTTTTAGTAGGTTCCATGCCTAGCACAAAGCCCAGTGCAGGGCTTGAACTCATGCCCCTAAGATGGACACCTGAGCTGAGATCAAGAGTCAGATGCTTAACTGACTCAGCCACCCAGGCACCCCAAAATATGTTTCTTTGACAAAGCTTTCTCAACTGTTTTTTTTTTCTACTAATGCAGAGGAAAAAAGCTTTCACCCTGATTAAAAGTACAATAGTTTTTTAAATTCCCACAGCTTCTCATATGATCATGTAAAGAGATTTTTGTAGGATTGTTCATAATTCTATATGGTTTTCCCTGAACACATTTCACTTATGAGCATGATAATACATGAGAATTTTTAACTAAATTTGTAGCTAGAAATAGCAAATTTCATCTAATTAGGAACACAAGCAGTATTAACACTTGCAACTAAGGTTTTGCTTATATATTGAAAAATGGCTGAAGATAAATGCAGCATGGTTGTGAGGGGAGAGTGAGATACATGAATTCACAAATGGCTGGTAATGGTTTCCCTTTCTAGAGTACATTATTTAGTTAACTTTTAAGATAGCATCCGTTGTCCTGGTAACCTTTTAAAGCATCTAATCAGAACATCTCACAAATGTAGGGAGGATGCTGACAGAACAGGTTTTTGGTTTCTCAGTTCATGTCTCCATGTGAACTTTGTTCATCTGAGCTATGAAAGACAGAATACGTACATAGCAAAATGGCCAAAGGGGTCTGATATGAATATCTGGAGTTCATTTGAATGGAATTTATTTCCCTTCATTAATATTTAATTTGCTTAATAACATTATGTGGTAAAACTGTACAAAATTAAAGAAATCTAAAATTATTAATGGAAAATTGAGAGGAAATGGTTCTTAAAACATTGATTTATTGAATGCTCGTGAAGACTGAGCTTTGTTTTTTCAGTCTCTTCTCTATATTATTTAATATAATTTCCCAGGGACTCTGTGAAGTGGGTACTAATATGATGCCTACTTTCCAAATGAGAAAACGCCACCACATGTGCAAAGATGATATAACTGGTAGGGCACAGAATAGGGTTCCCAACTCGGGGAAGTGTAATTCAACTACTGAGCAATGAATCCTCTTTGGCTCTGCATTGTTTTAAATAATGATGCTCTCACCGATATTCACATTCTTTCTACCTTCCTTTAGAATTATCTTCAATGCTTCATATTACCAAGACATTATTATTTTCTTTTCTTTTTTTAATGTGTATTTAGTTTGAAAGAGAAACAAAGTGTGAGTGGAGGAGGGGCAGAGAGGGAGAGACACACAGAATCTGAAGCAGGCTCCAGGCTCTGAGCTGTCAGTACAGAGTCCAATGTGGGGCTCAAACGCACAAACCATGACATCATGACCTGAGCCGAAGGGTGACACTTAACTGACTGAGCCACCCAGGGGCCCCCTGAGACATTCTTAATTCAATGTAAAATCTGTCAATTCGGTAATTTACTAAAGAGTAAAACCACAAGGTTAACTGGTATATGAAGGAACAATCATATTTATTACTAATTGGGAAAAAAAGAAATAGGTAGAAAAGGAGAAAGCACATACTTCACACTTTTTCCACCTATTTGAAAAAAAATCAGACAACTGGATAATGTTATTTGTGGGAACGTTGATTTATATATAAACATTCATTTTACCTTCCAGCAATGTCAACAGTTGTAGTCATTTTAGCAAGCAATATGGCAAGAGTCAACTAAAAATAAAATAATCTATTATCTCATGAACATGCAATTCCACCATATAAATACAATTTTTTTCTCTCTCTCACATAGATCTATTAAGGGCTAAGCACAAGAATGTTCCTTGCGGGAATGTTTATGGTAAAGATTTAGAATATGATAGGAATCTAGGTATCCATCTTTAGGAAGGACACTAGGCAAAATGTAGAGGATGGATATCACAGTACTGGCAAAGTTAAAAGTAACTGGTTAGACAAAAGTTTAGTCACATGGATTAAACAAAATATATATATATACATATATAACTCTCAATGAAAAGCAAAAAAGAAATATGAGATATGTTATAAATGACTTTACCATGTGTTAATAAAACATGCATCACCAAACACATTTTATATGAACAAATGAAGTCTACCTGAATGGTTGTCAGTAGGATGAGGGATGAAGGAGAGAATTACATGGGAATAAAATCAAATTAATCATCAAGAGAGGGTCCATGTGGGTGCTCATGATGATACCCTGCCAAGAACTATGATTAACTTAATCCTCAGTACTATAGTCTAATTGGACTGGGAAGTTAGGGTAGAAAGGTGGGAATATTTAGTCAATCTCCTATTTAGCAATTTCCCTTACATTCACATGTTCTAACATGCTATGTAGCCTACTCTTCTGGGTGAGTCTACATTATCCTAACTAATTGTCCCAAGGGAAAATATTTTTTCTTCTCTTTAGAGTTGGTATGAGAAGATGCTCTTATACATTCACATGAATTTGGATTGTTGTAGTCTATATTATTTGAAACCTAAAATTTGTTTTATTTCATTGGGCAGATGGTATCTTTGTATGGGACTACCTGTTGGGCTGAACACAAGTGAATTTCTGAGCCAAGATACATAAATACTTCATCTCCTTAGGGGATCCATCTTTTTACTTCTCTGTTTATACTATTTGTTAATGATCTTCCTACTAACTGGTTTGGCATGAACATATTTCTTCACACAGGCAACCATATTGTTTCATAACAGATTGTCTGACATTTCAAGATAAATTCCAACAGACACTTTTGGATCTTTGGAATTAGCCTTTATATTCTAAATAGAAGTTACTATAATTATGCTTTTCTTTTAATGAGTTTTGAAAAGGGCTTCCCTCTATTTAGTCTGCTCTTTTTAGAAGGCAGCAATTAAATACATCACAATTGTCAGTTAACAACATTTAACTTCTTACTTTTGGAGCATGACCATGGTTCTAAATAATCATACACTTTTGGAGTATCAGCAGATATCACTTAAACATAAAAAAAAATGCATTGCCACATACTCTAATTCAACTATCACTGTAATTCTGACTATCCAGAGTCAATTATATAGATTGATATGAAAGATGTATCATTTCCCAAAGTCTTACTTAATCTTTAGAGCAGACTCAAAAGTGTAAGAAAAAAAGCAAATTTCTCATCATTTTTTTCCTATCTGTCCTAATTTATGTTTCTAATCCCTGTGCTTTTGCACATGGTAGATAATTTGTCTAGAATGGATTGATTAGCTCTCCCCTGCCTTTAGTTTCATTGTCTCAACTTTATACCAGCAACTCACTGGGAGAGTTTCAATCCGATCAGTATCATTACAGCACTCTTCGCATCCTCCACAATTTTGGACAGATTTTCTCCTCCTGGAATCACAAATGTCTTACTCTGTCTACTTCTGGTCCCCACACACTTATTTAAATGGTTGCTAAATCATCCGTTGTTATTCTATTAGCCCACTTTCGACTCATCCGGATTGGGTCACATCACTGTACAATAAAAATTTGGGAACTCTTGCCATTTTTGTCTTCTACTGAGAGAGTTTCCAATATAGAATATATTTATCATTCACATTCCTGTTTACACACACACACACACAGAGAGAGAGAGAAAATGTTATATACATATATTAAAATACTCATGTTTCTCTAACAAGTATTTATGTTCAAAGAATAATTTAGAAAATAGACATAGAATGAAGATTTTTTAAATCTCCAATTCAACCACACACATATAACAACTGTTAATATTTTTAATCATTTTTTTGATAGGAGAGTCATCTTTCCCCAGAGCACACGGAAAAGACATCAAGGTGTACTATTGGACAGTTATAGTTTAAAAAGAAAATTTAAATGTAAATGGATCTAATAGACACACCTATATGTATTGGGACTGTTCTTGAGGCTGACAGAATCTGAACAAACTAAATTATCAAGACCATTTTTGTTTACACAGGATTATAGGAATGTCCCAAACTATCAGGATCAATGCTTACGTAAAGAAAGCCATGAGATTATTGTTAAATTAAGTCAGAATAGACTCACTGAATTGAATTGAAGTGGGGCAAAACATAAAGTAACCAGAATATTTTCATGTTTGCCTTGAAATATGTTCTTGTACTTTTATTTGATTTTAAAAAATTGAGTGTGCTTATGTGCTATTGTGTGTTAAAAAAGATATTGTGTATCTTTTCTTCTGTTTTTCTTCCTTACCAAAACTCTCAAAACTCTTCACTCCGTAGTCTCTCTTAAAATAAACTTTGTGAAGAAATTGTTTTCCTATTGATAACAAGCTTCATTGCTTTTTAAACACCAATTTTATTTACATTCTTATCCCTCACACAAACATGGGAAATTATAATAGAGGAAAATGCCAAACCATGAAATTTTGACTTGTTACGCTGTTATACTTTCTATCTTCCAATCATTTCCTGAGTGATGCTCAGTAATCCTCTTACTCAACTATACTGCACTTCTCATAGTGCTATTTCCAAAAGCCAAACTCTCTTCAAACTCTAAATCTTATCTACTGCTGCCATTCTCAGAAATAAAAATCTGTTCATTGAAGACTGAAGTCAATTATACCCTGCCCTTCCTAACATTTGCCTGACATGTATATGTGTGTGTGTGTGTGTGTGTGTGTGTGTGTGTGTGTGTGTGTGTACTTCATCCTTTCTTTCCTTGTCTAGAAAAGGCACATCTGGTTCACCCAACCTACCTGCAACCTGAAGGATCTTCCAAAAAGATCCTGAGCTTGGAAGAAGATTAAGTGTATCCTTGAGGACTACAGGTGGCAAGGACAAGATGTGAAATAAGGTTGAAAGACCCAGAAGCACTCTGAAGTGAATAAAGCCGAGTGGAACTTTGATATTTTTTATAGTAATAGGAGGGAGAGCTTTGGCTTTTTTGCCTTGTTTACGGTAGGAAATATTAAGAACTATGAGACTTGAATCTTCCTGCTAGAGCCATAACTTTCTTCTTTATTGGCTCCCTCTTGACTGGCGTGATTAGGTCTCTGTCTACACTATTCTTTGCATCATTTCTATCACCTAATTATCCTATTTTATAGTAAAATCTCTGCTTCTGTCTTTATTGTAATACTCTGTCTTCACAGTATGTAAGCATAAGTGGCTACTTTTGTAGCCTGCAAAAGTCCATTTGACACTGATGTTCCTTCCCTATAGTGATTTATTTTTCTCCTTAGTTTAGTGATCTATACCAATAAGTCTATTTGCCAACTTAGTTTTGTACTCATAAATGCCCAAATAAATGTACTCATGAAAGTTTCACTGGTGAAACTATCATTTGTCAAGGAAAAAAAAAAAAAAAAAACCAACACATCCTGGTTTATCTTGATCTTTAATTTTCTGTAGCATGTGAAAACCTTAATGACCCATTTTGAACTTATTTGATATTCTTCCCCATCTAATATTAAATCTTAAAATTTGCCAAGAACTTATGAAGCTATATTGTTTTTACTCCTTCACATTGCTAACATTTTTCTTTAGCTTCAAAGTCAACCTATAGGTGAATATTCTAATATCATGTTTATGATAGTGTATTCATTATTTCAAGGCAAAGTGTATTTTGAGGCAGCATTAAATACTCTAAAATCGGGCTTCACATTGAGCAAAATCAATGTCATAAGCTTCCAAGCTCTCTTAGGTATGACAAAAAGCACTGTGTATATATTTCCATTACCATTCTTTAAATATTTGGAGACAGCTATTGATATATCCTTCCTGTTGTCAGCACTCCACCTATTCTTTAGGCAAAGTAATTATAGTTTTCTCAGTGATTATTCACTTGACATTCTCCAGCCATTTCACCATCATAATATCCCTCTCCTTAACTTTCAATATCCTTCTTATAATGTGGTGCCTAAAATTAAACTCAGCACTTTCAGTTACAATATTAACAAAACAGGGCTGAACTCTGCTCTCTCTTTTCCTCCAGCCCACATGGTGGTGGCAGCATTCTGCTGTGGCTAAATCCTGAGTTATGTCAACGTTTTCTGTTGACAATCTCATGTTATTCCATTTTAAACTTCCACATGGAACAAATATCAACTGTGATTTCCTGCCTGATCTTCACTGAAATAAATGCCAGACAAATACAAATTTAGTAAGTCCTTAAAACAATGGTAAAAGGAAAAATCAACAACAGTGATGAAAAAACTGCAAATAGCAAAAGGAAGGAAGGACAAAAGACATGAAAGAAAAATTTAAAAATCTGGGGGTTTGGAGGTAAGGAATAAAATGTGTAAGACAAATGGAGTAAAAAGTGATATCAGTATTTTAGACTATGGAATCAAAAGGAAAAACAGTATTCACAGAGCAAATGCAGATAGGCAACAGAGCACAATAAATCAGTTTTTGAACAATAATGAGGAGTTAGCTTTTGGACCTAATGAGAATGAAGTAGGTGATGGTAGAAAGCTGAAGTAAAAAGTATGAGCAGATAGTTGCCAACTGTGTCAGAATTAGAAAGAGAATCAAAATCCATTTACAAAAAACTAATGTGTATTCTAAGACATTTGTAGGATAAAACAAAAAGCACTGAAAATCAGTCTTGGATTTGTCTCCCTCTCTGTTTTTATCTTATTTTTCCTTCCCTTCCCCTATGTTCATCTGTTGTGTTTCTCAAATTCCACATATGAGTGAAATCATATGATATCTGTCTTTCTCTGATGGACTTGTTTTGCTTAGTATAGCAAAATAAAAACAGAGAGGGAAGCAAACCATAAAGAGACTCTTAAATACAGAGAAGAAACTGAGGGTTGTTGGAGGGGAGTTGGGTGGGGATATGGTTAAATAGGTGATGGGCATTAAAGAGGGCACTTTTGGGGATGAACACTGGCTGTCAAATGTAAGAGAAGAATCACTGGGTTCTACTCTTGAAGCCAAGACTACAATGTATGTTATGTTATCTAACTTGAAATTAACAGCAAAAAAAAAAAAAAAAAAAAAAATTAGACAAAAAATAAAAAGACAAAGAAAAAATAATCAATCTTGGTATGCCTGGGGAAATGAAAAAGAAAAGCCAGTGCAAAATGATACACTAATATATGAATAATTCTTTACAGTTTACAAAACACTATTAGATGCAGATGCTTATTTTGCTTTCACAGAAACCCTGTTAAGCTGACAGGACAGATGGCAATAGTTCTTATTTATAGGAAAGGAAAGAAAGTAGGAGAAGAAGATAGGGAACAGTTAAAAAAAAGGAACCAAATAGGAAGTGGAAACAGGATAAGATCATGGAGCATGAGGATAAAAAAACTGGTTTACATATTAATGATATTATTTCTAATGATATTATTTCTACTCATTTTATTGGGAATTAATTGAGATCCTGAAGTACTGACATTAATTTTGAAGTATGGGACTTAATTCTGTTAACAATAATTTATATCTAAAAAGAACATTAACAGATAAGGAGGGGATGGTTAGAATGATAAATGGCCTGGAAAAATGCCACATTAGTAATAATTGGTTTCAGAACGTGGTCGAGGAAGGAGAGAAATATTTTCAAACTGCATTACAGAGGAAATTAAAAAGCTAAAATCCATATATTGGTGTATAGCCAATGTTTTGCACAGCAATCTATAACTATAATGGTACTTTTCCTAAACATAATTTCTTTGATTAGGAGCCACAGAGCTTGATGCTGCCCAGTGGGACTGGAACTACCAAGGAGAGATACTTCTGAAGCCACTGACTGAAACAAAGGTAAAGGTGGAAAATATCTTGGTTTATACCTTCCTCTCAACTCCCAGTTTCCCACCATGACTGCCACTGGTCAAGCCTTGTTGGAAGTCAACATTCATGGAACACAGAGGGTGAAGAAATTTAGCCCCTGAGATAATTAGCAGAGCAAATGAAAGGAAGGGAATGTATCTGCAAACAAATGACAGACACTCCTATGGTATCTCATTTAATACTACAGTATTTAGGTATTGTTTCCATTTTACTGGACACGGAGGCTTCATACAAGCTGTTTCATTTTTTCTCACTACATGTTCTGGAATGCTACATACATTAAATTAAAACTCAATAAATATTTATTATTTCAAACTTATTCTCTAGACTTACATAATTATTTCAATATTTACTGTTTTCTTTTTTCAAAACATGCTGGAAACATCATTTAGACTCCAAATACCTCATTGTTCTTTTCTAATAAGAACCAGTGATTAAATAAATGAAAGCAAACATAAATTCTGTATAATGCAGTATTGGTATCCAAATTGTGACTATAATTATTTACAGTATGTGCATTCAAAATTAATTGATTTAATTTAGTAATTAAGCCTGCATTCCCAGAAAATAATGTAGATAAGAGAAAATTATATTGAACTCTCATATATTTACTCAGTGGCATGTTGTCTGCATTGCCCTTGATTTATAAGCCCAAGTTTTTAAGTTTCATCCTTCATTGAGATGAATTGTATAAAATATGTGGAATAATTTATATCTCTGCTAATGATGGTTTTAGAATGTGGGTGGGGAAAATGAAATCATACTTATTTATATTATAGATGGGATCAGAAGCTAAAATGTATAAACTTGTGTATCACCAGCATTTGCATAGCAGTTGATAACAAAATATTACCTTTTGATAAGCAGTTACATTAAGCTTTTATTTATTTATCTATTTATTTATTTTTGTATCACAAAGCCTATGTTTTTATTAAGCATATATGAGTAATATTATAAATATATATAATCCATTATATATAGCATGATATACATAGTATATTTATAAAATGCTTCTCACATATTGTTATTTATCTCAGGTAATTTTAATACAATACGTTCCTTTATCTGGAACATAATCATATTAGTTTCATAGGGTTGCCATAGCAAATTGTCACAACTGGGTGGGTTAAAACAAGAGAAATTTATTCTCTCACAGTTCTGGAGTCTAGACATTTGAAATCCAAATATCAGCAGGGCCATGCTTTCTTTAGGCTCAAGGGAAGAATCCTTTCTTGACTCATTCTAGGTTTTGGTGTCTCTGGACAATCCTTGCCTTGACTAGTAGTTGTATGACTCCAACTCCTGCCTCTGTTGTCACATGGCCTTCTACCCTGTGTGTGTGGTCTCCATGTGTCCTCTCTTTTTCTTATAAAGGCACCAGTCATTGGATTTAGGGTCCACGCTAGCCCAGTATGACCTCATCTTTATTAATGGTATCTGCAAAAACCCTACTTATAAATAAGGTCACATTCTGAGATTCCAGGTGGATATACATTTTTGTGGGTCACTGTTCAACACACTAATGTAGTGACTTAATTTAGGAACGACCAAACAGCGAGGGCAATAAAGCAATGAGGTCTATGACCAGGACTCAGACTTTGCTTCTAGTCATCAATCATTAAAGCATTCCAGTAATCTATCTGAAAAAGAAAGGGCCCATGAGTAATTTAAAATCACATCTGTAAAATACTTTTTTTTTTCTAACCAGTTATATTACTGCCCAAAGAATCAAACAAGGAAAAGGATAGATTGTCTCTTAAAACCAGTATCTATATATACCCAACGGGCTTGTAAAATTAGGAAGTAGGACAGCCATAAGATTTTTGGATGAGTATTTCCTTTCGTTTCAGAAAAAAAAATTAAATCCCTGTAATTTCCCAGCCCACAGGTAATAGCTGTGAATTTTAGTGATTTTAGTTCAATTTTTTTGTGTATGAGGAAGGGTATCTGTATATGGGTATGCTTAGTAAAGATCATATACTAAATGCAAATTTATATTCATTTTTCATCTAATTTAACAGAGCCAGTTTTCCATAAAACTAATACTGTGTGAAAACATAACTATTTTACATAATCAAACAGTCATCCTCCATGGGTCTGACAGAAGATTGTTACTGTGTACATGAGTTTTGTGTTCTTTGTTTTTATAAGTACTTTCGGTCTTTCTTGGGACTTTCTTGGAACTCTAAGGATGGCAGTTAAAGAAGTTGGAACAATCTGGATCCTCAATGATATTGAGCCAGCTTACTAGTTCTGCACCACTACTGAGACCATTATGTGATAAACACATCTACATCTTGTTTCAATGACTACTTTTTTGGTCTCACATTACAACAGCCTAGTTAGTTTCCCATATATTTAAGTCTGTCTATTCAAACAAAAAATTCATTAAGTATTTTGCTAAACAAAGGGATATCTAGTTTGTGGCTACAGTTTTTCCAAGACTTTCATCCTCCTCAAATAGCAGACACATTGAAAACATAATCTCAGGGAACAGCCCTAAGCGTAATCAAGAAACTAGCATGTCCGCATGGCTGGCTTCAGAATTGCTAAGGACTAGAGACTGCTGTGTCTCCCACTTTTCCCCTTTGTGTATGGGTTTGTCTTCTTTGTTTTTCCCAACTCTGTCTCACCATTGTTGGGAGCATGAGGAAAAATGGCTTATTTTTTAAATTCACAGGTATTCATATTGACATAAATCATACTTAACAAAACTCAAGGAACTTCTGCACCTGGACCTCATTTAAAAGATAAGATCATAGGCCTGACCTTAAGTCTGATGCTATAAGGGAATGCAACTAGAAGTGGGTGTCAGGAATTGGGAAAAGAAATGTGTATTTTACATATGAAAGGAAAAAGTAAATAAATTGAAGTCAGAAGGCAGGTTGTGGTGGATTTAAAATACAGCTGCTGAGTATCCAATGGAATAAAGACAGTCTCTTTAGCAAATGGTGCTGGGAGAACTGGACAGCAATAGGCAGAATAATGAAACTGGACCACGTTCTTACACCATACACAAAAATAAATTCAAAGTGGAAGGAAGACCTAAATGTGAGACAAGGAACCATCAAAATCCTACAGGAGAAAACAGGCAGTAACTTCTTTGAACTTGGCTGCAGCAACTTCTTACTTGACATGTCTCCAAAGGCAAAGCAAATAAAAGCAAAAATGAACTATTGGGACCTCATCAAGATGAACAGCCTCTGTGCAGTAAAGAAAACAATCAACAAAACTAAAAAGCATCTGATAGAATGGGGGAAGATATTTGCAAATGACATATCAGAGAAAGGCTTAGTATCTAAAATCTGTACTTAACACTCAAAAAGCAAATAATCCAGTGAAGAAATGGGCAGAAGACATGAATAGACACTTTTCCAAAGAAAACATCCAGATGGCCAAAAAACACATGAAAAGATGATCAACATAGCTCATCATCAGGGAAATACAAATCAGATCACATTGAGATACGACCTCATACTGGTCAGAGTGGCTAAAATTAACAACTCAGGAAACGAGATTTTGGCAAGGATGTAGAGAAAGCGGAACCCTCTTGTACTGTTGGTGGGAATAAAAACTGGTGCAGCCACTCAGGAAAACAGTGTGGAAGTTCCTCAAAAAATTAAAGATAAAATTACCCTATAACCCAGCAATTGCACTACTAGGGATCTATCCAAAGGACACAGGAGTGCTGATTCAAAGAGGCACATGCACCCCAATGTTTATAGCAGTGCTATCAACAATAACCAAGTTATGGAAGAGCCCAAATGTCCATCAACTGATAAATGGATAAAGAAGATGTGGTGTATGTGTGTGTGTGTGTGTGTGTGTGTGTGTGTGTGTGTGTGTGTATAATGGAATACTACTTGGTGATGAAAAAGAATGAAATCCTGCCATTTGCAAAAATGTAGATGAAACCAGAGGGTATTATGTTAAGGGAAATAAGTCAGAGAAAGATATGATTTCACTCATATGTGGAATTTGAGAGACTTAACAGATGATCATAGGGGAAGGGAAGGAAAAATGAGATAAAAACAGAGAGGGAGGCAAACCATAGAAGACAAATACAGAGAACTGAGGGTTGATGAGGGAAAATGGGTGATTAGCATTAAGGAGGGCACTTGTTGGGATGAGCACTGGGTGTTATATGCAAATAATGAATCACTGAAATCTACTCCTAAAGCCAAGATTACACTATGTTAGGTAACTTGATAATATAAAACAAAGGAAAGAAAAGAAAAAAGAAATTAAGTTAAATTAAATTAAATTATAAAAATAAAACACTGCTACAAATTATTTGACACTCTTCTCATTGAGAGGTAAGGCTTTATAGAACCCTGAATCTGGGTGGGCTTATAGACTGCTTCAACCAATAGACTAAAATAAAAGTGACATCATGTGCCTTTTGAGTCTAAGTTATAGAAAGCCATACAGCTTCGGCTTTTTCACTGACGGACTCACTTTCGCAATTCCGTCTTCACATAAAATCCTGGATCCTAGTGAACAGCAGATCATGGACCTTCAAGTTGACAATGTCCTACGCATCTATACCCTAGAATGCTCACAACTTGCTTAGCCACCTGGGTCCTGGAGTTTGTCTGTTAACCACTTCCCCAGTAAGGTCTACCTTCTGATTGTGGTTGAGGCAGTATAGTCCAGGGGGTTTTCTAGATCCCCAGATCCCAGATTTGCTCAGTTATCTATTCTAGTTCTAACAGCTAATTATAGTTGTTTCAATTCCCAGTAGTAAGTGATAGATTGAGAACAGAAATTTCTCTGAGAAGGGCCAGTAATAGGCCAGTCAATCAACGTTTATTTATTTTTGGGGGGACAGAGAGAGACAGAGCATGAACAGGGGAGGGGCAGAGAGAGAGGGAGACACAGAATCGGAAACAGGCTCCAGGCTCTGAGCCATCCGCCCAGAGCCCGACGCGGGGCTCGAACTCACGGACCGCGAGATCGTGACCTGGCTGAAGTCGGACACTTAACCGACTGCGCCACCCAGGCGCCCCAAGGCCAGTCAATCAAAGCAGATGATAAAGAACTGGTGAGGGCCTTTTGTTGAAGACATGACATAGCATTAAATTCTATAAAAAATCACGTACTGGTAATATTTTAGAGTCTTAATTTTGCATACTAGGAATCTTAACCAATTTCTGGAACTATTTGAGTATAAAATGGCTTTCAGTAGAAACTAGTCACTGCTTAGTAACCCTGCTGTACTTTTGAGCACTGTAATCAATAAAGTGCATTAGAAGTAACATAGGTGCTGCTTTCAAGATTTTATCTTTGGTTTTTAGCATTTTAAATCCAATGTATCTAGTTGTGGGTCACTTTGTGTTTATACTACTGAGAATCTCGATTTCCTTGGACCTGCGAATTGTTCATCATATATGGAAAGTGTTCCGCCATCACTTCAAATATATTTTCTGCCTTTTCTCTCTTGCTTCTTTGTCCAGGATTCCATTGTGTATATAAGAAAGAATACTTTCTCTGCTAAATCCCTCATTAGGACACTTCCAGTAATTGGTTTTTTCAAGTGCATACATTCCAATTTCTTATTTCTTTTTATATCTTATTATTATTATTATTATTATTTGAAAACTGAACACTATAGGTAATATATTGTTTCAGCCTAGATCCTAATCAATCCTTCTTTTGTTCCTTTGGGATAATTCAAAGTAGTATGTCCTCCCCAAAATGAATGGCCAATGAAGTCTCAGCTCAGTTTTTATTATTATTTTTATTTACCCCTCTCTTTTGTTTTTAATATTATTATAATTATTATTATTTTTTAAGCCAGATTCCTAGGGGTTCCCCTTGGGTTGCCATAGTTTAGTGATCAGTTAATAATTAGTAAACAGTGGTACTTAAAGTCATTGAGCCAGCAGGCACCATTGTTTGCTGACAAATCTGTGTATGTCTTGGAAACACATTCTAAGTTCAATATTTTTACAGTTCTTCTCTGGCCTTTAACTTCCATATACTCAAAGCCTCATAGTCAACCAGAGACAAACAGACAACTAAGGCTTTCTCTGGTATTTCCTGATTTTGGATGGATCCGTGTATAAACGCACAATATTCAAGATCACCATGGTTATGTGAAAGCTTATCCAGACCATCTAGGTTACATGAAAGTGTATCAAGACAAATTCCCCAGAACTTCTCTGAAACTTATGGCCGATCTGCTGGTATGCCACTTGCTGCAGACTATAATATGGCACTAAACTAGGTGTGATGTTGGCTCTCCAGATTGTTAGCTATTGTTCCTGGATTGTTTCTTTGTTGTTTTCAGCAGTGTGCCCTGGCATGGATCTTTCTAACATCCCATACCAAATCAGATCAGGCTCTTTGGCAGCAAAGGTACAGATTCACATGACCTGCCCTGTACTCCACACAGTGAAGTTGTATTAGGGGATATAGTAGACCCTTCTCAGGCTAAAAGACTACAGATTCTCATTAAGACTTCTTGAATAAACATTTTTCAATTTGTTGTATGTCTCTGGCCAATTTTCAGAATCCTAGTTTTTTTTTGAATAATTATGTCCATTTTATCTTTGCTTTTCAAGGGGAGCTTTTACTGAGCTCCTCACTCAGTCATTCCATAAGTTTTCCCTGCTCACTTGTTTAAAATGCACCTTGCATCTCTAAGTCCTTAGTTCATAGTGCTTTGGACACAGGAATATTCTACTATTTAAATTAACTGTAAGTGTTTGATTGCATTCACAACACAGCTTTTGTCATTTGTATTTAATGTCTAAAATGCATTCCTCCTTGTTTCTCTCTCTCCTTCCTGGTCATTTTTTAAAACTACTGTAACAAAACACACTCTTGATTTTCACCTAGCTACTCTTATTTCTAACGCCTTAACTGGCTTTTTTCATGCCTATCTTTTATATGTTTGGATTTCCCAAAGACTTGGTATCTGATTCTTTTCTTTTCTCACCTGGCACTCCTGTGGGAGTCTTCATTCACAACTCACACTTGAGTTGGCTCCCGCTAAGTGCAGATGATGCTAATGTTCAGGCCTGGTCTCTGAGTTCCATGATTTCAGTTCTTTGAGTCTAACTGACACCACCTTTCTGCTGCCACAAACATATCTCATACTCAATATATCTAAGTATGTACTCACATTCTTCCAACTAGAAATGTTTCTTCTTTCACGGAGTGATATCCCGATCTATCCATTTGGACCACTGCATAGAGCACAGGCTATTCTTGCTATTGTACTCATTCGTGATTCCACATTCTAGTCATTCCAACAACTTTCAATGATACTTCAAATTCGACCCCCCCCCCCGACTTTAGTTTTATTACACAAACCATCTCATAAAAAATGTATGGGTTCTCCAAAACTGTACAGTTGTGAGCCTCTTCTTCTTGAAATAAATAAATAAACAAATAGCATTTTGATGTTGTGCTTCTCATGAAAATAAGTGTATACTATTTTTTCCCATCTATTTCCATCTATTTTCCACATATTTCAGGATAGCATTATGTCCAATTGTCAACCAAAGTTTTTTAAGAGTTATGTGGATGTCTGGAAAGTGCCAAAAGAGTTAAGTGATAATTAGTAAGAGGTGAAAAAATAATACTTGTGCTGAAAGACAAACTGCTAGAGAAGTATAAAGGGTTTTTTTTTTTTTTAATAGTTTTCCAATAGACTGGCATCATCCTTGTAGCAAAGTTTATTCCAATAGCTCAAAATCCCATCCAGGATAATAACAGTAACAATCCTGATGAGAGTTGAAGAGAACATCATCATTGCAATTACAGAAATGAAAAAAAAATGAAGTCCTGGGAGGACAGCTTATGTGAAGTCACAGAACTATTGTGACACAGAATTTCCTGCTTCTAAATGTTAGGCTTTTTTTTTTTACTCTAATAGCAATCAAATGGATGGTTGTTACACTCATTTAAATGGTCAGTGAGAAATGCGGGCAGAATTTTCAAATTATAAGCAAAATAGGGGGGCGCCTGGGTGGTTCAGTTGGTTAAATGTCTGACTTTGGCTCAGGTCATGATCTCACCGTTTGTGAGTTCAAGCCCTGCATCTGGCTCTGTGCTGACAGCTCAGCGCCTGGAGCCTGCTTTGGATTCTGTTTCCCTCTGTCTCTGCACTTCCCCCACTCACACTCTGTCACTCTCTCTCAAAAAATAAACACTAATATTTTTTAATTATAAGTAAAATGGATAAAATTCAAAAGGCATTTATTTATTAATTTAAAAATAGTAAATTAATTCAGTTCAACAGACTTTAATGAATCTATGTTTTCAATATAAGCCTGTCCCAGGAATCAAGTTGCATACAGTTAAGTATTTTTGATACAACTCTTGATCTTTTAGGACAGGGGTAAATCTTTAAGTAAATCACACTTACTTATTTTAACAAAGATTTTCTACCTTTCAGAAACATTGGATGTTTTGTATGCCAATGAAATTTCAGAAAAGAAATACACAGCCAGGTTAAAATCAAATAAACTTTTAAGAAAACATTATCTTTGGGCATTTATTCTTCAATTACACTCAGAATAGAAAAAAAAAAAAACATGAAATGATTTTATGTTAAAGCAATGGGACACTCCAGTTATATACAAGAGGTAAATATGGCGTGTAAGTATTTATCATTCTAAAGCATATTATTGAATTTATTTTAAGGAAAAAATTATCAGAGAGTATATGTTTATTCCTACTCAAATTCATGGAGATAAAATCTAAATTAAGTTAGAATGTTTATCATTAGGCCTAAAATATGATGCCACTTTTTTTTTCTTTCCTTTATCTTTTTTATCTTTTTTGTTTGACATTCTATTCTCACCCCAGGAAGTGGGTGGTTTTTTATTCTTCCACTGTTGCCTTTAAAGATCCTTCTGTCATCTGTGGTTCCAAGACAGGATATGTGTTTGGTGGAAGAAGATCAACACAGTTTGGGAATGAAAAATGAAAAAAAACAAAAAAACAAAAAACAAAGAAAAAACCCTCTTGCTTTTGTGCCATTTCAAATGATTTATTTTACTCAGCAGGCCTCTCTTATAGGCCTGGGAGTTAACTTTGCCCAGTGAGCCAAGATAGGTTGGCTGTAAAAGGTCCTTAGAAGTGCCAGACTCATACTGATCCAAAAACAACAACTATCAAATCAATGGCCTCTCAGCCTCTGGCAATGTCTGCATGCACTCATAACCACCTGAGAATTTTATATTTGGTTTATTAACAGATAGGAGGTAGAAGAACAAGGAATAACATGATGTTTGGCACCAGGATGGAAAATAATAAGTTAATTAATAACTATAAATTATATCAAAATTAAATGGAATAAATAAATTACTATTTGGCAGATAATATGATGGTTATCACAATTTATGTCATGTAATCACATCAAATGCTATATGAAAAATTTAACTTTTTACAAATGATAAAATAAGCCTTGGTGTGTAAACAGTTTGCTGAATAATGTGTATTAGGTGATTATCAAGTTGCTATTATGTGAATAAACAAAAAATAAATGTTTTGCATGACAAAATTAGGAGTAGAACCTAATTCTTAAAAATGAAAATAGTTTCTTTTCAATTCACCATTCATTTCAATGTACATTCAGAGAAACAAATAATTTTATAATTTAAAGACTTTAGATCTATACAGTTATTATAAAAGTAACTTTAGATCTACACAGTTATTATAAAAATAATTACCCCAAATTATTTTACTTTGTATTTCATAATGCTTCAAAACAGTTTAAACTTATTTTCTTTGTTATTTGGTAGCTGGCTCAGCTTTTACTTTACCATATTTTTCAACTTATGTTGATAGAATTCATCCTTCCTCAAGATTGGTCATGTGTAGGGGCACTTGGGTGGCTCAGTCAGTTAAGGGTCCAATTTGGCTCAGGTCATGATCTCACGGTTTTTGGGTTCAAGTCCTGAGCATCGGGCTCTTTGCTGTCAGCACGGAGCTGGCTTTGGATCCTCTCTCTCCCTCTCTCTCTGCCCCTCCCCTACTCACTCTCTCCCTCAAAAATAAACATTTAAAAAAAGAAAAGATTGATCACTTGTAAGTTTAGCCTATAGAGATTTCAAAATATTGTTTGCTTTTTTTTTTTTTTTTTAATATCATGGTTTCAATCTCATTGCAAAGAACTGCTAATCTACATCTCTAGTTGACTTCTTCCTGATTCTTATATCTCTAAGTACTTACTGAGTTTGGCTACTTCATCATTACTATTAACCCAACAAGCATAAAACAGAACTCATAATCTTTCGTATTAGAGAAACTTCTTTGTTTCTTCCCTTTGTTATAGGGAAAGCCAGTAACAATGTCTTGAAAGGATAAAATACAAGACTGAAAGTTTCCTTGATGGGTGACACTGACTGGTATAGGGTTAGAGTCATGTGTATTCATTAATACAGTGCCTTAGGCAACATACAGAATTAGAGATGAGACTATTAGGAATGTCAGAATAAAAGCAAGTGGTTTGAGGGGTGACTCACTCAAGTATAAGGGAGATACTGGAGGTGAAGAGAGATATTTAAATAGGTAGAGAATAAAGACAGTCTAGAGGTAATCAATCCATAGCTACAGGAAGGCCTCGATTTAATTCAATTCAAAATAATGCATTATTACCAAGAAGCATAAAATACCTAGGAATAAATCTAACCAAAGATGTAAAGGATCTGTATGCTGAAAACTATAGAAAGCGTATGAAGGTAATTGAGAAGATTTAAAGAAATGGAAAGACATTCCCTGCTCATGAATTGGAAGAATAAATATTGTCAAAATGTCAATACTACCCAAAGCTATCTACACATTCAATGCAATCCCAATCAAAATTGCACCAGCATTCTTCTCGAAACTAGAACAAGCCATCCTAAAATTCATATGGAACCACAAAAGGCCCCGAATAGCCAAAGTAATTTTGAAGAAGAAGACCAAAGCAGGAGGCATCACAATCCCAGACTTTAGCCTCTACTGCAAAGCTGTCATCATCAAGACAGCATGGTATTGGCACAAAAACAGACACATAGACCAATGGAATAGAATAGAAACCCCAGAACTAGACCCACAAACGTATGGCCAACTCATCTTTGACAAAGCAGGAAAGAACATCCAATGGAAAAAAGACAGTCTCTTTCACAAATGGTGCTGGGAGAACTGGACAGCAACATGCAGAAGGTTGAAACTAGACCACTTTCTCACACCATTCACAAAAATAAACTCAAAATGGATAAAGGACCTGAATGTGAGACAGGAAACCATCAAAACCTTAGAGGAGAAAGCAGGAAAAGACCTCTCTGACCTCAGCCGGAGCAATCTCTTCCTCAACACATCCCCAAAGGCAAGGGAATTAAAAGCAAAAGTGAATTACTGGGACCTTATGAAGATAAAAAGCTTCTGCACAGCAAAGGAAACAACCAACAAAACGAAAAGGCAACCAACGGAATGGGAAAAGATATTTGCAAATGACATATCGGACAAAGGGCTAGTATCCAAAATCTATAAAGAGCTCACCAAACTCCACACCCGAAAAGCAAATAACCCAGTGAAGAAATGGGCAGAAAACATGAATAGACACTTCTCTAAAGAAGACATCCGGATGGCCAACAGGCACATGAAAAGATGTTCAGCGTCGCTCCTTATCAGGGAAATACAAATCAAAACCACACTCAGGTATCACCTCACGCCAGTCAGAGTGGCCAAAATGAACAAATCAGGAGACTATAGATGCTGGAGAGGATGTGGAGAAACGGGAACCCTCTTGCACTGTTGGTGGGAATGCAAATTGGTGCAGCCGCTCTGGAAAGCAGTGTGGAGGTTCCTCAGAAAATTAAAAATAGACCTACCCTATGACCCAGCAATAGCACTGCTAGGAATTTATCCAAGGGACACAGGAGTACTGATGCATAGGGGCACTTGTACCCCAATGTTCATAGCAGCACTCTCAATAATAGCCAAATTATGGAAAGAGCCTAAATGTCCATCAACTGATGAATGGATAAAGAAATTGTGGTTTATATACACTATGGAATACTATGTGGCAATGAGAAAAAATGAAATATGGCCTTTTGTAGCAACGTGGATGGAACTGGAGAGTGTGATGCTAAGTGAAATAAGCCATACAGAGAAAGACAGATACCATATGGTTTCACTCTTATGTGGATCCTGAGAAACTTAACAGGAACCCATGGGGGAGGGGAAGGAAAAAAAAAAAAAAGAGGTTAGAGTGGGAGAGAGCCAAAGCATAAGAGACTGTTGAGAACTGAGAACAAACTAAGGGTTGATGGGGGGTGGGAGGGAGGAGAGGGTGGGGGATGGGTGTTGAGGAGGGCACCTTTTGGGATGAGCACTGGGTGTTGTATGGAAACCAAGTTGACAATAAATTTCATATATAAATAAAAAAAAATAATGCATTATTTCTTATGGGGTTTGTTTTGTGAATAAATCTTAATGTGCCAAGTTTTCTTAAGATTTTATAAAAGCTAGGAGAAAACAAATATCCATCACTATATTTGATAATGGCTTCTCTGCCTTAAAAAATAAATAAATAAAAATAAAAAGCTTTAGTTCCAAGAGGATAGAAGTGGAAACTAATTCAAATTTCCAATGATCAAGGATCATCTCTCATCTAATGATGGACTAGCACACTGCTGAATTTCTCAGAAATCATAAAGGGCTACTAGGCCTTGAAATTTAATCTTTCCACAAAAAGAATCTAAATGACAAATTAGTTTTTCAGGTAAAACTCACCCCTAATCTACAGATTTGTTTTATGGCAGATACACACCACTCAAAGCCAAAAGAAAAGAATCAGCAGTTGGTTTGCTTCAGGCCATGGATAGGGCACTTTTAGGCATGAAAATATATCTATATCTATATCTACACCTGTATCTCTATCTATATGTCTACTGATCTAACTGTATGTAAAAAAGTATGTATAGTAAGAAATAGAAAACAAAATTATGCATAAAACTCCAGTAATAGAAAGACCTTGAATTCTCCTGCACACTCTAATGGTATCAGTGTTAAAAGCCTCAGTTTCTTGGTTCTTTTGACTTGGAAAGACCTTGTTTTTTTACCTTGCTTCTTTCCTCTAAAAAATAAGAGACAATCAAAGGAGTTGTGTAGATCTTATATATATTTTTGTATTACCAGTTTGCTACTTTGGTAGTTAACCCAAGTATATTTATATAGGCAAAGATCTATACATGGCCAGGCTCAACTTGACACACTATAAGTTTATCAACTAATTATTCTATGTCTTGAATATGGAAGCTGGAGAATTTGTATTTTTATATGTAGAAGCTTGTCTTAAATTATAGGATATTATTCCAAGGATATTTCTAAATCTCAGTTTCTTGATCTATATTGTAATCTGGTTAAACTACTACATCATTTCTATGGCCAGATTTAACTTTTAAAAAAGCATATTAAAAATTATGAAGACGTAGAAACATAAAAACATTTGACAGATAGCCCACTCTAGTCATTCTGTCTATATGCTGTGTTTTATTGACTGCCCTAGGTACATAAAATAGTTAAATTTAACTCACTGATTTAGCAAGTCTTACCGTGTTTAATGTATATGCACTGTCCAAGGTGCTGGAGATATACAAATAAATAAGAACTCTTTCATTCCTCAAAGATGTAAGTAATTGAAGAATTTATTAAAGATGCTATGACAGAATTAAGGATCACCATGAAGGCATAATGTAAGTGCTGTCCAGATAATTTGGTAATAATTTTAATTTTAATATGAAATTTAGAGTTAGGTAATCCTTTTTGTTTCAGCAGTAAAACACTTTCATGGACCAGAGTCTTCTTCTGGGATTTGAGCAGCAGCTTATTTTACAACCAGAGCAAAGTAAGCCAAGAGTTTATGTTGCCAAGTAAGAAATATATAAATTCAAAAAATTAGTGTCAGGCCTAGGGCTTTTCATTACTTGAACTCACAAAACTTCGGTTGTATGCTCAGTTTCACTTTTTCCACTTGGACAGTTTAATCAGATACTGGAATTAAGCCTTCAGGTATTAGAGTGAAACCTTTCTTTTCTCCTAAAGTTAGTAAATTAGTAATATGTACATCAAAGAAAAGATGATGACGATTCCATTGAAGTTCAGGTCAGAAACAACTGTAAAATTATGATAAAATTGCCTGAATGTCAATAATAATTCACTATTGATTGGATAACTATTATCTCCACAATAGCATTTTTTTTTAAATTTGTCTAAGAACATGAAATTCATTTTCTTGAAGCCAGTAACAGAGGAAATTAATTTTTTTTAAATGGTGCCTGTATAGAAAATTTCACCAAATATTAACACTAACAAAGATTATTGGTAAATTGCCACTACTTGTTTCGAAGATCAAAATAACTAAAGTTTCAACAGCAAGTTTGGAATATAAAACTTACACAAATATAAGATAAATAAATAGAATATTTTTCTCATAACTGTACTTGAATAAGCAAAAATAAATGGTGAAATTTAACATGTTTCCAATTCATTTGCTCATCACAATCTTACACAGAAAATTACTGATACATGTTGGCTTTTCTCCAGCTGTTAGTAAAGACTAACTTGAGTTTCCTCTTTCCATAAATGTTTTTGTATATGATCAGATAGAGGAATCAAATGCTACAAAAGGAATTTTTGTCAGTATTATTATGAGAATAAAAATATCATGGACCAAAAGAATAATTGATGTTGCCCTCAGAACTCCACTTACGAATGTCAATTATGAATCTATGTAAAAGCAATTTTTGTGAATAAAAATAAAAACAAATAAAACAAACACAAGCACAACTAACTTACTTATCTGTTTGCAAAAATTAAGGAGTGGACAGAAACATGATTCCATCTCCAGACACTATTTTGTAATTTACTGATATTTATGTGTATATATATATACACATATATGTATATATGTATATATATACATACATATATACATATATATGTGTGTGTGTATATATATATATATATATATATATATATATATATATATATATTTGGGAAACTTTGTTCCCATTGACCTAAATTCAGATCCTTTTCTTGTTTGTCTTTAGTGCTCATTCATTTATAAGCTTTAGATTCATTTTATAATATATATTCTTTTTTTGAGAATACATAGAAATGCATTTATTTTTATTTTTTCACATATAGTGTAGTATTGGTTCCAGGTGTAGAAGTTAGTAATTAATCACTTATATATAACACCCAGTGCTCATCACAAGTGCTCTCTTTAATACCCATCATTCATTCTACCCATCCAAAATACCTATCAACCACCCCCCTCCCCCATCATCCTCAGTTTGTTCTCTATATTAAAGAGTCTCTTATGGTTTGCTTTCTTCTCTCTCTCTCTATTGTCATTCCCCTATGTTGATGGTTTTGTTTCTTAACTTCCACGTATGAGTGAAATCATATGGTATTTATCTTTCTCTGACTTATTTTGCTTAGTATAATATATTCTAATGTGCAAAAAGGTAAAGAAAAAAAACATCTATTTTAACTTTAAACCCCACTCCCTGTGGGAAATAATTACATCAATTTTTCAGCTTAGATTTTTAACCATAAGATTGATGCTCTGCAGAACTGACTGCTCAATGATTTCATTGTATGGTTTAGTTCACCACAGTTGTAGAACACATTTGCTGTTTTCAACAACTTTATTTCAGGCAATTTAAAAAGGACTTCCTATACTCCTACTCAAACCAAGTACTTGTTCAAATGCCCATGGAATTCAATATGAATCAGTTCTACTTGAGTGAAAAGCTGTTTCACAAGCCAGCAAATCTCAAAAAGTACTAGTATCTGTTCTGGTCATGTATTGTCCACTGATACAATTCAACCTTATGACTGCTGCCACATTTTTGTAACAGCGGATCCAGTTAAGACTATTGAAAAAAATATTTTGTTTCTCTATGGTTTGGGCTTTCTGATTTTCCATATAAATATATTTTTCTAATATATAGTATATATCTTCCTGTATACATATTCTAAATATACATATCAGAATATTTGAATAACCATCTCTTTGAATTTCTCACCTATAAAGTAGAATTGATCAAAATATTTTGTGCAACTATACCTCCCACCTCCACTTATAACCCAAAGAGAAAGCTCTATTAACTATTTCTGAAATAGAAAAGACAACTAATAATCCAAGGATGAATTATGTTCTTAATATTAGATATTCCTATTATTAGAGTCTTTCTGTAAAAGTTAATGGAAGCTTCAGTAGATGCTTTTCGATGTATGTATATAAGATTTTATTGAAGAAACTCAAGAAAAATTCGCTCTTAAAAAACAATTTTAGTCAAGCATTTGTCAGAACACAGAAAGTCTCTGAATACTTTTTTTTAATTTTATTTTTTATATTTTAAAATTTACATCCAAATTAGTTAGCATATAGTGAAAACAATGATTTCAGGAGTAGATTTCTTAATGCCCCTTACCCATTTAGCCCATCTCCCCTCCCACAACCCCTGCAGTAACCCTCAGTTTGTTCTCCATATTTATGAGTCTCTTCTGTTTTGTCTCCCTCCCTGTTTTTATATTATTTTCATTTCCCTTCCCTTATGTTCATCTGTTTTGTCTCTTAAAGTCCTCATATGAGTGAAGTCATATGATTTTTGTCTTTCTCTAATTTCACTTAGCACAATACCCTCCAGTTCCAACCACTTAGTTGCAAATGGCAAGATTTCATTCTTTTTGATTGCCAAGTAATACTCCATTGTGTGTGTGTGTGTGTACATATATATACATATACATATGTATATGTATACATATATACATATATATGTATATATATACATATATATGCATATATGTATATGTATATGTATATATATACATATATATGTATATGTATGTATATGTATATATATACATATATATGTATATGTATGTATATGTATATATACACCACATCTTTATCCATTCCTCCATCGATGGACATTTGGGCTCTTTCCATACTTTGGCTATTGTTGATAGTGCTGCTATAAACATGGGGATGCATGTGTCCCTTCAAAACAGCACACCTATATCCCTTGGATAAATGCCTAGTAGTGCAATTGCTGGGTTGTTGGATAGTTCTATTTTTAGTTTTTTGAGGAACCTCCATACTGTTTTCTAGAGTGGCTGCACCACCTTGCATTCCCAGAAAGTCTCTGAATTCTTAATAAACATTTCGGAAGGTCACCTTTAGCCTTTTGATAGAACATAAAGCTAAGAATCAAACTGAAAAATGAATACTAACCCCCTAACTAAAATGAATACTTATCTGCTTAAATCTCTATTTTACTGATCTCTTCTTGGCTGATTAAAAAAATTGTTATGAATTCAGTGGATTAGTGAAATCATTAGCAGAAACTTGCCTGTGTCCTCAATAAGTTACTGATGATCAGGATACCTGCCTGAGTTGTTTTGATCAGAAAATAATAATCCCCAGGGGCGCCTGGGTGGCGCAGTCGGTTAAGCGTCCGACTTCAGCCAGGTCACGATCTCGCGGTCCATGAGTTCGAGCCCCGCGTCGGGCTCTGGGCGGATGGCTCAGAGCCTGGAGCCTGTTTCCGATTCTGTGTCTCCCTCTCTCTCTGCCCCTCCCCTGTTCATGCTCTGTCTCTCTCTGCCCCCCAAAAATAAATAAACGTTGAAAAAAAAATTAAAAAAAAAAAAGAAAATAATAATCCCTGTTCAAAGAGATTACCATATCAGAGAAGACAAAATAAAAATAAAACAAATAATTAATACAAGAACAACAATAAATATAAAAAAAAATGTTTTCAACGTGTCAGGAACTTTTCTAAAAGATGTCCTCAATGTCCTTTCTATTTAACAGATATAGAAAGAGGCAAAACTAATTTTGTCCAAGATTACACAGCTCATAAATGATGGAGCTGGGATTTGAACTCAGGCAAATGTGCATTTGTCAACACTATGCTTAAGAGTCATCAGATACCAAAGGGGGAGGGATTAAGTGGTTAAGGGTATGGATATGCACTGAATAAACTGGAGGAAACAAAAAACATAAAGCCAAAACCCATGTATTCCAGTTACCTCTGTTACAGCTGTTAGTAGCAGATTTCTCATTCTGTCTTATATGTCTCCAAAGTTACTACTCCATGATTTTATTATATTCCTTGTTTGCCCCTCAAATCCTCAAGATCCACTAACCTCTCAGCTTCATACCAATGTGTTCAGTTCCCTTAGTTCTCAAGAAGAAAGAAATTTAAAAGCAAATGCATAACCTATAAATTATGTGGATTACATTAATAAACCCCTTGCAATCTAAATAAAGTTTTCTTATGTATCTTGATTGTTATATACATTTAAAAACTAGATATTTATTAAATATCCAGAGAGGAGGTAAACAAGCACACAGGTTAAGTTTGCAAGTGATGCTAAATTTGAGACTTCCTCACTACCTACGTAGAAGAATAAATCATGAGACCTCCTAGGACTCACAAAAGTGGGCAGAGTTACAGAATATAAGAGTCTGTAATACTCATTATTAGAGATTTCTATTCTGTGGCTATAAACAAATCTGAAATTGAAGCAAATTTTTCTTACTAGAGTTTGAAAATTTCCTCTCAGTATGTATTTTAAACCTCAATTAATTTTTACTCTGCTTTACTTTGCTTTAATTTTGAAGGAATATAAATGATTAATCTTAATTCTCAATTATTTATAAACTAGTTGATAGATTCTTTCCTGCATGTCAACCTGTTGTATATTCTGACTTGAAAAGAAACAATGAGACAAAGGCTCAGTTATCCATACAATGTCCTCATCCAGTGATGAGAAGCAGGGATGGGGAAGTGACATGTAGCAATTACAATTGACTAGAAGTCTAAAGTAATAGCTTTAGCTGTACCACTAAATTCTTTTTTGTCTTAGAAATATAGTTGACCTCATTAAATCTCAATATTTTAGAATTCAGGACAGCATAATATTCAGAATCATTTCCAATTCCAAACTGCATCAATATTATAAACAATAATCTACTAAAACACCTCAAAAATATGTTATACCTTATTGCAAATAATAAGGCATGAATATTATGTGAAGGACTCCCTTAGGAGAAAAACTAATAGAAATAGTATAGATCTTACAATTTTCCGAGCCCAAGGCTACTTTTTTAAGCCCCACCTCCATAGGGATTGAGAAGGCGTTTAACTTGGTGTTATTTATGTCATTGTTTAAAATTTTCTATTTTTGGCTTTACCCTATTTTTATAAGCAATGGAAATGCTATAATTAATATTCTTAACTAAGTGAAATGTTCCTTTATTTATTAAAGTGTGAAATATTCAAAGCATAAGCACCCTCTCATGCATTTATAAGATAGAGTTTTTCTGTTGACTTTTGGACAATGTTACCAATATGGGTGAATGTTTATCTAACAAGCTCACCTCCTTAAGGAATAAACAGAAAGGACATAACCTCTTAAATTTCATAGAGAAACTCTTGCTGACACATAGATTTTAATCATTATACCACTGAAATGTGCCACAATTTTAGAAACTTTTCTTTTTAAAATATGGTAATAGATACCAATACTATCCACAATGCTATTCTAATAAATTGACTAAATAAAAATAATTGAAACCCCAGAGGTAATAGAAAATAAAAACTTTCAAATAGCAAAGATTAAGCTGAATAAAATATTTTTTCTTCTTCTTCAGGGGGGAAAAAACTAAGAGGTACCATGTGTTGAGCAAGAAATTATTCAACTGACTTTACTAATAAATTTTACTAAGCCATCATAGAGATAACATGGGAAAAAATAGGCAGCTATATGGCTTAATATAGAAAAAATAGCAAGACATAATGTGGTTGTGTGTGATCCCACCTTTCTCTAATCATTAAAAGAACATGAAATAGTAGTTAGTGTGTACTGTGAGTGTGCAAGTTTAAGTAAGATTGTAGGAAGGAAGGCAGTTTGCTTGGTAATTGCAAAAAGACAGTGCCCGGTCTCCATACTGGAGACCAAAGAAAATTAAATACATCAATTCTTATCAGGCATTCATTGAGAACCTGATTATCATGTTTTCCTTATTTTGCCTTTTGGGACTATAACCCCCCAAAATGTAGATTGAAGCAACCAAACCAAAGTGGAATGTAATGTCATTATTTTTATGCCCAATGGATACTGACTTGATCTGTTAGAAGAAATTAGAAGCATCATATTGAAAAAAAATTACTAAATAGAAAACCTTTAGAAGAAATAGTTTATGGGAGATGATATGCAAGAATATGGAATTATATAGCATTTTACTGTTAAGAACATATGCCTCAATTTTCTCCATGGTTTACTTCTTTCCTTTGTCCCCCACCCGTTTTTTTTTTCCAATCAAACAATAGTATAAATTCCTTTTAGCAGCCACTGCTTCTTCAAAGTTTAATGGACTCTACAACTATAAGTAGATTTACATGTTATGTAAGAAACAGTGATACACAATCTCATCACTTCTTACCTATATCAGAATGGGTTTATTACCTTCCAAAGCACAGGAGAAGACTGATCCTGGTTCTGTCATTGACAAAACTTTACCTAATAATTCTTGGTATGACTGTCAATAGTCTTTTGTTATGTTACTTCATAATCCTGTTAATTCAGTCTAAGTAAAACCAATTCAGATTTTTCATGTGATCTTTATATTCCTCACATTACCTAGATTCTAAGCCATCTTACTTAAAATTACATCTTATAAATGAATTATGCTCTAAAAATATTAAACTCACATCTCTCCAAAAGTCCAACATTAGTTCATTATTCAACCCTCTAGAGCTGGGCTGTCTAAAATGGTAGCCACTAGCTGTATGATGCTATTTAAATTATAATTCAGTAATTAATTAAATTAAATTAAATTAAATTTCAGTTCTTCAACCCACAGTTAACATATTCATTGGTGAAATACTGAAAACTTTTTCTCTAGAATCAGGAACAAGACAAAAATGTCCACTGTCCTCACTTCTTTTCAACACTGTACTGAAAGTCCTAGTCAGGGAAATTAAGCAAGAAATGAAATATAAGGCATCTAAATTGCAAAGCAATAAATAAAATTATCTCTGTTCACAGATAACATAATTGTAAATGTAGAAAACCTTAAAGCTTCCACAAAAAAACATTAGAAATAAACAAAATTAGCAAATTTTCAGGTTACATACTTACATGCAAAACACAGTTGTGTTTCTATACACAGAAAATGAACAGAAAAAGAAATTAAGAAAGAAAATTACATTAACAACAGCATCAAAAGAAGAAAATATTTGGGAATAAACCTAACCAAGGAAGTAAAAGACTTGTACACTGAAAACTATAAAACATATCTGAAAGAAATTAAAGAAGACACTAATGAAAGACATCCATGTTCATGGACCAAAAGACTTAATAAAGATGTCAATGCTATGTAAAGTGATTTATGGATTCAATGCAATCCCTATCAAAATTTCAATGGCATTTTTTTTTTTTTTTGCAGAAAAAGGAAAAAAAAAATCCTAAAATTCATATGGAAACCCAAGGGACCCCAAACAGCCAAAACAATTTTGAAAAAGAACAAGCTTGGAGGACTTATTCATGATTTAAAAGTACATCACAAAGCTATAGTAATCAAAACTCTGGTACTGGCATAAAGGCAAACATATAGACCAATGCCATAAAATAGAGGGTCCTGAAATAAATCCTTGAATATGTAGTCAAATGACCTTCGACCAGGGTGACAACACCATTCAGTGAGGAAAGTACAGTCTCTTTAACAAATTGTGCTGGAAAAATTGGATATATCCACAGGCCAAAAAATAAGATTGGATTCTTATCTTACACTGTATGCAAAAACAAGCTCCAAATGAATTAAAGACCTAAACTTAAGACTTAATGCTATAAAACTCCCAGAAAAAAAACACAGGAAAAAACTTTATGACACTGGATTTGGCAATGACTTCTTGGATATGACACCAGAAGCACAGGCAAAAAAAGCAAAAATAGACAAATTACTACATCAAACTTTAAACCTTGGTTCATCAAAGAACGTAATCAACAATGAATAGGAAACCTGGGGCACCTGGGTGGCTCAGTCGGTTGGGTGTCTGACTTCGGCTCAGGTCATGATCTCGCCATCTGTGAGTTTGAGCCCTGCGTCAGGCTCTGTGCTAACAGCACGGAGCCTGGAGCCTGTTTCGGATTCTGTGTCTCCCTCTCTCTGATGCTCCCCCGTTCATGTTCTGTCTCTGTCTCAAAATTAAACATTAAAAAATAAAACCTATGAAATGGGATAATATACTAGCAAATCACAGATCTGATAATGGATTAATATCAAGAACATATGAACAACTACAACTCAATAGAAAAATCAAATAATCTGATTAAAAAATGAGAAAGAACTTGAACAGACATTTCTTCAAAGATGATATACAAATGGCCAACAAAGCATATGAAAAGATGCTCAACATAATTAATCATGAGAGAAATGTATATCAAAACCACAGTGAGATATCACTTCACATTCATTAGTATGGCTACTATTTAAAAAAGAAGCAGGAGAAGGAGGAGGAGGTGGGGAGGAAAGAAAATAACAAATTTTGGCAGGGATGTGGAGAAATTGGTACCATTGTATACAGTTAGTGGGACTGCAAAGTGGTACACCCATTATGTAAGCAGTAAAAATAAAATTAAAAATAACAAAATAATTTTTAATTAAAAATAGAATCACCATATAATCCAGCAATCCCACTTCTGTATATATATCCAAAAGAATTAAAAACGGTATCTTAAAGAGATATATCCACACTCATATTCCTAGTAGCACTATTTACAATAGCTAAGAGGTGGAAGTGACCCAAATGTCCATTGACAGATAAATAAATGGATAAACAAAATGTGATATGTAAATACAACAGAACACCAAGCAACCTTAGAAAGGAAGAAAATCTTATCACATATTACAACATGGATGAATCTTGAGAACGTGATGCTTAGTGAAATAGGCTAAAAGGAGAAATGCTGGATGATTCCATTTATATGAGTTACCTAAAGTAATCAAATTTATAGATATAGAAAGTAGAATGGTGTTTACCAGGGATTGGGGTAAGAGGCAAAGAGAGGTTGTTGTTTAATAAGTATAGACTTTCAGTTCTGCAAGATGAACAGGTTCTAAAGATCAGTTTCACCACAATGTAAATATAGCTAACACTATTGAACAAAAATTGATAAAGATTGTAAATTTTATATGTGTTTTTTCCACAATAAATTAAAAACATCAGGTCCTCTATTACCGTAGCCACTTTTCAAGTGTTCAATAACTACATGTAACTAGTGGATGCCATGTTGGACACCCAGATTATAGAGCAAGTCCATCTTTACAGTAAGTTCTATTGGACAGCTCTACTCTAGAATCTTTTGTTTTTCTTTGCTCCAATCTTTTATTCAATCTTTTTTGTTTTTCTATAGACTAAACCTCATAGACCTTCTCCATAGATACTAGCTACACTTTCAACATCTTGACTCTACTGATCATTTCCTCATTTACACTCGTACTAAACACTGTATCCACAAATTTCCATCTTTTATTTGCCACCAAGACTGGTGGACAACACAAGAGAAAAAAAAAAAAAAACACAAAACAAAAAAAAGCAAACAAAAAGAACAAAACTGTGGATTGTGCTATAATAAATCCATTGTTTCTATTATTAGTTGATAAGTCTTCAAAATACCTGTAAATAGGACCCTCTCATCTCATTCTCCACAGCCAAACTCTTCTAAATCTTTTATCACCCTTCTCAGGCACTTTCATTTTTTCATGCAGATGTACTTGTTTTTGTGACATAGAGATAAGATGCAGGTAAAATGGATACCCTCTGTTCAATGTTGTCCTGCTATAGGGGGTTCCAGGGATTTGGGAGCTGATTTTTTTTTTTTTTTTTTTTTTTTTTAGGATATGACCAAGAACTTACACTAGCACACACATGCTTGGTTTGTGAGGTTCTGACATGTGAGGAAGAAGTCTCTCACAGCATGAGATGGAGGCACAGGGGACACCATTCAGAAGGGGAGGCAGGAATTGCAGAGGAAGTTACTTATCTAGGTTAATGTTGATTAGCAGCATGGCAAACAATTTCTGGATCAGAGAGCTCAGAATGCAGCAGCAGCATGAAGTCTTTATAGTTTCAGATTTTATATTATCTATGACTAGCAGATGGCAGGTGTAGGTTTGTGGAGTAGGCGAAGCAGGCAGACTGGAGATGGCTAAAAATCTTATTTGGGCTATATTTAAAACAATTTGATGTACAAAAATTTCGATTTAGTACCTGCATTCTTTTGAGCTAATGGGTCTCAGCTTTCTGTGAAGAAATGGCCAATCTAGGGGATAAAGTATAAAGACCATCTTTAGCTTAGTTCTATAACAACTAGTTACTTAACACATCTACAACCTATTCACTTCTCTCTTCTTTAAAGTTTCATAGATGAGGATTTTTCCTCTTTTCCAAATCTAATATGTATTCTTACGCTCTGGACTTTATCCCTTGTCGACTCCTCAGGAAATAAGGTTTATCAAAGGACCTTCCTTCACCTGGGACATCATTTGCGAAGTATCCAAGGAACAAAAGAACCTGTAGCTCTTGAGAAATTAACAATTCTGTAGAACATAGGATTAGTCAGTATTTGCCTTGAGTTTTTATTGACTAGTTTGAATTAATAAGGGGGAAATGCCAAGTATATTGGGAATCTTTTCCTCTTCCTGCCCTAAAACACAAACTGTGATCACAGACCTCAAGGTTGCCCAAGTTTATACCTTAATGGAATAAAGGGAGCTGAAAAGAACATTTTTAATTACTTCTTTGTACTCTGTGCCATACATACAGCACAAGAGAATCCTTAAATCCTTTATTTTGTCCAAGGGTGAACTTTAAACCTATTACCTCTTTACCCTATTATCTAGCATCTATTTTAATATGAATATTACTCGATTTTTTTCTCATTACTTAAACATATCGGATATTTTATCTTTAACAATATATATTTATATATATAAATATATATATATATATATATATATATATACACTTACGCACATTATACATGTTTTATATTTATATTTATATTTATATTATTTATACACATGCACAAGCACACACAAACACACATTAATGACCGGTGGTCCTTGGTATTCAACTTCCTGATGTTGAGGCCTTTGAGGGACTATAATAACTGCTAACAGACATCTGTAGGATGAGTTAAACTTTTCTTTTTATATCATAACTCATAGTTGTGTACCCTTCCTCTAAAGCTTCAAAGTTTATTATATACTTTATTCAAAATATGAATTCATATTTCATTACAATGTATAGTTTCATGTTTTAAAAATTTTGTGTTCTATTTAGAAATTTGGTGGCAGAAGGGGGGGTGCACCTGAGTGGCTCAGTCGGTTAAGCCTCCAACTTAGGCTCAGATCTGGCGGTTGGTGAGTTCCAGCCCTGCCTGCGTCAGGCTCTTTGCTGACAGCTCGGAGCCTGGAGCTTGCTTCAGATTCTGTCTGTCTCTCCCTGTCTGCCCCTTCCCTGCTCACACACACACACTCTCTCTCTCTCTTTCAAATATAAATAAACATTTTTTAAAAAACTAAAAAAAAAGAAACTAGGGGGATAAAGAGAATTTGTATAAATCCTGTATCCTTTTGTTAACTATGCTATCTTATGCTATCTCATGTTTTGTTAACTATGCCATGCTATTTGGTCTTACAACTTTATTTGTTCTTATGTTAAATAGGAATAGAACAGCATGAACAACATAACATGACCAGAAGATGAAATGTATACAACATATCTGGTAAGTAGAAAACTTTCTACTTTTTAAAAAAGTTTTAATTTAAGTAATCTCAGGACCCTGAGATCAAGTGTGGCAAGCTCTTCTGACTCAGCCAGCCAGGCGCCCCAGAAAACTTTCAATCAATACCGATCACTACTATAAAAACATCTATGTCCCAGTAGCCTTTCCCACTTCAGCCTTCTTTTCTACCTTGTTAATCAAACCTCAAGGGAAGAGTCAACATTGGTCTTACCCACTTGTGGATTTCTATCCCATTTTTGCTATAGATTCACTTAGAACTGTGCATATGACCTAATTTGGCCAGTGGAATATAAAGGAATTCTATTTCGAGTTCTTAGAAATATTGCTCCTTCTAGAAAAAGAGAGAGAGAGAGAAAGAGAGAGAGAGAGAGAGAGAGAGAGAGAGAGAAACAAAAGGACCAAAATTTTTACCCTATCCTTCCTGCTTCTAGACATGTCTATGTGCAAACTTGAGGCTAGCCACTGCTGTAGTCCTTTTAACCACTATTGGGGGAACCATCACTGGCACACCGACTGTGGCAGAGCCTAAATCTGAAAAGAGCCTGTCCTAGATGACGACACTAAATCACAGAACCAGTTCTAGGCTTTCTTGCAGAGTGCTTTAACTAATATAACCGCTACTAGAATCAGTAGTAGTGGTAGCAGTGATACTAGTAGTAGTAGATGCAACCTTCAGAACTGAGTACGCATGCCCATAGAATTGAGACCAGTTGATGAGTCTTATTCTGTCCTTTATCTGTTCGCTGTTATTATCCTTAGCACTGCCTTCAACAACTTAGGTAATTTTTCTTCTTAGTATGTCTCTCTTGATTTCCTTGTCACTGAGAAAAAGCATAAATGGCTGCTCTCGTGTTTGACTAAACTCTTTAGCTGGCTTTCCAAATATTTACAAAATATTTCTCTGAACTTTTATTTCAGATTTACTTCTACAATTCTCTTTTACATCATGTGTCACATTTTTAATATGAATTCTCAATTTCTGGTTATTTTCCATTTCTTCTTTCCATTTTATTTTAAATTCTTGCCTATAATTCGCCTTAGACATACACAGAATTCCTTTAATAGAAGTGACAGATTTGATTTATATGGCTTGTTTGTGTTCTACTTTTTTTTTCCTTTTTTTTTTTTTTTTTTTTAGCTGTCACACATTGCTTTCTTTCTGGAAGTCATATGTCATATATTCTGAGTTCTGAACAATTTATTTTGAGCTGTACTCATCCTCCCAGAATCCACTTTTCCAATGTGTTGTCTTCCGTAATGCATACATTTTTTAAAAGCCAAACAAAACAAAATACACAAAAAAATAAGCAAGAAATTTTCAAAATAACACTGGACACAAATCATAAAATGTTAATATTAAAATAGAAAGTATAATTTATCTTAACTATGATCTATTGTGGTTTTAGAATTATAAATCTATATTGAGTATATAGACAATGCACTTACTACCTTCAAAATTACCAAAGTGGACATTAATAAATTGGATATTATCCCTTTTCATACATCTAGGTTTACCTATTAGATTGGAGAGAAGTTAAAAAATGGACTATCTGGGTATTTCTTTCAACTCTTTCATCATACACTTTGAGGAACCTAGAAGCTTTTCCTAGTAGAATAAAATGTTAAGCCAGATAAAATTACCAAAAGTTACCCCAATTATACAATAGCAGTCCGTAAAACTATAGCTCTCCCAATTAATTTTACACAGAGCTTATGGTTTTATAAATGAATATAAATAAAAGCTGATTCTTATTTATTCAGAAGAATCATGGAGATTTCAGGACATTTAAATTCTCTTCTTTGTACTCTAGTGTTTGGGCACCATTGATAATTTAGAAAATGCTACTATTCCTTCCCATACTAAAACTATCAGGATTGTTCTTTTTTTGTATAATTTTTTAATATTTATTTTTGAGAGAGAGAGACAGAGTGCAAGTATGGAGGGCAGGGAGAGAGGGAGACACAGAATCTGAAGCAGGCTCCAGGCTGTGAGCTGTCAGCACAGAGCCTGATGCGGGGCTCGAACTCATGACCCGTGAAATCATGACCTGAGCTGAAGTCAGATGCTTAACCATCTAAGCCACCCAGGTGCCCCATCAGGATTTTTCTTTAACAATGAACAAAGTTCAGTTATTATCATTTTTTTAAGCCCTGCCAGAGTAGATGAAATGGTTTCAGAGTAAAATACTGCATGCTTATTATATTAAAGTTCAGAAGTCTGTGATCTGAGATCTGTATTGGGACAAGATAATCTTTGAAGTATTCTTTTAAAATTTTTTCACTGAGACCTGAATTGACCTCTACTCCTGATGCTACCAGCTCTATATCTGCAAGCCTTCTTTGTAATCTGTCTCTTGCAAAAGTCACAAAATTCACTGAATGTTAAAATATATGCAAAGAAGTCTCCATTATGGAAATCTAAAAAATTGAAACATGTCCCCAGACTGTGGTGACTCCATTCAATGGCTGCTTTCCCAGACACTTCTCACACAAATGTGAGTTGCTTTGTGACTATTCCTAAACTTGATATCAGTGTTTCACTTGGAAACGTTAGGCAAGTAATGTCTCCATTCATCATTGCTTAATTCTCATATATTAAGACTCTTTATTTATTGTATCTGTTTCCTTCAACTCTAGGTTAGCTTTTATCCTTCTAATTGCTCTTTTCTCTCTTAAATGTAAGAATCAGGTCCTTCAGAAACTTTGTTCTAGGGAAAACTCACTTCTTCTATATTCTATGTATGGAATATTTTCCTTGGACTTTACACCCATTGCTTTGTTTTACCTGAAACTGGGTCTTCCCATTAGAACTGCCCATCACTTCAACCCAGGTCTGGCATTATGGTATACGACCTGCGCAGTAACACAGGCCCTGTGCTCAGAGGAATCTTAGGTTTGATTTAATGTAGTGTTGTCACTGTTTGATACTCTCAATATTATTTCTGACCTTTTTTTCCAATGTGATGTGCAGTAGAATACAGATGTAGACAGAGGAGATACATGCAATATTGGAATCTCCTGTTGATCCTTATCATTCCATTTGTGTATATCATTTGTGATTCCTCAGGAATACTGAATTCCAATGGATTCATGATGTAAGGGAGTTCAGTGAGACTAAAATGAGTGATTAGTGTGTATGTTTTCTTTTTTTCTTTTCTTTCTTTCTTTCTTTCTTTCTTTCTTTCTTTCTTTCTTCTTTTTATTTGAGAGAGAGAAAGCATGAGCAGGTAAGAGGTGCAGAGGGAGAAAGAGAATCTTAAGCAGGCTCCACATGCAGCACTGAGCCCAATGTGATGCTCCAACCCATGACCCTGGGATCATGACCTGAGCCAAAATCAAGAGTCAGAGCTCAACTGACTCAGCCACCCAGGCGCTGCTAGCATGTATATTTTCAACTGATTAAGCAGGCCATTGACTGTTTCAAGCAGCCCAAAAGACACATTTTATATTAAAAGCAGAACTTGCTTTGAATCAAAACAAAACAAAACAAAACAAAACAAAACAAAACAAAACACCAACCAACCAACCAAACAAAAAGCAATGGGAAAGACATAATTGATCAAAGAACTGTATCATATCCTTTTATATTCATGTTACTTCTCTGCATTTATGCTGAAAATGAAGATACAAAAAGGAAAAGAAAGCCAACCCATTGTGTTTTTTTTCTTTTAAACCTTTATTCATTAGTAAGCCTAAGGTAAGAGCATTGGTAGTATGTGTGTATATCAAACAATAAATTGAAAAGACTGAAGTTAGTTTTGTGCAGTGTTTCCACTGTTCTAATAAGAACAAAATATATATGCATACACAAAGTAAGAAACACAAATTGCTTAATTTTAGTGATTCTGCATGAGTTAAATACTTATACTTGTATTAAATATTGGCATGCAAAATATAAATATGAACAGTATTATTTGTGTTCATAATTTAAATCTTTAATGTTTCTTTACTTTGAACAATATTCTATAGCAAAAGCAAACAAAGAAAAACTATCAAGAAGGAGATTACAGAAGAAAACAAAAGCCTTGTATTTTAGTACCTTTAATAGGCTTTCTCCCTACTTTTTGAATAAGAAGCCCCATATTTTCATTTTGCACAGGCCTCTCCCTGTTAGGTAGCAAAACTTGCCAGGTTTGCTCTCCTACTGCATGGTGAACATTTAAGCACAGTCTTTGATCTTCATTTGCAAATCATTATTTTTCCATCATTAGGTAAAAACTTCTTATTTTAAACTTGCAACATTTCAATATGCCACAAGTTTCCTTTCTTCAACACTTCAATCCTTGGACATCTAGGCCATTCTACCCTAATCTGTTGAAACATCACACCATCACTGCAGCGTATATATTATGGATATGGGTTACACATCAACAACCTAGTTTCACATTTTCTTGAACTTACCCCCACTTTACTTTAGTCTCTTACATCATATCAACTCTGACGTTTTCACCAGCCATAACTGAATCAAGTGATAAATCTTAAACTTTGGTGTTTAATAGTGTTTAAAGAAAAAATAATCAAATTACAAAATTCAATTCTATAAAAAATATTCACCATAAAAGAATAAAGTAATATGTAGCTTCACATGTCTCTGCATTTCGTAAGAACTTGACAGGTTTAAACATAAGTATACACATAAGACCTATCCTGTTAGCAAGTTTTTAGGTAAACAATATGGTAGTAACTCTAGGTACTATGCTGTACAGCACATCTCTAAAAAGTATTTGTGTATTTCTGAGAAACATTAGAAAAAATTTTTTTTTGCATTTTATGGTGCTACTTACAGTCTTCTAAGCCACAAGTTAGACTCAGTTTTCATTTTTAGTTTATATAGATTCTATGTCTCCAGAAGCATTTAAAGTAATCATGTTTTGAAAAAATTTAAATCAGTGAAGATCTGACCCAGCCTAAGATCCCAGATGTAATGGTAACGAATGAGGGAGAAGAGGGTAATGGGAAATTTCATCTGACAGATCTTGCCAGATCTTAACATGAAGTCTAAAGCAGGTATATGAACTTGTCCTATATATTTCATCTAGCAATTGGTCTGGCATCAGTGTGTCCTTTTTTGTTTTATATTATTTAATTCCATAATAAAATGATATGAAAAGCAACATAAATTAAAACATTAAACATTCTGTATTGGCTTTCCAAAATTGGATGATACATTATTAAAATTGTCATTGGTATACATCTTTACATATGGAAACACTTATATAATGAAGTATCATCTTCAAATTAGAATTTTAATGCTTCATAAATGAATATACTGTTTAATAGTGTTTTTTGAGTGGTGTTTTATAATACATGGGTATATTAGCTCTCCTGTGGTATCTTGGTGTTGAATGCTTGATAATTGTTGCATTTTTAAAAGATAGTTATATTATCACTGAACCTAACTCCAGAAAATTGATTGTTCCCAAATTAGTTGCATCTGCTCATTATTCTAATTGCCTTGCTACCAAAGACAAAAATTAATCTGTAGTCAATTCCATTTAGCATGAAAAAGATAAACAAATACTAAAACAAAACATATAAATAAACCATTTGAATCTAAAATGTACATGAGTATAGACACGTTTGTGAAAGCTCAGTAGACAACTTCTGCCTCAGTATGGACATAGAGAAATCATATTTTGGCTTTCAACCTGGGATATGGAGTGATGAGATAAAAGAAGATGAGCTAACACACGAGTGAGTCATAGACTGAGGAGCTATTCTATATGGCAAAACATGTCTCTTGGAAGAACACTTTACTGACAAATTTTATACCTAGAAGAGCTCTATCTTTATTGCTTTGTCTGTCTTCTTCACTGAGGCTTGTTAACAAGTTTATGATTTTTGTAAAATTAAATCATCTGTGTTTTAAGCTTGTTAATTTTTCTGATTTTCCCATCTCACTAATTTCTAAGAAGTGAATCTAAATTCACTTAAAGCTATTCATTAATACAAACTTATTTCTGTCTTTAGAATGTAAAAGAACATGGCTTGGAGCCTGGACCCTGCTTCAGATTCTGTCTCCCTCTCTTTGCCCCTCCCCTATTCATACTCTGTCTCTCTCTCTCAAAAAAAAAAAAAAAAAAAAGAAAAAGAAAGAAAGAAACATTAAAAAAAATAAGAAGAAGAATATAAGAGAATATTCATATACTAGACCATTCATCCTTGATAAAAATATATTCAACTCTGTGCATACATTTTCCATATACAAAATTATATGATCATGCCTGGCGTTTTATTTATTTATTTATTTATTTATTTTTTGTTCAATGTTTATTTATTTTTGGGACAGAGAGAGACAGAGCATGAACGGGGGAGGGGCAGAGAGAGAGGAAGACACAGAATCAGAAACAGGCTCCAGGCTCTGAGCCATCAGCCCAGAGCCTGACGCGGGGCTCGAACTCACGGACCGCGAGATCGTGACCTGGCTGAAGTCGGACGCTTAACCGACTGCGCCACCCAGGCACCCCTGATCATGCCTGGCGTTTTGGGCAAAACTAGGCCATATAATTCTTCCCTACTCAAATTTTCTCATTCCATGTACCTGTTTATCTACTCACTGGAAAATAACCACTGCTGAATTAGTTGCTGTCTTCCAATAAAAGCTACAACCCCTAAACAAAGGGCAGTGTATCCATGACAGATCCGTAGTTAATGTGCAAAGTATGCTTTATTAATATACCATTGACATATTAGACTTTCTAGTGTGTGAGGCACTAACACTTGAATGGCAGTGATAACACTCATTAAAAGGAAATTATTGCTTATTTTTAATCTTTTCCCAACTCCAGACAAAACAAAGCAATCAAAAATACCTCCATCTCAAAAACATTTATTGCTCTTGTTACTTTACACACAAAGGGATACTCAATCTCATTGTACACATTACCTCATCTTTACTATTTTTATTGTTTACCCAAATTGGTGTTACTACAGAGAGCAGAATAATTATGCACAGATAGATAGTAAAGAACACTGCTAAAGAAAAAAAGAGAATGAGAGAAACAGAGACAGACAAAGGGACAGAGACAGATACAGAGAGAAGAAACATTTGGGTTCATGTTCTTTTCTTATGCCTTCAAGGTACATGACTTTAACATGTTACTGGACTTCATTGTAAATTGACTTACAAAAGTTAAGTATCCAGGGGCACCTGGGTGGCTCAGTCGGTTAAGTGTCAGACTCCTGATTTCGGCTCAGGTCTTGATCTCAGTGGTAGGATGAAGCCCTGTGTCGTGCTCTGTGCTGACAGTGCAGAGCCTGCTTGGGATTCTCTTTCACCCTCTCTTTCTCTCTCTCTGACCCCTCCCGCTCATGCTTTCTCTCAAAATAAATGACTAAAACTTTAAGAAAAAAAAAGTAAATATCTAGGATTTCTGCATACATTCAGTGACACAACTTATGAGAAGATTAAATCACTTAGATTTCTGTTTAAAAGGAAATAGGGATCAATAGACACATGTATTAACAGGAAGCTCTTTACTAACTATACACAGAATTGTTCACATTGCAAATGAGTACCTTAGTTAAGGGATTCACAATAAAGTGAAGACTAGAGAGGCTTTTCACAATTAAGAATTAAGAATATGAATGTCGCAATGACAGTTGAAAAAATATCTTTCCAGATAGTTTCCTCAGGTAATCTAAAATCGTTAAGGATTCATTCCCTGGATAGATTTTGATCATTTTAACAAGGCCAATACACCAAACAATAGTTATTCTGTGCTCCTTGGATATATCTTAAGGAATTTAGAAGCACAAGCCATGCCCCTCTATTTCCTTTGTGTTTAAGCTTACTATTGAAGGACATAACCATGAACAGTTTTGTGTATTTTTTTTTCTTTTAGTGGAAAATTAAGTGAAATATCTCCACTCCCGTATAGCTAAATTTCACAAAGAGTAGGCATTCATGGTTGACAGCAGAATCATCACTGGTTCTCAGGACTGACTTTCTGCATCAGCCTTTAGAGATGTAACTCCACAGGTTAGCAAGATCCACAGGTGATTCTTATATTCTTATATCTCACCTCCTCCAATTAAGCTGGCATTCTTGGCTTTACTGTGTTGCTCCATGAAGGAACATGAAACAGAAGTAATCATTTTTTTTTTAAATTAATGATGTGTATATCTGCATGCATGTGTGACAGAGAGAAAAGAGAGATTTTAAAGAGAGTACACTTGGCATGTAGTGTATTTACACGAATATCTTATCAAATATGAAATTTCCATTTTTTTTTATTAATTCAAAACCAAGACAACTATTTCTTAAATGTACGGGAATTTTCCTACTAAATCATTATGTAACATTACCAATTTGAATGGATATAATACAATTTATAAGGAATGACCATAAGAAAAAAATTGATTGTCTCAGGTTTAAAAAATGAGAACTACTAAAAATAATCATGATTCAAAGTAGTTCAGAGAATCATAATAGGTAAATATGTAGTGAGAACTAAGAAAACAAATTTAGCGGTGTTAATATTACTATTCAGGAGTGGGCACTAAAGTCCTGGAGTGCTAGCAGAATTGAAATGCAGTTTTTCAGAACTAAGCTTTTAGTCTCTTGGAATTAGAACAAACTAAAGTGAACAAAGCATTGCCATTTCTTTTTTGTCTCTGAGAACCCAACATGAGCTCAATTTTTCTTAGACATGAAAGTGAGGAAAAGGTTCACCTACTAGAGGTTGGGGGCTTTTTGATGTCAGATCACTCCACATGACATTGCATTATATGTACAACATAATACGAGGCTTCAAAAAAAGCAGCCTTAAATACCAAGGAAAAGTCTTATTGTTTACTTTATGCATCATTTCTCAAGGAAAGTTACTTTAATTGTAGTTTGTATCCATTAAGATGAGTCTAAACGGAAAAAAAAGTTTCTTAAATATGTTCCTTGAAGATACAATTTTAATTTTCTCAATCAGAATGTGAATGTTATATGTTCTTTTTAACTACTAATGCCTTATCTTTAGCCTTTGAATGCCTGTTTAATATGTTATGTATCACTTCTTTTGAATAAAATGTAGCTGGAAATTTTCTAAGTTGTTTTTAGCACATGTACTAGTGGTACAATTGCCCCTGATGTCTGAACTAACAACACTTCTTCTGGAAGAATTAATACAAACAGAGTGGAAAGAGAAGATGCCCCAAGACTTGAACTAGACTATTTCAATTCACTCTAATTCAGGTACTAGAAATGAACTACTGTTGAGAAGCAATGTTTATCCCCATGACAACGTCTGTTTCTTCACACACTAGATTCATTTATTATTCATTCTCCATGAGGGGTGACCATTTGCTGAACAAAAAAGAGAAATTACTCCTTCTTTGCCTACTATCATGAAAGCTTTATATATACAAATCAATATTTTGAAAAACATCACAATTTTATAAAACACATTTGTCAGGTAGTTGTTTTGTCCTTCCCTCACTTCTTTACTAGACTCTCCACATTGATCCACAAGGCCTAGCTCAGATCTCCCCTTCAAGAAAGCATTTCTGGACACTCTAGGCAAAATGGTTGCATATCACTTTATTCATGTGTTGTAGAGGATGCGATCATATAAACAAGTATTTGTTTGCCCATATTTCTTGCTCTTCATGCAGCATGTTCTTTGATATTAGGGATCTTAGCTATTTACCAACAACTTCCAGAGAACCTGGCATAGAATAGCCACTGAATAAATCTCTCTCTCTCTCTCTCTCTCTCTCTCTTTCTCTCTCTCTCTTTTCACACACACACACGCACACACACACACATTCAGAAGTCTAAACTTTAAGAACAATTTACTTTGGACTATTACCTATTATTCCCAATTTTACCCATGATTGTTAGCTACTTACAAGTATTGTTTAATTTATTTACCTATGGTTCTTGTCCAGAGGATAGAAAAGCTACATTAATATTTTGAACAAATATTTACCAATTCTATACATTTGTATGTATCACTGTAGTAGAAAAAGAGAAAATGACATCTACTCTACCCTCAGCATCTAATGAGGGTCTATAAACTATCTGGAACTTTGCAGGATGTCTTACCCAAATCCTCTTATTATATCAGAAAACATATTATTAAAAAAAGAATGCTAATTGTTCCTTTTAACAAAATAAATTTAATAAAAATATCCATATAGTTTCTTTTGTGTATATGAATTTTTAAAAAGCAACTTTGAAAAGTCAGAAAAATAGAATAATTTTAGAAACATATTTTTAAGAAGATATATCTATAGATGTTTATTGAACCATATGGATTCTGGTTAGAATTGTTAGCATAAAATTATGGGAAATATGAAAAACAAGTTTTAGATGTGGAGGATAGAGTAAAATAAGAGAACAGTATTACCAGAATTATGGAGAAGTTAAAATGGCAATAAATAAATAAATAAATAAATAAATAAATAAATAAATATTGTATTTATTTATTATGTATTGCCAATAAATTTCACAGAATTAAAGAAGAATGAAAGAACACTGACTGACAGGGCATGTAGAGTGCCAAATAATAAGTAAACTCATATCTAGACACATTACAATGAAATTCAAAAGTATCAAAGGAAGAGAAATAATTCTAAAGGTTATTAAATGGGAAATATATGTTACCTACAAAGAAAAAAAAAGTACCAGTGCTCTTAAGAGCAACACTGGAAGCAAGAAGTAAGCAGAGTAATTTTTTTAAAATAATGAGTGAAATGAATATTTAACCTCGAGTTTTGTATGCAACAAAATATCAACAAGTATTTTATACTGACAATATTTTTAGAGTATATCTTAAAGAAGAAACACAAACATAGGCGATGACTTTAAGAAATAGGGATGTAAGAGTAGTCAAAAATCTTGGAATATGTTATTGATTTCTAAAGGGTAAAAGACTAAGAGCACATGAAAAAAATGTATATTAACAGCAATACAAAGTTAAAATTCTAAGTAATATCAATATAAAAAAGGGAATATGGGGAGGCTAAAGGGTAAAAGCAAACATTAGTTGTCTCTATAAATAAATCAGCAAAGGTGAGATACATGTGCTCATGTCTTCAGTTGAAAATAATTATGACACAGATGAAAATGTAAGCAATAGAAGAAATTCAATTTAAAAATAGATGGATTGCAGCAAAAAGGAAAACAAATAAAAGTAATTTGAAAATATACAAGATTAAATTTTAGTGTCATAAACGGTTTAAACTAAACAATTAAAACAAAGACATCAGATTTGAGTAAAAATAAAAAAATTATACTCACTATATGAATTTGTTATTAATTTAAACCACTTTTTATATATATTCTTGGTCAATAAAATATATATATGTGCATATATATGTATATTATATACATATCCATACATATGTTTATATACACACATAGACAACATGTATTATGAAAGGTATTTGGAAAGAAATCATTTCTTTGACTGTGGCATCAAAAGTACGGCAGTGAAAATATAACAAACGATATTTCTACCAACGAAATAGCTTAGAATTACAAGTCTTTGATTATATATTTTGTCCTAGACCCTACTAAATATGTGTCTAAGATATTCATAGACTCTACTAAATATGTGGATAAGATGAGATTCCAGTTTGTTCATATAAATTACTTTTTCTCCACTGAAATAAGATTCCTGAAATGTTATTAAGACTTGCCGTGTTTTGATTGGCTATTGCTGTGTAACAAAACTACTCCAATAACTAATGACTTATAATAACAACAGTTCATTATTTCTCATGATTCTATGTGTTGACTGGTCTCATCTCACTGTTCTGCTTACGTGGAGGTGACTGGGCTCACTTGGTTGCATTCAGATGGTTGATTTGGCTAGGCTAGAAAATCCAAATAAATCTTTCACATCTCTCTGTCTATATTTGCTGCCTGCCTATAGATAGCTTGGGCTTCTCTACTAAGTTGTAACTATAATACAAGAGAAAAGCACAATTTGCAAGTGTTTATAAAATTCTATTTGTGTGATACTTACCATTCTTAAATCATCTAAAGAAAGTCACATGGTCAAGCTTAGAGTCAATGTGTGAGGGGATCACACAAGGCATACATATAGGGAGTGGTTCATTGGGGAGCCATCAGTGTTAATATTTACAACATTGTTTTTACTGTGGTACCACCTCACTCAAGCAAATAATCAAAATCTAATTAACTGTGTCTCCATGTTTAAGAGCACCTCTGACTCGGAAACTCGGCTTCTAAAATAGCATCTTCAATGCAACCCAATTGTGTGAAAATTTAGTACCCTGATCACTTTCTAATCATTCCATCATATGTGAGAAACCTAGAAAATATGTTCTTTCCAAAGTTATGTTTACAATTATAACACGATTTAGGGGTACCGGGTGGCTCAGTCAGTTAAGCGTCCGACTTCAGCTCAGGTCACGATCTCATGGTTTGTGAGTTTGAGCCCCACATCGGGCTCTGTGCTGACAGTTCAGAGCCTAGAGCCTGCTTTGGATTCTGTGACTCCCTCTCTCTCTGCCCCTCCCCCGCTCATGCTCTGTCTCTCTCTGTCTCAGAAATAAGTAAACAAAAAAAATTCTCATTAAAAGAATGAGAATGAGGTTGTTGATAATGATGACAATTATGTTTATGATGATAATGTGCATAAGCACACACTGAAACTTCTTTTCTCTTGCTCAAAAACTGCCAGCCATGATTGGAAAGTTAGGCTCAGGGTAGACCTTTAGTAAGTTTTCCACTGCATATATTTATACTGTCAATTGGTATCATGTAAGTCTACTGAATATTGCATATGAATTTCAAACTAATTTTCATCTCCTCTTTTGCTTAGTTTACCAAATATTTAGTTGGCATTGAAGTTCTGCAACTTAGGGGTCTGCCCATCCTTTTTCCTGAACCTAAATGGTAACATTTCTCCACTATAAATATTTTGCTTTTCAGCTGCAAACAGGCAATTTATATGTAAACATCTCTAGGGATTTTTCAGACAGCACAGAATTATGCTGTATACTGCTTACCACAGAAAGCCATTGAATAACTTATAGCAGAGGGTAGCTCCTGGGTCTGTATCTAGAGGTAACCTGAGCATCTTTGAGTCATTCAGTTTCTAGACTAAGGATGCACATCATGGCAAAGATGTGTGAACACTCTCAGCACCAATATTTTCAATGATATTTGAAAATATTACTTGAAAATGTGGGCACCTGGGTGGGTCAGTCAATTACACATCTTACTCTTGATTTTGGATCAGGTCATGATCTCATGGTTCATGAGATGAAGCCCTGTTTGGCACTCTGTGCTAATAGCGTGAAGTCTGCTTGGGATTCTCTCTCTCCCTCCCCTACTCTCTTTCTCTCTCTCAAAATAAATAAACATGAAAAAAAGAAAATATTAAAAATGCAAATTGAAAAATTCCTGTAGAATGTATTTTTGTTTCTCTGATTTGAAAAAAATCAAATCATATAAAAATGTCATATTTTAAATCCTGGCAATTTTATCGTATTAAAGTATATCCCCAATTTCCATTTGTGAATTAATCTGATTAAGGGAATTTTCTATAGGTAAAAGATATTAATTTTTATTCTGTTTTAAGTGGACTTTAAATTTTTCTCCTTAATATTGGGGTAAATGGTATTTTGTTAATATAATCAATGACAAATTTTAGCTCTTGTTTTAACTATATGGGTGATCCATGAAGAAGGGGACTTTGTCTCCTATATCCTCAACAATTTGCAGAGTCCAGCTACATGTTAGGCATTCAATAATTATTACTAAATAAATTACTCAAATACTATATTATATTAGACTCCTAAATCCACAGAGAACCAACAAATTTTCTTTTTTAAGTCTACTCTTGCTTTATTTTTTGGGTTAACTAATAAAATGTATTAAACTACATTAATAACGATTTTTTTCTTTTCAAGCTTTTATTTACATTTTAGTTAGTTAACATATACGGTAAAATTGGTTTCAGGTGTAGAATTTAGTGATTCATTACTTACATATAACACCCAGGGCTCATCACAACAAGTACCGTCCTTAATATTCATCTCACATTTAGCTGATTTCCCACCCACCTACCTCCATGAAACCATCAGTTTGTTCTCTATTGTTAAGACTTGTCTCTTATGGTTTGCTTCCCTCTTTTTTCCTCCCGCTATGTTTATCTATTTTGTTTACAAATTCCACATATCAGTGAAATCATAGAGTATTTGTCTTTCTCTGACTGACTTATTTCACTTGGTATAATACTCTCTAGCTCCATCCGTGTCATTGCAAATGGCAAGATTTCCTTCTTTTTTGATGGCTAAGTAATATTGATGGAGCTACAGTGTGCATTAATGGCAATTTAAAGAAAGTAGAAAAAAAAAGTAAAACTTGTAAGGTTCTGAAGAATATTCTGATGTTGAGGATTAAATTGACATTTTGGATAAGGTTCTAAAAAAATGATATATGATCCCCTTGAGTAATTCAATGATGTGGACTTTCATATTTAGGAATGAGCAAAAATACCCTACAAATCACCACATCGAAGTAGACAAAAGTGACTAATTTTATCAAGGGTCACATACATCATTTTACTGATGAGTTATGATTATTTTATTCATCTTTAAAATATAAACCATTTACTTCATTGAAAGATCTAACACATATTTACAGTATTTCATCTGTATTTTTATCTGTAGTTTATTTTGCAAATAACATTCTCATATAGCAGTATGCTTGAAAATGGAATACTTTTTTTTTCACACATTTCCACTTGAAAGACTGCAGCTGAAATGCTGTAAAGCTATAGATATTTAGGGTGAACCATATGGCATTGCATACCTGTGACCATTTTTAAATAAAAGATGGAAATTTCAAGTAGTTTCATTGACAATCTGGGGCGACAAAGGACTGCTTACAGTCTGAGGAGTATTATATTGAATTCATGAAATACAAGTTGATCAATTTTTTCAGGTTCAATAACTGAGTCAAATATGGTCAATATAATCCATAGTTATTAGTTTTCAATGCTTGACTGAGAGTTTGAGCAAGGTGTAATCCCTACTTTGCTTTAGTGTCCAATTTTCTTAATTGAAAACCCTAATATCAGGCCAGCTGTCTTTTGAACAGATGACCTGGTGAATGTCACAGTAGTCTTAGCAGGAAAAAAAAATAAGCACAGCTTCTTTTAACTTATTTCTGGAGCAATGACGACTATAATAAGGAATTTTATATGCTTAATTTTAAGCACAAATCATTCACCACAGAAAAACTGAGGATGGTCATCTTTGCAGTTCACTTTGTTGACATAACGTCAATGCCACTTAGTCGCTGCTGATTTAAATAACCTTGGAATTAACCACTAATAGTTGTGAAGTTCTGTGTACTTGCTCCTACAAATCCCCTGGTACAGCCTGCAACAACTTCCCATGCATTTCACAGTTTATTCTTGGTGAGAAGTGCTTCTTTCCTTTTGAACTCTCACGTTATGGGCTAAGAAAATGAGTATAGTTTTCTTTTCATTTCACAGTTTATATCTAAGTACTTCTCACCAGGAGAGCTTCAGAATTTTGCTGTAAGCTAAATGAATGTTACTCTAAATGGTAGCTTTGACCTATGAAACGTGAAATGGTTCTTTTAATGGAAAAATTCCTAAATAGCTAAGAGTCCAATAGTTCACTAAATAATTCTTAAAAAAAACTATGATAATGTATACATTATTTTAATATATGTTATACATGTTAACATATATGTTTACCATACTGATCATTATATTTTCTATATTAATTATACCTATTTTACATTTGAAATGTAATGTACTCTATGCACTATTACAACTGCTATATGGGAAAGAAACTTTAGTATGATAAAATTCAATTCTTAAATTCACATGTTAAGTTTAAAAAAACCTGAATGCTTAATGTATTTTTAATTAGCTACTTCCATAAATATGTATTGATGTACACAAATTTTTTGTTAGGTATTATAGCATATGTAAAGATGAAAATTAAAATTATCCCTTACCTGTAAGTTCTTTAAAATACTTTAAAATGTGGATAAATGCACATATAGCCCTAATACACAAAACAGAATAAGTGGTATCATAGGAGCACAAAAGTCTGTTTGAACACAGAAAGGGAAAAAATAATATCTATATGGAATGGATCTGTCATCCAAGTCTCCTTTTTGCAGACTGCCTGTGAAAAAGAAGTGATCTATGTATGATGTGTATTGTGAATTAATAAATATTTTTTATATCTGGTCATCCTGAGAACACAATTGTATGGGAATAACAAAAACAAAAACATCTTATTCCAGACAGTTATAAAAGAAATTTCAGAGTATCCATGAGACTTCTACTATATAACAAACACAAATAGGACAGTATAATAATCACTTTTAAATGGAACTGCTACCTTATCATCAATCATATAGTCATTATTAAGAAGCAACAGTCTTCTAAAGTGATCATTCTCAACAATAAATGGCTCTGGTAATTTTATTTATATCTTAAAAATAAAATCTATGACACCTTTCTTTCTGGTATTCAATTTGTGTGTGTGTGTGTGTGTGTGTGTGTGTGTGTGTGTGTGTGTGTGTGTGGCACGCATGTATTCAGGAAAGTAGAGTTACTTTTAAAAAATTTTTATTATAATTTTTATAAATGTTGAGGGAAAAATAAGAGTCTTCAAAATGATCAATTTTTCATGATTTTAACAGAAAAAGCATATATTAAAAAATAGAAAGTAGAAATATTGTAATTTAATACTTTGGCATCTACAGCATAAAATATGTCAGCAACATACATTCTAAATACTAATTTCTTAAAATTATACTCTAAAATACTTTTAAAATTGTTGTCATTAAAGGAAAGTGGAAATTTTAACCTTATCCTTTAAGTGAGCTATATAAAAGCATTATGTAATATATGTTCAGTGCTATGTCTTCAAATATTTTTCTTCACTAAGCTGCAAATCAGAAATGTACAACTCAGAATTTTATGCATCTCTACTAATTTGAGAAGATAAATCTTTTGCTTAATATTTTCCATTATATTATTACTCCTAACATTATTTATGAGTATCTGACTTTCATATGGAAATGTGTAGGAAGGAAAACAGGTCAAGCCATTACAATTCTCACTCGAATGAGTTCACAATTCTTAAGGAGAGAGTTTTTATCAACAACTACAGAGATTGCTAAGAAAAAATTAAAGAAGATAAAGGAGCAGTTGAAGCAGGTGGGTTTGCCACTAAACAGATGGGCTTGGGGAAGAGTGAAAAAAAATGATTGCAGATAGAGGGAAAAGAGTGAACATTAATCAGAATACTATTCCAAGTATATAGGGTTGTGTGAAATGAGGTGTGAAGTTTGGAGTGGGTGAAGAAGACAAATTTATAACATGGAGGCATACTTAAACTAGGCACTTAGGATATTTGAATTTCTCACTTCTTTGTCATTAAAAGATCTCAATCCTTGAGAGCATGCCCTAAGAATTGGTTACATTTGCTTAAGGGATAGCTGGGCTACATCTGCATTATTTCTTAATTTATAGCAAATTTTTTAAAATGCTATGTTAAAGATACTTTTTTGTCTGAAAATCCATGTCACAAGAATATGAGCTATATGAGTAATGGTTTTTAATTACTGAAAATACTTTATCTTGATAGTTTGCCTTTACATTTCATGTTTTACCTACATGCTTTTGTTTTCTTTTGATTTATAAGTTCAACTGCCATTAGGGGTTAAGCAATTTTCATTTGTAGAATAAAAAGGTTGGTGTAAAGAAACAGTTGTGGTGAAGTTCTGGAACTAAAGATACTGGAACACTTTTTTTAGTGAAAAACATTCTGCTAGCTCAACAAAAACTAGTACTGGAATTAAATGCAGTTCATGAGGCCTGAAAAATTCTAGAATGACATAGGTTAAGCACATGCTTATTCTGGACAAGTCAAGAAATTTACTTCGGTAACCTTACATTCAGAGAAGCTGAAATTTACATATTTGATGAAATATCAACTTTACTTCATTGTATGTAAACATGGCAACTTAGGAAAACATTTTTCATTTAAGAATTACTCATTTAACTCTACTTAGTCTCTCTTCACTCTACTAGAAGTCATCAGCTAAATTCAGACACCCTTCTTCAGCATACCAAACTCAAACTTTTCTTCCCTCCATTGCACATGTCTGTCAAAACCAGAATGGGATATGGATTCGAATGGTCAGGACTTGGTTTTTGCACCTGTTAGCTGATATCTATAGGAGGTAATGGCATAATAACCAAGATCTGCATCAGTATAATTTCTGGTCCAGTAATCCCATTAGGCTTACCTATATATGGATCAGTAATCACCTTCCAGTGGCATTCTCCAAAATGACCAATTCACATCAAGTCTACATTTTTCAAGTTGTTTTTCTCCCATGACACTGTCATTATTACTTGCATCAAAGATAAATCTTGCTAACTGGGTTCTGAATTCATCCCTGTATGCCTCATTTAGGATCTTGTCTATTTTTCTTTCTGTATCTCATATTAATTTTTAACCTTTTTGTCCTGTTGCTTACTTTCTATTACTCTGTAAATATTCAGTGATAATGGGAAGTCAAACAAGATAAGGCATAAGACATAGAAACTATGTTTAGCAACATGTAGTCACTGATAATCTTAATGAGAATTGTTTCAGTCAACAGGGCATGGGATACCAGCTATCAGCAGATGCTCCCTTTCCATCTTTCCATATTATTCTAGGAGTAATTTCTTAATTATACACTTCTGGTAACTTCAGTCTTCCAGGTTAAATACTTTCATGGCTTCCAGTTTCTGACAAGATAAGACACACTTAGCTTAGAAAGCTCAGCTAAGTATAATACATTTCTTCAAATATGCCTCATTTTTTCTTGACTTTGGCTATTACTTTGAGTTGGAATAGCCCTAAACTATGCTTCATTTGCTCTATCAAGATTTTGAGGGCACCTAGGTGGCTCAGTGGGTTAAGTGTCTGACTTTTGATTTTGGCTCAGGTCATGATCTCACGGTTTTGGGGACTGAGACCTGTGTCGGGCTCTGCACTGACAGTGTGGACCCTGCTTGGGATTCTCTTTCTCCCTCCCTCTTCCCCTTCTCTGATCGCACTCTCATCCTCTCTGTCTCTCAAAATAAAGAAATAAACTTTAAAAAAACATTGATTAATACACCACATACTTAAGATGTTGTTATTTCATTTGGGTATATGTGGGGGTTTATGTGTATGTTTTAGTTTCTAAACTACATGAAATCCTCATGTCTGTACCAACTCATCCAAAAATTTTATTTTTAATATTGATGTCTGCCTAGCTTACATAAAATGCTTATATATATTTAAATCCCATGAAGGCATAAACTTTGTCTTGTTACCTGAAAATAAACGGTCAGGGAATTGCACAATTTAAAAAATCTAATAAGTGAATGAATGCATGATTGTATTAATTGATGGATGGACAGAATTATGAATGAATGAAAAAATTCTACTTTGTGAAAAATCTGAAGTTATAAACTTAAATAAAAATCTATGCTAAAGACTGAGTTATGTCTTTAAATCAAGTCTTGGATAAAAAAAAATAATGTGCATTTGTAGGACGTCCAACATAGACTAGGAATTACAGAACTTTTTGGTGAAATTTATAAAGTTATTGCATGATTCCTACAAATGGCTATTGTGTTTAATTCTCACATTGCAGTAGAAACGATAAAGGCATGGGAAAGATAATTCTTACTTCTCCACATAAACAGAAACTTGGTTAAGTACTTTATTTCTCTAAATCTATTTCATAGACCAGATGATATTAATGCCTATTTAAAGGCAAATTAAATAATTAAATTATTAATAATTTATATGCGCCAGTCACAAAGTAGGAATTTAATATTACTTTGAGTTACATTTCTTATGTCATGGATCTCTTTTTATGTTGTTGTCTTATTCCTAATAACCTTTCGGCTAGTTTTGGATCCAGGCCTAATCCAGTCTCTCACTGATGACCATACAAAATAATGTGCAAACATAGTTCCTATTATCATCACAGAGTGAAAGTAGGCAAATGATAGTTTTTGATGGTTCATTCATTCAACAAATATTCATTTCAAAACATACCAAATTCCAGAATCTGTCTAGCTCTTGGTGATATAGTAATTGACAATTGTTCATAAGTACTATGAAGAAAAATAAAGCAAGGATGGAGAAATGGTAGTGCCATGTTTCAACCTGGAGTTATGGTTTGAAATGCACTTTTGGTAGAGTTGTCAGGGAAAGTCTTCCTGAAAAGGTGACACTTTATCAAAGACCTGAGAATGTCTGAAAGGAGAAAAAAATAGCAAGTTCAAGGCCTTGAGGTTGAAGGGTGCCTGGCATATTTAAGGAATACTAAGGTTGGAACGGATTAAGTGGAGAATTAGAGGGGTGCCTAGGTGGCTCAGTTAGTTAAGCACCTGATTCTTGGTTTAGGCTCAGGTCATGATCTCACGGTTTGTGAGATTCAGCCCCGTGTCGGGCTCTGTGATGACAGCGTGGAGCTTGCTTGGGATTCTCTTCTCCCTCTCTCTCTGCCCTTCCCCTACTCATACTTTTTCTGTCTCTCTCAAAATAAATAAATAAACTTTCAAAAAAAGAAGAATAAATGGAGGGTTAGAGGTTAGAATAAAAATTAATAATAATAACAACAACGAGAGGGCTGGATAATGTAGTTTTCTTCTACTTAAGAGTAAGAAGGAGAGTGCCTGGGTGGCTCAGTTGGTTAAACATCCGGCTTTAGCTCAGGTCATGATCTCATGGCTCGTGAATTTGAGCCCTGCATCAGACTCTGTGCTGACAACTCAGAGCCTGGAGCCTGCTTTGGATTCTGTGTCTCCCTCTCTGCCCCACCCCCACTCTCACTCTGTCGCTCTCAAAAATAAACAAACATTAAAAAAATTTTAAATGAGAGTAAGAAGGGAAATCACTGAAGAGTCTGAGTATTATGGAAGATATGATAGGACCTAGGGATACAGACAGCAAGATTTGAGAACACAAAGGAGATATAACATACTGTGTAGAGAACTGGTTACGGGAGCAAACTTAAAATCAGTAAGACTAGTCAGGAGGCTATCACAGTAATCCAGGAAAAAAGATAATGGTGGGTTGAACTGGGGCAGCAGGTATGGAGGCAGTGACATGGACAATGTCTAAAAGGAGAATCAACAGGACTCATAGATCACATAGGAGATGTTAAAGAGAAAGTAATGACTCAAGACTTTTTTTACCCTGTGTAACTGCCAGTTTCTGCAAAGTAGAAGGCTGTCATAGGAGCAGATAAATGTATGGTATAGCAGGGATACATATGTGGTTTCAGGACCCCTTCAAAAGAGGAATCTGGACCCGTTCAGAGGAAAATGGCTAGTGGATGGCTGCCAACTGCTAGTTCCTTCAGGGTTTGCTTCAGCTCTCAAGCCGACATCATGCTTTTCTTAGGATGGATCTAGCAGATCCAGAAGACGATAGTACCAACAGTTTTCTTAGAGTAGCTTCTAGAGAAGGAATGAGAAAGTCATTCAGGGAGCTAGCCATTTTCATCCAACATAAGGTACTTCTAAAAAGGGCATACTTGGCTCCAGAGCTTCTCACTGACTGGTAGAACCTGGCAGGTAAGCATCCTGGTCTAATAGCTCCCCCAACTGAATCATGTTTCCTCCCTTTGACTTCCACAGGTATAACCCCTGACAAGTCTTGCACAATCCAGACCCACTGTCTGCAACAAGAATTCTCAGATTTTAAGGGAACAGTCTGTCCTAGGATATTAATTTTATTAATCTAAGAAATCAGATCTTCCCACTTGGTCCCAATCTCTACAGGGAACGAAGTACAGTGCTAGGATGTGCATCAAGTGTAAAGGCAGAAATGGAGACTCGGCTTCCCTTTGGGCCTAAGCATCTGCCTGTATGGCTTGTGTACATTCGTGTCACAAAGTCTAAGAGAAACTTCCTAAGGCATAAACGATGGTATCCCATGAAGTCTAAATGTTTACTTACTTTGATGCCACAATCTGATGACAGAACACACTCCTTTTCACATGAATGTTCCTAAAATGTGTGAGATCAGCTGTCATGGTTTCCTGTATCTTCCCTCATTTTAAGCAAAGTATTACAGTTTTTTCTAACTTTCCTTGTCTCTGTCATTTCCTCTTTGCTGTAAGCACTATATTCTGACAATTCAAAACTTATGAAATTTCTCAGAGTGGACCACCCAGATTACTTCATAAATAAAAAGTAAAGTATAGAAAATAGTACTACTAGCATTTACTTAAACTTTTAATTATTAGGATTTTAAATGTGGCAAATTTATTATCATGATAGGGTTCGCAATTGTATTGATATGTATCTATTTGTATATCTGTGTGTATGTAGTTTTGTAATCTATATCTACAACTACATTTAATCACTTATCATGTAGCAAAAAGGGCATCAGATTTAAAGACTGAAACCTAAATTCCTGGTTCTGATTATTCTAATTCTCATGTATTTGATATAGCCCAGGTCATAACTGCTTAACTTTGGAGTTCTTTATTTTTATTATTATTTTTTTTTAATTTTTTTTTTCAACGTTTATTTATTTTTGGGACAGAGAGAGACAGAGCATGAACGGGGGAGGGGCAGAGAGAGAGGGAGACACAGAATCGGAAACAGGCTCCAGGCTCTGAGCCATCAGCCCAGAGCCTGACGCAGGGCTCGAACTCACGGAGTGTGAGATCGTGACCTGGCTGAAGTCGGACGCTTAACCGACTGCGCCACCCAGGCGCCCCTGGAGTTCTTTATTTTAAAAAAGGTATAATAGATGTGAACATTTTGTGAACTAAATAAATACATATGTATATAGATAATCACATAGTTATGATACAGCTGTTGGTTTAATAGTTTGCATGTCAAACGGTTAACTCATCTATCATAATATTCACATTTTAAACCACATGTTTGATATCTGATTCCATTAGCAGTTATCCATGCAGTTTAACAGACATGAATCACCTAGCCCATTTGCAGCTAATTGATTGCTTGATGATAAACTTGTAAACAGTCAATCTAACTGGTCTTGGAGGACTTGCCTAAAATATTGTCTAAACTAGTGTTAGCAAGCACTTGTCCATTTATTCATTTTGCAAAGTATCGTTCAGTATTTTAACGTATTTCAGAGGAAACATGCTAGGTCTATTCCAATACTGTGGCATTCTGGTAAAATATACAACAAGGTTATTGCTGAAATCATTCAACCTCAATACAAAAAAAAAATTAAATAATAATAAACTACAAATATGTATATTTAAGGCATTTTTAAATTCTAAGATATAGTTCTGCTCTTTTATATTGGTATAAATCATTATTTTTCTTTAAATATAATTTATGTAAAGAGCTAAAACCATGTTATTTTAATTTCTCTTCAAATTTTACATGGTATATAACGGAATTCCATTAATATGAAAATGAACACTTGAAGCTATATACGTATATATAGACACATATATGTGTCTATAGACACATATAGACACATATCTACACACACATATACAAAATACATTTATAAAGACATTATACAAAACATGTCTTTATATGTTATGTATTTGTGTGTGTGTATATGTGTATGTAGATATGTGTGTATATATATATATATCTATATATATACACACACACACACACACACACACACACACACACACACACACATCCTAGAATTGGGTGATTTAATAAAGAATTCATGATAATATTTTGGTATAAGTTTAAACAGCCAGATTAAATCATCCATCTACCCATCTATCCATCCATCCATCCATCATTCTATATACTGTATAATGTTTTGTTTGTTTCCTTCTGTCATTAGCCCAATTTCTCTGAATATGAAAAGTTTTTAATATGGATTGTCTCTTTTTTCTGAAAATCCATACCTTGCAAGTATCAGAAGTATTTACTATATTATGCATAGACACAAAGTGCAATTTAGTCATGGCCGGGTAAACTGTTCCTTTAAATAAATCTTCTAGTAGCCCCAGTTTTGCATTCACTATATATTTATCTCACTTGGGAAATAAAATATAAACCTAAATTAGAGAAAGAGGAGATGAAGTTTGAGGGATGGTTAGTTTGTTTGCTTTATTTTTTGTTTTTTGGATTTGAGTTGGTCCTAAAAGTACCGTATATGTAACAGGTGAGTTCATTATGGTCTCCCTTTAATTTACAAGCTTCTCAATGTAGTGTGTATGGAAAGCTGGCAGTTGAAATCAGAATGTGATATGCACTTCACTCATCCTTCCAGAACAGACTGCATTCCTCTAAACTGACAAAGAATTGACACATTCTAGTATGATTCCATCGCTAAAGACAGCTCAAGATGAGAAGTAAATTTCATAAAGCTCTGTGGATTCCCTGTAGCTCTAACATTTCTGAGTGGACACCCATTTTCTCAGAAATATCTGGAGTTCTTAGAAGCTGGTAGAGCAGTACAAATGATTCTCAAACCTATTCATCTGTACTGTCTATATAACTTTGGAGTTTTAGAGACAAGGAGAAAAATCAGCATATATGTCCCTCCTATTTTCCTTAGCATATACTGTAGTTTCTTATATACCAATAATATAACTTTATGTAAAATATCTGCAAAGTCTCTCAAGCCCCCAAATCAGAACACATTTGCAAACTTCCCAGGCCAAAGAACTACACATTTTGAATACATTTCAACTAAGAAAATCTACCATATGCATATAGCTTAAATATTTGTACATTTTCAGTTTTGCTCATTACTAATTTTAATGGGACTTTGTATAATCAGAATAATGCCAAGGTATAAACTGAATATATTTCTGTAATGAAAATCGAGATAATGATTATGGCTTCTGATCCATGTAAAGTGCTAAAGGCAATAATGAGTAATTCTGGAGGCAATTACTTTACATAATATTTTTATTATGCATTATTTTCATTTAGAAAATTTTGTTGAAATAAAACAAGTGCATTTTCAATTTCAATGCTGTTGTGTAAATAATATGCAGTACAATATGGTGTAAATTTTCAAAATTTAGAATAATATGACTACTGCTTAGATGTTTTATTGTAATTTTAATATTCTTTAAACAGTTCAGAAACCTAAAAATATAGTTGTATTATAGGATAACAATATAATAGTTTAATCCCTTTTAGAGTTTATATAATGTTTACTTATTTAAAGCAAGATATAAAACATCTTCACTGTCAAGTCCTTTGGATTAAATGATGACTGTTAGGACCAGGACATACTATTATGGAAATAAATTTGGAAGACTTCTAATATTCTATTAGGGAAGAGGAAAATATATACTCTTCCACAAAAACAATATAGACTGACTCTAAAACCTAAGTGTCCTTCATAATCAGAAATATCTTGTCATATATTAATCCCTGCATGGCCAGTGCAGATAATCTTATACATCTGTCCTTGGAACTAGTTAGAATTTATATTTTTCAGAAGTAGCTTAGGTGATCAATCCACAGTCTTATAATGGAAATCTACCTCTGTACAGAACAAAACTAAGTTGTAACAGTTTAAAAATGTCTTACCTTTAAGCAGGATTGTTGACTATATTCAGAGGAGATAGAAATACCTTACTGAAAACAAAAGATTTTCCCCATGCAAAGATAATTTGGTTCTATGATAACCTCATTTATTATAAGCAATTCAAACTCATATTTTCATGCCCAAATATATTTTCAGATGCATGTCTAATCTAGACTGTTCAACTTTATATGAGGTTGTCAAACCTACTTTTTATATATTTTTAATCTTGAAATCTATTATACAAAAGATTGTGATATATATGTATGTACCTAATTTAAAGATTAATAAAACAAGTAAAACGAAACTGCCAGCAATTTATATAAAGACAGAATATTATCTGAAGTTTTGAGCAACTTACAGTCTCTCCTGAATTCAATCCCTCTCCTTCTTTCCAGAGGTAATTATTATGTTGAATTTAGTGTTATTATTCCTTTTTATTTTTTGTGAGATTGATGGGTGACCCTGAAAATATTTAAATAAAGCACTGACTAACAAGAATGGATGCTGCTGCACAGCACTGGAGTGAGGTCCTGGAGACCCCATATGTGCAGGCATAACTGCATTATATATTATTAAGCTAGCAGTCTGGGATGAAGAGGAGGGAGGGTCTCTGTAGATCTAAACTGGAACCCAGGAAGGGGTCTTGCAAGTAAAGGACATTGAATCTGACAGCATTACTGACATAGTGATATAAACTGGAACAACATAAATGGTCATCAAAAAGAAAATGACTCAATACTACTAGAACGTTCATACAGCTAAATAGCACGATAATGAAAATCAAATAAAGTGTGATGCATTACATATGAGTATATGCATTTATTTATATAACATTTAACACAGGCATAACTAAACATGCATTTATATGTGCTTATATTGATATTGTATGTGCTTATATTGATATTGATCTAGTATCATATCATAATATATAGAGAGATAATAAAACATTGCTAACAGCTAGTTTGCTTCAGTGTGGCAATATCAGTTGTTAAAATGTTGAAATGCTTCCATACTGTTTCAGAAGCAGCCCTTGTCCTGCTCACCAGAGAAGCTTCCCAACTAACCCATGCCAACTACCCAGAATGTTCTGTCCCCTATCCTAGACTTCTGGGTATCATCACTATTAACACCTCTCACCAGAGGCAGATTTGTATACAAAACAGCAACAATTCTCTAATGACTTATCTCCCTAAAGCATCTATAACCTTATTACAAAGAGCTAGAAATGGTCAACAGGCTAATTAATACATGTCAAATTGTTTTTTTTTTTTTTTTTTTTTTTTTTTTAATCTGTTAGGGTATACTACTTAGGTAGTCTAGCACTTAGTTTTAGAATATGGGGTGACTTGGCACTATTGTGATATCCTGTGTCTCCAATGTAAATAATTACATTTTATACAAGCTCTCACATGTTGGTAAGTATCACATATGCCTCACACATCCAAAAGTTTTATGAAGCCTGAGGAAGGCCTATTGCAAAAATTCCTCTTCACTCCCTCATGACTTATAAGCTCCTTAGGCTGTTTAAATTCTTTCTTAGAAAACCAAATGATCATTTTTGCTTTCTGCCCCACACTCCATATCCTCATTTTCAAAAGCAATCAGTTGGTTTGCTTATGCATTAGCAATGTGCAACTTTGATCACTTTTGAGTAGTACCAAAGAAACTGGACTTTACATTGTATCTACATTACCTCTGATTTAATTGTACCACATTATGCATATTTACCTTTTCTTATTCTTTTTCAAATCTGATTTTATCCTGTTTTAGTATACTTGTATTTAATCACTTCAAGCACTTTTTAGATTTTTATGTATGTATGTATGTATGTATGTATGTATGTATGTATGTGTGTGTGTATGTATGTATTATTAGTGAAGTAAGGACATTTGTATCTCATTATTCTTTCCTGACCAGGCAAATGTCATTTTCATCAACTCTGCGTCTATTCTGATATCCACTTGGTTATGAGTTCTTTGGAGTCCATTTTTAAAATCACTCTTCAATGGGGCGCCTGGGTGGCGCAGTCGGTTAAGCGTCCGACTTCAGCCAGGTCACGATCTCGCGGTCCGTGAGTTCAAGCCCCGCGTCAGGCTCTGGGCTGATGGCTCAGAGCCTGGAGCCTGTTTCCGATTCTGTGTCTCCCTCTCTCTCTGCCCCTCCCCCGTTCATGCTCTGTCTCTCTCTGTCCCAAAAATAAATAAAACGTTGAAAAAAAAAATAAAATAAAATCACTCTTCAATATATCCCCACCTTTTCTTTTGCTATTTTACCTCATTTGTCCAACCTTGACTATTTTATTATCATCTTTTGCTTTAATAAATGTGCCCTAATTGGCAACCTCAGCTCTAGTTTCTCCCCATTCTGGAAGGACTTTTCACAAATATTTTGCGATTGTAGTAAGAAGCCAATAGCCAAACCTCCCCAAAAGGATAGCAATGCAGCTGGGCCTTAAGAACAACTGCAAACAAGAATGGGCATTCATCATGAATAGATCTCATCATATGCCTTCTCTGGCTTCATTCCTATTTAGAACACTCTGACCCTTTCCAGATAGTTGAAAATGTGACTCCTGGTAAGAAGGTCCCAAGTCACATATATTGACTTCTTCCAATAGATAACCTAGTTCTAGGTTTGCATGACTGTACCAGTTATCATACTGAAATATTTCCACATTCTCAATTGAATAGCTGTAATAGTTTATCACCCTGGGTCCTGCTGGGTCCTATCTGAACATTAAGCAACTAAAGTTTCATTCCTCACTAAGCAAAGGTCATCCTGATCCCTGATCCTCTGGCAATTCTATTTTTGGCTTTTAAATTCTCTGAATTAAATGTATTAAAATGTTAAAAATTATCTTTAGATTTATCCTCCTAATCCCAGGAAGAACCCAGCTATCTAATTGCATGTATATATGAAATTATATAATAAAAATGTGGCCTTTATAAATTTCATATTTAATATTAATATTTTCTTATATTCAAAGAATAATAATTTTACTAAAATACTTGATGCAGCATTACTACCTCTTCATTTGCCTTTCCATTTTTTTTTTTCCTGCCTGATACAACCAGATCTCTTGGGCATCTCTTTATTTTATTTTTTTAACTTTTCTTTCCAAGTTTTTATTTGAATGCCAGTTACTTAACAGTGTAATATTAGTTTCAAGTATAGAATTCAGTGATTCATCACTTACATACAACAACAGGTACTCATCACAACAATAATGCCCTCCTTAATACCCATCACCCACTTAACCTAACCCCTGCCCAACTCCCCTCAAGAAACCCTCAGTTTGTTCTCTATAGTTAAAAGTCTGTTTTTTTGTTTGCCTCCCTCTTTTTTTTGTCCCAGTGTTCATTTGTATTGTTTCTTATAGTCCACATATGAGTGAAATCATATGGTATTTGTCTTTCGTGGACTTATTTCGTGGACTTATAGTTCACATATGAGTGAAATTGTATGGTATTTGTCTTTCACGGGCATATTTCACTTAGTTACCATTATATTCTCTAGCTCCATCCATACCATTGCAAATGGCAAGATTTCATTCTTTTTGATGGCTGAGTAATATTCCATTATATATATAATTATATATAAATAAATAATAATTATATATAAATAAATATATATAAATAAATAATATTTATAAATAAATATATAAATAAATAATTTATATATATATAAATATATATATAGATACAAATATATAAAATACATTTGTAATTCCATTAAATATCTATATTTGTATCTATCTATATCTATATATCTATATATCTATATCTATATCTATATCTATATCTATATCCATATGACAACCACTTTACACATCAGTCAGTGGACTTTTGGGCTCTTTCCATAATTTGGCTATTGTTGATATTGCTGTTATAAACATCAGGGTGCATGTATCCATTCTAATTAGCATTATTGTATCCTTGGGTAAATGCCTAGTAAAGCATTTACTGAATCATAGTGTAGTTCATTATGTTTTTAACTTTATGAACAAAATTCATACTGTTTTTCAGAGTGGCAGCACAGTTTGCATTCCCACCAACAGCGTAAGAGGGTTCTCCTTTCTCCACATCCTCATCAAGTAATACCTGCTATTTCCTGTGTTGTTAATTTTAGCCATTCTGACTAGTGTAAGGTGATATCTCATTGTAATTTAGATTTGTATTTCCCTGAGGATGAATAATATAGAGTATCTTTTCATGTTTCTGTTAGCCAACTGTATGTCTTCTTTGGAAAAAATGTCTATTCATGACTTCTGTCCATTTTTTTAACTAGGTTGTTTTTTGAGTGTTGAGTTTTCTAAGTTCTTTATATATGTAGGATACTAACCTTTTATCAGATATGTTATTTGCAAATATCTTCTCCAATTTTGTAGGCTGCCTTTTGCTTTTGTTGCTTGCTTCCTTTGCTGTACAGAAGTTTTTGTTTTGATGAAACCTAAATGTTTATTTTTGTATTTGTTTCCCTTGCCTAGGAGACATACCTAGTAAGAAGTTGTTATGGCTGATGGCAAAGAGGTTAGTGCCTGTGTTCTCCTTTATGATTTTAATGGTTTCCTGTCTTACATTTAGGCCTTTGATCCATTTTGAACTTATTTTTATGTATGGTGTAAGAAAGTGATCTAGTTTCATTCTTTTGCTTGTTGCTGTCCAGTTTTCCCAATACCACTGGTGAAGAGACTTTCTCTCATTGGATATTCTTTCCTGCTTTACCAAAGATTAGTTGACCATATAGTTGTGGGTTAATTTCTAGGTCTTCTATTCTGTTCCACTGATCTATGTATTTGTTTTTGTGCCAGTAGCATACTGTCTTGATCACTACCACATTGTAATATAACTGGAAGTCCGGAATTGCAATGCCTCCAGCTTTTCTTTTCTTTTTCAAGATTGCTTTCTCTATTCAGGGTCTTTTCTGGTTCCATACAATTTTAGGATTGTTTATTCTAGCTCTATGAAAAACACTCATGTTATGTTGATATAGACTGCATTAAATGTGTAGGTTGCTTTCGGTAATATAGACATTTTAACAATGTTTACTTTCCAATCCATGAGCGTGGAATGCTTTTCCATTTCTTTGTGTCATCTTTGATTTCTTTCATCAGTGTTTTATACATTTCAGAGTACAGATCTGTTACATCTTTGGTTAGGCTTATTTCTAGGTATCTTATGGTTTTTGGTGCAATTATAAATGGGATTTATTCCTTGATTTCTCTTTCTGATGCTTTATTATTGGTGTATAGAAATGAAATAGATTTCTGTACATTAATTTTGTATCCTACAACTTTACTGAATTTGTATATCAGTTCTAGCAATTTTTTGGTGGAGTCTTTTAGGTTTTCTATGTGTAGTATAATGTCATCAGCAAACAGTGAAAGTCTGACTTGTTCTTTGCTGATTTGGGTGCCTTTTATTTCTTTTTGTTGTTGGACTGCTACAGCCAAGACTTACAGTACTATGTTAAATAACACTGATGAGAGTGGACATTCCTGTCTTGTTCCTGACTGTTGAGGAAACACTCTCAGTTTTTCCCCATTGAGAATGGTATTTGCTGTGGGTTTTTCATATATGGCCTTTATTATGTTATGTTCCCTCTATCTCTATTTTATTGAGAGTTTTTATCATGAATGGATGTTGTACTTTGTTAAACGCGTTTTCTGCATCTATTGAAAGGATCATATGCTTCTTATCTTCTCTCTCATTAATGTGGTATATCACATTGTTTGATTTGCAAGTACTGAATCAGCCTTGCAGCCCAGGAATAAATCTCACTTGATCATGGTGAATGATTCTTTTTAATATACTGTTCAATTTGTGAGTATTTTATTAAGAATTTTTGCATCCACGTTTATCAAGGATATTGGTCTGTAATTCTTTTTTGTGAGGTCTTTGTCTGGTTTCGGTGTCAGGTTAATGCTGGCCTGACAGCATGATTCTGGTAGTTTTTCTTCCTTCTATTTCTATTTTTTTGAATAATTTGAGAAGAACAGGTATTAACTCTTCTTTAAATATTTTGTAGAATTCCTCTGTGAAGCCATATAGCCCTGGACTTTTGTTTGTTGGGAGATTTGTCATTACCGATTCAATTTCTTTGCTGGTTATTGGTCTATTCAAGTTTTCTATTTCTTACTGTTTCAGTTTTGGTAGTCTACATTTCTAAGAGTATGTTTATTTCTTCCAGATTGTCCAATTGGTTGGCACATAGTTTATTCTAATATTCTCTTACAATTGTTTATATTTCTGTGGGGTTGGTTGTTATTTCTCCTCTCATTTGTGATTTAATTTGGGTCCTTTCTCTCTCTCTCTCTCTCTCTTTCCCTCTTTGATAAGTCTGACTAGGGCTTTATCAATTTTATTAATTTTATAAAAGAACCAGCCATTGGTTTCATTGATCTGTTTCATCTCTTTCTGCTTGCTTTAGGCTTCTGGTTTTTTTTCTTTCTAGCTCCTCTAGGTGTAAGATTAGGTTGTGTACTTGGGATTTTTCTGGCTTCTTAAGGTAAACCTGTATTGCTAAATACTTCCCTCTTATGCCTGCTTTTGCTGCATCCTAAAGATTTTGGAGCGTTGTGTTTTCATTTTCATTTGTTTCCAAGTATTCTTTTTTATTTCTTCTTTGATTTCATGGTTGGCCCTTTCATTCTTTAGTAGCATGCTGTTTAACTTCCATGTATTTATGGTCTTTCCAAACTTTTCCTTGTGGTTGGCTTCAAGTTTCATAGAACTGTGGTCAGAAAATATGCATGGTATGGTTTCAATCTTTTTGAACTTGTTGAGGCCTGATTTGTGACCTATGTGAACTATTTTGGAGAATGTCCCATGTGCACTCAAAAAGAATGTGTATTCTGCTGCTTTATGATGAAATGTTCTGAATATATGTGTTAAGTTCATCTGGTCCAGTGTGTCATTCAAAGCCATTGTTGATTTTCTACTTATGTAATCTGTCCATTGATGTAAGTAAGCTGTTAAAGTCCCCTATTATTGTATTATTATCAATGAGTTCCTTTACACCTGTTATTGTTTTATACTTTTGTGTATTTCCAAGTTGGGGGCATAAATATTTACAATTATTAGATCTTCTTGTTGGATACTCCCCTTTATTATGATATAGTGCCTTTCTTCATCTCTTGTTACGTTTTTTGGTTTAAAATCTAATTTGTCTAAGTATTGCTACTCTGGATTTCTTTTGACATCCATTTACATGATAATTATTTCTCCATCCCCTCACTTCAACCTGCTGGTGTCATTAGGTCTAAAATGAGTCTCTTGTAAGCAGCATATATATAGGTCTTGTTTTTTATCCATTCAAATGATACCCTATGTCTTTTGATTGGAGCATTTAGTCCATTATCATCCAGAGTAATTATTTTTTTTATTTTTTAATGTTTATTTATTTTGAGAGAAAGATACAGAGAACATGAGTGGGGGAGAGACAGAGAGAGAGGGAGAGAGAGAATTCTAAGCAGGCTCCACACTGTCATTACAAAGCCAGATGCAGGGCTCAGACTCATGAACTGCGAGATCATGACCTGAACCAAAACCAAGAGTTGGATGCTTAGCCAACTGAACCACCCAGATGCTCCCAAAGTAATTACTGATAGATGTGTATTTAGTGCCATTTTTTTTTTTTTGTTTTGTTTTGTTTTGTCATTGTTTCTGGAGATTTTTCTCTGTTGCTTTCTTGTCTTCATCACTTTTGATCTTTCCTTTTGACTCAAAGAGTTCCCTTTAATATTTCTTGCAGGGCTTGTTTAGTGGTCACAAACTCCTTTAGATTCTGTTTATCTGGGAAACTCTTTATCCCTCTAATTCTGAATGATAGCCTTGCTGGATACAGTATTCTTGGCTACAAATTTTTCCCATTCAGCACACTGAGTATATCATGCCACTCCCTTCCAGCTTGCCAAGGTTTTGTGGAGAGATCGGGAGCTAGCATTATCGGTCTTCCCTTGTAACTTAGGGACTTCTTTGGTTTTGCTGCTTTCAGGATTTTTTGTTTATCAGTATATTTTGCAAATTTAATTACAGTATGTCTTTGTATTGGCATTTGTTTGTTGATTTTGATGGGAGTCCTCTGTTCCTCCTGAATTTGGATGTCATTTTCCTTTCCCAGATTAGGGAAGTTTTTAGCCATAATTTCGTCAAATAAACCTTCTGTCCGTTTTCTCTCTCTTCATCTTCTGGGACTCCTATGATTTGAATGTTATTATGTTTGATGGAGTCACGGAGTTCCCTAAGTCTATTCTTGTGTTCCATAATTTGTTCCTTTTTTGGTTCAGCATCATTATTTTCCATTATTTTATCTTCTATACCACTTATTCGTTCCTCTGCTTCTTCCGTGTTTGTGTTCATTACATCCACTTGGGTTTCAAATCTCAGTTATTGTATTTTTCATTTTTGACTGGCTGTTTTTAGCTCTTTTCTCTGTGGTAAGGGTCTTGTTGAAGTCTTCTTTTCTCAAGCTCAGCAAGTATCCTTATGATTATTGTTTTAAATTCTCCATCAGGCATATTACTTATATCTGTTTCAATTAGATCTCTGGCCTTGACTTTATCTTGTTCTTTATTTGGGATGAATTCCTCCATCTTGGCATTTTTGTCTAAGTCTCTGTCTTCTTCTCTGTGTTACAAAAGCCTGTTATATTTCCTACTTCTGAGGTAATGGCTTTATGAAAAAAGAGATCACACAGTGTCTAGGGCCTGGTGTTTCATGGAGTGCCCCTGGTTTGTGCTGGCGCACTTTGCTGCTGTGTTTTGGCTGCTCTTTCAGTCCAGTCATCTTCAGAAGCTCTCCTTGCCTGCAATGGGCAGTGTATGGACCTTGATCACAGTGTGGCACACTTAAACTAGGTGTGCTCTGGTCTTGTTAAGAGACCAGATGCTATTTCCACTAGAACTGAAGCCTTGCAGAGCTCTCTAGTTGAGAGATGTGGTGTGAGCAGGAGTTTCTGCTGATCTCCTGCGGAAGGGGCCTGTGGAGCTGGGAATGAGGTACACTTGCCCAAGAAGGGCAGTACCTGGGGAATGCAGAGGGGCTGGACTTGGTGCAAGCATGTTAGGCAGCCAGTGTCAGTACTATGTTGTTTATTACAGGTGGCTCTGTGCTTATACTGAGGGGTGGGGGAGGGAAATGTCACCAGTCAGCTCCTTTGTCCCTGGAAGGGGTCTCTGTGTTTGCTGGTCTCAGAGAAGCACTCCCAGAAGAGCAAATATTCTCCCTGCTGTGCATCTGTGGCATTCTTCAGATTGCTGTTTTCATGCCGTCTCCAGGTTGATTTTCTGCTTTCTCTCCAGGAGCATAGCAGTGCCCTAAGGAGTCTACCCCAGCCAAGCCCAGTGACTTTTAAAATTCCAAACTTTAGGAATATTGTATAGGCAGGGACCTGCACTGGTGTTCTGGATATGGTCTTGCCACACTGGGAAATAGTTTTGGCCAAGAATGGCAGTTGCACCAGAGCACAGGGGCATGGTACTTGGAGCTAGCGGCTAGTCAGCCAGTGTCAGGTTGAACTGCTTTCGGGAGGGGGCTCTGAACCTATGCTAGGGTGCAGGGGAGGGAAATGATGCCCATTGGCTCTTTTGTGCATGGAGAGGCATCTGTGTAACTCCACCTCTCACAGATGCACTCTAAGAAGAGAGAACAATCTCCTCTCTATGCATCTTAGGAGTTCCTCAGATTGTGCCATCTGCCCCAGTTGTTTGCTTGACTTCTCTTCAGGTGTAGGGCACTGTCTTCAGGGCTCTCTCCCAGACAAGCTCACATAAATCTCTAGTCCTGGAGTCCACTGGTTGCAAAAACTCATGAAAATCAGCCCCTCTCATTTTTCTAGCCAATGGCTTTGGGGAAGTGTTCTCCTCATGCATTCATTCCCCTGTGAGCTCCTCTCTTTTGTGCCTCCATGACTAAGACTCTTTTCTCTCCATAGCACCCATGATCCATTTCTCCCTTAAACTACATCTCCACACTTCCTACCTTCCTCAGTGTGGCCTCTTCTCTCCATCTAGTTGTGGAGTTTGCTGTGTCAGTCCTTTGATCAATTTCTTGGGTCTTCAGATGATTTGATAGTTTGAGGGATGATACAAACTTAGGGTCTTCCAAGTATGCTACAATCTTAGCTACAAATCTCCTCTTTTTTTCTTTTTTGAAATTCTTTTTTCTTATTTAAAGAAGATAGATGTTACTTCTGATTTGAGGATTGATTGAATGGTCAATTCTTAGATTATTTCCTGAAGTGTGTCTCTCTGTTTCTCTCAAAACTTAGTCACTTTATACTGAATTTGGGGGATATTCCTTTCCCACTGCTACTTTAAAATTCTAATAATCAAAACATTTTTTGACCTTTTTTAAGCATATCTTGACAGTAATTCATATGACCAACATTTCTACAGATCTCTTTTCACTTTTCCTCAATAACAGGAAAAGGATTGGATATTCTATTTTATCAATTCTTTATAAAAAATGTGTCAAGTACATTGAAGCAAAGTGACACCTGATATTAGTTTGAAGTTAAATAAAATATATGAGACATTATGACATAGTCAATAAGGGTGACACAGATGAATATTTTTAGGAAATTATAACTGATATGAAGACATCTGGACAGCTGGATACAACATCAGAAACTGAAGATACTCATTTCTTTTTTAAACTGTGCAGGCAATAACTTTATCTCTCCACAAGGAAATAGTGAACAACACATACTAATTTGATTCTTGTTTTTAATCTTGAAAATTAATTCTTTTATTTATTCTTTAATTTGCTATTTTGGACTTTCCCTAACTAAATTCCTGAAAAAGACATTTTTTGTATGGCCTATTTAAGTATATTGGATGCTATCTATAGACTGCACATTAAAAGGTCCCTAAACACTGACAGAGGAGTTCATGGTCAACAACCGAGCATCCTTATTATATTTCCAAATTGGCTTTGTAGATTTGGCCAAGCCTATGTGGACATAATTCAATACATAGGATCCGGAAAAATATTAAACAACACATTAGTCAAATGAGTTAGTCAATTTAATATATATTGCTTGCGATCATAAGCCAGATGTCACAACTTTCACCTTGAAAAGTAGAAATTCTGCCAAAGTCTCTAAATATTTCACAACCATATTTCTTCCCATTATGACACTAAAAACATATTTTGAACATTCATCAAAATAATGACAAATACTGAAATATTCATTGATCGTAAAAAGATTTCTTAAAATCGACTCAGACATTCACTCAAAATATTTTTAAAAACCGGACTAAATATCCACATAGAGGTATAAATTAGACTTTTTTCACAAACAGTTATTTCTGTGAATTGTGAGTGGGTCAAGAAGCTGAAGAGAAAGGGTGTTCACTGCTTCTCAAACTCATATACACTGTCAATCATAATATTGATAGTAGGTCATAGTTTGATTACATTTGAAGATCCCCCCCTCAATTATTTATAGCTTACCTGCATATGTCAGAAGGGATTATATACAATAAATGTATAATGTCAATAATTTCTTGCATAATTATTTGAATAATACTTTTGAATATAGATGATAATATTTGAAAACTTTAAAAGATACATTATTTCATCCCTATATATCTTATCTTCAAATTATATTATAGATGTGTTCCTTGAATGGATATTTCCTCATGTTCCTAATATATTTTGTTTTGTCATTGATCATTTAAATTCAAGCACCATGAGGATTACTTATCTGGAAAGTCTGCCTTTCTTAATTCACCTTTGACTCATCTACAAATTTATAGACAAGTTGACACATCATTACAGTATAAAAATAGCTATTGTTTTGATGATTTAATGCAACCTTTTGGAGTAAGGTAGAGATGAACGATGATTCTGCCTAAATCACCTTATTGGCTATATTTTCTTTGAAAATAATTAAACTTCACATTTTATCATAAGCAGTATATCACATAAAGTTAGGTATAATATTCATGCTTTTCTGGGTCACTTAATTTTATTTCAAAGGACATCCACTAAACCATTAGTATCTGCTGAATGATGTAAAAGTAGATCATTTTCTATGCTAATTAGTCAGTATACAGATTCCCCTTCCCACACACACACAAAATGAACAGATATACCAAGCCAACACTAAGTTGAATTTGACTTATCATTTCTAACTGATATGGAGTTTAATATGAACTTTTATGTCTCCAATTAAAACACTAGGGAAAACACCACAAGTGCATTCAAGCTTTTCTAGTCAGTCAATCTGTCATCATAGTAAGCGTGGCTGTCTGTTCTGCTATTTTCCAGTGCCAGTGTGATATTCACACACCATCTGCCGACTTCCACTTATTGCTATCCAGGCTCCATTGCTGGTTATTCATTTCTCATTTTGGTCATCATAAGTCAGCATGTTTGTGAAAATCCAGTACTGCTTGCTGAACTAGTATGTGTACAACTGCTATTGAATTTAGGCTTTGGGACATATATTGCTGTTCTGATAATTTCCTATGGATTCATCTTTTACAAAATTCATGGACTAACATATTGTACTGAAAGCATGCAGTAAAATAAGGCACTCATTTTTCAAAAGGAAAGAATATGAGGAATCATCAGGCACAGTTTTTCCTTTTTCATCACCATTGTTAAAAGTGCAATTTTACTTGCATGCATTGGTCTCTTTTACTTAAAGCTCTTTAATGCTATCTTTTATTTGTGGGATCCATATTATTTAGCAATTTGCCTCATAAAATACACACAAAAATAAAGCTTTTCCAGGAGTGCCTGGGTGGCTCAGTCAGTTAAGCGTCAACTTGATTTTGGCTCAGGTCATGATCCCAAGGTCATGGGATTGAGCCCTACTCTGGGCTCTGCACTGAGCTTGGAGCTTGCTTAATATTCTCTCTTACTCCCTCTGCTCTTCTCCCCCGCTTTTACTCTCTCTAAAAAAAAAAAATTAATTAAATTAACTTAAAAATAAAATTCGAGCGTTTCCAAAGTTCAGTATGAAACAGCTAAAGTCCTAACCAGAGTTCTGGTTCTCATCATGGAGAGGAATAGTCACAGTTCTTCATTGCTATTGATAATTATCACTTCATGAAATTCTAGTTCATAACACCTCATGATCCCGTTCTCTCTTAAATTCAAACAGATATATCTAATACAAATTTCAGGTGTTTCTTATTCCTAGTCCTGCTTCTAAGTCTCCATATAACTTGACATGATTCAGCAAACTCTTTTCTCCCAAAACCCACAAAGCTACTCAATTCCTCTTTTTAAACTTCAGATACAAAGTATGATTTACTTACACTTATAGTGTCTATGCATTGCTAATCAATTTGTCCATCTTTTATACTGTCTATTGGTAGGTATAAAGAGAAAATCTCATAATTTTGCATGGTTTTATAATAAGAAGAGAGGCTGGGAGTTCTGGATGCCCCATTTAAGACCACCCTTTCTTTGCCTCCATGACTTCATGGTCAAGTATGATTATTCATTGAAAGGCTACCCTATATTCCATGCCACCCTTACTTCACCATCACTGGTGTCTTGTGCCATATATACCAATCTCATTTGTTCTCTATTTCCTCATTTTGTCAGGCAACATGGGAAGCCCAGTTCATCCCCCTACCCCCCAGATTCTTAGTCCTATTCTAGTCTATATACATTCCTTTGTAAGACCAGTGTCCACTCCTCCCAAATTCCTGAAATATTTCCCCAATGTCCTCCTCATATAGTCTATGATCAATTTTCATGTTCTTGCTCTAAATGAAATCCAGCTGTCTCTTCATTTACAGCTCTCTCAGGTGGTGTCTGTTTTCTTTCCTAAATTATGTTACACTGTATTTGGATGTGGGGTTTTACTGATTTCCTACTGTACTGTTGTGACAAATTACCACAAATATAGTGGCTTAAAACAACACAAAATTATTACTGTACAGTTGGGAGGTTAGAAGTCTAAAGCAGGCTGGCAGAGCTGGGTGCCTTCTTGAGCCTGAAGAGGGGAGTTTGTTCCTCTCCTTTTCCAGATTCTAGAGGCTTCTCAACCTTGCCTTGGTTGCATCACTCTGACTTTTGTTTCTTTCATCACATCTTCCTCACTGGTTCTACCCTTCTGCCTCCCTCTTTTGAGGGTCTTTGGGATTTGGCCCACCATGATGACCCATCTCAAGATCCTTAACTTAATGACATCTGCAAAATCACTTTTGCCATGTAGGGGAATATATTCACATGTTGTAAGGATTAGGTCATGGACAACTTTGGGTGCTACTATTCTGTGTACCAAGGGAGTAGATGTCCTTTTTGTTTCCAGATGCAGCTTCTTGACAGTTATGCTTCCATCATCTTGAAAACCAAGTCTGAATCTCCTATCATCAGAATATTCCACCCACTGTTCTATTTATGTATAGGCACTAAATATGCTCTAGTCAATTCCTCAAAGACTTTATTTAAAATCTGTCTCACTCTCACTCTCTCTAATATTGCTATCATAATTCTTAGTAATTTGTGCTTCAAGGAGATAATCTTACCAACATTTTGGTAGCTGAGATCCTTCATTTCCAGTCTTTGATGGAAATGATGATCCTGTCTTCTTTCCCACTCTGGTCAATTTTCACCCATGATAATGCCTAGGGCATTGTCATTACCCAAAACAGGATCTTTTCCATAATCTCAATTTGAAACATCTCACTCTGAAACCTGTTACTTACCCATCAACCACATTTGCTTTAATACCCAGAACTGACAATTAATCAACCTCCACTGAGAGTTACAATCCATCAGTCATATTACTTTTCACTTTTTTCTCTCTCTCTGTTACAATTTCCTCTTTAACTAGCTTAAATATAAATGGTCCATAATCATGCCAAAGAAAGAAAGAAGGAAAGAAAGAAAGAAAGAAAGAAAGAAAGAAAGAAAGACAGAAGAAGGGGAAAAGAGAGAAAGAAAGGGAGGGAAAGAAAAAATAAAAGTAGGAAAAATGGAAGAAGGGGGGAAGGAAAGAAAGAAGGAAGGAAGGAAGGAAGGAAGGAAGGAAGGAAGGAAGCAGAAGAAGCAGTGTTCTGAAACTTACAGCTTTTCACATATTAATTGAGTCTCCTACTTAGATATAAGACTGCATTTCAAATTAAATCCCTGCCAAGGGCATTTTTAAATATTTGATGCAAATGACTTCTATTGAACAAGTAAATGGAAACCTAGTTTCACAGAATGTGAAAATAATTTTTCACTGTAAATTTCTACGTAAAAGAGATTTGAAATAAACATATTATCAATATTTTGAACATTAGAAAAGGTAAAATTATAAACATTCAACTATATTTATTATTTTTTAAAAACCTTCCAGTTTAAAATCTCTTCAAAAAGGGGCACCAGAGTGGCTCAGTCATTAAGTGTCCAACTTTGGTTTAGGTCATGGTCTCATGGTTTGTGAGTTCAAGCCCCACATAGGGCTCTCTGCTGTCAGTGCAGAGCCCACTTCAGATACTCTTGTGTCCCTCTGTCTCTGCCCCTTCGCCACTCACAGAAGTGCTCTGTCTCTCTCAAAAATAAACATTTAAAAAAATCTATTCAAAAAATGTTTTGTTACAAATATAATTTAAAGGGTATATTTAAAAATCCATAGGGGTGCCTGGGTGGCTCAGTTGGTTATGTGTTTGACTTTTGATTTTGGCTCAGGTCATGATCTCACAGTTTATGGGATCAAACCATGAGTAGGATTCTGTGCTGACATTGTGGAGACTGCTTGGGATTTGATCTCTCTCTCTCTCTCTGCCCCTCCCCTACTCATACTGTCTTTCTCAAAAATAAAAATAAACATTAAAAAAAAAGTAAATAAAAATAAAAACCATAAATGTATTAAACGAAGTTTAATAAATCAGTTTATGTTTCCATCCTATCTAGAAAAATGTTACATTTAATAAAAGTATATCTTGTGATTCTTCAAATATTTAAGAGACATTTTAAGCTATAGAGTTAATGAAAATGTAGAAAAATAAACATACTTTATAACAAAGAGCAATTATACATTCAAGTTGATAAAATTCAACACATCCTCAATACTGTTTTCCTATTATTTGTATCTATAAATTTTCCTGAAAATTTAATAATTAAAGCATTCCTTCATGTAAAAAGAATCTCATACTTTTTATGATTATAGAATATGACAATGTTTCCAGTCCCTAAAAATGTGTTTTGAACAGCAAAAATGCAACTATTGAAAATGTTATTTTTAAAGTAGTTTTTTCTAAAGCCTTTCATTAATCAGAAAATCAGTAGATTTTTCTCTACAAATTGAGTAATTAAAGCAAGGTATTACATTGAGGTCATCATCCAATATCACTCTTGTTCTAAATATCACCAGTAAATAATGAATTTGACATGATTAATGCTTTAGTTCCTGACGAGGGTTCTCTATGTGATGTAGCTTTATAATCTGTTATCACTCAGCTTCACAGTTCTTGTTTTGCTATTTTGGCTGTCCTTTTTATTTTGAAATCCATGTCCTTCCAGCAATTCACTTTGTTCAAATCACTTTAGGGAAGTCACTGGTCCCCCAGTGACCATACTTCTGTTGTCTTGTAACTGAACAACTTCCAAAGACAATAAATGCTTGAGTTATAGCACTTTTCTTCAGATACCTTTCTTTTTTCTTTGTTTCTCTCTCTCTCTCTTTTTTTTTTTTTTTAAGTTATTAAACAGGACATTTTCCGCTTGCAGGGACTGCAGTGGAAAGGGGAGCATGGGAGAAGGGGTCTCCAATGGGAAGCAGGATGGTCCTTCTTCATTCCTGCATCAGTTATGAATAGAAACTAATTGAAACAAGGCAAACATCTCCTCTGTGTATATGGGCAGAGGTTGCAGGAAGTTACATAGTTTTAGAGATGTAACCCAGAGGGTAAGTGAAAGACACCAAGATCCCAGGCATGTGGGTAATTAAACTATGATAAAATAACTGTAAGTATTGTTATATCTTATTAGTTTCATAGGGAAGAAAAGCAAGGTACTAATTTTCAGTTTCTATGTAGGAGACAGGTGAATACTAGTTGACTTTGGATTTCTAATACTGCATGCTTTTGGGCCATGAGTAGAGTATCCTGTGCCTTACAGGAAAAGTAAGATGAGTGAGGAATTTTGGTCCTAACCAATGGACTGGCTTTAAGGATCGTATTCAAAATAAAAATGAACACAAAAATTGATTTATATTGTATATGTCATTGGTGATTTTCAATAATTATCAAAAATCCATATTCAAGTACCAACTATTGTTATGAGAACAAGTCATTGGTCATCTTGTTCATATTTGTTCCATTATAACATTATGTATGGCTAAACATGATTATGAAACAATTACCAAATATTTAATGACAACAATTATCAAATAATGATATGAGTGTGTCATAGTCATATTCTTGGCAATTTTTTGAGTAAACTGGTCACGGATCATCTTTATTTCTCTTATCGCTAACATTTCTGAGCAAGGAAAAAAAAACCTCAACGAATCTTTTTTACAACTTCACCTTCACTTATGAAAATACAGAAGATAGTGAATTAATATAACTTTATCTCAATGGAAGTTTTCCTAAAGGCTCAGCAGACGCTAGTTCTCCTTCCTCATTCATCGTACAATCTTGGCTTAAACTTCTCTGTTAATTAGCTCTCAGTGAGAATATTTCAACTGAGGACTTGAAGCCATTTTGCCCAAAATAAAACTACCATTTTTTAGGAGTACCTGGGTGGCTCAGTCAGTTAAGCCTCCTAATATTGGGTGAGGTCATGATCTTGCAGTGGTGGGATCAAGCCCCACCTCAGGCTCTTCTCTGAATATAGAGCCTAATTGGGATTCTTTCTCTCCCTCTTCCTTTTCCCCTTTCCCCCTGCTTGTGTACTCTCTTTATCTCTCAAAATAAATAAATAAACTTTAAAAAACTATTATTTTTTTTTTTAAATTTTTTTTTTTCAACGTTTATTTATTTTTGGGACAGAGAGAGACAGAGCATGAACAGGGGAGGGTCAGAGAGAGAGGGAGACACAGAATCGGGAACAGGCTCCAGGCTCTGAGCCATCAGCCCAGAGCCCGACGCGGGGCTCGAACTCACGGACCGCGAGATCGTGACCTGGCTGAAGTCGGACGCTTAACCGACTGCGCCACCCAGGTGCCCCTAAAAAATTATTATTTTTAAAAATATTGACTGTTTTACTATTTTGAAATTCTGTGATTTATTGGAATTTTATAATCCAATTATTTATTTTATTTTATTTTATTTTATTTTATTTTATTTTGTTTTATTTTATTTTATATTAACACCCAATTTGTAAAAGTTTGTTTCACCTCCAGAAGAATGTATAGAGTACTTATAAGGTACTCAACAACTTAGAATAATATCTCTTAAGATAAACAGCATAAACTGGGAGAGCAATTTTAAAACCATAAAATATGGATTTCATTCTATATCTTTGAAAATAGTTTGCTCATTTATTATTTTATTTCAAAATACATATTTTTATTGCACATTTTATCAAATATATTTTTAAGGTGATTTTAGCACTCATTACACATGTAATTTTATCATTTTCTTTACTTAAAATTTAAACGCATATGCAAACTGTACTTGAGAAGATAATCTCTTGTAGGAATACATCAGTGAACAAGGCTCTCATATAGGAAATAACATTAATTGTTACATACATACAAGCACACATACACACACTCCTGGAGATTCCTCAAACTGTGATCTATGATTTGTTTTTATTCATGTATACTGACACGTATAATAAGACAGATAAGGTTTCTTAAATTCTCCCTAACTCCAAAAGTAAATATAAGAAGATCTCAAATTTTTTACAAATAAGTTCTCCATTTTTGTAAAATAAATACTGCTTTACTTTTTCCACTTGAATAGAGAAAAAAATGATTTGTTTTTTTCTTTTTAAAGATATTTGAAGTTGGGTCACTGAAGTTGGGTCACAAAACTTAATCAAGATTATACATTTAAAATGCAAATAGGATTACCACCCACCACCACCAACACAAAATGTTCAATTATGTTTTGCTTTGATTTGATTTTTGTCTTTGAATTATAAGTCCCAGCTTATACACATCTACTGTGAAGGTTTTCTTCTATATAAAAACATAAGGATTCACACAGATGGTAAATTTTAAAGTATAATAAATGGATACATGAATACAAGCACAATTAGATTTCCAGCTGTGATATGTGGAATGGCAACTTTTGATAAAAATCCTTCATGTGTATCCCCTTTATGTCCACTTTTAGCAATCTGATTACTCACCCAGTCATGGAGGCAGCTTAAAAAGAGCCTGTGCTGGTTTTGTAATATCAAACACACGGTAAATGATCTGCAAGTATGCTGAAGTTCTGAACAAAAGACAGCTACTGAAGCACAGCATGCAACTCAAGAACACTGTATATCCTGTGTGTGTACATTTGCCTTTAAAAAAAAAAAAAAGTACCGTTATATACACAATTTCACAACATACATTTTGGGAAAGCTTTTCATATAGTAACGTTTCATATAGTAACATTTAAATGATTTGTTATAAGAACAACTTATTCTTAAGGGAAAAAGAAAACCATAATAAAATGGCTCTAGAAACAGTAATTCAAAATTCATTGTATGCAGAAAAATTGAAAAGCCATAGATACATAAAATTTCTATCTTTTCGTTCCACATGATATTGATAAAAATTCATTAGCAATGATAATTTATAAGCCCTAAAACAAAGCAAACTCTTAAAGTTTAATTTTCTTTCTATTTTCTCTGTGTGGTAATGGGAATAAAATTCACACAGCAGAAGGATAATGCACCCCATAATGTGACATGATGTACTGAGAATGCGGTATTACATTTCCAATGATATGCTTTCCAAAACTGTCTTCATGATGCCATGGAGAATCCTGCCCTTAGAGAATGCATCTGTTGAAGTGGATAGGTCATTCAAATAGATTCAATTAGATTCTAGCGTTAACATATTTCCTCTATCAAGGTGTTCAAGCAAACAATGAAATAAAACTAACCAGCAAGAATAACAAAAAACAAAACATGAGAAAGAATTTAAAACAGAACGAGTCATTTCTCTCCCCTGTGTATATGTCTTTTTAATCTCTCAAGTATTCTTGCCATCAAAAAGGAGTTATAGGTTGCCTGGGTGGTTCGTCGGTTAAGCGTCCGACTTCAGCTCAGGTCATGATCTCATGGTTCGTGGGTTCGAACCCCATGTCAGGCTCTCTGCTGACATCTCAGAGCCTGGAGCCTGCTTTGGTTTCTGTGTCTCCCTCTCTCTGTCCCACCCCTGCTTGCTTTCTCTCTCTCTCAAAAATAAATAAAAAAATTTTAAAAATTTTTAAAAAGGTGTCATATAACAAGGTATAATATATTAATTTGTATATTTTATACGCATATAAAACATATAACCATGTTTATTATATATATATGTAGTATATATAATTTGGAATAGTATATATCTACTTTTGAAAGCAACAACATTAAGACATTTTTGTGCTGATTACTGAGCTATTTTCTTCATCTTTTAATACTCGTGGTGCTAGGGCTGGGATGATGCATTTATTTTACCTTGCTAGCTGTATGACTGCTATACTGAACTAAAAGGAGGTGCTACAGAGAAAGACTGAGAATCTGAGGAACTCTGAGTGGACATAATATACCTAATTTGCTCACTATTCTTGTCAGCATCACTCTAGCAACAGTTCTCACTCTCCATGGATAGGTAGTTAACATGGCAGCAGTTGTTTTCAATTTCCTGTTAGCACTAGACAGCTGAAGCCTCGGCCTGAAAGGTCTAAGTCCAAGCTCCACACAGGCACTGCTGAAAACTTCAGACAACAGCACTTTTGTGGCAGTACCCTCTATGCATAAAGCTGAGCCCTATATCTGTGGGATCACTTTCCTAAGATTCTAGGTTCTAATCTCTTCCTTTCACTCCCCCAGCCCTAGATGTGGTAGTTACTTTCTGGAGTTACTACTTTTGTGTTTCCTCTTTTTAGTTCAGTTTTTAAAATCATAATGTTAGTTTCTACCTGTTAAAAAATTTCTAGTTTCTGAGAACTGGAAGGAGAGCTCCTTCCACCCTTATTATAAGACCATAGCTGAACAAGCTGAAGAATAATGACTACTTTGAACACATGAGAGAACTGAAGTTGTAAAGCAAACAAAGTTGAAATCTGGAGAGAGATAGGAATCTGAAAGGAGAAATAGGATTAGAGCACTAAATGACCTAGGACAGATGTCAATGAACACCAAATAAACTGATAAGAAGATTCAGGCAAAAATGATTAAAAATTGCTAAGTTGAGCAACTTGAGAGTGAGAAATCCCTAGAGGCTATATTCACACTCTCTTACAGGCCTTTCCTACAGGAACCTCTCAAGGTGCTCACAAGGATGGTCATGGAATCCTAGAAAAATTTTACCTAGGACACTTAGTGCTGGCTATAGGAAAAGTCCACCAAAGCCATGTCCCCTGTTGTCAAAGAAAAGTTTTAATGACACATTAGAAATCACAAGGAAGACTTTATTTAGTTATTGCAATAGGGCCAAGAATATTGCAACAGAGAAAGAAGATTGAATGCCACCCTACGGGAAAGGGGGGGGGGTGGCAAAAACTTGGAGGGATTTAAACACTGAGTGAGCTATTCGAAAAGTTCTAGAGGATTTTAGGGGAAAGGGTGATGAACAGTTACGTCATCTGTATTTGTTCATTAGTGTTTATCAAAGCTAGGCTCCCTTCCCACAGAAATGGAGAAAGCGGGGTTACTATCTTCCTTGATGATTGCTTTTCAAAGAGATGTTCCCAGGTTCTTGAAAAAGACATTCCTGGACTGTAAAACTGGCAAGAGGATGGGGAAGGATTTACATCTCAAAGAGACAGGGAGAAAATTTATAATTGCAGTTTTTCTAAAGTAAATGCTCAAAAAGGGAGGTCCAGGGTCTAACACCAGGGGGAAGCCTGTCTGAAGTATAATTGCTTTAAATGGAACCTTAGGCTCTCTTGGTCACTATCTATCCCAGCCATCACACTAAAACAAAGAAACAAAAACAAAACAAAAGAAAACAAAAAAACCCCACCTTTAATCTGCAGGGAAATAGTCAAGAAAATTATACTCATGAGTACTGTGAAGAAAAACAGGAAAAATAAAGACTGTCCCCATAGGGAAAGAGCATGAATACATGGCTATATCTGGTTGAGAACCAGAGGCAGCTTTGAAAGTCACATTTCCCAACACACAAGGTCAGAGAGCCTCAGAGAATGTTTCCTTTCCAATGCTCCCACCAGCATGCCAATAAGCTTCTAGGAAAATCAATGGTTCGATACAGCTAGGATTGCTGGAAAAGTCAAATTATCTTTAGGGATCATCATCAAAAAAAAACAAACAAAAACTGAAAACATATTAAAATGTGTGGTATAAAACCAGATTAGTGCTTAGATAGTGATTTACAAAATTAAGTGCTTATATTAGAAAATGAAAGATTCCAATTACTAAGCAAACCTTCTCCCTTAAGAGACTAGAAAAAGGAGAACAAATTAAATGCAAAGGAAGCAGTGTAGAAATCAATAAAATTGACAACATTAGGAAATAGAAAATAATAATGAAACCAGAGCTGGTTCTTGGAAGAGATGAATAAAATTGGTACTCTAGCTAAGCTGATTAACCTCACAAACACTACCACCATTACCACCAAGTATATATTTCACAGTATCAGATGTGAAAGAAAAGCCAGTTTGCTGCTAAGCCCATACACTCACAAACATGATAAGGAAATAATTTTATGATAAGGAAATAATTTTATGCTCATAAATTTGAGAACCTGGATGAAATATATCAATACTTGAAATACGTATACTACTGAAAGCACACTGTAAAAATGATAATTTGAAAAGATCTGTATCAGTTAAATAAATGAACACAGATAAGCTTTAACAATAACAAATTTTTAACAAAGTATTAATGACTAACTACAGCATACTATAAACTGAATAATATATCACAGCCAAGTCAGTTTCATCCCTGGAATGCAAGACTGATTCAACATTTGAAAATCAATTAATATACTTCACCATTTGAATAGAATATAAATACAATCTTCTCAATTGATGTAGGAAAATTATTGTAAAACCCATTTTTGTTTACAAAAAACTTTTAAATCTCAGAAAATTAAGAATGAAAGGCAACATCCTTTGCCTAACAAAGGGCAAGTATACTAAAATAAATAAATAGATATCAAAAAATCCCCACAAACACTCACACAAAAAATCCCTACACAAAGACATCAACATGTATCACAGACACTACACAAAATTTAACTCAAAATATTTCATATACTTAAATTTAAACATAAATCTGTACAATCTCTAGGGGAAAAAATTAGAAAAATGTTTTAATAACCATGGTTTCAAGGAGAAATTATTGAATCCAGAACTGAGGCAGGGAAAAAAATAAAGCTTGAAGCTTATCAATAAATAAGGACTAAATAAATAAAATAGACAAATAAGCAATACATGAATAATGGAGAATGCCAAAAGAGCAAAAGAGTCAACCTGAAAGAATTCCCCATGATCAAAAACTGAAACTATTTGATCAAAAATAAATATTCATGAATTTGTATTCATATGAATTATTGAATAAATTAACAAACGGAGTGAAAGAATAAATTTTTCCTATAGAAGGATTTTAAGCAATAAATGTATAAATAATGAAGGACATAGAAAGTGATCTTCAGAAAACCAGTATAATAATTATTGTATCCAAGAGCGCCTGGGAAGCTCAGTCGGTTAAGCATCCAAATCTTGGTTTCGGCTCAGAGTTTCGTGGGCTCATTTCCGCATCAGGCTCTGAGTTGACAGTGCAGAGCCTGCTTAAAATTCTCTCTTTTCCTCTCTCTGCCCCTCCCTACTCACACTGTCTCTGTCTCTCTCAAATAAAATAAAATAAAACTTAACAAAAATACTATATCTAAAATACACAGATGGATGCTAAATTAAAAGAAAACTTTTAGGAGAATCTGCATGCCTCAGTCAGTTAAGCCTCCAACTCTTGATTTTGGCTCACGTCATGATCATGAGTTTGAGCCCCTCCTCATGCTCTATGTGGACAGTGGAGCTTGCTTGGGATTCTCTGTCTTTCTGCCCTTCCCCTGCTCACATTCTCTCTCTCTCTCTTCTCTCTCTCTCTCTCCCTCAAACATAAATAAACATTAAAAAAAATAGACAAAACTTTAAAGAAAAGCTGGGGTTTTTCATAGCTTCAAAGTTATCTCTTCCCCAATATATTTATTAATTACTGTGCTTGTTTAAACATATATTTACAAGTTCTTTGATATTTGTCCTGCAATAAGTGGAATTTAATTCCCCTCCCCAAGACTGATGGTTGAACTTAGTGACTCCCTTCATTATTTATTTAAATAGAGTATGCAAAGGGGGAAAAAAGTAATTCATAGTGGAGAAACCTAGGAGAAATCACCTTAACCAGCTGATCAAGGTTAACATAATCTGTGTTATAATATGTGTCTCTGATATGAAGGTACTTCACATCTGTGGTATTCAAAAATCATGCCCCTAATCATGTGAGAAATAAGGCAAACTCAAACTGAAGGACATTCTACCTAATAAATGACCAGTACTCTTCAAAAGTGTTAAGGTCATAAAAATAAGAAAAGGCTGAGAAAATGTTAAAAGCTTGTGGAGATTAAGGCTTATAAATACAATGTGGTCTCTTGTATAGAAGATCATGGTGGGGGGGCGGATATTATTGGGGGAAAATAAACAACAACAACAACAACAACAACAACAACAACAACTGATGGAATCCAAATATATCTATACTTCAGTTAACAGTATTGTGTACCAATATTAATTTCTTACTTTTTTTTACCAGGATTAAACCAATATTAATTTCTTAGTTTTGACTTCTGCACCAGGCTTAAACAGTGTAAGGGAGATGCTTATGCTAACATTACTATTTTTGTACAACTAAAATTATTTCAAAATGAAACAAAAGAAATGAAGCGATGCCTGTTTTCTTGTCAGTGCAATTCTATACTTGGTATTAGGAATGATCCCAAGAATCAGACTCCTATAGATAGGCTCCTGGGATTGCTTTTACTTATTTCTAGAGTTTTAATTCTTTGCTGATATCCACAAAGATAGAAAATAAAATGATTGCCTAGGTTGGTTTTGATCATCTTACCACCCAAACAAAACCAAAGTACCCTGTATGTTCTGTTTCCTACATACATTAGCCAACCTTTCTCACTCCCTTTGGTCTCTGACAGATTGTTGTTTCAGTGCCACACCTAGAGAATGTTCTATTGTGCAATAGATAATCTGCAAGCTGTATTTACCAATGTGATGTTTGACTATTCAGTAGAACCCAGAAAAACAGGACCTCAACAAGATAAAAGTTTTGCTGTTTCTCACATTATCACATAAAAGTAGTTAAAAACACAATGCTAAGCCAAAACTGTTAGCCTGTTTTCTGCAATACCTATGGAATTACTCAAATATGGATGGTACTAGAGAGGCCATTCTGCCATATTCTCGTATTCATCTGATGGATGAGAAAAAAGGAGAAATGAGAGCATGCCCTTTACTCCTAAGCTTATGACCAACTTTTTACATATCATTCCACTTGAACACGTTGTATTATTTTTCTTTTGGCTATGTGTAACTGAAAAATATAGTTTTTAGTTGGTCATGGGGATCATTTTATTCAGTTCCCCCAAAATAAAGTCTCTGTTTACAATGTCTTAGATTATTTTATTAATAGCTGTCTTCTTACAAAACTTCAAAAATATGTGAGACAGAAGCATATATTTTTAAATAATTTTATTGTATTACTTTGCATTCTGTACCCCTACCATTGACAGATTTGATACATGTCACATCCTCAATTAATATCCTTGATCTATATTTATATTGTAACTTTACTCTAAAATATATAGTTTTACTCTGAACCTTACTTATGTAAAATATTTTATAATCTAACAGTATGTCTTATCATACTTCCTTTCTATAATATTACTTATAATGGTTTGGGAGAACTACATCCCATGTGTATTTAAACTTTTTTTTTTTTTCTAGTATTTATTTATTTTTGAGAGACAGAGAGAGACAGCATGAGCAGGGTAGGGGCAGAAAGGGAGGGAGACACAGAATCCAAAGCAGGCTCCAGGCTCTGAGCTGCCAGCACAGAGCCTGATGCGGGGCTCGAACTCACAAACCGCAAGATCCTGACCTGAGCTGAAGTCAGAAGCTTAACTGACTGAACCACCCAGGTGCCCCAAACCCATGTGTATTTTATAATTGACTGTTATCTTTTGCTTGGTTTCTAAATTAATACTAGTCCAAACAATGCTATAATAAAAAAAAAAAATCTTTATAGACAAATCTTCATATATATCTGTATTTATTTCTGCATGATTAAATCTTGGAAGTAAATTTTCTGAACCAAAAGATTTACACATTTCCACATATTTTGATGTAAAAAGGCAAACTGCCCTTCAGAAATTCTATATATTCATTTATGATGAATTGCTCAGCAATGTTTCAGTATTCCAACACCTTTGACAACACTGAAACAACACAGCCTGATTGATTCAAACCATATCAAACATGTTAAATTTTAACTGATTTCATCCTTATTGATCATTTTATATATATATATATATATATAAATTTGTATATATATATATTTGTTTCACCTGTGATAATACACTACAAAATATGAATTCCTCTATCATTGATAGTATTGTCATATTGCCAAAAAGCAATTTAATATGGTGGTTCAAAAGGAGTAAAACTGAAAAACTTTACTTGAGGAAAATCAATATTTTAAGAAGTTTCAATGAGAGGCACAATTCTTAGGTAAGAGATAGTATTTTTTTTAATTTAATTTAAAAAAAATTTTTTTTCAATATATGAAGTTTACTGTCAAATTGGTTTCCATACAACACCCAGTGCTCATCCCAAAAGGTGCCCTCCTCAATACCCATCACCCACCCTCCCTCCCTCCCACCTCCCATCAACCCTCAATTTGTTCTCAGTTTTTATGAGTCTCTTATGCTTTGGCTCTCTTCCACTCTAACCTCTTTTTTTTTTCCTTCCCCTCCCCCATGGGTTTCTGTTAAGTTTCTCAGGATCCACATAAGAGTGAAACAATATGGTATCTGTCGTTCTCTGTATGGTTTATTTCACTTAGCATCACACTCTCCAGTTCCATCCACATTGCTACAAAGGGCCATATTTCATTCTTTCTCATTGCCACATAGTACTCCATTGTGTATATAAACCACAATTTCTTTATCCATTCATCAGTTGATAAACATTTAGGCTCTTTCCATAATTTGGCTATTGTTGAGAGTGCTGCTATAAACATTGGGGTACAAGTGCCCTATGCATCAGTACTCCTGTATCCCTTGGGTAAATTCCTAGCAGTGCTATTGCTGGGTCATAGGGTAGGTCTATTTTTAATTATCTGAGGAACCTCCACACTGTTTTCCAGAGTGGCTGCACCAATTTGCATTCCTACCAACAGGGCAAGAAGGCTCCCATTTCTCCACATCCTCTCCAGCATCTATAGTCTCCTGATTTGTTCACTTTGGCCACTCTGACTGGCATAAGGTGATATCTGAGTGTGGTTTTGATTTGTATTTCCCTGATGAAGAGCGACGTTGAGCATCTTTTCATATGCCTGTTGGCCATCCGGATGTCTTCTTTAGAGAAGTGTCTATTCATGTTTTCTGCCCATTTCTTCACTGGGTTATTTGTTTTTCGGGTGTGGAGTTTGGTGAGCTCTTTATAGATTTTGGATACGAGCCCTTTGTCCGATATGTCATTTGCAAATATCTTTTCCCATCCTGTTGGTTGTCTTTTACTTTGGTTGGTTGTTTCCTTTGCTGTGCAGAAGTTTTTTATCTTCATAAGGTCCCAGTAATTCATTTTTGCTTTTAATTCCCTTGCCTTTGGGGATGTGTCAAGTAAGAAATTGCTACGGCTAAGGTCAGAGAGGTCTTTTCCTGCTTTCTCCTCTAGGGTTTTGATGGTTTCCTGTCTCACATTCAGGTCCTTGTCCATTTTGAGTTTATTTTTGTGAATGGTGTGAGAAAGTGGTCTAGTTTCATTCTTCTGCATGTTGCTGTCCAGTTCTCCCAGCACCATTTGTTAAAGAGACTGTCTTTTTTCCATTGGATATTCTTTCCTGCTTTGTCAAAGATTAGTTGGCCATACGTTTGTGGGTCTAGTTCTGGGGTTTCTATTCTATTCCATTGGTCTATGTGTCTGTTTTTGTGCCAATACCATGCTGTCTTGATGATGACAGCTTTGTAGTAGAGGCTAAAGTCTGGGATTGTGATTCCTCCTGCTTTGGTCTTCTTCAAAATTACTTTGGCTATTCGGGGCCTTTTGTGGTTCCATATGAATTTTAGGATTGCTTGTTCTAGTTTCGAGAAGAATGCTGGTGCAATTTTGATTGGGATTGCATTGAATGTGTAGATGGCTTTGGGTAGTATTGACATTTTGACAATATTTATTCTTCCAATCCATGAGACGGAATGTCTTTCCATTTCTTTGTATCTTCTTCAATTTCCTTCATAAGCTTTCTATAGTTTTCAGCATACAGATCTTTTACATCTTTGGTTAGATTTATTCCTAGGTATTTTATGCTTCTTGGTGCAATTGTGAATGGGATCAGTTTCTTTATTTGTCTTTCTGTTGCTTCATTACTAGTGTATAAGAATGCAACTGATTTCTGTACATTGATTTTGTATCCTGCAACTTTGCTGAATTCATGTACCAGTTCTAGCAGACCTTTGGTGGAGTCTATTGGATTTTCCATGTATAATATCATGTCCTCTGCAAAGAGTGAAAGCTTAACTTCATCTTTGCCAATTTTGATGCCTTTGATTTCGTTTTGTTGTCTGATTGCTGATGCTAGAACTTCCAGCACTATGTTAAACAACAGCGGTGAGAGTGGGCATCCCTGTCATGTTCCTGATCTCAGGGAAAAAGCTCTCAGTTTTTCCCCATTGAGGATGATGTTAGCTGTGGGCTTTTCATAAATGGCTTTTATGATGTTTAATTATGTTCCCTCTATCCCGACTTTCTTGAGGGTTTTTATTAAGAAAGGTTGTTGAATTTTGTCAAAGGCCTTTTCTGCATCAATCGACAGGATCATGTGGTTCCTACCTTTTCTTTTATTAATGTGATGTATCACACTGATTGATTTGCGAATGTTGAACCAGCCCTGCATCCCAGGAATGAATCCCACTTGATGATGGTGAATAATTCTTTTTATATGCTGTTGAATTCGATTTGCTAGTATCTTATGGAGAATTGTTGCCTCCATATTCATCAGGGATACTGGCCTGTAGTTCTCTTTTTTTGCTGGGTCTCTGTCTGGTTTAGGAATCAAAGTAATACTGGCTTCATAAAATGAGTCTGGAAGTTTTCCTTCCCTTTCTATTTTTTGGAATAGCTTGAGAAGGATAGGTATTATCTCTGCTTTAAACGTCTGGTAGAACTCCCCTGGGAAGCCATCTGGTCCTGGACTCTTATTTGTTGGGAGATTTTTGATGACTGATTCAATGTCTTCGCTGGTTATGGGTCTGTTCAAGCTTTCTATTTCCTCCTGATTGAGTTTTGGAAGAGTGTGGGTGTTTAGGAATTTGTCCATCTCTTCCAGGTTGTCCAGTTTGTTGGCATATAATTTTTCATAGTATTCCCTGATAACTGCTTGTATCTCTGAGGGATTGGTTGTAATAATTCCATTTTCATTCATGATTTTATCTATTTGGGTCATCTCCCTTTTCTTTTTGAGAAGCCTGGCTAGAGGTTTGTCAATTTTGTTTATGTTTTCAAAAAACCAACTCCTGGTTTCGTTGATCTGCTCTACAGTTTTTTTAGATTCTATATTGTTTATTTCTGCTCTGATCTTTATTATTTCTCTTCTTCTGCTGGATAGGCTGTCTTTGCTGTTCTGCTTCTATTTCCTTTAGGCGTGCTGTTAGATTTTGTATTTGGGATTTTTCTTGTTTCTTCAGATAGGCCTGGATTGCAATGTATTTTCCTCTCAGGACTGCCTTCGCTGCATCCCAAAGCGTTTGGATTGTTGTATTTTCATTTTCCTTTGTTTCCATATATTTTTTAATTTCTTCTCTAATTGCCTGGTTGACCCACTCATTCTTTAGTAGGGTGTTCTTTAACCTCCATTCTTTTGGAGGTTTTCCAGACTTTTTCCTGTGGTTGATTTCAAGCTTCATAGCATTGTGGTCTGAAAGTATGCATGGTATGATTTCAATTCTTGTATACTTATGAAGGGCTGTTTTGTGACCCAGTATGTGGTCTATCTTGGAGAATGTTCCATGTGCACTCGAAAAGAAAGTATATTCTGTTGCTTTGGGATGCAGAGTTCTAAATATTTCTGTCAAGTCCATCTGATCCAATGTCTCATTCAGGGCCCTTGTTTCTTTATTGACCGTGTGTCTAGATGATCTATCCATTTCTGTAAGTGGTGTGTTAAAGTCCCCTGCAATTACCACATTCTTATCAATAAGGTTGCTTATGTTTGTAATTGTTTTATATATTTGGGGGCTCCCGTATTCGGCACATAGACATTTATTATTGTTAGCTCTTCCTGATGGATAGACCCTGTAAGTATTATATAATGCCCTTCTTCATCTCTTGTTACAGCCTTTAATTTAAAGTCTAGTTTGTCTGATATAAGTATGGCTACTCCAGCTTTCTTTTGACTTCCAGAGGCATGATAAATAGTTCTCCATCCCCTCACTCTCAATCTGAAGGTGTCCTCAGGTCTAAAATGAGTCTCTTTTAGATAGCAAATAGATGGGTCTTGTTTTTTTATCCATTCTGATACCCTATGTCTTTTGGTTGGCGCATTTAATCCATTTACATTCAGTGTTATTACAGAAAGATATGGGTTTAGAGTCATTGTGATGTGTGTAGGTGTCATGCTTGTAGCGATGTCTCTGGTACTTTGTCTCTCAGGATCCCCCTTAGGATCTCTTGTAGGGCTGTTTTAGTGGTAACAAATTCCTTCAGTTTTTGTTTGTTTGTGAAGACCTTTATCTCTCCTTCTATTCTAAATGACAGACTTGCTGGATAAAGGATTCTCGGCTGCATACTTTTCCTGGTCAACACATTGAAGATCTCGTGCCAATCCTTTCTGGCCTGCCAAGTTTCAGTAGAGAGATCGGTCACGAGTCTTATAGGTCTCCCTTTATATGTTAGAGCACATTTATCTCTAGCTGCTTTCAGAATTTTCTCTTTATCCTTGTATTTTGTCAGTTTCACTACTATATGTCATGCAGAAGATCGATTCAAGTTACGTCTGAAGGGAGTTCTCTGTGCCTCTTGGATTTCAATGCCTTTTTCCTTCCCCAGATCAGGGAAGTTCTGAACTATGATTTCTTCAAGTACACCTTCAGCACCTTTCCCTCTCTCTTCCTCCTCTGGAATACCAATTATGCGTACATTATTTCTCTTTAGTGCATCACTTAGTTCTCTAATTTTCCCCCTCATACTCCTGGATGTTTTTATCTCTCTTTTTCTCAGCTTCTTCTTTTTCCATAATTTTATCTTCTAGTTCACCTATTCTCTCCTCTACCTCTTCAATCTGAGCCGTAGTTGTCTCCATTTTATTTTGCTACTCGTTGATAGCATATTTTAGCTCCTCCTGACTGTTCCTTATTCCCCTGATCTCTGTAGCAAGAGATTCTCTGCTGTCCTTTATACTCTTTTCAAGCCCAGCGATTAAGTTTATGACTATTATTCTTAATTCATTTTCTGTTATATTGTTTAAATCATTTTTGATCAGTTCGTTAGCTGTTATTTCCTGGATGTTTTTCTGAGGGGAATTCTTCCATTTTTGGATAGTCCCTGGAGTGGTGCGAGACTGCAGGGCACTTCCCCTGTGCTGTCTTGAATAACTTGCGTTGGTGGGCAGGGCGCAGTCAGACCTGATGTCTGCCCCCAGCCCACCACTGGGGCCACAGTCAGACTGGTGTGTGCCTTCTCTTCCCCTCTCCTAGGGGAGGGATTCACTGTGGGGTGGCGTGGCCTGTCTGGGCTACTTGCACACTGTCAGGCTTGTGGTGCTGGGGATCTGGCTTATTAGCTGGGGTGGATTGGCAGGGTACACAGGGGCCAGAGGGGCAGGCTCAGCTCGCTTTTCCTTTGGAGATCCGCTTCGGGAGGCACCCTGCGGCACAGGGAGGGAGTCAGACCCACCAGAAGGATGGATCCACAGAAGCACAGTGTTGGGTGTTTACGTGGTGCAAGCAAGTTCCCTGGCAGGAACTGGTTCCCTTTGGGATTTTGGCTGGGGGATGGGCGAGGGAGATGGCACTGGGACTGCCTTTGTTCCCCGCCAAACTGAGCTCTGCTGTCCTGGGCTCAACAACTCTCCCTCTGTTGTCCTCCAGCCCTCCCGTTCTCCGAGCAGAGCACTTAGCTTATAACCTTCCAGATGTCAAGTCCCTGTTGCTGTTGGAACACACTGCGTCCGGCCCCTCAGCTTTTGCAAGCCAGACTCGGGGGCTCTGCTTGGCCCGCGGGCCGCCCCTCCGCCCCGGCTCCCTCCAGCTAGTCCGTGTAGCGCGCACCGCCTCTCCGCCCTTCCTACCCTCTTTCGTGGGCTTCTCGTCTGCACTTGGCTCCGGAGACTCCGTTCTGCTAGTCTTCTGGTGGTTTTCTGGGTTATTTAGGCAGGTGTAGGTGGAATCTAAGTGATCAGAGGGATAGGCGGTGAGCCCAGCGTCCTCCTACACCGCCATCTTCCCAGAATCCCCCCAGAGATAGTATTTTATCTTACTTACTGAAACCTTCAGATCAAGAATGCTCACTTCCTAAAAATAAAAACATTTCCTCCCCCCCCCCCATTCTATTATGGCATTATTTGGAAGAAGAAAACTTCATTTTCTATACCCTTTATACTCACATCTTTTCAAATGTGATGAGTATTCTAAATGGTTATTGTTTCAACAGTACAAATAAACATTGGTGCTTTCAATAATAAACTTACAGTTACTATGGCAAGTTGAATTTTACACATATTTTAAGTATTATGCATGTAAAACAACTGAATTATTGTCTTTCTAGGAATTAAAAATATATTTAAAAAAATTTAATGTTAAGCAGTTAAAACATTTCAGAATGAACCCACAAAAAAGACATTGGCTTCTTTACCCTACTGGCCATTTTCACTATAAAGATGATTGTTGTATTTCAGTTCATATATTCATTTATGTGATTATTCAAAATATATTTTGTCTTTAAAGATGGCAGAAAGGGGCGCCTGGGTGGCGCAGTCGGTTAAGCGTCCGACTTCAGCTCAGGTCACGATCTCGCGGTCTGTGGGTTCGAGCCCCGCGTCAGGCTCTGGGCTGATGGCTCGGAGCCTGGAGCCTGTTTCCGATTCTGTGTCTCCCCCTCTCTCTGCCCCTCCCCCATTCATGCTCTGTCTCTCTCTGTCCCCAAAATAAAAAAAAAAATAAAATTAAATTAAAAAAAAAGTTAAAAAAAATAAAGATGGCAGAAAAAGGCAGTTTTACACCCTCCCCTCTTTTGTAACCCATTGAAGATATAGAAAATTATCAAATGAAGAAAAAATAAAAAAGAAAGATCAATTTTCATTAAAATAAGAGCCAAGCCACAAATCACAAATGTATAAAGGTAGAAAAATGTGTTCTACACATCTAGTAGTGACCCATGATGGAAACAGAAGAGATCAAAGTGCTTTCTCAGCTCTGGGACAGTTAGATAATTGCCACAAATATAGTTTCTTACAAAGTGATAAAGGAGCTAAGTCTAGAAGCAAATACCTGGACCGCATTAACAATAATTACGCAGAAACTAGCATTGCTTGATTCATCCATAAATACTAAAAAATAAAATAAATATAAAATAAAATAAAAAGAAGAGGAAAGAGGAGAAGAAAAAAAAGAAAAAGCAAGAAATGGAGCAAGAAGGACGGGAAAAAATTACTCGACAGGTATAAAACAGTCAACGTGAAAATGAAAAATAGAGAAAATGCTTCTCCTGTTCTGTAACAAAATTAAGAAATCATTCAGCATGACCCGTTTGAGAAGTTTTAAGGAAAGGTGCAGCTTTGCATTTGATTTCAAAATTATTGAAAGTGGACACACTACCCTGTAACTCCCTTAAACCAAAGTAAGAAAATATATTTAATATGCATTAAGTACATACAACACAATCCATACTGATTTTGTAAAAGAAGAAACATTCTTAGAGGACTTGCGAAATTAAGAATGAAATAGGAGAATAGTATGCTCAAGAGGAAAGATTATAATGCAAGATGTCCAAAAAAGCACACCCGAAACGTGGGTGGCAAACTCCAAAGGTAAGCCGCAAGTGGAGCTGGGAGAATATAGGAACAAAATGCCATGGAGGAAATAATCAGATTAGTCAGGTTATCACAGCAGTAACATTCATTATGGTCAGTCCTCAGTAATTATGGCAAAGGCAATGCAGTAGAATAGCTCAGTGCCACCTCATCTCACTTCTTAAGGCATCTTTCTATGTACACTCTTTGAAATAGTACTCCAAGATTACAATACAAATAGCACTTCCTAGAGGTGTGAAATTCAGTGACCTTAAACTAGAATCACTGCGGAAGTGTCTGAATCAATGAAAAGACAAGATCAGGAGGCAAAACTAGAAAAGTTTGTAAATTTCACATCTCTTCTCATTTCCTCTGTTACTGAAAATGGCACAAAGTAGGGCCTTTTGCCTGTAATGTGTATATGTATCACCCATGAATTTGTTAAAATGCACATTCTAATGTGGTAGGTCTGGAATAGAGCCTGAGATTCTGCATTTGTATAAGTCTCTTAAGATGATGCTAATGCTTGTTTGTAGACCATGTTTAGAATATCAAGGGCTATACCACAAGCATAAATTTCTGATTCTTCCCCTCACAGGTTACATGCTTATGAAGGATATCTTCACTCCAAAATAGAGTTAATTTAAAAAAAGAAATCAGATATTTAAGTAGTAACATCTACATGAAATAGCATAAACCAAGAACCAACATTAGTAAAACAAAACTTTAAACATACATAAAAAGAAAAGGAATGCTAGTGCATCAATATTACAAAAAAGAAGCTACTGTCCTTAAAATAAAAGTAAAAATTAAAAAAAAAACAACAACACTTTATTTATTGAATCGGAGGAGGGGGAGAGAGAGAGGTGAGAGACAATTCCAAGCAGGCTCCCTGCAGTCAGCACAGAGCCCCATACAGTGTTTGAACTCACAAACCAGGAGATCATGACCTGAGCCAAATTCAAGAGCCAGACACTTAACCAACTGAGCTACCCAGGCACCCCTAAAAATTCTTGGGGCCTCTTATTTTTAATTCTTATTTTTAGGGGCGCCTGGGTAGCTCAGTTGGTTGAGCTTCCGACTCCTGCTCAGGTCATGATCTCACAGTCTGTGAGTTCAAGCCCCGTGTCAGGCTCTGTGCTGACAGCTTAGAGCCTGGCGCCTGCTTTAGATTCTGTGTCTCCCTCTCTCTCTGACCCTCCCCCGTTCATGCTCTGTCTCTCTCTGTCTCAAAAACAAACTTTAATGTTTAATGTTTAAAAAAAATTAAAAAAATAATTTTAAGTAAAATTAAGTAAAATAACTAGACTGCACACAGAAGAGCAAATTGATAAGCTGCAAGAACAAATAAATTCTTTCATTCTTGAAAGAATTGGGAATAAATATTTAATGTTTATTTATTTTTGAGGAAGAAAGAGAGAGAGAGCATGTGAGCACCTGCACACACACAGGGGAAGGGCAGAGGCAGAGAGAATCCCAAGCAGACTCCACACTGTCAGCATCAAGACCTATGTGGGGCTTGAACCCATGAACTGGGAGATCATGACCTGAGCTGAAATCAGGAGTTGTATACTTAACTGACTGAGCCACCCAGGTGTCCCAAGAGTTGGAAATATTAAGACCTAGCATGCAGAAAGCTGGAAAGAGTATCATTCCCACCCTAAACTAGGCAAAATTATAGAAAAACAGCAAAATCATATCTTCTGTTGAGACCAAATTTCTAAGAGTGATATATATATTATATATATATATGTAAATATATGTATATACACGTACATATATATGTATATATGTATTAGAAATGGAACTTCTGTGGGGTGCCTGAGTGGCTCAGTTGGTTAAACATCTGACTCTCGATTTCTGCTCAGGTCATGATCTCACAGTTCATGGGTTTGAGCCCTGCACAGGTCTGCGCTGACAGCATGGAGTCTGCTTGGGATTCTGTTCCCTTTTTCTCTGCCCCCTCCCCTGCTTGCTCTCTCTCTCCTCTCAAAATAAATAAATAAATAAATAAATAAATAAATAAATAAATAAATATTATTTAAAAAAAAAAAAGAAGTGTAATTTTTATTAACTTGCCAAGGTAATTGAATTAATAAAAGATAATTGTTGCTTAATTGTTGCTAGGACAAATGGATATCCATATACAAAAAAAAAAAAAAAAAAGAAAGAAAGAAAAAGAAAGAGAAGAAACTTTGACTCCTACTTTATACCACATATAAGTATTAATTCAAATGAACTATAGATTTAAATATAAAATCCAACCTATAACAGTTCTAGAAGAAAACACAGTTAAAATCTTTCTGACTTTACTTTAGGCCAAGATTTTTTACATAGAATTTAAAAAACATGAATAACTAAACAATAAATAAATAAATTGGAGTTTATAAAAATTATAATGTCCTCTTCTTTGAAAGACAATAAAAAGAAAATGAGAAGACCAGACACACAGACTGGAAGAAATGAAAAACCCATACCTAAGCAAGGATACACTAACCAGTGTATAAAGGAATACTCACAACTTAATAGTAGCAAAAACAACCAAAAAATAAAAGGCCAAAATATCTGAAAAGACACTTCACTACTAAACAGGTACTGAGGGAAAATAAGCACATAAAAAGCTACACATAATATTTAGTCTTTGGAGAAATAGAATTTAAAAAAAATGATATGCTACTATAAATCCATCAGAATGGCTACAACAAAATATAACAACAAAATGTGACAATCTTTAGTACTGCCAACGATACACCTCAGCTGTAGCTCTCCTACTCATTATTGAAAATACAAAACGGCACAGCTATTTTGGAAAACAGTTTGGGAGTTCTTAAAGAATTAAACATTCACTTAAGACATAACCCAGGCTCCCATTCATATGTTTCCTCACCAGATATAAAGACTCACAGGGTGCCTGGGTGGCTCAGTTGGTTAAGCGTCCCACTTGGGCTAAGGTCTTGATATCGTGAGTTTGAGCCCTGTGTTGGGCTCCGTGACAACAGCTGGGAGCTTGGAGCCTGCTTCGGATTCTGTGTCTCCCTCTCTCTCTGCCCCTCTCCTGTTCACGCTCTGTCTCTCTCTCTCAAAAATAAATTAAAAAAAAAATTAACAAAAAGAAAAACAAAAAAAGATATAAGAACTCAAATCCACAGAAAACTCAGTACGTGAATGCTTGTTTATATTAGTCTTTTCCATAATTGCCAAAGTCTGGAAACAGCACAATGTCCAACAAATGGTAATAAATAAACTGTGAGGCATCACAGTATCATACAATGAAATACTATTTAGAAAAAAATATATATACATGTATATAAATTAAAGATGTAAACTCAAAACACTACATACTGTATGATTCCAAATATATGACAGTATTTTTGAGTTTTCTTAATCTGATGGATAAAAATGGTGTTTTAGTAGCTTTTTGTCTTACTACCTCTTGCCCATTTTTAAAAATTAGGTATTTGTTTTTTTCTCCTTAATTTTATTATCAAATTTATAGTATATTCATGATACATAGTATCAATTTTTAATATTATGCAGAACTTTCTATGCTAAAATTTGATATAATAAAATTTCATTGATAATTTCAGATGATACATGGCAAATTACAAGTCGGACATCATTGTCAAATCATTTCACAATTAAACAATGAAAGAATTAGATGCTTAAGAAAAATATACTATAAGGAGTGGTCAGAGGGTATAAGCAGGAGGTGTGTGGTGAAAATGTGAAAGAGGCGCTTTGTCAATCCTGTGTAGTCAGCAAACTTTTTCCACGGAACTGTGTGTCGTCCAATCTCACTCTTTCTATTCAAATAGTATATCTCTAAAGCAATATGCGCTTTATGAAGAAATACAATTCAATTCTGGCAAGAGTCCAGCAGATTATGTATCGGGTGGGAAAGTGATTAAACAAGAATAATTTTATTTCTTCACTGAAAAGTACCATAGCATTGATTGGTGTAAACTGCATTCAGTCCAAATACTGGCTCTGCAACTGGTATGTTACTTTCTACAAGTGCATTGTAAAACCCCATCCTTTGCCAACAGGAACATTTTAATGTCAGTAAGATATTGAAGTAATTAAAATATAAACTCCATGCTGCTCCATCTATCTCTATACAAATGGCAAGTTTATTTTACTGAATCCCCATTATCGAGTGCCAAAATTGCCTATGCCCTGTATCAGTCATTTAAAATAATAGGTCCTGCTTTATTGCTAGATCCAGCATAAATTGACCAATATATGTAACTGGCTAAATTACAATTGCTTACAGTTAGTCATTTCACTTCTGTTAACAATTCTTTGATCATCAATATGTAATACAAAATAGCAAGTCAAACTCTGCATAACAATTCTGATCACAAGTATAACATTATTTTTCTTAAAGTTTATTTATTTATTTTGAGAGAGAGAGACTGGGAGCCGGGTGGGGGGGGGGGGGCGGGGAGGGGAGAGGGAGAGACAGAGACAGAGACCGAGACAGATAGAGAGAAAGGATAACAAGCAGGCTCCATGCTGTCAGCGCAGAACCCCGATGTGGCGCTTGAACCCACGAACAATGAGATCATGACCTGAGCAAAAGCAAGAGTCAGATGCTTAACTGACTGAGCCACCCAGTTGCCCCACAAATATAGCATTCTTAACACTCTATTCATTTAACCCATAGTTTAATATCAGTTTTTTCATCATTAGATAATCATTCAAAAAGACATCAGAGGAATAGCAATCAGTTTTCTCTTTATAATGATGCATTTCTCAAATCACAGTTAATGATTAAACATATATTTTTATTCAAGAAGTGATTAATATTTGCATGTATTAATCTAAATAAAGAAGGTAAACTGAGGCAAGCACAAATTACCAGAAACTGAGTTTACTTGGGCATAGCAGAAGAATTGCAATTTGGGACACACAAACTGTAGCAAGTTACAGGTGAGTCCTTTGAGAGTTTGGGGAAGACTGTATTTATGAGCAAGAAGTGCAAAAAGGGGGAGGGAGGGGTCTAGCCAGATTGCAAGCAGTCAGTTCATTGGCTTGAGGACAAGGAGAGATTCTTGCAGATATTTACTGATCAGAAGATAAGTTTCAGTCTTCTGTAAATCAGGCATTTACAGGAAATCAGTCTCTCAGTTCTTAAGCTCTGTGCTTTTGTGGGTACATGCATGAGATCGTGCATTTTATATCCACTGGTTCCATTTTAGACTGATATCCTTTCACACACTTCCTACCTTTTCAAAATACTTATTTGATGTTTACCATATTAATTCTCCCTCGATATTAATAATACAACGTGATACAAAACAACCAGTAGGTTATTCAGAATTGTATAATTCATAATAAAAATAATTGCATGTATTTCAGGAGTGATTTATAAATTCTAAAGCTCTCTTATGCATATTATATTAGTTGATCCTTACAACAAACCACGTATAATGGTAAAGGCAGTCAGTTCACTGCCTCTTTTACTCAGAGAAAAATTTGGGATCCCCAAAATTACTGCCATGATATTGGTCACTGGTTAAGAGGGAACAAGACAGAGATCCCCAAACAAAGGTTTGACTCCAAAATCAGGATGTCCTTCTCTGTACCAGCCACTTGACATTAACTGCATACATTTAGAAATGAAATGAGAAAGCTCTTTGTGGTTTTGCCTACGTTTCTTGACGGAGTAAAATTCAAACATCAATTTGACGTTGATGTCAAATATTGTTTCACAATTAAATTATTTTTAAAAACCTGGTATTTTCTGATATGGGACAAAAGAACATGGGTTCCTATAAATTAAACAAAAAGTGGTGAGAATTTAAACAGATTATAGTTCTCTAAATATATACTTAAGAGTACACTATTTCAGTACTTGATAAAAAGCTACTAGGCAAAAATATTAGTTGACTTTTATACTTGATTTTAAACATTTTAAAGGAAAGATAAAAATGAGATCTGTGATGATAAATGAAAATTCAGTAGCAACATATTCACTTATACTTAATATTTTACAACTCAATGTAAATAAAAAGAAGCATCTCTGTCTTCCACTTTTGAAAACACATTTGGAAATATATGAACCTTACTGATGACACTTTTAGTCTGATTATTCTGAATTTCTTCTGTTAAAAAGAAACAACAGGCCCACCAGTCACTTATGTTAAGCCTTACCAAAACTAAATACCTAACCTAATTGAAGTTTCAGCCTTTCCCAGAGTGGAATTTTTAACCAATCAGTCTGGAATTTCTTGATAAAACCCCAGCCCTTCTCCCTAAGGGAAGGTGACCTTTCCTGAAATAATCCTTTCTTTTCTTTTGCTAATAACTTCCTACTCCCAATCTCTTTCTGCCTATAAAAGTTTCTACTTTGTATAATTCCTAGGAGCATCCATTTGTTAGGTGAGATGCTGTCTGATTCATGAATTATTGAATAAAGCCAATTAGATCTTTAAATTTACTCAGTTGAATTTTTGTTCTTTAATACTTCTTTGAATGTCTCTAGTTATATCAACTAGAGCTGGGTTCACTGATTCTTTTTAAAGTTAGCTGATTTTTGTCACGTGGATTTTCTTTTTAATTCACAAAAGTGAATTTATTGCTTTTTAACCTTAAAACTTGATATAAAGGTAACAAGACTAACCCTGTATGATACTGTTATTTATAATAGAAATATGTGTTACCAAACCCAAGTTCAATCTGCTTCTCACAGGACAGTCCAGTAAATTGAGGGACCAGTTGTTGAAACAACGAATACAACTTTATTCCAGAGAGCCAGCTACTTGAGAAAATGGCAGACTAATGTCTCAAACAATCATTTTACTTCCTTGAAGCAGGCAGGGGATTTTAAAGGGGAAAGAAAGGAGAAATAAATCTCAAAGGTTAAGCAGATGAAGTCAAAGGTTAATTATAACTCTTTAGAGGAACTTGTAGACTCTAGTTGTGGCAATCTGTCTTGATCCAATCTGTGGTTGTGGTCATGTGATTGTCATGTCCTTTTGAGTTGGTGTCAGTTGCACTCTTTTAGTTCCCAATAGAGCTTTAGCAATATTATCTTCGTTACAGTTTAAGCTTTATATTTGAGAGTTATGTGCAGGAAAGTTAACAGAGTTGGTTTGTATTGTAGGTCAGGGTTTCTTATGTATAAATTACCTTACTTTCAAACAATTCAAGGCAGAAGAGAGGGGCCTTCAAAATGGCATTACTTCTGCTACATATGGATTTGGTCCTAGACTCAGTTCTAGGCACTGAGCTCTGGAAACCCCTGGGATTTCCAGTGTTTAGGGCAATACAGGTGTCTTTTGTTATCTTAATGATTGATTCTTGGAAAGCCCTCATATGACCTAAGGATGGATGCTGGTTATCAAAGGAACACCATATGATTAGGGCACTGGAACTTTCAGCATCCATCTGTGGAACATTCAGGGAGGAGAGAGAAGCTATAGGTTGAATAATTTGCCAATAGTCAATTACTTAATCAATCATGACTAATGAAGCCTCCATAAAAACCCCAAATGCATGGTTCATAGAGCTCTGGGTTGGTGAACACAGAGGTACTGGGTGAGTGCATATGTGGAGAAGGCATGGAAGCTCCTTGCCCTTTCCCTGTATGTTGCTCTATGCATCTCTTCCACCTATCCCTTCCTGAATCATATTCTCTTATAATAAACTCCCCGTCTAATAATTAAGATATTTCTCTGAGTTCTAGCAAACCAGAGAAGCTGCTCTAGCAAGTTAAACAAACCCAAAGAAGATGTCATCAGAACCTCCAATCTGTAGCAGGTGAATCAGAAGCAGAGATGATAATCTGGATTTTTGATTGGTATCTGAAATAGAGGGGACAAGACAGTCTTATAGGACTGAACATTTAAATCTGTGGAATCTGCAGCTGTCTCCTGGTACACTGTGTCTGAATTGAATTGAATTGTTGGACATAGCTGGTGTCTGGAGAGTTGCATAATGTTCTGTGGGTGGAGTTCATCTCTTGTAGTGGAATTGGGTCTCAGAACACCTATTTACCAAGAAATTGCTACTTGAAGTTAGAATCTGCCATTAGAGAAGATAATTTCATGTTTTATAATAACATGTAAAGAACATTAATGCTTGACAATACTGTATAAATTATCGAATATCATTCCTTAATTTCATGTAACTAAACAACAGAGAAGTTAAAAAACTTGATTGAGTCATGCAACTTGTGAATGTATAAACAAACTAGAAGCTGAATCCCTTTCACCTCTGAATCCACTTCCCCCTATGCCCGCAATAGAGTTTTTGGTTCCCAGTAAAGGTAGCTGTTGCCTCTTACTGTGTACTAGGAACTGACTCTACTTAGAACTTTAACAATCTCAATTATATTCACAACAAACTAATGAGACTGGTGGTATTATTATGTCTATTAGGCTTAAAAAGGTTATGCAAATTGCCCAAAATCTCATGGCTAAAGAGAACAGACCCAGGACTGTCTTCAAAGCCTGTTTGTTACCAAAGTCTATGCCAAGAGTCAAGATATTATGCTGCTTTTGTGGTTTTGGATGGTTTGGGGTAGATTATAGGTCATAACTCCAAAGACCTTTATACCACTTAGAAAACACATCACAATAAAATATTTTCCAAATTTATAGAAATATTTTAGGAAATACATGGTCTCATTTTCTGGTAGAAAATACATTAAAATCTTTCCTCTGTAATTCTTTCGAGATTGAGTGAAGGTAGAAGATAGTTCAATGTTGTGCATTGGTGTCTTATCTAAATGAGAAAATGCCCAGAGTTAATATTCAGATATCATGAGAAAAATCTAAAAGAAAAAAAAAAAATAGCACATTTTTGCTTACTCAACATACTTGAAGGATTAAGCGAGGCACTACTTGCCAACTTCGATACAGTCTCTTCTTACCTATCAACCAGTGAGAAGCTGCTGTGCTATGGATTTGAGCAATTTTCACCTCAGGTGGATATTACAACCCATGAAAACATTTTCATCTTTATTTAATGATTTATTTTCACTTAAAGTTTCACAAAAGTCCAACCTCCCCCCTCCTAAAAATTAGCATATATAGACATGTAGAATTTTCCTTCTCTTGAGATAATACTATGTGGCTGATTTGAGTCAAATGTTGCATGCTTTTTTCATAGATAGAAATAGACTTTGATCTTGACTTCTGTGTCCCTGTCTCTTTGTGTCTCTAAACACAGCTCTCTCTCTCTCTCTCTCTCTCTTTCACACAAAAGTAGAACTATGCCCTAAACATTAGCTCCAATGCTACAGGTGTCAGTCACATCAAAAGGTTATAAGAAACAGCAATGGAGCCAGACTGTTCTTGACATCTCTGTCAAAGGGGGAAGTTATATTCTCAGTGATTCAGTATGCTCATATGTACACTGGGGGTAAAAAGTAGATTGACCTTATCAGGAGATGCTCTAAGTACCTAAGTCCATACATGTAAATTGCTACAACAATTCCTAGCACATTTTAAACTTAGTCTATTTTTTTTTCTCTTTACAGTCTACCACAGTCTTCCAAATTAGAACACAGAGATGTACCTCATTATTTTTAATGATTGCAGAGTAAGTATCCCAGAGTAAAGAATTACCATATTTAATACACTCACTCTTCGATTAAATGAAATTAAGTTTTCTAATACTTTGCTTTTGCCAACCATAAGTGGTTATGAATGTATTTTTGAAATTTCTTAATTCACTGTTCTTAAATTCTGCAAGCTAGAGTCACTGAAGTGGGATTGCTAAGTCAAAGATAAAAAATATTTTAATTTACTTTGGCATTACTACCAGTATCAGTTCTACCAACTGGCACAACCTCAACATTTATGAGTGCAATATTTTCTAACCTTTTTGGGTAATACCAATGATTTTTATGGCTCTTCTCATAAATATCCATGCTTATTATTACAATTCAAGTAGTGTGGAGAAGGAGAAGGAATCTACTTCAAACTCCTTCACCCCAAAATAATTAGTGTTAATACATGACAGACAGTGTTTCAGATATTCCTTACTTCACATGTAAAAGGCATAGTGATAGAATAGTCTATACACACAAATTCTTTAAAATGGAGACATTATACATGCTATATTTAATTTAAAACTACTACAGTTTACCTGAATTAAATAAGAAAAAAGGTGAACCTGAAGAATTTGATGAGCTTCTGAGAAATGGTTCTCTGTCACAAATGGTGTTAGTTTCCACATTGTATGTTTACTTTGTTAAGGTTTCCTAGCATATGTTTGGAGCATTTCTGACCTTAAGAGACTTATTGGGAACAAGAGTACTCTTCCTTATATAAAATTTAAACATTCTGCATTTGGACACTTTGAATGAAAAGCTACAAAGGCAAAACAAACAAACAAGTGACTGTCACTGGTGCCCGTAGCATTCTGTTTCAGGAGTCGTGTGGATGCAGCACATTAACGTGAAGTATGAAAATGTTCTTTTGGAATTATATATTATTCTCTATTTTATGTTACATGAATTCTATTATTTAAACAAAAAACTGCTAAAACAAGTGAATATGGCAATCAGTAGTAATTACTAGTAAGGATTATTTTAAATATAGCAACGTTTATATTTCTTTGTTTTTTGATAAAAAATTTAAAAAAATAACACTTTTAAAACTGTTATGTATTCAAATTGTAGAGAATGCAATTGTGCACTTTAAAAAGAAAAATACCCATACGATTTTTTGAAAGGAGAATATAAATACAAGGCTAATTAAACAGATATTAGCTATATTTTATTTTTATTTTTTTTATTTATTTTTTTTTTCAACGTTTATTTATTTTTGGGACAGAGAGAGACAGAGCATGAATGGGGGAGGGGTAGAGAGAGAGGGAGACACAGAATCGGAAACAGGCTCCAGGCTCTGAGCCATCAGCCCAGAGCCTGACGCGGGGCTCGAACACACAGACCGCGAGATCGTGACCTGGCTGAAGCCGGACGCTTAACCGACTGCGCCACCCAGGCGCCCCTATATTTTATTTTTAAAGGTGACTTTATTTTTCTGTCTCATCAGTGAGAACCTGTCTTTCTCTCTCATCAGTGAGAAACTGACTTTAAAAAGTCACCTTTAAAAATAAAAAAAAAAGTCACCTTTATCTGTTTTCACTATTTCTGTTTCCTCTTCCAATACTACTACTCTGAAAGTATATTTCCCTGCAACCTTTAGGCATTTTTCTTTTATGTGTTGGTAATATGCATATAGTCAAATATTAAGTTCACTTTAAATACACCTCTGCTTTTATCAAGCTTCATTAAACTGATCAGAAGTATTAGTCCAATTTGATGACATCAAACTAATATGTTCTCAAGAAAAGTGACTGAGCATACAATCTTTATGATTTTACTGATTTTACTGACTACCAATACCAAGTTTTTATACATGTAATAGCATCTAGATCTCTAAAAATGGGCATTAGTTTTTCTTAAACTACTTCTTTTTTAAAGGCTTATTTTCATAGATCACCTATTATCAAACAAGTTCCCTTCATCCACAAATTCATCATATAGGCTATCCATATCTAAGATTCTAGTCATTTTTAAACACATAAAAAATAAAACAGAGACCACCATGTTGGCTTGGACCATCCATACGGGACAGAATCACATGAGAAAACCATGTCACTGCACCACTGTGACAAGGTGAACTGGGATTTTTTTAGCAACTCTCAGCAACCAAAAACTATGAGATCTGTTGCAAATATACTTACTATCCACAGGGGAAAATTTTTACATAAAACAGTAATTAGAGAAAACAAAATTTCATGTTCAATGAATCAATTACATACATAGCTGTAGCCTTTCTGTATTCTGAGTTTTTTTTGCTTGAATCCTTTGGTTAGATGCTGATTTCTACAAACTATATGCCTCCTTAAAAAGAGCAGTAATTATATGTTCTTAAAAGCAGAATACATAATTACTCAATTCTAGAGTATATTAAGTCAACTTTCACAGTTTTCCTCACTTTAGTAATAAAACTATACATTGCAAGAGAAATAAATAGAACAATAATTATATTCCTTTACAACAGTAAAGGATGCTTTTACTATCTAAACTGTTTTAATTACAAAGCACTTCATGTACACGTAACAATTATAATCTTCCCCATTCATATTACAGAAAGGTAAATGTACCTACACAAAGCCACATGATTTCAAGTGCCATACATTCCATTTAATCAATATTTATTAAATGGACACCATATTTATGTACTCTTCAAGCACCTTCTTATAATTTCAAAACAAGCTGGGAAAGATTCATGCCTCATAGAATTCTCATTCTACTGAAAAAATATGGTAGTGGACAGTGTCATAAAATAAATGACTTATTATTTAATAAATATAATTTCATAATTTCAAGATACACACAAATGAAATACAGTGGATGTTGGGAATTATGTTACAATATATTATTATTATTATTTTAATTTTTTATTTCTGAGAGAGAGATACAGAGTGTGAGAGAGGGAGGGACAAAGAGAGAGGGAGACACAGAATCAGAAGCAGGTTCCAGGCGCTGAGCTGTCAGCACTGAGTCCAATGCAGGGCTTGAACTCACAACTGTGAGATCATGACCTGAGCTGAAGTCAGACACTTAACCAACTGAGCCACCCAGGCACCCCTGTTACAATGTATTATTAAAAGTGGGCCTCTCTCTGGAGGCAGTTACATTTGACACATTTAGCTGAGACCTCAATGGAATAGAAAGATCAAACCAAAGCATTTAATATCAGAGATTTCTTATCAGAAGGAATGAGTTTGGCATGTTCAAACTAGAAACAGAGACTTTCTGCAGCTGAAGAAAATTAAGCAAGAGAGAGGAAGAAGTAGCAAAGGATAGAAGCCTGACTAATATACATCACAACTAAGTTTAGGAGATTCCCTTTTCGTAAGCTCTTATTCTGTTAGAATTACACACCTATTAATTATATGCCTCATTATTAAAAACAAAATCAAAACCTAAAATCATTTGTAAGGAACTCCCTTTGCTCTTATATTTATTATCTTTTCTTTGTCTCCATTAAACTGTTTCCATTCTAATTGCTGCAATCAAATACTGAAGGGGTTCTATTTTATCTCAAATAAGAGACCTGAAAGCAAAGGTGAGTCAAGAGCAACTCAGGAATCAACAGCACTGGATAATTAAAGTTAGGAATACATAACCTTGACTTGTTTCACCACAATGGCTCAAACACTGCAAGATTAGATTAAATTTACATCTGCAATAAATGTCTGGCTTTTATAATCATACACAAAATAGTCATAATACAATATTATTAATCCAAAGACAGGATGCAGAAAGTATTATATTTCTTGGAAAATAAGTCAATACTTCATTTGCCTTTAAAATGGCTGGGTTGCTTTTTTTTTTTTTTTTTTTTTTTAACTATAACAGAGTTATTTTAAGCACAAATAGATTTTCTGTTAAACCATCTGCATCCACTCCTTTACCTCACTCCTATGACAAATATACTTCTTAACATCTTTATTAAGATACAGTTGACATTCAATGAAATGCACATACTTAACTTGATGACCTGATAAATTTTGACCTAAGTATACAGTGGCAAAACCATGATAATGGTGATATCAATTACTCAAGAAAGTCTCCTTGGAAAGTATAGATATGGAAAGTTATAGTCCTATACTAACTGATTCCAAAAATTACTACATAGCTGTGGTAATCAAGACAGCATGGTATTGATGAAATACAGACCTATTGTTCATTGGAACAAAACAGAGACTTTAGTAATAGAACTGCACATATAAGATCAATAAATTTCCAATGAAACTATTGCAACAGAAGGAAAATGAAATATTAAAAAAATAATGGTGGAAAGACTAATATACCAATGGATTAAAGGAAAAATGTATCAATTATTACTTATGACAATCAATAAAAAGTGAACTAAAACTACAAAACACCTAGAAAAATATTTCATAAACTTGGAGTAGGTAAAGATTTCTTATAAAGCACACAAAAAAGCATACACCATAGTAAAAAAGAAGATCCAAAATTGAACTTTAAAAGCTATTGGTTAAAAGACTTCATTAAGAAAATGAAGTATAAGCTACAGAATGGGAAAAATATGTGTGCATCATTTAAATAAAGTATATAATATTAAACAATAAAAGAAACTTTAAAACTCATAAGATAATAAGATAGCTTACTTAACTAAAAACATTTGAATAGAGGATGTGCAAACATCAAATCAGTACATAAAAAATGCTCCATATTGTTAATCATTATTGAATTGCAAATTAAAATCTCAATGAGATAGCACTACACAATCATTAGAATAACTAATATTAGAAAGTACACACCTATGTTAGAGTCTATACATTCCATTTGTAGCTATTTTAAGAGAGATAAAATGTTTAATAAATAATTATATAGTCATGTTAATAATAAATTTATTCAGTTTCCTAAAACTGAAAATAATTCAAATAAACATTAATAGATGTATGGATAAACAAAAGAGGTATAGTTTTCATAGAATAATATTCAGCAATAAAAATGAATACCAATACAGGAAATAATAGGAATGAATAAAAATCACTTTACTGAATGTGAGAAAATAGACTCAAAAGAATAAATAAATACCAGAAACAGAAAATTCAAGTAGAGGCAAACTAAACTCCAGTGACAAAAGATCAGTGCTTTCAGCTGGATATACATATAAGAATGCAATTCAATAAAGCATGGGAAAACTTGTGGGATTGATGGACATGTTTTGCATTTTGGTTGGAGTAGTGGCATATGAGTATATAAATCTGCCAAACAGCACTGAAGCAGATATTTCAAATAATTACTGCTTAGTATACCTAAATTATACATTAATAAAGTTTAGCAAAGATACATAAAGATATGGGAGTTATGGTTCTAGTCTACCAGAATATGGTCTTACAGGAAAGATGACACTCACACAGGTAAGAACTTAACATTTAAATAAAATGAAAATAAATAAATAAATAAAGAACTACCTGAAGGCATTGGGGAGTTAAATAAACCAAGCAGATTTTGCACTGACAGGATTCCTATTTTATCTGTCTTTTAAGCAGCAAATAGGTCACAGCCATTGCTGTTTGCTATGGCCAAAACTTTGGTAGAAAATCTTCAATTTTGCTGGCCCAACAAAGACTGAGAGGGAATCTATGACTATCACAGTCACTATTAATGGAAATATATATATATATATATATATATATTATTTAAATCATATTCTAATGTACATAATATTATTTATAGAATATAGTTATTTATATGACAATAATAGAGAGGGAAAAAGAATACTAAAATATCTGTATAAACTCTGTACAGATATTTGGGTGTAAGGGTAAATCCTGAAACATGTATTCACTTAGCAAACAGCAAGCCAGTAATAAAAAACTACAAAAATGGAACCAAAATACCGGCTATAGTTCAATGCAAGCTCAGTCCTGCTAAACAAAAACAATCTACACTCTTTGGAAGAGTAAAACAGAATCCAGTATTTTCACAATATATCATTCACAGTGTTGATGATGCAATCCAAATTTCTAGTCATATGAAGTAATATCCTCAAAAGAAAATTCAATTCTACTCATGAAACTAATATTACACTATATGTTAACCAACTGGAATTTAAATTAAACACTTGACATAAATAAAAAAATCAAATCATACAGATCTATAATGAGAATTCTTAGCAGAAAATAATTTTACAGCAGCTATCAACTATGGCTAATGTTGTAAAGCATGATCAATGAATAAAAAATGACAGGAAATTTCTGTAGAGAAATAGAAACTATAAAGTTAAAATAACTGAATTTTTTAAAAATTTATTTATTATCATTATTTATTAGAGAGAGTGTATGAGTGGGGGAGAGGAGCAGAGAGAGATAGAATTTTAAGCAGGATTCATGCTCAACATAGAGCCATGGGGCTCAATCTCACTACCCTGGGATCATGACCTAAGCTGAAACCAAAAGTTGTGTGTTCAATCAGCTGAACCAACCAGGTACCCCAAACTAACTGAAAATTTTATTACTAAAAAATAAAACATCTGGAATTACAAATAAAATAAAATACTGTACTAGCTGTGGTAGAATAATTCCACTTCCTCTCCCTGAAAGAAGTCTGAGTCTTAATACCCTAAATTGGTGAATATGTCACCTTACATCATTGTAAAAATGATTCAAGTTAAGGACCTTGATAGGGGGAAATTACACTGCAAGCATTTGAGGTACCTCAATCTAATTACATGAGTCCTTAAAATTCAAGACCCTTTCTAAGCTTTTGTCAAAGAGAAATTTGATAACAGAAGAACTTTGGGTTAGGGAAATATGAATTTTTTGGCTTTGAAGATGAAGAAAGGGGCCAAGAGCAAAGAAATGTGGATAGTCTATAGAAAATGGAAAAGGCATAAGAACATGTTATCCTCTAGGCCCTCATGAAAAAAACTCAACTCTGTTAATATCTTGATTTGAGCCCAGTGAGACCCATTTAACAGCAAATGGAGAGATCAAGAAATAGTAAATGAACTTGAAGACAGAGTATTAAAATTGTTGACTCAGAAAAATGAAGTGAAAATAAAAGAAGAATGAAAATATGTACAGAGCCTCAAGACCATGTGACAAAGTGTCAAATGGCCTAACATAAGTGTAACTAGATTCCTAGAATGACAGCAGACAAAAAAATGATCCAAAAATAAAATATTTGAGACAAAAATATCTTAAACTTCTCAAATCTGGTGAAAGACATAAACTTACAGTTTTAAGAAGCTCAGAGAACACTAAACAGAATAAATATAAAGAAAATCATACCTGAGCTCATTAAAGTCAAACTGCTGAAATAAAGGTAAAGAGAATATCTTTGAAACAACAGGAGGAAATGGCCTATTGCATACAGGTGTAGATTATTTAAAATACCCTCTGAATTTTCATCAAAAACAAGAGAGACCAGAAGACAGTGGACCAACATATCTAAAATAAAAAAAAAAAAAAATCTGTGAACTTAGAACTGTATATCCAATAAAACCAGCCTTCAAGAGTGAAGATCACATAAAAACAATTTCACATTAAAAGAAACAAAGATCATTTGTTACCAACAAATCTTAACTAAAATAAAAGCCTGTGAAAGTTCTTCAAGTTAAAAGGAAATGAGACTAGATGAAAACGTGGTTCTTCAGGAAGGAATAAAAAACAGCAAAAACTATAACCTAAGTAAATATTTAAAAAATGAGGAAACAATAACATCAAAACTATAGTAAAACAAACATTTAGATTGGGCAGAATTAAAAATATTTATAATCTTAATTAAATGAGACCACAGAAGCCTTTAGGTTAGGGCAAACTTTACCCATCACTGTGGCAATCATCTTAGGAATACATACTATATTCCTTGTCAATTACAAGGTTGATGGATACACGAACTATTTCCTGTGAACATAATCCCTGTGTGAGCTCCAGAGATTGTTCATCCTACTCCTTCAGGATGGCATGGTAGAAAGAATAATGGCCCCAAAGATGTCCTCCTCCTTATCCCTGGAATTTGTGAATTTTACCCTACATCAAAATAGGAGTTAGAGTTGAAGTTGGAATTAAGGTTGCTGATCAGCTAACTTTAAAATGAAGAGGTTGTCCTTTATCACCCAGCTTGGCCAAATATAATCACATGTGCTCTTAAAGGCAGAAAAAAAACAAAAGCAACCAATAACAACAAAAACCCCACACCCAAAACTTACATAAAAAAAACAAAACAAAATAGTCATCATTATAGGAATAGAAATAGAATTTAATAAGAGGACTTGGTTTAGAATCTAAAAGAGACAGAGATCTAGTACTGTGTGATGCTTGCAGAATACCAAGGATTAAATATATTCCGCTCTATGTGGGGTAATAATTGAGAAAAATGACCCATGAAATCCAAGATTACATATTGAAATAAAATATTATTCAGGAGATATAAATAAATAAAATAAAATAGCTAAAGACATGAAAACAGAAGAACATTAGCACTCAGAGACCTCTTGATAAACATTTTTAAGGAAATATTTGAACAACAAAATAAAGAGTTCTCAGAAGGATTAACTGATAACTCAACAAATGATGAGTGCTAATATAGGGAAAGATATTGGTAAAATTAATGAGAAAAAGTATCAACATAATATTTAAACGTTGTGTTTATGCCAGCTTATCAGTAGAACTTTGCCTTAAGGAAGATGGAGTGATGCAAGACACTCTGGTCAATATGCTCCTATAGTGCCTTCATTCCCACCATGATAACTTCACAGGCCAAATGTTTTGGATGGTGCAGCCACCAAGTAGATGGGACACCTGAACACCATCAGACTTTACGTAACCCACCTCTAGGAGAATGAGAAGATGACTGTCAGAGTAAGCCTTATAGTGAGAGGAAAGCACACAAAACAGTAACAACCAAAATGACTTGTTATATAAGTACAAATACATTTAAATAAAGTATACAAAATGGAAAATAAATATCCAAAACAATTTCAGTATAGTGGATACTTCTAAGGAATGAGGTGGGGGATACTTGGGGGATTAAAAAATGTGGCTTTGTATTAACTGTTACATTTAATTTCCCGAGAAAGTCTGAAATATGGCAAATGCTAATATTTGCTAAGTCTGACAATATATTCTGGATATTTTGATGTTTACTTTAAATCTTTATGGTCTTATTTTTTTTTTTAATTTTTTTTCAACGTTTATTTATTTTTGGGACAGAGAGAGACAGAGCATGAACAGGGGAGGGGCAGAGAGAGAGGGAGACACAGAATCGGAAACAGGCTCCAGGCTCTGAGCCATCAGTCCAGAGCCTGACGCGGGGCTCGAACTCACGGACCGCGAGATCGTGACCTGGCTGAAGTCGGACGCTTAACTGACTGCGCCACCCAGGCGCCCCTATGGTCTTATTTTTAAATATACAATTATAAAAATAAAAAAAAAAAACCGAGAATAAAATGTGAGTGGAAAAGTATAGGGCTGTACAGTAAGTACATTAAAGGGATTATTAGTTTGGAAGTTATTTTTAACCTCAACAAATCACCATAGACATAGAGGACAGCAGACTTCATCAGTTTAGATAGAGCAGAAGCGCTTTTGCTTCTTTATCTTCTTTTTGGATACAAAAGTTGGTCAGAAATTGTAATCCAGACCTCAAACATCCATAACTTGCAGAAATCTGTTTTTAATATTCACCAAAACTTATTGTCACTGAAGACAGAATTAGCTACATAATTTGCAGGGTCCTGAAAAATGAGAATGTGTGTCCCCTTATTCAGAAATTATTAAAATTTTAAGACTACAATAAGATAGTATGAAATCAAGTGTAGGGCTCTTTTGAACACAAAGCCCCGTGAGACTGCACAGGTCAGTATAAATTTCAAGAAGCTGGCCCTGAATGAAAGCTTTTTCACAGCTTATACTTCTAACTCAGCATGTTTACAAACCTCCTCTTGTATATGCTTCATGGATGCGTCAACATTAAGTTGCTTCTCATCCACAATTTTTATTTCAGTAATCAAGCTGTAGTGGCAAGATTAGAGAGATGTGGGGAGCAGGCTATACTCAGGCTTACAGTGCCTTCCTTTGTAGATTCAATGGTCCTTTTCTCTACACTTCCTTCAAAATTCTTCACAGTCCACCTAAATGCACTTTTCTAGATTTTTGTGATTGCATTCATCTGAAGAGCTTTTATTTTTCTGGTCTAACCACATTACAACAAAACTAAAAATAAAAACAATGTTCAAGTTGAACATGAAATCAGAACTCAATTTTAAGACAGAAGAGGACAGAAGGAAGGACAGCAAGGTACAAGATTAGAGGATTGCCATGGTAACCTAAAAGTCAGAAGTCCTTTAAGCTATAACCTAAATTTATGAACAAAAGCTTTAAATAAACTACTCAAGGGACCCTGTGAATACAAGCCGTTGTGTTAAATTATGCTAAATGGAAGAGTAAAAGTTATGTTTTTATCTTTGTTATAAATGACATACTGGTACACCACCAAATGAAAAAGGAAATAATTTAAACAAAACTAATGAAATGAAGATTTGAAACTTTGAATGCATTTAAAAAGTATAAGAAGATTTTTGGCAAATAAGAGGAAAGAGAAGCTCTGGAACAGAAATTTTTAATCATATTATAAAATAACATAAAGTCTCTCTATTTTCATTCTCATTGTGAAAAGCACAAAGAAAAACAGCACATAGTATTTAACTATACACCCAAACTTTTAAGAAGGATGAGATGAGAGAGAACTGCAAAGAAACCTGAACTCTCTTTTTCGTATGCTTACTTATTTGCAGTGGTATGCTTAAAGTGATTCTGAAATTGCTGTAGATATATTAAGGGACTAAGAAAATGAATAAGAACATTTGTGTTATTAGGAACTAGGATTTGCATTGTAGAAGAAGGAAAATACAAACATGGATTGGGTAAGGCAAAAAAGAACATTGAATCTTCAGTTGCAATTGCAATTGGTGTTGTCTATGTAAATTGATTATACATTGTTATATATATTTATTATATATTATATATTCAGTAATTCTATTCAATACTTGCTTTAGTGTTTTAAGTATGATATTGTATACATTTAAGTAATTGCACCTATGGTACTAGGATGAATGTGAGAAGGTGTCAAAGAATGTAAATATTTTGTTGCCTAAAGGAAAGAAAGAAAGAAAGAAAGAAAGAAAGAAAGAAAGAAAGAAAGAAAGAAAGAAAGAAAATAAAGCCTGTTTGTAAGCATTTCAAATATGCTGAAGTGTCTCTCACTACCTATTACACGATTGCTTCACGGGTTTGTTTTGTATGCGTGTGTTGTACAGTAATTAAATCTCAAAGTAAAAAAAAATCCTGAAGTCTAATATTGGTATTTTTTATTGGTTAATATATGTCAGACATAAAATTAATTTAGAAATATAGACGATCCTACTAAATATATATATGCATGTTTTTAGGATTATACTATGGTTTCTTTCATTAGAAGATTATTTTGGCATAACTGTAATTTAAAAATGAATGTTAAATGAAATACACAGATTTATTTTCTTCATTATACAATGAAAAAACCACATATATACATATATACACACATCCTCATTGTTACATTTGTATGCATGTATGTATATCCTATGTGTATGAATTTAGGTATGTTGGGTATGTATATGTGTATGTACAAGCATTCAGTCTGTATTTCTATCTGGTGAAAGATCAGAAACAAGGAAACCTCAATAGCAATGAATACAGGTGTGCCGACGTGGCTCATCTGGTTAAGTGTCCGACTTTAGCTCAGGTCAGGATCTCACGGTTTGTGAGTTCAAACCCTGTATCTGGCTCTATGCTGTCAGGACAGAGCCTGTTTCAGATCCTTTGTCCCCTTCTCTCTCTGCCTCTCTCTCTCAAAAAAAAAAAAAAAAAGCAACAAATACAGATAATTTATGTTCATGGACAGAAAGACTCAGTATTGTCAAGACATCAGTTCTTTCCAACTTGATTGATAAATTCAATTCAATCTCAATCAAGATCCTGAAGTTTTTTTGTATGTTTATTTTATTTATCTTGGGGCAGTCGAGAGAGAGAGAGAGAGAGAGAGAGAGAGAGAGAGAGAGAGAGAACAACTGGGGGAGGGGCAGAGAGGAGAGAGAGAATCCCAAGCAGGCTCTGCACCATCAACACAGAGCCCAATGGGGGGCTCAAGCCCACAAACTGTGAGATGATGACCTGAGCCAAGATCAAGAGTTGGAAGCTTAATCAACTGAGCCACCCAGGCACCCCATGATCCCAAAGATTTTTTAGTGGATATTCACAAACTGATTCTAAAGTTTATATAGAGGCAAAAGATGCAGAATAGCCAACATAATATTGAAGAAAAATAACAAAGTTGGATAACTGACATTTCTTAAATTCAAGGCTTACTATAAAGCTATAACAATCAAGACAGTGTGGTATTAGCAAAATAATAGATAATCCATGAAAAAAAGTGTTGATAAGCTGGATTTCATTAAAATTTTAAAAAGTGTCTACTTTGTGAAATCAAAGTCAAGAGAATAAGACAAGCAATAGACTTTGAGGAAATACTTTAAAAAACACAACTGATAAGGACTGTTATTCAAAATATACAAAGAACTCTTAAAATCAGTAATAAGAAAATAAACAACCCTATGAAAAAAATGGGCTAAAAACCTTAAGACACCTCTCTAAAGAAGATATATGGATAGCAAATAAGCATATAACTAGAAGCTGCATACCCAATGTCATCAGGAAAATGCACATTCAAACAGCAAACCATGAGACACCATGACATTCGTACTTGAATGGCCAAGTGGTAGATCAATGACAACACCAAAAATGCTGGAAAGGATGTGGAGCAATGGTAACTCTCATTCATTTTTTGGTGAAAATGAAAAATAGGAAAGCCACTTTGGAAGGCAATTTTGTGTTTTTTTAGAAAACTACACATATTCTTACCATATGATTCAGCAAATGCACTCCCTGGTACTTATCCAAAGGAGTTGAAAACTTACATCCACACAAAATCCTGTATACAATGTTTATAGCAGCTGTATTCACAATTGCTCACACTTGGAAGCAAGCAAGATTATTCTTTTATTTTTATATTTTTACATTTTTAACATTTTTTAAAAGTTTATTTATTTATTTTTGAGAGATACAGAGAACATGAGTGGGGAAGGGGCAGAGAAAGAGGGAGACAGAGAATCGCAAGAAGGCTGCATGCTATCAGCGCAGAGCCCAACACAGGGCTTGATCTCGTGAACATGAAATTATGACCGAAGCTGAAGTCAAGAATTTGATGCTTAACCGACTGAGCCACCCAAGCACCCTAAGTTATTTATTTATTTAGTTAGAGCACACACATGAGCAAGTGGGAGAGCAGCAGAGAGAGAGGGTGAGTGAGAATCCTGAGTAGGTTCTATGATATCACGGCAAAGCCCAATGTGGAGCTCAATTTCATGAACTATGAACCATGACCTGAGCTGAAGTCAAGAGTTGGATGCTCTACTGACTGAGCCACCCTGGTGCCCCCAAGATAATTCTTTAGTAGATGAATGGATAATTAAACAGTACTACATTGAGTCATGAAAATATATGAGGGAAACAAATGCATTATTACTAAGTAAAAGAAGCTAATGTAAAAAGACTACATACTGTATGATTCCATTCATATACAATTTTGAGAAAAAGGCAAAAAAAAAAATACGGAGATAATAAAAAGATCAGTGGTTGCCAAAAGTTGAGATTTAGGAGGGATGGACAGGCAGAACACAGGAGATGTTTAGGGCAGTGAAAATGCTCTGCATGATACCATAATGATGAATACATGTGGTTATTCATTTGTCCAAACCCACATAATGTACAACACCAAGAGTGAACAGTAATGAAAACTATGGCCTTTGAGTGATTCTGAGGTGTCAGTGTAGATTCGTCAGTTGTAACAAATATATTCTCTGTTGAGTGATGTTGATACTGGTGAAGGTTATGCATATATTGGTTCAGATGTATATGAGAAATCTCTGTATCTTACCCTTAGTTTTGTTGAGAATCTAAATTTCTCTAAAAAAGTCTTAATAAGAAAACTACTTAGAGTAACATTACATTTTATGTGGACTGAATACATTTCCACTAAAATCAGCTTTCACCACTTTCAGTCATCATTGTATTCAGGGTTCTTGTTAGGATTCCAGCTTGAAAAGGAAGAAGTAAAATAGTATTTGCAGATACCATGCTCTTTTATATAAAAATATTTAAGGAACTCATATGCAAAACAAACAAACAAACACTGTTAGAACAAATAAATAAGTTCAGCATACGTGCAGGATGCACATCAACATGCAATAATCAAGTGTATTTCTGTACACCCCCAACAATGGCAAGCATTGAGTAACCTCAGCCTCCATTCACTGTTGATGGGGAAGTAAAATGGTGCAGCCACTTTGGAAAACAGTTTGACAATTCCTCAAGGTGTTAAATACAGTTTCCATATTAGCCCACAATTCCAACTAAGGTATATATTCAAGAGAATGAAACATACCTACACAAATATTTACACATAAAGATTCATAGCAGCACTATTCATAGCACCCAAAAAGTGGGAAAAAAATATTCTTCAAGTGATCAAAATGTGGTATAAAGACCACATATTATATAATTCCATTACTTAATTAATATGAAATATCTGGAACAGGCAAGTCCATAGAGACAGACAGTATGTAAGAGGATGCCAGGAGCTGGGGTTATGACAATACAAATAGTGACTACTAATAGGATTTAACTTTTTTTGAGTGATAAAAATGTTCTAAATTTAGACAGCATTTATAGTTGCATATCTGTGAATATATTAAAATTGTACCTGCACACTTTAAAAGGGTGAATTTTATGTTATGTGATTATATCTCAAAGTTTTTATAAAGAAAATGATATTAACAATATTCTATTCCTTAGTATTTTCTTTTTGTTTTTAGTTTTTTTTTTTTTAATGTTTATTTATTTTTGAGAGACAGAGAAGACAAAGCATGAGCAGAGGAGGGGCAGAGAGAAAGGGAGACAGAATCCAAAGCAGGCTCCAGGCTCTGAGCTGTCAGCACAGAGCTTAATGTGGGTCTCAAACTCATGAACCAAACCAAGAGATCACGACCTGAGCCGAAGTGGGAAGTTGGGCGCTTAACCAACTGAGCCTTTAAGGTACCCCAGTAAAGTCTTTTCTAAATCCTCTTCAGACAATATCTACTGTTCTGGCACTTGAATAATGATTTTTTCAATTTTATTTTTGTTTTATATCTACTGCTGAGCCTTAATCTGTTGGCTTAATTCCATTTTTTTTTTAATTTTTAAATTTCTATTTTTTTCTGTAATTAAATTTGAGGTATAATTTACATAAAATAAGATGCATTCATTTGAAGTGCACTGCTAGATGTATTCTGACAAATGTATATTTGTATACACCCATGTACCCACCATTACAATAATGATATAGAGTTTTTTCATCACATCCCCCCCACCCCCAGCCTACAAAAATTCCCTCATCCCTATTTATAATCAATCCCTGTTTCATCCCAGGCCCCATGCAGCCACTGATGTGTTTTCAGTCATCATGGATTAGTCTGCTTTTATTTATTTTTTACTATTTCATATAAATTGAATCAAATGGTATATACTCTTATGTCTGGATGCTTTCATTAAACCTAATATTTTTGAGATTCATCCATGTTGTTGCTAGTTTCAGTGATTTATTCCTCTTTTAAGTCCAATTTTTTAATTTATTTCTTCTTTGTTCAATTTAGAATAATTTGGCTATAATTTTCCCCGTTCTCCTTTGTTTACTACATATAAATTATAACATGTTATGATAGTCTACCTTAAAGATTGTCCTCAATTCTCCTAATATTCACATTCTCATATATTCCTTTCCTATATTACATGCAGAATTAATGCTACGTTATTTTTAACCTGAGGTCATAAAAGATACTGTGGCTTCCATACATGTCACTATTTCCTTCTTGCATCACGCATTCTGGAAAAAGTCATTTACCATGTCACGAACAGACTCAAAAATGAGGAACTGAAGGCACCAACTATGTAACCACATGAGTAAGACTGGAAGTGGATTACCCAGCTCTTGTCAAGCTGTTAGTAGAATGCAGTAAGGAAGGCTACTATCAACAGCTCAATGATTTTGGAAACAGATTATCTGGCCACAGCCAAACCTTCAGTTGATTGCAGCCCTAGCTAATAGCTTGACTGCAAACACACAACTGACCCTAAGTCAGTTAAACCTCTCCTATTTTTGTGACACTGTGAAAGTGTGAGGTAAATGTTTGCTTTGTGTGGCTTTTTGTAAAGGCATTTTCTTAATGCAACGATAGATAACTAATATATATGCTGAAGCATCTAGTCCCTTCAATTTACATGTGACTAATAATTTGTATCTTAATTTTTCACTAAGGTTTTCATGGATCTGAATAAGATGAATATGAATTTTCCTTAATAAAAATAATGTTCTCTGCAACATTTAGTCTAATAATTTAAAGGAACATAGCAGCCTTTGTTCCACAGTAGATTGGTAGATTATGTATTTTCTAATATACCAACATGCCACTTTGATCAACATATGCACTGATAGTTTCTAATTTTAAAGTTGTATTTACTTTTAAAATAGTACCTATTTGAGGTACAAGATATGTATGTGTGTGTGTGTGTGTGTGTGTGTGTGTGTGTGTGTGTGTGCGTGTAAGAGGCAGATAATATTCCAAACTGTAATAACCGGAAATAATTATTGTTTTCTGTCACAGAATAAATCTTTAGGGAATGTTTGTATAAATCAGTTTACATGGCAAGATACAGAGGAAAAAGAAGAGAAAAAAAGAAGGACTTTAGTTAAAGTTAAAACTCTTAAATTATTCATTTACAACTCCTCCAAATTTTACCACAACCAAATATATTTTAGGTTACCTTAGAGTAAGATAAGAGCTAGTTAAGCATTTAATGAAGATAAAAATAGGTTTGCCCTACAAAATTAGTGAGATAGTTATGGAGCTAAGGAATTATAGTTGCTATTTTAATTAGCTTTTTAAATACTCAAAAGACACAGATCTATTAAGGTAGGTATCACAAAGGCCCAGTATCATTTACCCTAGCTCTATGAATTTTATGACTGAGCTAAATTCAAATTTAACTCTCCTGTTGTTTTTCATTTTTAATTTTCAAGCCTTAAGAGGCAATACTTTCAAATATTGAACTATGTTTTAGTTTTTATTTTTAGTGTAGAGATCTAAAATAAATTCAACAACCCCCCCAAAAATATGTTAATAACATCTGTGAATCTACATACACTCTGCTAATTTTGAATATTTTTGCTCAAAGTGAAAACACCAGTTGTGCAATAAGTATAAATTGGCTATTGAATCTAACAGTTTTTTTTTTTTTTTTTTCATTTAGGAATATGGTGGAATGTGGTTGATTCTCTATTCCCTTCATTCCCCATAGTTAATCAAGCACCTATACAACAGGTTTAAGCTTTAGAATGGTTCTTCTCTTCATTATTATCATGATCTCTCTGGTACTGTTCCTTATCTGAATAACTTCTACACTCAAACTTTCAAATCTCCTTTCAAATATCCATGCCATTATTTATTATTATGTCACCTAGAGCAATCACATTCTGCTTCAATATCTGTTTCAAACTATTACTTGCCATATTGTTTTTTAATTACAAATCCAATAGTCACTGTTTTTAAATCTTTCAGATTTTGGTCTTCAGGGTAAAGTCAAAATTATTTTATAAAATATACAAAGCCTTCCTTGTTCTGGCCACTGCATTATCTCCAGTTTTATCATTTCAGATCCTAGGCCTGACATTAAATCATTATTCTATTTCAGCAAATACTGTACTTGCTTGGGTTTTCATCTATACCCAGATTAGATGATCTCCACAAATTGTCTAAAGTAATTCTTTCATGCCTTTTTCAGTTCAAGTTGTATTCCTCCAGAATTTTCTTGAAAGACCCCATCTTTTGACTATTTTATAACATGTATTATTTCATGTGTTCCTATAGTAATCTGTATATGGATCAAGTTTTGTCTTGATGTCAAATATCCAAACCCATGTACCTATTGTACATATTGCACGGCTGACCTCTATTCTACCACCTCCATTTGGGTGCAGGTATGAGGAAGGGAAGAGAATGAGGTTTGGGCATTAAATGTCTTTGCTTCCACCTTGCAGATGTACTTTGACATGGATGGATCAAAAAAATACCTTCTTTTTTTTCTTGAGGCCCTGACAACAATTTTGCTTGTGTTTTCAGGTCTGAGCACTGATAATGAAGATATTTTAGCCCTGGTCTATTGTACCATCACAGGTAATTCCTTACCTCTTGATTTCATCATTGTCAATGGTTCCTTTCTTAATTAAATTCCCACTTTGAGAGTGCCACATGAAGCTTCCTAGGACCTTGACAATACTTAACAGTGTATATTAGTCAGAATAATTTGATTATGCTACATGACAAACAATCCCCAATATTTTGGTAGATTAATAAATATTTTCTCATGTGGGCTCTACTTCAACTGAGAAGGCTCTATGTTTATGTTTCTATGATATTCAAGCCAAGAAACAGAAAATATGGGAAGTCACGCAGGAGCTATTAAAGCTTTTGCTAAAAGTGACCGAGATTTCTGCTTATACTTTAGCAGCCAAAATGAGGCCCTAGCAATATGAACATTCAAGGGAAGAGGAAAGTGGATGAAAGGACAATTAGAATACTTGATGAAAGCATTATGACCTCTGTATTTTATATTACAATAACATTTCAAAATCTCTCAGGTAAAACAGATATGTACTTTAAGGAAAGGGTCTCACTTTTCTTCAACTTTGTATCTACATGATGTAGCACTGTATTTAGAAGATAATAAAAAATTAGATAAATATTTATTGAATGAGGGGTGCCTGGGTGGCTTAGTCTGTTAAGTGTCCGACTCTTGATTGCGGTTCAGGTCATGATCTCATGGTTTGTGAGATCAAGCCCTATGTCAGGCTCTGCACTGATAGCATGGAGCCTGCTTGGTATTCTATCTCTCTCTGTCCCTCTCCTCCCTCTCAAAATAAATAAATAAACATTAAAAAATGTTGATTGAATGAATACAATTTTTTTGCTCTATACTAATAAAAACCTCACTAGCCATTAATAAAATAAGTTGATTCACAGTTACTTTTGAAGAGATTCAAACAATCTATTGAATTTAGATTCAATAGAATACAATAATTAGATTAAAAAAGCCTATCTTGCCATTTTAATAATATAACTATGCCAAAATAGCTCCACCAAACTCTATGTTGCAGAAAATATTCTCCAGAGATTGTGATTTTCATAGAGAAGCTATTGGTGTTTAGGAAATCAGGGTTTTAAAATCAGTTCAAAAATGAACTACCATGTGGCTTTGAAGAAGTCTTTACATTTGAATGTCTTATTTGTCTCCCTTGAAAATTACATTTTTTTAAAATTTAAAAACACTTTCAGATTTAACTTTGTATTTTAATGTGTAATTATTCATTTTAATGGAACCTTGGAATCTTATCATGTGATGACCAAAATTATGGCACTGTATCACTTGGAAGCTCATGCTTTAGATGAAATGTTGACACAGTAAATGAGTTCACATTACAATACATCTTAATCTATATTGGAGCAGACTTCAAGTAGTGCTGGATAGGACAATACCTCTTTCTTCCTGTCATGTCTTTCCCAAGGATGAGAAACTGTATAGCTGACTCTCATGATTAGTTTTAAAAATACAGATTAGAAAAATCCTTTCAAAAGTGATTTGATAAAAAAGATTTATTTTTCCTATGTGCTGTTTTAGAGTATAGTATACATCGATGAATGTATCAAAAATAATGCCGTCAGTCCCTGCTTTCTTATCATGTAAAGTACTGGTTTACCATGATGTAAACTGATCCAGTGAGGGAGGCAGCTGTTCCTGTCTTGTGTTTTACTGAACACAAAATATTCATTTAAAGATTTGTGATTATTTTTTATTATAGTCGATGATAATAAGGAAATCTTGCCTGAATTAACATGCAAATATCTTCACGGGGCTATCACAGCTGTAATAGGCAGTATGGGCACTGGTTTTATCTAATCCTATGATTTATACTCTATTCATCATTCTTAGAACCATCAAAGATATGAAAGTTTTTGAAAACATATACAGGATATACTTAAGAGCACTTCAGTTTTATTTCAAGGGTTCCATCAAGATATACCAAACATGGAAATTATTTTTACGATAGATGCTTTACTTACCTCTGATGTTTTTCAGATTTTTAGACTAAATATTTGATTATAATAAAATAAATTGCTCACTCTGAAGAGATTAAAGTACACATATTCAAAATACAATTTATACCAAGGATAAAATTTAGTGTTGGTTTTCAGGGAATCAAATGGAATTATTTCCATGAGCACTTAAAAAAAAACCTATGATGATAACACATTATTTAAGAGTGAATGAATTAACACTTAAAAATAGTCATTTTAAAATAAATACCTTTCTAGGCACTGAAAAACTTACAAAAAGCAGCCAAATTATCATGCCACAGCTTCTCAACCTTAGCAGATTCATAAAACAAAAGTGATAAATTATAGACAGAAACTGGGAATATTATAAAGGTAATGAAAGCTGTACCAAAATATCAAGTTTGACACCCTAAGGAAAACAAAAGATCATTTCCAACAGTTTTTCTAAGGACTTGACATTTGTCATAAATGTTTAGAGAAAGAAGAGCTTGTTGGCTTCTAAAAAGCCTACTGGCATATGTCTCTGTTTCTTTACTATCTATGTGTACTCACCCTGACAATGAGAACAATTATTTCAGAAAATACTTTCATATAACATTTCATATAACAATAACTAGTTGGTGTACAGATCACCATAAATAGCATCTTTAGCTGTTTTTCTCTTTCTTTTTTTTCAAGTACTATTCCTAGTATCTCCTCTTGCCTGCTTCATGGCTCTGGTCTTAACTCAATTCTCTTTTTGCAGTTCTCACTTTCCTATGACTCCACATTATGAAAAAAAAATCTATACCAAAACTCTAATCTCATTCCTGAACTCCAAACATACATACACCATACTACTCTCTCCTGGGATATTTTACTGACACATCAAAAAGAAATTCATCTTTGTCCTTTAAAAAATGTTATTGTAAAATAAAACACAGATGTATAAAACCATTCAAAACTATATTATGGACTACCAAATAGTATTACAAGATGAACACCTTTTAATGACAACCTAAATCAAGACAGAACTTTGCTACCCACTCCAAAAACTCTTTTATCATTTCAATCATAGCGCCCTCCCCTCTTCCACAAATAACCTCTATCCAGATTCTTATATGAATTACTTCCTTAAAATTTTTTATAATCTTATCATCCATCAGTGCATAAGTAGATAATATATGTAATGGATTTGAACCATACCAATTTAGCTAAACTGGAACTGTCTTTCCTGATTTTCCCTTCCCTGCATAGTTAGGAGTTAGCATTAGCCACAGATTTAGAAGCTGAAAGTGAGTAAGCAGGCATATGTTTTATAGTTGCAAAATTAACTTCAGAAACGTTGGCCTGCAAGACCAAAATCTTTTCATTAGCATTGTTCACTGATGTTTGATCAGTGTTTTTTTCCCAGGCTTTCTCAGTGGTAAAGCTAGAAAGGAGAGAAGGCTGACAAAATGTGCCATGCTGATTCAAATCTGGGACTCTAGGATTTTTCATTTTTTTAAATATTATATCCATATCTTCTTTTTTTCCACTCTGAGAATTCTGGTTTTCAAGAATACAGAGGATGGCATAATGAAAGTGTCTCATAATTACTCATTTGCTATATCCTGCCTTAGAAAAAAACACTACTGTTATTATCACTGCTCATTATTACAGGTAGAAAATAAAAATGCGTCGCATGTGTTATCCTTATTCTCCCTCGTTTGGTGTTCCTTATCTACAGTGTCATTATGGCCATTATGGCCTATTCCCTTTCTATAAAGCCAAATTTAATCATTGCTCTAGAAGCATATGTTTGATGTACTACCAGCCCCTATGTCAAAATCTCTATTTTGATTGTCTGAAGTCCATTCTATAGTAATTTTCTCCATTGATCTGTATTTCTATCCTTATGACACTACCATACTGCCATGATTATTGTAGCTTTGTAGTAACATTTAAAATCAAGCAATGTAAATTCTCCAACTTTTTCCTTCATTTTCAAGATTTTATTTTGAATTTCTTGCATTTTCACATGTGTTTTAGGATCAACTATTTATGCAAAAATAAAATAAATGCAGCTGAGTTTTTGATAAGAAGTATGTTGAATCAATAAATTAATTCAGGAACTTTGCCATTTTATCACTATTAAGTTTCTAATCCACAAACATGGAGAGTTTGTCCATTTATTTGTATCTCCTTTAATTTCTTTCAGTGATGCTTTTTCAATAAACAAGTTTTGTGATTTTTGTGTTAAATTTGTTACTAAATCATTTAAGGTTTGATTTGTGTGTGTGTGTGTGTGTGTGTGTGTGTGTGTGTGTGTGTGAGAGAGAGAGAGAGAAAGAGAGAGAGAGAGAGAGAAAATGGATTTATTCTTAATCTCTTAATCTCAATTTTGCAGTGCTCATTTTTAGTGTGCAAGAATACAACTTGTTTTATGTATTGATCCTGCATCCTGCAACTATGCTGAATACATTAATGAGTCCTGAGTACAGTTTCGTGTATTCCTTTTTTTTTCTGCAGAAATAATATCTTTTGAAAATAGAGATATTTTCACTTCTTCATCTGTACACCTTTTATTTTTCTTGCCAAATATCCTGGATAGAGTTTCCAATAAAGTGTTAAATGAAAGTGGCAACTGCAGATTTTTTTTTCTTGCTCCCGATCTTAGGGAGAAAGCATCTAGCCTTTTACCATTAAACTATGTTAGTGCGGGTTATTCATATATAGCTTTTACTGGTTTGAGCAAATTCTCTTTTACTCACAGTTGAGAAGTCTTTATCAAAAAGGTTGTTGGCATTTGCCCACTTCTTCTTCTGTATCTATGGAGGTAATCATGTGGTTTTTCCCTTTATTACATTAATATAGTGTATTAATTACATTGATTGAATTTGAGCCAACTTTGAATTCCTGAAATAAATACTTGGTCATGGCCTTTTATGCTGCTAAATTTGTATTGCTAACACTGTATTGAAGATTTGTGTGCCTACACTCATAAGGGATATTGGTCTATAGTTTCATTTTCTTGTGTTATCTTTGACTGTTTTTGGTATTTAGCTAATGCTGATGCTCACAGAATGAAGGGGAAGGGTTTCTGAGTAATTAGAGTTAAATCTTCCTTACATGTTTGATAGAATTTGCCAGTGTAGCCATCTGGTCCCAAGCTTTTCTTTATAGAATTTTTTTTTTTTTTTGGATGACATGTTCAATTATTTTGCTTGTTTTAGTTCTACTCAGATTTTCTAATTTTGAGTTAGATAAAGTGGTTTGTCTTTCTAGGAATCTGTCAAATTTCCTTAGCTTTCTATTTATTAGCATGCAATTGTTCCCAATATTGCAGTTAATTCTTTTTATTCCTATACGGCTAAGAGTAATGCCTTCTCTTTCATTTCAGATTTTTTTGTAACTTGATATTTTCATCTTACTTTTGGTAAGAATAGCCAAAAATTGTCAATTGTTCATCTCTTGGAAGAATCAGCTTTTGTATACATTGGTTTTCACTACTGTTCTTGTATTTTATTTCATTTATATCAGATATCATCTTTTTAAATTTCTTTCCTTCTGCTTGCTTTTTTAATTTGTTCTCCTTTTTGTGGTTTCTTAAGGTGATAATTAATGTAACATCTTGGTGTTTTGTTTTTTGTTTTTTTGAGAGAAAGAGAAAAAGAGAGAGAGACTGCACAAGTGAGGGGAGGAGCAGGGGGGAGAGGTGGAGAGAATTTTAAGCAGGCTCCATGCCAAGCACCGAGCCTGACATGAGGCTGGATCTCACAACCATGAGATCAAGAGTCTGATGCTTAACTGACTGAGCCACCCAGGAGCACCTCTTCCTTCTTTATGTTTACAATTCTAAATTTCCCTGAAAACACTGACTTATCTATAACCCATTTGTTTTTCTATGCCGTATTTTCATTTTCATTCATCTCAAGGTATTTTCTAATTTCCACTGTGATTTCTTTTTTGATTCATGTCTTATTTGGGAGTGTGTTATTTGTTTTCCACATATTTGTGAACTTTCAATGTTTCCTTCTATTACAATGGTTTCTATTGTACTGCATGTGGTTACAGACCATAATTTAAATGTTTTCAATTCTTTTAGACTTATGCCACATTTATAACCCTTCTGATTTTTTCAGACTGGATAATCTCAATTTATCTGTATTCATGTTCCCTAATTATTTTATTTTACTAGTACTGTTGAGTTCACGTCGATTTGATTTTTTAAATTTTATTGTTATTATATTCTGGAGTTAGTGTGGCACCACTCTCATACTTCCTGTTTATTCTTTATATATATATTTTAATGTTTATTTATTTTTGAGGGAGAGAGAGTAACAGAGTGCAAGTGGGGGAGGAGGAGAGAGAGGGAAACACAGAATCTGAAGCAGGTTCTAAGCTCCAAGCTGTCAGCACAGGGCCTGATGCAGAGCTTGAACCCATGAGCTGTGAGATGATGACCTGAGTTGAAAGCTTAACCGGGGCGCCTGGGTGGCGCAGTCGGTTAGGCGTCCGACTTCAGCCAGGTCACGATCTCGCGGTCCGTGAGTTCGAGCCCCGCGTCAGGCTCTGGGCTGATGGCTCAGAGCCTGGAGCCTGTTTCCGATTCTGTGTCTCCCTCTCTCTCTGCCCCTCCCCCGTTCATGCTCTGTCTCTCTCTGTCCCAAAAATAAATAAACGTTGAAAAAAAAAAAATTAAAAAAAAAAGAAAGCTTAACCAACTGAGCCACCCAGGGGTCCCTGTTTATTCTTTAAACATGATTTTCTTCAGTTCTTTAACATATGAATACATATGAGTACTAGTTTTTGTCCAAGCTATTGTCCAGTAAGCCTACTCTGGAATTGTTTGGAAATAGTTTTGAGTGTTTTTTGTTTGTTTTCTCAGTGTATAGCTATACTTCCCTTTTGCTTGTACTATCTTGAAATTTTTGGAGAAAAATGAAAATTTAAGTTACATAATGTGGTAATTATAGAAACCAGATCCTCCCCCACCCAGGGTTTATTGGTGGTTGTTGTTTTTAACATTTGTTTAGTCACTTTTCTTAATTATTAACTAATTCTTTAAGTATTTTTTGTCACGTGAAGACAATAAAGTCTCTGGTTGGCTTAGTGGTCAGTTAATGATTATACAGAATTTTCCTTAAATTACAAGAACCAATAGTTTTTTTCAGCTTTTCCTCACAGGCTGATTGTGTATGGGCATATCCATCATGCACTTTCAGGCAGATTACAAGTGTGCCTTAGTTTTCAATTTTTGGTTTTATGGAGCCTCAAATTCAGCCAGTAGTAAGAGATTGGGACCTTCCAGGGTCTACTGGGCATGTCCACAGTCCTGTGCATCTGTATGCCCTTCTAGATTCCTATGAGTACATTGAAATTACAAATCTCTTTATGACTATTTCATTTGCCAGTTTTTCCTTTAAGCTGTTTTGTTAGCCTTTTGTTAACCCTACTTGTATTGCTAAATAGATAGCTGCAATGTTAAAAAATTGCCCCGGATAATTTTTGACAAACGCCTTGTGGATAGTGCTGTTTATAAACAGTGAGTTTGTCAAAGACAAGGCCTGGGAATGGAGCTTGCCACTGTAGTTGAGACAGATTAAATAGTGCTAGTCCTCTGGGGATAAAGCTACTAAGTAACTTGGTTCTTCCTACTCCTGTGGCTGCTATACTGCTTGTTTTGACAGCAACTGTAATTCTGAGACTATAGTTGGTTTTCAAGGCTAACATCGAGTTGGACAGAGAGGGATGGGTTTAGGAAAGGTTAAAACATAAGAAGAGTCATTCTTCTTATCAGATTCATAATTTTTTCCTGAATGAACAATTCTTAGATTGTTATAAATTTTTGTTTATTTCTTGTTTTAAAAAAGTTGGTTTTTGACAGTGTTGCAAGTGTTCTTACTGCTTTTAGTTGAACAGGGATTTTCAGAGACCTTTACTTTACCATTCCAAAAGTTGCCATCTTGGTTTTCTTTATCCAAGAACATTTATTTTCTGTAAATTAGGATGATTCCTCCATCTTACATATTGGTGATATTTCGTTTACAAAATACAGCAAAAGTTGTGATAGAATATGGGGTGGAAGAGAGGCAAGACAGGACCTTGAGGAAACATTCCAGTAAACAGAGATATATAAGAAAATTAGCAGAATAAAGTAAGAGAGAAAATGAAATCAGAGAGGTATCAAGAAAACTGGGCGATTATATCATCACAGAAGCAATGGGGTGGGGAGGGGGGAGAAATTTTAATATGAAGACGGATAATTTTTTAAACGGCCACTGGGTCAAATAAAATGAGTTCTGCAATGTTCATTGACTTTTGACCAGGAGGTTACTGAACACAGTGAGAACTATCCTTGTTGAGTAGTGGTAGCAGATGCCAAATTGGTGTGTGCTTTTCACTGAGTGTAGATATAACATGAATGGGGAGTAGAGACAAATCTTTCAAGAAAATCAGCTTTAATGGAGAGAGATGAGAAATAGGACTGTGTCTGAGGTATTAGGTTCAAATAGGCATACATTTAAGAAAAAAAATAAGGTTTTGAAAGGTAGCTTAAACATCAAGGCCAAATCTCCTGAGAATACATTTTGCTCTATTCCACCCCCCCCCGACATATATATATCCGCACACCCCATCTCACTGTATTTTGATTATTAAACTGGATAATGAAAAGCATATGTTTTTTGCTGTTAATTTCCTCTTTTTTAAATTATACAATGATTCCCCTTTAGCTGCTATTATATGAAGTATGCATCAGAAATGCAATAAAATTCTACTGGATTTTTTAACACAGACATAGTTAGGCTTTCATTTGACTTGAGCTTCTTAATAAACTCATAAAGTAATATTTAGTACTATCTTTGATATTTCTTCCTATGGGCTAGTTGGCCTATTGCTCAATAAACCAATGCCTAGGCACATCTACCTGCCTTTAGGCAATTACTTTCCTAGTGGAAAGTTAAGAAAAGTTTATTAGAGGCAGGTAGTTCAAAAATTGCTGAGCTCCTGATCAGTGCTAACTACAAAGTTTGTAAAGTCTCTCCTACAGAAGAGATTAAAATTTATATATAATCTATATAATCTCTTCTCCTGGTTCTCCAGAGTTCCTATAATATGTTTTATATTAAAGAATAAATAATTGGACTCTACTAATGTTTAGCTGAATGACTGTCAAATTATTTTACACATATATATCTCAGTTTCCTCACCTCAAAATAAAAATTATAATTCTCTAACGTGCTCTTTTTTAAAAGTGTTCTTGCATAGATCAAACATTATATAAATATTAGATGTTTTTATTACTACCATTATAATAAAACCTCATTCATCAAAAGGAGATTTTCCATTTAGTGCTTGTGACTTGCTACTTAAATTTCTTTTATTTTCATAATCAATATGAGCACAGTATTACCCTGCCAAGCCAGCAAGTGCTTTTGTGCATGTTTATGAATCTTATCAAGCCACTGAGCATAATAGTTGAAAAGTATTCTGGAGTCAGACTCCATACTTAGAAATCTCGGATTACCATCTAATAATTCTGCCACATGAATCAAGCTACTTACCTTCTCTCTGCCTCAAGTTAACATACTTTAAAATAAGAATAATTACATTATATACCCCAGAGGATATAAGAATTAAATAGATGAGTGTATGTAAAGAAGAATTATTATATTGTCAATAAATTTAGTTTTGATCACTTGAAAACACCTTGGACAGAAAATATTCTGCATGAGAAACTAGTTAAGCCATTACTTCAATACAAATAGTATTTTCCCCTTACTTGGGTTTTCAACAAGTCTATAGTCAAAATGTGTGTCTTCTTGAGAGCAATCCTATACCCATGCTGGTATATGCTTCAAATATAACCCATAATCCATAAGCATATGATCAAACTTCAGAATTTTCGAAGTACTCCTGAAATTATCATTTTTATTACATTATTACTGAAATGAAATATGATTTTTATATTTTTGTTTTGTCAAATTTTTAACAGTTTTATTAAGTTACAATTTACATACCATCCAATCTACTCAATTAAAGTATACAATTCAATTTTTCTATTACACTCACAGAATTATGCAACCAACTCCAATATCAACTTAGAACATTTTCATCCCCCTGCCAAAGAAACCTTGTACTCTCCAGCTGTCACTTCTGTTTATCCCACTTGTCCTCCAGGTCTATGTGTCCACGAATCTTCCTTCCCTTCCCTTCCCTTCCCTTCCCTTCCCTTCCCCTTCCCTTCCCTTCCCCTTCCCTTCCCCTTCCCCTTCCCTTCCCCTTCCCTTCCCTTCCCCTTCCCTTCCCTTCCCCTTCCCTTCCCTTCCCCTTCCCTTCCCTTCCCCTTCCCTTCCCTTCCCCTTCCCTTCCCCTTCCCTTCCCTTCCCCTTCCCTTCCCTTCCCCTTCCCTTCCCTTCCCTTCCCCTTCCCTTCCCTTCCCCTTCCCTTCCCTTCCCCTTCCCTTCCCTTCCCCTTCCCTTCCCTTCCCCTTCCCTTCCCTTCCCCTTCCCTTCCCCTTCCCCTTCCCTTCCCCTTCCCTTCCCTTCCCCTTCCCTTCCCTTCCCCTTCCCTTCCCTTCCCCTTCCCTTCCCTTCCCCTTCCCTTCCCTTCCCCTTCCCTTCCCTTCCCCTTCCCTTCCCTTCCCCTTCCCTTCCCTTCCCCTTCCCTTCCCTTCCCCTTCCCTTCCCTTCCCCTTCCCTTCCCTTCCCCTTCCCTTCCCTTCCCCTTCCCTTCCCTTCCCCTTCCCTTCCCTTCCCCTTCCCTTCCCTTCCCCTTCCCTTCCCTTCCCCTTCCCTTCCCTTCCCCTTCCCTTCCCTTCCCCTTCCCTTCCCCTTCCCCTTCCCTTCCCCTTCCCTTCCCTTCCCCTTCCCTTCCCTTCCCCTTCCCTTCCCTTCCCCTTCCCTTCCCTTCCCCTTCCCTTCCCTTCCCCTTCCCTTCCCTTCCCCTTCCCTTCCCTTCCCCTTCCCTTCCCTTCCCCTTCCCTTCCCTTCCCCTTCCCTTCCCTTCCCCTTCCCTTCCCTTCCCCTTCCCTTCCCTTCCCCTTCCCTTCCCTTCCCCTTTCCTTCCCTTCCCCTTTCCTTCCCTTCCCCTTTCCTTTCCTTTCCTTCCTCTCTCTCTCTCTCTCTCTCTCTCTTTTTCTCTCTCTCTTGAGTTTATTTTTATTTGTTTTGAGAGAGAAAACATGTGTGTATGCAATGGGTAGGGCAGCGAGAGAGGAAGAGAGAGAATCCCAAGTAGGCTCTGTGCTGTCAGCAGGGAGCCTGGTGTTGGGCTCAATCCCAGGAACCATGAGATCATGTCCTGTGTTGAAATCAAGAGTCAGATGCTTAACCAACTGTGCCACCTAGGCGCCCCTACTGTTTGCCTCTGTAGTTGTAAACTATTTTATCTTAAGTAGTGGAGAATTAAAAAAAAAAGAAAAAACCTTTAAACATGAAAGAGTTAAATATTGCAAGAATCTGGAAGGAGTGAAATCTCACCGAAAAAAAAATCTCCTTTGTTCATTTTGAAAAAATTAAATGTATTCTTTTAATAAAGTATAAAGCACCATATTGAATTCAGAAAGGTCAAGGTTAGGATTCTGGTTACATCTGAATAAATCTGCCTTGGATTACATCATAACCATATTAAAGAAATAACTTAGTTTTAGAATTGGGAATAATTTACCATGTCACATTCTTTTAAAATGCAAATGGGGGGAGGTGCCTGGCTGTCTCAGTCAGAAGAGCAAGCATCTTGATCTTGAGGTTGTGAGTTCGAGCTCCAGTTGGGTGTAGAGATTATTTAAAAATAAAATCTTCAAAAAAATAAAATAAAATAGGATGTGAATGGGGATGCTTCAATTGCTTCCACATGGAGAATATTAGAGAGCAATTGGATTTAGACAAAGAAATGCAAGCACCAGTGCAAGTGGCATGAACTCCCAATCTACCTTAATATTTCAGAGAGACCACTACATTGTCTAGAGTGTAATGCTCTACCTTTCAGTCTTTCTGGAAGCTATATGTGACAAGACAACTTTAAATAATAATAATTTTAAAATAATTTTATTTAATTTCAAACTGTCATACTTCAATCTTGATAAATTTCTCTCTCTGAAGAATCCATAACCTCCAATATTACATGTGTATATATTTCATTATTACTTAAAAAACTGACTAATGCCTTACTTTTTTAAAGAATTTAGAAATTTCTCTCCATTGGGGTGCCTCGGTGGCTCAGGTTCTGACGTTGGCTCAGGTCATGATCTCATGGTTATGAGTTCAAACCCCACGTCGGGCTCTGTGCTAACAGCTCAGAGCCTGCTTCAGATTCTGGGTCTCCTTCTCTCTGCCCCTCCCACACTTGTACCCTGTCTCTCTCAAAAATAAACATTAAAAAAAATTTAGAAGCATCTATCCACAACCATTACTACATTTACACAGACATTTGTTTTTATGCATTCGACTTACATAATAATGAATTAATAATATCTGTATCTAATCACCTTATCATGTTTATGCCATTCCATTATTTCAATAATATGAAATCTGCATTGATTTATCTAATACAGTTTCATTGAAGTATGACTAACAAGTAAAAATTGTATATATTTAAGGTGGGCATTTTATATATATATGTGAAATGATTACTGTAACCAAGCCAATTAACATATCCATCACATCAGGCTTTTTGTTGTTTTGTTTTGTTTTTTGGTGGTGAGCACACTTAAGATCTAATTCCTTAGCAAATTCTAAGTACATAATACGTTAACTTTAGTCACCATGCTGTATACATTAGGTCTCCAGAATTTATTCATCTTATAACTGTACCTTTATTTATTCATCTTAAATTGTACCTTTGGATTAACATCTCCCCATTTTCCAAACCCTAGTAACAAATCTTCTATTCTGTTTCCACGCATTTGACTTTTTTAGATTCCACAGATAAATGGGATCATGCAATATATTCTCTTTCTGTGTCTGGCTTCTTTCACTTAGCATAATACCCTCTGGGTTCATCCATGTTGTTGGAAATGACAGGATTTCTTTCTTTTATAAAGCCGAATAATATTTTATCTACCTATCTATCTACCTACCTACCTACCTACCTATCACATTTAATCACATTTTCTTTCCCCTTTATCCTCTGATGGACACTTTTGATTGTATCATTACTGTGACCATTTTAAATAATGCTTAAAGACTTGGGAGTGCAGATGTCTCAAGAAAATGATTTAATTTCCTTTGGGTATACACCAGATATTGGACTGCTGAATCATATGGCAGGTTTTTAATTTTTTGAGGAAACTCCATGCTGTTTTCCACAATGGCTATAACAATTTATATTCTACCAAAAGATGTATAAAGTTTCCCCTTTCTCCACATCCTCACCAACACATAACTTTTTAATAACAGCCAACCTAACAGGTGTAAGGTGATATCATGGTTTTGACTTGCATTTCCCTATTAAGTAGTGATATATACAGATATTTACATATTTGCATGTATTCAAATTATATAATATTGCATTAATTATATGTTTATCGAATCATCTTATCATGTATATGCCATTCCATTATTCCAATAACACAAAATCTATCCTTTTATATAACATGGCTCATCAGACCATAGCACTTCCTATCTTGTACCTTGCCCCTAAAATAATTAGATTTATGTTAGGTTCTAAAAAGATAAATGCTATGAGTATATAAAAAAAAAAAATAGTTTCTGGATTAGTTATGTCCTGGGTATTTGGAAAGTATATATATATATATTTTTTTTGGTAACAGAAAAAAAAATCAATAAAATTATTCTTTAAAGGCACTAAATACTAACTGGCAAAGGAAATAGTTCCATTATGAGGAAAACAATGTCTCACTTTTCCATGTCAAACTAATATGCTATAAGTACCTTATTTGTAAAAAAATGTGACACTTCAATTTTCAGAAGTACTACTAAAGGTAACATTAAAAAACTGGAAAGTAATGTTTCCTAGTGTATAATATATATATGTTATATATTATATATATTACATATTATATGAAATATATATATATATATATATATATATATATATATATATATTTTTTTTTTTTTTTTCCCTGATAACATTCTCTGGAAGAAGGTGATATTGAAGAGAATGATGACTGAACAATGCATGGAAAGGGATATATGACAATAAACCAACTCTTGGTTCTGCTCTTATTTATTTATATGATTTTGGGAAAGCCATTAATTTTTATAGAATCTTCCCTTATTCAACTGAAAACTGAGAAGTCAGCACTCTTTGATTTCTAATAACCTGCACTGATATGTCAATCTAAATTATTTATAAATAAACACTAATATGGACTTTCATTTGATCCTTAATATGATTGACTGAAGTAAGCACAGTAGCGTCTGCTTTTACTGTTTTGTAGAGATGAAATCTGAGCCCATGCTCTTGCATGTCTGTAAGGCAATTAAATAGTAAAACCTAGTAAAGAACAAGGTCTGCTAATGTGTGGATTAGTGCTTTCCACGGCATGTTCAAGCTACTTTTGATCATTATTCTACACTATAACTTGTAGATGATTCCTACTTAAGGAACTGAAAAGAGCTAGGAAATTCCTTTAAAACCTAACTGAGATAACCCTCACTGAACTGCTGTTAAATATTTTTCTAAGGCAGTAGTTAAAATTTATGTGGAAAAAAATGTTTCTTCCACAGTGGTAATATGTGGAAAGCTTACCTGCTTCGAAAATATCTATTTTCACACCGTCCAAATAATTACAACTTTTTTTATTTGTGTGACTTTTTAATCATACTGGGTATTAGTCTTCATTAAAATAGAAAAATGTGTAGTTTCCATTATTTTTCAACCCATGTTTTGATTTTGTTTTCACTTAAGAGATTATCACATATTTTATAAGCTGAAATTTGTAAAAATCCTACTACTACATTCAAAAATCACATATCAAATACTGGTGTCAATGCTAGGAAGAGCACTGAAGTTGAAATCAGAAGTTCAAGATTATGCCTTTTTTCCTACAAGCCAGTTTTATGTCTTTGGGTTTCTATTTCTTCATTCTGTAAACATGGCAGTTGGGATGCATCTGTTTTTAACATCTCTTCTAGCTCTATAATTCTATGATATTTGGAAAATAATAGGACCATGTGAGAAAAATATAGGGATTTTTTTACTTACCTCGTAAATTATGGAAGTCTCTGCGGATATGTGTTAAGCTACCTGTAATTTAAGACTAGCATTTACTCCTGGGGTTTTTATCACTTTTTGTGCCTTTTAAATATTTATTTACTTATTCACTGAGATGAGGATGAAAAAAAGAGAAATTCAAAGAAATTAAAGAAAGAGGAAAGGATTTTATAAGTAGAATAGATACCAATCAGATATAAAATATCCTTTAATAAAGAACCATTATCTTCTTCACAAACCATAGTGTTATAAATAAAACACAAAAGAACAGTGATTAGATGTTCTACTAATTAGTTAAATAACCTGTGTTATTTTCTACATTTTTCCACAGAATTAACAGTTATGAATTCAAAAGATTTATTCCCCTTTCTTTTGTTCTTTCCTCATTGTTAACAAGGCAATTATATATTTTTAGCCCTAAAGATTAGAAATCTGTTCCCTTTATTATGTCAAGTTAAATGGACAGTATTTTGCCTGCTTGAGTTTATTTTAAGCTGCCCTGCCCCAGTGTAAGTATACATTATCCCCCTTCTCATTATTTTATACAAATCTATGTTTTCTGAAGTTCTGCCTAATACTCTGATTTCTTTTTCCTGAAAATATGTCATACTCTCTAAATGTTACTCAGAACACTGTTAAAAAACAGTTGAATAAGGTTTATCTCCAAGATGAGGAAACTAAAATGTTAATTAATGGTGTACAATAGTCCTCCTCCCACCTTTCTGCACCTTCCATTATCCATGGTCAAATATAGTCTAGAAGCAGATGATCCTCCTGACATATCCTCAGAAGGCCTAATGCTATGTAACAATGCCTACATCATTCACCTCACTTCATCTCATCACGTAGGCATTTTACCATCTCACATTATCACAAGAAGAAGAAGGGAAAGGGCAAGTACATACGATAATATATTCTGAGAAAGAAATCACATTCATATAACTTTTTTTTTTTTCATTTTTTTTTTCAACGTTTATTTATTTTTGGGACAGAGAGAGACAGAGCATGAATGGGGAAGGGGCAGAGAGAGAGGGAGACACAGAATCGGAAACAGGCTCCAGGCTCTGAGCCATCAGCCCAGAGCCTGACGCGGGGCCACATTCATATAACTTTTATTACAGTACATTGTTATAATTATTATTGTTAAACTCTTATTGGGCCTAATTTAGAAGTTAAACCTTATCGTAGGATTGTATGCATAGAAAAAAACCCCAGCATACACAGGGCGCTGTATTACAGCAGATTCAGGCATCCACTGGGGGACTTGGAACACATTTTCCATGGATAAAAGAGGACTACTGTATGTCATCCATGTTAGTTATTAATAAAGTTCATTCGAGATTGAAAGACTCACCTCTTTTTAAAAATATATATTCTCAGTCCATGTTTTGAAAAGGAGTATTTGATAGAGTTTATGAAAATGCTGATACTCCCTTACTTTCACCAAAGCAAAGACCAGGATGATTTTATTTTATCTAATGGTGTAAGTCAGTCATGAACTCCTACAACCTTCACTAAGAAAGACCTGCTTAAACAGAAGTGATGTAGTATCCACCTAGATGCTGATGTAGTACCACTAAACAATGAGTTTGAAATTTCCTATGATTCTTTAGCTCAAGGTCTTGCAAGGAAAGCAGCGTGCAGTCATTTGAAGTTCAAGAGGATTTTATCAGCAGCATTTTTTCTAACTTACTTACTTGTCCTTCTTTTATCCTTTCCGATGTGAAGCCATGGCTAAGAATCTACATTCCTTAATTACACAGTCTGGCTTTGAATCTAGTCTCTGCTATGTGCTAGATGTATAACCTAAGTCAAGCTAATTTATCACTCAGTCTGCTCTTCCTCATCTGTAAACAGGGGTGATATGCTATTAGTCTGTTATGAGAGTTAGCTGACAAAAAAGGATGTGAATCACTCTGCACAATGTCTGAACCAAAGTAAATGCTAAAAGTATTACCTGTGATTACACCCATACCATTCATTTGTGTGTTTATTGGAAAGGTTGAGACAGATGTCCATTTATATTCCATTTATTCGAAGAATCATATCATATCCTATTATTTGAAAACAGCATGCTTTTGTCAAGATTCTCAGATCTTTAAGAAAAAAACAAAAACAAAAACCAAGAGCTAGAATATAAGCAACAGGATATAAATTATGGCGAATTCAAAGTTTATCTCCTTTAATGTACTTCAGGAATCTCTAGTTGACTAGCCAGACTATGTAGAATATGCTCAGTGGTAAGGAAGCCTCTGCTGTGGCAGGAAGTCAATTTTATTTGGACAGTTCTGTTAGTAAGCTTTCATTTAAGCTGAATCTGCAACAATCAATGGCAGTGCCTCTAATCATCAAGAAAGCTTCCACATCTTCCTCCCTTTTCTTGTTATGTACTTCTGTCTAAATATCATCATTCCTAAATTTTTCTTTTCTTTCCTGAAATAATGTATTTTCATGTATAATTTAGTTTGCCAATAATACTCTTAAATCATGATACACAGAATAAAATACTCAGGAAGGGATCATGGACCCAAAGTGTGGTCCATGACCAGAATCATTGGTACTAATTCTGTGATTATTAGAGACTAGAAACACAGGTCTATTATAGATTTTCAGTCTTTATCTTCCTGAGTAGACACAGCACAATGATGATGCTGCTTAATGTTAAACTTATTTTTTTAGAAACAGTTTAAGAATATTTCTTCACATTAAAGATGGCTTAATCTAAAAGCGCCATTTTATTTTCATATGAATTATGGATTACTTATGCTACTTAAATATCAGGATGTAACTATGTAACTCTGAATCCTCCTTTCTGTTATTTTCCCCTGAAAATTACTGGGTGTGTCTTCTTAAATGTTATTCTATGTCATAATCTCAGTATTTTAAATCTACTTTGCTAGAGAAAATTGGATACAAAGTATATCATAATTAAATAATAAAGTAATTTAGGGGCACCTGGGTAGCTCAGTCAGTTGAGCATCCAACTTCAGCTCAGGTCATGATCCCATGGCTCATGGGTTCAAGCCCCATGTTGGGCTCTGTGCTGACAGCTCAGAGCCTGGAGCCTGCTTCAGATCCTGTGTCTCCCTCTCTCTCTGCCATCCCCTACTCATCCTCGCTCTCTTTCTTTCTCCTTCAAAAATAAATAAACATCAAAAAATAAATAAAGTGGGGCCCCTGGGTGGCTCAGTTGGTTAAGCGTCCGATTTCGACTCAGGTCATGATCTCACGGTTTGTGGGTTCGAGCCCTGTGTTGGGCTCTGTGCTGACAGCTCAGAGCCTGGAGCCTGCTTCAGATTCTGTGTCTCCCCCTCTCTCTGCCCCACCCCTGCTCATGCTCTGTCTCACTCTGTCTTTCAATAATAAATAAACGTTAATTTTTTTTTAATTAAGTAATTTAGCTCTCTTAGGCCTAAGATATTCTTCTCTGACTACAGCTAGTAAATTTCATGCATGAATGATATAATACCATTTTGGCTGAATAAAAATGTATAGTTTCTTTATTTCCTGTGTATAGCTTTTATCCAAAATGGGGAGTCTTCAGTAAGTGTTATCTAGAAAAATGAGTTTTAACAAAATAATATCATTTTATTGTTGCTACCTTACATGACTTAAATAGAATGTCATGCTTTCTCTTATGTCTACATTCTAATATAAACTACAATTCTATTATGATCATCTATTAAAAAAGCTCATTAATTCTCACTTTATTCTGATCTTATTACAAATTAGAAACAAGAAACACAAGCCCTAGTAGAACAATTTAAATAAAGAAATGGCTCTTCTCAATATCAATGCTCTACATATTGTCATGAACATAATTCCACCTAGAACAAAAAGATGATCGCCTTCCAGATATAAATTTCTATTATGTCATATATATTTTGTTCCACATAATTGCATACTTAGGAAAAACCAGAATGCTTATATTAAATTGAACTAACTCATATTAGAAAGTAATCAAGGGTTGTTAAGAAGCTTTTCAAAATATGTTTTGGATTAATTTATTTTATTAATAAGCAAAAATGACTAAAAAGACAACCAGAAGTGCTGTTAAAAATATGCTACCTTGCCAACATTAAACATGAGCACTCAACTGAATTCTTTCTTTCAGTTTTACCTCTACCTTGGAAATCCGAAATAACAAGGCCTGTGATGAAAACACAAACACCTAAGGTATAGATGGCCCAGAAAACACTATATAAATCATAAGATAATTTCATCTGCTTTCTAACTCAATGATTTTTTTTAAGATTATTGCTATAAAAGTCAGTCCAGAAAGCATCTAGAAGTGTAAATCTAAAGCAAGTTTGGCTGCAATTTTATTTTAATTTTAAAGTAAGTATAAATAGTAAAATTGCAGAAAGCAACTGATGTAATATAGACATGGATCTACCTATTGGTTAGACTTTCTCAACAGCATTTTGTCTTATGATGAACAATAATGAGCTCAAAATAATTAAAGATACAATGAGGCAGCACATTGAAAGAGCCAGATAAATTGTAGGAACTCTGTCAGAGTTGTCTTATTATGTAGGTATATATACACAGCAATGGATTTTGAGCGAAAATACACTAGATATCTGAAATAGTTGCAAATAACCATGACCCAAATATTCTCCTGTAAGTTAAGTTAATTCATATCCTAGATTTAAATGGCAAATAAAACTGGACATCTGGTTTCTGTTTCTGCATGTAAGGAGTTAGGAAGTCATCACTCCATTGTTACCAATAAATAAAAAGATGAATGGACTGGAAAATTAATAACTCTTTTTGGATCCATAAGGGAAATAAGAAAACAGGGCAAGTCACTATCCTAAGGTTGGGGAGACAAACAGGTGAATATAGAGAGTCATGGCTTATTGAAGTAGAGACTTAAGTACCAGGGTAGGAAAATCTACACTGTGATTGCAAAAGGCTCACTGTGGAAGACCCTGAGTTAAAAATTCCAGGGGAACCCAGTCATACAAGGCCCCCCCCCCCACAATTTTGTGAGATTTACCACCTGCATCTCGAACATGTTCTCACTGTAAATGAAGGAAAAAAAAAACAAAAAAAAACAAAAAACCCTTGTGCATCCTGCTAGGAGAGGATTAGAGGTACCATTTTGAAACACACCATAGCATATTGTTCTTTTTAACATGTTCTGCTCTCAGGAGAAACCAGTTAACCAAAGGTTAACTTGCAGAAATATTATCAAAGCCTAAGTGACCTGGTGTAAGGAAAATACCCAACACCAGTCAGTTCTAGCCTTCCATGTGGGAGAGGAAAATACCAATTCTAACCTACGGTAGCTTTCCATGTGCACAAAAGGAAATACCCAACTGCAGCCCACTCTGGCCATCTGTGCTTATAATAAGTATGGAGAAAAAAATCTGAGAAAAATTTGTGAAGTTCACAGTCCAGAAGCATATGCTCACTAAAAAACTGAGACTTAATTGTAGGAACTATAGAATGTTTTTCCTTTCCTGCCACATTACTATTTACATCATTTCCTTTACTCAATACAACATGTCTGGCTATCAAGAAAAAAAAAATTACAAGACATACCAAAAGGCAAACACAATTTGAAGAGACAGAGCAAACATCAGAACTAGAAATGGTGGGGATGTTGGAATTATCAAACTGTGAATTTAAAACAACTATGATTAATATGCTAAGGTTTCTATTGAATAAAAAAGCACATTAAGAATAGATAAGCCACGTTAAGCAGAGAGATAGAAATCTTAAGAACCAAAATGCATGCTAGAGATAAAAAATAATATAACACAAACAGACATTATTCCAAAGAAGACATACAGATGGCTAACAGACACATGAAAAGATGTTCAACATTACTCATCATCATCATTACTTCAACATTACTCATCAAAACTACAATGAAATATAATCTCATACCAGTCAGAATGGCTAAAATTAACAACATAGGAAACAACAGGTGTTGGTTAGTCAGGATGCAGAGAAAGGAGAATCATCTTACATTGTTGGTGGGAATGCAAACTGGTACGGCCACTCTAGAAAACAGTATGCAGGTTCCTCAAAAAATTAAAAATAGAACTACCCTATGACCCAGCAAGTGCACTACTAGGTATTTACTTATACAAAGGATACAGAAATACTAATTTGAAAGGATATATGCACCTAGATGTTTATAATAGCATTATCAACGATAGCCAAAGTATGGAAAGAGCCCAAATGTCCATCAGCTGACAAATGGATAAAGAAGATGTGGCATATGGGATATCACTCAGCCATCAAAAAGAATGAAACCTTGCCATTTGCAATAACATAGATGGAGTGGATGAAGTTAGAGAATATTATGCTAAGCAAAATAAGAGAAAGACAAATACCATATGATTTCACTTATATGTGGTATTTAAGAAACAAAACAAACAAACATAGATGGAAAAAAGAGAGGCAAACTAAGAAACAAACTCTTAACTATAGAGTTATCAGAGCGGAGGTGGCCAGAGAATGGACTAAATGGATGATGGGTATTAAGGAGCGCACTTGTGATGAGGATTGGGTATCGTATGTAAGTGATGAATCACTGAATTCTACACCTGAAACTAATATTACAGTGTATGTTAATTAACTGGAAATTAAAACTTAGAAAGGAAAAAGAGAGACACAGAGAAAAGGCACAATAAAACAAATAAAAAATAATGTAACAGATGAAAAATGTCTTTTATGAGCTTACTTTTAGACTGGACACAGCTAAGGAAAGAATCTTGGAGCTTTACACTCAACCCAGTGGAGGTGAAAACGTTCCACACAAAAACCTGCACACAAATGTGGATGGCGGCTCTATTCATAATTGCCAAAACTTGGAAGCAACAAAAATATCTTCCAGTGAAAGCATAACTACACTTTGGTACACCCAGACAATGGATTATTATTTGGTACTAAAAACTGAGCTATCAAACCATGAAAAGACATAGAGTGCCCTTAAATGCATGTTGCTAGGTGAAAGAAAACAATAGGAAATGGCTACATTTTATATGATTCCAATTATATGACAATTTGGGAAAGGCAAAAATATGGATTCAGTAAAAGTATCAGTGGTTGCCAGGAGTTGAGGGCTGGTGGTAAACAGAGGGAAAAATGAATAGGTGGAGCACAGAGGATTTTTAGGGCAGTGAAAACACTCCATGTGATACCATAATGATGGACACCATACATTAACATTTGTTCAAATCCAATGAAAGGACACTACCAAGAATGAACCGTAATGTAAACTTTGGACTTTGGTGACTATGATGTGTCAATATAGATTCATCAATTAAAACAAATTCACTACTCTGGTGGGAGATGTTGATAATGAGGAAGGCTACACAGGTGTAGGGGGAGAAGGTACAAGGGAAATCTTTGTACCTTCAACTCAGTTTTGCTATGAACCCCAACAGCATTTTAAAAAAATCTTAAAAATGCAAATAAGTATTCATGAGATCTTGTAATTAAAAAATTTTTTTAATGTTTATTTATTTTTGAGAGGAGGGAGAGAGGGGCAGAAAGAAAGTGAGACAAAGAATCCTAAGCAGGCTCCAGGTTCTGAGCTGTCAGCACAGAGCCCGACACGCAGCTCAAACCCACAGGCCACGAAATTATGACCTGAGCCAAAGTTGGCCGCTTAACTGACCGACCACCCAGGCGCCCCCATAAGATCTTTTACATTTGATATTAGAAAATTAAAAATTATTGTTAACCTAGAAAGCATTGTTTTTGAAAATTCATTTATGGAGATCATTGTACAGAGAGAATCACTAAGTTTTTATTAGGTATATATTCATGGGTTACTAATTTGTCAAATACAAATATTATAGAACTGAAAATTAGGCAAGGCTATTAACTGATGAATTTTAGAGTTTTCATTGTAACTGTTATTGTGTATATGCTTTCTCTTTAAGCTTGGATTCTGATCTCTTACTATTCAATTCCTATCATTCCAGTACATCCAAATGTCAACCTGATGCAAGAAATCATCTCTTCCTGTGAAGTCTACAGTCACCATCATTTCTCCAAATTCCTGAAAGCTACTAATAGGGCAACATTACTGTCAAGGAGCTGTATTTTCATAAAGTAAATGAGTTTATCCTAGCAACTTAAGAGTAATTTAAAGAAAACTAGATACATGCCAATTAAAACAAACAAACAAACAAAAACATACAAGGTATTAAATGAAACTGATGTCTGTAAGAGGTGGGTTGAACTTCTCAGGGCTCCCAGTTCCTCAGAGTAAAAGACTCCAGGTAACAAGCAAGCAAACAAACAAAAAACAATAACAAGAATGATAATTACCCCTTCCTCAAACGAAGCATTTGGATAAAAAATATATTTGGTATGTGTACTGGCAGGTACAATTTTGTTTGGGTCATGTTTGAGCTAACAGTCATTCAATTTTCTTTTCCTTCTTTTTCTTCTCTTTCTTTTCCTCCTCATTTCATTCTAGAGCTATGAAACAGAGGTCTGGAAATTGCACAGACTGCTTTTGCAAGTTTGTTATTACAGTTACTTATAAATCAATTCAGTGCTACTATCCTCTATGTTTACCAATAAACTTTTCTTAAACGTCACAGCAATAGTATATGTAATTATAAGTAACACAATATTATTGTACTCTGTTTTGAGCAAACTTAACATAGGATACAAATATTGTTAACAGTATACAAAATTAAATTGTATTTAATTTTTAATTTTTTAATTTTTTTAAATGTTTTTTATTTTTGAGAGAAAGAGAGACTGAGTGCAAGTGGGGGAGGGGCAGAGAGAGAGAGGGAGACACAGAATCCGAAGCAGGCTCCAGGCTCTGAGCTGTCAGCACAGAGCCTGATGTGGGTCTTGAACCCACGATCTGTGAGATAATGACCTGAGCTGAAGTCTGATACTTAACTACCTGAGCCACTCAGGCACCTGTTATTTATTTATTTTTTAATGTTTACCCATTTTTGAGAAGGAGACACAGACAGAGCATGAGTGGAGAGGGGCAGAGAGAGAGAGAGAATCCAAAGCAGGCTCCAGGCTCCGAGCTATCAGCACAGAGCCCAACACAGGGCTCGAACTTGGGAATCTTGAGTCATGACCTGAGAACAAGTCGGACACTTCACCAACTCAGCCACCCAGGTGCTCTTTTTTTTTTTTTTTTTTGGTTAATCTTTTGCTTTATTTTTTTTTTAAATACAAAGCCTTTTTTTAAATTTTATTTTTTATTTTACACCCAAATTATTTAGCATATAGTGCAACGATTACAGGAGTAGTTTTCTTAATGCCCCTTACCTATTTAGCCCATCTCCCCTTCCACAACTCCTCCAGTAAGAGTCTCTTATGTTTTGTCCCCCTCCCTGTTTTTATATTATTTTTTCTTCTCTTCACTTATGTTCATCTGTTCTGTGCCTTAAAGTCCTATATGAGTGAAGTCATATGATACTTGTCTTTCTCTGACGAATTTCGCTTAGCATAATACCCTCTAGTTCCATCCACGTAGTTGCAAATGGCAAGATTGCTTTCTTTTTGACTGCTGAGTAATACTCCATTGTGTGTGTGTGTGTGTGTGTGTGTGTGTGTGTGTGTGTGTATGACATATAAAATATGACTCAGTTGATAAAAGACTGATATATACCTAACTTCTGGGAAAACATCAGTTAGTAACATTGTGAATAAACACTGTGAGGCCAGCAATATGTAAACTTACTGATAAATCTGTAAAAGTCATTTTAATATTTATATAAAACTTTCACTTTAAAATTATACTTTCTCCCACTAATTTTGTAAGCCCAATATTTCTGTCAACATATGGTTCTACTGTCTTGTATTTTAGGAGCTATATTTCATGTATAAAATATTAATTTATATCTGGGGAGAACTCAACCATTAGGGGAAGAAAACTTTAATGACTACTGTTTGAAAGGTAGTTCCTAATAGTGCATGCAGTATTACCAATTCAGACAAGGTTTTGAATGAAAAAAAAAATACACTAAAGGAAAGTAAGTTAAAGGAAATGGGACATGTTGAGCAATAAGTATCCCTGGGAGAGAAGAGCTGTCAACCTAAAATGAAAAATAATAACAATTAAAGCAAAATAAGAAATAGCAGCATTTGCAGTGTTTCTATGGCTTGTTCTTGAGACTTTACTTTGAAAACATAACTACAAGGGAGTGATCATCCCTCTGCTGAAAGATATATAACCTACAAAGTTTTACTACTATGATTATTTATCCTGATCTTCCTAGGGAAAGGCCACTAAATTCTGACAAATACCCACCTCCTTGGGAGGATAGTATGTATTTATATGTATTCACATAAAAATCTCCTAGCTCTTAAAATGTCCACTACTAGGTGTTTTTCTTCAGTACTGGTAATGTTTCTATGCTAACTAACCACATGGTCTTTTTTAGATCAAAAAAGATAAAAAAAAGTACCTTCTTACATAATTGTCATGTATTACGATTAGAATGATAGTCAAAAATCTAAAACCAAGTGAGGACTACTGGAATATTGGAATACATATGAATAACAGAAATATACAAAAGAGATTATTCTATGGTATCCAATAGATGCAGGGGACCCACTGACCAAATAAGCCACAGGAAGAAAAATGTGTAAAAGCCTCATGGATGATTAATTCTTCTGAATCCAGAACACGACATGTCTAGGGAATATGTGTTAATTGTTTTGTGCTTCTGAATAAAGATTAGGCAAAGAAAAAACCTGTAATTATTAGCAGCTAAACTAATTGTTCTATACATAGAATGATTATATGTCTGAATTCTTCTGATTAATTCTCTCAGAACAAGTCTTCTATTCTTAAGAGACACAGCAGACTATAGGAACAGGCACATCCATTTCCCCAACAGTGTAAAGTGGGCCTTATGACCTCCACTTCTTCCTTCCCTTCTACGATGCTATTAGCAGGTCCTGTGCAGCAGCCAAAGGCCTGTTAAAAGCCAAAAAATGTGATTTTGATCTTTTTAGTTTCTCACTAAATTACAGAATCAGTTCTCTGGTTGTCAGCCGCTGACAATTTTATAACCATTTATTTTTCAGCACCCCTCTGAAAAACACCAGTTTATGGTTTAAGGTGCTCATTTATATCAAGACAGAATCCTCAATGGTTAGTTAGATGGGCCATTTTTGCAAATATTTAGTTTGTAAGTGACCTTCATGCTTGGAATTTTTTCTTCACAACGAGACAAAAATTAAATATGCTTTAATACATTTTTTTAAATTTTAATAGAGTCAGATAGAGTTTTAAAGAATTCAACTTCCTATCCTTAGGGAAGGAGTAGATCTCTTAAAAAGTAACTTATCTAAGATCTTAAAAAACAGAAAGCTGTGAAGTTGAATATCTATAGTTAAAATATTATAGTTAACACAAATTCTCTCAACATGACTCTGGCCTGAGGTGCTATATTTGAGAAATAATAAACTTTGCTGCATTTTCCTTCTCACATGATAAATTCTGTCATTTTATTTTCCTTCTTGTTAAAAATATATACTCTATTTCCAACAAATGTTTGTATATATTATATACATATATTATGCTATATATATATATATTACATATACAGACTTAATTTCTTCATATTTAAATGTAAGTTTTATATATTTTGTAATTCTAACTATCACATGTAGTTTGCTGTCCTCATAATCTTTTTCTAAAATACACATCACAAATTTTTATATATCAATGATATGATATTCTTCATTAAAATTTTGGTTTTTATTAAATTACAGAGTAGGTCCAAGTAGAATTTCCTATTCATATAAACAGAAGTATGCAATTATCTCTCAGCTCAACCAGTATTTATTGCATATCAGTTATAGGCAGCCACTGTCTAAAGTCCTGTCTTAAAACAGATATTTTTTGGTCTTTGAGAGGCATCCAATTTAGTGGGTGAGACAACAGTATTTAAATTTTTTTTTAAAGAAAGGATAAATTCATTAAATTATAGGAAATGTTATGCTGTGTATATATCCAAGGTGCTTCAAGATAACTGGAAGGAATAATTATTCTAGCCATTATTGTTCAGGAAAGATTTTTCTGGTGAAAATAACAGTTGACAACTAATATAAAAGGCTGAGGGGAATTAACCAGATGAAGATAGAAGATTTTTTTCTATCAAAGGAACACTGTGAATAAATCATGAACCTATAAAATAGCATGGTATGTGCTGGGAACCACAGTTTAAAGTGCAGGATATAAAGTGGCAAATGTTGAATTAGAAGTAGTCTGAGGTCACTTCATCAAGGGTCTTTACGCTAGACAATGAGATTAAACATTTCCCTTTAGTGGTTGTAGAGCAACTGCGAATTTTTAAACAAGGGGATAATAGTCATATTTTATTTAATAAAAATGAATCTGACTGTGACCTAAAAGATCATTTTAAGAGTGACAAGAATGAATAAAGGGAGACTATTTAAGAATAGATTAGAGAAATTCAGATGACGGATAAATAGGGGTTGAACTAAGTGGTGATACAAATAAGGAAAGAATGTTGGAGTGGACTCAAGCCATATTCAGAAAGAAAATTCTACAAGACTTGGTAAAAAATCAAATGAGGGTGAATAAAAAATAGAAATTTGGCCTGATCATTACGCTTCTAAGCTGCATAACTGGATACATGGTAGATGCCTAGAGTTATGGTGGGGAGGACAAGAATAACGATCTTATGGAACAAAGTTAAATTCAGATGTGGACAATCAGAATTATAAGTGATCATGGGTCACTGGGCATTTAAATGTTAGGTTTTCAGCTCTAGTTTTAGGTTGGAGCAAATGTATTCAACTGAATGAGCTTTAAGAATTAGGAGCTATCAGGACAGCTGGGTGGCTCAGTCGGATGAGATGAGCGTCAGACTACAGCTCAGGTCATGATTTCAAGGTTAACAAGTTCAAGCCCCGTGTCAGGCTCTGTGCTGATAGCTCAGAGCCTGGAGCTGGCATCAAAATCTGTGTCTTCCTCTTTCTCTGCCCCTCCCCAGTTCACATTTTTTTTTTTTTTTTTTTCTTTCTCTCTCTCAAAAATAAATAAACAGGGACGCCTGGGTGGCTCAATCCGTTAAGCGTCCAACTTCAGCTCAGGTAATGATCTCACAGTTCGTGAGTTCGAGCCCTGCGTCGGGCTCTGTGCTGACAGCTCAGAGCCTGGAGCCTGCTGTGAATTCTGTGTCTACCTCTCTCTCTGCTCCTCCCCCACTCATGCTCTGCCTTTCTCTCTGTCTCCTTCAAAAATAAATAAAAACATTAAAAAAATTAAAAAATAAATAAACATTAAAAATATAATAAAAAAGAATTAAGAGATATCCTCATGATAAAAAAAAATAATTATATTTGGTCATTGTTAAATTCTCTTACATAATTATTTCCCAAAGGAAGTGTTTCTTCATTTATCTATATATGTCTTCACTGTTTTATTTTTTTCCTGGAAAATTGACAATGGTAAGTCACTGATTAGCTCTATTAAATTTGATTAATGATGCTTTTTTTTTTTTTAAGTCTGGAGTTTTAATTTTTTTCTTAAGTAAACTCTACCTCTACTCTACCTCTACTATGGGGCTTGAACTCATGACCTCAAGATCAACAGTTGCATACTCTACCAACCAAGACAGCCAGGCTCCCTTAATGATGCTCTTCTTTAAGACTACACTTTCCTTTCCCTTCTTTAGTGTCAGCTAATAATTTTTATTGATATTTGGTGATAAAGCTAAATGATTAGACAATCTCTGAGTTATTGCCAGTATCTCTCTTTTGTTTCTAAATCTTGTTCTAGCAAATTTATTATAGTATATTAACAAGATTTGCCACAAACCAATTGGATTATTACATCCTGAAAAAAAAGACATAACATAGTTACACTAAGTATTTATATGGACTACAAATTCTCCTAAAGGAGTAATTTTATATTAAAATATGCTATAGCGATCATTTATAATATGGGGTATCTGTCCATAATTCTAAATACTGAGTCTCTAATAAAGGTTAATCATTATTAACAAATGCATTTTTTAATACTGAATTCCATCCATTTCAATTATAGCCATTGATGGGTGAGTAGGGAACTCAAAGATGAGTTATTAGAGAGGGAATATAAATAACGTACATCTAACGAACACAGATTTTGGAGCTGGACTACTGGATTCAAATCTCAAAATCTGCCATTCACTGATATTGTGACTTCACGTATATTATTTAACAATTTGCCTTAGGTTTCTCTATTGCCTCACTTTGGCACATAATATACAGTATGTAAAGATTTCATAAATAGCTAAAGGAACTTCCAATTTGGTATAGAAAATAAAGCAACTACAAAGTTATTTACAACTAAGAAGCTGCAAAAAAGCTTTAGAAAGCAAGAAAGATTATTAAATCCACAGAAAAATGAGAACTCAAAATTGTGTCATGCTTTTTGCCTAAGCATAATAGACACAGTGATGTATAATGGATACCAAGACAAAAGACTTAACTTGGTTTTTAACAGTTGTACCTAAACACTGTCAGATACTGGACAAATTAAACACTATGTTCTCATTTGTAAAGTGGGGACAATATCAGCTCTACTTAGTAATTTAATATTTATATATTTTTATAAAAAATGTTATATGTTTATATGTAAAATATATATTATAAAGTATAATATATTATACAGGCACCTGGGTGGCTCAGTCGGTTAAGTGACTGACTGGCCCATGTCATGATCTCACAATCAGGGTTCGAGCCCCGTGTCGGGCTCTGTGCTGACAGCCCAGGGCCTAAAGCCTGCTTCGGATTCTGTGTCTCCCTCTCTGTCTGCCCCTCCCTTGCTCACACTCTGTCTCTTTCTCAAAAATAAATAAACATCAAAAATATATATATTACAGAAATATAATTTTTTCATAATAAACGTTTACAACTATAAAATATTATGATAGAAGAGGTATAATTTTAAGTATACCTTTAAGAATGGATAACATTTTAACAGAGAAGTTAGATAAATTATTCTGATATAGAAAATAAGAGGAGGGGCACCTGGGTGGCTCAGTTGGTTAAGCATCCGACTTCGGCTCAGGTCATAGATCTCACAGTTTGTGAGTTCAAGCCCCGCATCAGGCTCTGTGCTGACTGCTCAGAGCCTGGATCCTGCTTCTGATTCTGTGTATCCCTCTCTCTCTCTTTCTGCCCCTTTCCCACTCATACTATGCCTCCCTCTCTCAAAAATAAATAAACATTAAAGAAGTTAAAGAAAGAAAGAAAATAAGAGGAAATATACAGCAAGGTATCTCATAAAATATTCCAGGAAAAACAAATTTAGTTTGGCTGAAGGTACCATGATACTATAAATCTGACTTACATTAGGAAGATATAATACAGTATTTGACCTGAAAACACTCATTCATGTTTACCCTTACCCTTAAAGTTCTGAAGACAAATATATGAACAGAAAATTAATCAAAAGGATAAGGAGAGTAGTATTTGAGTCTAAGAAATTAGACTCAAGACCCAATACAGAACCAGGTAGAGTGAGATGGACTATATTGAGCCACCCCTGAATCTTCATCCTAATCCCCAAATCAAATCACACGGTCCAACCCAACACAGTTTCACAGGAAAGAGTTGTCAAGGTATAGTTTGGTTCCTTGCCAGTTTCTGAATATGTTTAGCATGTCTTGAGGTAGCTCTCAAGTGAACTATCTACACTGCTGTTTTACCTAGCCTACCAAAAGGAAAAAAAAAAAAAAAAATCATGACTGCAACTCTTACATCATTTGAAATTTATACATATGAGAAAATGTGATCAATTCAGTCCAAGAAGGATACATAAATGGGTTATTATCTTGGAGTGATTCAAATAGAAAAATCAATATTTAAAGATGTGAAATAGATAACTTTAAAGGAAAGAGTACAGAGGTAATACAACGAATAACTAAATTGGGAGGAAGGATGAGGAACACACAGCAGAAACAAAGGGAGACATATAAAGAAATAGTTTTAATTCAGCTTTGAGGGGATTGATAACAACTGATTTGGGCGATGTCCCTAAATCTATTAATTTTGATGTATACAGTTCCTCCTTTACCTGGCTATCAAGCCACACCCACTGCTACCAACAAACTGAAAGAAATGTATCTACAGAGAACAAGACTGGACAAAGACCTGTTTTTGCTTATTGTAATAATTTAGCCTTCAGAACTAAATCAATTGTCTGGTGATTTGGGCTCAACAAAATGGAAGTCTTAATTTGCCCTTGCATGCCAAACTAAAGGCAAGAGTACAGCAAAGATTTAAATAGCAACTTTCTTAGTCCCTTTTTAATAAGCCCACACCCACTTTCCATTTTGATGGTGATAAAGGATCAATCAGTTCAAGAAAAACCAACAGCCTTTTGGGAAAGTTGGCCTTTGTGAGGAGGCCAAGAAAATAAGAGCCTAATCTGATCCCTTTCCAATGCAAGCAGTTTCAAGCCTGTATTAAAAGCACTCTGACAAAAAAGGGCCATCTCTATAGTCTCAGAACTTTAAATCCCATAATGAACACATAAGACCAAATAATATTCCATGGCCTTGTTGCTGTGCTATTTCTTGGAAGGAAATTAAAGGTTATATGCTATTTGGTTGCCTTTACAGCCTAACATTAGGAGAGGTAATTCTGCTTCTATCTGGAAAAATGTAAGCACAAGCATTATGTATATGTAAACACAAGTATTTAATTCTCCATCTCCAAAATTCTCATGGCAACATTCAACGCAACATTCAACAAACATAAATATAGGGTACACTTCTGTATCAAGTCTGAAGAAAAGTAAAGATGAATCAATGATATTCAGTTAATGAGAGACTGAATTTATATGACAAGTTTGGAAGAAAATACAGTAAATAATGAGTGCCAAATTGTTTCTGTTAACAGGGACTTCTCAATTAGCATACCTTTTTCATAGAATATTTTCTCTTCTGTTTCGTTACAAGACCTATTTCTTGTTATCCATAAGGACACAGCTAAAGTCTTGGTAGAAGTTCCTGAAATAACCCTTTTTAGTATCTCCAGATCCTCAAAAACATTTCACATTTAATAAGACCCTAAATAATCTAAGGACTTAAATTAAAGCCAACTTGAGCAATCTAATTATAACGAACTACTTTGAATTTGGGCACCAAAACTATAGATAAAATTGAAAAAAAAAAAAACCAACCAGTTATAATTAGGAATTTATTTATTTATTTATTTATTTATTTATTTATTTATTTATTTATTTATACAAGATTGCTAAGTTACTTGAGCCTAGCTAGTCTAGTCCCTTAATGTCTGGCCATGCCTATTGGCCATTAAGACAACTCTAACCAAAGAGTCTGAAAGGACCAACTAGCCATCTATTTAAAACAGGCTTAGATAACAGAGTGTGCACTGGGTAATGCCAAAATTGTAACCTCAAGACATTCAGGAAAGTAATTTTTCTTCTGAATGGACAAGTAACAAGCCAGTTTTCTTGAGGATGCCAAGGCTATCAAAACAATTTCAATTCCCTTCTCCACTATATCTTGACTAGGGTAATTAGGGACACTAAAAATTTAACTTCTTTTTGCTAAGTTTTCTACCCTTTCTTCCTTGTATGATTTTGAGAATAACTGAGGCAACATTAAAGTTAACATATCTTATTCCTAATTCTTTTGCATAAAGTCTGTTTACAAAGACTTGGTCATTTGGAGAGAAAAGAGAGGGAACACTCTTACTAACCTTATTTCTAGAAATAGAAATTTAGTCCGTAATGAAAGAAGCTGTCTTGAGGATTCCCACTGTGACTATTGTTTAACACCTTATTCTTGCAATTCTTAAGCTTTTCACAATTTCATTTGATGTTTGTTGGGTTTTTTTTGTTTGTTTTTAATCTTGTGTGTGTGGTTTTTTTTTTTTCTAAATTTATTTATTTTGAGAGAGAGAGAGAGAAAGCGAACACGGGAGGGGCAGACAGAGAGGGAAAGAGAGGATCCCAAGCAGGTTCCTCAATGCCAGCACAGAGCCTGGCACAGGGCTAGAACTCACCAACTGTGAGATCATGACCCTGGCTGAAACCAAGAGCCAGGCGCTTAGCCCACTAAACCACCTAGGCAGCCTGTTTGTTGACCTTTAATTCTTGTTTCATCAACCAGACAGTGGACTTCTATAATAATGTTTCTTTTGTTTTCTATGTATTATATATATATATATATACACACACACGTATATATAATATATATATACACATGTATATGTGCACTTAATATATTACATATATACGTACATATACATATATATTATTTATATATATTCATTTCCTAAAATACTATCTGGAATATATAGAAGGACCTAAATAAATATGCATGGAATGAATGAATGAAGGAATAAGTAATCAAAGCCTCCAGACACATATACTGATGGTTTATGTTTCAGAGACACAAAGGATGTTGGCAAAGACTAACTTTAATCTCATTAGATGAGAAGAAGTCTCAGTTGTACTGGGTCTTCCCATGATGTTCATTTCTAGCTGCATTTGCTATGGATAGTCTAATACGGAAAGTGAGACCACTGAAACCTTTAATGACAATATTCATTCTGTTAATAAAAAGGTAAGGGTACTGTCTTAACATGCTGTAACAACATACATGAAAAAGATCACTATAGGTAAGATACTTAAGACTTTAATTTTTAACCAGGCTGCATCTAGCTCCCCTAGTTCAAACTGTGAAAAAGGTGTACCAATAGCAACATGCTGATTTTCCCTTCTCATTTTTTTTTGGAGCCAGAAAAATCTGAATAGTAATAACTCATTCTTTGAAAGGCATCCATGTCAATAATCAATACTGATTAAACACAGACCTCTCTTAGTATGAGCAAACAGACTGAAAAGATATGAGTTACAAGCTCTAAATAAAGTAAATGATGTGATAATAATATTATTCATAGAATACAAATATTCCTACATGGTTTAAACATAATAAAGTTATGGAATGTAAGACATATTTTAATAAGATTTGCAAAGAAATGCCAATACAAACCAGAATGTGCACTATGGTGAACACCTCTCTCTCTCTCTATATATATATATGTATATATACACACACACATATATACATGTATACATATATATATGTATACATACACACACACACACACACACACACACACACACACACACACATACTTGTCTATAAGTTCCCTTCCTTATTTTTTCTCTTTTCCCCCCTTCAATTATGAGAATACAGAAAAACCTATTATTATCCTATAGATAATTACACATCCCCAACCCCACTCCACCACTCCATCCTTGCCTCATTGATAGCTCCTGCTAGTTCTGATAGACACTTTGTTCAAATAGGTTAAGGTATCACTCTAGAGAACCCAGCCCATAGGTGCACACTTGGCAAGAAGACAGTGCTATTGTAGGAATTATAAAAAAATAACAGCTATCTTTTCCAATGGGCAGACAGTGTTACTGTATATAAATTGGTAAGCAAAGTGAATGGATTTCATTCTTCTCTCAACTCTTAGGCCTGCAAAATTTTGCCTCGTGCTTTTGCCTTCTTGGCCACAGTTAACTGAACCCATACTGAATCTTGACCTGAGGTAGACCACCAAAAGTACTCTGGCCTTATCATTTTGGTCATAGAAACAGAGATGGTGTGTCATTTTAGAGAGAGAGAGAGAGGAAAACAAACAAACAAAAAACGACATGAAAAATTAGAATAAAAGGCAGTTCTGAAAGATGCTGCATATTAGTGAAATAAATTTGTATAATATGGGGTAATTTTTTTATAGAAATTATTTTCACTGTTAGGAAAATTATATACAGAAAAGTTACCGGTAATATAAAAGTATCATCATCATCTCTCATCCCTGTATCATTGTCATCATTTTTATTATCATCACATGAATCTACATACTCAACTTAATCAGCAAAATAGCTAAAAGTGGTAAAGTGGAGAATATGGGATAGTGTACCAAATTTCCATATTTAAAAATGGGAGGGTGAAAATACAGACTTATTTTCATTAAAGATAATAACCAATTAAAGAAAAAAAAAAGATATGTCATGCTTGAGTTGCAAGAGAAACTTATGTCTCCCTTACAAATGAAGAGGAATAACAAAGTAAATATTAGCAATCTGACTAGAAGATTACAACACACTCAAACAACATCTTTTTCAGGAAACTAAAGGCCTGTAGTTTCATGCCCAAAGGATTATAATCATAAATCAATTAAAAATCATTTATCAGTAGATGCACAAAATATAACTGATAATTTCAAACATTTATCCTTAATTTAAAAAAAATGAAAGCTACACTAAGAATAGAGGCTTCAGCTAATAAAAAAAAAAAAGAGAACTATTTCATCTGTTAATATTTTCCTGTGTCCCATTCAAAGAAAATAACCCAAACTTTAATGTCCAAAAATACTGCATCATGGTATTTGGATTTGGAGTGGAAAGAATGCAGGTAATTGGTTTAGAGTTAGGCTAATGAATACAGATGCTTCTGGTTGAAATTCCTACTTAGATGAAGAAGAAGACCCAGATTTACAAGGAGGGGTTGAATAGGACCAACTTAAGGGTCCGTAATTAAGTGGCACATTTTTAAATGTTGGGTTAAGAAAAACAAAATAAATCCAAAGAAAGTAGACAGAATAAAAGAGAAATAAAAGGTTGAATTAAAAAGACAGAACAACCAAGCAAAAAGTTGCTTTAAATAACCCAATAGAACTCTTCAAGTTTTTATGAGATTGAAGAAACAAGTTTTAGCAAAAATAACGGAAATGAGGAAGTGATATTATAAACAAATATCACAAACATAAAGATTAAATAATACATGGCTAGTATGCATACGTTTATATCAACATAACTTGATAAAACCGAAAATGCCCTTGGATATAACAATACCTTCATAGGAGCCAAGGATTCCAAGCACGGAATTACAGCATCTGGACGAAGAACAGAAAGAAGGGCACACTGAGGAGGGCAGGAAAGTAAGCTTCACACCCCTCCTCCCTCCTTCAGGATCTGGCAGCCTTAGGTAGTCACAGGGGGACAATGAAGTGAATGTGCGCCTCACGAGGGCAGACCCCAAAGCGGGTCGCCCGGTCACCAGTTAAACTCCTGTAGCCCTACGTGGTTCCCGGCGGGCTCCCACGTACGGGGCTCTACTCACCACGGCACCCAGCGGCTGCGCAGTCGTGATGGCGTCTGGGGTACCAGGCTCCCAGCTCTCAGCGTGCCTTACGGCACCACAGCGCTATCGCTCTCCCCCGCGCTTTACGGCAGGCATCCGCGACATCAGGCTCTCAGTGGGCTCTCAGGTTCCCAGGAACCTAGCCGCGGCTCTTCTTGGTGTCTGCCGGCCCGTCAGGTCCCCCGGCACCGAACTCCCACCTAACTTCTGCAAACCCAGGCTTCCTGCTGTCCTCCGTGCCTGCCAGCTCCAGCTGCCCCGGGCGGCCCCAGCGGCTTCTGGTGACTTCTTCAGCTCCAGGCTCCTTGAGCGCGCCTTGAAGGCAGGCCCCAGCCCACACTGGCATGGGCTGCCGGGGCCCCACATAGGCTCCAGGCGCCTTCCTCAGAACCAGGCTCTCCGTGGGCTCCTGCGAATCCAGTCCCTGACTTCAGTGGCTTCCTCAGTTCCAGGCTCCCAGAGATCCCATAAATGCTATCTGGGCACTGGCAGGCTCCAGCAGCCCTAGATGGCTCCTTGGTCGCCAGGCAGGTTCCTGGGCACCAGGCTCTCAGTGAATTTCCTCAAGCCCAGGTTCTGGATCCACTACATTACCTGTGGCTTCCTCAGCTCTTGTGGACCAATGCTCGCAAAGGCCTGTGTGCCCAGAGTCCAGGCCCACCCTATTTGTCCTTAGCGCCTGGTTGGCCTCTGTGGGCCCAGAATGTAGGTCCAAGTCCATCATAATAGACTCAAGGGCCAGGCCCACCTCAGTGAATCTAGGCTCCAGGCCTGCTCCTACATACCCAGGCAGCAGGCTGGGCTTCATGTATCAAAACTCCAGGCCAGTCCACCTGCCTAAGGATTCCAAGAACAAGTCCATCTGTGGATACCACCAGACCCCCTGGAGGGGCTGACTGGTGAAGGGCTTTGCCTGCTATAAAACTGGAAGAAGTACCACGTCTTCAAATGTGCAGACACCAACACAATGCTACAAGGATCGTGATTGTCATGATTGGACACGGTGGAACATGATACCACCAAACAACACTACTAAAACTCCAATGATTGACCTCACAAAGATGGACATCTTTGAATTTCATTTGAGGAATTCAAAATAATCCCCTTAGAGAAATCCAGTAAACGATTATCCTTTAATTTCCTGTATTTGCTGGTGATGAACAGAGATTCTGATAGATTCTGCCATGCTGGTTCAGCAAAACTTGCCAGATAATGTCAACAGAACTCCTATCTGAGCCACCCAAGGAGCCTGCCTGATCTGCTGGATTGGAGATTCGGAAATGCCGAGACTGGGCTGTCACCTTCTGCTGTGTTGTTCTTCTAGTCCTCAGGTATCACCATAACAAAATGAATTCACCTTCATATTACCTTTCACTGTTCTCCTTTGGTTTTCTCTTGTGTTCTTTCCAGGGCTTACAGGTGTATTTCACCAAAATACAACCTTTTTGGTCTTGTCTGACCAGAAATCCTCAACCACCTCTTTGAGACCTTCCTATCATAAATTAATATATAAAACTCTACCTCCTTCTGTATATATTTTTGCATACTCACCTCGCCGGAGGAAAAATGAATAAGATGTTTAAAAAAAGAACAAAGACAAACATGGATTACTGAGACTTACATGCCCACAAAAAAAAGTAATAGTTTTATTTTAAAAAAGCACATGAAGAAATCAACACTGAGGTTCGTTTCTAACTTGAGTTTTTAATATGTCTTGGTAAAATTCAAAACACACTTTTGTTTCTATTGGGAATATTTATGTCAATGATTTGGTATTTTCAAGTGTTCTATGACTAATATTACTACAAGAAGAAAATTTTTTCTCTTTAAAATTTATTTTATTTAAAGTTTATTTTGAGAGAGGGAGAGTGTGTGAGAAGGGGAGGAGAAGAGGGAGAGAGAGAGAGAATCCCAAGGAGGCTCTGCGTTGGGAGTGCAAAGCCTGATGTGGGGCTCCAACTCATGAACCGAACCGTGAGATCATGACTTGAGCCGCAATCAGTAGCCGGACGCTTAACTGACTGAGCCACCCAGGTGTTCCTAAAGTGCATTTTAGACAAAAAAAATTTTTTTTAATTTTTTTTCAACGTTTTTTATTTATTTTTGGGACAGAGAGAGACAGAGCATGAACGGGGGAGGGGCAGAGAGAGAGGGAGACACAGAATCGGAAACAGGCTCCAGGCTCCGAGCCATCAGCCCAGAGCCTGACGCGGGGCTCGAACTCATGGACCACGAGATCATGACCTGGCTGAAGTCGGACGCTTAACCCACTGCGCCACCCAGGCGCCCCTAGACAAAATTTTTTAAATGAAGAAGTTAGTATTACTAGGACACTTACTAGTGTTACTAGGACTAGTGTTACAAGTTAGTGTTACTTGGATTCATAAAGATTTGTCCAATAGCTATATGGTATGGTTTAAGGATATAAACTGTTTATCATTAAACCACAAAGATATATCAAGGCTTTTAGTTATCTAATCATGATTACTGAGAACTCAGCATCACATTTTATTCTCTTTCATCACTGTAGGTACAATGTTTCGTGGTTTTCAAACTCTCTTAGACTGATATTCAATTTTTTAAGAAGTTCCTGTTTACTGTGAGATAGACTTATGCATTGCTATGAGTCATTTCATAAAGCTTCTTTCTGTAAAGATTTTACCCAATTGAGCCATATTTGAAGATTGGTAGAATCTTCCTGGCAGTGGATATATATCAAATCCGTCTGTATTTTTATCACTAGGGCCAGACTGAACAATGACTGTGTTTCTTATTTGTTGATCCTCCTTACTGTATGTGCTGGAAATTTCTTACATAGTTTGTAGTTAAGATAGAGGAGATTCTAAAATATAAAGCACTTACATAAAAATAGTCAAGGATTTTAGTTGGTAGAGTCCTTATAAGGGAGACCTAAGCTTGCCCATCAACTTGCTATGTGTATGATAGTGCTAATCACTTATAGTCAGTGTAGTTACTGAGAGATCAAATCCTAACGGTGCAACTGGATAATCTCTAAGAAATTCAGATTCAACACAGAGCACCAACCCAACATGGTCTAAACAATTGAATCTAAGTACAGATGTCTGTGCTGTCACTCATTGTATCTATTCTGGGGTTTCTGGAAATTATTAATAACTACACTAGCTATCTTCTCAGAAGAGAAGAAAGTATAAAAAATGGAAGAGTACAGTACGCTTTCAAATTAATACTTATGCATAGAGAATGTGACAGTGGACTTCTATTGCTATCCAAGTGAGCAGCTGATCTTATATGTCTTAAAGGCTTGTTCCTCTGAGAGAGATAGTAGTCTAACCACTCGATCTCTTTTTACTCCACTGCCTTTTCCCAAGAATGTGACTCAGAAAGTAGCAGGGTCACTGAAAGGTAATACACATTTTATTCAATGACTGTGAATGGAAATGCTGCTTAGTACAGCTTTTCTATGGCCCAAGCTGTAATCAAAAATTCTCCAACTTCTTCAGCTATCTTTAGGAAGAGGGGCTCTTTGTGGGCTGCAATTATAGAATCCATAGTATACATCGTACACTGTGTAGAGTTGACTACTGGTTGAGGCAGTAGTATGGTGAGATCAAATTAATTAATACACATAAACATTTGTAGCAGCTCTTGGCATATAGTATGCAATAATAAAAACTCTTACTTTTAATGATACCAACCGTTTCCTTTTTATCTCAGCCAGACAAAAAAATCAATCAGAGAGAATTATCACAACGAAAAGAAAAACAGTAACAATAACAGCAGCTGAGTAAAATATGGACAAAATATACCCCCCAATAAATTTTAGAGTCAAGAATTAAAATCAGTCTCTCTGATCCAAATGCTCATACATGTAAGCATTTTACTATTTAGTATGCAGAACATGCTAAACATAACAACTGCTACTCCCAGAAGTTTGAAGAATTTTACTACCCTTTGATCAGGAGCTGTTACAAAATAGGAATGCAGGAGACTATGTCATGCATCAAGCTGAGAGAGCTAAGTAAGAGGAACAGCAATTTCTTAAAATACTTCCTCTGTTTACCTTTATTTCAAGGGCAATTCATGGTAGCTTTTTTACCCCAAATCAGTGGGGTTAAAAAACTACAAATCTCTGCTATTGAACAGGTGAAGAAAAAAGGAAACTTTACTAGGAGAACAATAGTGGAAAGATTGTCTCTGCTTACCATCACACTTAATACAAATAATTTTTCATCACTTATTTTCCCTAATCTTTATACCAGTATAAATTTAAGTTGTACACAAATACATCTAAAACAGGTTTGCAAATTATCTTTTCTAAGATCCTCAAATATTTGGAATTATAAGAAATGCTAATATAATAAGAGGTACCTGGATGGCTCTGTTAGTTAACTGTCTCTGACTCTTGATTTTGGCTCAGGTCAGGATTTCACAGTTTGTGAGATCAAGCCCCATGTTGGGCTCTGTGCTGACAGTGTGGAGCCTGCCTGGGATTCTCTCTCTCATTCTCTCTCTGCTCCTCTCTCCCCCTCTCTCTCAAGAAATAAACATTAAAAAAAATCATAGTGCCAATTATGCAATGTTTTTGCTTTGATTACAGGGTATCATTTAAATATACAAGAGCAAAATCAAAAATATGTTCATGAAAATCCAAAATAAACTTATTCAAGTCATACACACACACATACACCACATTTTTCTAAAGCTTTTTTAACTATACTTGGTATTGATACCAGTGAAAAATTTTACTCATTTGAAATATATAAGTGTTTATAAGGACAGCCAAAAGATACTTCTTATTTCAAACACCATCAGCATAGCCATCTGAGAAGAAATTTGTTCTGAACCCTTTCTAAAATCTTGATAAAATTCAGAAATCACTAATATTCATAGCAATATCAGAAATCATTTTGGGCATGCTACTTATCATCAGTGTTACAGATTTCATTCCATTGATAGAGTATGACTTAACTGATCACTGTCATTGACTAGGGACCCATGGTTCATCCAATGAAATGGAGAAAACTCTCAGTGTGAAACAAAGTACACAGGAATGCACACTGTCTTTGTGGGTTAATTGTATCAGTAGTAGGTTCTATAGCAACCACAGTGTCAGCAATGATAATCTTGAGCTAAGTTCTGTTACACCTCCTTTTCCACCATTAGTCTTTCCATTTCATCAGTTTTTCAGAGACCTAAATCCCTACAAATAACAAAAATGTGGGAAGACTTCTTTTGACATACCCTGGAAATGGAAGTAAACCTCTGTAGGCCAACGTGGAGGCAGGGAAAACCTGAGTAGTACCATACACTAGGAAGAGGTTTTTCATGTCCTCACTCCTGAAAATCAGGGAACTAGATGATGAGGGTATGAGGAAAACCTACATCGTCCAGAAGAGCTGAATTGACAGAAGGCATACTAGACTTTAGAAATATGACTAAGATATTTACATATCCATCTGGACTTAGCCTATCTATGGTAGAAATACTAGAAACTTTGAAAGGGAAGTAACACACCTGCTGTTATTATTGGCAATACGAGGTACATTTATTAATTATTCTGAAATAAATTAAAACATCAAAAACATGACTTTATAAAAAAGTATCAGAGATAGTGATTTAATTTTCAGCATGATATGATATACCAAGTCAGAACATATTGATTCAGAACATATCAAAAATTAATGATTACAAGAACAAGAATTTCATTTTAGAAATTGTTTTTGGCATTCTTAATATAAGGAAAAATCAAGTCAGCATGTGTTGCCAGATTAGAATATCTTAAAGGGAGGAAGCAGGTGAGATAAAAAGAAAATGAATAATATTATTAAATCTAAGAGTTTTCAGTTATTGCTTACTATATTGCAGGTACTATTAAAAATACTTATGATTATTAATGCTTATTTTGTAAATTTATTTGATCACAAATAAAACTATGGTCTAATTATTATTCTCTTTTAAAATGGGAAAATTAAGGCACTGGAAGTTAAGAATATCCCCAAGATGGTATACCTAAAATTGGCAAAGGTATATTTTAATACATTTCTTTCAGACTCCAAAGTTCATGATATTAAATTTTTTACCATACATTAAGCTTACTTTTTGTATAGACTATTAAAAAACACAAGATTTCTTAAATTCAATAATTATTTTTTTTAAAACTTCAGGTAATCAACAAAATTGATAACAAATATGTGAATTATTTCCATTGACAGACATCTTAAGCTCCCTGTTCATAGTGGGACAACATTTTAATAACAAGATAATGGTATTATGTGCCATTTCTGATGAGAGCTATAAGAAATAATATTAATAAATATGAGTTACTGGATATCAGGCCATAAAATTACCCATAAAATAATCTATTAAGCAATAGGAATGAACATGGAGACTTAAAAAAGAAATCTTTACCCCAGTTATGTTTTATTCTTGGTGAGTCTGTCGATTTTTACTTAATGATAAATGAAATGAATCAGTTCTCGTCAAATCCTCTCTTCCAGCTCTCTACCCCAGCCAGTTTTCTTAGGTATCCATTTCGTAATTAGATGCAGCAACAAGCTGCTAAGTCAGTTTCGGGTACATAGGTCTACCTAGGGAGTAGGTAGTGCATTGGGAAACTCTACCTAATTGAGTCTACTTAGCAGCTCCTGTGCACAGATGGAGTGAGGCACCATCACCAAAAAAAAAAAAAAAAAAAAAGTTTTTACCTTCTATCACAACATAAGCTGTGAAGAAACAGTCTAGTCACTCACATAGCTGCTGAAGGATGCTCCTTTAAAAGTACCTCTCCACAGAAATGTATCATCTTTCCTCTCTGGTGTGTCTGTGCTAACCCAGTGGGGATCTTTGAGAACATCTGATTAACCTCTGTATCTAAATATTATTTGTAAATAAAACATACCCAGCTTTGAAAAAAAAAAAAATAAAAAATAAAAAAATAAAAGTACCTCTCTTCAGGGAAGATTCATTTGTCAGTTTGGTCATATATTTCAATGGTATATTTCCCCATCATACCTGAAAATTTTATTTCCTTCTACCACAATATATAAATTCAGTACTGAATAATATGACATAATACCTTTGATGTTAAAGTATACTGTCTGGAAATAGCATGTATCTTTTCAATACTATGTTTGAAGCATGTGTCTAGCCATCTGAAAACATTTTTGTATGTGTTGGGTGGACAACTTGAACACTAGGTTTTGTTAGCTCATTAAGAAAACTTCTGTATGGATTATATAAACAGCAATGCTAAAATAGCTCTTCAACTCAGTTTCCTTGGATATGGATACATTTTAGATTTACACTATTATAATAATTTATTATCATAATCAAAATATAATGGTTTGTACTTCAGTGCCATTCTCTAAAAAAATTACTTAAACTTCTTTGAGCAGAAAGTGATTTTTAAGTAATGATAAGATTCTCTTTTATGCCTTTAGAATGAGTGACTGAGATAAGGTGTCACTAGTTCTTTCAAGTACATTCAGATTTAAAATAAATGAAATAGAAATTAATATTAGTGACACTGTTTTTATTAGTATTAGCCAATATAACTGTATGGGATAATTCTCAGTAGCAACATTCTTCACATTATGATTGTAAATAATTTTAAAAAATTCTTTGAAATATTCCATTATAAACACTTGAGTTATTAATAACTTATTTTTATAATCTCTGAATTTAAGAAGTGAATCTTAAATATTCAATTGTGAATTATCTTCCAATCCAGCCCTCTCATTCCTGGAAGAACAAGGTGAGAGCTAGGAATATTAGTTTCTTATCCAAGAGTAAGATTGTCACTATATATAAATAGATAAATATGTAGCTAGCTAGATAGGTAGGTAGGTAGATAGATAGATAGATAGATAGATAGATAGATAGATAGATTTTACATCTATTTATCATCATCATCATTTTTAAAAATACAAAATGCTACTGAATTGTCATCCTTGAGTATAAGCACTTAGATTTTAATCATTTTTTAAATATTCTAAATACTGAACTATTTCACATTAATGCTGAAAGCATTGTAGTTGTTTTCTTGGTTTTATGGCAGACCTCATTAGGGGAAACCTTGAGTTGATATTTCTTATGAGATCTGTGATACCGAAGGTAGAAACTAACAGGGTATGTCAAATACCGTTTGTCCTTACTGGTATTTTAGAAAATTTGTCATATTACTTAGGGAAGTATCCAAGAAAGAGATGTGCAAGACAGTAATTCATCAGTAATTCTCCATGCTTTATGGAATATCCTTTTAAGGTGTTTTTGTTTATCTGATGTTGTCTACCAAATTTAAACTAGTTGTTGGTATAAGATCTACTGTAGATCGTCCTTTAGTGAAAGAAAGAAAAGAAAGAAAGAAGAAAGGAAGGGAGGAAAGAAACAAAAAAGAGAAGAAGAGAAAAGAAAAAAGGAAGGAAAGAGAAAAGAAAAAAGAAAAGAAAGGAAAGGAGGAAGGAAGAAAGGAAGGAAGGAAGGAAGCAAGGAATCAGTCAGTTGGTCAATCAGCTGTTTCAGTTCCTTTCTCTCCACACTGTTGCCTCAATACACATGAAGTAAAAAGAATCATTCACTGTCCAGTGGTTTTCAGTATCCTAGAATTCAAAGTCTTCCAGTTTTGGCAATTTCATCACTTACATATGTCCATTGGGTTTTCTTGAAAGTCCTAGATAATAATAACAAAATACTATTTTTAGAATCAATATAAAATAGAATTAAAAAATAATTTTATGATAATCCTGTCTTCCCCACTTACCTCAGCTGGAAGAAATCCCAGCTGTGTTTAGCAAAAGGCAGTTCCTAATCTACCCTGCCTGTGTCAAGAACTAAGTGGACCATCAGCTTTTGCCCAGGATTTGGCACAATGGCTTATAGAGTACTTTTGGGGAGTCTTGTATTTTCCAGGCAAAAAAAGGTGGTAGTAAGGTGTTGGCTCCCTTCTGTTTACTCATATGAAGCTTTTGTATTTGTTTCCTTGTCTCATACTCGAATTTGTTGCTAGCAAAATATATTTCCATTTTTAATTCCTATTTGCTGTACCTATTTGCTTTACTATTTACTTTCTTTAACTTTTTCTGGTTTACTACACTGTTCTTCATACGCAGGTTGCCAAATTCTCGCCATGTACTTTAAAAAATGGTTGTGGGTCACTGTGAACAAGTGTAACCATATTGCTGTTCACTGCAAATCTTTTAAATCAAATCAAATCGAAGTTTTTATCTTGCAGTAGTTGAGTATTGGAGTCTGCCCAAACCAAGCTTAAATTCAACTTGTTTTGTAAGTAGCTTTGAACTAGATAGATTTTTTAACCTATCTTATAGCTATTTTATAGCTATATCTTGTAGCTATACAAGGGGCAACTTACCATGAAGTCATTTTATCAAACTTCCTTCTGTCTAGGCAAGCTTTATTCTGAAATCTCAAGGTTTATTCTAGGCAAGCTTTATTAGCAAATTAAAATCCTGGAATGTCTAGAAACACCTGTAAGAATTAAGCTATTTACCTGGAGTTTAAATAATTGAATTTTGTTTCATAATCTTAAAAAAAATTTTACCATTTATTTCAAGTTGTAAATTTAAGTATCTGAGATCAAATAATATGAATATGTTTGATTAATGAGTAGGTTTTACTGTTAATTACAATATTTTATATTGCTCCTTACTGTTTCACATATATGCCTCTCCTTGCTGTCAGGTCACCCGTGTCCTGAAGGCACATCCATGTCTTATATCTGGTTAGTTGGTACACTGAAAATGATTATATTGTGGATTAATTTAGCTCAAAACTCTTCATTCCTTTTGTCTTCTTGTTTTCTAGTGTGGTGTTTGGCACATCATGGGGGGTGGTGTTCAATAAATGTTTACACAGTGAATATTAACATAAATAATTATTGCATTATTTTGAAAGGGAATCTTTTGCAGTAGAGGAGTAAATTTAATTTACAAACTCACATAAGATAAACTTGCCACAAGTGAATGAAATTTATAAGAAGTTCTAAAAGAGAAAAGAAGTTCTAATGAAGTTAAAAGATCAAAAGAATTGTCATTTATAATGAATATGCAAAGAATAAAGTTAGAATACCTACTAGAGAAATAGAAATTGTCTGTAGTTTCTTCTGATTTATATTTAAAATTATTTTAACTTTAAAATACTTTGAAGCTAATTCATTTCTCTGTTAAATATAATTTAACAATGAATTTTTTATTTTTAATATTTCCATAACTGTTCTGCAATAGCATGCTTTGAATTATAAGTGATTTCTAAAATATAAAGACAATCTCTTTGTTCTTTTATGTTGGCTTTTCTAATACCTTCAAATTACCTAAATTTATGTGAATGGACATACAAAATTAAGTCATATTAACATAATAATCATTATGTTTTTAATTATAATATCTTAATTATAATATAATTATTGATAATTATTAAGTTTTATTATATAATCTAATGAGTAGTAATCCTATACAATCAATATATCATGAGGGCTATTATAATACAATTTAAAATTGAGGTGAAATCAGCTTATTTATGCCTAATATAAAATTAAAGAATTTGACAAAACTAATTAACAGTAGAATTTTATCCTTGAATAATACAGATAATAATCAAGATTCTCCATTTCAGTCTTGAATATAGAAATAGCTGAGTAGTTATTTGACTCTTTGCTCTTTTAAGACAAGACACTAAAGTTCACAGTGATGATTCACATATATAATTTCATTTGATTATCACATCAGTTTGTATGCTGGACATGCATAGGAATTATGTTTTCGTTTTACAGCTGAAATAGAAATATCACGTGGTATAAGACATAAATTTTGGTTATATTTATATTAATTGCAAAAGACTTTAGTATCTAAATATATTTACAATACCTCAAAGAGAATGAGGTTATGTGTTATATTCAACAATAATATTTATATGATGGGCAGTACAGGTTATGGGTTAATCCAGTTCCATTGGATAGTATGCTTCTCTGTGTATGTGAGCCTGGAAAAAAGCCTAAATTTACTTAGCCAGATACATGTAGAATATAGTGCCTTATGCATAGTAGATGATCTACAATGTGATACTGTTAGAAAATTGAGTTGTTGATATCTGAAATGATTTGTATATTTCAAACAGCGGAGACTATTGATTACCAATTTCCAGAGCAACAAAATGCCATAAATTGTTCTTATAGCACATGTAGTAAATTACTTCCAATGACACTGATATTGAAATCCATGAAGTTATAATATTTGGAGGAAAAGGAAAATATTCCCTTCACCTTCCATTCTCATTCCAGCCACCACCATTTAGCCCTTGATTTAAATATTCTCTTTATTCTATATCTAGAACTAACTACTGACTATTCAGAGTAGGATAATGAGATGTGAATGAGTCCATATAAAATAAATAGTATAATAGACAAGTATTGGGTATGTTCTCTATGAGGAAAGTATTGACCTGTGGTCTGTGATTCTACCATTAGCTTCAGGAAAATCTTTGATTGAATCATTCTTGCAACTAATCCAATGGATTTATAAAAATATGTTAGGTCCAACATATAAATACTCTGTACCAAAAAAGAACATGTAGTGTATTTAAGACTGCTTATTGAAAAATCAGTAATTGATAAGTTACTGATAACTAATTATATTGAGCTGTAATAGAAAATAAGTACTATTCCTAAACCTCAGAAGGAAATGTAAAAACTCAAGGGATGTTGGAGTTTACTATTTTTCTGAGCTAGAGGTGGTCTGTACCCTACAGGCTTTGTGACTTGCGACCTTACCCACCATGCCATGGACAAAGTGGAGGGCATTAGAAGCTATGCTTTAGAGTCACCAGAATTTTGCTATGCTGTTGCTATTCTTGCTGTTACTGATTCTAAATCCTTTTTAAAGTTAGAGAAATTGGGGCGCCTGGGTGGCTTAGTCGGTTGAGCGTCCGACTTCGGCTCAGGTCACGATCTCGCGGTATGTGAGTTCGAGCCCTGCGTCGGGCTCTGTGCTGACTGCTCAGAGCCTGGAGCCTGTTTCAGATTCTGTGTCTCCCTCTCTCTCTGACCCTCCCCCATTCATGCTCTGTCTCCCTCTGTCTCAAAAATAAATAAACGTTAAAAAAAATTAAAAATAAAATAAAATAAAATAAAGTTAGAGAAATTTGTCTGGGGTAAAACCTATTGTGTCTAATGCATCTAATCATCAATGTCAACCTAAGACTATTATTGCTGATAGAGCAGAGTATTTAGTACATCATCATATAATTTCTCCTCAATATATAGTTATCTGGAATATTTCTTTGAACAAACAAAATATTATGGAGATTCATAAATGTGGGAGGATATATTTTGGTTTACAGTTTATAAAAACTGAAACAATCAGTAATTCATAATGTATTTGCAGTAATGGTTTTTGATAAACTAGATATTAGACAATGAAGTACAGAGTATCCCTTACAGAAGGTAAACAAGTTCAGCCCTGTGAATGCCCACCTTCCTATCTTAAGATTGACTTCAGGTGGCCATGTGAGGATGGCACACAGGCATAACCCAGCATACTCCCTGACTGAAGAGACAAAGCTGAGAATCTGTGGAGACCTAAAGTCTAAGGTTTTCTGTACAGAGACCTGGAGAGGAGAGAGGGAATGTGGATCTGCAGAAGAGTGCTCTCAAATATTCAGGTAATTACATATTAATACATACATATGAGGCAAGCTTAAGAACTATGAGTTGATGGTGCCTGAATGTCACATAGATCCAAGAAAAATACCTGTTCTCAATAGTCTAAATGGAAAGCCTCATGACCTACAAGGCATTGAATAGCATAATCAGAAATTATTACCTTAGCTACAGTTGTGCTGAGCACAGCAAAAGGTATAGGGATGTTGAATCACTATGTTGTACACCTGAAACTAATGTAACATTGTATGTCAAATACAGCAAAATAAAAACAAAAACAAAGAACCTAATGACAAACAGAATAAGTATCTTGCTTTAACATTGGGGAATAATTTTTCTTAGATTCAGCAATGCTCTGGCACCACTTAATAAATATTAAAAGAAATTTTTGAAAGGATAAATGTCTAAGTAACTTAACTACATTCCAGAATCAGTTCAAGAAAGTTTGTGGTAATTAAGAGAAAAAAAATCCAGCACCAAACAAGATACTCATGATATTTGGCATGAAAAAACAAATACAAACAAACATGCAATAAGCAAAAACAGGCAGGGAAAGAGCATGAAAAAACTATCTCTAACAAGTAGAAAAGCAACGAGTAAAAATCAACCCAGAATTGATGCAACTATTAGAATTGACACAGGACATTAAAAACAATTATTAAAAATGTTTTTATACGTTCAAAACTTAAGTATGGATATGTACATTATTAAAAAGATGGAAATCAACTTTATAGAAATTAAAACTACAGTTGTTGAGATAAAAAATAAAAACTAGAGAGGATTAAGGATAGAGTAGATATTGTAGAATAAAGGATTAGCAATCCTGAATATATAGCAATGTAATCCAAAATGAAACCCAGAGAGAAGATGAGGTCAGAAACAAAAACAAACAGATAATCAAACAAATCAGTAAGCTAGGGGATAAGTTCTAGGGATCAATACACTTGTGATTGGAAACCCTGAAGTCAGGGGGACAAATTTATTTGAACAATAATAGCTGACTGTTACTCAAATTTAATAAAAAATGTAAACCCAAAGTTCCAGGATACTCAACAAACATCAAGTACAACAAACATTAGTAAAATCGCACAAACACACATCATCATCATTGTTCTGAAAATAGTGATAAATAGCCGAAAGTCATCAGAGATAGAAGATACTTTATGTACAGAGTATCAAAGATAAAGATAAAAGCAGGTTTCTCATTGGAAGCAATGCAAGTGAGAAGATATTACAGCAACATCTCCAAAGTATTTAAAGAAAAAATATCAATATAGAACTTTTATAGTAAGTGAAAATGTAATTAAAAAAGAAGTTGAATTAAAGACTTCTGTGGCATACAAAAGCCAAGATAATCTCTAACCAGCAGATCTGAACTAGTTCAGGTTATTCAAATAAAGGAAAATTATACCACAGGGAAATATTTATCCACACAAAGGAACAAAGAACATGGGAATAAATATATAACATTCTTGTTACTACTTAAATCTCTTTAAAAGGTAATTGATACTTCCCCCGTCTCTCTGCCCGTCCCCCACTCGTGCTCTGTCTCTCTCAAGAATAAATAAACATTGAAAAAAAAAAAGGTAATTAGCTCTTTACATAAAAAATAACGAGCATGGGGCACCTGGGTGGCTCAGTTGGTTGAGTGTCCGACTTCAGCTCAGGTCATGATCTCACAGTCCGTCAGTTCTAGCCCCGCGTCGGGCTCTGTGCTGCCAGCTCAGAGCCTGGAGCCTGCTTCTGATCCTGTGTCTCCCTCTCTCTCTGCCCCTCCCCCGCTCCTGCTCTGTCTCTCTCTCTCTGTGTCAAAAATAAATAAACATTAAAAAAAATAATGAGCAGTTCAGGATTTATAACAGAGATGATGAAATAGTAATGATTGCACAAAGTTTGGGAGGGAATAAATGAAAGTATATTATTTTAAATTTCTTATAACTAAACATGAGATATTAAAATATCACTTGAAGGCAGACTGTGATAATTTCACAAGATTTACAATAAAACCTAATCAACAAATAAAATACTAAATCACATAATGTAAATGTATAATAAATTTAATGAAGAGCATTTTAAGAGGAAATTTGTAGCATTCAAGTCCTACGTTGAAAGAGAACAGATACCTTAAACTCTCAACTTACACCCTGAGAAACTAAAAAATAAATCCCAAATAGCAACTAAATCCCAAATAGAAAAAAGGAAGTATTAAAGATCAAATAGTAAGTCAATGAAATAGAAAATAAAACAAATAGGACAAGTAGAGCAAGTCAATATTTTTAAAGTTGATGCTTTGAGAAAATCAATAAAATGGGTAAACTTTTAACTAGAATAATCAATGAGTATTAGAGTACAGTACCTTTTCAGGAATGAGAGGGTGACATCACTGCAAATTCTATAAATATTAAAAGGATCATAAAGGAATTATATTTATGTAGATAGATAAAATAGATCGATGGAACAGAGTAGGCAGTTCAGAAATGTATACCGATCTAAATGGGGAATTGATTTTTCACAAAGGTGATTTTTCACAATGTGGTGCGATTGAAAAAGAATAGTCTTTTCTTTTTCTTTTTTTAAGTTTATTTATTTTGAGAGAGAGGGAGAGAGAGCATGAGTTGGGGAGAGGCAGAGAGATAGGGAGAGAGAGAATCCCAAGCAGGCTCCACACTGTCAGTGAGGAGCCTGACATGGGGCTTGAATCCATGAATGGTGAGATCATGGCCTGAGCCAAAACCAAGAGTTGGATGTTTAACCAACTGACCCTCTCAGACCCCCCAAGGATAGTCTTTTCAACAAATGGTTCTGGAAAAGTTGGATGTGTGTATGCAAAATAAAGAAACACAAACAAAAAAGAACTTTGGGTCACACTTATACTCTATGAATAATTAACTAAAAACAGATTATACACCAAAAAAATTATAAAAATTCTAGGAGAAAAGATTTTTGCCTTTGAATTAGGCAATTCTTGGATGCATAATCAAGATTAGTTAACAAACTGGTTGAACATTTAGATTTAAAAAATACAACTTCTGCTCTTTGGAATGCTCAACTAAAAAATTAAAAGGCAAACAATAGCTTAGAGAGAAGATCTTTGCAAAGGATTTGTGTGATAAATTTTTGCATTCAAACTATATAAAAGAATGCTCAACCCAAAAAGTGCCTGCCTTAATTCCCCTCACCCATTTAACCCATCCCCCCTCCCCACCTCCACTACATTGACACTCACTTTGTTCTCTATATTTAAGAGTCTCTTTGGTTTGCCTCTCTCTCTCTTTTTATCTTATTTTTCCTTCCCTTCTCCTATGTTCATCTGTTATGTTTCTCAAATTCCACATACATTGTTGCAAATGGCAAGATTTCATTCTTTTTCATTGCTGAGTATATTCCATTGTATATATAAACCACATTTTCTTTATCCATTTATTAGTTGTTGGAAATTTAGGCTCTTTGCAAAATTTGGCTATTGTTGATACTGCTGCTATAAACATTGGTGTGCATATGCTCCTTCAAGTCAGCATTTTTGTATCCTTTGGATAAACAGCAATGCAATTGCTGGGTTGTAGGGTAATTTTATTTTTAATTTTTTGAGGAACCTTCATACTATTTTCCAGGGTGGCTGCATCAGTTTGCATTCTCACCAGCGGTGCAAAAGTGTTCCCCTTTCCCTGCATCCTCAACAATAGTTGTGGTTTCCTGTGTTGTTAATTTTAGCCATTCAGATAGGTGTGAGGTGATATCTCACTGTACTTTAAAAATTTTTTAAAAATATTTATTTTGAGAGAGACAGAGAGACAACAGAGCGTGAGTGGGGGAGGTGTAGAGAGAGACACACAGAATCCAAAGCAGGCTTCAGGCTCCAAGCTCTCTGCACAAAGCCCGATGTGGGGCTCAAACCCATGAACCTTGATATGATGACTAGAGTCGAAATAGGAAGCTTAACCGACTGAGCCACCCAGGCGCCCCTCATTGTAGTTTTGATTTGTCATATCCCTGATGATGAGTGATGTTGAGCATCTTTTCATATGTTTGGATGTCTTCTTTGGAAAAGTATCTATTCATGTCTTCTGTCCACTTCTTCACTGAATTATTATTATTATTTTGGATGTTGAGTTTGGTAAGTTCTTTATAGATTTGGGAAACTAACCCTTTCTCCAATATGTCATTTGCAAATATCTTCTCCCATTCCATCAGTTGCCTTTTAGTTTTGTTGATTGTTTCCTTTGCCCCGCATCAAGCTCTGTCTTGACAGTTCAGAGCCTGGAGTCTGCTTTGGATTTTGTGCCTCCCTCTTTTTCTGCCCCTCCACGGCTCACACGCACTTGCTCTCTCTCTGTCTCTCAAAAATAAACATTAAAATTCTTTTAAAATAAATAAAGAATAAAAGTGCTTTCCCTTTTTATAACAACCTTATTTTGGTATCAGAGTAACAAATAGAATGAGATGGGAGTACGTCCACACTTTCAATGGAAAAGTTTTGCAGAAATTTTATTATTTCAAGTATTTTTTTCATAAATATTTCATTGGTAAACAGTCCCTAAACGTTATTTCTTGTTGTTTGTTTGTTTCATTTGGATTTTCTTCAATTTTTTTTAAATGTTTATTTATTTTTGAGGGAGAGAGAGAGAGAGAGAGAGCAAGTGAAGGAGAGGTAGAGAATGAGGAAGACAGGATCTGAAGCAGGCTCCAGGCTCTGAACTGTCAGCACAAGAGCCCGATGCCAGGCTCAAACTCATAGACTGTGAGGTTACAACCTAGCTGAAGTCAGACACTTAACCAACTGAGCCACCCAGGCGCCCTGGTTTGGTTTGGTTTTGAAAGGTCTTTAATTATGGTTGTAAGGGCTATTCTGATTATCATTTCTTGTCTTAAGTGAACTTTGGGAATTTGTATTTCCCAAATGATTTGCCCATTTTATATAACTTGCTTAATCCATGAAATAAAGTATTTTATAACATCCTCTTATCTTTTTAATATTTGTAGAATCTGTAATCATGTCACCTCTCTCATTCCTAATATTGGCAATTTTGACAACCTTGTACCTGTACCTCTGAGGTTCCCATGAAAATAGGTCTCTATTAAAGAATCATACCCTTCTTTTGTATTTTGATGTGCCTGTTTACCTGTTGTGAAGGGACCTTCTGTGTACACTAAGGCTACCATACTTTACATGGAGTTTTTTTGTGATTCCTTTTGAGGCCAGGTACTTGAATTGGTAAATATGTGCCTTCTTAACCAAAAAGGGGGCAAGGAAGAGTGGCAGCGCCATCTGATATTTTTAAAAAGTACTTAACTAAAAAAAAAACCCTAATAAGCAAAAAGTAGATTCAAAACTATAAATACAGAGAATAAATTGATGATTGCTGAGGGGGGCACTTGGGAGTTGAGCAAAATGAATGAAAGGGGGAGGAAGATACAGGCCTACAGTTGTGGAATGAGTAAGTCATGGGAATAAAAAGCAGAACATAAGGAATACAGTCAATAATATTGTAATAACGATTGAATGGGACAGATGGTAGTTATACTTGTGATGAACATTACAATAATGTATAAACTTGTCAAATCACTAAGTTGTATACCTGAGACTAATGTAATATCATGTGTCAATTATACTTAGAAAAAAAAAGTACCTGATTTACAAGAAATAGACCCATGTTTATGAGGCCTACAAATTATACAAGTTTAATAAAGATGTCAATCCTATTGTCATAACTTATACCAAATAAATAAGACCCTAAAAAGCTAGGGTCGTATCTAAAATAATATCTTCTCCTGTTGCTGAACACATAAATGCATGCACTCTAAATAAATAAATAAATAAATAAATAAAAATAAATTTAGAAGAAATGAAAAACTACAAGTCTTTTCATAGTCTGAAAGTAATGTTAACAAAAGATTAATAAATACACTTTTAAATTCATCACCCATTATGTTTTTAAATATTTTATTTTTTTTAATTTTTTTATTTAAAAAAAAAATTTTTTTTTCAACGTTTATTTACTTTTGGGACAGAGAGAGACAGAGCATGAATGGGGGAGGGGCAGAGAGAGAGGGAGACACAGAATCGGAAACAGGCTCCAGGCTCTGAGCCATCAGCCCAGAGCCTGACACGGGGCTCGAACTCCCGGACCGCGAGATCGTGACCTGGCTGAAGTCGGATGCTTAACCGACTGTGCCACCCAGGCGCCCCTGTTTTAAATATTTTAATATACCAAAAGGAAGGAGTTTATTAATCAGTTGAGCTAAAAATAATGGTACTAAAGTTGAAAGACTCAACATTACCCTAAGAGTCAGATTTGTATATATTTTAGCCATCTGGGGGTTTAACAAAACTGAGTATAGATATAAAATAGAAAAATATTCTGGCCCAAATTTTGGGTTGGTTTCTCCAAAAGGCCTGAAATACAGTTTTCTGTAATGATGACTATCCTGTTTAGAATATAGCAATCTCCAGTCCCCATATATGAGGCCCCTACAATAATTAAATGACGTTATTTCTTAATCTTCTTGCATTAATGTTGTTTGATTGAATTCTATGTGTACCTAAGAGGCTTTTCCATTTTGAGATTTTTTTACACAGGGATTAAAATGTGTCCATCATCAAACTCAAAGGGACTTATTAAATACTATATTGTGGGATAGAAACTAGGGCTAGAATTCTAAACTGTTATGATACAAAAATATTGACAAACTTGATACACTGGGGAAGTTATAGAAGCACAATTCAGATGCAAACAGAATTGAATCAGAATGTAATATGACATATAGAGATCAGAGCAAAATTAGAAGGAATTTGGGAAAGAACGTGAAATTGGATAGCTTGGCCTGAAATCTTATTCCAACAAGATATAGCTAAAGAATAGTCACAAGCCCTCACCTCTATAACAAAAAGACAAAGAATTACAGGGTATATTTACTAGTACTGAACTACAGGATTGTATCTCCACGTGGGAACAGTAGATTTTGGTTATGGTTTTATTTATGGGGAGATTAAAATATTATGTAAGAAGGTTTATGATATTTATAGAGGAGCTGGAAAATGTCATTTACAGATCGAAACTGCTGAAAAATCAAACCAACATAATTTTACTTAAGGATGTATGTTTCCTATAAAGATATGGAGCAAATATGTTAGATGAATGCTTGACATTCAAGGAGATTTAATTGACTGCAATTAAAATATCAGCATTGACTTTGATGGATGTAAGAAATGGCTAGTTGGCTGGGTTTGTCCCTATGGTTTAGAGTGAACTAAAATTTGCTTTCCAAAAATTTAACAGTTCTACATGTACCTTCAATAAGTATTCTATAATGCACTTCAATAATGGATAATGGGCTTGGTGGAACATGTCTTTCTATATTGAAAACCTTATTTGGGAAGATGGAACTATTTATGTTGGCCTTGATTTAATCTTTAAGAAAAAAAACTTGCACAATTGATGAATATTTATCAGAAATATATTGAGCCTTTGCAAGAAAAAATTTGAATCAAATCTTTAGACTATCTATGTTGACCAGACTATGTTGATTATGAATTAGGTATATTGGGAGATCTAATTGAGAAAATATAAAATGAGAACTAAAAAATAACTTTCAAATTGTAAAGCATTTAGAAAAATGAGCTACTAAAACTAATCAACTATTTGTAAAGCTGTTTATATATTGAACGAGAATTCTTACATCTAGCTAATCAAGAATCTGCTTTAAATATATATTAAGTATATTTTCAAAGGTTCTTCGCCTGAAACGAATATTCTTTTAAAAATTTAATTTTCTATTATCATATTATTTATCATCACTTTATTATGTATACTGCTTTGGAATTGTTGAGTATGTAGAAAATTAACAGTTCAAAGAGAGATCAACAGTGCAATGCACATTTATGGAAAATCTAAAAGTGTAAAATAATACAACAGGGAAAATAATTGTGTGTAAATGAATTTAATCTAACTTTACTGAGGAATGATGAAGGATGTGACAAGTTGTATGTCATAAGTACATGGTCGGGGCATCCATAGGAGGTACTTACAATTAATAGGGAACACAAGGTACGGAGTAAGCATGGTAATGAACTATGAAAAATAGGACATCAAACTAAACTCAATGTAACTGCTAACATAAATTGAATATCTGTTGATTGTTTTCTAAAAGTAGGATGATGTAAAACAATTGTAGCTTTAATTCCATATCCACAAACCTGAAAAAATTAGCTTTGTAGCCAATTGCTGGCCTAATTAGTTTTCTTTTGTAACAAAGAACCAAAAAGTGGTGGCTTAGAACAACAGAAATTTATCATCTCACAGTTTTAGAGGCTGGAATACTGAGATCAAGGTATCAGCTGGTTTGGTTCTTTCCCAGGCCTGTTCCAAACCTCTTTCTTACATTCTGGTGTTTGACTGGCAATCTTTGCCATTCTTTGGTTTGTAGATGCATCAACGGGATTTCTTCATTCATCTTCATATGGCACTTTAACTGTGTGCCTATCTGTTTCTGTTCTCAAATTTCTCCATTTTATAAGGATGCAGTCATATTGGATTAGGCAAACCCAGTTGCATCATTTTAACTTGATAATCTGCCAAGACCCTATTTCCACATGAGATCACATTAACAGGTCCTGGGGGTTAGGACTTCAACATCTTTTGGAGGGACAAAATTCAACTCATGACTTAGGGCTAACTGCACACTTTTAGACTATTTACTTTGATCAGTAATAAAATGAGTTAAGTTTTTCCTAATTGGGTGTTCCTTTGGGTATTGATTTCTTTATTTTTTTTTCATATGATTTGGAATGTTTCAATATCCTCCACATGTCTACCTAATATGTTCAATCGTTTCTCTAGTTTCTTAAACCTATGATAGTTTATAATAACCATTTTAATGTCCTTTTTTAATTAATTCTATTATCTTTGTCATTGCTGGGTCAGTTTTGGTAGAGTTTTTTTTCTAAATATGAGTCGTAATTTCCAGTTTCTTTTTGTGACCATTAACTTTTGATTGGATGCAAAGCTATATCAGTTTTGCCTTGTTGAATCATGAATACTTTTGTACTTCTATAAATATTCTTGAACTTCCTTTGGCATGTAGTTAAGCCATGTGGAAAGAGTGATAGGGCTTTGGTTTTACATTTGTTAGGTGAAATAAGTGAAGGCTTCAATTTAGGGTAATTTTCTCATTAATAAAGTAACTCCCTCTTTAGTAATCTACCTGAAGTCCTTCCATTTATGAAGTATTTCATTCTACTGATGGTAACAGAAATTATCCCTGGCCTTTGGTAGTTCTAGACTGCTCTCCCTCAAATCTTTGTGTGGTGCTTTTCCTGCTTTTCAGTTATTTTTTCACATGCATATGATGGTACTGAACTGAACTGGAGGAGGTACCCTCTACAGATTTTGAGTTCTGTACTCCCCAGTATTCTGCTATAAAAACTCTAGCATTTTGCCTTACTGAACTCTGAGTGTCATATGCTCATCTTAGGGAGAACACTGAGCTCTGCCTGCATTTCCTCTTTTTGCAGTGTTACTTGGACACACACTCTCTGAAGGCAGTAAATTAGGCTAATCAAAAAGCTCACCTAATTTGGTTCCTTTCTCCAAGAAATCACTCCCATTTATTGTCTTATGCTCAAGGTCTTCAAAACCATTGTTTCATATATTTAACCAGAGTTTCTCCAATGTTAAGGGCCTGATTTGGTTCTTTGTTACTTCATTCATTATTACTGCAAGTAAAAGTTGAGTTTTGCAGGATTTTCTTATAATATTTTTTTCATTTTTTAAGTTTATTTATTTATTTTGAGAGAGAGATGGGGGGGCATGAGTGGGGGAGGGAGAGAGAGAGAGGGAGAGATTGAATCTCAAACAGGCCCTGCACTGTCAGTGTGGAGCCTGATAAGGGGCTTGATTGCATTAACTGTGAGCTCATGATCTGAGCCATAATCAAGAGTTGGATGCTTAACCACCTGAACCACCAGGTGCCCCTTCATTTTGTTTAACATTATACCATAACATCTTACCACCTACCACGTAGTCTATCCATTCTATTTCTAGATATTTATTTAAAAGCAATGGTAGCATATGTCTATATGAAAACTATGCAAATCTATTACACAGACGTTCTTAGCAGCTATATTCATAATGGCCCCAGACTGGAAATAAACTGTATGTGTGTGTATGTATGTGTGTGTATATGTGTATAATATATATTTATGTATATATATACACATGTACATGTATATGTATATATACGTGTATATATACACATACGTGCATATGTGTATATATACATATACACATACATACACCCATATACATATGTTTACACAATAAAATTTTATTTAATAAAAGGAATGAACTATTTCTCCACAGTACAATATGGATAAATCTCAAAATAAATTATGCCAAATGAAAGAACCTAGACAAAAAGTATGTATGGTTCTATTTATATAAAATAGATTGCCAGAAATTACAAAGTAATCTATAGTGAAAGAAAGCAGATAAGCACTTGCCTGAGGATAGGTAGGGATGGTGTTGAGAGGACCAAAGGGAGGGAGTACAGTAGGGTATAAGGAAGCTGTTGTGGGGATTGTTTAATATTTTGTTTGTGGTCATATTTCAGAAATGTGTTCTTGCATCAAAACCATATCAAATTATACTTTTAGTGTGTTTAGGTTGTTTATGTCACTTATACCTCAATAAAGCAGTAGCAAAATTAATAATAAAAGTACATAGTCATGAAATTTAAAAAAAAATTAATGTTTATTATTGAGAGACAGACACAGAGCGTGAGCAGGGGAGGGGTAGAGAGAGGGGAGAGATACAGAATCCGAAGTAGGCTCCAGGCTCTGAGCTGTCAGCACAGAGCCTGACGCGGGGCTTGAATTCACAAACTGCGAGATCATGACCTGAGCCGAAGTCAGTTGCCCAACCGACTGAGCCACCCAGGTGCCCCTATGAAATTTTTAGAAAGACTAAAAGCTAAATGCAGAAATATATTATCAATTTTTAAATCCTTAAATTTTAGTAATATTATTTATATGTATTTATATTTAATTTGTTTATAATTTCTTATATTTATTTAGTGGCAGTGATAATTTTATCTATCCTTCATATACAAACACACTTGCTACATTTCAGAAAAGCATACTTGTTTTTATATTTATTGTTTATTGTATATTTTCAGGAGCTTTAGATTTTAATGTTTTTTAAAAATGTATATATATATATATATGTATGTAGTATATATAATGATATTCTCATTTAACATGGAAAGTTGAAACCAAAATTTCTTCAAGAGGCAGTGGTCCTATTGTGCAAATATAATATTCTTTTCAGTATAAAATAAAATGTTTTTGTTTCAAATAAAAACTATAAAAAATGGTTGGAAACAATGCCATTAGGATTGATGTTGGATTAAAAATATTCAATAATATATTATCTTCCTGGAGTTCCATTACCATCTCACCACTTAGTGCATAAACATATTTTAAAATGTTGCTTCAGTGAAGTCAGTATTATTCGTGAATGTGGAAAACAAAGTTAAGCATTATTAATACGCTGAAGATCAATAATAGCCATATTATCATTTCTGGGAAAGTGGCTCTGCTAACAAAAGCTTTCAAGAAGAGTATTTTCCCCATTATTTAAGGTCATTGATGATGATATGTCAAAAGAAGTCATCATCCTATGTCCCAAAAATGAACTGAACAAAATCATTATTAAAAATCAAGCATAGGGATGCATGGGTGGCTCAGTCAGTTAAGCGTTTGGCCTAGGTCATGATCTTACAGCTTGTCAGTTCGAGCCCTGTGTCTGGCTCTGTGCTGTCAGCTCAGAGCCTGGAACCTGCTTCAGATTCTATGTCTCCCTCTCTCTCTGTCCCTTCCCAACTCACGTTCTGTCTCTCTTTCTCAAAAATAAACATTATTTTTTTCAATCAAGCATAGAATGACAGTTATTTCAAAACATTTCTTTACAAAGTTCTATTCACTCTTTTTAAAACCATCTCTCCCTCTCTCAATCTCTCTCTCTCTCAATTTCTCTCTCTCTCTCTCTCTCTCTCTCTCTCTCACACACACACACACACACACACACACACACACACACACACACTGATTTATTCCACCAACTAGGGAGTGCAATAACTCCCCTTAGAAAGACAGAATGGACGCTTAATTTATCCTCTTTTACTACAAGTTCTTAGCACAATGATAACATTTAAATGGTTTTTTCACATCTTTTAGAGGGATTCATGAGTTTGTTATTTTTTCAAAATATTACAGTTAGCTACAATCCTTTTTATTTTTGTTTCAGATGATCTCAAATTTAGCCTGTGGAATCCCTTTAAGCTACTTGCCCAAATTTTCTTGGTATTTCTGTTCTTGTAAAATTTTTTTAATGTTTATTTTTGAGAGAGAGAGAGACAGACAGACAGAGCTTGAGCAGGGGAGGGGCAGAGAGAGATGGAGACACAGAATCCAAAGCAGGCTCAAGGCTCTGAGCTGTTAGTGCAGAGCCTGATGAGGGGCTTGAACCCACTAACCATGAGATTATGACCTGAGCCGAAGTCAGATGCCTAACCAACTGAGCCACCCAGGTGTCCTGGTTTTTCTTTTCTTTTTTATTTCAGTCCTCATAAAATTATCTTCTAGTCATCTAAAATAAGTAACTTCTCCAAGAGTTTTCTTGTTTTCTACAGTGAAACTAAGGTGTGTTTATATTAGTGTGACTATTCCTACTAAAGTGTCATTTCTCTTAAAAAATTCAGTATAGATAAAGATATGACATAGATATAGATGTGGATGTGGCTGTGGCTATACACATATGTATACGTATACCTATAATCATTTACATTAAGAATATAAAACTAAAATAAATATAAAGTCTACTTACATTTATATTAAAATATAAAACTATATATATATAAAATGTGAATTAAAACTACTTTATCTCTGTCCACTAAAATATTATGTATATGTGTGCAATGACACACCAATTAAAAAGATGACATACTATATATGACACTCTACTTCTAGAATTTTTTCATTAAACTATATATCCCTGCAATCATTCTGTAATAGTACATTTAAAAAACACTCATTTTTTAAGTAATGCATACAATTTTATTGTGTGAACATACCTCCGTGTATTCGATCATCCCCTATTGATAGATAATGGATGATTTCAAAATTGCTAATATTAAAAATAATGCCATTATGAATAACCTTTGGCATATATTGTTTTATATTTGTTAAGGCATTTGTTTAGATTTCTAGAATTGGCAATTGTATATTTAACAATAATATACTGATGAATCAACTTACATGGCATTGTGCCATTCTGCATGTTAGCCAGCAATATATGAATCTTTTTAATATTGCCCTGCTAATATTTTATGCATTCAAACTTTAGATTTTTTCCTAATCTAATATTTGAAAATTTAGCTTGATTTTTACGTTTAGTAAGTGCTTGGTTTTTACATATAGTAATCTTTACATACAAGGTATGTATGTTTTCATATGTTTAAGGGCTATTTATAAACATTACAATTTATTAAAAGATTAAAGTCAGGTATGGAAGAAAATATGAAAAACATTTCCTGTAAATGATTAGAAAGTAATAATGCTCTGGAGCACCTGGGTGGCTCAGTGGGTGAAGTATCCAACTTAGGCTGAGGTCATGATCTCACAGTGTGTGGGTTTGAGCCCCACATCGGACTCCGTGCTGACAACTCACAGCCTGGAGACTGCCCTCCCCCGGCTCACACTCTGTCTCTGTCTCTCTCTCAAAAATAAATAAACATTAAAAAAAAAAAGAAAGTGACAATGTTCAGGCTATTGAAAAGTAACATTTTTGTCATAATTATGTAATTTATTTTTAGGCCATTTATTGTAAGAGCTCTTGAAATTTATTAGAGGAAGATACTTTAGAGATCATCTCATTCAGGATTCTCAATCCTGTTTGCCCTTAACAGTCACCATTGAAATTTTAAGAAATACCATCGTGAGGGACTTAACACAGGAAATGTTCATGAGATGCTTTGGGGGTGAATCTTGCTATGCATAGTAGTCTTTTAAAAATAGCCAGGTGAGGGGCGCCTGGGTGGCGCAGTCGGTTAAGCGTCCGACTTCAGCCAGGTCACGATCTCGCGATCCGTGAGTTCGAGCCCCGCGTCAGGCTCTGGGCTGATGGCTCGGAGCCTGGAGCCTGTTTCCGATTCTGTGTCTCCCTCTCTCTCTGCCCCTCCCCCGTTCATGCTCTGTCTCTCTCTGTCCCAAAAATAAATAAACGTTGAAAAAAAAAATTAAAAAAAAAAATAAAAAAAAATAAAAATAGCCAGGTGATTATAATGTGCATGGAAGGTTGAAAGTCATTGATTAAACGCCCACATTTTACAACTAAATCAGCTTGTCTAAGGTCAGTTTTTAAAATTGAAATGTCATATACATCTCATAAAATACACATATCTGAGTGTAGAGTTTGATGAGTTTTGAAAAGTTTATATGTCCATGTAGCCATAACTTCAGTCAAAATATGGAATATTTCCATCTGCCACAAATTCCATTTTCTCTTCCCAATCTCTCTACCTTTATTTTTTTTTTTCTAAATTTTTTTAATGTTTATTTATTTTTGAGACAGAGAGAGACAGAGCATGAATGGGGGAGGGCCAGAGAGAGAGGGAGACACAGAATCTGAAGCAGGCTCCAGGCTCTGAGCTGCCAGCACAGAGCCCGACGCGGGGCTCGAACTCACAGACCGTGAGATCATGACCTGAGCCGAAGTCGGACGCTTAACCGACTGAGCCACCCAGGCGCCCCTCTCTACCTTTATATATGGAGTCATACAGTATATACTTTTACTTTTCTTCCTTTTCTGTATCTGGCTTTTTCATATAATTTCTCTGGGATTTACCCAATTTGTGTTGTGTAGTTTATTCTTTTTATTGCTGAGTGCTTACTTCAAAAATATACCATAATTTGTTTATCCTTGCTCTTACCAGTGAATGTTTGGGTTATTTCTAGCATTTGACTATTATGAATAAAGTCACTATCAGTATTCTCATAAGGTCTTTTTGTATAGATATACAATTTTAATTCTCATGGGTGGGATAGCTGAGTCTATTTCATGTTTACATGTATGAAGTTAAATGAATGTTTATTGTTATATGAAATTACCAAACATTTTTTTTAACTTACATCCAAGTGAGTTAGCATCTGGTGCAATAATGATTTCAGGAGTAGAATCCAGTGATTCATCTCCCAAGTATATCACCTGGTGCTCATCCCAACAAGTGTCTTCCTTCATGCCCCTTGCATATTTAGCCACTCCCCCCCCACAACCTCTCCAGCAATCCTCAGTTTATTCTCTGTATTTAAGAGTGTCTTATGTTTTGTCCCCCTCTCTGTTTTTATATTATTTTTGCTTCCCTTCCCTTATGTTCATCTGTTTTGTATCTTAAATTCCACTTATGAGTGAAGTCATATGATGTTTGTCTTTCTCTGACGAATTTCACTTAGCATAATACCCTCTAGTTCCATCCATGTTGTTGCAAATGGCAAGATTTCATTCTGTTTGATTGCTAAGTAATATTCCATTGTGTGTGTACACACCACATCTTCTTTATCCATTCATCTGTTGATAGACATTTGGGCTCTTTCCGTAAGTTGGCTATTGTCAATAGCCCTGCTACAAACATTGGGGTGCATGTACCCCTTTGAAACCGCACACCTGTATCCCTTGGATAAATACCTAGTAGTACAATTGCTGGGTCATAGGGTAGAAACTGCCAAACATTTTTAGAAAATAGTTGTATCATTTACAAATCTAATGGCAATGTATGCAAATTTTGACTGTTTTGCATCCTTGTCGGATTAGTACTGTGTGCTTTTTAATTTTAAACATTCTGAAGGATATGAAGTTGTACCTCATTGAGGGTATACTTTGCAGTCTCTGAAGATTACTAACATTGAATATCATTTGATGTTTATATTGGCCTTATCATATAATACTGCTGTTTTTTGATGAGCATATAGTTAAATTTTGGTAAATTTAATTTTCGTGAATTAAATTTCATCAATTCAGCTTGATGAATGAATTAAAGTATTATTTTTTGAATTTAGTGCTTTTTGAAAATCTTTTTTAAATTTTGAAGTAATTACAGAATATTTCAATAGAAATTTGGATAATTTTTTAGAGAGGCCCATGTATCCTTCACCTAGTTTACTCAATGAAAATATCTGCTGTTATTGTACCACAATATAAAAATCTAGGACTTGATATTGATACAATCCAAAGAGTATTCAGATTTCACTGCTTTTCACATACTCGTGTGTGTGTGTGTGTGTATGTGTGTGCATGTGTGTGTAATTTTGTGATATTTGTAGATTCATGGAACCACCACCACAGTCGAGACACAGAAGCTTTTGCACAGTCTTACTTTCTAGGCATCACCCACCACCACCCACCCCTAAGCCCTGGAACACTTGTCTGTCCTCCATCTTTCTCTATAATATGTGACCCTATGTGAATGAATTTTTTCACTCTGTAATTTTCTTGAGATCCATCTAAGTTGTATGTATTAGTTTTTTGTTTCTCTGACTAATAGAATTCCATGATATAGGTATATCACAGTTTAACCATTTGCCCAGTTAATGACACTTAACATGTTTCCAATTTTGGGCCATTATGAATACAGCTGCTATGAACATTTGTGTATATGTTTTTGTATGAATATAACTTTTATTTCTCTGGGATAAATGCCAAACAATGAAATTACTGGGCTGTAAACAAATTGCTATATTTAATTTTATAAGAAATTGCAGATTTTTTTTCCAGAGTCAACATATCATTTCAAATTCCCACCAGCAATGTATGATTGCATTTTGTCAAAGAAATCTTTCTTTTGCACAGGTTTGAGATATTTTTCTATTTTTTTCTAGGAACTTTAGAATTTTAGCTTTTACCTTTAGGTATATGACAAATTTCATATTAATTTTTGTTTTTGGTGTGAGATAGGGTTAGTAGTTCATACTTTGGACTTAATTATCTAGTATCTCTGATTGAAAACATTTTTCCTTCTCCACTGAACTGCCATTGTGTATATGACAATGTACTTTTGGACTCTGCTGTGTTCTATTGATGTATGTGTCTATCCTCATGGCGGCATATTTATTAATTACAGTAGCTTTATAGAAACTTGTTAAACCAGGTACTAAGTACTCCAATGTTAATTTTTTAAAAGAATGCATGTGATATTCCAGTTTCTTTGCCTTTCTATAAAAATTAAGAAAAAAAGTATGCTGTTTAAAAAAAATAGTTCGTTCACAAATCTACAGATGGAAAAAAATTATCATTAAATACTGGTGTTTCATTCCATTATCATTATATGTCTTTACATTTAATTACATCCTTTTGTTAAACCAACAGTACTTTCTTAAAATTGCAGATCTTGCACATTCCTAATATATCTATCTTTATTAATAATCTTTACTGAGGTATAACTGACACAATAAATTGCACATGTTTAAAGGCTATCCTGAATTAAGTTTGAACACACACATGTCCATGAAATCGCACAATCAAGATCATGAGCATTATCAGTCACCTCCAGAAGTTTTCTTACATGTCTCTATCTCATGCCACTATCCCCAGGCAACAGGTAATTTTTCAGTCACTGTGTATTAGTACACATTTTTTGACTATTATAGAAACCTCATCATACAGTGTATGCTTTTTAAAACTGGCTTCTTTTATTCAGCATAATTATTTTTATAATCATCCATTTTGTGGTGTGTATAAGTTGTTCCTTTCTGTTAAGTAATATTTAACTGTATGACTATACCATAGTTTGTTTATTGAATTGCCTATTGAGAAATATTTGAATTATTTTCAGTATTTGACTATTACCAATTAAACTTCTATGATAATTTGAGTACAAGTATGCTTTCATTTTCTTGACATATATATGACATATACTTTTCATTTTATTGTATAATTAAGAGTGGAATAGCTTCATCACATAATATATAGGGGGAAATTATTTAATATTTTATCATTAAGTATAGTAGATGATATTTGTTTAAAGATTTTCTATCAAATTTGGAAGTTCCTTCTGTTCCTAGTTTTCAGAAGATTTTATTTATTCTGCCGATTACAAGAGAAACGCATATCCATGTAAAATTGTGTATTTGTCTATTTCTCTTTTTAATTCTGACACTTCTGCTTCAGATATTTTGAATTTCTGTAATTAGTTTATAGACAAATTTAGGATTGTGATGTCTTTTTGAAATATTGACCCTTTAATGATTATAAAATACAGTTTTTATTACTAATAATAATCCTTTTCTTTAAGCCCATTATGCCTTATATTAATCTAGACATGCTATTTTTCTTACGTATAATGTTTGTATGGAACATAGTTTTCCATTTTTGACTTTCCACATGTCTCTATCTCTACATTTAAAGTGCACCTGTAGTTAGCATCATATATGTAAGTCAAACTTTCTTGTCCTATTTAAAAAAACATGACTTTTGGGGGGTATTGTCCATATAAATTATTCTCACATGAATGAATGTTTGTTGACCATCTTGCTAAGTGTTCCCTATATTTCTTTTATTCTTTTTTTCTATCTTCTTTTGGTCATTCTAATATATTTTACTGTGCCATTCTTTTTTTTGTCTACTGGTTTTAAGCTTTATCTCTTTGTGCTTTTCTTTAATAGTTGATCTAGAAATGCACCATGCATTCTTACTGTGATCTTGAGTTAATTTTATGCAACTTTAAATAATGTATATCATGTAGTGGCAGATAGTTTATTTCTACTTAATCTCAGATGTAGTTTGTACTGTTTTTGTGAAATGTTTTACTTCTAGAAATTCTAGAAACCCTGCAGCATATATTGTATTTTTGCCTTTGAAAAGTTATTTGACCACAAGTGATTTAAGAAAAGAAAAATTATATTTTAAAATTATTCACATATGTACTGTTTTCAGTAGCAGTTCTTTCATGCTATAGATCTAAACTTACATATAGTCAGCATCTATACATTAAGCATAAAGAATTTTCTCTGTCATTACATGTATTGGTTTATCAAAATTTACTTATTTGACATAGGCTTTATTTTACCTTTGATTCTGAAAGATAATTTCACTGTATGTAGAAATCTATATTGACAGTTGTGTTATTTATTTTTTCAGCACACTAAAAAATGTTTCTTCATTGTCTTCTGTTTTCTATTTTTTTTTTTTTGTGATAAAAAGCTAGCCATGAATGTTAATTTTGATCTACTGTATACAGTCTGTCTTTTCTCTGGCTGCTCCTAATATTTTCTCTACATCTTTGTTTTTTTTATCATTTTAAACATGATATTTTAGGTATGCTTTTCTTTATATTCTGCTGTGGTTTGCTGTAATTTCTGCATACACAGTTGGAGTTTTGTGTTTGTTTGAATAAAATTTAGAAAAATGCTGGCTCATAATTTTCAAATATTTTTCTGCCCTATTTTCATTTTCTTCTCTTTCTGGGACTTGAATACACATATGTTAGACTGCTTGATACTGTCAGACAGGTCTTTCAGACAGACTTCTTTCATTCTTTTTTTTTTCAAACTTTTTTTTTCTGTCTGGGCTTCCATTTGGACAATTCCTATTGACTTATATTTATTCCTATTGATCCTTTCTTTTATTGTGTTTACTGTACTATTTATCCAGTTCACCTTGGTGTGGTGTGAGTGTGCATGTATGTATGTATTTGGTATTGTATTTTTTACTTCTAAGATTTTTATTATATATTTCCATGAAAATCTTCATACATCTCCTAAAATATCCCATCTAGTGATTCATCTCAGTCTTTTTCTCTAGATTCTGAACATGTTTATCATAGTAATTTTAAATTTATTTTCTGCTAGTTATAACACCTTGGTTGTTGTGGATCTGTTTTTATTGACTGTGGCCCTTTATGTAGATCACATTTTCCGGTAATTTCATATACCTTTTAATTTTTTATTGAAAACTGAAAATTGTCAATCCTACGTTGTAAGGAAAGTCTGAAGTCTTCAATCTTCTGAGAAGTTTTGAATTTTGTTCCAGTAAACAGATACGGCTGCAAGATCATCTTCATGTTATGGATGATTGGTTTAGCATTTCATGTGACAGTTGTCGTTATGGAAGGTGGATCCTAATTTCTGACATGTGTGGCCTTTCTTCATTTTAATCGCAAGTCTGAGGTGTTTACCAAGCCCCTCTGACTTAGCAGGACTACAGCTTCCAATGCTGTATCTCCAGTGGCAGGCAGTTGATGAAATCTCTGCTGAGAACTTTTAGTGTTCTGTCTGTAGTATTTCCCTGGGCTGCTTGGAGTCTTTCCCTGCAGAATTGGAGGTCAGGTATGGAACAAGTAGGTATGGTATGTTTCTATTCAGTTCTGGGACTCCTACACCTTTGTGGCTTCATCCTTTTCATTTGCTCTTGTGGCCTTGAACTGTAATCTCTGACTCCTCAGCCCTAAGTGACTACCTTCTGTTTGAGCTTCATCTCAGAAGCATCCTGAAAATAGAACAGTACTTTCAGAAACAAAGCTGAATGAATGTAGATTTTGCCTGTCATGTTTACCTTCGCTCAAAGGTCATATTCCCTTTGGGCTCTGCTACCTTCAAACAGTTCTGTTTTTTGTTTCTGAGTTCTTAATTGTTATCAGCAGAGAGATAGGCTACTCCAGTAAGTTTTTCCACCATAAGTTTAGACTGGGGTGCAAAACCATCCCTACTAACTATACTATTACTCATTTTTTTGGCACACAACATTTTAAACCCTCAAGCCCTCTGCCTTAAACCCTCTGCCTTAGATGATTTAAAGTTTACACTGGCAGAAAAAAAAAGTCTACCCATTTTCTGAAAAGCATGTATATGTCTTGGCTGTTGTTTACCTGAAAACTGAAATCATCTTACTGTTGAGAGCTATAAAAAGAATAAATTGATAGTCTTAGTTGTTCTCTTACTAGAGAAGATACACAAATTTGTGGATCCCATCACACTGGCATGCAGTGGGCTTTGCAGAGCGCTTTGACAGTGCCTGAGAAAATGGTAAAACTTCAGAGAGGAGTTGCTCCCTGGTGGAGATGTTAGTATAGAGCACAATAGAATGGAGATTAGGGGTCTTCTCCTCTTCCCTCATCCCATGCTCTCTGTAAAGCCTGCTTTATTCATGTGTAATTCTGGAAGAGTACATATAGGGAAGCCCAGGTGATGACTGAGATTAAATTTCTGCCAGTTCAGTAGAATGGGAGCTTGTGTCAATTTTAATTTATTCAACCCTATATAGTAAAGTAGTATTTATGCAGATTGTAGTTCCTTGATTGAGGTTTGTAATTGATACATTTCTGGAAAGGATGACATAATAAGCATTGTAAGTTATCTCAGCCTAAATAAACTAGATTAGCAGGATGGGAACGGAATTGTTGTTGAGTTGTTAGTTTTCTATGTATGTATGCAGATATATAAAATTGTTTTGTTTCAGACAGATATGTGACACAAATATTAGAGGCAAGAAAAAGAGCATAAACTGGATATGAAGGAAATAAAATCTGCCTTAAGGATAGACAATATGTGAAATCTTTAGCCAGCTATATATTTATGTATTATCAGGGATAGGTAGAGAATTGTGGTAGGATATGAAATATGATGTGGGGAGGAGGAGATTAAGGCAAATTCTTTAACTTTAAAATGTTTTGTATAGTCATCCTGGCTATTGGATACAGAAAGTTTCTGTAGTAGTACACAAGTATATAATATGAAGAAATCTATTTGAAGAACAGAAAATGGTTTACAAATCAATTCCAAAGTGTTAACAAACCAGGGCAAAAGAGGAAAACTAAGGGAAAAGTTTGGCAGCTCAGCTTCATTTAAAGGGTAATTGAACATTAAAAAATTTTTTTTTAATCCAAATTACTATTTATGGGATCTCTTAGATTTGCATCTTTACCCTCCTGTGTAGGATTTGGCCATAGTGAGTAGATTTCCCATTTGAGTTAAAAATGCTATAAGATTCTGCAATTATAATTAAGGTTGGCATTTGACATATGATGTCATAGGGTAGTCTGGCCCAAACCACTCACAGGTAGCACATATGAACTATGTTAATGGCCTAAAGGACTTTAATGCAATTTTGGTGTCATATTAACCTTTCTATAAAAAAAGAATTAAAGCTGGATTGATTTTGGCAAATGATTTTGTTTTTTCAAATGTTTTCCTTCATGTTGGAATGAAGCTTGATGCAAAAAGAAAGGCAAATGCACACAAAAAGTTCTCCTATGTCTCTGTGTGTCATAAGGATTTTATTAGTCCAGAGATAAATGGTCTAGAAATAGGGGAAGCTAATGTTTTTTAATGCATTTCTGGGAGTGATTGCAATTATTTATTTAATATCACTTTATTATCTAGTGGAAAATAGTTAAGTCCAGAAACTTTCTTACAGTTTTGGCTTACCACATGTTAACTGTGTTGCCTTAAACAAACACCAATTTTTGTATCTACTCTTACTGATTAATCTAAATTTTAATCCTGTCTGGTAGTTAAGCTGTCAGGTATTTACTAGTGAAACAAGGCATTATGTAATAGCGAATAATGATAGGGTTATAATTATGCAGGAGAAAGAATGTGTTCAAGACATTTTATTGAACAGATGTCATTACCCATGGCATACTGGCTTTTTTGTGCATGATGTAGTTTTGAGTGTAGGAGTATTTGCTATGTTTAATCATTCTAGTGCTGAGCACACAGGCTAGTGGAGGACTTACACACCTGAAAAAATAACTACCATATTTGATATGAGTGCTAAAAATTAATAGTCAAACTGCAGTCAGAAGAAAGATAAGGAACAAGCTAAACCTTAAATGCTAAGAGAAAATGCCAACACCCTGGCTAGCTTTTGCATAGGTAGCCTGTTAAGAACCATGGAAAAGTTTATAAGGAAGGCCTTTCCTTAGAGCCTCACATGTCAAAGTGTGGTCAGAATGAATGCTACCTAGTGAGAAGATGAGATTTGGAAAATAAATTGAGATCCTCCATGGAGGGCCTTCGGTGTGTGAAGGATGTGTTCTAGTACTCTAATGGCTTAGTTGGGATATTTCTGACAAAAATTTTTTTTTAATTTGTCCTTGGTGAGATAAAGATTTCCCCTCATAGTAACCTCACTCTTTAAAGTATGAAAACTTATATTTGAAGGGAGAGTAGTGATGATACATGTAGTGGAGGTTGTCTAGATGGGATAGAATGGACTTTCTGGGGCAAAGGAGTTTCTAAGTAGAATGAGCCATAGATGAGAGTTACTTCCCGTAATGATCAATGGGTTTTTATTATTAGCTTGTAGTTGGCAATATTGACTCAACTTCCACATAGCTCCACAATGCTGGAGAAGGGCAGAATTTGATGTAGCAAAATCTGGCAGCTTTGCAATTTCATCCTCTACCATCTACTTGGTTTCTTCTATCTTCCCTACCTGTTGTGATCTCTTTTATCTATTCTGTGGGAGGATGAACAAACAACCTTGCTTTTCAAATTCTCATTATACATTGAATGTTTATATGTCTGATACTTTAAGAAAAAGCATGATCATGTATTTGTTTCTTTTTTTTTTTTTTTTTTACTCTTTCTGTATCGGTTGGCTCAGGACTCTCTCAACTGCCATTTCTGCCTTGTTTATATCAAGATGTCATTTCAAAATATGTGCATGTTGTTGGAATATATAAAAATACAGATTGTGAAACATGATTTTTTAAATCGTCTACAGTGTGATGATTTCATATATGTACATATTGTGAAATGAATACTACAATTAAGTTAATTGATACATGGATCTCCTCACATAGTTTTCATTATGTGTGTGTGTGGGGGGGGGGGGGGTGAGAAACTCCAGACCTATTCTCTTGACATATTTCAAGGACATAGTACAGTATTTTTAGTCCTAACCACAATGCTAAAACATAGATCCTAGAAGTTATCATATAACTAAAATTTTATACCCCTTGACTGCACAATTTTTTCACATACAATTTGCCAGTCATAACTCAATAAAGCTGCAAAAATGTTAAATAAATAAATTAATTAAAAATCAAATAAAAAATTAAAAGTATAGAAATACTAGCATTGTTTAAAGGACCACGGACTGTATATGTCAGTTTCTATGATGCTGGTAAGTAAAAACAATTAAGGAGTTTTTACCCGTAGTCTATACAGTGTATTCATTCCCGGTATGTTACTATTTTTAAAGGAGGCGATTTTTCATTATAATACTCTACTACAAACCATTTATTTTCATACAAAATAATATGATATGTCACTTTAATACCAATAAATGCCTTGAGAAGAACAAACAGCTTACACAGTTACATAGAGCTGCAGGGCTAAGGAAACATGCAGGACAGCACATGCAAACAGCCAATATCTTTCACTATTTTAATGAAAATAAGTACATAAATCCTAGAGGTATGGCAAAGGAAGCTTCTTGTTAGCAAGAAGCAAGCTATGGTTCTCTTTACCATAGAAATTAAAGAGAGATACATTATACATTTAAGCAAGAGAGATAAAATATTTTACTCAGGACCACACAGCTGGTAATTTGGTTGAACTAAGGTATGAAACCAGGTTTTTTTTACTAACCACACTCAAAAATTTATTTCCAGGGAAGAAAATTTGGCAGAAAATGGTGAGGATAATATCAACAGAAGAATAACAAAGAGGGATACAGACTAGTCCAGGGCAGAGTTTTATCTTACCTACATGTTGTTGCAAGAGTTCTTTCTGGTTTCTAATGAGGAGAAGAAATTCAGGAATAATAAAATCTTGTTACCGTTTTCATTGTACATGCTTGAATCAAAGACTTTTCATTGTTTTATGTAATCATGGTTAGAATAATTGCCTAGTATAATTCTTGTTTTTCACTAAAAATTTGAACAATCTCAATCTTTTGATTTTTAAAAATGCATATTAAAAATGCACATTTAAAAATTTTAAAAAAGGCATTTTTGAGATGAATGAGTAGCTGGATAAGATGGAATGTTGGAGTCCACCTGATAAGGATGACTACTTAGCTGCTCACAGTGGGAAATATTAGGTAATAGCTCTTCTACAAAATGCTACTTTAATATATTTTTTTCTGTTAGTGTCTGCTATATATTACACATTCATAAACTTTTAAATGTTTTTCTTTCCCAGAAGTTCTTTGGTAAGTAGATATTAGAAATTAGAAAATATTTCCCAATAGTAGTAAAGAGTATTCATGTTTTCAAACCATCTCCCAAATCATTACTTACTCTAAAATGCAGTAATAAAACATAATAGAAAACAACTCTCATGCAATATTACTAATGAGACAAAACAGAAAATAATAAAATGTAATAAGAAGTAATTTTAATTTTCTTGATGCTGATATGCAATGATTAGCAAGACCCTAGTGAAAAGAAAAAAAGAAGTGGAAGAAAACTTTTTTACATTTATGGAAGGAGACTTTTGTGCATTTTTAAAAGGTTTTAATGTGTTGTTGTTGTTGTTGTTGTTGTTAATTATTTGCTTTTCTTGATTCAAGTGTTAGAATTTTAAAACCATTATCTGCTCATTTTATGTTGGGTTGTTATAGATTCTTATGTATAAGATAGATATACATGGGATTTTAACAGAATTATTTGACTGTTCTGGTATGACTTTGGTAATCAAGTGATGCATTTTATTGCAAAATAGAAAAAGTATTCAAAATAGAAATGATGTTTGGCAACTGAATTAGAGAGAAAAGTGAGTTGAGCAAACATTCTTATATTTCGTAGTGAATAGAGATGGTATTTTTATGCTACTAGTTTCTTTTTGTCATCTGCTCCTAAATCTTTACTAATTAGAATAGCAAGTCATTTGTGGAAAGGAAGAGCAATACAACAGTAATTACAAAATTTGAAGTTTAACAAATGAGAAACTATGATGATGCGGGGGAACGAATTACCTTTTATCTCTTAGATTGCTGGAATACTGTATTTCAGTGAACAGACACTAAGAATCAACAGAACATTTACAGATTACACTCTACAGATTTTTCATGATTATTATCATTCTTTCTAACTACTAATATTCCAAAGAGTGTTCTATAGAATTTTGGGGCCAAAACACCTTTCCATGAGTCATATCATTCTCTTACAAAATTTTAGAATATGTTGAAGGTTTTTTCTTTTACACCAGATGAATGCCAGTAAAGAGGAGACTTGCCCAATTTCCAACCAACATAATTGTGACAGACCTTAGGAAACAGAATTCTGACAATAGTGAGGGAGATCTAAAACCCTTGTTCATAGAAAGAACCTTGGGAAGAGGAACACTGGGAAACATAGAATGGAGTGGGAAAGATAACAAAAGGAAGAGGGGCTGGAGAAAGACTGCTTTAAATTTAACAGCAGCGGTGTCAAGACCAATGTTTACGCCATAGCTGTACATGCATGAAACTGACTTGAGTCAGCATAGAAAAGGTTTTGAACATTGAAATACAGTTTAAAAACCAATTTCCAGATTTCAGACTGAGAATTATAAAATAAGGATGGGCCATGATACTGCTGCAAAGGTTTTATAAACTAAATACACATCAGAAGCAGTCAGCAGAAAATTAAGAATGACATTTTGTCTTAACCTAATCGACTCCCTGCTAAAACAACAAAAATCAATATTATCTAGAAGTTGTAAACAGGACCCAGAGTCACATGACATTCCAAATGACAAAGGTACATACCAATTTTTTTTATAATATACACATAAAAAGGGAAACCTAAATTATATTCAACTGAAAAGGTAATCAATGAATGTCAACCTCAACTGCTCAAATGTTGGAATCATGAAAAACCTGAAAAGTTTAAAAAGACAAGACTTTTGGGGACCAGTAGAACGATGTCAAAAAGTCCAATATTCATGTGATAGGAGCCAGAAGGAGAAGATGGATAGTAGCAGACAAAAATTATAGAAAAAGAATTCCTGAAAAGTTCCCAAATTTCATTAAAGATAAAAATTTACATATTCAAGAACATAGTAAACTCCAAATAAGATCAACTTAAAGAAATCCAAACCACGTGATATCATAATCAACTATCTGAATACCAAAAATAAAGAAAAAAATCTTATTAGCATCCGCCACCCCCAAAGCAACAAATTACATATAGGGAAACTGATTTGATAGCAGATTACTCATCAGAAGCCATTGAGTTGAGAAGACGATGCAATAATATTTTTCAAGTACTGAAACAAAAGAATCATCAATCTTGAATCCTATATTCAGTAAATATCCTTTGGAAGTATAGATAAAATAAAGCACCTCAAATGAAGAAAAAGAGAGTTTATACAGAGTATTAGTATTTTAAAAGAAATGCTAAAGGGAATATCTCACATGGATGGAAATTGATAGCAAAGGGCATCCTGGAATGCCAGAAATGAATGAAAACAGCATAGATTTTAAATTACTTGGTGAATAAAATATTTTTTACCTCTGAAGTTTGTAAAAAATGTAAATCTATGGAAATCAAAATGATGGTATCATCTGATGGTATTTTCAATGTATATAGCTGTCATAGATCTGAAAACTGCATCATAATGGGAAAGGATAAACGGACCTATATGTTGTAAAGTTTATATGTCTTATTTGAAGTGACAAAATATTAATTTCGAGTAAATGTGTAATGTTTTAAAGAATATTGAAATTCCTAAAACAGCCACTAAAACATTTAACAATATAAAATCAGAACATCAAGAGATAAATTAAAATGGAATACTGAAACCAATATACAAATATTTTAAAACAATAGAGGTGGAAATTGTAGTAGAAACAGGAACAAAATCCAAAAGAGATGATGACAATGATGATAATATTAATAATAACCACATTAATTATCACATCAAATGTTCTAGACACATGAACAGTCTAAACATTTAAATGTTAGAGATTGTCATATTGGAAGTAAGGTTTCAAGTGAATAGTTTAAGTGTCACTTAGAAATGAAAAGTGAAATGAAACAAATTCAATCTTTAAATGAAAGGAAATAATTAGGAGAAAAGCAATATCAATAAACTTTGAAAAGTACAAATATTAGGAGAAATAATATAAAATATAGCTCTTCAAAATGATCAATAAAATTGATAAACCTGAGGCACTGTTGATTAAGTAAATAAATAAGAGAGAACACAAACTATCAATGTCTAGACTAAAAAGGGGATATCATTAATGACCTATAGATATTAAGAAGTTAATAAAAATAATGGAGTAATAGAACAAATGCATAAATGTAGTAAAAGAAATATAAGGCATTTGGATAGGAAAGGACAAAATTAAACTATCCCTATTGACAGATGGCATAATTGTCTATGCAGAAAATCCCATGAATCTTCAAAAAAGCTCTTAGAATGAGTGAATTTAACAAGATAAATATAAAAATATCAACCTTGTTTTTATACACTAAAAATAAAATGTTAGAAACAAAATTTTATAAAGTTAGTATCATTCACAATGAAACAGAATAGAAATTCCAGAAATTTACCCACACAAATATATCTTAGCTAAAGGGCAATAGTAGATCAATAGCAAAAAGGCAATTTTTTCAACAAATAGTGTTGGAATTAGTAGACATGCATATCAATTAAAGGAACATCGAGACTGCAGCCCTGGAAGAGAGAGGGAAGATGGCGGTGTAGGAAGATGCTGGGCTCACCACGTCCTGCTGATCACTTAGATTCCACCTACACCTGCCTAAATAACCCAGAAAACCGACAGAAGACTAGCAGAACGGATTCTCTGGAACCAAGCGCAGATGAGAGGCCCAAGGAGAGGGTAGGAAGGGCGGAGAGGGGGTGGACACTACAAACTACAGGGACTGGTGGGAGGGAGCCGGAGCAGAGGGGCAGCCAGCCTGCCAAGCAGAGCCCACAGTCTGGCTGGCAAGAGTGGAGGGGCCAGACGGAGTGTGTCTGACAGTGAGCGGGACTTAACATCTGGAAGGTTATAAGTTAACAGCTCTGCTCAGAGAGCGGGAAGGCTGGAGGACAACAGGAGGGAGAGTCTTTGAGCCCCGGACGACAGAGCACAGCTTGGCAGGGAACAAAGGCAGTCGCCAGCACCATCTCCCTCGCCCATCTCCCAGCCAAAATCCCATGGGGAACCATTCCTGCCAGGGAACTGGCTTGCACTGTGCAAACACCCAATGCTGTGCTTCTGCGGATCCATCCCTCCAGCGACGGGTCTGACTCCCTCCCGGTGCCGCAGGGCCCCTCCCGAAGCAGATCTCCGAAGGAAAAGTGAGTTGAGCCTGCCCCTCCCGCCCCTGTGCACCTTGCCGATCCACCCCAGCTAATATGCCAGATCCCCAGCACCACAAGCCTGGCAGTGTGCAAGTAGCCCAGACAGGCCACGCCACCCCACAGTGAATCCCGCCCCTAGGAGAGGGAAAGAGAAGGCACACTCCAGTCTGACTGTGGCCCAGCGGTGGGCTGGGGGCAGACATCAGTTCTGACTGCGGCCCCGCCCACCAATGCAAGTTATTCAAGACAGCACAGGGGAAGTGCCCTGTAGTTCTTTCCAAAATGATGAAACAGAAGAATTCCCCTGAAAAGAATCTCCAGGAAATAACAACAGCTAATGAACTGATCAAAAGGGATTTAAACAATATAACAGTGAATTTAGAAGACTAGTCATAAAATTAATTGCTGGGCTTGAAAACAGGTAGAGAGGACAGCAGATAATCTATTGCTACAGAGATCAAGGGACTAAGGAACAGTCAGGAGGAGCTAAAAAAATGCTATCAACGAGTTGCAAAATAAAATGGAAACAACCACGGCTCGGATTGAAGAGGCAGAGGAGAGAATAGGTGAACTAAAAGATAAAATTATGGAAAAAGAAGAAGCTGAGAAAAAGAGAGATAAAAAAATCCAGGAGTATGAGGGGAAAATTAGAGAACTAAGTGATGCACTAAAGAGAAATAATCTACCTGTAATTGGTATCCCAGAGGAGGAAGAGAGAGGAAAAGGTGTTGAAGGTGTACTTGAAGAAATCATAGCTGAGAACTTCCCTGATCTGGGGAAGGAAAAAGGCATTGAAATCCAAGAGGCACAGAGAACTCCCTTCAGACGTAACTTGAATCGATCTTCTGCATGACATATCATAGTGAAACTGGCAAAATACAAGGATAAAGAGAAAATTCTGAAAGCACTGAGGGGTAAACTTGCTCTAACATATAAAGGGAGACCTATAAGACTCGTGACCGATCTCTCTTTTGAAACTTGGCAGACCAGAAAGGACTGGCAGGAGATCTTCAATGTGATGAACAGGAAAAATATGCAGCCGAGAATCCTTTATCCAGCAAGTCTATCATTTAGAATAGAAGGAGAGATAAAGGTCTTCCCAAACAAACAAAAAATGAAGGAATTTGTCACCACTAAACCAGCCCTCCAAGAGATCCTAAGGGGGATCCTGTGAGACAAAGTACCAGAGACATCACTACAAGCATAAAACACAGACATCACAATGACTCTAAACCCATATCTTTCTATAATAACACTGAAAGTAAGTGGACTAAATGCGCCAACCAAAAGACATAGGGTATCAGAATGGATAAAAAAACAAGACCCATCTATTTGCTATCTACAAGAGACTCATTTTAGACCTGAGGACACCTTCAGATTGAGAGTGAGGGGATGGAGAACTATTTATCATGCTACTAGAAGTCAAAAGAAAGCTGGAGTAGCCATACTTATATCAGACAAACTAGGCTTTAAATTAAAGGCTGTAACAAGAGATGAAGAAGGGCATTATATATAATTACAAGGTCTATCCATCAGGAAGAGCTAACAATTATAAATGTCTATGTGCCGAATACGGGAGCCCCCAAATATGTAAAACAGTTACTCACAAACATAAGCAAACTTATTGATAAGAATGTGGTAATTGCAGGGGACTTTAACACTCCACTTACAGAAATGGTTAGATCATCTAGACACATGGTCAATAAAGAAACAAGGGCCCTGAATGAGACATTGGATCAGATGGACTTGACAGAAATATTTAGAACTCTGCATCCCAAAGCAACAGAATATACTTTCTTCTCGAGTGCACATGGAACATTCTCCAAGATAGACCACATACTGGGTCACAAAACAGCCCTTCATAAGTATACAAGAATTGAAATCATACCATGCATACTTTGAGACCACAATGCTATGAAGCTGGAAATCAACCACAGGAAAAAGTCTGGAAAACCTCCAAAAGAATGGAGGTTAAAGAACACCCTACTAAAGAATGAGTGGGTCAACCAGGCAATTAGAGAAGAAATTAAAAAATATATGGAAACAAAGGAAAATGAAAATACAACAATCCAAACGCTTTGGGATGCAGCAAAGGCAGTCCTGAGAGGAAAATACATTGCTATCCAGGCCTATCTCAAAAAACAAGAAAAATCCCAAATACAAAATCTAACAGTACACCTAAAGGAAATAGAAGCAGAAGAGCAAAGACAGCCTAAACCCAGCAGAAGAAGAGAAATAATAAAGATCAGAGCAGAAATAAACAATATAGAATCTAAAAAAACTGTAGAGCAGATCAACGAAACCAAGAGTTGGTTTTTCGAAAAAATAAACAAAATTGATAAACCTCTAGCCAGGCTTCTCAAAAAGAAAAGGGAGATGACCCAAATAGATAAAATCATGAATGAAAATGGAATTATTACAACCAATCCCTCAGAGATACAAGCAATTATCAGGGAAAACTATGAAAAATTATATGTAAAAACTGGACAATCTGGAAGAAATGGACAAATTCCTAAACACCCACGTGCTTCCAAAACTCAATCAGGAGGAAATAGAAAGCTTGAACAGACCTATAACCAGTGAAGAAATTGAATCCGTTATCAAAAATATCCCAACAAATAAGAGTCCAGGACCAGATGGCCTCCCAGGGGAGTTCTACCAGACGTTTAAAGCAGAGATAATACCTCTCCTTGTCAAGCTGTTCCAAAAAATAGAAAGGGAAGGAAAACTTCCAGACTCATTCTGTGAAGCCAGTATTACTTTGATTCCTAAACCAGAGAGAGACCCAGCAAAAAAAGAGAACTACAGGCCAATATCACTGATGAATATGGATGCAACAATTCTCCATAAGATACTATCAAATCGAATTCAACAGCATATAAAAAGAATTATTCACCATGATCAAGTGGGATTCATTCCTGGGATGCAGGGCTGGTTCAACATTCGCAAATCAATCAGTGTGATACATCACATTAATAAAAGAAAAGATAAGAACCATATGATCCTGTCAATCGATGCAGAAAAGGCATTTGACAAAATTCAGTCACCTTTCTTAATAAAAACCCTTGAGAAAGTCGGAATAGAAGGAACATACTTAAAGATCATAAAAGCCATTTATGAAAAGCCCATAGCTAACATCATCCTCAATGGGGAAAAACTGAGAGCTTTTTCCCTGAGATCAGGAACACGACAGGGATGCCCACTCTCACCGCTGTTGTTTAACATAGTGTTGGAAGTTCTAGCATCAGCAATCAGACAACAAAAAGAAATCAAAGGATCAAAATTGTCAAAGACGAAGTTAACCTTTCACTTTTTGCAGATGACATGATATTATACATGGAAAATCCAATAGACTCCACCAAAAGTTTGCTAGAACTGATACATGAATTTAGCAAAGTTGCAGGATACAAAATCAATGTACAGAAATCAGTTGTATTCTTGTACACTAATAATGAAGCAACAGAAAGACAAATAAAGAAACTGATCCCATTCACAATTGCACCAAGAAGCATAAAATACTTAGGGATAAATCTAACCAAAGATGTAAAAGATCTATATGCTGAAAACTATAGAAAGCTTATGAAGGAAATTGAAGAAGATATAAAGAAATGGAAAAACATTCCATGCTCATGGATTGGAAGAATAAATATTGTCAAAATGTCAATACTACCCAAAGCTATCTACACATTCAATGCAATCCCAATCAAAATTTCACCAGCATTCTTCTCAAAACTAGAACAAGCAATCCTAAAATTCATATGGAACCACTAAAGGCCCCGAATAGTGAAAGTAATTTTGAAGAAGAAGACCAAAGCAGGAGGCATCACAATCCCAGACTTTAGCCTCTACTACAAAGCTGTCATCATCAAGACAGCATGGTATTGGCAGAAAAAACAGACAAATAGACCAATGGAATAGAGTAGAAACCCCAGAACTAGACCCACAAACGTATGGCCAACTAATCTTTGACAAAGGAGGAAAGAACATCCAATGGAGAAAAGTCTGTTTAACAGATGGTGCTGGGAGAACTGGACAGCAACATGCAGAAGGTTGAAACTAGACCACATTCTCACACCATTCACGAAAATAAACTCAAAATGGATAAAGGACCTGAATGTGAGACAGGAAACCATCAAAACCCTAGAGGAGAAAGCAGGAAAAGACCTCTCTGACCTCAGTCGTAGCAATTTCTTACTTGACACATCCCCAAAGGCAAGGGAATTAAAAGCAAAAATGAACTATTGGGACCTTATGAAGATAAAAACCTTCTGCACAGCAAAGGAAACAACCAACCAAAGTAAAAGACAACCAACGGAATGGGAAAAGATATTTGCAAATGACATATCGGACAAAGGGCTAGCATCCAAAATCTATAAAGAGCTCACCAAACTCCACACCCAAAAAACAACCCAGTGAAGAAATGGGCAGAAAACATGAATAGACACTTCTCTGAAGAAGACATCCGGATGGCCAACAGGCACATGAAAAGATGCTCAACGTCGCTTCTCATCAGGGAAATACAAATCAAAACCACACTCAGATATCACCTTACGCCAGTCAGAGTGGCCAAAATGAACAAATCAGACTATAGATGCTGGAGAAGATGTGGAGAAATGGGAACCCTCTTGCACTGTTGATGGGAATGCAAACTGGTGCAGCTACCCTGGAAAACAGTATGGAGATTCCTCAAAAAATTAAAAATAGACCTACCCTATGACCCAGCAGTAGCACTGCTAGGAATTTATCCAAGGGATACAGGTGTACTGATGCATAGGGGCACTTGTACCCCAATGTTTATAGCAGCACTCTCAACAATAGCCAAATTATGGAAAGAGCCTAAATGTCCATCAACTGATGAATAGATAAAGAAATTACAGTTTATATACACAATGGAATACTATGTGGCAATGAGATATAATGAAATATGGCCCTTTGTAGCAATGTGGATGGAACTGGACAGTGTGACGCTAAGTGAAATAAGCCATACAGAGAAAGACAGATACCATATGTTTTCACTCTTATGTGGATCCTGAGAAACTTAACAGAAACCCATGGGGGAGGGGAAGGAAAAAAAAAAGAGGTTAGAGTGGGAGAGACCAAAGCATAAGAGACTCTTAAAAACTGAGAACAAACTGAGGGTTGATGCTGGGTGGGAGAGTGGGTGATGGGTATTGAGGGGGGGCACCTTTTGGGATGAGCACTGGGTGTTGTATGGAAACCAATTTGACAATAAATATCATATATTGAAAAAAAACAAATAAATAAAAAAAAAAGAACATCAACCTATACCTCACACTGTATAGAAAAACTAAACAGATCGTAAAGCAAATCTGAAATGTAAAACTATAAACTCTTAAAGGAGAGCCTAGGAGAAAATCGTTAAAATCTCATTTTAGACCAAGTGTTCTCAGATAAAACACAAGGGGCACAAACAATAACAAATACAATCTACAAATTAAACTTTATCAAAATTAAAATGTTTTGTTCCATAAAGAATACTCTTTTATTTGTAAAGAGCATTAAAAAGCAAGCCATAAACAGGGAGTCTTTGCAAATCGTTTATCAGAGAGAAGATTTATATCCAGAATATATGAAGAATACTCAAAGTAAGTACACTGGATTTTCATTATTCATGATGGTTCTGTCTGCGAAGTTGTCAGACACTGAATTTCTGAATATAGAACATTGTTCCTAGGGGAAATATAGGGTTAGGTTACTAACAAGTCTCTGATTGAAACATTTTCATTAACCGATCAATACATAACCTTGTTTTATGTGTTTTTCTGTTTTAAGACACCTTATTTAATATCAGTATTGAATAATTAAAATAGAAATAACAGCCAACAGCATTATAACTCATAGCTGGAGAAAGCTTATCTAGCAGATCCATTTTCTCCATAAGACATAATGTATCCTTCTTACATTCAAGAACATCACACATCATTTCAACATTACATTTGAAGGACATTTTAATCTGTGAAATCACCAACACAACACACAAAAAATGTGAAAAACATTGCATTAAATAGACTGCCAAAAGGAAACCTGAGTGTGAGAGCTAAAACAATGGGACAGAGAGTGGTCTGTTTGACTTCACCTGGGAAGAGGCATAGTGAGTGACTCAAATTTTTCATTGCTCTGCTATATGGATGTATGCAAATGATGTTGAATATTGATTTCAGAGTTATCAATACATTTTTACAAACTGCAAATTTGCAGATACAAAAGCTGTGAATAATGAAAATTGACTATAAATTAGCAACCCAATAAAAATATTGGCAAAAGTTTTGTGCATACACTTCACCAAAAATATATATACAAATAGCAAAGCACATGAAAGATGCTCAACCTTATTCGTCATTTGTAAGAATAAAATTAAGTTCAAAATTAGACACCATTACACAACAACTACAGTTAGCGAGGATTCACAGCCATTGGAATTTTGACTCATTGAGAGTAAGATGCAAAATACTAGACAAAGTTTTGTGTTTATTTTATATAAGACAGAAAATATTATACTTTTCCATTATTACTATAACAAATTACTAAAAACTTGATGTCTTAAAGCAATCAAATGTATTATCTCACAGTTCTCTAGGTCTGAAGTCCAGGTTAGTTCAGGTGGTTGCTTTCCTCCAGTGTCACATGACTGAAATCAAGTTGTCCGCCAGATAGGCTCTTCTCAGAAATCTCTGGGAGGAATCTGTTCATTCAAGTGGTTGTCATAATCCAGTTTCTGAGGTCCTTTTTTCATACTGACTGCCATCTGAGAGAGCCCTTGCCTCCTACAAACCCATCCATGGTTCTTGCACATGAGTCCCTACTTCTCAAAGCCAACAACATGAACCAAATCCTTCTCAGGCTTGGGATATCACTGATTTCCCCTTCTGCCAAATTTCTTTCTTGCTTCCAGATGCAAAGAGTTCTGGTTTCTAAGGGCTCACGTGATTATATTGGCTCTATCTGGACAATCCAAGATGATCTCCCTATTTCAAGGTTCTTACATTAATTGGAACTAGAAAAAAAAAAACCTTTTGCCAAGTAGAGAAAAAGTATTCATAGGCTCCAATGAGTAGGGCATGAATATTTTTGTCAGATCCTTATTCTGCCTACCACAGCCACACAAAATAAATGATGCAAAATCACTAAATAAGAAAGAATAGATATATGAAAAGGAGCTATACATAATTATTGTTTGTTTATTACTTACTGAAGTGTATTCTTTATTCAGATTTCCTAGTTTTCACCTAATGTCCCTTTTCTGTTCTATGATCTCACTGAAGATTGCACAATAAATTTAGTAGCCATGTCTTATTTATATTCGTAAGTAATTTTTGGGAAAATATCACTTTAACTTTTTGTACATTAAAAAAATTTTTTTTAACATTTATTTATTTTTGAGACAGAGAGAGAGCATGAACAGGGGAGGGTCAGAGAAAGAGGGAGACACAGAATCTGAAACAGGCTCCAGCCTCTGAGCTGTCAGCACAGAGCCCGACGCGGGGCTCGAGCCCACAGATTGAGATCATGACCTGAGCCGAAGTCAGACACTCAACCGACTGAGCCACCCAGGCGCCCCTAGTTTTTGTCCATTTTTAATAGAGTTGTTTTTTTCTAATTATTGAATGTTGAGATTTATTTATATGTAATATGAATACATATTATTTAATTTAATTATTATTTGCATATATTTTTCCCAGTTTGGATTATTGTTTTTATGTATTTAATATTTTATTATTGTTTATTACTATACTATTTTCTTTATAGTATATCTGAAGAAGTAGACATTTTAATTTTCATGAAGACCAATTTATCAAGTTTTTTTTAACATATAATTTATTGTTGAGTTAGCTAATGTACAATGTGTACACTGTGCTCTTGGCTTTGGGAGTAGATTTCCATGATTCATCACTTACACACAACACCCAGTGCTCATCCCAACAAGTGCCCTCCTCAATGCCCATCACCTATTTTGTGTGCCTTCCCTGTCCCCCCACCCCATCAACCCTCAATTTGTTCTCTGTATTTAAGAGTCTCTTATAGTTTGCCTTCTTCTCTGTTTGTAACATTTTTTTTGCTTTCCCTTCCCCTATTTTCTTCTGTTAAGTTTCTCAACTCCACATATGAGTGAAAACATATGATATCTGTCTTTCTCTGATTTATTTCACTTAGCATAATACCCTCCAGTTCCATCCACATTGTTGCAAATGACAAGATTTCATTCTTTTTATTTGCCAATTAGTATTCCATTGTGTGTGTGTGTGTGTGTGTGTGTGTGTGTGTGTGTGTGTGTGTACACCACATCTTCTTTATCCATTCATCAGTTGGTGGACATTTGGGCTCTTTCCATAATTTAGCTACTGTTGATGGTGCTGCTATAAACATTGGGGTACATGGGTACATGTGCTGCTGTGAATCATCACTCCTCTATCCCTTGGATAAATTCCTAGTAGTATTATTGCTGGGTCATAGGGTAATTATATTTTTAATGTTTTGAGGAACCTCCATACTGTTTTCCAGAGTGATAGCACCAGTTTGCGTTCCCACCATCAGTGCAAGAGGGTTTCTCTTTCTTCACATTCTTGCCAACATCTGTTGTTTCCTGAATTGTTACTTTTAGCCACTCTGACTGGTATGAGGTGGTATCTCAATGTGGTCTGATTTGTATTTCCCTGATGATGAGCAATGTTGAACATCTTTTCATGTGTCAGCCATTTGGATGTCTTCTTTGAAAAAGTCTCTATTCATGTCTTCTACCCATTTCTTCACTGGATTATTTGTTTTTCAGGTGTTGAGTTTTGTAAGTTCTTTATAGATATTTTGATACTAAGCCTTTCTCCAATGTGTCATTTGCAAATATCTTTTCCCATTCCATTGATTGCCTTTTAGTTTTGTTGATTGTTTCCTTTTCTGTGCAGGTTTTTATCTAGATGAAGTCCTAATAGTTCATTTTTGCTTTTATTTCCCTTGCCTTCAGAGACATGTCAGGTAAGAAGTTGCTGCAGCCGAGGTCAAAGTGGTTGTTGCCTGTTTTCTCTTCTTGGATTTTGATGGTTTCCTGTCCCATATTTGGGTCTTTCATCCATTTTGAATTTATTTTTGTGTATGGTGTAAGAAAGTGTCCAGTTCCATTCTTCTGCATGTTGACATCCAGCTCTCCCAGCACCATTTGCTAAAGACACTGTCTTTTGTCCATTAGATACTTTTTCCTGATTTGTTGAAGATTAGTTGGGTATACATTTGTGGGTCCAATACTTGGTTCTCTATTCTATTCCACTGGTCTATGTGTATTAAAACACATAAAGGACAGAAAACTACCCAAGATGTTGAAATGGAAGAATTCTCCTGAAAAGAAATTCCAGGAAGAAACGACAGCCAGAGAATTGCTCAAAATAGACACAAACAATATATCTAATCAAGAATTTATGATAATAGTCATAAGACTAATAGCTGGGTTTGAAAAAAGCATAGAAGACAGCAGAGAATCTATTGCTGCAGAGATCAAGGATCTAAGAAATAGTCACGATGAATTAAGAAATGTTGTAAATGAGATGCAAAATAAACTAGATGCAGTGACAGCAAGGATGGGAAAGCAGAGGAGAGAATAGGTAAAATAGAAGATAAAATTATGGAAAATGAGGAAGCTAAGAAAAGAGAAAAGTAATTACTCAACCACAAGGGGAGATTTAGAGATTAAAGTGATTCAATGAAATGAAATAATGTCTGTATCAATAGGAGTTCCAGAAGAGGAAGAGAGAGAGACATAGGCAGAAGGTTTATTTGAACAAATTATAGCTGAGAACTTCCCTAATCTGGGGAAAGAGACAGGCATCCAAACCAGGAGGCACAGAGAACTCATTTCAAAATCAATATATCAGGTCAACACCACAACATATCATAGTGAAACTGGCAAAATACAAAGATAAAGAGAGAATTAAGTAAGCAGCTAAGGACAAAAGGACCTTAACCTGCAAGGGTAGACACATAAGGGTAATAGCAGACTTGTCCACTGAAACTTGGCAGGCCAGGAGGGAGTTGCAGGAAATATTAAATGTGATGAATTGGAAAAATGTCCAGCCAAGACTCCTTTATCCAGAAAGGCTGTCATTCAGAATAGAAGGAGAGATAAAGGCATTCCCATACAAACAAAAACTAAAGGAGTTCATGACCACTAAACTAGCCCTGCAGGAGATCCCTAAGGGGGACTCGGAGTGGAATGCTGCAAAGACTATAAAGGAGCAGAGACATCACCACAAGCATGAAACCTACAGGTCACACTATGACACTAAATCCATAGCTTTCAACAATCACTCTGAATGTAAATGGAATAAATGCCCCCATGAAAAGATATAGGGTATCATAATGGATAAAAAAAACAAGATCAATCTATCTGCTGCCTATAAGAGACTCATTTTAGACCTGAGGATACCTGCAGATTGTAAGTGAGGGGATGGAGAACCATCTATCATGCTACAGGATGTCAAAAAAACAAAACAAAACAAAACAAAACAAAAAAAAAACAGAGCAGCCATACTTATATCAGACAAACTAGATTTTAAAACAAAGACTGGAACAAGAAATGAAGAAGTTCATTATATCATAATTTAGGGGTCTAGCCATCAAGAACTAACAGTTGTAAATGTTGATGTCCCCAACGTGAAAGAATCCAAATACATGAATCAATTAATCACAAACATAAATATATAGATAACAATACTGTGATTGTAGGGCACTTTAATACTCCACTTACAACAATGGACAGATCATCTAGGCAGAAAATCAGTAAGGAAACAATAGCTCTGAATGATACATTGGACCAGATGGACTTAACAAATAAATTCAGATCTTTTCATCCCAAAGCAGCAGCATATACATTCTTCTTGAGTACACATGGCACGTTCTCCAAAATAGATCACATGCTGGGTCACAGAACAGCTCACAACAAATATAAAAGGATTGAGATCATACCATGCATATTTTTAGATCACAACACTGTGAAACTTGAAATCAACCACAAGAAAAAAAATTTGGAAAGCCTCCAACTGCAAGGAGGTTAAAGAACATTCTACTAAAGAATGAAGGGGTCAACCAGGAAATTAAAGAACTTAAAAAATATATATGGAAGCAAATGGAAATGAAAACACAACAGTCCAAACCCTTTGGGATGCAGCAAAAACAGTCTTAAGAGGAAAATACATCACAATTCAGTCCTATCTCAAGAAGCAAGAAAAATCCCAAATACAGAAACTAACCTTACACCTAAAGGAACTAGAAACAGAGCAGCAAAGAAACTCCAAAGCAAGCAGAAGAGAGATAATAAAGTTTAGAGCAGAAATAAATAATATAGAATCTAAAAGAAAAAAAAAAACAGTAGAACAGATCAATGAATCTAAGAGCTGCTTTTTTGAAAGACTAAACAAAATTGATAACCCCCTAGCCAGACTTCTCAAAAAGAGAGAGGACCCAAATAGGTAAAAATCACTATTGAAAGAGGAGAGATCACAACCAACACCATAGAAATACAAACAATTATAGGATACTATGTAAAATTATATGCCAACAACCTGGACAATCTGGAAGAAATGGAAAAATTCCTAGATACCAACACACTTCCAGAACCCAAATGGGAAGAAATAGAAAGCTTGAACAACCTATAACCAATGAAGAAATTGAATCAGTCATCAAAAATCTCCCAATAAATAAGAGTCCTGGGCCAGATGGCTTCCTAGGGGAATTATACCAGACATTTAAAGCAGAGTTAATACCTATTCTTCTCAAGCTGTTCCAAAAAATAGAAATGGAAGGAAAGCTTCTAGACTCATTTTATGAAGCTAGCATTATCTTGATTCCCAAACCAGACAAAGACCCCACTAAAAAAATTTTAGGCCAGTATCTGTGATGAATCTGGATGCCAAAATTCTCAACAAGATACTAGCAAATCGAATTCAACAGTATATTAAAATAATTATTCACCGTGATCAAGTGGGATTCATTCCTGGGATGTAGGGGTGGTTCAATATTCGAAAATCAATCAATGTGATATATCACATTGATAGAAGAAAGTATAAGAACCATAGATGCAGAAAAAGCATTTGACAAAATACATCATCCTTTCTTAATAAAAATACTCAAGAAAGTCAGGTTAGAAGGAACATACCTTAACATCATAAAAGGCATGTATGAAAAGCCCACCACTAATATCATTCTCAATGGGAAAAACTGAGAGCTTCCCCCCTGAGATCAGGAACCTACAGGGATGTCCACTCTCGCCACTGTTGTTTAACATAATGTTGGAAGTCGTAGCCTCAGCAATCAGACAACAAAATGAAAAAAAAGCTTCCAAATTGGCAAAAAAGAAGTCCATGACATGATACTCTACATTGAAAACCTGAAAGACTCCACCGAAAAACTGTTAGAACTGATAATGAATTCAGCAAAGTTGTAGGATATAAAATCAATGTACAGAAATTGGTTGCATTTCTATATAACGATAACAAAGCAATAGCAAGAAATATCAAGGAATCGATCACATTTGCAATTGCACCAAGAACCATAAAATACCTAGGAATAAACCTAACCAAAGATGTAAAAGATCTGTACAGTGGAAACTATGGAAAGCCTATGAAAGAAAGTGAAGAAGACACAAAGAAATGGAAACACATTCCATGCTCATGGCTTGGAAGAACAAATATTGTTAAAATGTTGATACTACCCAAAGCAATATACACATTGAATGCAATTCCAATCCAAATAGCACCAGCATTCTTTTCAGAGCTAGAACAAACAATCCTAAAATTTGTATGGAACCTCAAAGACTCCAAACAGCCAAAGTAATGTTGAAAAAGAAAATGAAAGCTGGAAGCTTCAAGATCCTGCACTTTAGCCTATGCTTCAAGTTGTTTGTTTGTTTGTTTTCTTTTTTTTTTTTTAATGGATTTTGTTTGTTTTGATTCTCAGAAATCTTAGCCTCAGTCAAGATAATAAAGAGATTCTCCTAAGGTTATTTCTAAAAATGTTATGGTTTGAGATTTTAAATTTAAGTCTGGGATTCATTTTGAATTAGTTTTTGTATATGGTGTAAAACATGCCTCAAAGTTAATTTTATTACCAATGGCTAAACAATATTTCTAGCAGCATTCATGGAAGATTTATTTACTGAAATCTCTTTCACTTTGTAAATCATGTGTTTGTATATGAGTGGAACTATTTCTGGACTCTTTATCATGTTCCATTTATCCATATTCCAATTTTTACACCTAATCATTCTAATAATTACTTTGTTTTACAGTATGTCTTAAAGACATACTATAGGTATGGTATACTATAAGTATAGGAGGTAGTGCCAGTCCTCCATCTTTGTTCTTTTTTAGAGCCAAGTCTTGGTTTCATTGATTTCACTGTTGTTTTTCTGAATCCTATTATACTAATTTCCATTATGCTTCTCACTGTTTCTCTTTACTTTGCTATTGTTTTTCTAGTTACTTAGAGTAAAAATGAAGTCATTGATTTTTGACTTGTTTTTATTTTCTATTGCGAATGTTTTGTTGTACAGATTTTAATTCTGTGCATAGCTCTAGCCCATATTGTGTTGGGTTGTGTTTTCATTTTTATTCAGATTAAATATTTTATCTTTCCCTTTTAATTTCTTTAACCAATGGGATGTTTATAAATGTACTATTTATTTTCTAAATAAGCTATGGGAGTATTTTTAGAGATCTTTCCACTATTGATTAATAATTATTCAGGGGCACCTGGGTGGTGCAGTTGGTTGAGTGTCTGACTTCAGCTCAGGTCATGATCTCACGGTTTGTGGGTTTGAGCCCCGTGTTGGGCTCTGTGCTGACAGCTCAGAGCCTGGAGCCTGCTTCAGATTCTGTGTCTCCTTCTCTCTCTGCCCCTCCCCCACTTGTGCTCTGTCTCTCTCTCTGTGTCTCAAAAATAAATAAATGTAAATAAAATAATTATTCAGAAGATGTGCTCTGTATTATTTGAATCTTTTAAATTTGAGAATTGTTTTATTGCCCAGAAAATTAACTGTCTTGGTAAACATTCCATGCATATTTGAGAAAAATGCATTTACTGTTGTCATTGGGTGAGGTGTACCATAAATGTTTAGTAAGTCATCTTGGAGGATGATATTGTTCATCTTTTCTATACATTTTATGATTTTCTATTTGTTATATCAGTTATTGAGAGAGAGGAATATTGTCATTTGTACCAGTAATTATGGATTTGTCTGTTTCTGTTTGCAATGTTATCAATGTTTTCTTCATACGTTTTGAAGGTCCATTACTAGTGCATAAATATTTAGGATCTTTTTTTCTTGTGAATGAATCGATCCCCTTGTCATTCAAAAATGAGCTTCTTTAGCCCTGGTAATTTCCCTCCATGTTTTAATTTTAATGTTTTTGTGTCTTAAAGTGTGTTTCTTACAGACAGCACATACCTGTTTTTTTTTTTTTTTTAATTTTTTTTTTCAACGTTTATTTATTTTGGGGACAGAGAGAGACAGAGCATGAACGGGGGAGGGGCAGAGAGAGAGGGAGACACAGAATCGGAAACAGGCTCCAGGCTCCGAGCCATCAGCCCAGAGCCTGACGCGGGGCTCGAACTCACGGACCGCGAGATCGTGACCTGGCTGAAGTCGGACGCTTAACTGACTGCGCCACCCAGGCGCCCCATGTTTTTTTTTTTTTTTTTTAAATGCAAACTAGAAATTTCTGTCTTTTAGTTGGTGTATTTTAAATACTTAACATTTAATGTGAACATTGATAAGGTCAGGTTTAATTCTAAGCCCTTGTTATTTGTGTGTATGTTTCATTGGCTCTTACTGTTCTCCTATTTCTCTTTTTTTGAATTAATTAAATGCTTTTCATGATTAATATCATCTCCTTTGATGTTCCATTAATTACTCTCCAAGAAAAATTAACTGGATGGAATGAAACAGCATGAGAGTTTTTATTCAAGATTATTAAATAGAGATCAAAACTATTACAAAAGAGAGATTGAACTCTAGCTCGCTAAAACAAATGGGAGAGTTTTTAAGTGCTGAAGTGAGCTAGGGAAAATACTAGAGGACTTTAAAGGGGAAGTCAGTCAATGAAATTAAGACACCTTTGTTTGCTGTTTGGTGCTTAAATAAGTTAGGCTTCTTTGGAGTCTTCCACAGAAACCCTTCACTTCCACAAACTGAGAGAGGGGCTATTTTTTTGATGATTGTATTTCGAAGGATGGCTCTCAGGTACTTAAGAAAGATATTACTGGGTATAAAGATATAGGAGAATATTTATATCTTGAAAGGGCAGAAAAATAATTTACATTTGCAAGTATTCTAGAATAAATGCTTTAAGAAGGAGAAGGTCAGGGACCTATAGTCAGGAAAAAACCTGTCTAAAATTTAGTCATGGGGAGCCTGGGTGGCTCAGTTAAGCGTCTGACTTTGGCTCAGGTCATGATCTCATTGTTTGTGAGTCGAGCCTCACATCAGGCTCTGTGCTGACACCTCAGAGCCTGGAGCCTGCCTCACATTCTGTCTCTCTCTTTCTCTCTCCTCTCTCTCTCTCTCTCTCTCTCTGCCCCTCCCCTGCTTGTGCTCTCTCCCTCTCTCTCTCTCTCAAAAATGAATAAACATTAATAAAAATTTTTAAAAATTAAAAAAAAAAATTTAGTCAAGCTGAGGGGAACCTTGAGACTACCTTGGTCATGATAGCTTTATTTCATCATTTCAGTGGTTGCTTTAGTATACATGTAAAATTTATCCGTCTGACTCTAAGTGATATTATACTGATTCAAGTACAGTATAAAAAACTTATAATTACATATTTTCATTAAACCATTCCCATCCTTTGTACTACTGGTATGATGTATTTTATTTTTATGTGTGCTGTAAACCCCATACTTCATTGTTATCATTTCTTTTTTTTTTTTTTTTTTTATATGAAATTTATTGTCAAAATGGTTTCCATACAACACCCAGTGCTCATCCCAAAAGGTGCCCTCCTCAGTACCCATCACCCACCCTCTCCTCCCTCCCACCCCCCATCAACCCTTAGTTTGTTCTCAGTTCTCAACAGTCTCTTATGCTTTGGCTCTCTCCCACTCTAACCTCTTTTTTTTTTTTTTTGTTCCCCTCCCCCATGGGTTTCTCTTAAGTTTCTCAGGATCCACATAAGAGTGAAACCATATGGTATCTGTCTTTCTCTGTATGGCTTATTTCACTTAGCATCACACTCTCCAGTTCCATCCACGTTGCTACAAAAGGCCATATTTCATTTTTTCTCATTGCCACGTAGTACTCCATTGTGTATATAAACCACAATTTCTTTATCCATTCATCAGTTGATGGACATTTAGGCTCTTTCCATAATTTGGCTATTGTTGAGAGTGCTGCTATGAACATTGGGGTACAAGTGCCCCTATGCATCAGTACTCCTGTGTCCCTTGGATAAATTCCTAGCAGTGCTATTGCTGGGTCATAGGGTAGGTCTATTTTTAATTTTTTGAGGAACCTCCACACTGCTTTCCAGAGCGGCTGCACCAATTTGCATTCCCACCAACAGTGCAAGAGGGTTCCCGTTTCTCCACATCCTCTCCAGCATCTATAGTCTCCTGATTTGTTCATTTTGGCCACTCTGACTGGCGTGAGGTGATATCTGAGTGTGGTTTTGATTTGTATTTCCCTGATAAGGAGCGACGCTGAACATCTTTTCATGTGCCTGTTGGCCATCCGGATGTCTTCTTTAGAGAAGTGTCTATTCATGTTTTCTGCCCATTTCTTCACTGGGTTATTTGCTTTTCGGGTGTGGAGTTTGGTGAGCTCTTTATAGATTTTGGATACTAGCCCTTTGTCCGATATGTCATTTGCAAATATCTTTTCCCATTCCGTTGGTTGCCTTTTCGTTTTGTTGGTTGCTTCCTTTGCTGTGCAGAAGCTTTTTATCTTCATAAGGTCCCAGGAATTCACTTTTGCTTTTAATTCCCTTGCCTTTGGGGATGTGTCGAGTAAGAGATTGCTACGGCTGAGGTCAGAGAGGTCTTTTCCTGCTCTCTCCTCTAAGGTTTTGATGGTTTCCTGTCTCACATTCAGGTCCTTTATCCATTTTGAGTTTATTTTTGTGAATGGTGTGAGAAAGTGGTCTAGTTTCAACCTTCTGCATGTTGCTGTCCAGTTCTCCCAGCACCATTTGTTAAAGAGACTGTCTTTTTTCCATTGGATGTTCTTTCCTGCTTTGTCAAAGATGAGTTGGCCATACGTTTGTGGGTCTAGTTCTGGGGTTTCTATTCTATTCCATTGGTCTATGTGTCTGTTTTTCTGCCAATACCATGCTGTCTTGATGATGACAGCTTTGTAGTAGAGGCTAAAGTCTGGGATTGTGATGCCTCCTGCTTTGGTCTTCTTCTTCAAAATTACTTTGGCTATTCGGGGCCTTTTGTGGTTCCATATGAATTTTAGGATTGCTTGTTCTAGTTTCAAGAAGAATGCTGGTGCAATTTTGATTGGGATTGCATTGAATGTGTAGACAGCTTTGGGTAGTATTGACATTTTGACAATATTTATTCTTCCAATCCATGAGCAGGGAATGTCTTTCCATTTCTTTAAATCTTCTTCAATTACCTTCCTAAGCTTTCTATAGTTTTCAGCATACAGATCCTTTACATCTTTGGTTAGATTTATTCCTAGGTATTTTATGCTTCTTGGTGCAATTGTGAATGGGATCAGTTTCTTTATTTGTCTTTCTGTTGCTTCATTACTAGTGTATAAGAATGCAACTGATTTCTGTACATTGATTTTGTATCCTGCAACTTTGCTGAATTCATGTACCAGTTCTAGCAGACCTTTGGTGGAGTCTATTGGATTTTCCATGTATAATATCATGTCATCTGCAAAGAGCGAAAGCTTGACTTCATCTTTGCCAATTTTGACGCCTTTGATTTCCTTTTGTTGTCTGATTGCTGTTGCTAGAACTTCCAGCACTATGTTAAACAACAGCGGTGAGAGTGGGCATCCCTGTCTTGTTCCTGATCTCAGGGAAAAAGCTCTCAGTTTTTCCCCGTTGAGGATGATGTTAGCTGTGGGCTTTTCATAAATGGCTTTTATGATCTTTAAGTATGTTCCTTCTATCCTGACTTTCTCAAGAGTTTTTATTAAGAAAGGGTGCTGGATTTTGTCAAAGGCCTTTTCTGCATCGATTGACAGGATCATATGGTTTTTCTCTTTTTTTTGTTAATGTGATGTATCACGTTGATTGATTTGCGAATGTTGAACCAGCCCTGCATCCCAGGAATGAATCCCACTTGATCATGGTGAATAATTCTTTTTATATGCCGTTGAATTCGATTTGCTAGTATCTTATTGAGAATTTTTGCATCCATATTCATCAGGGATATTGGCCGGTAGTTCTCTTTTTTTACTGGGTCTCTGTCTGGTTTAGGAATCAAAGTAATACTGGCTTCTTAGAATGAGTCTGGAAGTTTTCCTTCCCTTTCTATTTCTTGGAATAGCTTGAGAAGGATAGGTATTATCTCTGCTTTAAACGTCTGGTAGAACTCCCCTGGGAAGCCATCTGGTCCTGGACTCTTATTTGTTGGGAGATTTTTGATAACCGATTCAATTTCTTCGCTGGTGATGGGTCTGTTCAAGCTTTCTATTTCCTCCTGATTGAGTTTTGGAAGAGTGTGGGTGTTCAGGAATTTGTCCATTTCTTCCAGGTTGTCCAATTTGTTGGCATATAATTTTTCATAGTATTCCCTGATAATTGTTTGTATCTCTGAGGGATTGGTTGTAATAATTCCATTTTCATTCATGATTTTATCTATTTGGGTCATCTCCCTTTTCTTTTTGAGAAGCCTGGCTAGAGGTTTGTCAATTTTGTTTATTTTTTCAAAAAACCAACTCTTGGTTTCGTTGAGCTGCTCTACAGTTTTTTTAGATTCTATATTGTTTATTTCTGCTCTGATCTTTATTATTTCTCTTCTTCTGCTGGGTTTAGGCTGCCTTTGCTGTTCTGCTTCTAGTTCCTTTAGGTGTGCTGTTAGATTTTGTATTTGGGATTTTTCTTGTTTCTTGAGATAGGCCTGGATTGCAATGTATTTTCCTCTCAGGACTGCCTTTGCTGCGTCCCAAAGCGTTTGGATTGTCGTATTTTCATTTTCGTTTGTTTCCATATATTTTTTAATTTCTTCTCTAATTGCCTGGTTGACCCACTCATTCGTTAGTAGGGTGTTCTTTAACCTCCATGCTTTTGGAGGTTTTCCAGACTTTTTTCTGTGGTTGATTTCAAGCTTCATAGCATTGTGGTCTGAAAGTATGCATGGTATGATTTCAATTCTTGTAAACTTATGAAGGGCTGTTTTGTGACCCAGTATATGATCTATCTTGGAGAATGTTCCATGTGCACTCGAGAAGAAAGTATATTCTGTTGCTTTGGGATGCAGAGTTCTAAATAGATCTGTCAAGTCCATCTGATCCAATGTCTCATTCAGGGCCCTTGTTTCTTTATTGACCGTGTGTCTAGATGATCTATCCATTTCTGTAAGTGGGGTGTTAAAGTCCCCTGCAATTACCACATTCTTCTCAATAAGGTTGCTTATGTTTATGAGTAATTGTTTTATATATTTGGGCGCTCCGGTATTCGGCGCATAGACATTTATAATTGTTAGCTCTTCCTGATGGATAGACCCTGTCACTATTATATAATGTCCTTCTTCATCTCTTGTTACAGCCTTTAATTTAAAGTCTAGTTTGTCTGATATAAGTATGGCTACTCCAGCTTTCTTTTGGCTTCCAGTAGCATGATAAATAGTTCTCCATCCCCTCACTCTCAATCTAAAGGTGTCCTCAGGTCTAAAATGAGTCTCTTGTAGACAGCAAATAGATGGGTCTTGTTTTTTTATCCATTCTGATACCCTATGTCTTTTGGTTGGCGCATTTAGTCCATTTACATTCAGTGTTATTATAGAAAGATATGGGTTTAGAGTCATTGTGATGTCTGTATGTTTTATGCTTGTAGTGATGTCTCTGGTACTTTGTCTCACAGGGTCCCCCTTAGGATCTCTTGGAGGGCTGGTTTAGTGGTGACAAATTCCTTCAGTTTTTGTTTGTTTGGGAAGACCTTTATCTCTCCTTCTATTCTAAATGACAGACTTGCTGGATAAAGGATTCTCGGCTGCATATTTTTTCTGTCTAGCACACTGAAAATCTCGTGCCAATTCTTTCTGGCCTGCCAAGTTTCAAAAGAGCGATCAGTCACGAGTCTTATAGGTCTCCCTTTATATGTGAGGGCACGTTTACCCCTTGCTGCTTTCAGAATTTTCTCTTTATCCTTGTATTTTGCCAGTTTCACTATGATATGTCGTGCAGAAGATCGATTCAAGTTACGTCTGAAGGGAGTTCTCTGTGCCTCTTGGATTTCAGTGCCTTTTTCCTTCCCCAGTTCAGGGAAGTTCTCAGCTATTATTTCTTCAAGTACCCCTTCAGCACCTTTCCCTCTCTCTTCCTCCTCTGGGATACCAATTATGCGTATATTATTTCTTTTTAGTGTATCACTTAGTTCTCTAATTTTCCCCTCATACTCCTGGATTTTTTTATCTCTCTTTTTCTCAGCTTCCTCTTTTTCCATAACTTTATCTTCTAGTTCACCTATTCTCTCCTCTGCCTCTTCAATCCGAGCCGTGGTGGTTTCCATTTTGTTATGCATTTCGTTTAAAGCGTTTTTCAGCTCCTCGTGACTGTTCCTTAGTCCCTTGATCTCTGTAGCAAGAGATTCTCTGCTGTCAGCTATACTGTTTTCAAGCCCAGCGATTAATTTTATGACTAGTCTTCTAAATTCACTTTCTGTTATATTATTTAAATCCTTTTTGATCAGCTCATTAGCTGTTGTTATTTCCTAGAGATTCTTCTGAGGGGAATTCTTCCGCTTGGTCATTTTGGATAGTCCCTGGCGTGGTGAGGACCTGCAGGGCACTTCCCCTGTGCTGTGGTGTATAACTGGAGTTGGTGGGCGGAGCCGCAGTCAGACCTGATGTCTGCCCCCAGCCCACCGCTGGGCCACGGTCAGACTGGTGCGTGCCTTCTTTTCCCCTCTCCTAGGGGCGGGATTCACTGTGGGGTGGGGTGGCCTGTCTGGGCTACTTGCACACTGCCAGGCTTGTGATGCTGGGGATCTGGCGTCTTAGCTGGGGTGGGTAGGCAAGGTGCACAGGGGCAGGAGGGGCAGGCTTAGCTTGCTTCTCCTTAGGTGATCCTCTTCAGGAGGGGCCCTGTGGCAGCAGGAGGGAGTCAGATCCGCTGCCGGAGGTTTGGCTCCGCAGAAGCGCAGAGTTGGGTGTTTGCGCGCGGAGCCAGCCAGTTCCCTGGCAGGAACTGGTTCTCTTTGGGATTTTGGCTGGGGGATGGGCGGGGGAGATGGCGCTGGTGAGCGCCTTTGTTCCCCACCAAACTGAGCTCTGTCGTCCGGGGGCTCAGCAGCTCTCCTTCCCTTTGTCCTCCAGCCTTCCCGCTTTCTGAGCAGAGCTGTTAACTTATGACCTCCCAGACGCTAAGTCGCGCTTGCTGTGGGAACACAGTCCGTCAGGCCCCTCCGCTTTTTGCAAGCCAGACTCGGGGGCTCTGCTTGGCCGGCGAGCCGCCCCTCCGCCCCGGCTCCCTCCCGCCAGTCCGTGGAGCGCGCACCACCTCGCCGCCCTTCCTACCCTCTTCCGTGGGCCTCTCGTCTGCGCTTGGCTCCGGCGACTCCGTTCTGCTAATCCTCTGGTGGTTTTCTGGGTTATTTAGGCAGGTGTAGGTGGAATCTAAGTGATCAGCAGGACGCGCGGTGAGCCCATAGTCCTCCTACGCTGCCATCTTCCCTCTCTCCAAACCCCCATTGTTATCATTTCTGTTTAAGCATTCAATTATATTTTAATAGGATTTAGTTAATAAAAACATTAACTCTTTACAAAATTAACATATCTTACAAAATTAACATCTTCGTTTCTCTTTCTTTGTGTAAATCTATATTTTGTCATTGTGTTATTTCTCTTTATTGTTAAAGACTTTCTATAACATTCTTGTAGTATAGTTCCCTGATTTCTTTTAGATTAATGGATAGTTTGTAGATAATTTATTTTGCTTAGTTTTCTACTTTGGTAACCTTGTTTTGTTTGTTTCCTGCAGTTTCCAATCTACTGTTAACCTTCTACAGTATAGTTTTATTATATCCATTATACTTTTCATCTCTCAGGAATTCAATTTGTGTATTCTTTTTTCAACATCCTTAGTGCTTCTACTTAAGTTTCTGAACTTATAGTTATAATAATAGTGGTAATGCCTTGGCCTTTTAATTCTAATATTTCTATCATTTCTGGGTCTGTTCGATTATTTGATTTTTCTCATTATTATGAATTGCATTTTTCTGCTTTTTGTGCATGCCTGGTATTGTTTGGATGCCAGACAAATACTTGGTTAGTTGTTTGATAGTGTTTTGTGTTATTACTGTTTTTGAGCTTTGCCTGGTGCAGTTACTTGGAACTAATTTCGTCCTTTTACATATTGCTTTTAGGGTTATGTTGGATGATAGCTCAGTCTGAATAATCATCCTACTACTGTTACTAAACTCTTCTGAATCCTTTATTCAGTGCCTGTGAGTCATGAGGTTTCTTGTCTGTCTAAGAGAATGAGGCTCTGTGTGAGCACTGGATACAGTTCCCTCTACTGCTCTAAGATGGTTCTTTCCCATCTTAGGTTGTTTCCCCCCAGCATGATTAACTGATTAATATCCATCTCAGGGATGGATAAAGTCCTCTCAGGGACTTTGTCTTTCTTACTTTAAATGATTACTTCCTATGTTCTCTCAGCTCCAGCTCCTAAAATTAACATGCCTACCAGGCACTAACTCATAGTCCTCTCCCTTTACCATTGGTCAGAAACTCTATCAACAGAGTAAGCTGATACAGTTTTAGGGCTTATTTGTTTGTTTCCCATTTCTCAGTGTTGATTATCTTTAATTTCCTTATATTTGATACCCGCTTTGATGCCTGATATCTTGAAAATCACATTTTATTTTGTTTTATTTTTGGATTGCTTCAAGTAGGAGGTTAAATCCATCTTGGCCAGTGCTAGTTTCATACATATATTTTTTTATTATTTAAAATGTTGTGAAATCCATTTTCACTTAATTTCCAATGTACAATTTTCAGGCTGAGTGAGGAAGATGTAACCACCTAGAAAGAAGCACTTCCATTATTAACATTATGGCCCCAAAGAATATGAAAAACAATTTGTTTTCTTTTAGAAAAATGCAAAAAGTTTTTATCTTGCCATTAACTGTTTTCTTTAAAGTTTTCTGTAATTTACCTAAATGTCTCAATATGTTTTATACATATTCTGCCAGTTAAAAAAATAAAAGAATTCTGTTAGAAAGAAATCCCAGCTTGTTAGCTATATCTATTTTATTTTGAAAATAGATGGCTTTGAAGTATGTAGAGCACTGCATTTTAAGATAAACAAGATTTCATTTGAAAGAAATGATTTGATTGGCAACAGATGCTGCATCTGACTGCAGACACAAATCATCGTTCCATCTGATTTCTAAGCAATAATAGTTCTAGTGGAATTTTTGTACTTGGACTCAATTATCGAACTCCCTGGCTGCATAAAAACATATGAATACATTTTAAAGTTATATTAGAAATACCCATTTTGGGATGCCTGGGTGGTTCAGTTGGTTTGAGTGTCCGACTCTTGATTTTGGCTCAGGGGCTCAGGTTGTGATCTCCTGGTTCACGGGATCCAGACCCACATCAGGATTCCCACTGAGTGTGGAACCTGCTTGGGATTCTTTCTTTTTCTTTCTGTCCCTACCCCATTTGTGCTGGCTTGCTTGTGCCCTTTCTCTCTCTCTGAAAATAAATAAATAAACTTAAAAAAAGGAATATCCATTTTAACTTTAAATCTCAATATTCACTATAACACCAGGAAGCTGCCTTAAAAGTGAAGGACAATATCCTATATATTTAGATTAGTATGTATCAGGTAAGGGTATTTGATATAAAGATTGGCTTGAATATTTCAAAACTTGTTTTATTAAAACTAATGAAAAAAACCACTTATGGTGAGATTAATTATCTTCATGAAACAATGTTTCAAAAATTATATGTAAATGGAAACACAGTTTTAATTAAGCATACAATAAATGCAACTCATTATCAGGTGCATTTTTGTGTAAGTGAAACAGAAGTACCTCTATTTCTAACCTGAAAATACTTGCTACATTCTCCTCAAAATCACAGCTTTCTTCTTGAGAACAAAGGGATATGCCTATGTGTATATAAAGCCACTATTTCCACATGTAGAGAATAGAATCACAATCTGAAAGAATGCTATTATTCATCTCAATCTACATCTTTTCAACAAGTTTAATCTCAGAGGTAAAAATTCCTTAAGATACTTTTTCCAGTTTCTCTGGAGGCTTCCTTTTGAAAGTTGGGTGAATACCAAAATGTTACCGTTTGTTTTTCTTTTGATATCTATGTGTACCACAAGAGTCCACATATCCTACTTTGAAGCTCTGCTTTCTGCTGTTTCTTGCTGCTTGTGTCTCCTACTAGTCTGGCTTGCTTTTGACTCTTTTCAACTCACTTTTTCTTTTAATTCTTTGTGCAATTCCTTGGAGTCTTACGCTGAAGAGACATGACTTGACTGCTAGCTTTCAAAAGTCATAATGTAATGAGCTTAGGAACTTAAGATATCGTAGTGCCAACTGCATATAACTTTCGTAAATGCTGCAGTTGGGGCAGTCAATTATATAAACCTATTCAAACATGGTCACATAGTAAAGTGATAGGAAATACTGACTGAAATATTGTAAAAGAGACACAACATTAATTTAGTGGGTTGTAGTTACATTAATGATTTTGTTCCTTAAGAACATGCTTGAAAGAAAGTAAAATCCATTATTCTACAGTAGCATTTTAAAATCCACTTATAAACCATATCACAGTAAAATTCTTGGAAGATAACTTGAAAGGATATATTTTGCTTAATATCAAAAGTAAGAAGAAAGTAAAGTTCAACTGTAAACTTCGGACTTCTAAATTTGTGAGCCAATTTACCACTTTAAACTACTACAAAATATTCCACTATTAAAAGTAGGAAATGTTGAAGGATTACCTACTAAGTGTTTAATGTGTTAATTAACAGCCAGAGTTAGCTCCTGTACTTTATGGTATTGGCATCTTAGTGGGTCATATTTGTACACACAGTAAATAACTGTATGGTTAGCATAATATAAAATAAGTTCTTCAAACATTATTTAGCACTTAAAAAAATAGCAATGCTGGGGCACCTGAGGGGCTGTTGGATGATCATCTGACTCTTGATTTCAGCTCAAGTTATGATCCCAGGGTTGTGTGATCAAGCCCCGCCCCAGGCTCCGCGCTGAGCTTGGAACCTGCTTAAGTTTCTCTCTCTCACTCCCTTGTACCTTTCCTCTCTTCTCTCTCTGAAATTAAAAAAAAAAAAAAAAGATTTAAAAATAGCAATGTCAATCACAGATGGACTATCTAATGAAGTCTTCTTATGAGATAGAGCATTTGATTTCATCAAGGGATTGAAAAGATTAAAAAAAAGACAAAAAGAACAACAAACAAGTGCAAAATAGAATGGTTGTAAGCTCAGGGGAAAACCAGAAAAATTCTGAAGTTACTAAATTCATGTATCTAATCTTGGGGACATCTGATAGATCTCAAAATACATGCCTTTGTTAAAACTTTGCTTCCAGCCACCTGTGTGGATCCTGCATACTCAACCAGTAGGACCAAACATGAATAATATGCTGTAATATTTTTCTTCAGTCTTTTTCCATCTATAAACTTAAGGCAATTTGTTATATTTGAGTTTCTGCATGCCTTTCCTGAGTGGGGTTACTTAGATTCAAGCACATGGATTCTGCAAAAAGACACCATGGTGCATATAGCCTTGAAAGTACTTGAGATCTACAGGCGGGTTTCCCTAGATTCTAATTCTAGTTCCACCACTCATAATTTTTGTCATGTGAGATAAATATTTGACCTCAACAAATGCTGGATTTCTCATCTGTAAAATAAGAAACATTTATAGGAATAAAGACACAATCGGTATAAATATACAATGTTTGAAAATATCTCATGTTGTACTTGTTGGATACATACTTGTCATCTGCACATTTTATTCCTCCTAGGTGCTTCTCAATAAAACACTGCAAAAGGATCTTCAAATACAACTACTAACTAATTTACATCCAATTTCAGTATTTTATTCGTTTCCCAGTTGTATCCAAAAACCGTAGATCAAGACATTCTTATGCACTATCCATGACCTCCATTCCGAAGGCCAAATTTTGAATCCTGATAAATATGAATGCGCACACACACATACACATACACACACACATTACTGGCTCATCATATAACACATCAGATAATTCTACTACAGTTACATTTTCAAAAAGCCACTATCAAATCTCTAGAACAATAATTTTAGCTTCCATTCTACTATAACATACACAAATTTTTTCCTGCATTAAAGATATTTAAACCTGCCTGGATGCTTAGTGGTTATTAGTAACATTCAGACAGGCAAAAAGTATAAAAATTCTATTAAAAAATTACTGGCAAATAGCAGCATGCTGCAAGAGATTCTTTCTATATAGAACATTCAATTGGGCAAACTCTGTCTCATGATCCTTTAACCCTACACTTTAAAAACTCTAGAATATTTTGACTTGCTTCCTTAAATATGCTCTAACATGAATACAGTTTAGTAATGATGGAATATCTGGCCTAATTAACCTACTCACAGGTAACCAATATAAACTCTGAAGAACTATATAAAAATAACTGTTTAAAGGTTAAAGAATGCTTTAAAAAGTAACCCCCCCCCCCAAAAAAAAAGCAGAAATTGAAGGGATATGGAGACTACAAGAAATCAAACTACTGGGACTTGCCTTTATAAGTCTTTTTGCTGGAGAGGAAATACAGTCCTGGTCGTGTAACAAGAGCAGAGAAAGTCCTCCAAACTCTGGGTGTATACTTTGCATAAATCTTTGACTACTGAACTGCACCTATTTAGAGGAAACTTCAAATTTCCAGAAAAAAAAAAATAAACAGCTGAAGTCTAAACAAACAAACAAACAAAAGTAGAGATTTCATTCATGGTCCACCAGAGAGGAGATAAGAGTTTTGGGCTGTGAGTTGAACAGAGTTCCTTCCATCTAGTACAAAAAATCAATACTACAATTGTACTGCAATTACACTATCCAAAATGATAAACCTCATAAATAATCTATAGGAAATGATGACAGTGTTTTTCTTTTTTGTAGAATGTTGTATAGTTGGAATCATACAGTGTCTTAGTCTGTTTGGGCTGTTATAACAAAATACTGTAGCCTTGATGGCTTGTAAAAGACAGAAATTTATTTTTCTTAGTTCTAAAGGCTACAAAATCCAAGATCATGGCACAGGCAGCAAATTCAGTGAGGCAGATGGTGAGAGGTCATTTCCTTGTTCAAAAGGGTGCCTTCTTACTGTGTCCTCGCGTGATAGAAGGTTCTAGCAATCTGTCTAGAGTCTCTTTAACAAGGCACTAATCTCATTCATGAGGGCACTACTCTTCTGACTTCAGCACTTCCTAAAGGTCCCATCTCCTACCATCATTACCTTTGGTAATTAAGATTTCAACATGACCTGGGGGCAGGAGGGGGCATAAACATTCAGATCATAGCATACACTATGTAACCTTTTCAGATTAAATTCTTTCACTTAGTAGTAGTATTTACATTTCCTTCATGTCTTTTCATTATATGATTTTTAAAATAGTGAAACTATAATATATGATACTATAGTGATTTGTTACATGTCATTATACATTTGTCCAAACTCATAGAATATACAGTGAATTATAGTGAATTATAATGTAAACTATGGACTTTGAGTGATTATGATGTGTTATTTTAGGTTCATCAATAGTAGCAAATGTACCACTGTGGTGGGGATATTGATTATGGTGGTGGCTATGTATGTGTGGGGGCAAGGAATATAGGGAAAATTTTTGTACCTTTTGCTCAATGTTGTTGTGAATCTAAAACTACTTTAAAAATAACGTCTACTAAAATGTAATATCTTTCAAATAAGTTCTATGTAGTAGAGGTTATGAATGGTTCCAGGGTACTATTAGATGATGTTATTGGACACCTCAAATAAGGTGACATTTGAGAAGAGTTTGGTGTTATGAGAGTGAACAAGTTGATATTTCAAGGAAGACTGATCAAGGCAAAGGGGAGAATAATTACAAAGGGCCTGAATTTAGAGTATGCTATAATTTTAATGTACCCCCCAATTCTGCTCAGTAAATATTACTGACTCTGTGAACTGTAGGTCATTACCTCCCTGCATCTACAAGTTAATAAATTAACTCATACGTCATAACATTGCAAATAAAGTTATGCTTAAGAATTATGATATGTAGAGACATACACTTGTAATAACAGGAGATTCTGGGCATAACTGCTGAAGTAAATTATAATAAATCATTGTTATAAAACATTTTCTTCATTTCTAAAATGAGCATAACAGTAGTGAAAAAAATTATTTTGAAACTTAACTTCGTAATTTTAAAAACATTTTCATATGGATTTTGTTATTCTCCTGACAATTCTTCCCTGAGTGTGGGGGGAGGATAGTGCTTGTTTCACAACAAATGGTCATATTTTTCTCAATATTACAGACCTATATGAATTACCTACACTACAAATTTCTATATTTTAGTGAAATGCTTTGAGTCTTTACTATGAGCCAAGTATTTTATATTATATTCTGTTTTGTAATCATAGTACGACTCCCTAACAGGTGTTATTCTCATTTTATCACTGATAAAATTGAATACCAGAAGAGGTATTTAAGACTAGGGTGACACAGTTGTATCTATATAATGACTCCAATCTCTAGCTATTATGACTATGTCATAGACATAGATTTATATTCATTTGTAATATATTCATTAAAAATGAAAACATATTTATTTAGTATACTTGATGAAAATTGAAGTATGCATAATTATTGCTACTTATATCACTACAAGTATGATTGGTATAACAATTGAAATTTTCAGATATAGTAGTGTTATCTCATATAACACCTTATTTGAATAGAAACAATTTCAATAAGATAGGTATGACAGACATTAAAATGCCAGTTTTAAAAATTAATGCTCAGAAATGAGATTGAGAAAAGTCCCACAACAATTAAGTGGCACTCAGTAATTTGAAAGTAAGTTTTCTATTAAGCCTGAAAGTCACATGGCAAAGACATATATATCATGTAAGACATGTGAATGATATCATTCACATTAAAATCTAATTTTTCTCTTTTAAAAATGGATATTTTAAGTAATTTGTATGTCTGGAACTTAATTTGGGCATCTTAAATTAAAATGAGAGAAAGTTATTAATGTATCGTTGACAATGAGCTCTCCTAAACATAGGCCTGTTTATTATAGATGCAGGGGCCTTTGTGTGACATTCATTATTTGCTGGGACTGACACAAAATCTGTCTGAACCTATACTCATATCACTAGAGTTTATTTTTAGTTTCATAAAAAACAATTGTAAGTATACAGTATAATAGTTACTTTATTAAAAATTAGGAATTTGGGAGGGCTCCTGGGTGGCTCAGTGGGTTAAGCATCTGACTCTTGATTTTGGCTCAGGTCGTGATCTCACAGTCCATGAGTTTGAGCCCTGTATTGGACTCTGCCCTGACAGTGCAGAACCCACTTGAGATTCTCTCTCTCCCTCTCTCTATACCCCCCCCCCCGCTCATTTTTGCACACACTTTCTCTCAAAGTAAATAAATAAACTTAAAAAAATGAGGATATTGTTGTTTGTTATGAATAAGTAAATACGCAAATCTAGAATGATATGTTACTAAGCCCAGTTTTAGTGTGAATGCAATATTTTGGATTTTTGACATCGACAATTATTGAATGAAGAATCATTTAAAGACAACAAGCATATCTCATGGAAAAAAGACCAAACTCTCCTAAAAAATCAGTTATTAAAGAAGTAAACATGACTGAGGTATAACATAATTTTCATGGAATTTGAATTCTTAGAGTATTATTGATTTCCCACTTCACTGGAATATTTTTTTATAAACACATTTTAAATTGCACTCACGTTCCCAAAAATGATTTTCCTGAATAAAATCTATTTATCTAACAGTGCAAAATGAGTAAAATATTGCATTATAATATTGTTTCATTTATTCTACCAATATTAATTGTGGAAATCTGAGAAACTCCAAGGAAACAAAAGAAATGATACATGCTTTACCTTCTAGGAACTCTCCATTTCAGATTTTCTAGGTAGTTTCTCAATTTTAGCACAGAATTATCAATTTTATTTTATTTTATTTATTATTTTATAACATTTATTTATTTTTGAGACACAGAGAGACAGAGTACAAGTGGGGGAGGGGCAGAGAGAGAGGGAGACAGAATCTGAAGCACGCTGCAGTCTCTGAGCTGTCAACATGGGGCTCAAACTCAGGAACCATGAGATCACAACCTGAGCCGCAGATTCAGTCTACTCAACCCACCAAGCCACCCAGGCGCCCCTATTTATTTATTATTTTAAAAGTTCATTCATTTATTTTGAGAGCGAGCAAGCATGTGAGAGCAGGGGAGGGCAGAGAGAAATGGTAGGAGAGAATCCCAACTGGGCTCCGCACTGTCAGTGCAGAGCCCCATGTGAGGCTCAAACTGTCAAAACTGTAAGATCATGACCTGAGCTGAAATCAGGAGTCGTACACTTAACCAACTGAGCCACCCAGGCACCACCAAAATTATCTATTTTAGACCAGTGACAATATTTTTATCTTTATTTATTTATCTTTACAGAAAAAAAGTTATGTAAATTTTAGGATATTAAAGAATTATTTATTAACTCTAAAGGATGAATGAACAATGAATTGCTAATTTTATAGTAAGTGGATAGTTAAGTAATTATGAAAATTCAGTAATTTCCATGTACATTGGATGGTGTGGAGGTTGAGTCAGCTATCAGTTAATGGAGGCACATACATAAACAGGAAGCCTTCTTTGCCCACCATCTCGCCATGATTCAGTTTTTAACATGGGATCAGTTATTCATTCCTCACTGCCTTTTCTCCTATGTTTCTCATCAGAGTTTTAACACCTGTCATGTCAAAATGTTAGACATTGTCATGATAATGTTATCTTAGAGATGACAAAGAGGAAATATTTTCAAAAATGTGGCTAAGAGGCAACCCTTCTCCTTGTTCTCCTTTATATGTTTCTGTAGTGTGTCTAAGGTAGAAGGCACAGAGAAGTAGAAGGAGGCTGCATAGGCTGTATCCTAAGCAATATGAGTCCTTCATGAATTTTAGCATAACTCACCAGGGAACTATACTGGGATATTCAAAGCAATAAAATGTAATAAGCATTTACTGGACTTAAAGGAGCCAAAAGCTTCTATAATGACTAAGGCAAGGGAATATTCAATTGAGGCTCACTATATCTCAAATACTGTGCTTGAGGATTTTACAGTTATTTCATTAAGTTTTTCAATAATTACTTTTAATCAGAGTATTTTTAGTCACATTTTAAATGTAAGGACATTGACCTTACATAGTTTTCCTAACTTGCAAAGCCAACATATAGCATAGTGTAGTTTGCAACATATTTTACTTTCATTCCATATTCACTGTTCTTTTCACACCTCATCACTGCCACATCTTTCTAACTGAATTAATGAATATATGAAGAATCTATGTGAAAGGATTCACACTTTCTTATGTTGTTGTAGTAAAGGTTTTTAAAAAAAATTAGGAGTTTTTTTCAGGAAATGAGAATCAGCATCATAGATAATCAGAATGTTATTTGGGTCATTATCAACTACAATGAAGATAAATCCTTAAATCATTTATTTTTTAATCCCTTTTATTCAAAAGCCTCAAAGAATCTCAGTAGGAAAAGATAAAATATATACTAAAATGTGATTCAAGAAATAGTGTCCTTTGAAAATAGTTATGATTTCTATAGGATACTAAAATTTAAATTTAAATCATCACTAATTTAATGTTTGACTTATTTTTTCCAGTGTTCAGTAGAGAAATAATCATTGTCTAAGTTGTAAAATAGAGGACAAATAAAAAACTATCACAATTATAATCACCTCTTTTTTTTTTACATTCATGAGAAACCCAAATGTCACTGAGAAAAAAATAGCTGAAAATTGCAGATATTTTGTGTATTGACATACATGAGATTAATAGTTGGAAGGAAAGAATCATTAATAGGAGACCATTAGGATTCCAAAGTTGTACGTACTCAAATAAATTGCTTTAAAGTAAAACAAAAACAGCAGAAAATTTACTGGGGAGAAAAATTCTATATTATTAAATAATTATAAATAAGTTAAAGAGTAGCCTCTGAAAGGAATGCCATTATATTCTGATACTCAATAAGATAGTTGTAATTTATATGATAAAGTATAAAAATGTCGACTGAAAATTCAAATTATAAAAGTATAGAACAATTTATGTATATGTTTATAAAAAAATTTACTTCAAAAATTAAAAAGCACACATAAAAACTCAGACACACATAAACACTAGACACACAATCATTGATTTAATGTATATATACAAACAAACAAACAAAAAACATGTAGGATGACAATTATAAAATATCTTCTGAATGACCAGAGAGAGCTAAGCCTATTTCCAGCGCCTAGGGGGCTCAGTTGGTTAAGCGTCCAACTTCAGCTCGGGTCATGATCTCATGGTTTGTGGGTTCGAGTCCCACTTTGGGTTCTGTGCTGACAGCTGGGAGCCTGGAGCCTGCTTCAGATTCTGTGCCTCCCTCTCTCTGCCCCTCTTCCACTCATGTGCTGTCTCTGTCTGTCTATCTCTCTCAAAAATAAAAATAAAACATAGGGGCACCTGGGTGGCTCAGTCAGTTGAGCGTCCGAATTCGTCTCGGGTCATGATCTCACAGTTTGTGGGTTCGAGCCCCGCATCAGGCTCTGTGCTGACCACTTGCTCAGAGCCTGGAGCCTGCTTCAGATTCTGTGTCTCCGTCTCTGTCTGCCCCTCCCCCGCTCACTCTTTGTCTCACTCTGTTTCTCAAAAATAAATTAATAAAAAAAATAAAATAAAAACGTAAAAAAACATAAAACATGAATAAATAAATAAATAAAAGCTAACAGATGTACTTGCAGAAGGACATAAGTAGATTTAGTTCTTAAAATTTGGGGGAAGACACTTTAGTTCACAAAAGTAGTGCCAAACTGTTCTTGGACGTTTCAAGGTCACATTTTCCAGAAGAAAGAATGAACTCTTATTGATAATTTCAGGACATACTTCTTGTTTTCTATTATAAAATATTTTTTTCATTAATGCATGTCTATGGGGAGAGATTGCCACCTTGAAAACAAACTTCTCAAATAGTTAACATTTTTGCATATTATATGTTTTTTTTTTTTTAATTGTTCTGCTTGACAGCAAAAATCATCAACTTTTGAGGGTGTACTTCATATTTAAAATATCATACTAGGCTACAAACAAATTACCACAAACTTGGGTGGCATGAAACAATACAAATTTATCCTAAAAGTTTCAGAGGCCACAAATCTGAAATCAGGGTCATGGGGCTCAAATCAGATTATTACAAGGGTTTAGTCCTCCAGATGCTCTGGGGAGAATCCTTGCCTCTCCAGCTTCCAGAGACTACTGGCATTTCTTGGCTCATTGCCACATCATTACAATCTGTATCTATCTTCATATCACCTTTTCTTTTGTAGTTAGATCTCCCCTAGCTTGTAAAGGTACATGTCATTATATTTAAATCCACTTGGATAATCCAGGATAATCTCCCCACATCGAGATCCTTAATTATTTTTAATATAATTTATTGTCAAATTGGCTTATATACAACACCCAGTGCTAATCCCAATAAGTGCCCTCTTCAATGCCCATCACCCACTTTCCCCTCTCCCCAACCCTGCATCAAGCCTGTTTGTTCTCTGTATTTAAGAGTCTCTTATAGTTTGTCTCCCTTCCTCTCTGTTTGTAACTATTTTTTCACCCTTCCCTATGGTCTTCTGTTAAGTCTCTTAAGATCCACATATGAGTGAAAACATATGATATCAGTCTTTCTTTGACTGACTTATTTCATTTAGCATTATACCCTCCAGTTCCATCCATGTTGCTGCAAATGGCATGATTTTATTCGTTCTCATTGCCAAGATCCTTAATTTAATCCCATGTGTAAAGAAATTCCCTTTATGAAGTAACACATTCATAGGTTTCAGGAGGATATATGTATCTTTGAGATATTATTATTATCTTTTTAAATACTGACTTCTCCAACAGATTATTATTTATAATTTCAATAAACAGTCCAATTGAAACAACATTTTTTGTCATTTTCTGGGAAAAACAATTCACTTTTAAATTAATGTTAACCCTTAAAAATAGGGAACATAGAGTTAAGATGTTTCATAGCAACATAAAAATTAATGAAATGCTTTATAACACATCTTTTACTTGTCAGTCTTTCTTCTTCCACAATCGTAAGCGATTAGAGAATGTCATAATAATAAAATGTCACATGTATGTGTCTATAGTAAAATGGAAGTAATAATTCAGTTTTCATTGCCTGCATTAAGGTTGTATACCAGGTTTAGGAGGGGTTAGTAACGAAATTAAACAAAGTTGCATTTATTTCTAATGTACTGGGTATATATTATAACATATGACAACTTTTGCCAGATTGCTACAGGAAACCAAATACTTACTCCACTTTTTCCTGGGCCAAGTGGTCATTCTTCTGTTCAAATCTGGTTAAAAGCACGAATTGTGCCACACACTTAGTGACCAATCTAGAAAATGACTGCAGCCTAACTTCCAAATACCAGAAACTGAAATCTCCAGGACTGCCTCAGGGAGCATCTCAATCTCTGAACCTTTATTATGTGGTTTTGTACAGGGCATTCTCTGTACTAATTTGTTGTGGTTATAAGACAGTTAGCAAAATAGCTTACATTTATATTTATTTTATATTCTATACTTCTCTGTGCCATGTTTTTTCCCCATTTCTTTAAAAGAATTAATAATCTGTAGGGGAAGTGAAAAACAACAAAACCAAACCAACAAACCCCCAAACTGGAAAATAATGGCCAGAGCTAGTATTTATTCCCAGGGCTGGATTTTTACATATTTGATCTCACTGAAGTCTCCCACCATCTGACATAGGCACTGAGGCTCTTGTTGGAGCGGGAGACACTGAAGCTCAGCCTGGTGAAATCTCTAAGTGGCAGAGGTGGCATTTGAGCACCAATGTCTGGCTATAAAGGATGGGTGTCCCACAATGTTGTTTTTATTTTCCAGAATTGAATCCCTGTATTATTACTCTCATTATTACAATTTAATTTGTTTCCCCACAAGTATAAATTTTCTTCTAGGTCACCATGGTCAAGAGCCTTGTTTAGAATTTAAAACAAATGCCAATTTTCAGCTCATGACCATTCAGACATTAATCTAGTGTAGGCAGAAGATCTGCAAAAAAAGTAAGTGTTATTTCAGATTTCAATTCATTCTTGTCAAGGAAGTTTCTTTTATTGGTGTCAAAACTCCTAGCATTTTTTTTAAATAAATTCTCCAAAGGGCCAAATAACAGACTTTTGGAGTTTATATAATTAATAATCAGAAAACTGAATATTTTATCACATTTTCCATCTTGACTGATCCTCTTGAATTCTTGCTTCTCATTCTGTCATTGTCTGCTCAAATTTATCTTTTATTATCTAAATTGTCAGAAAGCTATTTTAAAAATACTAGCTATATTTAAAGTTAGAACATAATAGAAAATGTTACCTGAAAAACAAAAGTTTTTTAAATGCTTGAATTTTTTTCTGAGATATATATTCAAGACAACTCATTTTTTTTTCATAGATCACCTTTGGATATTTCATGATGTCTTGGAGGTATTTAGAGCATATTAAAAATATTAATTATATGGGAGAAACGTCACTGACTTTCAGTCATATAAATCAAAAAGTTTAGTATACCATGATTAATATTTATATCAGTGAGCTCTTGGTTTGACATTTCCAATGGAATCATTAGTGTCTTTTTCTGATCAAAATAAGTGATATATCTTAGTATTGTACAAAAAGGCTGCCTTTCTGTAGAAAAGAGAGATCATCTTTTTTAGAATTTTGAGACCGTTACTCTGACATTTCACTTGTGTGTTTCACCAGGTATCGAAGTCTCAAAGTTTGTAAAATGGTGGATGATGGAGTTTCTTTCATATTTAATAAATCTATTTTGTTCCTTAAATGTGGAAAACAAAGTACATTAGGTGCAGTCTAGAAAAGTATAGCATCAAGACCAGCAAAGTCACGTTAAGGTGAATGTGTGGCAGGTATATGTAAACTCTATGTGAAATTCAAAGATATAAATGTTCTTTAAGGTTTAACAACATTTATCTCTTTCTTTCCCAAAACATTTTATTTTCAAGTGTCTCTTCTTAGCGGCATTTTTATTATTTTTCTTTTATTATCATTAATGATTGATGTATTTTATTTTTTTAAACAACTTTATTAAGAAATGCTTTTTATACAAATCTGCACATATGATATATATTCAATTTGAGGCATTTGAGCATATGCATACACCTGGGGAACCATCACCACAATCCAGGTAGTAAACATATCCATCACCTCCAAAGGTTTCCTCTAGCCACTCATCTTTTGTGTGTGTGTATGTGTGGTAAGAACACTTGAGATCCGCTCTCTTGACAAATTTTTCAGTGTATAATGCAATATTGTTAACTACAGGCACTATATTTTATAGCAGATCTCTAGAACTCACTCATCTTGCATGACTAAAACTTAATCCCATTAAACAACTACCTCCTGATAACCATCATTCTACTCTCTGCTGGGATGAGTTTGACTATTTGAATTTAGAATTTCAAAGAAATACCTCCCATGTTCATTATAGGCTTATTCACAATAGACAAGATACTTATAATAAATAAGATGCAGAAAAAACCCTAGATGCCCGCATCAGCAGGTGAGTAAAGAAAATGTGGTACATACATACATTGGAATATTATTCAGCTAAAAAAAAAAAAAAGGAAATCCTACTATATGTGACAACATGGATAAACCTCCTAGGGGACATCATGCTACATGAAATAAGCAAGTCACAGAAGTACAAAAAAATCTTGCCTTAATGGATAAATATAGAAATTAGCAGTATTCTGCCTTAAAAATCTGTATCATTGTGTTGCTACTCTACAAAAAAAGGAAATTTTAAAAATTAAAAAAAGAAAGGAAGAAAGAAATCTCCTCAGCTTTAATAGTTCCTACACTTTTTGTTAAAAATGTTTTAATATTTATTTATTTTTGATTGAGAGAGAGAGAGAGAGAGAGAGAGAGTGCAAGTGGAGGAGTGGCAGAGAGAGAGGGAGACACAGAATCCGAAGTAGCCTCCAGGCTCTGAGCTGGCAGCCCAGAGCCCTATGTGGGCCTCTAACTGATGAACTGTGAGATCATGGCCTGAGCCGAAGTTGGATCCTTAACTGACTGAGCTACCCAGGTGCTCCAGTTCCTTCACTTTTTGAAGAATTCTTTCTCTACCAAGCCCTTGGTTCCCTTGGGGATAGTTTCAGTGATTCTTATGTGCCCCAGTTAAGAAGCCTGAGTTAAATCAGTTATAAGGGGAGATTCTTTTGCTGTATATTCTATGCTTTTCCTCAGCTATGATTCCATCCAAACATAGATGAGAATTTACCCTTTTGCAAATGCTGGTTTGGAGTACTGAGTGTTCCGCTTCTCTTAGAACGAAATTATTCATTCCTCTTCTTTAGGCTAAACCCAGATAATTGATATCAGAGATATTTGTAAACTTAATCTTTGAGAAATATAAATCTGAATTTCATCTCTAAGAGAACTTTAGAATCATCACTTTCCTTCTCTTAAGTTCCTTAGCTGATAAGGGTAGGGGGTTTGGAGTTTGATGATCTCTACAGTATCTTCCACATGAAAAGTTTTATGAGAATTCTTTGCAAATGAGAAATTTCTGCAATAATCCCACATTCTTAAATCCTTTATACAGTATATAACTGGGAAACACCTTTTCTTTCCAATAACCAATACACTTGTACTAAAGACATGTAAAAGTGCATCAGTAAAATCTGGTGCAGTAGGCTTAAGAGCAATAATTTCAACAGTTTGTGATTGATTTTGTAAAAAACAAATTGATTCAGTGTTACTAATTATATAATAGCACTCTTTAATTTTAGATTGTGAACCCAACCGCTATTTTTATACTTTAATGTTGTTTCTGAATCATACTTAAAATATATTATTATTATATACATTGCATCCTCTGGGTTACTGGGAACCCAAGGGAGGTAATTATTTTGCTTGGAATTTGACTGGCAGAACTATGAAAATAATCACTATCTGCACATTTCTTAATTTTATAAGTATTTTGGAGTTTTTCTACTTGTAATAATATTAATTATTAGTAATAATGTGTATTGCATAAAAGGGAAAGAAAAAGAAATAGAAACTAAATTCAATATGGTTATATAATTTCAGTGTGCAATTCAAGGGACAAATCATCTAGTCTATTATGTGTAAGGTATTATGCCAGCCATGGCAGGGGATGAAAGATTATATAGGCATTATCCCTGTTCTGAGTAAAAGAGTTTCCAAGTAGGAATAATTACAAACAGCACAGAATAAAAAAATGCATGTAACGGGCACCAATAAACACTGTGGATTAATAGAAATTCTTAACTTTTTTATTGTTGAAGTCATTGTGGAGAAGTTAACTTTGATTCCAAAATAAGAATCAAATTTGGCAACACTGTGTGTGTGTGTGTGTGTGTGTGTGTGTGTGTGTGTGTGTGTAAGTATAGGAGAGAAGACATCACATCAAAGTGTTAATAGATAGTGTGTCTTCAGGGAATCATGAGCATCCCAGAGTATAACAACAACTGAATAGGAGCCATAATCTAAGAGGTAGGTTAAGACCAGGTGGTAGAGCATTTGGCATTGTATGCTAAGTATTTCAGTCTTTACTGTTAAACTATTCACAGATAGGTATAAAAGAAAGTCTTTAGCATAAACAAATTGGACCTTAGAACATTAATTCTGTCAATTATAAAAAGTTCTTTCATTGATAAAAAAAAAAAAGAGGCAGAGGGTGCTTAACATAAGCAAAATAAGAGTTTATTAGAAAGTTTGAAGGACTCATAAACAACATTAAGACTTGAAAAATTTGGTTCAGAATTAATAGCAACTATGGTGTTCCTGGAGATGATTATGGAGGGTCTCATTTATAAATATGGGCTATCTAATTTAAATTAAATTAAATGTAATATTAAAATAACAAATCAGAATTATTTTTAACAAATTAATATTAATTAATAATAATAATAATAGGATCTGAATTGGGAGTTGGGAAGCTGAATTTAATGTCAGGTATGCTGATTTGACTTCATTGGAGATGTAATTAGTAGACATTTAAAATGGACCTGGGGGAAAATTGGAGACTGAGTTTGTGTATACATATATATGAACTTAAATGATTAATCCAAATAAAGAGATCTTATAATGTTTTAATCAAATTTTGAGATTAATAATTTTAAAAGCAAAATGAAACAAATTTCAACTCAAAATTATGGAATTATGAAAGATGGATATGTGCTGATTTCCTCTCCTATTAGCAATGTTTACCTAGGCTCTTCCCAATTTTCAGAATAATGCATAATTGCATTACTTACTTAAAATTAATGTAATCTATCAACATAATGATGCCCATTATTTATAAAGTTAAATCATACATTAATGGGTTTTTATTTTTTAAGAAATATATCATTTTCTTGCCCCAACCTTTCTCACTCTCGTTGGTCTTCCTTCCCCCAAAGCAAATTGTTTTAGATGTTTCTTCTGCCAATTTTTTTTTTTTGCCTTTTCAAGTTTTTTTTTTATACATTTTTTTGTATTAAAAAGAAAAGCATAACTATAACAAATTACAAAGGACAAAAGCAGGACTGGAAAATGAATGAATTCCTTCAGACTGGAAAGCAGATACTCTCAATAATATTAATGTTATAATACAAGCTCATTCAAGTATTGTACATTCATTTATTGTCCTTTTAAATGTGATATCCTGGCACATGGTAAATGTCAAAATGATATACTGGTATCTTTTTGGTATTAATTTGAGATAGTATCTCTTGATTTGCCGTTATGGTGAAGGAGATTTAGCTATCTCAGGCCACCATATTCTCTACTTCCTTTCCTCCATCCTCTCAGTGTAATCAGACTAAGTCAATAACAATATTTAAACAATATGCCTATGCAAATGTGATCTAGAGCTAACCATTTTATTGAACTACCATCACCAATTCTTTCTTTATGTTTTCCTGAATATACTCAATACTTTCTTCATTAGCTTGCCTTTCTCTGTGCAAATTGCTAATTCTTGCTAAAACTTTTAAGAAGGAAGGCAATTTTTGGGATGAACACTGGGTGTCATACATAAAAGATGAATCACTGGGTTCTACTCTTGAAGCCAAGACTACACTGTATGTTAACTAACTTGATTTAAAAAAAAATCCCTTAATTATCCACAAAGCCAATTTCATCTCAAATAGTTCTTTAGTTGCAAGTTTCGTTGGTAATATTCCTCCTAGATAACTCCTTCAAAGGTGGTTACTTTCTTGGTCTGATGAATAATGGTAATCTCAGGACATCCCTTTGATGATATCCTTAAATTCCTTTATCTGGTCCCTGGATTGGATTCCCAGGTTCCTGAATCTCACGTCTTCCAGGTGTTTGTTTGTTTTTGTTTTATCCCATGTTTTGGTAGAGCATATTTTCTGGTAACTTCATAAAATTTAAAGTATTTTGCAAATGCAGAGGAGGAAGTGATGACGGCCTAATATAGATGTCTCATGCGTCATTCTGAGGGTGCTGTCATGTACACATGGTGCAAAGTGGCTCCAGAGATTTCCTGGACCTCTCTCTATGTCAGATTTCCCATTTTCTTGAACTCTCATAAGTTCCACTTGGATTACTTCTTACTTATGGTGGAAGACATCCTCCAGTAGTCCTCTGAGGAAATGTTTTCCTTTAGTATGTATTTGATTCCTGGTTGTTTGGTTGGATGAATAACTTGGTTTTTGAAATTAATTTTCATCAACATTTTTGAAGGATTTACTGGATTACCTTCGTGTTTCCAGGGCTGTTGAAATTGAAGCCATGTGGATTGTTGAGGTTTTTTGTTTGCTTTTTGTTTGTTTGTTGTTTTGTTTTGTTTTTGCTTTTGTTTTTGTTTCTCTCCAGACGTTTATAGGACCTTTTCTTCTGCTTAGTGTTTTGAAATATTTCCATTGTTGTGTTTTGTTGTGGTATTTTTCCCCCATTTTGTTGGACATGGGATAAGACACATTCAGTTCTTATTTTTATAATTATGCCATTCTTTGCCCCTTCTCTATTTTCATCATTTGTTTGATTTCTTATTTGGATTTTCTCCAAAGCACACAAGGCCTATAACATTCTAAATATTTATTTTCCTATTTATTTTCAATATTTTGTTCTTTTACAGCTTTATTTTCCAAATGCTTTTTCAATTCTACTATCATATTTGTATCTGCTATAGCATACACACACACATATACACACACACATAAATATATATGTATCTGTAATATACGTATGAGTGTGTATATATATATATATATATATATCCATATACATATATAGCATCTATATCTTTTAACATGGATGCAACATTTTTCTTTCAAATTTATTTTCTCAGCATAATTTCTGCTTTCTTCAAATTGTGTGGTTCCTTTCTGTTTGCTTTGATTTTTATCTTCCATATTATTGTCTGTCTTCAGGTATTTTGGTTGTATCATCATGACTGAGAAATTGAAAATATGACTTGAATCTCTGAGCATGTTAGTGTACTTTATTCACTCTTAGATATTCTAGGTGCACCGTTTTAGGAAGACCTTTTTATCAGTGTCTGGAATTTCAACTGGGACTAATCCGATTATCCAGCATGTACTATTCTAGTTTCTTTGACTTTAGGATGCAGATTTGACAGCCAGGGTTCTGGTAGCACTTAGATGAAAAAGACTTAGAGACTTCACATTCTGTATTCAAAATTTACAGTCACCAATCCCTATTTTTATGTTAGTACTCATGATCTAAGCAATGCTGGTGCACCCCACCCAAAGATTCTCATACCCTCTTTAGAGAACCTCTAGATTTTGCCAGCAGGAGGAACTAGCCCTCTCCTAGGATAGTTATACTGATTAGAGAGAGAATATATGGAGATTTGATTCCTTCTTAAATATTCTTTTTTATTTTCTAGTGATACTGGTTCATTAGTCTAGTGGATTTATGCTTCTTAAACACATGCCTTTTGATTGCAGCTTTAATAGGAGAGAGAGAAAAGTTAGATGTGTATGTTCAATCGACCATTGTAAATGGGAACAACTTGCCTTTTTTTGGGGGGGGATGTAGTGACAGGTATGTTGGTAAACTATGTATACAGCTTGTTTGGTGAATTGTAATCTTTTTTACACTCTGATGCACAACCAAACATGGATAGGAAAATTCCTATTCCTTTCCTATTCCTATTCCCATACAGTTTTGTTGAATCAGTTATCAGTGTGCACACTGGCTTTTCCACCTCCATGGCAAATGACTGGATATCTTTGAATGCCAAATGGGATACTTTGTGAAGCCCCTCCTGTGGATGATTGTGCATATTGCTGGTATACTCTCTATTCACCACCTTGTTAATGGCAGGCAGCCTTTTTTCTTATCACCCTTCTTTATGGGAGCCATATAAACCCAGGCAACAAGGATATTCAAAACAGAATGGTACAAGCCACTACCTAGCTGGCCTCACCTTGCTGCCCCCTGGATGCCTGTGGGTATGGAGAGTCTGGCTGGAAAAATGCAGCCTGGGTCTGGGCAATCCAGCACGATCACCTAAGGCCTGAGCATCCACACTCCTGCATTTATTTTTAATAACAGATTTACAATAGCCCCATGCCAATCTGCACTCCCAGGAATTCATCAGGCCCTTTTTTTCTAACTTAATTGAACTTAGTTGAACATTAATTCAACTTAGTTGAACTTAATTCAACTTAGTTGAACATGAGGCCCTTTTTTTCTAACTTAATTCCTACCCTGAAAGAAAAGGAGACCCCAATTGCTAGAATCATCCAACACCAATTTTTTTTTCCTATGATGGAAGAAAATATACTTGCTCCTTTATTAATATTAGGATCCTTCCTCTCATAAAAATTAGGGTAACAGTTAAATTGGGAGAGCTAATGGCCTATCTTTCCTTCTCTCTTCCTTCACAGAGCTCATGTCTTCTCTCTACAACTGTTAACAGAGGGAAAATGTTACACATTTTCATGAGCAAAATTGTCAGTTGGCATATACTTTAGAGTCAGTTCTGAATATATGAACCTATCAAACTTCTATCATATTGACTTTGCATGTCTTAATATTATGTGGCTTATTTACATATTTGTACATAATTCCTTGGCTTAAATGTTGTTTTACATTTTTGAAATATGGTTGAATAAAATCTAGGGGAAAAACGTCATAAGGTTTGTAAGCAGATTTCTTCTCTGCAGCATTAGAATTGAACTGTTTTTTGCTTGTTTGCTTGGGGTTTTTTGGGCAATTCCACTAAGTTTATATAACTTAATGTCATATAGCTTATACATGGAATTGCCAAGATTCAAAAAGGAAATGCTGAAATTATTGTTATAATTTTATTTTGATTTGACAGATGTTATGTGCATATGGATTGTGTAAATATTTTATTCATTTCAGGAATAAATTATGTTTATAATATTCTTGACTTTTCTCTAACCATCATAAATATTCTGCATAAATATATAAGTTGTGCTATATAAAATAATTATGTGATAGTTATATTTACTTACAAAGACTAGTGACTAAACCAAAAAGATGAAAAGTATAAAGTCAATTAGCCAATCTTTCTAATAGTGAAATGATTCTGTCATTCTTTATCTATCTTGATAGGTTGATAGACATACTTGAATGAGAAGATCATTATTTATAGTAGTAACAAAAATTGAAAAATGTCCGTGAAAATAGACCTGCTTTGTAAGCTTATAAACAAAAAATCTTGTGGCACTTCTCATATATGTTTCACCATTCAGATACCAAATGCTCTTTTTATGCTCATTCTTGTGTCCTGAGCAGTACCTTGTTGGTACTTTTCTTTTTATTAGGAATTTTTCTTATACCAAAAAATTTATCTCTAAATTATATAAATATTCTAATTATCATTATTTGATATATTTTAATGTAATAATGTTATTCTATTATATTAGATATATAGTATACTGTATATCATATATGTGACATAGTACTCATACACATATTATTTAAATTACATATATATTACATGTAACTCTCTCACCAGAATTATGTATCATTGAATTATAATGAGTTCAAAATTTATGATTATTCCTCTTCTCAAATGTCATGGTTTGATGTTCACGTGTGAACTCCTTATTTAATCTGAGGGTTCCATAGTTTGAGCCATCTCATGTCCCGAGTTTGCATTATCCAACAGAGATTCTTTTTGTTCTCTCTACCAATGAAATCAATATATTTTATTTTGGAAATGTTTAAAAAGGCAGGTATGTGCCTAGAAACCAGTATCAGAAAGCTTGAAACAAAATAAAGCTCAAAGCTGAATGAAGGAATGATGAATAAATCTCTTATCATTACTGATATTTTGATGTTTGAGTCTTTAACACAAATCTGCTGATGTAATATTAGTTCAATTGAAACCTTTCTCCTCTGACATACCCTATTTTTAGTGTCCCTGAGAAACTTGGAAAGAATAAGGGGAACTTGTGAATTTAGAATTGGGGGATAAAGCAAAAACTAAGAAGTTTCTAAAAAATGAATAGTTATAAAAATATACACTATATTATTGGTTTGTAAATTAAATTTAATAAATCTATATTTATAACTTTTCTAATTAGCTTATATAAAACATGTAAATGATTCAACATATTTTTCTAATTACAGTCTCAAAAGTATTATGTTTTATCACTTATTGTATTATCTTACCATCATTTAAACTTGAAAATAATTTTATTATATGCATACTTGCATTCACAGATACCAGTTAAGTTCTGTACTGTCATTGGAAGGCATCTAAAATTGTTATGTGTACATTTATCATTTAAAACTTATGAAACATTAAGAAAAATTTTTACAAAAAGGGGGCAACTGGGTGGTTCAGTCAGTTAAGCGTCAGACTTCAGCTCAGGTCATGATCTCGCTGTTTGTGAGTTCGGGCCCCGTGTTGGGGTCTGTGCTGACAGCACAGAAGCAGCTGGAGCCTGCTTCAGATTCTGTGTCTCCCTCTCTCTCTGCCCCTCTCTTACTCATGCTGTGTCTCACTCAAAGTAAATAAACATTTAAAAAAAAGTTAAAAAAACTTATGTATATAATGCAGATTCATGCTTTATGACTCCAGCCTCAGTATACATTTTTCACATTCCAAGACTTTTTCTATTTAGTTTCTTTAAAGTCCTTCAGTGAAGTCGGTATGTTTGCTTGTATTTATTATGTCACACTGGCTTTTTTTAATAGATATGGGAGACTCATTGCTTGGGTTTTACACTATATTCAGTCAGTACATGTTTTCCAGTTAAAAGCAAGACATGGCAATGCTTTCATTGTTTTATAAATGTGAATTATGGCTGATTTCATTATAAATTCACGTCTATATACACAAATACAAGTTTTTTAAGGAAGATTGTTTGGTTAGCCTGGGGCTGCCCATATTTATTACCTGATGTCCAGTCTGATTTTGTATTAGCTTTAGATTTTTATTTTAAATAAAATATTGTTACTTTAATTGCAATAAATAAGGCAAAATAAGATTGGTAGACTGCCACTTTGTATAAAGTTTACGCATATACATACGCATATACATATACATATGCATATAACTTTTTGTAAGTTAAAATGATTGCTATAAGTATTTTATTTGGGTTACTATAATACTCCCATTTCTGACATAGTCTTGTTAATAGTATGTGAGTTATCTATGTAATCAGTAGAGTTCTCTCTATCATCCTTGGTTAAGAGAGAGACTACCAGTGAAAAACGATTTCTCTCTTTATACAGTCTTTCTCATCCTCAGTGAAACTGATATCTCCTATTCAAGTACAGTGTACATGTGGTTTCTGATACTCAGACGGAAGCAGCTAGGAATAACTTATTCTTTCCAGGTTTTAATGGTGGTGGGAGAAATATCCAATGCTACTGCATCTGCAGACCACTTTCCTTGCCATGACTTGGAAGATACACACATAGAGTCTCAAAGCCACCAATCACCAAGGTCTGGAGGAAATTATAGGTTATATGTACATAAAATACTTGTAGAAAATAGAAGCTGACAAATCATTTATATGAACATATAGAGAGTAATCTCAACATTCACTAGAGCTTTAGAGCTTTTCCCCCCATATATTTCATGAAGTATTTCTATAATTATGTATTCCTTTACTTGTTAGCAGTGTTTTCTTTCTTATTTAGAATATGCCATTTTAATTAATAGCAATGAGCCTCAAGACAAGAGTAATATACAATTAAATATATTTTAAAAACCATGTATGTAATAATTCTAGCATCTCTGCTACCTGAGTAAGATATTTTGGTTGTGTCTCTTTTGAGGCATCACATTGTATTTGTTATTTTTATTAAATGTTGAACATTACAGTAAAAGAACACTGACTACTGAGGTAAATTACATTTATGTACAGATAAATTCCTCTTCCTCTTCTTCTTCTTCCTCCCTTTCTCCTCCTCCTCCCCCTACCTCTCCTCCTTCTCCTTCTTCTTTTTCTGTCAGGTCATTAGTGTGTTGAGTCAGGGTAATCAGTAATTAGTCTGAGTCTGGGTTTTGGTTTGTTCTTTTTTTATTTCCCCTTATGTTATATTTTGTTCATCACAGCCTTCATAATCTTTGCAGACAGGGTCATAGACTTTTATTTTTAGAGCAGAGACTGGAATTTTAGTGCCTGGTGGTTTTTTCTCAGGTCTCCTGCCCTATCCTGAGGCTTTATCAGGGTCCATGTGCCTCTCTTCAGTATTGAACCTCTAATCTCCCTTGCCTCTCCACTATGATATATTACCAATGACTTGTTTAGTGGGGAATATCTGTAGAGTTTCTTTGAGTTCTTCCTTTCTGGCTTTACACTATAGCAAGCCCAGTGACTTGCAGCTCAGTGGATCTGTGTGAACTCCCCTGCCACTCCTCCAGTGGTAGGCAGCTTATTGCCTCATTCTTAGTGTAAGGGCTAAGGTGGAACATTTTTTTCCAGGTCTTGTACTCCTGCCTTAGATCCCCCAGGACCAGAGACACAGCAGGAGGATGTTTTGATACATTTTCCCGCCTGCCACTGAATGTTTCATATGCAAAATGCAAATAGTAGAGGCCTATGTAGAAAATTGGCAGGTGTCCCTTGTAATTTCAAAGCTCTTTGGGGTTCTAAACCACCTCTTAGTGTTACTCTACCAAAGATGAAACAGCATGGGTTTCATTTCTCCAAGGAGAAGTTCATCTTCTTTAAACTTTAGCTCACTAAATTAGTTTGCAATCTTATCTCATGGGGCTTCAAATAACCATTATTTTATAGATTAGCAAATTTTTATTGTTAGTTGAAAACATTTAAACGATGGCAGGTTTACACTGTTGTTATAAGATATATTTAGTTCAGTTCTTCAAATTAAATTAAAAAGTTTTGGAATTTTATTCTATAGAAACCAAAGCAACTGCCATTTGGGGGCATTATATTAAAAACTTCTATCACAGGCACCTGGTTGACTCAGTTAAGCATCTGACTCTTGACTTCAGCTTAGGTCGTGATCTCCAGGTTCATCTTCATGAGTTCGAACTGCCTGCTTAGGATTCTCTCTCTTCTCTCTCTCTCTCTCTGCCCCTCCTGTGTTCATGCTGTCTCTTTCTCTCAAAATAAATAAATAAACTTAAAAAAAATTCTATCCCAAAACATTTTTTTCTAAACTCTATAAAAACATATCTTATTTAGAAAGAATTTTATTTTTGAATAGAGTTTTCAATCAGAATGGTTTTAAAGTCCACAAATATAATGAAACTGGTATTTTAGTCAACAACAATTAATAACAACAGTAATCTTAATTACTTTAATGCCGTATTTCACCATTAAAAGTCTCTTGGTTTGCACAAAAAAAGAAAGTAGGGGACTTTGAGTAGAATGTTACTAAGTTAGTTTTCTTTTTTGGTCTGCTGCTACTTCTTATAATGGAATTCATATGACCCTCATCTAATGCCCTCATAGTCTAATCTGAATAAAAGTGAAAAATCTATCTCAGTATTTAGGCAGCCAGCCTTAAGTTAGCTAAGATTACTTTTGAGGAATCAGTTTTGTTCTTCCTTTCTGGTAGAAGCATTTCTGTTTTATCGATGAAATTGTGTCTGCCTCCAGTGTCCACAAAGCCCATACTTACTTCTAGAGCACTCATCTCCCTTCTTCCTCAAAAACACCAAATTTCCCTGACATTTGTAACATCATAATTATTGCTACTACCTTTCCTTGTAGCTGTCTTTAGATTCTTTCCCCTCATTTATTAATGCTTCTACCACCTGCATTACTTCTTTTATTCTTTGTCTTATCATAATTCATGTATATATCACTACATACGCATATGTGCCTAACACTTTTCCTTTTTTCAGATTGTCTACCTCCTCACCTGCAACAATCTATTCCAATAGTCATTTTTCCTTCGATCATACTCTCGACAGTACTTGTGCCACTCCAGTATTTCATTGCTACAGTTATTCTCATTTCTCACTATATCATACCCTTCTAGATTATATACATTCACACTGCCAATTCCTTTATCTGATCAATACCTATTTGAAACCCTACTGTTTTCTTCACTATCAATTGTTGCATTAATATCTTCAGCTTTCATCTTATCTAGTTGTTATTACATTTTCCAACATTTACATGGCCCTCTTCCATGAAAACTTCAAATCATTTACCTGGGAATGCAAGTAAACAAACAAACTCAGACTGTATAAAACTATTCACCCATTCAGCATCTACATCTCAATAGCTAAATGATGGTGGAGAATAATGAGAAAATATAGGATTCTTAAAATTTTTAGAAACTAAAGTCAAATAGTCAAAATTGCCTGATTATTCAATGGTACTAACATAGTATATTTTACTTCCTACTTACAATAAACAGTAATAAAAAATCATTCACAATGTTGTGCTTACTTTGCTCTGCACCATGCTTTGACATACATAATTTCCATAACTAACCCATGACATATATAATGTTTTTAGAACCATTTTACAGCTGATGAAACTAAGTCATGTTGGCAGTACAGGAAGTGACTTAGTTTCAGTCTATGCTCTGAATTGTTATGCTATACTACCTCTATGGCATGTCCTTTCATTTCTTTCATTTCTTTACTTCTTTCATTTCTTTCATTTTCTTTTTCTTCCTTCCTTCCTTCCTTCCTTCCTTCCTTCCTTCCTTCCTTCCTTCCTTTCTTCCTTTGTCTGTCTTTCTTTCTTTCTTTCTTTCTTTCTTTCTTTCTTTCTTTCTCCCTCTCTCTCTCTTTCTTTTCTCTCTCTCTCTTTCTCTCTCTCTCCCTCCCTATCTCTCTCTCTCTCTCTCTCTCTCTCTTCCTAATATGAATGGTGTTTATCTACTTCCTTCAAAACTGAGCTTTTCCATTTGTGACCAGATTTGACTCTGGAAATCTCAAGGACTGTGTCACTGATGTGGCCTTTTTCTTTCTTTGTTTCTTTCTTTCTTTTTAATTTTTTTAACATTTATTTATTTTTGAAAGACAGAGAGACAGAGCACTGGTGGGGGAGGGGCAAGGAGAGAGAGGGAGACACAGAATCTGAAGCAGGTTCCAGGCTCTGAGCTGCCAGCACAGAGCCAGATGCGGGGCTCGAATCAAATTGTGAGATCATGACCTGAGCCAAAGTCAGACACTTAACTGACAGCCACCCAGGCACCCTTGTGATGTCCTTCTCTTTTATCTATTGCTCCCTTTCTGCTACATCATTCCTATTCACATAAAAATGAGATCTAGATTCTCCTAATTTAAAAAATAAAAAAATAAATGAATCTCGTCTCTCTCACCTCTACTCCTATTTCTTATGCAGAACCCAATATTACTTTAGAAATTACCTTTATTCTTTACCCTACTCCTCATTCTGCCCCTTTAGAACTCTCTTCTCTGCTGTGATACTCAGAATACTGGCCTCCCAATGACGTCTATATCCTAATTCCTGAAACCTGTGAATATGTTATGTTATGGCAAGTGGAAATTAAAATTACAGATGAAATTAAGGTAGCCAATCACCTGACCTTAAAGAGATTATCCTGTTTTTTTCTAAAAAAGCCCAATGTAATCACAGGGTCATTAGAAATGGAAAAGGGTGACAGAGTCAGAGGGAAGTGTGAACTCTGGAGGAAGCACCAGTGAGATTACTGGTTTTGAAAGTGTAGAAAAGGGACCAGGAGCCAAGGAATGTGAGCAGCCTCTGAAAGGTGAAGAGGGCATTGGAATGAATTTTCTTCTAGAGCCTCCAGAAAGAATACAGCAGTGCTGACCCCTTGATTAGTTTAGTGAGACCTATGTCAGACTTTTATACTAGAGAACTGTAAGAAAATGAAATTGGTTTAATTTGATCTACTAAATTTGTGATAATTCATTGAAGACAATAGAAAACAAATATAGCTTCTTACATGGGTTCACCTTCTAGCTGAGGAGTTTCTCTGATACCCCTGTGTTCTGCATAAGTGCTTTTGTTCATAATTTCATGAAAACATCCATTTATTAAACACATATTTAAGAGGCACCTGGGCAGCTCAGTTAAGCAGCTAACTCTTGATTTCTCTCAGGTCATGATCTCACAGGTTTTGAGTTCAAGCCCTAAATAGGGCTCTGTGCTGACAGCTTGGAACCTGCTTCAGATCATCTGTCTCCCTCTCTATCTGCCCCTCCCCAGCTTGTGCTCTCTCTCTCTCTCTGTCTGTCAGAAATAAATAAACATTAAGAATAATAAATAAATAACATATATACCTACATACATATTTAGTAGGAGTTACCTAGTATCATGAGTATGCCTATTTATCAGTACTATCCCTTCTAAGCCTACATACCAGATGTAGTTAGCTAGTTCAGATTTGTTCATAATTTGAATATGACATTTTTTATTTATTATTAACAGATTTGCTTCCAGAACCTGTTTCAACATCATTATCTATGAATTTTAACTGGCAAGTAATATTTTATACACTCCTAGACAATTTTTCAACATTTAGGTTCTTTTCAACTTTTTATTTTCTAATATACATTTGTTCTGCCAATTAAACTTAAATCTTCTAACTAGAATTAAATAGTCTGTGGAACTGTGCCAGTACCCTAACATTTTGTTTAGTGCCTCATTAAGGCTTATAGAAAAAGAGAAGAAATGTTGGACAAATAACAGCACCACAACCTTGAGGAAGAGCGAATACATAGTTTGACATTTCTATAAAGTTTCGACCATGAGATTGGACTTGAAATAATTTTTAATATGTTAATAAGCACTTTCATCTACCAACAGTAGTGAGGTTAAAGTGTGTGTGTGTGTTTGTGTGTGTGTGTGTGTGTGTGTGTGTGTGTGTGTGTGTGTAAGTTCTGGGAAATAGACTTTTATTTAGAAGTGATTTAAGAAAATGGAAACTATTCATAAGCTGAACATTTTTCTGACATCATTTTTTGGAATTTTGAAACACATACAGAAATGAAAAGTCAGGCTGAGGCCAGATACAGCAATGAGGAGCTATAATGAATAGTAATGAGTGGAGTGGACCTTAAACAGAGTTCTCAAATATAGTATTTTTTTAACTTTATCTGTTTCTGACAGCTTTCCTTGAACTTTATAATTATTTTTCCTCATAATCTCTGAACTCGGTTCTTTACTAAGAAATATGTTATCTATCTACATCTATATCATCTCTATCTTACCTATAACTATATAAAAATAAATGTTTTTTCATTGAAATCCAGAGGAAACATAACATTTTATGAGAGAAAGCTTTCACTGTTCACAAGCTCTTTTAAACTCTGCAAAAAAAACGAAACAAAACATTTAGTTACTTAGAATATTCTTAGTGGGGATGGTGTCATGCAATTGTGATTTACCTTGTTCCTTTATATTCATTTGAAACCTGCCATGTTGCAGTTCTGTCAAGTACAGGGCTCAGCAAAAAGTGACTCAATGAAGTCCACTGTGTATTTTTGTTTTGTTTAAATAAAGTTTTATTGGAAAAAATGGTCACACTCATTTGTTTGTATATTATCCCTGGCTGCTTTCATATTACAATTGCAGAGGTAAGCAGTTGTGACAGGCTCCATTACCCACATTTATTATGGGTTCAAATTCAGGAATTATTTATACACCATGCATTTATTTTAGGTGATCTTCATTTTTTAAAGTCTAACACAGTGCCTTGAATTTGATAAGTAGTCAATAAATATTTGTTGAATACATAATAATTCTAAACCTCATCAGTAAAATGTAAGAACTACTAACTGGTTATTAAGATTCATGTGGAAATAAAAATCTGTGCAAACAATGTAGAATGTATAGTAAGGAGTATAGTAAGGCATAGTAGGTTTTTAATAAACATTGATTTCCCCTAATATACCATCTCTTTTGAATTTTGATGTAGGGATGGCTCTTATCCAAAAAGCAACAGTAATACTAAGAGCCTGAAATTTTTAGATGCCTTAAGATCCCTACTCAGAAGTAACATACTGTCATTTTATTCTTATCTCAAATTCTAATTTGTGAATGATTAAGGACCTAAGAACTGAGCAATTTATGAGGAGCGTTGTTCTGTCTTTGAATGCTTAAACTTTCTCCCTTTAATATATCATGGCAAATTCTGTCACTTTGGATATTGTGAGCCAACCATTTAACAAGAGAATCAAAATCTTTGAGCTGCATCTCATCAAATGGAAACTGAGCATGATGTAATTAAAGATAAGCAGCAACAAGACAAAGAAAAACAATTATTTCTTAAAACTAAAATGTCTTTGTAGGGTAGATGGAGCCAACCATTTGTTCTGGATGGTTGTTTTTGATTTGTCTGTCTCTCCTTTCTTCTCTCTCTCTCTCCTCTCTCGTTCTCTCCTTTCTGTCTCCCTTTTTCTCCCCACTTCTCTCTCTGTGTGTAAAGTGAGAATATTAGAATGCATATATGCTAACATTTCTCAGGAAGATCAAGAGGGTGCTATATAAGCAGAACATTGTGTACTCCTCTGGGGTAAACTATCTGAGGTAGACAGGAGCAGAAATTGCTGGAAAAATTATTTAAAAAAATTTTTTTTCAACGTTTTTATTTATTTTTGGGACAGAGAGAGACAGAGCATGAACGGGGTAGGGGCAGAGAGAGAGGGAGACAGAGAATCGGAAACAGGCTCCAGGCTCCGAGCCATCAGCCCAGAGCTTGACACGGGGCTCGAACTCACGGACCGCGAGATCGTGACCTGGCTGAAGTCGGACGCTTAACCGACTGCGCCACCCAGGCGCCCCTGGAAAAATTATTTTAAATAAAGTTTAAGAGTATCTAGATTACCAAGACAGAAAAAAGAAAATTAGTCATTCTAAAAGTAAGTACTAAAGTAAGAAATCAGAGGTAAAGTCAAGGTTTGCATGAAACCGATTCTATTTGAGTGATTACTGACAACAGAACTGATGTGTCTGCAGCTGGCTTTACCAAACTTTGAATATACATGTAATGAGCTGGTTTAATGGTTGTGATTGGTCTTCTTCTTCCTGCCAAGGTAGTTACAGGAACTAGATTTATCCATCCCTACACACTTAAAATACACACATATCTGCACTCACACACACAATATTTGAAACAATGTTTTTCAAGACACTGGGCATCAGGCAATGAGGGGCAATCAATAATTCCTGAGAAATAAGGTCAGCCTTATGAGTGCTCCAGTTTACTGCCTTGAGAGTGTTTCCAGGCTATCACATTGTAATAGGGAATTCCTCTAGATCCAGGCAGATGCCTGAGTTCATAAAACAGAACTGAAAATCTGGGGCAACAAAGCCAGCTTAAGTTTGTAGGATAGAAAACTAAAAAAGAGAGCTGCATAGAGAACTACAAATCTAACAGGGTCTCCTTGAATATTCATCTGAGTATTTTCAATCCCATGCACATGAGGAAATTACCTAAAGCTGGGTAATACATGTCTGTGATGTGTCTGTTCCAAGCCTGTCCTCAGTCTGGAAAGTATCAATATTAACAGGGTGTTGGGTAGAGTACTCAGAAGGGCTTTGCCTCAGTAGTGGGGAATAATAAACCCTGTATTAAATGCTCTTCTGGTCCTACCTAACAGATCTTAATCAGAGATACAAATGGATCAAATTGTTTCTAAGTAATTTAGCTGCATCCCAGAATAAATCTCATGAATATTTATGAATATAAAAATATCCAGCACACAACAATGTGAAATTCACAATGTCTAGTACTTAGTCAAAAATCAGTAAGGATGATAAGAGGCAGAAGACTATGACCCATAAGAGAAGAAATAGCAACCAGTTAAACCCAACCAAGAAGTGACACAGATGCTAGAATTAGCAGACAAGGCCTTTAAAAACACTTATCCAAACTGTGTTCCTGTTGTCCCATTAGTTATACAGAGATATAGAAGCTTTAAAAATGATCCATTCAAATTTGTAGAGTTGAAAATTATAGTATCTAAAATGTAAAACACGCTCTCGTGAGTTCGAGCCCTGCGTTGGGCTCTGTGCTGACATCGCAGAGCCTGGAGCATGTTTTGGATTCTGGGTCTCCCTCTCTCTCTCTCTCTCTCTCTCTGCCCCTCCTTTGCTTGCAATCTGTCTCTCTGTCTCAAAAATAAACATTAAAAAATTTTAAATGTAAAACATGCTCAACAAGATAATTGCTAATGTTTCAGTATGAAAGAAAGATTAATGAATTTGAAGATAACAAACATGAAACACACAGAAAAAAAAAAGAACCAATAATTTAAAAGTCATAAATGAACTTTGGGACAACTTTAAACAACCTAATGTATGTATAATTTGAGTCCCCAGAGGGAGAGAACAAAAGCATATTTAAGACATAACGTCTGAAAACCTTTTGAATTTGGTAGAAACCAATGCAAAAAGTTCAATGAATTCCAACCACAAGGAAGATTAAGAAAAACACAAGTCCAAATGAATAATGAAGAAAAAAATCTTAAAAGTAGCAACAGGGAGAAAAATGCTAGGAAACTTCAGGATTCTAGCGTATTTCTTATCAGAAACAATACAACAAAGGAGACAGAAGTTCTGTCTGAAAGTTCTGGCAGAAAAATTCTGATGGATAAGAAGATGTGAATTTAGAATTCTATACCCGGCTAGCATATATTTTAAATATAACCCCCCCTTTTTTTTCAGATACACAAGCTTTGAAAGAATTCTTCACCAGAAGTCCCAGTCCCACGCTATAAGAAATGTTAAAAGGACTTCTTTAGACAGAATAAAAATGGCATAAGATAGGACTCTACAAAATGTAGATCCCAAAACTTAACTACATTGATAAATATATCATATTTTTCTTGTTCTTTAAATCTCTTGAAAGATATTTGATTATTTAAACAAAAAACACAATGTAATGCATGTTTAAAAGTAAAATGCATGACAAGAACAACATCACACCAAAATATGGATGAATCTCTTAATAGTTTTGCTGAGTGAAAGAAGCCTGACAAAATTATTTCATAAAGTATGATTATATTCATATAAAACTGTAGAACATGCAAATGAATAGTGACAAAAAAATCAATGAGGAAAATGAGAGGTAGTGGGACAGGATTACAGTAGGGTATATTGAAGCTTTTGGAGGTAGTGGAAATGTTTATTATTTTTATCATGGTGATGGCTTCATAGGTGTATGCAGTTATTAAAACTTACTGAATTGAAGACTCTAAGTATATGGAATCGATTATATGTCAACTCATCAATAAACTGATTTAATAAAAAAGAAAAAGAAAGGTTGAAGGTGGTAGATGATTTCTATGACCCCTTTTCCCTATGGTATATTTTTATATGGAACTCTATCCTCAAGAAGGAAAGTCTGTAATCAGCTTAGGTTGCTTGCTATGGAGTGTATGCTAATTATTGGTTGATATAAATTAAATGTTAGCCATTTGCCTGCAGAACAGTCTAGGGATCTGACCTCTCCTGATCTCATTGAGACAAGTGAATTTTCCAGTGTATAAGTCAATTAAATCAAACCATTAAACATGGTTTACCCCTTATCTCTACTCCTTAGAGCAGCACTGCTACATGACAATCCAAACTGTACATATTATCTTTATAATGCACCGCTTTATTTGTATCCATGATCTCTACCTTGTTGAACATCCTCAACCTAAACAATGTAGTCAAGTTATAGTGAATTGACTCTGTTCCTGGAAACTCTTAAGACTACTGCAACTGGGGGTGCCTGGGTGGCGCAGTCGGTTAAGCGTCCGACTTCAGCCAGGTCACGATCTCGCGGTCCGTGAGTTCGAGCCCTGCGTCGGGCTCTGGGCTGATGGCTCAGAGCCTGGAGCCTGTTTCTGATTCTGTGTCCCCCTCTCTGTCTGTCCCTCCCCCGTTCATGCTCTGTCTCTCTCTGTCCCAAAAATAAATAAACATTGAAAAAAAAAAAGACTACTGCAACTGAATCAGCCTTTAGTCATGAAATTAGAGAGACATTAATTGGCAAATCATCATTAGTCAATGAGCATCTTTTTCCACCTTGAAAGTTAACATACAAATGATGACAAAACCCTTATACTGAAGAACCTAAATTCAAGGTGGAGACAGATTTATAAATGAGTACATGTGGTAAAATTTCACAGGTGTGTTGGCAGTCCTGTATTTAGGGAACAATGGGAGACATAAGGAAACAGTGGTTACTATTTCTTGATATGTTCTTGATCTCAGAAAAAGCTTAAAGAATGGATGGGATTTGAACTTAGTCTTCAAGAATTACCTTATGTTTGCCAGGTAGAAAATAAAAAAAGTGGTCATTTTAGAAAGATAAATTAGTGTATACAAGCAGAATAGCAACTGAATTATTTGCAAAGTGAATGGAGACAGCCAAAGATGAAGCTGTAAAAGTATTTAAGAGGCAGATTATAGGAGGGGACATTATAGAGGAGTTTTAAATCAGACACTTAAGATTTTATTCAGCTTTTTGGTCCTAATTAATGGATTACTTGCTCTCACTAAATTGTTCTTGCCTTGTTATAATTATCCACAGTTTATTCAGAAATGTAACAGTTTTTCTATTATTCTTTGTATGTACAAATTAAGCCACTTAGAAAAGGTCTTCACATCTTAAATTCTGCTAAAACATTGTATTATTACACAGCATCATTTTTTTGCAAATTCCCTAAACTTACTTAATTACTAGTGTGGTTTAAGTCACATGAAACCAGTTGTAGTATAATCTGGGAAGACGCCTCTCTGACAGTTCCCACTTTTGTCCTGTTTTGTCACAATATCAGTAAGGTCCTTCACATTTCAGGGGATCAGGGGTTATATGGATTTTAGCATTAACATATGATAATAATACCAAATTATAATTGACAATAATATTAATATTAATCACTATGCATTGAGTCCTAGTTCTGTGATAAACGTAAGGTGAAGTGCTTCTGTATTCTTTCCTTTAATTCTTATGACTAACCAATGAGGTTGCCATTTCACCAATGAGCAAACTGAAGCCTCAAATAGTTAAGGTCATGTAGATAGAGACTGGAGTGCAGCTCTGTCAGATTCTAAATAATGTAATAAAACATAAGGTTAATGAAATAACTGGTACCCTACTAAGCCAAAATAACTCATGTATTTTCAGGATGTAATTTAGACCCTGCAAAGAATGTACCATGCTCAATTACTATCAACATTAAAATGGGAAAAGCAGTTTTATTGTTAAATATTCTATTACTCCTTTAAAATTCAATCTACACAGACATTTTAAAAACAAAGTATACAAAGAGCATAATTTGAATTCAAATGTTAAATGCTTCTGATTCTAGGGGAAGCATCGGAAGTTGTTTGGAATTCTTGAATGAATATCTATAAATTGGACATTTACATAAAAGAGGTTTATTTTTGAAGACATATAATTTTGAATCTGCAGAGTGTATATGTGCGTATTTGTATATAATGAGTCAAATTGGAATGCTGTTACCTGTAAGAATAGGATCTGTCATCTTCAAGGCTCAAATGTAACCCGCATACAAACTATTTAATTGAAAAAGAAAATAGTAACAGTGTGTTGCTTCTTTTTTTATGCTTCACATGGAATAAAATGTCAGAGAGTAACAAAAGGCGTTAGCAATTCTGCTTCTAATGACTTTAATGACAGATGCAAGGCTGAAGCCCCATGCAGCATTATGAAAATTTATCCCACATGCGCTTTAATTATATGTGCTAACTTTACAGACAAACCAGATTGTTCTAGCTGTCACATAGAGGATCAAATACAAATGTGAATGCATATGGCACACTGTGTTGATTTTCCTAACAGCATTCAAACATACCACAAGTTTGCTACTTTCTTTAACATTAACGATGAACCTTAGACCAGGATAATGATGAACAGAAGACAAAATTAAATTGTAATCCTTTCTCACTTAAAAAAAAAAGAAATCATAGATTTTTCTCTACGTGATTTGGCAATTAACATAATATATTTTAAAACACATCATTAACATGTTCATTTTCAACCAGAGCTACCAAGGAACTGGTGATGCATGCAAAACTTTTTAATAAGAAATACTTAGTAGGTGTATTAAAAGTACCAGAACAAAGATTGACACAGTTGGATCTCCAAAGTATTCTTACTCTATGTGAAAAATGCAAGTTTGGTCTAAAATATCAAATTAAATGCTTTACCTTGAAATGCATGTCCTTTATTTCTAAAAAAACACTTTTAGTTATCACTTCCATCTAAAATTGTTACATTACTTTAAATTTATTCTTACATTATGCCTGAAGTCCAGGCTGGAAAATTATTATTTTAGTCTTATTTCAGAGATTGACTCCCAGAATTTGAAGCTAATCAACGTAACTGACAGTAATGTTTGCAGAAATTGCAAAATCTGCACGGACCTACTGAAATATACTAATGGCTAAACCATTTATTTGTATCAAAGGGCTTAATTCCTTACCTTTTTCTGTATCCATCTTATTTGTCATATAACATTGCCTTTCCACTTGCTTTCGTGTTCCTCTGCCTTCACCTGGAGCATATTCTTATGATGCTCTGTTAAAAATAATGAAGTAAATGGGAGAGACAAATCCACCCATACAAGGCCAATCTGTAGGTGACCATCAGACATAGTAGTGACTCCAGATAAACCCAGACTAAGTTGTCAAACTTCAGATTTGTGAACTAAATGAATACTTATTGATTTGAGGCACTGGGCTTTGGGATGATTTACTGATCATAATTTTAGCAATACATCATTGATTCATGTCACTCTTTTGAGTTGAATTTTGAACTTGTGTTTAAAACATTTTACTGAATGGAGTTGTGCTTCATTGAAATTTTTATATTTTTACTTAATATTTTTCCACATTCTTACATTGAAAGAGTGTTCATTAACTTTAAGGGATATGTTCTTTTATCACCAGATAGGTTTTCAATCACAGGATACTCGATTCATTTAACTAGAATGACATCTCAGCAGGCTGACATGGAAAACAGCCCACCAGCATCTTCTTATCTAATTAATAGAAAGACTAAATCTTTTTCTAAGTAAACTCCCATTTCTTGACCAGAACCCGTCTTCTAATCTAATCATTGTTTAATGGGTAAATTTTCAGCCACATTCAATTTAAATGTATGGAATTTGAGAAATTGCCACTAAAATCTGTAAGAACTACTAAATCTTTCTTAAAGTAACAATTTTCTGGAGTAACTCTTGGTCTTACTGTGTTTAATGAACATTGGCATTCAAAAAATGCATGATCTTTTTGCCTACAACACACAGAGATTTGCAAACTGGTCCACAGGCCTAATCCTGCCTGCCACCTGTTTTTTGTTAGTGTTGTTACTGTTTTTTAATTAAATTTTATTAGAGTATAGCAATGCTGATTCATTTACACGTTGCCTGAGGCTGCATTCATTCTACAATGGCAGAGTTGAATAGCAGAGACAGAGAGCCACTCATCAAGGCTAAAATATTTATTTTTTGACCCTACATAGAAAAAGTTTGCTGTTTCCTGGCCTGTGATGTCAAGTATTGCTTTAGTCTTAATATCTGTCATGCATTTATCATATTTTGCATTGATTTTACCAAGTCATTTATTATTTCCATGAGTTTTGGTTAAAAAATACATTAAACATTTACATATTTTTATGTAAATAAGAACAAAATCAGATGAACAAATGACAGATAATGGCATTTTCTGCCTGTCATAAAGTAGACCAAGTCCAAGTAATTCATTTGTTTATTCAAAGTTCCTCATAACTTGGCCTGTCGCTAGAGTACAATTGATTCATCATTAACCTTTACTCTCCCATTCTTTAAAATCATGCCCCACAGAGAAAGGTTTTCTGTTAATTTTCCACTACCCTATCCCCTTCAGTTTTCATTTTGAAATGTATTATTTTCTTTAATAAAACTAAGGAACCAACATTTACAAGTGTAATTTTTCTTGCTAATTGATTAATCTAAAATTTTCAAATCTTCAAGTGCCAATTGCATGTTGACCTATAATATAATTAAATAATCTATCATGTTTATTCCTGATGCCATATATCAAGCAAAAACTGATTTTATAAGCAAAATGTAAATACTTAAGCTAGTTGTAATATTTCCATATATTTTGTATTCCCTAAGAAATAAGCAAATTGCTGGCTTCAGAGTGTTTAATAAACTTTTTTGAATAAAAATGGCCAAAGAGTTCAAATCTAAGATTTGAGATGATCAATAAATTTACATTCAAACTGAGCACTAACATTAAGAGAGTTGAAAACAATAGATACAAGGTCAAATATGACAGCTTGAATATGGAAATTATGGAAATAGAAAAACTCTTTCATTGAACTAGCTATAAAACAATATTACTATAGGAGACTAAAAAAAGGAATTCCTTTAAAAAAAAGGAATTCCTGTATTTTAATAAACATATATCAAGTATTCAAAAAGAATCAGATTTAATATTAATTTTATGTACATCTCAGTAAATGTGGAAATATAACTCTAACATCAATTTCTAACATCATCACATCAAGCTATGGAGAGGGGATATACTTTATTTTTTTTCAGTTATTTATTTGGCAATATGTAGACATTATCAATAAATAGCCCATATAAAAACAGTTAAAGGATTTTTCTAAAGTCTTTCAACAAATTATAAAAACAAATTAGAAATGTAATTTTGAATACAAGTTTGGATTTATGATTACTAAAAATTTAACCACCATCCTCTAGCCATTTTATCAAAAACTGTCAGCTATCTGCCATTCAGATATTAAGATTTTCAGTTACTCTTGATTATCAGGGACAACTTTGTGACACAGTCTCATTATGTCATACCAAAATGACCTGAAACTGGGAAGAATTTAAATGGAGATTAAATTTAAAGTACTTAAAACACTTTGGGGTTTTGAGGTTGAAAAATATTGAATTTTTATTGCTAGTCAAGTCACAAGGATTAATAGAACACTCTTCTAAAAAAAAAAGAAATTGAAATTCTGAATGTTTTATTTCACACTATCAGAACCTTTTGAATGTAAAAACCTGATATTTAAATACCATGAGGAGAGAACGTGGTTTTCTAATCTTTTCAAAATGAGGCTAAAATTACTCTAAGAACAGTCTCTCTTGGGACATCTGTCTTCTCAAATAACCCTTTATGCTGTTTAAGAGCAGAAGGAGTTTCATATTTTCCAGTTAGATATTAAATAAAAATTGCTAAAGCACTAAAAATTGCTTTATTTGGTTTATATTTTGCTAAAATGTTCCAATTGAAATTTATCATATCATACTCTCATTTATAAATCCTTTGAAGTCAGAATAACTTTGCCTCATTAATAGAAAGGAAGTATTATATCAGTTTGTATTAGAAAAGCATGTGCATGGCTTAATTACATTCCAGTACAAGAAATAATTAAGAAAAAATAATTTTGAAAAAGAAGAGAATAAAATGCACAATACTAGACATAAAGAGGTATTCATTTCAATGTATTTGTTAGCATTTATGGCACAAAACCAAAAATTAATTTTTGACATTTCTATCACTTAGGTTAGTGACTAACAGGTAGTAATTACTGAGGTAAAGTGTATTGAGTAACTGATTTAATTCATCAAGTCTTTGTGTGCTTCCTCAAAATGAAGGCAAAAAAAAGTCTGAAGGTGGAAAGGAAATTATTACTGATAAATCTGCCTTTTGGGAGAGGATTAAACATTAAAATTTCAGCATCATAAAAAGGCTGGCAGATGAAATACTGTGAAATTTGATCTTGTTGGGTATTGGAAATGTAGGCGGGGATAAACTTGGGATAAAGTTTTAGCTTAGCAGGACACAAGGCTGAGCAGTGTCTGAAAATACACGGTGGAGCTGCAAGTAAATTGCATGAGAAGAAGGAAAGGAGCAAGATAAAGATGGAGAGTAAAAAAGTAAAAGTAGAAAGACAACACTTGTCCATCTCTGAAAGTGAGCTTCATGAATTGCAGGAGAATTTGTAAATTCAATTACAAAAAGTTTAAAATCTAATGTTGTTTAAGAGAGGGAAATGGATTTCTACCTTCCCAGGTTCAACCTACAAAACAAAAACAAGCAAAAAAAACCCCACTACATTTTATTTTCTCTGATTTTGTTAATAAGACAAATATATCAGTCATTGGTGTTATTCATTTACTGCTTTAAAGTTCCTGCAAAATCAAAGAGTAACCAAATAAATAAATTTATTCTATATGTTTGACTTAAAGTGCGTTTTTAGACTGACGTACTGTCCATAGTCTAGGTTGATTTGCAGAATGCCCACCACCTCTTAAGAGGAAATACCTGTGTTTTGTTCACATTAGAGGAATGATTGTAGATTTCATTTACGGAAGATTTTATTTTGGTAACAAAAGAACAAAAATAAAAATGTTATATATGTTGGGGGGAAGTCATATGATTAGGTCAAAATATGTCATATACCTGGGATCCTGTTGGGTTTATTGTTACTGTCCTTGTTATGATATGTTCCTACAGACAGATATTTAGCTTTAAGGCACTTTTGTTATAAGATGATAAAATAAAGGTTATTAGCATGTACTCTACCACTGCATATCACATGATACGGAATGTAAACCAAGATGAAGAAAAATAGTGGAAACAAACATACTAGAATCTAGGTATATCTTAATTTAAGTTAAATTTGCTCTGTTTTGTAGTTGTTGTTTTTTTGTTTTGTTTTTTAACGTTTATTTATTTTTGAGACAGAGAGAGACAGAGATGAACAGGGGAGGGGCAGAGAAAGAGGGAGACACAGAATCGGAAGCAGGCTCCAGGCTCTGAGCCATCAGCCCAGAGCCCGACGCAGGGCTTGAACTCAAGGACTGCGAGATCGTGACCTGAGCTGAAATCGGTCGCCCAACCTACTGAGCCACCCAGGCGCCCCTGTTGTTTGTTTATTATAACATTGTTATGGGTTGAATTTTAGATTTTTTTAAAGATATGTTGAAGTCCTAACCTACAGTAAGTTATTTTATTTGGAAAGAGGGTCTTTGAAGATAGAATCAAGTTAAAATGAGTTCGTTAGGGTAGGCCCTAATTCAATATGACTGGTGTTTTTATAAGAGGGAAATTTGAACACAGAGACATACAGGAGTTTCCATTGATGGAAGAGGCAGTGACTGGAATGATGCATCTATAAATCAAGTAATATCAGTTATTGGTGATTTCCACCAGAAGCTAGGTAATGGCAAGGAAGGATTCTACCCTACAGATTCTAAAAGGAACATGGTCTTATTGACAAAGGTTTCAGACATCAAGCTTTCAGACTGTGAGATAATTAAATTTATGTTTTTTTTTAAGCCATCCAGATTGTGGTAGTTTGTTAAGATAGATCTCTGAACCTAATGTAGAATTTGGTACCAGAAGGTGAGGTATTGCTCTAAGAAATGCCTGAAAATATAGAAGTAGCTTGAAATTGAGTAAGGGTAATGGTGGAAGAATTTTGAGGCATTTAACAGGAAAAGTCTAGATTGTCTTGAACAAACTGTTGGTAGAAGTATGGACTATACAGGCAATTCTGGCAAAGGCTCAAAAACAGCAAAGAAGAGCAGTAGAGAAAGGTTTTATTGTCTTAGAGAATATGAAGTGGGTACTGCTATAAATAATGAATATTAAAGATACTTCTAGTGAAGTCTCAAAATATTGAGGAATCTGTTAATGACTAGAGGAAAGGTGATCCTTGTAAAGTGCAGAGAATTTGGCTGAATTGGCTTCTTGTGATAGCTGAAAGGCAGAGTTTATATGCAATGCACTTGGATATTTAGTGGAGGAAATTTCTAAGCCAAGTATGGAAGGTGCAATCTTGTTTCTCCTTACTGTTTATAGTAAAATGTGAGAGGAAAAAGATAAATTAAGGAAGAAATTCTTTATTTTTTTTAATGTTTATTTATTTTTGAAGGAGAGAGACAGAGTGTGAGCCAGGAGGGGGCAGAGAGAGAGGGAGACACAGAATCTGAAGCAGGCTACAAGCTCTGAGCTGTCAGCACAGAGCCTGACGCAGGCCTGAACCTATGAATCGAGAGATCATGTCTTGAGGTGAAGTCGGATGCTTAACTGACTGAGCCACCCAGGCACCCCAAGGAAGGAATTGTTAAGCAAAAGAAACCACCCTTTGTTGATTTGGAAAATTCTTAGCCTATTTAGATAGCACTGTCTGGAAACAGGACAGGATTGTAGCTGGACAAACCTTTGCTAAAGAGATCAGGTTTGTGGCTTCTGGATCCATTCACCCTCCTCAGCAGAAGCCAGAAATAGTGATGCAGTTATTCAGGAAAAGTATGCAGAGGACTCTTGTCTGAGGGCTTGGACCACCATGAGTTGCAGGGGAGACTGACAAGTTTTTTGAGAATTTTATACCTGCAAAAGCACTCCAGCCTGGACTGAAAAGGACTAAAATGAGACAAAATGAAGGCAACTTACTTGCAAAGTACAGTGATGAATGCACAGGCCTGTACTGCCTGGTGTGCAAGAGGATAGAGCTGCCACCTCAGCAGGCCCGGAGAAGGAAGAAACTGCCCAGGATTATTCTCAGGTCTGGAAATCTAAGAGAAATTTGCTTAATGGGCTGCAAACTTGCTTTAGATGAATGACTCCTTCATTGCTTTCATTTTCTCCCCTATAAAATGAGAGTGTTTATTCTATGTTGTCCTACCATGGTATTTTGGAGGCTTTTTTTTTTTTTTTTAAGGTTTCACAGGTACACAGATAGAGTGAAATTTTGCCTCAGGAATAAGCATATCTAGAGTCTCACCCGTACCTGACTTAACATGATTTATTATATGGGTTTGGGGATCTTTTAGTTTTGTGGTAACTATACTTAGGTATGTTTCTTTTTTAACTTAGTTGATAGTGGAATGAGATAAGACTTTGAAGATCTCAAGATGGAATGTATTTTGCAAGTGGGAAGTACATGAATTAATTATTGTTCATTTTTCTTGAATTGTCTAAATGTACTTACTACTAATTGATCTTAAATCTTCTTCCAGTACAGAAAATTTCATCCTTAAATGTGTTTAACTACACAAGATCATATATCTAACTCTTTTATAATGGAGGTATTTCTATTATAGTTCTTTGCTCTCATATTCAAGTCTTTACTATTTGCTATCTGGATTTTCTGGAGGGCTGTTCTTTTGGGATTTCACCTTATCCACATTATGGACTTTTTTTAAATCACTGGATCCCCATTTTAGGGAGTTCACATCTTCCTCACATTTACTGTCTCATTGTAGGACGTATCTTCCAACAGCTTACAGAGAAAGAGTGGATGGCAGGTGAATCAGCGAAACGGTAAGAAAAGCCAAACCACTATTAGTGTTTAATATAAAGATTTTCTATAGGCCTCAGACTTTCCACAATTGTAGGAAATGATGGAGCACCTTCTGTAAGCTGGTGTTTCTGTATCTAGTATGGAACCTAAGGTCACTGGAAGTCAATTGGGTTGGCAGTTGAGAAGGAAAGTTGAATGTGCAAAGCAAAGATAACCTGGAACCCAGGGGGGCAACTGGAACATGCAAGGCATAATAGAATTGGCTTCTGTTACTTTCTACCTTGATGTTGTGGAGGGCTTGCCAAAGAAATTATTGCCCGTTACCATAGAGATACATATGCACTTGTCCTTCCAAATCTAATGTACAATATTCAGGCTAATATTAACCCGAAGCCCTACAGAAAAGGAAATGCTGAAATATTGAGTTGGATTTTGAGTATAATGGAGTCAAACACATATATTCACATCTACAATATAATCTTTAACCTTCAGGATATTCTGTGTATGGATTTATCATTTTATCAGCTGATGCCAATTTACTGAAATGTGGACAGGGCATACTTATGTAGTAAGGAAGTAGTATCAAAGGAGTTAGTGGCAACGTGTAAAGCATTTTGCTTCCTTCTAAAGGTCTGCTGCTCAGATGAGGGCAAATTTGGTTTGATGTCCTTCATGGAAGCCAATTTAAATTTTCTTACATTTTTATCATTTAAGTCATTTTGTGAGGGCTCTTTGGCTTTTAAAAAATAATAGTTATTAATTCTGAGTAAATGTTTTGTGGAATATGAATTCAAAGTTAATAGAGTAAGGAATACTTGAAAATTCAGAACTATAACAAACCAGTGCTTATCAGAATCTATTGCTCTATCTAGAGTTTCAGTTTAATGAGCATACTAACATTTCAGCATCCATTACACACTGAAAAAAAGTTTTCAATAATTAAGGATAATTGGCAATAGAAAATGAGCAGATGAAAATGACTCTGCATTAGACTCTGGCAGACTGCTCTTTCAGTGTGTGCTGGAAAAAGAGAAGGGAGGATGAGGATTTTAAGTAGCAATCCAAATTGGTCAACTGTGTCCTTATTATTTTGCACTTTTTTTCGTCACGCTCTGTATTTCAGCTTCCATTTTAAAATTATTTTATAAAGTGTATTCAGATTTCCCACAAAACACTATTCTTGAGGTTAAATACCAGTCAAATTATGACTATATTTAATTATTATGCAGTGTCATTTTGTGTCAATTAGCGTTAATTTGTAATGTCATTTAAGAAGCCAAGTCGTTTTGAACAACCTACTTACTCCAGAACACCATTGTTTATTGTATTTTCCAATACAGTATCATTAAACCTAACATGATTTCATCAGGGAGTTTTTTTTTTTCATTAAAAATAATCTTCAAAATGGCATATTTGAGGCTTTATTTTATATTGGTGCCTGTTGGAAGGAGGGATATCTTTCGTGTCATTTAAAAAGTGTTAAGAAGTTATATTGCAGTCTTCTTGGCTTAATTTAAAACCAGACTCGATATTTGTCTATGTTAGGTTTATTTCTGAATGCCCTATAACATTTTCAATAGAAATGCTTGGGCATTCCAATTAAAAATAGTGTTTTTAATATAATTTCCCAAGTATTTATGAAAATACTTATAAATTCAAAGCACATGCAGACACTTATGCACATACAGACAGGCATGCAAAACATATGCAGGGGGTTCTGGGTGGCTCAGTCGGTTAACAATTCAACTTCAGCTCAGGTCGTGATCTCTTAGTTTGTGGGTTGGAGCCTGCCTTGGGGTCTGTGCTGACAGCTCAGAGCCTAGAGCCTGACTTGGATTCTGTTTCTCCCTCTGTCTCTCAACCCCTCCCCCGCTCATTCTCAGTCTCTCTCTCTCTCTCTCTCTCTCTCTCTCAAAAATGCATAAACATTAATAAAAGAAAATGTCATGTTCAGGTCATGCATATACGTAGGAACACAGGGACACAAATGTACTCACATATGTTCATGTTCTCACATACAAAGAACACACACAATTAAAACGAACATTCATAGCACTACCACTACCGGAGGCTAAGCCTAAAGGAAATTATTACTTGAATTAGGGAGGAATTATATCAATTCCTTTAAAATGGGGACTCTTGATTGCTTTTGTTAATACATGGTAGATGGAAAAGGAGGAAGTGGGATGGTGGGTATTAGGACGATATTATAATGATTCAGAAAGAAGAAGGTAGTAGCCAAACAAAAGAGATGTATTAGAGATGAGATGAAGAAGTTTGATTCTAGGTACTTTGGAAAAATATTGCATCTCCTCCATCCCAGTATGATTTAATTGGAAAGGCGCCTCACTTCTGTGATGTTCTTCCCCAGAACCCCAGTTTAACCATAAGAAAACATCAGACAAACCCAGACTGAGGGACATTAAAAAACAAAACAAAACAAAAAAACTTGACTAATGTTCCTCAAAAGTCATAGAAAACAAAGAAGGACTGAGAAACTGTCACCGACCTGAGGAAATTAAGGTCAATGGTGATTAAATTCAAGGTGAGATCCCAGATTGGATCCTAGAAGGGAATAATGGCATTATTTTGAAATCTGCTATCATTTATATAGTCTGGTTTAATTAATGTTATTGTTCCAATGATGATTTTAGTTTTAATAAATGGACTATGATAATGTAAGGCATTAGCTTCCGGGAAATAGGTGAAGGGGTATACAAGAAATACATAAATTGGTAGTGACTTTTATGTAACTCTAAAATTTCTAAATTAACAAGAAATGTTTTAAGTAATGACGGGATTCATCAAGATAATTTCCTATGTGATATAAGATAAATTAAAAAATGATGTTAAATGTAACTCTAAGAATTTTAGCCTAATTGCAGAATAAATTTCCTTTCACATTATAAAATGATTTGCCTTTTCCAGATAATTTCTAATATTTTCTTAGATTGAGGTCTAAGAGAAAGTAGGGACATAAAAATTAGAACAAGGGAAGAAATATATAGAATGATGTCAAGAAAAACAGAAAAAAAAATTTGGAGGATTAAACATGAGAAAGATAAAATCATAGTTGGGGAAAATAGAAAAGAAAGGGTTAATAGAAATGTTACTGAGATTTGTGGAATATATAAATTTTAATGTTTTTCAGGAAAAGGAAGTATAAATTGGATTATTATTATTATTAGTAGTAGTAGTCTGAAGTATGGTTCCTCAATAGTACTTCACTACTGCGATTGGACTACTTGATTCCAATATCTATAAAGGTTATGCCTATTTTTTTTAATCTTCACATTTGCAAGGATGATAAGAGAAAACTATATTGGTGTATTAAATGTAATACTATGAAATTTGAAAACAGGAGAATCATCCTGGAGAAAAAACAAAAAACAGAATAAGGGCATGGTTTCTATAATTAATCATTGCAAAAGAAAAATTTAGAAAACTGGCATCACAAATCTAAAAATAGGGGCGCCTGGGTGGCGCAGTCGGTTAAGCGTCCGACTTCAGCCAGGTCACGATCTCGCGGTCTGTGAGTTCGAGCCCCGCGTCGGGCTCTGGGCTGATGGCTCGGAGCCTGGAGCCTGTTTCCGATTCTGTGTCTCCCTCTCTCTCTGACCCTCCCCCGTTCATGCTGTGTCTCTCTCTGTCCCCAAAAAAATAAATAAAAAAAAAAAAGTTGAAAAAAAAAATTTTAAAAAAACAAATCTAAAAATAAATAGGTACGGAATGTATGACAAATACTCAAATAAGGTGATGTGATAGCAAGTGATTGGCTATAAAGAATGCTTTTGTTTGGTTACTGAGAGTTTGGGCAGAAAAATATATTCTTTCTGTGATGTGTCAAAAAACAGTGAGCCTTGTAATAATCAAGAGATGAACACTTCAAATAAAGAGAAAAACTCGTATAAATCCTTAAGGCTGTAGCTAACAGGGTGTTTATGAAGAGAGAATAAAGGTCAACATGATTATAGCATGGAAGGAGATGTGTAGGGGAATATGAGATGGAGTCAATGGGTAAGGAGGTACTAGTCATGGTTGTTGACCCTTAAAAAAAGATAATTGAATTTGTAAACTGTTGTTGTAAACCTTTAGATAGTTTTAAATAGGAAAGTGGCATGATCTGATTTATAACTTTTAAATGAATACTTTGTGAAGAATGGGATTTGGGGGAGCAAATGAAGAAGGAGGCAACTTAAAACAAGGATAGCAAAGAAGCTAAAATTTCTAAGCAAAACAAACACACAAACAAAAAAACTGCATACATACACACATGTTGAAAAGAGTTAAGAGTAGGATTGGTATTGGGGCGCCTGGGTGGCGCAGTCGGTTAAGTGTCCGACTTCAGCCAGGTCACGATCTCGCGGTCCGTGAGTTCGAGCCCCGCGTCGGGCTCTGGGCTGATGGCTCAGAGCCTGGAGCCTGTTTCCAGTTCTGTGTCTCCCTCTCTCTCTGCCCCTCCCGTTCATGCTCTGTCTCTCTCTGTCCCAAAAATAAATAAATGTTGAAAAAAAAAATTAAAAAAAAAAAAAAAAGAGTAGGATTGGTATTGACAAAATCAAAGTCATGGACTAGCAGAAACTATTAGCGTTCATCAATGTTTAATGTGCTTCCTTACGTTTATGTTCTTGTTTATGAAGTTGGCCTGTGAAAGTTGTTTTGGCCAGATTCCTCTGAGCATAAGAGAAGTGTGGCATTTTTTGGTTTGAAGCAGATAAGAGATAATATGTTCTTCATTTGCTTTCATCTCCACTATGATAACCTCGAGGCTGGTTTTCCGTATGGTGCGGCCACCAAGCAAGTGAGCCGCCTGAGCACCATCAGACTGTATCTAACTGACAAAGTAAATCTATATTGTGTAAAGCCACGAAGATTTAAGAGTTTATCAGTTTGAATGGCTAACATCAATTTTTGTTTTTAATACATGCACTGATTAAAATTATGTTTATAAAACTAATGACTTGAGTCAGTCAGAGCTCATGATACTATTCTTAACAGTAAAAGCTGATATGAAACCATCCATGTACCATGACCGAAAACACATTACAGTGAAGTACACATAATCGAAATAACCGACAAGTTACACCAACATGTAATCATATCTGTTGCTGGACAGATTATTTTTATTTTTACACATTGCTCTGTATTCATTCTTTCTATCTATCATCTATCTATCTATCTATCTATCTATCTATCTATCTTATCTATCTATATCTATCTATCTAGATCTTATTCTCATGGAATCCAGAATCTGAGATGAATGCAAACACTTGATGGAACTTTGTGTAGCCACTTTTTTTGAGAGACTAAGATTATTTTTATGAAGGCAGACCCATTAATGTATTAAATGGAAATTACATATGAGGAAAAGAAAAAAACAGATGCCAAAGTGTGTTAATAATTTGTATTCTTTAATTTTCTCTGTCTTAAATGCTTGGATTTTTGTTTTCTGTTTGAATTGTGATTGATATAGCACCCCATATTAATAGGAGCCCCTGAAATATTGAATACTTTTAAGTCTTCATATCAGAATTACATTTCTAATTCAAATATACAGTGTGTTCTAGACAGTGAGATATCTATCTTCGCAAGGAAAGCAAAGTCGAGAGACATGTGAGTATCAGAAGAAATAATATTCTCATAGAGAACTCATCATGCTCTAGAAAAGCCTAAACCAAGAACAAATAATGCCTACTTCATGTCCATGCTTTCACATCCATAAGGACATTGATTTTAATGTCACAATAGAATTGTGTTCTCTCCCATATTTTAAATTTTAATCAAGTTGGGATTAATTGGTAGCTCCAAGTGATATTGATCCATATGAAGACCCCTGGAAATGCAAGGATTTGAGTGGACAAATTCCTATGTATCTCTTTAAGAGCAAGTGCTCTGTGTAACATAAATTTTTTCTGGGTGATGATTTTAGAGTTGATACTATATATCAACTTATTTGGGTAATTATCATATTAACATTATTATGTTATTTATAATTCTAATATATTGTGCAAATATTTGTTGTATTTGATGTGTTCTCTAGATTATGATAAGCATCTGGAACACAGATTTACAAAAGTACAGACTCCTACAAAAAACTTAATCACAGTTTCACTTAGAAACTTTAGCAAAACATTAATTTCATCTATTCTTCTCATTATTTTCACCCTTAGAAACATTCCAAATCCCCCTTGGCCCATACTTTTCCAGGCCACTATTCCTGTAATGTTCTGTTTGTTTTCTCCCCAATTCCCATCAGATCTCCAGTCCAGGCTTGCCTGTGGGGCCAGCAATAGCTCTCTGTTACAAAATGAACTCTTCTGCATGTGCAAACTTTTAATTCCACATAAAGGTGTGTTGAGTACTTACCACTTATGATTAATTTAAAACTGTAATATCCATAAGGATCATGTTAGACTCCTGTTTAAAAAGAAATTTGTAAGCTACACAATCACCAATTTTGATTCAGGAGACCCCAAAAGTTTCATTTTTAACCAGGTTATCAGGGAAATCTTTCCCAAGTGGTCTAAGCATAACAATTTAAGAAACACTGGCTTAAATGAAAGCAGTCCCTCAGCCAAAGGATTAGAAATGCCAGGTTTAAATACCGCAGCCCCTGCCTCATGAAAAATGTGGTTCTGAGGAAAGGGCAGAGGGCTCCATATGTATTGATATTACCTCCAATATGAAAATTTTTGAGCTTATGTCCTTTTTATGTGTATATTAATTTACTTATAATGTATATATAACACCTTATATAGTAAGTTATGTACATTTTAGAGAAATAAATAGAAATTGAGAAACTAAAGGAAAAAGCAAAAAGCAGTAGAGGATTCTATAAATGTTCCACTCATTACTTCTGTGTTCTTAGGGGATAGACACCACACATTGGAGACCGCTGATCAGAAACAGGATCACATGAGGACATAATCATAGAATAATGCAGTGGAAACTTGGGAGTGCTTTTACCAGTGGCAGTAAAGTATTCAGGGCATTACCAAGCAACTAGAAAAGGACATTTAATCAAACTAGAAAGAATATCTTAGAAAATGTTTCCATAGGTGATAACATCAGAGCTAGGTCTTAATGGAGGGAAATGGGGCGGGGGGGGATATTCCAGGACAAACAGAAGTGAGACAGACGGGGAAGCAAGATATGTAAGCAATTCAGTCTGGTGAATCATCTACAACATGACTGGCCAAAGAGACAAAAATTAAAGCAATAGAAGGAAGCATGGTCAGAGAGCTAATTATTCAAGGAGACGTATTAGAGTATGAATGTTAATCCTGTTTATAATGGGAATCACTGAAGAATTAATAGAAGAGAAGCAGTGTGGTCAGAGTAGCAAGTAAGTCATTTGTGTAAATGACGGATTTGAGAAATGATGGATATAGAAAACTGAGGTAGAAGCTATTGCATGATTTAGAGTAAGAAATGACGAGTGCCTAAACTAGGGCAGTGGAAGGGATATGAACTTAGTAAAAGAAAGTATGGTAAGTAAGGAAATAGAAAAGGGGTAACCCCAAAGTTTCTGTCTTCCTCTACTCATTGCATAGCAGTGATAAAAAATAAAATGAGGTTTGTATAAGGTTTGATAAGGGAGGAGGAGATGTGAAAGCAAAATGAGGCATCTTTGGCTTTTCTGGGTTTGTATTTCCTATAGATCAAATGGAGATATTCAATGAATCTTTAGCAGTTGGAGCTTAGAGAAAAAGTGTTTGGCTTGAAACATGTATTTGGGAGTTCTTCATATATATAAAAAGTAATTGAAGCCATTGTGGTAGATGCAGTCACCAGAGGGGGTGTGCAAATTGGAAAAAGAACCAACACTTGTCAGAGAATATGGGCTCAGGAAAGAGAGCAGAAACCATCAAAAATGCATGCAAGGAATCAAGAATGTGTGGTGTCAGGAAAGTCACTTCAAAAAAAACAAAAAAACAATGTTTGTTTCTTTGTTTGTTTGTTTAAAGTGAGGAGGGGTAGAGAGAGAGAGAAAGAGAGAATCCCAAGCAGCGTTCATGCTGTCAGCACAGAGCCTGACATGGGGCTCAGACACAGGAACTGTGAGGTCATGACCTGAGCTGAAACCAAGAGTCAGAGGCTTAACTGACTGAGCCACCAAGGCACCCCAGGAGTCACTTTTTTAAAAAGCAGTTATCAAGGAAAAAAAAACAACAACAAAACACTGTTTTCACCATTGCTGAGTGAGTTTTCACCATTGCCGCAGAGAGACAAAGTTCTTTTTGTACATAATAAGTTTATTCAATTTTTAAAATATTTTTTAATGTTTTTTTTTATTCTTGAGAGAGAGAGAGTGAGAGAGAGAGCACAAGTGGGGGAGGGGCAGAGAGAGAAGGAGACAGAGTGTGAAGTGGGTTCCAGGATCTGAGCTGTCAGCACAGAGCCTGACCCAGGGCTCGAACTCACGAACTGAGAGATCATGACCTGAGCTGAAGTTGGATGCTTAACCGACTGAGCCACCCTGGAGCCCTAAATAAGTTGATTTAGATCACACATACATTTTTTAAATAGAAAACACCCAAAATTATTTTAGGCAAATGAAAATAGTGTTCTCATAGATGCTACTAATTATTTCTTCCTCCCCTCCTTTCCTTTCCTTTCCTTTCCTTTCCTTTCCTTTCTTTCCTTTCCTTTCTCTTTCCTTTCCCTTTGTTTCTTTTCTTTTCTTTCTTTCTTTTTTCTTTCTTTCTTTCTTTCTTTCTTTCTTTCTTTCTTTCTTCTTTCTTTCTTTCTTTCTTCTTTCTTTCTTTCTTCTTTCTTTCCTTTATATCTAATTTATTTTACTTTTTCAAAATTATATTTAAATTCTAGTTAGTTATCATACAGGTAATATTGTTTACAGGGGTTTAGAATTTAATGAGTCATCACTTATAACACCCAGTGCTCAACAGAACAGGTACCCTTCTTAATACCCATTTATCCCATATCCCCCCACTACCTTCTGTCAACCCTCCATTTGTTCTCTATAATAAAGAGCCTGTTTATGGTTTGTTTCCCTCTCTCTTTTTTCTCACCTTCCTATGTGTTCAGCTGTTTTGTTTTTTACATTCCACATGTGAGTGAAATCATATGGTATTTGTCTTTCTCCGATTGACTTATTTCCACATGGTTGCAAACGGAAAGATTTCATTCATTTTGATGGCTGAGTAGTATATGATGGCTGGTGTATATATACCCACCACATCTTTATTTATTTATTTATTTATTTATTTATTTATTTATCAGTTAATGGACATTTAGGCTCTTTCCATAGTTTGACTATTGCTAATAATGCTGCTATAAACATTGGGGTACATGTACCCCTTTGGATCTCTATTTTTGTATCCTTTAAGGAAATACTTAGTAGGGCAATTGCTGGATCACAGGATTAGTTCTATTTGTAACTTTTTGAGGAACCTTCATATTGTTTTCCAGAGTGGCTACACCAATTTGCATTCCCGCCAACAGTGCAAGATGGTTCATCTTTCTTCCCATCCTTGCCAACACTGTTGTTTCTTGTGTTGTTAATTTTAGCCATTCTGACAGGTGTGAAGTGGTATCTCATTGTGGTTTTAATTTGTATTTCCCTGATGATGCATGAGGTTGAGCACTTTTTATGTGTCTGTTAGCCATCTCAATGTCTTCCTTGGAAAGGTATCTATAAATGTCTTCTGCTCATTTCTTAATCAGGTTGTTAGCTTTTTGGGTTTTGAGTTTGCTATGTTCTTTATAGATTTTGGGTTCTAACCCTTTATTGGATATGCCATTTGCAAATATCTTCTCCCACTCCTTGTGCTGCTTTTTAGTGTTGTGGTTTCCTTTGCTGTGCAGAAGCTTTTTATCCTAATAAAGTCTCAGTAGTATATGCTTGCTTTTGTTTCCCTTGCCTTTGGTGACATGTCTAGTAAGGAGTTCTTCTGGCCAAGGTCAAAGAGGTTGATGCCTATGTTTGTTCTCCTCTAGGATTTTGATGGTTTCCTGTTTAACATTTAGGTCTTTCATACATTTTGAATTTATTTTTATGTACGGTGTAAAAAAGGGGTCTAGTTTCATTATTCTCCATGTAGCTGTCCCATTTTCCCAACACCACTCATTGAAGAGACTGCCCCCCCCCCCCGTTGGATATTATTTCCTGCTTTGTCAAAGATTAGTTGACCATATAGTTGTGGGTCCATTTATGGGTCTTCTGTTCAGTTGATCTATGTGTCTGTTTTTTTGTAGTCTTGGTGACTACAGCTTTGTAGTATGGCTTGGAGTCTGGAATCATGATGCCTCCAGCTTTGATTTTATTTTTCAAAATTGCTTGGGCTATTTTGAGTCTTTTGCAGTTCCATACAAATTTTAGGATTGTGTGTTCTAGGTCTGTGAAAAATGCTGGTTGTATTTTTATGCAGATTGCATTAAATGGGTAGATTGCTTTGAGTAGTATAGATATTTTAACAATGTTTGTTCTTCCATCCATGAGTATGGAGTGTTTTTCCAATTCTTTGTGTCCTCTGATTTCTTTCTTAAGTGTTCTATAGTTTTCAGAATACAAATCTTTTACCTCTTTGGTTAGATATCCCTAGGTATCTTATTGTTTTTGGTGCAATTGTAAATGGATTAGATTCCTTGATTTCTTTTTCTGATGCTGCATTACTGGTGTATAGAAATTCAACAAATTTCTTTTTTTTTTTTTTTTAATTTTTTTAAATTTTTTTTTTTCAACGTTTATTTATTTTTGGGACAGAGAGAGACAGAGCATGAACGGGGGAGGGGCAGAGAGAGAGGGAGACACAGAATCGGAAACAGGCTCCAGGCTCTGAGCCATCAGCCCAGAGCCCGACGCGGGGCTCGAACTCACAGACCGTGAGATCGTGACCTGGTTGAAGTCGGCCGCTTAACCGACTGCGCCACCCAGGCGCCCCTAGAAATTCAACAAATTTCTGTACATTGATTTTATGATTTTATATCCTATGACTTTGCTGAATTCATTTATTAATCTAGCAATTTTTTTTTGGTGGGATCTTTTGGGTTTTCTACATAGAGTATCATGTTACAGAGAAAGAAAGTTTAACAAATGCTTGAAATGTAGGACTGGTGGGGTATGGAGAAAGAAAATGCTATTTTTGGTCTTAGGAGAACAGGTTTATCAGACTGGTGATTCAACAATCAGAATGCAGTGAGTCGAGGAGCAAATAAACTATGTGGTGGTAAATCTGGTAAATGTAGATTAATCTCAAGAAGTGCAGGTGGAAAATC